>NC_091797.1:91585000-92835000 GCF_041296235.1 Equus asinus
AGCGTCGGTCCCCCGCCCCAAGACCCGGGACTCTCCCAGGTCTCCCAGCGACGCCCACGGGCCCGGCCGGTGCCCACCGCCTCGGGACCCGGGAGTCCTTTAGCGACGCCCCTTAGGCCGGGACGTCCCCTCTGCCGAGCTCCTCAGCGACGCCCCCGGGCTGGGACGTCCCCTGTCTCAGGACCCGGGACCTCCTGCTCAAGTCCCCCCGGGCCAAGACGCCCCCTCTGTCCCCGTGCCTCCTGGGATCTCGCCCCTAAATCTTCCCGCGACGCACCTCGGGCCGGGACGCTCCCCCACCCGCCTCAAGACGCGGCACTCCCTCCCCAACCCCTCGGCGACACCCCCGGGCCAGGATCCCCCCGGCGCCCCGCAGCCCTCCCACTGACGTTGGCGGACCCCCGCGCCTCCCGCCCGGCCCCGCTGCCCGGTCCCGGCTGCGCCCGCTGGCCCGGCGCTGTAATCCCGGCCCCGCGAGGACTCGAGGTGACTTGCGCGCCCTGCAAGAGGCAGGTCCGGCCAGGGACGCCCCGCTGTACCCCGCCGGGACGCCCCCTCCCGTCCCCGGCGCCGCTTTGAACTACCCCATAACTCAGCGGCCGGCCCAGCCTGGAGAGGAAGAAAGGAGGGGTGATGGGAAACTTCTCCCCTACAGAGTCTAGGGGGCTTCTCCTGAGGGTGCAGCACAGAGCCCCGTTTCCAGGGTAGCCCCACACGTTAGACAGGGTCACCTGCTCCCGAGGCCAATGCCAAGGCCAGGGTCCTCCCCAGGTGGGGCCCTGGACCAGGATGGAAGCTGGGACTTGGCTTAGCTTCCCCACGCACCCTTCCTTGCAGCAGAACTCTTTCCAAGTTGAAGAGCAGGCGAGAGGGCGTTGTCTGGCCCGGTTACTTTCTCGGCAGGTTGTTTGGGTGTGGGGATTGGGCCTTAGCGAAGGAGACGGGAAGAGTTCATTACTGATTTGCCCGAGCAGGAAAACCGGCCTCTCGGCTCTCCACCCAAAGTCGCAGACTGTGATGTTGGAAAGACAGGACTCTGCTCCTGAAAGAAAACTCAGAGTTGCTTTGTTTACTTACCCGCTTGGATTAGTGAAAAAGATAGGACTTCGTGTCCCTTACTGTGTGACTTGGGGCCGTGCCTTCAGCTCCCTGAGCTTCAGTTTCCTCCTCTGTAAAGGAAGGATAATGGTAACTCCCTTTCAGGGTGTTGTGAAGATTAAATGGTGTGCTGCAGGTGCCCATCTGCACATAGAAGGCAGTCAATAAACATGTTTTAATAAGACTGTTTATAGTGCTTCGCAGTTCACCACGTGCTAGACACCTCATTTGCCCTCGGAATGCTAGGAGCTTCCAGTCTGATGAATCCCTGTGAAAAAGGCAAAGCTTGGCTTTAGATGGGTAGAAGAGGCATCTCTCAGTGCCGTAAACCTTAGGCTCAGGAAGTGGTTTCCCAGTGATCGGCTGCTTTCTAAGGGACTTCGGCAAAAAACTTCTACGGAGGTTTGATCACTTCTCCTGTTTGCCATTCTGTGAGAAATGAAGGAGGAACTTTCTGAGGGCCAGTATATGTCAACAAAACCGTAACCTAGTAACCCCTTAGCTCCACTTTGCCATCTGTGTGGTCAGGATTTGATGTCCTCTAGGGAGAGGGAGGTATGGGTGGAAACAGAGTGGTTCTCCTTCTGGAACGGGTGGAGTGGTAGCTCTGAGAAGTGTTAAATGAGCCAACTCTGTGTTTACGCTTGTTAGAAGGTGGCATCTCTCCTCAGGCACCTTTGCTTTGCTAGGGAGGGTCAAAGGAACACCTCTTAGGTAGTTTAAACCTCAGACCTTGCTGTGCTTTTATTTGGGACTTTGAGATGGGGACAAATAAATAATCGTTGTGAATTTTTTTGTGATGTGTCCCAAGTTCCCACTTCACGGAGCCTCACCAGCTCTTTCCCTACCGTCCTGATACATCAGTGCTTTTATGAGTTTTCCTCTTTAGTTCTAGAAGCTGTTTTAGGTAGATGGCACGTGGTCCTCAGCATCACATCCTGTCTAGAGCCTACCCAAGAGTTTTTAAAATCCTTTCCAATAAAAAACACGTTTTAGGAGCTGCCTGGTGACATAGGGGTTAAGTTCGCATGCTCCACGTTGGCCCGGGGTTTGTTGGTTCGGACCCAGGGGTGGACCTACATACCACTCATCAAGCCATGCTGTGGCAGCATCCCACATACAAAATAGAGGAAGACTGGCACAGATGTTAGCTCAGGGCCAATCTTCCTCAAGCAAAAAGAGGAAGATTGACAACAGATGTTAGCTCAGGGCCAATCTTCCTCACCAGAGGGGGGAAAAATAAAAACACGTTTTGCTCTGAGGATATGCCAAACTTGCCATTTTATATTTTTTGATACTGTAATTTTCTCTAAAATTTTGTGGATGGAAAAAATTATTTCAATACTTATATTCTGCACAATTTTGTAATATTTAAATTACTGGTGGTTTGCATTTTTGAATGCTGACTTTATAAAAACAGTTAGCTCATTCCCCGTCAATGTGACTTCTAATTACAGTGTGTAGCCAACCCCAAATGATCTCCCTTCTTTTCATTCTTTCTTTGAGGTTCTCTTCCTTCCTCCCTTCACAACTGATAAGGAAGAAGATAGAAGTTAATGGTGGAATCTAGACTCCCTCTTCAAGGACGAAGGCAGCGGGGGTCATGGGACTGATGGGCTGTCTGAAGTGGGCTCCCATCTGGAATTTACTGACTGTAGGGGAGAGCAGAGAGATAGGAAGAGCAGAGAAGGCTGGATGGACCTTGGCTATTTGAGTTTTCCACCCAAGGAAAACTACCTGCTTGGGTGTTTCACTACATTTGGGGGCTGTCAGATATGCATCAACAGAGCTTCTCAGCTCAGGTTACATTTGCTGGGAACAGCCTTTTATAGTCGCTGTTCGTTCTCCTCTAACTCCTCATCTAGAATTCCTCCCATTAACCAATGGTAGGTCTTGCCGTAAAAGCTATGAGTTCAGTTAACAGTGAGAGCTTCATACTGTACAGGGCCCTGTCCCTTGTGAGGACTTCTTTATTTTTTTTTTTTTTAAGATTTTATTTTTTTCCTTTTTCTCCCCAAAGCCCCCCGGTACATAGTTGCATATTCTTCGTTGTGGGTCCTTCTGGTTGTGACATGTGGGACGCTGCCTCAGCATGGTCTGATGAGTAGTGCCACGTCCACGCCCAGGATTTGAACCAAAGAAACACTGGGCCACCTGCAGCCGAGCTCGCAAACTTAACCACTCGGCCACAGGGCCAGCCCTGAGGGCTTCTTTAATGTTAAAAGAATTACCTGTATGCAACATAGGGGCTGAGAGGAGTAAAGTGGACTTACACGCATACCAGTTACTTTTATGCTTTGAGTTTTTTGTTGTTGTTTTTGAGGAAAATTAGCCCTGAGCTAACTGCCAATCCTCCTTTTTTTTGCTGAGGAAGACTGGCCCTGAGCTAACATCCATACCCATCTTCCTCTACTTTATATATGGGACTCCTACCACAGCATGGTGCGCCAAGAGATGCCATGTCCGCACCCGGGATCCGAACCGGCGAACCCCGGGCCACTGAAGCATAACGTGTGCATTTAACCGCTGCGCCACCGGCTGGCCCTATGCTTTGAGTATTTTCAGAAACTCAAAACTGGCATGATATCAAACAACTCGGATCTTTCTGTGAAAATTTGTTTTGGCCCCAAGACCAGGCTATTTAAATGTTTGAGATAGGCAATGAGACCTTCTGTCAATCTTAAAGCAAAAAAGGAGTTCTGTTTTGACTCACAACTAAGACATAGCAAGTTGGTACACTTAATTTAGATACTATTGATACCCTGACTAATGATTTAGCATAGATGGATCAACAGCAGTAAATGAGGAAGAGAAAATACATCGCTTTAAATAGCTGCACAATATACGAATTAGGGATTTTTGAATGATGGGCAATATGCTATCTTTAGTTTAGAATTTTTGAGCCTGTAATGCCATCTGATGCTCTAGGCCAAGTGTTGGGATTTTTTGTAAAGGGTCAGACAGTAAATAATTTGGGCTTTGTGGGCCGTGTACTGTCTCTGTTGCAATTACTCAGCTCTGACTTTGCAGGGTAAAAGTAGCCGTAGACAAAATGTTCATCAGTGGGCATGGCTGTCTTCCAACAAGACTCAATGGACACTGAAATTTGAATTTCATGTAATTTTTATATGTCACAAATATTCTTTTGACTGTTCTTTTGATCATTTTGAGCCATTTAAAATTTTAGGGGCCGGCCTGGTGGTGCAGCGGTTAAGTTCGCATGTTCTGTTTCAGCGGCCTGGGGTTCACTGGTTCAGATCCCGGGTGCAGACATGGCACCACTTGGCAAGCCATGCTGTGGTGGGCATCCCACATATAAAGTAGAGGAAGATGGGCACAGATGTTAGCTCAGCGCCAGCTTTCCTCAGCAAAAAAGAGGAGGAATGGCAGCAGATGTTAGCTTAGGGCTAATCTTCCTCAAGAAAAAAAAAAATTTCAATTTTAAAAACCATTCTCATAGCTCATGGGCCTTACAGAAACAGGAAGTGAGCCAGATTTGGCCTGCAGGCTCTGCCAGGTCCTGCTCTAGGTCCGTATGTATTGATTTTTTCCCAGTATTCACTGGTCTGGAATGGTGACAAGGAGGCTTGATTTTGGTGAATGAATGAACCTTCTACCTTTCACTATTAGCTAACTTTAAGAGAGGTATGGGAGAAATGGTTAAAATAGTAAATTTTATGTTATGTATATTTTACCATAAATTTTTTAAAAGATTCACATGGGGAGAAGTTCGGACACATACGTTTGGATCTTTAATACGACTTTTAAAAAAATGCTTTAAAAAGAAATTCAGTATGGTTCCGTGTGTAGTGCATAAAGATAATAGTGCCTGCCTCAGAACTGGCCCGTGGTTTGTTCAACCAAGCAGAAGGAGCTTGGAACTAACCGTTGAGAGATCTGTTTCTCAGAGGAAAGCCCAGGCAGCAGGTGGCACCAGCCCTGAGACATAGAAAAACAGGGGGGAAAAAAAGAAGAAGAAAACAAATTCAACAGTTGAATTTTATTTCCATGGTTCCATCGTCATTTTTAAAGCGGCCTTTAAAAGACGACAGTGTGCTTAGCGTGGCTGATTATTTTGTTTTAATTAAAACATTTTTGAAAAAACAAAATGAAACATTCAAACATACCAAGTTGATTGTGTTTGTTCTGTGGAACAGTTAATGCAAAACACTTGAGAGAGGCCGGAAGTTTGGGTCTGTAGCTTTTGCCTGAGTTTTTGCCTCCTGAATAGGACAACAGAGGAGGAAGTGAACGTGTCCCTTAAAAGACTACCTCTACAGGTTTTGCAGTGAGATCTCCTCAAGCGCCCTGACGCCACTTGGCAGGTGGGTTTCTGACTGGCTCACTGTGCAGCCCCTGAAAGGGTGAGAACAATGACTGACATTCCTTCCATATTCAGTTTGACCTTGAGAATCCGGCTGGAACCCAGAAGTATTAGTCTAGCAGTAGCAGCCCAAAGTCACTCTGTTTTTTTCCCTCTCTCTGTTGTCTTTAGTGTCTTCCTCTCAAGATAGCAGTTGTTTCTTCCCCAGCCCTCATCTCTGAGACGTTATCCTGGGTTCAGACTGAACAGGGAAAGGAAAGAGGCCATTGTAGGAATGTCAGAAGGGTGTCCATACTCCTCAAAAATAGCCAGTCTCCAGAAACTGGCCTTCTCCTCTAAGGAAACCGCCCCCCTCCCCCTTCCTTTTAATCCTCTTTCTAGGTAAACACCTTCCTAGCCTGGACTTGCACCAGTTTGAAGAGGAATGAAGTTGGATGCTAAGAAGCGCCTCTTAGACAAAAGATTTTAGGCCACCTCACGTGCAAGGTCTCCTCTCTCCTTCCCGGTTATGACAGGACGCGCTTAGGGCTGCCCCGCTGCTGGGCCCAGCTTCTAGTTTCTCTTGCCACTGATTTAATCCGTGGCAAGACGCCAAGGCATTAAACTTTTATTGTTCAATCTACCGCAAGGGCGGGGCCCTGCTGCTAGTGGGCTGAGGAGGCTGCAGCCGCTTCCAAACCCGAGTGTCACACCACATTAGCAACTTCAGACTTTGAGGGCTGGATTGCTTTCAGTTTGGTTAGATTCTTGGTTAGAAGCAGAACAGTATACTCACACTCAAAGTTTGAAAGCTAGGAAATAGTAAAAACAGCACAGGCAACTTTTAAAGATGATTCCAAATGGTTGCAGCATCAGCCTACGGAACTATGTCTCCATGGTTTCTTTATACCTTCCAAACAGATATGTTTACTGGCCGTCCGTGTTCCTTGGTGTCCTAAAGTTGGATCAAAACATGGCGACCAAGTAGTTCTCTTCTAGGATAGTAAGGATTGTTAACCAGGGCCATCACAGTATGTAAATTACTTGCTGCTGTTCAATCTCTAAAAATTCATCTTCAAAGAAAATTATTGGGCTGGTAAAAATATTTTTAATAATGACCACAGAAGCCGTATTTGTTTTTCTTTGATGTTCTTCCGAAGACTCTTCTGGTTTTAATCAGATTGTTCCCACATAAAATACAGTGGAAATGTACAATAATAAAATCCCTATTCCTGTGTCTATGGGGAAATAAACAGGATGGGGACTGTCCTTTTAAGGGGCTTTCCTCTTCCCTTTCCCCAGACTCAAAGCCTCTATTACTGGTGGGTGTTTTGGCATCAGTTAAGGGCCTTCAATCCTTCCCTCCCTCCATGTTTTGCTCTTTCATTAAAGTGTTTCTGTTGTCTAATTATATCCTTTCAATCAAATTAGAGACTGCAGCATCTGGTGAGGGCCATAACTGCTGCCATCTGCACCTCGTATATACAGGCCTTTTCAGCTGAGAATCACTCAACTTCCAAATGGCAGGAAGAGATTTGGAAAAAGTTTAGTTGGAAGGGAGGTTAACTTAAAAGAAACATCTTCAAAGGCTGGGTACGACGCCCTGCTCGCTCTGGTGTGTGCACTGTCATGCAGAGCTTCGCTGGCCTGGCTCACCAAAGATTCTTCTCTAGTGCTTCTGGCAGATGAAGACTTTCTGACTGTCTTTGCTGAAATGACCAGGCCCTCTCATCCTTGTTAGGGGCTTGCAGGGGTCTGGGGCAAGCTGCAAATTTCTCCCTTGAGAAGAATCTTTTGTTATATGACCAGTGGTTAGTGGATATGACACTTTCTGTTTATTTGACCATTTCTTCTAATTCACTGGTTTCAACTGAAGGAGATTTTGCCCCCAGGGGACATTTGGCAAAATCTGGAGACATTTTTCATTGTCACAACTCGGGGTAAGGTAGGATGTGCTACTGGCATCTATTGAGTAGAGGCCAGAGAGACTACTAAACATCTTAGAATGCACAGGACAGCCCCACAACAAAGACTTATCTGGCCCAAAATGTCAGTAGTGCTGAAGATGAGAAATTCTGTCCTGATTTTAAACAGATTAATGTTTGTTGTCGTTTTTTTTGGTGAGGAAGATTGGTCCTGAGCTAACATCTGTTGCCAATCTTCCTCTTTTTTTCCCCCTCCCCAAAGCTCCAGTACATAGTTGTATATCCTAGTTGTAGGTCATTCTAGCTCTTCTATATAGGATGCCACCACAGCATGGCCTGACAAGCGGTGTGTAAGTCGGCACCCAGGATCCGAACTAGCCAACTCGGGCCGCCAAAGTGGAGTGCATGAACTTAACTACTGCGCCCCAGGCCAGCCCCTCTCTGTCCTCATTGTATTCTTTTGTCCCTCCCTTCACTGTGGCCTAGGAGTAGGCAACTCTCATTCACATCTTTTTTCACTCTTAAACAAGTAGATACTTCATTATCCATATCTAAGCTCTTTAAGCACTACTTTGAACAATGTTTCAGAAACCTGAATGGAGTGAGGAGGTCTGTGATTCACTGTATGTTTCTGCGGTCTCTAGACGAAGATTGCCAAATTAAACACAGGACGCCCAGTTAAATTTGAATTTCAGAGAAACCAATTTTTTTATATAAGTCTGTTTCATGCAATATTTGGGAATACTTACCTTAAAAAATTATTCATTGTTTATCTGAGATTCAAATTTAACTGGGCATCCTGTATTTTCATTTGCTAAATCTGGCAACCCTACTCACGATCCATGAAACATTACTTGAAACTTTAAACCTTTGACTGTCAAATCGATCCCTTGGCCAGTGTCTGCCTTTGTTGCTCTGGGTGGCTAGAGATGACAGCCCTGCTTGTTCCTGTTTCTAAGTAAGCGCTACACTGAGTCTTTCCTTCTGCCCAAAACTGTCTCCTTGGCCAGAACTTCTGAAACTTGTCACTTGAGTCATACTTTTGTCTTGCGACCAGCTGACAAGTGCTTATCAAACGCCTGCTGTAGGCCCAGCGTCTCTGACTAGGACTCATGCCTGTGCCAATTCATAGAAGACTCCAACTCTGTTGCTTCAGGTTTTGCTTTAAAGATGTGCTCTAGAGATACGCTGTCTACTTGGCAGTCAGCTCCGCACTCGAGAGCTCTTGTATTATTTGGCCATCCTGGATCAACCAAGGGAAGCTGAATAGCCCAGAGCCTGGCTTCCATGCAACATGAGCTGCCCTCCAGGACTCCATTATTGGGGAACTTTCTTGCTATCTGAAATTAAAAATAGGGCACAAGCAACACTCATGAAACTTGTCCAGAAGCTGGATTATATCAGTTTCTTTTATCTCCTTTTAGACTGACTGAGAGCTTCAGACAGTATGAAGTAGGATTGCTCAAGAGAAGGTGAGGCAAAGTCTAGGTTTGAGCCAGGTGTCTCCTGCTTAAAGCAAACTCAAACTATAAAAATGTATATTCATTATGAAGAATGTTGATTATTCCCTATTACAAATGGCTTCACCATAGATTTCCTTTAAGTAGCAGATTCCCGTGGTTTAAATAGCAAGTATTTGATTTTCAAATACTTCATTTACATAAACTTTCCTGGAACTTCTCATTGCTCATTGCTAGGTAAGTCATGATTGCTAGCCTAGAAGCATAAATTGGTGAGGAAACCCAGGGCACTCTGGATATGTCTGTAATGGGTTTTCTTTTCCCCTAGCTCCCCACACACCTGCTTCCCTCATTCAACTAACATTTGCCAGGCACATTCTGTGTGGTCTGTAGTTGCTGAGGATACGAACATGAGTGAGATGCTCAAGAAAACTTGCGGGCTCGTGGAAGCAGGGCCAGGTGCTTCTTGAGCACTTGCAGTTCAAGGTGATCAAGTCTTATGAGAGCTGTGGCAGCAGGCCCTGTGGGACTTGTTCTTAGAGGCCCTTGTTTCCATGAGTCCAGCGCTGTCTATTCTAGACCTGAACTTTCAAATAGTGCTCCATCTTTTGTTTTTTGTTTCCTTTAGAGTTAGCTTATAATGCACTGAGTTATTGTCCTTCAGAAAACTGGACTTTGAGCTTTAAAACATCTTATGCTTCCTGTTTCCTAATGTGAAAACTATTTCTAGTGTGAATTTTTTTCAAGATTGTAGTAGATCCATTTGTACTCAAATATTATATGGAGAGAGGTACCATCACCAGAGTGTGATAGAATATGTTCTGGTGGTATTGGCAGTAAAATGCATGGTTAATTAATGAAGTTAATTAATTAGAGTTCTGCTGAGCCAGTGACTTCTGAGTGGGTCCATTCCTTAACTGAGGCTAGGCCTAATCTGTCTGTATATACACAGAGCTAGACTCTTTCTCAAAAACGATCCTTTGGTCTTCAATTTGATGATTGTATGTGTTTATAATATCCTGAGTGATAAATATAAATTCCTTAAGCACTACTGCACATTCATGGTGACTGTTCCTGGCAAAAACATGTGTACTTCACAGTGACGACCATGGCGTGTTTTCCACTGGGTCCTGCCTGGGTAGGAGTGGAGCATATTCAAGACGAGAGCTGGATGGGAGAAGAGTGGGACCCAAGCAGCACTGAATTCTAGGCCTTCTCTGTCTCCATAATTACTTACTTTTCAATTCCCCCCCCCCCCCCCCCCGAGGAAGATTAGCGCTGTGCTAACTACTGCCAATCCTCCTCTTTTTGCTGAGGAATCCTGGCCCTGAGCCAACACCCGTGCCCATCCTCCTCTACTTTATATGTGGGACGCCCACCACAGCATGTCGTGGCAAACGGTGCCATGTCCGCACCCGGGATCCCAACCGGCGAACCCCGGGCCGCTGAGAAGCGGAACGTGGGCACCCAACTGCTGCGCCACCGGGCCGGCCCCTCAAATTTTTATATAGCAAATAATAAAGACCCCTCTCTGAAGTGCTTTCATCGGTCTTCTGAATTTTAACCTCTGGCCTATGCTTACTATGCTTGCTATAGGTTCAGTTGTTCTTGGAATCGTCTTTTAAGTAATTAAGTATTGCATCTGTTAATAGGGATGGATAAACTGGAGATTCAAATAGAAGACCTCAAGCCCCCTTCCAAAAGTATAAATTCTTTTGTTAAAATAACTGAGAGGCACGGCCTTTTCTTCTGTTACTGTTTTTAAAGACACTGCTTCCTTGAATGAAAAGGAAGATCTAAAAGATATTTTAATGAAGAAACTACTGATAAAGAAATCACAGGGATTATTTTTGTGGTAATTATACTTTGGCAAAAGTGCAGCTTGTTCTCTGGTCATTTGAACTGTTAATACGTAGTCCGAGAACAAGATACGTGAGTGTCTCTCTTGATTTTAGATGACTGAATTTATGGCTGATTAAGTTTATAAGCTGTTTGTAGTTCTTGAAAAGAAACTAAGGTAGATTAATTGTAAAGCAACACGTTAGTAGCTATTTTCAAGATGTCCTTTAAAAAAAGTTTATTATGGGAAATTTAGAATACATGCAGAATAGAAGATTATGAGGAAATTGCCCAGCTTCCACAATTATCAACCATGGCCAATATTATTTCATTTGTGCCTCTTTCCTTCCCCCAACTAGATTATTTTGTAACAAATCTCAGATATCATATCATCTCATCTGTAAATATTTCTGTTTGTATCTCTAAATGGTAAGAACTCTTTTCAAAAGCATGGTAACAGTAACACTAGCATGATCACACCTAGAAAAATTAACAATAATTCCTTAATATCGTAAAATATCCAGTCAGTAATCTGTGTTCAGATTTCCTGGTTGTCTCATCAGTGTGTTTTTAGTTCAAATGGGGATCTAAGAAAGATACGTTTAGGTGATGTGACTGTTAGGTTTCTATTAACCTATAGGTTTCCCCGCTTTTTCTTTTTTCCTTGCAATTTATTTGTTGAAGATCTAGTGTTTTTTTTATTTTTTAAAAAAAATTTTTTGAGGAAGATCGGCCCTGAGCTAACATCTGCCACCAGTCCTCCTCTTTTTGCTGGGGAAGACTGGCTCTGAGCTAACATCCATGCCCATCTTCCTCTACTTTATATGTGGGACGCCTGCCATAGCATGGTGTGCCAAGTAGTGCCATGTCTGCACCCGGGATCCGAACCGGCGAACCCAGGGCCACTGAAGCAGAACGTGTGCACTTAACCGCTGCGCCATAGGCCTGCCCCGAAGATGTAGTTTCTTCTAAGCAAAAACAGTGCTCAAGTGCCTCTTCAGAGGGAGGGCCCCCAGAGGAGGTGAGGTATTTTTTATGGTAGAATTCTCACTTCCATTAGAGAAACAGGTAGAATTTGAGAATTTTAAGCCTGGAAGAGATTTTTAGCCATCAGTTCTTTCCAGTCATGTCACCCTAGACTTTTGAACCTCAGTTCCATTTTGGTAGAATCTTGAAATTAGAGTTTAGAGTGAAGGGGCATTGAGACCACCTGGCTGAAATCCCCTCATTTCACAGATGAAGAAACAGAGACTCAGAGTGTCCAGGTGATTTACTCAAACCACACAGTGTCGGCTACTGGTGCCGTTTCCTCTCTATTCCAGGCATTCTCTGTATGTACTATGTGTATAGAAGATGCAACCCCCATCCTCCCCAGTTATCCTCTCTCTAATTAGACCTGAGAACATTCCTCCATATAATCACCTTCCTCCATATATCATTTTTCTTGGGGAGCCATTTTTTAAAATTTATTCTTTATTTTTTTTAAGGATTGCCACCTGAGCTAATATTTGTTGCCAATCTTCTTTTTTTTCTTCTTCTTCTCCCCAAAGCCCCCCACTACATAGTTGTATGTTCTAGTTGCAGGTCCTTCTAGTTGTGGCATGTGGCATGGCCTGATGAGCCGTGCTAGGTCCATGCCCAGGATCTGAACCAGCGAAACCCTGGGCCACCAAAGCGGAGCGCAGGAACTTAACTACTCGGTCATGCGCTGGCCCCTGGGGAGCCGTTATTAAAGACGGGAGAGTGTCTTAGCATAGCCTCAGCCCTGTTGAAGTGGGGGAAAAGTTGGGAACGACTGCCTTCCGAGAGCCATGTGTCTCTTTCCTTACAGGTTCCACACAACTGAAATAAGCATTCGTGTAGTGCTTTTGAGTGTCTCAAGGCAAGAGGTGATTTTGCCCAGGAGCATAGGCTGTGAAGATGTACCCATGAGTTCCAGATGTGTTGTGCAGACATTTGACAACGCCATTGTGTTGCCCTCTAAATATTAAAATATTTTCCTACCTAAGCCTTGTATTTTTATAATCTACCCACCTACCAAATTTTATAGACATCTTTAAAAGAACAGAAGATATTCGTGTTGGAAAGTGTTTCCTTCCATCTTATTTTAATTGAATTTAATGTTTATCGGTTCATCTTGATTCCAAACTAGGCCAAAACCAGCCAGATTCTTCCAACATAGGATCAATAGAGATGTTGTGTGGTCTTATGTAGAACAGAGACTTAAAACAGTGGATTAAAACAGTGGCTCTCACAAACATCACGTATAGTGATCCAACTAGTAATTCTACCAGAAAACCAGGAATATTCTAGACTCAATATGAGAAAAATATTCTATTTCTCAATAGTGTGGTTTCAGACAAATAGTGTAATCAGGAATGGCCTAGTTGTAGAGCCCCACTGACTTTATTATATCTTATCAAGGAATAGAAGGTCTTTTTTAACTGCTGCTTTCCTCCCACTATCTCATATGTGTCATTTTAATTATTATAAAAGAACACTTCGTTACAATTGAAACACGAACTTTAAAAATGTAGTACTCATACAAGCTGGCAGAGTTAAATTGCTTGGGACTCTATTAACTTGGCATTGTCCTTACTTATAATAAGTACAAATATTGAATTATGTGATTTTAGTAACATGTATAAACAAAGATGTGTTTCATCACATTTACAATTGAAATTTTGATTAGGAAAAACCTGTTTTCTCCATTACACATTTTTTTCTTACCTCTTACTTATTGAATGCTAGGATTCAACATGGGGTTCAAACCATATATATTTTTTCTATCATAATGTAACCTGATAACTGTAAACAGAAGTGCAGTAGAGTGACGTGCCTGTCATTCATGTTATCTTGCCTTTTATCACTAAGTATTTTTATGGACCGGAATAAACTACGTGATCGTGATGGTTATAACACTTTCGAATTTCTAATAAAGTTTGATTATTTTTAAGACTTTATAATTACATAATAATAATTTATTGGGCACCTACTGTGTGCTAGGCATTTTACTTGCACATCCTGGAATTGCACATTCTTCTAGTTGCCCTGAGCTGAAGATAATTTAATCCCCCATTTTACAAGTAAAGAAACTGAGGCTCAAAGAGGTTAGCTGAGTGCCTGTAGCTTGTAAACCACACAGCCGAGGTCTGATTCCAGCCCTTAACATGCACTTTCCACACTGTCCCACATTGTTGCTAGAAGTTTTCTGTGCAGAAGAAGTGTTTGATTTAAACTATGTCCTAACCCTTTAATGAAATCCTCAATCCTGTAAAGTTCTCTTTGTGTTGTGTGTATGTCTGTGTGTGTGTGTGTTCTGTAGATATCACTTATTCAGGGGGCCCTTAACTTAGAGTTAATGGATCTTGGGCTACAGAGAAGACTTCAGGGGCTCCATGAACTCTTCTGAAATTGTAATCGTGTGTGTGATATTTCTCTGGGGAGTAGGTCCTTTCCTTTCAACCAGTTCTCCAAGGGGTCTGTGTGTGTACCTAAAATGCTTAGGACTCCTGATCTACTCAACCTGCCTCATTTCAGAGATAAAGAAACTTGAGCTGCAAAAAGGATATGCTGTGCTCGAAGACAGCAGAGAGCGGCCAAGTCAGAGCAGAGCAGGGCTCTCGCTGGTCAGTGTTCTTCCCTGACTATGAGCTCGTTTCTGTCCTGACAGAGAGGTGATGCTAACCTTTGCAGTCAGCCAGCCATGTCAGTGCAAGTCCAGGCCTCTTCACTGCTCTGTAACCATTGTCCCTTTACGAGGTGCAAGCTACAACTCTCCGTTCCGGTGTGTGCAATTAGTAAACCGTTAAATGGTTGCCCATTAAATCATTAGGTAGACAGACTTTGAGAACTGTAATGTGGAAAATATATTTGGAAATGTTTCTAAGTCTTCTACAGGTCATGCCTCTAAATTAATTGAAATCTTCAAATAATTTCACATACGGCGTGTGAGTATGTGAGAGCCTATGGATTTTGAGGTATAAATATCAAAGTTTAAAATATATATGCTATCAAGTACATCAGTCTTTTCTTTATACCCAACCCTTCTAAATCCCAGGTGTAATGAACAAGAATAGTTTTATGAGCCAAAACTCCAGCTAGCTTTCCTTAGCAATGAAGGAGTATTGAGCTTTCACCCACATACAGCTTTTGCTCTCAGATCTTATACCATGGGAATGAGCCCCACGCCTTCGCATGGGAGCAGGTCCTGCAGAAAACGGTCTGTCTGCACAAAACCATTTGCTCAAGATTCTCAACTGAGGATTTGTATACCTAATGTGATTCCACTTATCTCAAGGGAATTTCAATAAAATTAGCATCTCCAATTTTTAAAATAAAGGCCATATGCCATACTTTGGAGGATTTTTTGATGGGGGAAAAGGATAAAGAATTACTAACTTAGAAAAGTAGAATTAATCCTCTGAGTGCTTTGATGCCGGCCTTGGAAGTTTCTACCATGGAAGTTTTCTGCTGTCTTACTAAGTTTTCTGTCAGGCTTATGTTTAATGTAAGGGCTGTTTTCATTAAATCCCAAAAACAAAAGATTTGGAGTTTTCCAATGGAGAGGTAGGGTCAGAGATGAATTCTGTAAAGTAATTGGGATCTAGCTAGAGAAGGCAGAGAGGAGATAAAGTTTCTTCAGTTTTCACAGTTTATTACTCCTTCCTTCTTGAAACACCAGCTCCTTGACTTCCAAGACCCATACACTTTCTTAGCTTGTCTCCTACCTCCCAGGCTGCACTTTCTCAGTCATCATGGCCAGGCCCTCCTCTTTCCAAGCCTGAAATGTTGGAGGGCCCCAGGGCTCAGCCCCAGATGTCTTCTCTCTCCACACACGGTAATCCTGTTCTCTCGACACGTCAATGCTGTTACTGCCACATTTCTAGCTCTAGTCTGGGCCCCTTTCCTCAGCTCTAGGCTCATCTACCCATCTGCTTAGTCTATGGCTCCATCCAGTTTTCTGAAAGGTGTCTCAAACTTAACCCATCCAAAACCAAACCCTTGATTCCACCCCAAGCTATGTGCCCCTCTTGGGTCCTCCCCATTGTAGTAAGTGGCATCACCACTCACCCAGTTGCTCAGGCTCAAATCCTTGATATTGTACCTCACTCCTCTTTTCTCTCAGGCCCTGTGTTCAAACCCTGAGCAAATACTTTGGGCTCTACCTTCAAAATACAACCAGAATCCAGCCACTTCTCACCCCCCTTCAAGTACCAGCTTGGTCCAGCTCATCCTTCTTTGTAACCCGTCCTTCTGCGGTAACCACCTACCTGGTCTCCCTGCCGAGTTCTCGCCTCTACACTTCTTCCTCCACTCCGCTAGACAGTTCTGGTAAAGGATGAGTCAGATCGTATCATTGCTCTGCTCAAACCCTCCGATGGCTTCCCCTCACACTTAGAACAAAAGCCAAGATCTAATTTATATGACACTCAAGACCTTACATGTCCTGGCCTTGCTGCCTCCTCCTCTTCATTTCCCACCCACCCTTCCCCGCGCGCTCGCCCTGCTCCAGACAGGTCAGAGGAGCTGCCCTATAGTTCCCCAAACCTGCCAAGCACATTGCTGCTTGCAGGAGGTTTGCATTTGCTGTGCCCTCTGCCGGTAGGGCTCTTCCCACGTCATTTATGTGTTTTGCTTCCTCCCTTCATCCACCTCTCTGCTCACACGTCTCTTCCTCTTCAGGCTTTTCCTAACCCACCTTATGTAAAAGAGAACCCCCACCATTTGGTCTCTAGCCCCTCACTCCATTTTTCTTTATAGCGCTTCTCACTATCTGATGTTAATTTTGGTTGGTTTATTATGAGCGGGTCTCTCCTGTTAGCGTGTAAGCTCCATGAATGCAGAATATTCACCACTGTAGCCCCAGTGCTGTGAACAGTGCCAGACACATAGTAAGTATTGAATAAATATTTGTTGAATGAATTAATGCATAATATCCTAGACATTAGGTCTATTGCTTTTGCTCATTCTCTTTCACTGAATACGTAAATATACAGCTAGCTGTGTGATATTTTATTTTTTATTGGTTTAAGCCACTCCTTACTTATCTAGCCAAAGGTTATGTCAGTTTCATAAGCGCAGAAAATAAGGGAGGTAGGGTCCTCATTACCTAGTACACACCCTGGTAGTCCGATGACATCAGGATGCACACACATAACTTTAATTCAGAACAAGTTTGTTTTTCTTGCTCTTTCCCACAATTGGCATGCACTGGGCAAGTCTGTTAAAAAAAAAATCATAAAATCTAGTACACTGCCTCAATTTCCCTAGTGTATCTGAGAACAAGATTGGGTCTGGGAGAAATAGACTAAGGTAAATAAGCCTACACTTTCCTGTTCCCTCTCTCGATGCCACCTCACCCCATTCATGAGGACTGACACAGTGTGGGTGGCTGCCACATTCTCTTGTATTACACAGCAAGTCATCTGAGCCTCTGGGAACACTGACCGCACCGCCCTGCAGGTTGCTCTCTATTGCTAAGGCTTTCCCTTGGTTGGCCTGCGTTTCTGACTCCTGGGCCACCCCTCAACCACTTGTGATAGGAGAAAAAGATGTATTATCACATAGCGACTAAAATTTTAGCAATTGGCAAAGATTGGCTTGATGTTCTTAGAATCATCTAGTCTAGTGGTTTCTAAACCTAATTACTTAAAAGAATCACCTGGGCAGCTTTTTAGAAATATAGGTTCCCAGGTCCCGCTCTGCCCCTGGGGTTGGGATAGGGCTCTGGTGTGGCATGCATGCACACACACACACACACACACACACACACAGAGTCGCTCTGTCTCCCTCCTTGTCTCTCTGTAGCAGGTCATGTATATTCCTAGTGATAAAAAGTGCTATGAAGCAAACAAATGAAGGGCAGAAAAATAGGAGTGGAGATTGTGGGGAAGGGTTTTGTGAGGAGGTAACATTTAGTCTGCGATGGAAAGTATTAGGGGAAGAATATTTTGGGCAGAAAATAGTGTGGTGTGTTTACAGAATTAAAAGCAGACCCATGTGACTAGAGCACAGCAAGTGACTAGGGGAGGAGCTCAGAGTGTGGTGGGAGGGAGGGCCTGGGGCCACATCACAGAGGCTTTGCAGACAAGGATGAAAGGTTTGGGTTTTGTTCCCAGTGCTCGTGTGTTCCTGAGAACTTTGAGCACTGTGTGGAGAATGGAGCTCCACAGTGGAAGCTGTGAGACCTGAGCAAGGCTGTACTGTTCTCTGATGGTGAATGGGTCTAAAGTGGTGGCACCCAAGATAGAGAGGAGAGGGTGGTTTCAGGGTGTATATTTTAAGAAAGTCAACAGGACTTGCTGGTGAGTGGGAAGCGGGGTGGGAGAGAGGATGGGGAAAGAAGGATAATGCCGAAGGGGTTCTATTAGAGGCAGTGTAGGATGCCGTTAGGTGCCCCACTTGCCTCATCTGTAAAATGAGTACATTAAGGGACCTCCCGACGGAGTAGGTGGTGAGTTATTTGTTAAGCACTTAGAGTTTGGCACACAGTAAAACACTACGTGAGCATTATTGGAGATGTGGATGATGATGGTTTGTCCAAGGTCGCGCAGCTGGTCAGCAGCAGGTCTAGGGTGAGAAGCTTAGCCTCAGGTCAGTGTATTTTGTGCTGCACTGAGATGCCTCCTCAGTTACCTTTGAACGTTTTTATTTATGCAGACTCTTGGTAGAGAGTCTGTCGTTATGGTATGTGATGAGTCTCACTGATTGTAACATATGAATGTTGCGCCACACATGATGAATTGCTAGGGTGTTCTCTGCAGCCTGGCATTCTAGGGTATTTTGGCTGTCCATAAAACCATGCTATTCCAGATAAAACGCAGGGCCCAGATAGTGGTAGGAACGGGGTACAGGAAGAGAGACGGTCTATGGATAGATTTTAAATATGAAGAGAAATACCTTCCAGAATATAGATGTGCTCCTGTTGTACACATGCTTAGGCTGGAGTAGGCATATGCACTGCAACAGGAGACGGCATTAAGAGTCCTTCATACCGGAAGTCACAGGTCAGTGCGTGCCAGGAGAATGAAAGAAATAAAGCTAGGAATGTTAGCGTAACTCCCCCAGATTGTCAGGCTCCTGGTGATACATCTTAAAGAAGTGTTTGAAGTGCTTCTATCTGTCAGTTTCAACTAAGCTAATTTTTAAAAATTGCTCTTTGTACTGTGCCTTTCTCATGAACCTCTGTGAGTTTAATGCATGCAATATGTGGGGGGAAATCCTATCAGCCTCAGTTCCCATCCCCCCAAAGTCTGAGAAGCAGATTTTAGAAGCACATTGCTGCACCTGCAAATATGTTGTCATTTTAGTAAATGGACCTGAGACCACGTTCAACGTGTCTTGTAGGAAAAAATTTCAGAAAGAGGTGAGAGAAGATGCCAGCTCAGCCCCTCCTCCCTCCTGTTGACTGTTTTGTTGCACCTCTATCTTAAACGGCGTGGGGAGGACTGTTCTTCATTACCAGGGAATGCGAGTCATTCCCAGACTTGTATGATTGAGATTCCAAAGCATTGCTGTATCCGATGGTCTTATTAAATCCAAGTGTCAGTGCAGCCTTTCAGACTGTAGGGGAGAGCTCAGTTACAGCTGGTGACCTGGTTCCAGTTACCACACAGAGACATGGTGAGAGCGGTGACCCCCTCCGAGCACCCAGAATTCCTCGTGGATGGCTGTTACCAACTGTTCCCAGATTTGGGGGTTTCCTGGTTCACTTCATAGGCTTCCCTACATTTCACCTCCCTGTTTATATCCTAGTTGGGATCTGTATACTTTAGGGGAAAATGTGTCTGTAGACAAGCTGATGCCAAGATTAGCTAGCATCTGGAGGGTACCTCGTTTCAGATTTACTCAGCCCTACCAATGTTAACTTTGCTGTGTCCAGGATCTAGCAAGACACTATCTACTTCCAGCTTGATCCAAACAAAACAAATAAAACATCACTCAGAGAGGGAGGAGACTATAGATGTTGCCAGAAAATTAGTTTGCTCTGTCTCTTCTTTCTCCTAGAATGTTTCACAGCCAATGGTGCAGATTATAGGGGAACGCAGAACTGGACAGCACCACAAGGCGGGAAGCCATGTCTGTTCTGGAACGAGACTTTCCAGCATCCGTACAACACTCTGAAATACCCCCACGGGGAGGGGGGCCTGGGCGAGCATAACTATTGCAGGTAAGATGGGACCACACAGGACTTTAAAAATAAAATCTCTCATCTCCTCTTCCAAGCCCTTCCAACCTTGCTCACAACTAGGGAAAACTTCTTTGTTCCCTTTTGGCCAACTCAGAAGGGTTTTCTTGATACTATTTTAAAAAATCTTTCTCCCACACCTTGTGTGCACGCATGCACGCACACACACACACACACACATAATCTACTACTCTTTTCAACTTGAGTTGCTTTGATACGAAGTTCTGGTTTTCAGAATTCTGCTTTCTTGTCTGATCACTTAACATGGGTCTTTGGGAGGGTTTTCTTAGCTGGCCCTACTACCAATGGACAATACACAGCTTCTTGAGCTGCTGTGAACGTGGTGGTCAAGCAGAGCACCATCTGTGCCCCAAATCTCCCTGTTTCTGAGCAAAGGAAGCTTCCCTGCGTTATCGCACCTCCTGCCAGCCCGGATAACCTTGCTCTGAGAGCAGCTGTAGCCCTCAGATTTGTGCTGTTTCCTTCCTTTCGATAGACCAAGGTGTTTCTTTGCTCTTCACCTCTTGTCTGACTCCAGCAGGGGCGCTTAACCTGCAATCCATGGTGCTTCAAATATGTGCTTGCGATTTTCTGGGGAGACGATCCATGGCTCTGATCAGATTCTCAAAGTTATCCGTGATCCAAAACAAGTTAAGAGTCTCTGGTTTAAAGGGACCAGAGCAAAGAGTCTAAGTACTTTTGGCTATAGCTGCATTTTAGCTGTTTATACCCAAGATCTTGGTAACGTGACTCACGGTTCAGCAATTTGTTGAATTTAATTATTATTAGGACAGGTGCAAAGGCAGCCTCTGGAGCCACTGGGACAGGGAAGAGTGATCACTGAGCTACACTTGGAGCTACACACTGTGTCCTGGGTTCTACCAGTATGGTTCGACCACGGCACTGTTGACTCAGCTGAGCCAACATAGTTGTACCTGCGTTGCGTGTGCCACACTGCTTACCCTCTGCCCTCCTTACACACCTTTGCTAACGCTCTAGGACCCATGAGGTTGTCTTGAAGTCACCACGTTATATTTATCCCTATGCCTTTAGCATGTGCCTTTCCTTCACCTCTGTCCTAATTTGTGCCAACTGGCTGTTCCCCCATAGTTGCTGTTGCACTGTTTTTTAGTTTATTATTATAAAAATATTAAAAGCTTTCCAAAAAAAGATTCTCAAACCCTACGGATCCATATTGTTTAAATAAAGTCCCCCATTTTACCTCTTTCCCAAATCCTCCAGACCCAGCTCCACTTCCCAGAGGTAACAATTTATGTATATGCTACTTCACACTTTGCTTACGAATCCTCATTAAGTAGTTCTTTTGCATTTCATTCTCAAAGTTATATGTGTTCACTAACAGTTTTTTGCATAACTAAAAAAGTTAACCCTACTCCATTTCTGGTTTATTTCTTTCCCCTAAGTTTTTCTAATCGTAGAAATAGTTGGGTTGGGTTGGGAACAGTGTTTAGGAAGAGAAACCAGTGTTTGTTTTTACATTATTACTTATCTTCTGGCTCTACAGTATCTTTCAGTAGTGGGCTCTTGGTTTATTTTATTATTCTGTTGTTTTCTATCAAGCAAGTCTTCTCAGAAGTGCTCTAGTTTTTAAATCTGACTTTAAGTAAATTTTACATTTCCAATGAGGTTTAATTCATATGACAAATTTCTTTCCTTATAGATTGGCTCCCACTTCTACCCATAGGCTCCCAGAAATGCACCAGGAAACAGGCGTTAAAGAGCGGTGAGAGCCAGGGGCAGCCGCCTTCTTCCTTAGCCCGGCCAGCAGCCGTCTCCTTTGATTTGAAGGAATGTACCAGACCTGAACCACCAGTTTACACTTCAACAAAGGGAGGCTGAAATTGTAGATTATTATCACGTCAGAGAGCCCGGGCCTTTCGTTTTAGCATTGTGGCGAAGTCAAAGACAAATGTACTTGTTCTTTATTAAGCTATTCTGATGCCTTTCGGAGTGGTTTTGACATTGTTAATAAACAGTTGTTTTCTAAGGTCTTTACCAAATACTGCATCAAAGCCAAACACTGAATAGAGGGAGGAAGATGGCAGTGAAATACTGTTTGAAGAAGAGCTTTGTACCCGTTCTCCTGCTTTGATTTCTCAGCTGACATCTGACACCATGTTTGTCTTGTGCCATGTTTCCAGACCCATCACAGTTCAAATGTCTGAGAGATGGGGAGTGATGGGAACGCACTTCTCTGGGATCGACATATCTGGATTAGAGGGGAAGGCAGGGAGACTGGGAAGAACAGAGTTGGCGCTGGCACCTGCCTTTGGGCACAAAAAAATAAAAGGACCCTTTGTGTTTCAAGGCGGCTTATCTTTTGGGCCGCACAATAGGCTTATCCCTCCCAGGCCTGATAGGGGTTGCTCCAAAGCTCGGCTGCAGGGTCTTTATGCCCATTTCCGGCCTAACCGGAGTGTCAGGTTTCCAGTGTTCTGAGTCTCAATAAAGGGAGCTTGGAAAGCAGTGAAGAAAGGCAAGGCTTTGCTCTGTGTCCAGGAGCCTCTGCCATGTTTTGCTCTATTTCAGCAGTCATGCCCTTTATTGTCACGGCATCTCTGAGTTAAAAAGATCCCAAAGGGCGTTTATTCCAAGCCACTCATTTAGAAATGTAAATAAATCTTTTAAAAATATTATTGAAATATCAGAAGTAGGTACCAGGATTACAGGATTGCATGTTCTAACTGAAACTCTTTAACATAGTTTTCTTCTGCATTCCCTTGAGAAGTTAATATTTTGAGGTAGAAAGAAGACCCATTTCAATCAGACATGAGTTGGATCAGCCTAATCCTGGTGAAGTCTTGTCAGTGGAGTCTAGATTATGTGAATTCTATTTTATTGTTTAAAAATTACACAGTGTTGTTCATTGTAGAGGAAATAAGAAAATAGAATCCAAAAAAGAAAAAAAAATTAAAATTACCAATAGTCCCATCATCCAGAGATAAATACTTTCAAGGATTTGGTGTATATCCTTCCTTAAATACATCTTTTCAAATAATGGGATTGTGTCATCCATCGTGTTTTAGAACTACCTTTTAAGAAAACCTAGCAAGACATTGTGAATATCTTTCCATATTAATAAATGTGTCTCTATACCACATTTTTACTAGCTGCCTAGCATTCCCTTATATGGGTATAACGTATTTATTTAACCAATGCTTAGTTGTTGGGTATTTGTTGTTTCTAATTTTTCAATATTATAAAAATGCTGCGATGAGCATCTTTATACATAAAGATCTCCTTAGAATGAAGTACTAAAGGAGAAATTGCTGAGTAAAGGGAGTTTGCATATTTTTAGGGCCTTTGACTGTAGTTACCATACCCCTATCCTGACCGTTTGCGTCCTTTCGCATTCTTGTCCGCATGTGCTCTCTCAGCTGTGGACGTCTCCACTGTTCACGCTTCAGGCGCCAGTGCTGTTTGGCATGGTTTGTTCAGTGGTCAGTTGTCGCGGTTACGCTGTACTGAATTTGTGTAAACATATTTTCGCCTTTGCTCACTCCCCCGGCCACTGCCCCTAAACTCTGAAGTATATGTCGGAGTGGATGAATGTGTTCTTATAGTATTAATCATTTTTTTCTTCTTCCTAAAAGGTGCCATTGAGATAGATACCAATTATTAGAAATGACACAGAAGCATTACCTTTTGGTAAAACTGAAAAACAATGAGCCAGTTGACTTAAAGCAGGGGCAATGTGACTGGTTGTGTCCTTTTCCCTAACAGAAACCCAGATGGAGATGTGAGCCCCTGGTGCTACGTGGCAGAGCACGAGGACGGTGTCTACTGGAAGTACTGCGAGATACCTGCTTGCCAGAGTAAGACTGATGCGCCCTCTGAAGTTTCGGGATGCTGAACCCTTGAGTGCAGAGTGGCGGAGGGCAGGTAGTTCAGGCTGGTGGATTTTGTGAAGCAGGTGAAAGGAGCAGCCTTCCTGAGCTGGGGATTTTCACTTCTCTTGTTGAGGCTTTTCAGAAACGCGGATGTCCAGTTCTCTCAGGACCCCATTCCCTTGATGGATAAGCCCAACCAGAATTCCTGCTTATTAATTTTCTCATGCTGATTCTTTCATGGATAGAGACAGCAACAGCTCAGTAGCAGGCCAGAAAAAAAAGTACTTTGCACTTTTGGGAATGAAGTTTTTAGAATGAATGACGAACCCCTTTGTAGACAGTGAAACTAAGTTATGATACCATTTATTATTTGGATTTGACATGCTATGTCCCCTAAAAAAAAAAAATGGTATTCAGTAAATACCTAATTAGATACCCTCCAAAGCCAATGCGATAGTCCTTTTCCTCACATTGACATAAAGATATGTTCTGTTGTTTTTATGATAACACACAGCTTGTTCCTCTCTATTACCAAAAAACCCAGTTTTTTAGCTTTTTACTGCAATGCCTGTTTCCTAAGTGTTTCATGCGTTCATTCCTATATTTAGTATTTACTATATGCAAGGTACAAAGGCAGAAAGATACTCTGACCTTCAGGGGATATGTAGTGTGGCAGAGAATCTTAGGAAGATACTTTAAAACAAGGTAGAAAATATTTTGGGAAGATTCAGAGCACAGGAACTGAAACTAAACATGGTACAGTGTAGGAATTTACTAATGTAGTGTTTATAATATCCTTTTTAATTATGCCAGAGGAGTGGGGTTTCTTAGTTCCTAGAGCTGAAGAAAAGGACAACTCATTCATAATAATTCTGCTTGGCTTGTTTTTTCCTTATTATTTAAACCTACTCCTTGCCCGGCCACATTTCTCACACCTCAAGTCAGAAGGCTGTGTCTGCAGAGTGATAGGGATGTTCCCCCGGGACCTGGGACCCTCTCACTCACGCCCACTCAGCAGTCTGCATTCTGAGGCCTCCAGGAGAAAGGGCAGCCCTTGACGCGGTGCTGCAGGCCCGTGCTCACCTTCCATAAGTTAAACTTCCAAATGTCGCCTCTGCCTGGCATTTAGGCCCTCACTTCACTGTCCTCCAACCCGAGTGTGCCTTGATTCCATCCCCAAACTGAGAAAACAGTGAAGACCAGAAGAATGGGCTTTTGCTCAGTCTGCTTAATCAAATTTTTAAAATGGAAAACATCTCATTTGGCTCTAGTTATGTAAAGAAGAAAGGGGCAGGGGGAGAGGAAAGCAGATTTTCTTCGGTCCATTTGTTTTACACAAAGATAGTCTTTTAGTACCAGCCTATGTCATTCTCTCAGGAATGGCGAACAGGGGATTTCAATCTGGGTGCTTTTATTTGGAAAGATAATCCTCAACTTGCATTTATAAAATATAATTTGGGCCGGTGGGAGCTGACTCATGTGGTCATTGAAACTAAGTTCCAGAAGAGAGAATTGTAGCAAAATGGTACAAACCATCTAATACCCCTCTAATTCGTAATTTTTGCCAGAATGTGCCTCACTCTTCCAAAAAAGGAAAATTAAACATCATTTCCCTTTATTATGGCCCTTTGGTAACCCTCTCAGAGTTTCTAAAACTGTCCTTGAAATGGTCTGGGTAGGGAGGTGTACAGAAGTTGGGAATGAAAACCGGGGAGTACTTGGTTTGGGAGGGGAGGGGGAGTGTCTGGTTTGGTTCTTTGATAAACCCTTCCATTTGTCCTGTGGGCACCAGGGTCCCCATCACGCCGAGCCTCAGACCTTGAGTCTGGCAGAACATTGTGCTTTTAGTGTGTCTGATTAACATAGTTGAGAAAAACTCCTGTGCTATTTGCAGCAAGAGACCTCGGTAATTGCCTAGTGGACTCAATTGAGATACAGCCTGCCTATTTTAGGCCAGTTTTGCCCTATTTCTGGATGTGGAGTCATAATTTTCATGAATAATACTAACCCTCTGTGTGAAGCCCACTATTCACGATTAGCATTGAATTTGTCATACAGAAAAAGGCCTGTGACATGATCAGATTCCTGGAAAGTTCATATCTGAATATAACAGACCCAGCAGGAGCCAGGGGGAAATGAATGTTTAGGGACAAAGCAGAATGTGGTTGAATGGTGGGCCATTGTGCGGAGACCGGAATCTCTGCCCCTCAGCGTGTTACATAGAGAGCTGAAACAAGCAGGGCGGCCGAGATGAAGTATGATTCAAAAAAGGGCAAAGAGAAATTTGAACTGTGCTCTTGACCTGTAGAGCCTGGATCAGAACTTACTGTTAAAAGGAGAACAACTCTGAAGAAATTGGCTTTGCTCTTCAAACCACTTCTGCCAGTATGTTTCTCAGAAACCCCGAGTTCTTATTACAGATAGAAGAAATACAGATTTTTAAAAGTAAATTCCAGCATCATCAAGTTTACCATCCCTCTAGATCCCACCCTCTAAATCTCTAAATCCTGTTGGTTTGGCCATTGAGGGGGAAATCATTTGGCTTAACATCCATCCTTTGCGTATCTCTCTTTTGTTAAATAATCATCCTCATTCTAATCCTCCTTTATTTCATTGCTTTTGTGGGACGGGCCTGTATCAATCTGAGCATGGCTTTTTACCTGCAGCTTGTTTATAAAAGTTTTCTACAGTTTTTTAAAAGTAAATAATCTAGTTGTGAGTGGGAAGAGGAACCTGCAAATGACATTTAAAGGTAAATATTATTTTCTTCACATAGCTAATTTGGGCCTAAGGCCACGGGTCTGAAGAAAATTTACCTTGTCATCTCTGAGAGCTATTTTTTGTTTGCTATAAAACATTCACCTGGTTTCTACAAACCCAATATAAAAATTAATCTTTAAAATAGGGAAATTTGAATACAGGCTGAGTATTAGATTATATTAAGGAATCACTGCTAATTTTATTAGGTACAATAATGGTATGGTGGTTTTATATATATATATATTTTTTAAGTCCTTTTAAATTAATGATACATACTGAAATATTTGTAATTGAAATGATATATCTGGGATTTGTTTTAAAACAGTCTAGCTTCCCAAAGAGTGAGTGGGTGGGGATGAGGGAAATGGATGAAAGAAGAATGGTAAAAAAAAAAGTGAGTATGTGTTGATGCTGGTGACGGGCTCCTTATTCTTTCCTACTTTGTGTATGTTTGAAAGTTTGTGTTATAAAAAAAATTAATTTTATAAAATTTTAAAATTTAAATATTAAAAAATGAATACATTTAAACAACATTCAAAGTGTCTGGATTCAAATGTATGATGTGATTAACCTAAACTGTGATACTCTTACCAGTAGCATACCGGTGTCTGAGTTAGCTATTAAAGTTTTAGTCATTAAGTTTGTTAAAACTACTAGTTATTATTTAAAGTATTTAAACAAGCTATTTAAAGTTATTAAAACTATTAATTATTATAGTTAGTTATTTAAAATTAATTATTAAAGTTTAAAATCACAAGGACTTTAGAAGTTATTAGCTGTGACAGATTACGTTATTTAAGCTCCAACCATATACCAGGACTTGTACAAAGTGGGGGATACAAGGATAGCATGGTCTGCAGCCTGTGGGGAGCCCCTAGTTTTGGACCGAAGACAGATACATAAACAGATAAGCATATGCAAGCTTCACTATAATAAGTGAGATGAGCAAAAGGTTGGGAGCACTGAAGAGGGGCGTCTGCCCTGGTGTGATGGGAGGCAGGAGTTACTGTTTGTCAAAGAGGGCTTCTGGAAGAAGCGGGGTCTTAGTGCAGAGCTTCTCCAACTTTAAGGTGCACACAGTCATCAGGGATCTTATTAAAATGCAGATTCTGATTCCTTAGGTCTCAGACAGGCCTGAGACTTCGCCTTTCTAGCAAGCCCCTGGGATGCTGGAGCTGCAGGACCACACTTTAAGTAGCCAGGTCTAAACGTTAGGTTTGGTCCCAGTAGGGAGGACTTTGGAGGCAGAGGGAACAATCACGCGCATGCACACGCAAGCACACACACAAATTCCCAAGCAAAGTCAGTGTTGCTGAGACATAAATTTTAAGAAGGTCAGGAGATGAGGTCTGAGAAGAATGAGATGGGGCCACATAATGGAAGGTCTTGTGGTCTGGATACAGAGCTTGGCTTGACCCAGGAAGATGGTAATAAGGCTGAGGAGAATACAGCGTGTCAGAAGGAGACATTTCTCTATAGCTTTTTAAGCCTCCTTATTAGGGATTTGGGGCGAGGTTGCTCCCTCTTAAGCCATGAGAAGTTCTCTATGATTGTAGCATTGACATAGACCAGCCCTGACAGGATGTCAGCGAGAACACCTCTGCAATATGGGACCTTTGGTTGATCTCAGCCAGTGACTTCCCTGGCTCAAGTTCCTTTTAATTAAATGACACCCTGACTTTGTTAAAATAGATTTCTTGTTCCTTACAAAAATGTAGCCCCAAAAAACAGGTTTTGAAAGCTTCCAATCGTGATCCCTAATAAGAGTTTTTGAAGCTGTGTTCAGAGTTTGAGTATAAAGCCAAGGGCACTTTGGCAGTGGTGGTCAAGGCAGTCTCTCACTTACAGAAAATGTTTTGTTTCTGTCAGCATTTTCCCTATTTTTAATGTCAGCGCTGATTTTTAGTGTGTTTTAGCGTTTTTTCCAGCTATTATTGAGTACCTACTATGTAGAAAGCACTTATCCAGTCATGCTCCACGTAACGAGGTTTCAGTCAACGACGGACTGCATGTAGACGCTGGTCCCATGAGATTAGTACCACGTAGCCTACATGTGTAGTATAGGCTGTGCCATCTAGGTTTGTCTGAGTGCACTTTATGATGTTCGCAGAGCAACGATGTCGCCTAATGCTTATCCCCATTGTTAAGCGACGCATGACTGTATTCACTTTATCTTATTTAACCTTTTCAACAACCTTTTAAGCAGGTGGTATGTCCGCTCTCCCCAGCCCCTGTTGTTCAGATGAGAAAATGAGGCTGGAGTAGTTAAGTGATCTGATGAGGATTAGACTGAGCCAAATAGGATTTGAACCTAGGACTCCTAATGGCAAGACCAGTGCCCTTTCCTTTCAGTACTTGAGAACAGCCCCATTTCCTTTATTTCCTTCAAAATGGGGCCCCTAGGATGGATCCAGGCCACGGTTGAGATCATTCTTGAGAGTTTTCTTTGTGGATTTTTTGGGAATTAGAGTTTGAAATTCTGATAGTATGCCGAATCATTAAGATTGCCTTTTTGACATTGTGGAAACCAAAGGATTAACTCAGTGGCGACAGAGGGTCTGCAGTTCAAGCTGTTAGCTCTAAGTCGTTTTCCTTTCTTCTTTGGGTTTGGGAAATCCCAAGCCCCAGGAGTAAAGCAGGCTGCGATGGTATCCAGGAAGCATTTGTTGCACAGCAGAGCCACTCTGTAGAATGTTGGGCTGTCTCTGCGGGTGTTCCAGCCCAGCTGCTCTCAGCTGGGAAGGGGCTCCCCAGAGTTGGACTCTGCATGAGACACTGCATCAGCCGCCTTGTCCAGGCCTCAGGGTTTCTCCCACCTTGTCTTCATTGCATGGGCTGAAGTTCGTCTTGAAAAAGACACGTCTCTGTGCATCATTAATTACAGTTAAAACGAACCTCAAACTTTGGCTGACAGCCAAAGCAATATTGACATGAACATTAATAATATGAATTATGCAGACTAATCTTTTCACCTCTTCTGTCTTTCCATTACAATACTTAACACTTTTATTTAATTGAACCCTTTTAGGCTGTCCAAATTAGCATTGTCAGAACCATGTTTTATATTGTTTATTCTTGTTCTCCCAACTAGACTAAGCTTTTCAAAGGCATGAGCGAGGGAGCTCTGGAATTTCTATGAAGGAGAAACTTAAGGTAGGAAGGGGAACGCAAGGATTTCTCCTAAAGCTGTATTTGCATAGCAGGTGCCCTCACTTTCCTTGGATTGTATGTTTACTTACGGAGGGATGCTGATGGAATTTATGGGAGCTTTATCCCCTCAAGCCGCTTCCTGGGCAGTCACTGAAAAGAGCCATATATTTTAACAGTCTTCCACAACATCTAGCCCGGTGGAGGCCGTAACAGGTGCTCACTAAATATTTTTGATGACATGATGTCACATCTCTTCCAGTAAGAGACACAACAGGAGCTAGTGGAAAGAATGTGGACTTCAGAGTCACACTGGCTTAGGTTTGAATCATTACTCATTTAATAGCTTACAGCAAAATGACTCTCCCCTGAGCCTTGGTTTCCTCATCTGTGCCTTCAAGGGTTATTTTGAAGATTAAGTGAGTAAAAATATACGTAACCCTAAGTCCAGGACCTAGCACATGGTAGGCATGAAAGTTCTAGCAGGTATTGTGGTGGCCTGTGCTTTCCCCGAGGAATGGACTACCATTGGCATATTCCTGTCATCTAATTCCTAAATAGGTTCCTCCTAGCCTGTGTTTTATTTGTCATTCCTTTTTTATCTGACTGGCCATGGGGCTCAGTAGCGTGCCTCATGGCCTCAGCTGCCGTGGCGGCCATTCCCCTGGGGCCTGGTGGGGTACTGCACTCTGGGAACACAAGAGGCCCCACATTTGTTCTTACAATGCAGTTTATGGTTTCAGATCTGACATGTGCTCAATTGTTCTTTGTTTTTGGCAGTGGATATTATTTAATTTTCCATAAAAAAATACAGACTTTCTGAACCAAATGGACATTTTCTTTGGTGACAGATATATACTGTATTTCCAAAATGTTCTAAAGCACAGTTGTGTAAAGCATACAGATAACTTAAGAAGGGAAAATCATTCAGATCAATAAGGATGATTTTACCAAAAATCTTTACACTAGCACTTGCCTGTGAGGAATATACAAAAACATAAGAAATAGTCCCTACCCTCAATCTTATGATATAATTAGGAATCTGAGTTATAAACATAAGAGAAAATTGGAGAACAGCCCATCACTTATATAAATAAGATTGAATTATGAGATAGAGTGCTGTGAGTATTTGAAGGCAAGAGGGCTCAGTCAGGTTGTGCAACTTGGAGGCATCGTTACGGAGAAGGGTGGAGGGGCTGCATGGGTCAGGGCACGGGTCAGGGAATAGCCTGGCAGACTTGAGGAAGGGCACGGGATTGGTGTGCATGTGGGTTGGGAACCAAACTGCCTGAGTAGAGGAATGGACAGAGAGGAACTGGGTCAGACTCTGAAAGCCAGAGTTGAGTAGATGGGGACTGACATGCTGAAAGCCCCAGTTTAGGAAGATGAGCCCAGTGTCCGTTTACAGGACGGATCAGAAGAAGGAAGTTTGGGGAGCAAAGAATGGGTGTGGATTTCTAAATCCAGGGGATAAGGGCCTGGGCTATGATGACAGCAGTGAGATAAGACAGGAAGGGTTAAATCCAAGATGCATTTAGAAAGAAGACAGAACTTGATGACAAATGGAATATATAAGGGATGAAACAGCAGGAAGAGTAAGAGATGACTCTGTGTTTCTTTGCTTGGGATATTTGCGGTGTCCCTGAAAAAAAAGTACAAGTCAACAAACTGAGCTCCTCTTCCCAGAGACACAGCTGTATCATTCCTCTTGAACTTGGACTGACCTTTTGTCAAGTAAGGTGTTTCAGTTGTCTGTTACTGCATAACGAGCCACCCCAAACCCCAGTGACTTAAAACAACAACTTATCATTTCTCCTGATTCTGTGGGTTGGCTGAGTTTCAGCTGGGCAGTTCTTCTGCAACTCTCATCTGGGCTCCATCAAGTGGCTGCATTTACCTGGGGACTCTGCTGGGGCTAGGACATCCAAGATGGCTTCAGGCCTCGACCTGGACTACCTCTTTTTTCAGTAGCATATTCAGATCTCTTCTATGGTGGTTGGCTTCCAAGAGAGAGGGAGCAGAAGCTGCCAGTCCTCTTAAGGCATGAACTCAGAAGTCCACCACATTCTGTTGATCAAAGCAAGTCGCAAAGCCAGCCCAGATTCAAGAGGAGAGGAAATTAATTCCAACTGTTAAAGTGGGGTGCAACACACGTGTACAGGGAGAGGAGAAATTATTAGAGCCTCCTTTGGAGACTGTCTACAGCATTAAATCACCAGAAGTTAAGTTTCAGAGAAGGAACTCCCACTAGAAGAGAACTCCCACAGTGATGCATCAGGGCTGTATGGGGGTCAGGACCCTTAGGAACTCTTACTACCTTCCCTAAAGGTAAAATTTCATAGGGGAAGAAAAAGCTGTGGTTACTTATTTATTTGGGTGAGTTGATAGAGACTCAGACACAAGTAGGGCTGCTTGAAGGATCAGACTGACTGAAAGGGAGAGTTGATGTTTAGAATAAAGTTGTAGAGGTAGGGTGGGGCCATGTTGTGATAGGACTTAGACGAAGATGGCAGCTGCCAGATTTGGAATGGAAGTTGCAGATGGACAGGATAGGGTGCAGTGTGCTAGGGGTCACAGGCTGAGAGGGTGGAATAATCCACACTTAACCCATCGATGCTCTAAAGGAAGTATTCTAAACAATTGGTCCTCTAATAGGACACCAGCAGAATCATCTCCTGTGTACTTAGTCCTTGTTCCCACAAAGGGGAGAAATCAGCTGCTGAGGCACCAGGGTGGAGTCCCTGGGGTAGAAGATGGTCTCTGCCACACAAGGTTAAATGACATTTAAAATAAGCAGAGTCACTTCATCGTTTCTGAAGAAGCAGATTTTACTTATAAGAAAAAGTAAAAGTTCTGCAGAGCCAGGGAAGAGTTTTCTAAAACACAGGACAAGAACTTTGCTTCTGGTTTCTTAAATAAAAATCTCAGATCTGGTCAGAGCACTGGAATAGAAAACATAGTAACAGTCAGGACTTCTTCCTATGCAAATTACCATCCGAAGATTTGTATTCAAGTCGAGCTTTGACCATAATGGGTATGCTTTCTGGCTTTGTCAGAAATTGTTTATTGCCAGCAGTAGAACTCACGCAAGCTAACTTGAGCAAAAGGGATTTATTGGAAAGACATTGGGACTGTATCACAGAGCCCAATCCCTGTGTCTCAAGAACCTAGGAAGAAAGTGTTCACTCTTGCCATCTCTCTCTGAGGCCACATGGTCTCTCATCTCTGCCTCTCTCTCAGCTTGGTGTCCATTCTTTTTCCTCTTTGTGGACCAGTAGAATCAGCTCACTCATCGACTCATGTGGCCCCAATATGGCTGCTTGCCTTAACCCCTACTTGACAGAACCCTGTAAGTCCAGTACCTGCAATTCACTAACTGGAATCCCAATTCCAGCTTCCTGGGAGAGAGAATCTGGTGGCCCCAGTGGGAGTCAGCTGTGGCCAGAGGATGGGGTCCTTTGGCGTCTCCCCAGTGAGCACAAGTTATGGCAGCAGATCCTCTGAGAAGGTGCCGTGGGCAAGAAGTGGTTCTGAGAACAGGGCTGTCAGCTGCGGCTCCCTGGAGGTGTGTGTAGCACCTTCACATTGAGGCCGCAGTTAGATCCAAATGTACTGGGTGTTTAGTAAGCCTGCCAGATTGCTTCCCAACAGTTCCTTGTGACAGTAAAGAACAGTAGTTCCTGGGTTAATCCAAATAGAGGACCATCTCCCCTCAGCTGCCTCTCAAACTTTGATCTCTGTCAAGAACTCTGAACATCTGAGGAGAATGTTGGTAATTAACTGTCATGAGTTTCATAGCATCCACTGTGATAAACAAGGGGTCTATTTGTATTTTAAGATGATTTTTTAAAAATTGAAAGTGATGGAGCCTCTTTGGTAACAGGAAAAATGCATGAGCAAGCCACAGGACTTTAAAGTGGTCTTGAAAGTAAAAAGGAATTTGAGAACAAATATCCTTTTTCAAATGGACTTTTCCTCCCTGCTTCTGGGAAGAGCTAAGGGTGGGACACGGTCTGGAAATCCACTCAGTTGACCAGTAATGCTTTTGAAGACTACATGACGTGTCTCCTCCGGCGAGACTTCGAGCCACACTTTCCAGTGCGAGTCAGAGGGCAGTGGCACCCCTCAGAGGCTGGCCTCAGGGCACACAAAGTATTGAGGGACCAATGTGTCTGAGGGTTCAGTCTTTAATCTCAAGGAGACATTTTCATTTGGCTCCCCAGACTGGCCCTGTAAGGAAAGGGGGCCAGGGACAGCAAGAAAAAAACCATGGAGTGAGAATCTGCAACCCTGGAGCTCACTGCTCTCCACTTCATCATGTGTCCCCATGCGAGGCCCTTAACCTTGCGAAACTGTGATTTCTTCTCTGTCACGTGGGAATAACATCATCTGACCTGCCTTCCTGAAAGGGCTGTGAGTTTCATGTGAGATGCTTACGTGAAAGTGCACTGTACACTTGCCAGATGTAAGAGATTAATATTTTAATATCTGGAATCAAACTCAGTTTTCTGGAGTGGCTGCCTTTGATTTGGTCTTTTAATTTAGTGCTATTTTACTTTTCTTATTACTAAGCCTGTTGTTCTTGTTTGTGTGGTGAATGATGAAAGCCTTATTATATATGATGATAATAAACACTATTTATTCAGCACATACTATCTTGCCAGGCCTTGTGGTGTTTACTTTATTTACATTACCTCACTTTAATTCTCAGAAGAACCCTTTGAGGTCCCTATTGTTCTTCATTCTACTGTTGATGAAACTGAGCTTGGAAAGGCCGTGGAGGACGGGCCAGAATTCACCCTAGGGTCAGTCTGACTCCAAAGCCTGTGTTTGTGATTGCTGCAAAATGCTGGCCGCTTCTGGACAGATGACGGTAGCTCCAATGCCCTTCGGAATATTGCCAAGAACTGGGCAATGAGCATGCAAAAAACAACTCCTGAGCTGCAATATGAATGGCAGAAAGTGGGGAGCATAAAGCCCCTCCCTCTTTTAGAAACTGTTTATTCTGATTTTTCACATAATTCTAATAAGTTTGATAATTTTATTCTAAGCCTAAGAAGCAGCATGTTAAGAAGAGGATAAGCAAAGACTGCAGGCACTGACAGTAGCAAGAAGTAGATAAGACTCCTTCCAGTTCTAATGTTCTGAGGGTTCAGCAGCCTTGGTGGTAACTGAGGAGACAGATTAACTGTTAAAGTCAGACACGAGAATGTAAAAAAGCACTATAGTCGGGGGCCATTTGGTGAAATACATTTGGTGGCCTCAAGCCACCAAGAAAACTTTAAAGTAGGTTAAACTAATTTTTTTAAAGAAAAAACTAATTTTAGAAAAGTTTCATCCAAAATGATAAAGAGAAAATTTTAAGTTTTAAGGTTAATCTCTATGGAAAACTCAGTTATCTAGTATGGTCTTTCTAGGTAGCCAAAGAGGACAGTGAGCAGGCAGGAGGCGAGCCCACCCTTCCTGGCGATAAGTGGACGTTGTGATGCAGATCAGCTCTGCTCTTCATTCGCTGCTGCCCAGGAAGTACTTTACCTACTCACTCCGGGATTTCAGCTGGGGACATGAAACATGCTTGTTCACTCAGCACACAGTTTTAGAGCATCTGCTGTGTAACTGGGACCATGACAGGCCCTGGGAATACAATGGTGTGTAGAACATACAGTCCTACCCTTAAGTTGTTCATGGTTAACTGGGGAGAGAGAGACACATAAACAGGTGTTTAGAATCAAACTCAGCATAGGCTGCTGTAGGATTACACAGCAGGAGCATCTAACCTTATTTGTGAGGGGCGGGGATGATGGGAGGGCCCTGGGGCCTTCCAGGGGAAATGATGCTCAAGCTGCAATCTTATGCAGAGAAGAGTATTCCAGGCAGAAGGAATAGCATGTGCAAAAGTCTAGAGGCCAGAGTCATATGCAGTTGGGAAATTTGCAAATACACTATAATTTGGTTTGGGCTTTATATAGAATGTGAGCCGAGGGATAGAGAGAGGGGTCATGCTGGCAGGGGAGAGAAGGGGAGCAGCACAAATCAGGCAGGGCCTCGTGTACCATGTGAGAAAATTTGGACTTTATCCTGAGGGACAACCAGGGAGCTTCGACGGTTTTAGGCAGGGCCCCTGCGTACCTCTCCAGGTCCTGCTGCTTTTCCCTCTCTCTGTTGCTGGTTATGTGCATTCTTTTTGTTCCTGCGAAGGCCAAGGTCATTCTTGCTTTAGTTCTTTGCACTTGCTGTTCCTTCTGCCTGGAATGTACTGTAAAGATTACTCTGGTTGCAACGTACTAACTAGATTAGAGCAGGGTGAGCCTAGAAACAGGAAGATGGAATAGGAGGGCAATCCACTGGTCTTAGTGAGAGGCGATGATGGCCTGAACTGGAGAAACGACAGCGTGGATAGAGAGACATGGACAGATGTCTGCGATATTTTAGGAGGTAGAATTGACAGTGTCTGGCAAATGATTGATTTGGGCAGCAGGGTTGATCTTCGGGCCATTGATGTTCAAATGGATGGAGCAGCCGCACGATGTGGTCTGATTTCCAGTGATCTTCTTCCTGGTGTGTTTTGGGACCTTTCTGCCCCACTGGAATGTGAGCTGCCTGGATTTGCTCACTGAATTGTGAATAACGTTTATAGGTTCCAGCTGCATTAATACAACCCATGGCCTTGTTTATGTCTCATCTTAACTTTTATGATTATGTGCCTTGGGCTCTCTATAAACTAATACATAATAACATGCTTACTTGTGAGCATAATGGAATAAATGAGACAAAAATCATAGTAAATGACCAAGATGATCATGATCAAGTAGTTCTTATTAAGAACTATTAAATGCGTGGCTCAGGTTTCCATATGCAATGTCCCTTTAACAAACTCGGCTTATATGATTCCCCACCCCCCACCCACCCCAGAGATGCTTAACTCACTGCATTTGTTTAAACCCTAAAACCCAGACATTCCCAAGCCAGGCACCTACTAAACACTGGACTCCTACTGCCTAGAGCTTTTCTGTTTACATTTGCTACTATAGAGATTTGGTTTGTTTCCGAAAGATGCATTTTAACATTTGTGTGGTGAGCCATGTTTGTTATAGTTGAACCACGTGTGACGCAAGGGAGAAGGGTAACCACTTGGCTTAGAGGGGGAAGGGTGACTGTTTGGGTTAGCAGAGGTACTTCCTGCCAATTTAAAATGAGCTGGTTAGATGTGGACGGTGGCAGAGGTTAAAGCGTGTGTGTATGTATACATATATACATACACATGTGTATATTCTGATATGCCAAAAAACGAATGTGGATATAAAGCTTGTTAAACTGGACCCATGCTGTTTTCCAGTCTTAAAGAAAAAATGCTTTCTAAGAGTCTAAATGACTCACTTTAGAAGTGGATAATGTACAACTCTTAAGTGACCTAGAAGTGCTTCTAGGACCACGCCCCACTCATGTCATTATATCTCCAGTTATATAAACTGTGAGGAGTCAAACAGAGAAAGTAGGGAAAGACTTCATCTGATAGTGGGATGATTCATAAATTAATAACACAGATGGAAAACTAAGGTGTAGACAGGTTGATTTGTCCATAGCCCACAATAAATTCATTTCTTCATTCAATAAACATATATTTAGTATTTATTATATAGGTATATTAGTTATCTTTTGCTGTGTAACAAATTACCCTAAAAGTTAGTGACTTAAAACAACACACATTTATTGTCGCACACTTTCAGTGGGTCAGAAAACCTGGACATGGCTTAGCTGGCTCCTCTGCTTCGGGGTCTCCCCCAAGGCTGCAATCAAGGTGCCTGCCAGGGCTGGAGTCTCATCTGAAGGCTCCACTGGGGAATCTACTTCAGGCTCACGTCGTTTTTGTAGGATTCAATCTTTGTCGAAACTGAAAGTCGTGGTTTCTTGCTGGCTGTTGGCTGAAGACCACCCTCATTGCTTGCTACATGGCCTTTCTGACACGGCATATTGTTTTATCAAAGTGTGTAAGCCAAGAAAGCAATAGAGAGAGTCTACTAGCAGGCAGAAGTCACAGCCTCTCGTAACCTAATCACAGCAGTAGCATCCCGTCAACTTTGTCGCATTCTGTTGGTCAAAATCTAGTCCAGCCCACTCTCAGGGGAGGGGACTGCACAAGAGTGTGAATACCAGGACGTGGGGATCATTGAAAGCTGTCTCCCACAGTTGGTGCATATGTTCAGGTTTCTTTATTCTCAAATACAGCTTTTTCTACTAGACCAAACCATCTGATTGTGTGGTTACGAAACACTAATATGTTCACTGTGGTAAGCTTGATAGTGGCCCTCCAAAAATGTCTGTGTTGTAATCCCTGGAATCTTTGAATATGTTACCTTACCTGGTATAAGAGACGTTGCAGGTGTGATTAAGTTAAGGATTTTGAAATGGGGAAGTTATTCTGAATTATCCAGGTAGGCCCAGTGTAATCACACGGGTTTGTGTAACAGAGAGGCAGGAGGATCAGAGTCAGAGAAGATGATGTGGTGATGGAAGCAGAGGGAGGAAAGAAGATATGATGATGGAAGCAGAGGCTGGAATGGTGCAGCCGCAAGCCAAGGAATAGGGGCAGCTTCTAGGAGATGGAAAAGGCAGGGAACAAATTCTCCCCTTGAGCCTCCAGAAGGAACACAGCTCTGCCGACACCTTGATTTTAGTCCCACAAGACTCATTTAGTACTTCTGACCTCCTGAACTGTAAGATAATGAATTTATACTGCTTTAAGCCACTTAGGTTTGTGGTAATTTGCTTCAGCAGCAATAGGAAACTAATGACCTTCACCCAAGGACCTTGGGGAAATCCACTTGTGGAGCTTTCTAAGAAGCAAGAGGAAGGACATGGGTAGAATGATGGGCTTCTAAGGGCTTTTCCTGCCCTCCAGTGACTCTGAAACATAATTCACATATTGCAGCTTCTCTGTTTTTAGGAAATTCTTCCTAGTTCTCTTTAATATTAAATTCTATCAATGCCGAACAGGTTAAAAATTTCTTAAGGTTAGTTAAAGGTGGACCTGGGCCTCCCATAATCTTCAAAATAAACCAAAAACATAGCATTTAGCTGAGGACACTAAGGCTTCCATTTTTAAAGCTTATTGCTTGTTATTTATTTGTACCTTAGGAGTGGAAATACTGGCTGAGATGAAAGTACCTGGCACAAATTGCATTTCCTTCTTGGTGTTTCACAGCCAGGTGTTGTGAAATTCTTTTGTTTTTCTTTTTTCTCCAGTGCCTGGAAACCTTGGCTGCTATAAGGATCATGGAAACCCACCTCCTCTAACTGGCGCCAGTAAAACATCTAACAAACTTACCATACAAACCTGCATCAGTTTTTGTCGGAGTCAGAGGTTCAAGGTAATGACTCTGTGGCTGTGTATCTATAGAAAAGGATAAAGACGTATGTGCATTCTGCTGAGATAACTTAAAAATACATGTACATTTTTAAAAAACAACCTGTAAAGCCATGCCATCTACTTGTCTGCCAAGGAGAAGTTGGAGGAGGAGTGGGGCTTGGGATTCAGGAGTGTGAGGCAGCACTGTTGTCTAAAGGCCGGGAGAAATGGAGAGGGAAATCTCCAGTATCCGCATCCCTGTTTGACCTCCGACAGAGTTATGTGTTTCCTCATGCCTTTGTATCTTAGGAGCAGGGACATCTCTGGCTCCACAGAGGATCTGGGAATAAGCCAAGGTAGTGGTTGCTTCCTTGATACATTAAGGGGCCCTAGCCTGCACACCAGTCCAAAATATTTTCTTTCCTTCTTATTCATTCTTCTATCTGAAATTCATTCCTTGGCCGATAAGATTCAATAATACTATTGTTTGTTATATCAAAAAAAGAAAATTCCTTCCTTCCTTCCTTCCTTCCTTCCTTCCTTCCTTCCTTCCTCCCTCCCTCCCTCCCTCCCTCCCTCCCTCCCTCCCTCCCTCCTCCCCTCCTCCCCTCCTCCCTTCCTTCCCTCCTTCCTTCCTTCCTCCCTCCCTCCCTTCCTCCTTCCCTCCCAGCCAAAAAGTCCTTAACCAGACCCAAGCAGGACGAGTAGCCTGGCAGGGTTCAGGGCCAGTGTGAGGCAGGTGGCTTAGCAGGGTGGTTGGCCCAGCATAATCAGATGATTGGTTGCTTGCAAAGGCATTGAACATAAACGTAAATATATTGAGGATAATGGGAGCCAGGTTTCTCACTGTTGGAGAAGGGAGCCAGGGAAAACTGGAATGAAGCCTACAGTGTTGGACAAGGGTTGAAGTTATTAGTATAGTGCAATCTTGGTTTCTGAAAACTGTTCTTCACTAAAAAGAACTGGAGCTCTTTGGAGAAAACTGCACGTTCTAGACCTGGTTTTGAGAAAATGCTAGGTGATCCTGAAATTACAAGAAAATAAGGAAGGATAGGGACTTGTCTAAAGGACATAGGAACCAGCTTAAAGGGTCTCCACTGGCCAAATAGAGCATAGTTTGAGCTTCAAAACAAATAATGATAGTAATAAATATACTCCATTGAGTAAAGAATCCTCAGATCCACGCTGATATAAATAAGTGAATAAGTAAACAAGGAGAAGAAAAGCATTTCCATATAGGGGAATGCCAACTAATAAAGGTAGAAGAAATAGTGGAATTAGAAAGTTCACCATTTGGCAGCCATCATAGTAATAATTGATTCAAAGAACAAATATCAAGGTACGCAAATATCCCAAGTCCTTATCTACTGGTAAATGGGTAAAAGTTGCATGAGGAATAGAATATTTAGATAGTCTCAAAGATCTCCCCACAAAATACTATAAAAGGAAAACAAGTAATTCTGCAGTGGAGAAAACTGGCATATACTACCTAACGCAAGTGCTCAAAGTTAATATCACCAGTGATGGGACAACTCGACATTGTGTCCCACCTGACCTGTCAAGAGCATAACATCACTTTAGTGGTATTTCTGCCCAAAATGCGTAATGTGAATCTGATCATGAGGAAACATAGACAAACCTGAAATGAGGAACATTCTACAAAATGACTGGCCTTTATTCTTCAAAAACATTAAGGTCACAAAGGTCAAGGAAGGACCAATGAACTATTCCAGTTTGAAGGAGACTGAGGAGACCTCACAGTTAAGTACATCTGTCGTCCTGGATTGACTCCTTTTCTACAAAGGATGTGATTCGGGCAGTTGCCAGCTTGAATGGGGGTCTCTGGGTGAAAGGGATGGGGGCAGTTCTTTGTGTTGGTCTTGCAACTTCTCTGCACATTTGAAATTATTTCAGAATAAAAATATAGTAAAAGCATTTGGGGAAATACAATACCTATTAATGATAAAAGCCATCAGCAAACTAGGAGTAGAGGGAAACTTCCTCAACCTGATTAAGAGCATCTACAAAAAACCCCCAAAATAACACCATTTTCAGTAGTGAAAGGTTCAGTGCTTTCTACCTAAGATCAGGAACAAACAATGATGTCTACTCTCACCTCTTCTATTCACCATTGTACTGGAGGTCCTTGCCAATGGAATAAGGGGGAAAAAAGAAATAAAATGCGTGTAGGTTGGAAAAGAAGAAGTAAAATTTTCTTTGTTTATGGACAACATGATCATCTACGTAGACAATTATAAGGAATCTAGAATAAAAAAGCTTCTAGAACTAATAAGTAAATTTTTCAAGGTTGCAGGTTATAAGGTCATATATATATAAAGTCCTATATATATAAAAGACCTTATGTATATATTCATATATTGTTCATATATATATATATATGAATCAGTTGCATTTCTATACGTTAGCAGTGAACAGTTAGAAAATTTTAAATTCCATTTATAGTAGCATAAATAACTTAAGGATAAATTTAACAAAGGATATTAAAGACCACATAACATTGCAAGGGAAAATTAAAGAAAACCTAAATAAATGGAGACATTGTTCATGGCTTAGAAGACTCAATATTGTTAAAATGTCAGTTCTTCCTAAATTGACCTATAGATTCAGTGCAATCCCAATCAAAATCATAGCATACTTTTTGAAAAAATTGACAAACTGATCCTAGAATTTATATAGAAAGGAAAAGAACCTGTAATAACGAAAATAATTTTGAAAAAGATCAGCTTTGGAGGACTTACCCTGCCTGATCTCAAGACTTACTATAAAGCTATAATAATCAAGAGAGTGGTATTGGCATAAGAATAGTCACATAGATCAGGAGTCCGCAAACAATGGCATCTGGGCCAAATCCTACCACCCACCTATTTTTGTAAATACAGTTTTGTTGCCACACTCCTTCATTTACATATTGTCTGTGGGTGCTTTCATGTTACAACAGCAAAGTTGATTACTTAAGAAGCGACCATATGGTCCACAAAGCTGAAAACATTTACTATCTGACCTTTTATAGAAAAAGTTTTCCAACCTCTGCTATAGATCAGTAGAATCAAATAGAGAGTCCAGAAATAGACTTGTACTTATATGGACAATTGATTTTCAACAAAGATGCCAAGATAATTCAATGGAAGAAAGGATAGTCTTTCAACAAATGGTTCTGGAGAAAAACTAGAGCTCTTTAGGGAAAAAAAAAATGAACCTCTATCTTTACATCACACAATAGACAAAAATTAACTTTAAATTTTACTATTGAAAAAGGAGCTGTAGTACTGGCATAAAGATGGACATACAGAGCACTGGAATAGAATTTAGAGTCCAGAAATAAACCCATACATTTACTTAAAGTCAATTGATTTTTGGCAAGGGTGGCAGACTATTCAGTGGGGAGAGAATAGTCTTTTCAACCAGTGGTACTGGGACAATTGGATATTCACATGCAAAAGAATGAATTTGGACCCCATACCTTACACCATGTGTAAAAATTAACTAAAAGTGGATCAAAGACCTAAATGTAATAGGTAAAACTATAAAACTCTTAGATAGGAGCATAGGTATAAATATCCATGACCTTGGATTAGGCAGTGACTTTTTAGTTATGATACCAAAAGCACAAGCAATCAAAGTAAAAATCAGTGACTTGGACTTCATTAAAATTTAAAACTTTTGTGTGTCAAGGACACTATTAAGAAAGTGAAATGATAACTCACAGAATGAGAGAAAATATTTGGAAATCATATATCTGAATAAGGGTCTAATGTCCAGAATATGTAAAGAAGTGGCAACAGCACATGAAAAGAGGCTCATTACCATTAGTCTTCAGGGAAATGGAAATCAAAACCATAATAAGATACCACTTCACACAACAGATAACCTAGGATGGCTGTAGTTTTTTTAAAAAAAAAAAACTACAAAAAAAAGGATAAAAACAACTGTGGATGAGGATGTGGAGAAATTTGAACCCTGATACATTGCTAGTGGACACGTAAAGTGGTGCAGCTGCTATGGAAAACATTTTGGCAGTTCATCAAAAATTTAAACACAGAGTTACCTTGTGACCTAGCATTTCCACTCCTAGGTACCCAAGACAGTTGAAAACATATGTTCACATAAAATTTGTGCATGAATGTTCATAGCAGCATTATTCATAATAGCCAAAAAGGGGCAACAACACAAATGTCCATCACCTCGTGAACAGGTAAACAAAATGTGATGTATAGATATACAATGGAATATTATTCAGACAATTAAAAGAAATGAGTTACTGACGCATGCTACAGTATAGATGAATCTTGAAAACATTATGCTAAGTGAAAGAAACCAGGCACAAAAGGTCACATATGGTGTGATTGCATTTGTATTGTGTCAGATTGTTCCAATCCATAGAGACAGTAGGTTAGTGGTTGCCAGTAGGTGGGAGGTGGGAGGTGGGAGGAAGTGGGACTACTGCTGATCGGTCTAGGGGTTCTTTTTTGGGTGATGGAAGTATTCTGGAATTATTGGTGCTAGTTGCACACCATGGTGAATATACTAATAATCACTGAAAGTACACTTTAAAATGGTAAATTTTATGTTATGTGAATTACATATCAATAAAAAAAAAGCTTAAAACTGTTAAACTTCTAAAAAAAAGTACAGAAAATCTTATGACATTGGGTTAGACAAAGATTTCTTAAACAGGACACAAAAAACTACAAACCATAAAAGAAAAAGTTGGTAGATTGGACTTATCAGTATTAAAAACTTATCTTCAAAAACCAGAGTTAAGAAAGTAAGAAGATAAGCCACAAACTGGAAGAAAGTAGCTGCCAAGTATATATTTGATAAAGGACTTGTATAGAGAGTATATAAAGAACTCTTACAACTCAATAAAGAGACAACTCAATTTAAAAATGGGCAGAAGATTTGAACAGACATTTCACCAAGGAAGATATGTGGATGGCCAAAAGACACATGAAAAGATATTCAGCATCACTAGTTATCAGGGAAATCCAAATTAAAATCATGATGAGATACCACTCCACATCCACTAGCATGATGAAAGTTAAAAATACTGAAAATGCTAAAAATTAAGAATGTGGAGCAACTGTTACTCTTTTAGACTACTGGTAGGAATGTAAAATGGTACAGCTTCTTTGGAAAAAGACGAAGTTTTTTTTTTTTTTAATCTTTTTAAAAATTTTACTTTTAAGGTTCACATGTGTTGTTCCACGTATGTCTACTCTATCACATCTCATAGTTGCATAATATTCATTCCATCTCTGGTTTTTATCTCATCTTTTTTTTTTTTTTTTATTAATGTTATGATAGATTACAACCTTGTGAGATTTCAGTTGTACATTTTTGTTAGTCATGTTGTGGGTACACCACTTCCCCCTCTGTGCCCTCCCCCCACCCCGCCTTTTCCCTGGTAACCACCGATCAGATCTCCTTATCAGTATACTAATTTCCACCTATGAGTGGAGTCATATAGAGTTCGTCTTTCTCTGACTGGCTTATTTCGCTTAACATAATGCCCTCGAGGTCCATCCACGTTGTTGTGAATGGGCCAATTTTGTCTTTTTTTATGGCTGAGTAGTATTCCATTGTGTATATATACCACATCTTCTTTATCCAATCATCAGTTTCTGGGCATGTAGGCTGGTTCCACGTCTTGGCTATTGTAAATAAAGCTGCGATGAACATAGGGGTGCAACGGACTCTTGAGATTTCTGATATCAGGTTCTTAGGATAGATACCCAGTAATGGGATGGCTGGGTCATAGGGTATTTCTATTTTTAACTTTTTGAGAAATCTCCATACTGTTTTCCATAGTGGCTGTACGACGTTGAAGTTTTTTATAAAGGTAAATATACACCTGTCTTTTGACTCAGCAGTACCAGACCTGGGTAATTACCCGAGAGAAATAAAACCTATGTCCACACAGAGACTTAATGCATGAACCTTCACAGTGGCATCACTCATAATAGCCCCAAACTGTAAACCACCCAAATGTCCATTACCGGATGGACAGAAAAATAAATTGTGGGATATCCGTACTGTGAAGTACTACTCCGCAATAAAAAGAAAAGATATAGTACAACATACTGATACAAGCAACAACACAAATGAATGGCCACAACATCATGCCAATTGAAAGAAGTTAAACACCAAGTCCATGCTGAATTCTAAAGGGATCTTAGGTCTAACTGTAAAATGTAAAACTATAAAACTTTCAGAAGAAAACAGAGGAAAAATTCTTTATGACCTGAGTTTAGGTGAAAAGTTCTTAGGCATGACACCAAAACCATGATCCGTAAAAGAAAAAATTGGTAAATTTTAATTTGGACTTTACCAAAATTAAAAACTTTTTCTCTGCAAAAGACATTTTTAAGAGAATGAAAAGACAAGCCATAGCCTGGGAGAAAAATCATGTATGCAACAAAGGACTTTGTATCCAGAATGTATTAAAACAAAAAAAAAGAAAAGAAAAGAAGGAAAAGAAAAAAACTCTAGGGGCTGGTCCGGTGGCCTAGTGGTTAAGTTCACGTGCTCCACTGCAGGCGGCCCAGTGTTTCATTGGTTCGAATCCTGGGCGCGGACATGGCACTGCTTTTCAAACCACGCTGAGGCAGCATCCCACGTGCCACAACTAGAAGGACCCACAACGAAGAATTTACAACTATGTATCAGGGGGCTTTGGGGAGAAAAATAAAATCTTTAAAAAAAAAAAAAAAGAAAAAAACTCTAAAAACTAAATAGTAAAAACACACACCAAAAAAACAATTAAAAAATAGGCAAAAGACTTGAACAGATATTTCACTAAAGAAGCTATGCAGATGTAAAATAAGCACATAAAAAGACATTCAAAATCATTAGCCATTAGGGTAATGCAAATTAAACCCATAATGAGATACTGCTACATAGCTATTAGAATGGCTAAAATAAAATATACTGATAGGGAGCTGACCTGTGGCGAGTGGTTAAGTTTGTGCGCTCCGCTTTGGAGGCCCAGAGTTTCCCCGGTTCGGATTCTGGGCACGGACATGGCACCACTCATCGGGCCATGCTGAGGCGGCGCCAATCCCACATGCCACAGCTGGAAGGACCCACAACTAAAAATACACAACTCCATACTGGGGGGCTTTGGGGAGAAAAAGGAAAAATAAAAAATCTTAAAAATATATGTATATATACTGATTATGACAAGTTTTAACAAGGATATGGAACAACTGGGACTCATACATTGTTGTTACGAATGTAAAACGGTACAGTCCTTCTGGAAAACAGTTTGGCAATTTCTTATCAAGTTAACCACTTACCATATAATCCAGCAACCCCATTCCTAGGTATTTACCCTAGAGAAATGAAAACACGTTCACACAAAAATCTGTCCACAAATGTTTATAGCGGTTCTATTCATAATCATGAAGTCTTGAAACAACCCAGTGGATTAACCAACTGTGATGCATGCATACAGTGGACTACCGCTCAGCAATCAAAAGGAGCGAACTATCGATACACGCACCAATTTGGATGAACCTCAGAGACATTAATGCTGAGTGAAACAAGGCGGTCTCAAAAGGTTACATACTATATGATTCTGTTTATATGATATCTTAGTCTGTTCTGGGTGCTATAAAAAAGTTCTGTAGACTGAGTGTCTTAAGCAACAGACATTCACTTCTCACAGTTCTGGAGGTTGAAAAGCCCTAGATCAAGGCGTTGGCAGATTTGGTATCTGGTGAGGGCTTGTTTCCTGATTCATAGACGGCTGTCTTTTTGCTGTGTCCCACATGGTGGAATGGGTGAGAGGAGCACTCTGGGGTCTCTTTCATAAAGGCTCTAATCCCGTTCCTGAGGGCTCTGCCCTCAGGACCCATTCATCTCCCAAAGGCCCCACCTCCAAGTACCATCACATTGGGAATTGACTTTCAAAATATTAATTTGCGCAGACATAGACATTCAGTCTATAGCATACGACATTCTTGAAAGGACAAAACTTTGGTAATGGAAAACTGATTAGTGGTTATAAGAGGGGTTATAGGAGGGGAACTATAAAGCGATAGCACAAGGATGGTTATTGGGGCGATGCACCTGTCCTGTATCCTGACTGCAATGGTGGTTGCACAAATATATACATGGGCTAAAATTCATAGAACTATACGCCATGTAAATAGTTTTACTGTATGGTAATATAAACAATAAAATAAAAAATTTAAGTGGGGCCTATAATGAGTTTGCTGGGAGAATTAGCTGGAAAGCACTTACTGCTGAAGGGGGAGCATGGTGGGGTGCATAGTTACTAGTCAGCGTGTGATGAAGTGTGTGAGGGTGGGACAAGGGAGAGGTCCCAGGACAAGGTGGGCTGGGAAGATGAGGCTGGTTGCGTGCTGGGGATCGACCCTGCCAGGCTCTGTTGGGTCACCTGACACCCTGACTGATGCTTACCAAGTGCTGCTTCTCTGTTGTGGCAGTTTGCTGGGATGGAGTCAGGCTATGCTTGCTTCTGTGGAAACAATCCTGATTACTGGAAGTACGGGGAGGCAGCCAGTACTGAGTGCAACAGTGTCTGCTTCGGGGATCACACCCAGCCCTGCGGTGGTGATGGCAGGATCATCCTCTTTGACAGTGAGTATGCCCCGTGCTTGTCACTGCCCAAGGCACAGGAACCCTTGGGCCAGGGGAACAAGCCGGCCCACCCTCCTTACCCTCTATTTATTCATTCATTCACCCAGCAACACTAATTAAGCGCCTACTGCAGGCTGGGTACTGACCAGACCCCGGGGATACAGCACTGAACAAGCAGACTCAGCCCCTGTCCTCTAGAAGGGAGGACAGACATTTAACAAGTAATTAATTGTAGTTGTGCCATGTGCTTTGAAGATGTGGCCTATTGTGAGATGCTTAGACAACCTAGAAAGGGTAACCTTTCCAATTTAATATAGACACTGATATAACTTCAGTATCCGCTTAAAGATCCTCTTGTATTATTGTATTTTCCAAGCCCTTTTGGTGTTTTCTTAGGCTTTTGGGATTTATATCTTAGTGTGATGCAGCTGAGAAGAAGAGTATAAGCTTCGAGTTGGCTTTCCAGGCCTGGTAGTGAGGGTGCCCTTACTCCCCTCCTCTCTGACCTGCCACACTTGTAAGATGCTGGCTAGGGGCAGAGGGTGCTCTGAATGGGGTGTGGATCCAGGGTTTTGACCTCTCCAACACCTTGTCCTAACCTCTAGGCCACCCGATCCCTTATCATAATCCATCGACATCCACTCAGTGGTGGTGAGACTGTGGGAGCCATAGTACCAATGCAGTGCCAGATTTTAAGATGGTAGAAAGGAGATGGTCACAAATGAGACAGACAAAAATAAAAGCTTGAGATTACTAAGATGTACTATAGAGTTTCTAGTGTCTTTTTTAGTCATTAAGCTAGAATAGATATAGTCTTGACATTTCAACTAGGCAGACTGGCTCAATTTTAAGCAAAAATGCCATATGGTGTATCAGTTTCCTAGGGTTGCTGTAACAAATTATCACAAACTGGGTGGCTTGAAACAATGGAAATTTAGTCTCGTAGTTTGGGAGGCTAGAAGTCCAAAATCAAGGTGTCATCAGGGCCGTGCTCCTTCTGAAGGCTCCAGGGAAAAATTCTTCTTTGCCTCTTCCTAGCTTCTGGTCATTGCTGGCAATCCTTGGCATTCCTTGGCTTGGAGGTGCATCACTTCAATCTCTGCCTCCTTCTTCACGTGGCTGTCTTCCCTCTGTGTGTGTCTCTGCCTCTGTGTCTCTCTGTATCTCCTTATGAGGACACTAGTCATTGGGTTTAGGGCCCATCCTAATCTAGTAAGGCCTCATTTAACTTGATTACATCTGTAAAGACCGTATTTCCTAATAAGGTCACATTCACAGATACAATTCACAAATTGCCTGGTATGCTCTTAAGCGATAAAAGAGAAGAAATAAACATTTATCGAATACCTAGTTTATATTCAGGCTTTATGTAAATTATCATCTTAGGTCCTCCTGGCAGCCATCTGAGGAAGGCATTATCATTTGAACTCTCATTTTCCAGGAGAGAATCCTAGGGAACTAGACAGTAAACAGAAGCAGGATGTGGGGTTTGCTACCTGTTTTTCTACTTTAAACAGAATATACATAGCATTAATTTTTTAAAATGGAAAATAAGTGTTGGTGAGGATATGGAGAAACTGGGACCCTCACACATTGCTGGTGGAAATGTTAAATGGTGCAGCTGCTTTGGAAAACAGTCCAGCAGTTCCTCAAAACGTACAACAGAATTACGTTATGACCCAGTAATTCCAGTCCTAAGTATATACCTGAGAGAGGTGAAAAGATATCTTTACACAAAGACTTGCACAGAACGTTCACAGCAGCATTATTCATAGTAGCAAAAAAGTGGCACCAACCCAAATGTCCATCAGCTGTTGAATGGGTAAACGGAATGTGGTATATCTATACAAGGGAATATTACTTAGCCACAAAAAGAAATGAAATGCTGATATGTCCTACAACATGATGAACTTTGGAAACATTATGCTCAGTTAAAGAAACCAGACACATCAGGCCATGTATTTTATGATTCCATTTATAGGAAATGTGCAGAATAGGCCAACCCATACAGACAGAAAACAGATTAATGGTTACCAAGGGCTGCCGAGAGGGGAGGAATGGGAAGTGGACTGCTTAACGGATATGGATCTTTTTGGGGTGACAAAAATTTTCTGGAATTAGATAATAGTGATGGTTGCACAACATTGTGAATATACTAATACCACTGAATTGTACACATTAAGATGGTTAAAATAGTGAGTTTTATGTCAATAAAAATAAAATATAGTTTTTATGATAATCTTTCATTCATTTAGCACATTTTTTAAAATTTTTATTTATTTATTTTTTTGTGTGAGGAAGATTGACCCTGAGCTAACATCTGTTGCCAGTCTTCCTCTTTTTTTTGCTTGAGGACGATTGGCCCTGAGCTAACATCTGTGCCAATCTTCCTCTATTTTGTATGTGGGACACCCCCACGGCATGGCTTGATGAGCCGTGTGTAGGTCCGTGCCTGGGATCTGAACCCACGAACCCTGGGCTGCTGAAGCAGAGCCTGTGAACTTAACCACTACGCCACTGGGCTGGCCCAGTTTAGCACATTTTTGGGGGGCATCTGCTGTGTGGCAGAAAAAATTGTTTTATTTAGTACAATGGGTCTAGTGGAGGTGTCAAATGGAAATAATTTGGTTTAAAGTCAGTCATGTAGCAAGTACCATCTTTGATAGTAGAAACGTATCCAGGAGGTCGTACTAGGCCTGACACAAAGATGCACTAAAACGAATTAATTACGATGAAAATAATTGCTGCCTCTGAGTGCTTGCTGTGTGCTAGACTTGATGCTGCGTACTTTTGTTTATTTTTTTATTTAATCCTTGCAACAGCCCTGTTGATAAGAAAACTGTGGATCGAAAGATAAAATAATTTGTCCAAGCTCATAAGTGCTAAAGCCAGGATTCAAACCCAGGTTTGTCACATTTTTAGTTTTTCTCTTTTCAGCAGCAGAATCCCTTTTATTAACAATAATAAAATAGATCCTAATAACAGATCCAGTTTAGTGCTTTAATGTGTGTGAACAGAGTTGGCCCGGTTGTTCTGATTATCATCAGATAGGCCCCTTCTGCAGCTCTCCAGAGGCTGCCCTCTCGGGCCTCCATTCACTCAGCTGGGAAGGTTGACCTTCTGAGAGGCTGCATGCTCTAGACTCCAGGGACCCTGATATCTGTGGACTGGCAGGGGCTCCAGACAGTAACCAACTCTAATACTCACGCGCCTCTGCAAAGAAAAGTACAAAATTCAGCCCTGCAGAAATAACCCCTGAAATTTCACCTACTAGAGAGTAAAATAGTTTCAATAGCTCGAGGTCCGCCTCATGGAAATCCTTTTCATTCACTGGATGAGGCTGAGCATCTTGGAGGTGGTGACTATGGACTGTCCTACAACGTGGGAGGGCAAAGAAGTCTCTCCGAAGAGCTTGGAGGAGAAGTTAGATGGTGAGAGAAGGACCAGATTGCAGTCTCTGTGTCCCATAACATCAGGCTCTGCTACCAGCGTGGCTCGAACCCGAGTCTCAGGCAGAATGTCAGTGAGATCCTCCTGTTCTTCACTCCTTCCAGAAGAGCGTCCTGGGCTCCTCGGCTCTAGAGGCACTTAGCCTGCATTTGCACCTCTGCAGAGAGACTACAGAGGCAGCTGGCGGAAGCTGTCTGCTCAGTTACTGTTGCCGCATCAAGTCATTTGTCATAGGCTCTGTGGCTGGTTTTCCAGCAAGCTCTCAGGAGCTTAGGGAGGTCACCGGAGTAGGCCGCGTACTGTGTGTAAATGCAGCACTGACGGAGGCTTCAGAGCCTCTGGTACCCCTGGAATTTGATTTATTGAGTCAATGGAACGGAACAGAAGATGAAGTAGGCCAAGACAATAGTGGGTTACAGGGACTGCCCAGGCACTCAACTTCTCAACTTCTGCCTCAGCTTCTCGGCACTCAAGGGAGAACCACACGGACTGGGCCTTTCCTTGTAACATTAGTTGAGCACTTACATTTACAGGGCACCATGCCGTTCACTTTCCATGCATTCTCTCCCTTAATTCTCATAATACTGTGAAGCAAGTATTATTATCCTTATTTGCCTGAGGAGAAAACTGAGGCTCATAAAAGTTCAGTAACTTGCCCGAGTCCCCGCAGATAGAGATCCTGCCCTTGTGTAATTTATATTTTAGTGGGAAGTGAAGAGATTAGTGGTGAAAAATATTAAGGGCCTGAGGACAGGTAGGATCTCACCACTGGGACTGCATTCGTAATTGTGTTTCATAGGCTCTAAGATGCCATCAATTGTGAGATGCCACATTATTTTACATACCACTGAGAAAAAAAATGCTTCCGATTAAACAATGACATGCGTTGATTGAAAGACAGATCCCAGTTTTAAAGATTAAAATGTGGCCCTTAGAATTGATAAAATACCGTAATACTCTTTTCCTTTCCTGGGTGCCAACTCAGTGGAGTCTCATTCATGGCTGGGACCCGTTTGGTTAAGGTTTGTTTCCTGGGACATATCCATCATCGTTCATGTCTAGAAGCAGAGCGCTCAGCTGCATCTGGGGGAAGCTGGCTGTTCCTACTGATGCCTGGAGCTTATTCCTGAAGAAACTGACTGAGCTAATATTGAGGTGGACTGGAGGCTTGAAAAGGTGTTTAATCACAGAAGGCAGGAGGACACTGGCTTTTTGCCACTGGAGGTTTTGCTCAGGTCTGTTGCGTGCCCTCCACCTGCCCGGGTTGTATGTGTCAGGCTAATCTCCCTTTCAAAAAGTAAGACCTTGAATATATTCCTAAGTTTCAAGTTTCCTATTGAATTGTCACTGAATTTTAAGAATCTTACCATAGATGTCATGTGTTTGCTCTCACAATTGCTGTATTGGATGTGCTGTCTGCATGGCTCAAATCTGGGAATCAAAAGTTCTAAGTTGAAGGTCTGTCCTTGCTGTTGAAATATCAATTTAACCTGGATCCTTTATTCTTTACAAATAATAAGAACAGTACAGCTAACACTGACTGAGCTGGTACCATATGCCAGATCCAGTACTAAACATGTTACATGTTACCAGCTCATTTTAATTTTTATAACACCCCACGAGGGAGAAACTATTATTATTTTCATTTTATAGATGAGGTATACAGAGGTGTAGTATATTGCTCAAATTTATAGTTAGTACGTGGTAAAGTCGGGATTAGAACCCAGGAGGTCTTTCTCTAAAGTTTCCATTTTTAAAAAAATGTAGGTTTATTGAGGTATAATTTATATACAGTAAAGATCACCCTTTTCGTTGTATGATTCGATAAGACAGTCAAGATAAAGAACTTTTTCATCACCTCGGAAGGTTCTCTTGTGCCCCTGTGTGGGCAGTCCTCTCCCCGACCCCCAGCCTTCAGCAACCGCTGAGCTGTATTCCTTCTGTACAGCTTTGCCTTCTGAAGAATGTCATATAAATGGGATTACACAGCATTTAACCGTTTGTGTCCAGCTTCTCTCACTTAGAATAATGCTTTTGAGGTTCACCTGTGTTGTTTTAGTAGTTCTGTTTATTGCTTAGAAGTGTCCCTTTGTACAAACGTATCAAATTTGTGATACTTTCCATTCACCAATTGATCCCTTCACCAATTGATAAACCTTGGTCTGTCTATGATAAAGGTGCTATAAAAGTTGCTATAAACATACGTGTGCAAGCGTTTGTGTGGACGTGTGTTTTCATTTTTCTTGGGTAAATACCTAGGAGTTCCAGGATCTCTGGGTGACATGCTAAGTGCATATTTAGCATTATAAGACCCTGCCAACTGTTTTCCAAAGTGCTATACCATTTTGCATTCTGACCAAGAATATGTGAGACTTGTGCATCCTCTCCTGAACTTTTGTATTGTCTTTTTTTTTTAACAATAGCCATTCTAGCAGGCACATAGTGGTAACTCATTGTGGTTTTAATTTGCATTTCTGTAATTACTAATGATGTTGAACATCTTTTCATGTTCTTTTTTTTTTTTGAGGAAGATTAGCCCTGAGCTAACATCTGCCAATCCTCCTCTTTTTGCTGAGGAAGACTGGCCCTGAGCTAACATCCGTGCCCATCTTCCTCTACTTTATATGTGGGACGCCTACCACAGCATGGCTTGACAAGCAGTGCCATGTCCACACCCGGGATCCGAACCGGCGAACCCTGGGCCACCCAGAAGCAGAACGTGCGAACTTAAGCGCTGCGCCACTGGGCCGGCCCCCTTTTCATGTTCTTATTTGCCATCTGGTATATTCTTTCGGCCTAAAGAAGTTCCATTAGCATCTTCTCCAGTGCAGGTCTGCTGTCAATGGCTTCTCAGCTTTTGTTTGAGAAAGACTTATTTCATCTTCATTTTTGAAAAATATTTTTGCTCGACATTAAATTCTATACTGACAGTTTTTTTTCTTTGAGTGCTTCAAAAATGTTGCTCCTCTGCCTTGTAGCTTGCATAGTTTCTAGTGCTGTCTGCTGAATCTTTGTTTCCCCGTATGTAATCTTTTCCCTTGTTCTTCCTGCTTTCAGGATTTTATCTTTGTTTTTGGTTATCAACATTTGACCATGATGTGTCTGGATGTGTTTTCTTTTTTTTCTTTTAATTTTTGTTTTTTAATTTATTTGCTTGGAGTTTGCTGAGATCCTTAGATTACCTTTCATTGACTTTGGAGCATTCTTAGCTGTTCTCTCTCCAAATATTTCTTCTGCCCCATTTTCTTTTTCCTCCCCTTCTGGGACTCCAATTATGTATTGTTAGACCATTTGATATTGCTCCTCAGCTGTTGGATGCTTTATTCTGCTTTTTCCACTTACTTTTTTCTCTGTGTTTCATTTCGGATAATTTCTATTGATCTATCTTCAAATGTATTGATTCTTTCCTCAACTGTGTGTAGTCTGTTTATAAGCCCATGGAAGGAATTCTTCAGCTCTGAGAGTGTCTGTTTTATTTCTCTCGTTTCCCTTTGACTCTTTTTGACAGTTCCCCTATCTCTGCTGAAATTTCCGATCTGCTCAAGCATGTTGTCCCTCTTTTCCACTAGGTCCTTTACTGTATTGATCGTGTAGTCTCTGTCAGGTAGTTCTAACATCGGGGTCATTTTTGAGTCCGGTTCTCTGGATTGTTTTCTCTCTCCTTTTTTAAATTGATTTATAGTTGACATGTAACATTGTATTAGTTTTAGGTGTACAACATAATGATTTGATATATGGATATGTGGTGAAATGATTACCAGATGCTTTATCTCTTGATGGTGAGTTTTTTCTTTCCTGCTTGCTTTCTTGCTTTTTCTGTGTGTTGTAATATTGTATGGAATGCCCCACACCATGTGTAGAACACTAGAGGCTGAGGTAAGTAGTATTAACACCTGGGAATGGGCAGGCCTGCTTCGGGTGGGGACTGAGCCATTCCATCAGGAGTTGAACTGGGTTTGGGTTTTCTCATTTCTGTCATTACCCTCAGTGCACCTCAGGCTTCAGATTCCTCCAGTGATGGGCTACTTACGTGTGCTTGGTGTGGAGCCCGGATGCCAGTGGGTTTTTCCAGGGTTCTTGTTCCACCTTCAGTGGGGAAGTTCCTACGTGCCTGTGCCACAGAGGGGATCTTGGCCGTCCCTCAATGGTAGACTGCTGTTTCTTGTTACTTGGTGCTTTGCTCATGAAGAGGCCGTGTGTGTGGGGGGATGGTTCTTGCTTCTCCTGCACCATCCTTGGTCTTAGACAGGACACATTACTGGGCCTGAGAGGTGGGGCTTTTTCTGCATCCCTGCACACCTCACCTCTCCCCGCAGCCAAGCACTGCCTTGTATCTGTGGTGGCTCTCAGGAAGGAGAGAGTTCCTGCTCCTCCCTCAGGGGTAGCAGACCTCGGCTTTGCATCGGTGCGGGATCGTGGGGTTGAAGGCAACCATGGGCTGATGCCCTTTGCCTCTGCTCTTCCCTCGGAAGCAGTGGATCTTTGGCAGGAATGAATGTTTCCTACTCCCTCCCCAGGGGCAAACAGGTTTTCCTTCTACCCTGCTGTGGGAGCGGGAGGGTTTAGTGCCCCTCCCCCAGCAACATAAGGCTTTTGCTTCCTTTGAGGGGAGGGTCTGGTAAGCAGGCAGTGTTTCACACCTGTCCACCAGCAGCAGCTGATCACGTCCTGTACACTGGTGCCACCAAGGAGGACTCTTTGGTCTCCAGCCCTACCCCAGTCATTCTCGTGGGCATGGAGTGGAGGCCTGCACAGAATTGCTTATAAGTGAGTGCAGACTCCTGTTGTGTCTGGGTGCCGGGTTATCTTAGACTGAGAGGCTAGCCCACACTCAGCCTTCTAGCTGCTTTCTTCTCACTTGCTTTTATGGCGGCCACCTCTTCTTCTCCTGCTCTGTCAAAGATGAAACACTTTATATGACCTGACTCTCCTCAGATGGGGCTTCTTACTTTTTAGAATTAAAATTCCCTTGGTTGTCTTGATGCCTCAGCTTTCTGATGGGTTGAAGAGAAGTTCTGAGCTTTTTCTTGTTTGGATGGAAGCAACATTCTCTTACTGCTTTCTACATCTTAAAGGGGCATGGAACTCTCCCAAAGCCTGCTTTTTAATCCCAGCCCTACACTCCCTCTCAAGGACTTTGATTTCCAGGATCCTGTTTACACTTCACATAAGATATGGTGAAGTGATTCTGTCCCCTTCCCACAGCCGGCCAGTCAAAAACAGGAGACCAGAGAAATCGGTGTGCTTAGCGCAGAGGGGGCGGAACCTAGTGAGTTTCCTCTCTACAGAAACTCACTGCTCTTCTTTTTTTCCTTCTTCCCCAAAGCCCCCCAGTACAAAGTTGTATGTTCTACTTGTGGGTCCTTCTGGTTGTGCTGTGTGAGACGCCGCCTCAGCATGGCCTGACGAGCGGTGCCGTGTCTGCACCCAGGATCCGAACCGGCGAAACCCTGGGCCGCGGAAGCAGAGAATGCAAACTTAACCACTCGGCCCCTGAAACTCATTTCTTGTGCCATACTTTCCCACTTGAAAAATAAGTGTGGACCCTTATGCGAGCATATCAGGGATGCCGTGCAGCTTTTTACGACTTTACCTCATTGAGTGCCTCCCTGCAGGGAGGGCCCAGTGTTTTCATGTGTTTTATCTCATTTGTTCTCACACATTCATGTGATACAGGAGCAGGTGGTGCTCTTTCCATCCTCAAAACTGTGAGAAGCGAGAGACCTGGAAATGAAGAACAGCCCCTGGGATCACATGGCCCAGCTGGTCCCGAACCCAGACTCTCTGACTCTAGTCTGGCCCCGACCTAGGCCACACCACTGTGCCATGTGCTACTTCTAAGGTCTCCTGGGCAAAAAAAAAAAAAAAAAGCCTCCATAGTCATTCATTCAGGGTTTAAGAGATTCATTTTGTGATTTGATCCTGAAACATAAGACGGTCTGGTTTTGTGACAAAAAACAGTATCCCAAACTGGATCGCATTAGTTAGGAAGAGTTTTGTTTGTAACAGGTTGGAAAGCGAGCCCTGTGGCTGGGCCCCAGGCTGAGGCCGGTGTTCTTTTGTCTTCCACAGCTCTTGTTGGCGCCTGTGGTGGGAATTACTCGGCCATGACTTCAGTGGTCTATTCTCCTGACTTTCCTGACACCTACGCCACGGGGAGGGTCTGCTACTGGACCATTCGGGTTCCAGGAGCCTCCCACATCCATTTCAACTTCACCTTATTTGACATCAGGGATTCTGCAGACATGGTGGAGCTGCTGGACGGCTACACCCACCGTGTCCTGGTCCGTTTCAATGGAAGGAACCGCCCACCTTTGTCCTTTAATGTCTCTCTGGATTTTGTCATTTTGTATTTCTTCTCTGATCGCATCAATCAGGCCCAGGGATTTGCTGTCTTGTACCAAGGTAAGCCTTCCTGGCCTCCTGGAGGCCCTCAGGGCCCGTGCGCCCCGGCTCCTCTTGCGCCATTGCGACCTGCGGACCTTGGGCACTTCTTGCTGGGAGGACTACGAGTCAGGAGCTGCTGACTCAACTTGTGGACTTCCCCACCTCCCATTTCATAACTTGTATATGTTTCATGGTATAAAAAAGAGGTGAAACCTGTCAGTTTTGCTGTATAATAGCTCTAATGACAGTTTTCGTGGGCGGGTTAAAAGAACAACTGAAAGAAAGCTGAGACTGATAGAATCAGGAGGCTCTAAAGAGGTCATGTGGTCCGTCTTCCTGCCTCTGAACATCCCGGCCAACCCCAGAGACTGGTTTACCGTCTTCCTTCAAACCATCCTAAGGTGGAGCTGTACTCTCTACCCCTCTAATGTGAACACACGTGCCAGGCACATATGTTTGCCAGCACACAAGAAACATCAGGTGTCTAAGACCTAGTCTTGATCCGGCCTCCAGAAGAGTTCAGTGAGTGTGTGCTACAGGAAGTCAGAGGGAGGAGGCCTTCCCGAAGGTGGGACACTCTTGAAGAACAGATGGGATCTGGGTCCATAGAGAGGAAGCAAGAGGGCCTTCCAGGCAGAGGGAGCCATAGCTGCAATGGCGCAAGGGTAGGAAAACGATAAAGCGTGCTCAGGTGTCTGTGAAGGGAGCAGTCGAAGAATTAAAATGATTAGAAGTGAACAGCTCCTTCCTTTCCCCTCCTTCAGGGCCAGAGCCTGACAGGTTCTGCTTTGGGGCCAGTGGGGCAGTGGAGAGAATTGCACCAAACTGAATCAGAGAAACGGGCCTTTCTGCATAACCAGGGCCTCCTCCTCGTAGCTCTTCATTGTCTCCATCAACTTTCCCCCAGTTCATTCCTTTCGATCTTCCAGCCATCAAGGAAGAACCGCCGCAGGAGAGGCCCACTGCCAACCAGACGCTGGCCGAGGTGATCACGGAGCAGGCCAACCACAGTGTCAGCGCTGCCCGGTCCTCCAAAGTCCTCTACGTCATCACCACCAGCCCCAGCCACCCGCCCCAGACCGTCCCAGGTAGCAGTTCCCAGACACCATCACAGGGGACAGAAGCCACAGAGCTTGAAGGCAGCACTCTTGGCGGTTACAGAAACTGAGCACTCTTGGGTGTTTCTCATTCCGAGGCAGGTTGGGGGTACTGGCTCTGTGGCTCTGTCCTCGCCTTTGAGGGACATTTTCTCATTCGCGTGCTCTCTTCGTCCTTAGGAAAAAGTGCTCACCTCCACAGATCCAACATGTGTGCCTTTTGTACACTGTGATTAGTTAGCTAACCCAGTGTTTCCTCACTCTGAGAATATATGTCTAGAGCCCTAAGTTGTGGCCCGCTCTTGGCCATTTCAAGAGCTCTGTTCATTCGTTCCTTCAAAAGATATGCAAGTGCTCGAAAGGTGCCAGTCACTGTGTAGGCACTGGACTACCCAGTGGACCAAACAAAACCCCTGCCCTGCTGTGGCTTGTAAGTGGGAGGAGAAAGATAAGAACCGAAATAAAAAGTCAGAGAGTGATATGAGCTATGAAGACAAGTCACGCAGGCGAGGCATAGAGAATGGGTGGTGGGCTTGTGTTTTAAGCTGCGTCACCTGGTTGGGTACAGACTTCCATTCTCTCTTTTCTGCCAAGGAACTTGGGGCCTTTAGAGACTGGTAGAGCTGCAAAGCACTGTTAGCAATTAGCAAGGTTTTCAGACCGCTCCCCAGGTCCCCCGCAGGACCCCCTGTAGAAGGTCAGTGCACCTCCAGTGCTTGCTTTGCGCCATTTGTGTGTGTATGCCGATAGGATTTCACAGCTCCCACGTCTCATTCCTCAGATGAGGAAACTGAGGCCCAAAGAGGTTATAACTCCTCTGTGGTTGCATGGTGGATCCAGTGGCGGAGACGGTGTACACCACCCCTTTCGACTCCGAGTCTAGTGCACTTTGGACCACACAGCCTGCCTCTCTCCAAGAAGGAGCTCTAGAGCACGGCGAGGTGCTCAGAAGGCCTGGGCTCCGTGCCAGCCCAGCTCTCGGCCGCTCCTGCTGCTGCCCCCACCTGCTGGGAGCTCCTCAGCCAGACCTGCATCTCTGAGCTGCCTCTGTCCACTCGGTGCTTCCAAAAGACCTCCTTCTGAAAACTGAGCTCAAACAGGTCCGATAAACCCTGTCTTTTGTGCTTGCAGGATGGACCGTGTATGGCCTGGCAACTCTCCTCATCCTCACAGTCACAGCCATTGTAGCAAAGATACTTCTGCACATCACATTCAAGTGAGTATGAGAGAGCTGCCCGATCCCAGGAGAGGAGGCTCAGAACTCTTTCTACTATGCTTCGTTTGTCCGGGTACAATTGTAATATCAGAACCTGGTTCCAAAGCCCTTAGTCCCAGGCACCGTCAGGCGGAGACGTTCCTCCTTCGCTGCAGAGTGAGACGTACACCTGAACAGATCGCACTAAGATTTGAGGGGTTGTTCCTCCATGTCCAGAAGATACGATCTCAAGGAGGATTGAAACAGTCTGGGCATAAAAAGCAACAATTTCCATTTTTTGGCTTGTGCTGGCCCCTTAAAGAGATCTTTATGCAAGAGCAAGGATTCCTAGGACAATACCATTGCCTGTTTCCTGATGCCTTCTAGAAATTGGGAAACATTCTTAGGAAGAGAATTCTAACACTTTATTCATTGTTGCTTAATAGTTATTTTAAGACAATTATTTAAGAAGCTTATAGCAGTTTCATCCTTCGATTCTAACCAATTTGGAAATAAATCTTTCCTTCCTTTATCTCGCTGTTCAGGTTTAACAGTTCTGCCTTCCAGGAAAGGGACAATTATTCATACTGCTGATGTTTGTGTACTTAGGGAGGGGAGTTTGTTTTTATTTTTTCTACACCCCTACTTTCTTTCCGGTGGTTTCCAGTCCAGGCTCTCTCCATTTCTCACCCCCCCACCCCCAGTTTTATTGAGATATAATTGACCCACAGCCTTTCTCCATTTCAAGGCCTTCCTGAACATTGGTGTCCAGGGATAGCCACCTTTTTCCTGATCTTCTCACTTGCCATCTGCCACAGACTTTTTTTTTTTGAGGAAGATTAGCCCTGAGCTAACTGCTGCCAATGCTCCTCTTTTTGCTGAGGAAGACTGGCCCTGAGCTAACATCCATGCCCATCTTCCTCTACTTTATATGTGGGACGCCTGCCACAGTGTGGCTTGCCTAGCAGTGCCATGTCCGCACCTGGGATCCAAACCAGTGAACCCCGGGCCACCGAAGCGGAACGTGCGAACTTGACCGCTGCGCCACCGGGCCAGCCCCTGACACAGACTTTTTTATGCATTAAATGCCGACTCCTCCTTTGCCCTGTGAAGGCTTCCCTTGGCCATGTGGGGCCCAACCATAGGCCTCTCCACCCTGCACTTTACATTTTTCAGTGGAAACAATGTCCTTGATACTGTTCACTGAGCCGACTCACATGCCTTCTATAAATATAAATATATATATGTATATATATGTATGTATATTTTTTTAAGTCACAATTCACGTGTTTCTGGGGAAGGCCGTGAGGCACAGTTCTGTCTGTGTGTCCCCACAGCAGCGGGAGAACAGGAGGCTTTCTCTAGGGCCCAGCGCCTCCCAGCACACTGAGGCCCTAAAGTGCGTGTCTGACTCGCATCTGACACGAGAGTGTCTCTGCAGCTCCCCTGCCAGGCAGCCCCGGGGCTGACACGGGCCAGGCAGGCACTGGCAGTCACGCAGGACCCATTGCAAGCAGAGCGGATTTGCCTTGAGCCTGTTTCAGCTGGGTGGGCTTCCAGATAAATGACATTTGAAGAAAGTTCTTCTATTTAAAAAGAAAAAAAAGAATTTGAAAACCTAATCTCTCAGGCTAGCCCTTTCCAGATTTGAATAATTCTGCCCATTACAAAGTTTTTTGGTACGCTGAGCTGCCCTTTTCCCCGCCGCTCTCCCGTCCCATAGGGCACACTTCATCCACACAACAGTCCTTCGGGTCTGTAAGGGCCCCTGTTAGTCTTTCCCAAGGCCTCGCAGAGTGTCCCGTTTCATAGATAGAGGGTCTTATGAGATGGCGGGTTGTTTTGGATGCTTTGTTCACTTTACTTGAAAAATTAAGTTATTTTCGTTTGGCAGATCCCATCGCGTTCCTGCTTCAGGGGACCTTAGGGATTGTCGTCAGCCAGGGACGTCGGGGGAAATCTGGAGCATTTTTTATCAGCCTGCTACTTCAATTTCCATCTTTAAGAAGAAGCTCAAGGGTCCGAGTCAACAAGATGACCGTAATCCTCTTGTGAGTGACTAAAGCTGCCCCGGGCCCAGGACACAGGGTCCCTCAGAGCTCAAGGCCCCTGGGGACCACCTCTCCTGTGGTTGCCTCTGGCCAGCTCTTCCCTGCCTCTCTCTCGGCCTCTTCGGGGGTGCGCTCCTGCAGACGGGGAAGGGGTGCTCTGCTGCAGGGACAGGCGCGGCCTGGATTCGTCTTCCCTCATCAGCTGCTCTTAGGAGAGAGACTCAAGGTCCCGGGTCCAGGCCCTCCTGCGCCTCTCTCTCTTGTCTAGGAATGGGGGTGTCAGGATGGTGGGGCTGAGATGACAGCGATGGTTGTGTGCGGCACTGGGTTCGGGTACATTCTAGACAACGTCAGGTGGTGGGTAGGAGTAGTGTATGTTGAGGCTTGCTTGCTTCTCTGCTTTGTCCACACACAGATCACTTTCTCCTGGTCTTTATGGTTTGGAACAGGGCCAGACAGGGAGAATTCTGAGGTTCTCTCGAGGGTTGGCCTGGTTCTCTACTCCTGGGCATTAGCACCCCCAAAGCCCTAAAGGGGGCCCACGCTCTGTGCTGACTCAGAGGCTTTGCTCTCTGGGGGCTAGATGAGGATGGGCCTCCTCCACCCTGGGAGGGCCTGAGAATTGGGCCTGGTGACCCCCATTCATGTCACACGTGACACCTTCCACATTCGGGCTTCTTTCTGGAGCTTCTTTCCATAGCGCACTGACGAGCAGAGCAAGCTTGAAGAGCGGTCGTATAAAGCATCCATTCATTTATTCACGCAGCAGACTTCACTGTAAACTCTTCTAGGTGCTCAGCAGCTCCTCGTTGGATTGGATGTGTCTGGCCTTGGACCCGAGCAGCTCGTGGTCCTGTGGAAGCTGAGCCAGGCCCCTGTCTCTCCCTGATTCTCTAAATTGACTCTCAGTTCAGAACGGGGAGTATAAATATCATGGTTTATGTAGCATTTAGGCAGCATTGTGTGAGACAGGGTGCCAGCAGTCCCTCCTTGGGTGTCCCTCCTTTTAGAAGAAGATGAAAAGTGCCCCACGGCCTGTGTTCTCTGCAGCCTTCTCTGCGCTTCTTGTGGGGACAGCGTGGGGTCTAGAATGGCCTGTGGGGAAGGAGAGGGCTCCTGTCCGTGGGCCCACACCACCCTGCCCCTCAGACAGGCAGGCGAATCACAGAGGTGGCGTGAGGCGAAGGGGGTGGTTTGGGAACTGGAGACCCTCGCGGATGGGCCTCCTAAGACTGAGAGCTGCGGCCGCAGTGGCCCCCGGTTGTGAGTCAGTGCCGTCTCCACTGCAGAAGTCCCCACCGCCCGAATGCAGGCTTTGTCCACAGCAGCTGAGAAAGCAGCGAGTGCCTCTGACGGCCGGGCCTGAGCCTGTGTCAGAAAATGGCTCTCCGAAAGGCCTCGGGCCCTGGGCCTTGCTGTGCCTCTGGCCTAACAGGTTTCCTCTTAGAGCACTTTGCCTACCTCCCCCGGTCCCTAAGCCACTGCCTGCTGCTGCTCTTGTGCACCGGCAACCTGTCTGTGCCTGGCCACTCCCAGAAAGATGGACTGCCGTGTGGGGCCAGCTGGGAGGTGTCTGCAGGGAGAGGTGACACTCAGCAACCAGGAGAGATGCTAGGAGCTGGAAGGCAGGGGCATTCAGGGGAGGGAAATGGGGCAGGGGTACTCCCCCAGGCACTGTACAAGGCCTGCAGCAGGCATGGAACTGCTTGGTGCTATCTCCATGCTTTGATCTGGAAAGGGTGATTACCCTGGAGCAGCTGTCCGCAGGCCCCTGGGGCTGGAGACAAGCCTGTCCCGTACAAAGACCACTGACATGTGCAGTCTCCCCTCCCAGCTATTCCTGGCTTTGGTGGAATCTCCTCACAAACACAAGTGTCAGGTGTGTGCAGTCACAAAGGGCCCTGTGCTGTGAATAGATCCTTTCGCAGCACAAAGGGAATGTGGAATTTGGCAAAGAGTTCACCCAGCCGAGGGGCAGTTGTTCAGCTGCCCAGGGCTTACTCTGATCGCTGGCTTTCAGGGCAGCCCGTGGGCCCACCCGCCCATCCTGCCCACCGCACACCTCGGGTCACGGTGTGTTGTCTGGGCCTGCAGCCCTTTCTCAGCGGTCCCAGAAGTGCTGGTGATGCCCCGGTGCTCTCCTTCCGGCCGGCCCTGGCACAGCCCTTTGCCGCCAGGATCAGCTTACTGTCCAGGGAGTGGCCATGGGAAACCCAAACCTGGCTCAGGACAGTATGGGAGGAGATGGCCATAAATTGTCCTAGGCTGAGCCTCCATAAACGCCTGGGCCGCATTCTGGCCATGGCCTTGGTTGGAACCTGTCACCAACACCCCACACAGGGTCCCTGGTGGCTAAGTAAACTCCTGAGAAATAAATTGTCCCAGAAGAGATGAGGCGTGTTTCTAAGAGCACTGAAAGAGGAAGCACTTGATCTTTTAACAAACTGCTTTAGAAGAGAGAAAGTGGGGGTTGGAAGTTACTGGAAAGGGTGATCCTGAGAAAAGAACATTACAGATCACATAGCAGAAGATTATGAACCAGGAAGGGGAAGGGCTTTGGGGACCACGTTGGATGTTGGTTCTGAAAGCATTCTGCCCAAGGCCTCTGCCCCGAGGTGACAGAGGGGAGGAGGCTGCAGGCAGACCCCTCGAGGCCTGTGTGTCCTCCTCATCCCCTCACTGCAGGTTCCCAGGCCCTGCCTTCTCAGCGTGTGTCCCAGTGGGCAGCTGATCTTCTTGCCTCCCGTGGTGAATGTGCTTTGGCCAGCTGTGAACCTGGTCTCTTAGCCGTGTTTCACAGTGTGCTTGTCCCCTCTAGAAGGCACTCAGTGCCCTGTGTTCTTCCTCAAGTGTCCAGTTGCTTGCAGAGCAGAGAAAGAGGAGGGATGAGCCCCGGGGTGCCTTCCCCCCCATCCCCCATGCCGGAACAGGGTTGAGGCCTCCCTCTTGGTGTCAGCAAGGTAACGTGGTTGCTGTAACTTCTGAAGTATGGGCTCTGACTCAAGACTCCAACTGGCCAGAAACCCACAGAGATCAAAGCACTAGCAAGTACAGCTGTCCTGGCCCTTAGGCCAAACTCCTGAGGTGTGTCTGGGCACGGCCCCACCCACACACTCCATTGTCAGCCCAAGGCAGCAGTCTGACCCAGCTCAGGATCCCGCCAGGCCATCCTGATAGCAACGGGGTATGCAGGCCATTACCAAGCCCCCGTGTGTCCTGGGCACTTAATCTTCACGAGCACTTATAAGTGGACGGCCTCGGAGATCCTGTCTCCTTGCCTCCTGAGGCCGCCCCAGGTCTCCCACCCAGGCGGGCCAGCACCCCCCTCCACAGCCCAGTCAGCTGGCACCTCTTGGGTTTCGAATCCCCTGCTTGGTGTTTGATGTCTGCTTTTGTTACTACCTTGGGAATTTTTAACCTTTCGATTGTTTCCTCTGGTGTCTTTGTTTACTTTCCTCACTCCTCTACCTCCTGGCCAGGTCTCTCAGCTAAGCTGCCCTGGCATGGGGTGTTCTGCAAACCTTCCACCACAGCTGCCTCCCCTCAGGCTGGCTGGCTCAGGGGTGACAGGGACTCACCCTCTGCCTACAGACCCCAGGGGGGCCCATCTCACAGGCTTCTGTCTTGCCGAGTAGAACATACTCAACAAGGCAGAAGTGGAGTGTGGAGGAAAGGCCAAGGTAAATCTGCTTCAGAAAGGATGTGTCTTCAGGAGCACGTGGTGGGGGGCTGCCGTCGTGGGGTTCACGCAGCGTCAAGACCTGCCCACATCCAGACTCACCTTCCCCTGGGGATCTTGACTTTGGATGACAAGGCTTTATTTGTAAATATGCTCTTAATATGCAACTTTGAGAATAAAATAGAAACATCATGTATTTTAAAGTATAAGATGAAGTGTGACACACTGTATACAATTTAATATATATTTTTAGGATTTTGTTATTTAAGAAAATGGAATGTAATGGTACTTAACTTTTACAAAAGAGAGAAAAATGTTATTTTTACTGTCTGAAGAAAATAAATATTCTCATTGTTGTAGAAACAGTGATGGGTCCTAGCTTGTCGTTTTTATGGGAGTGCTCCCAGCGCCCCAGGACGAGGAAGGTGTCACATGCTGGGAGACTGTGTGCTCTTAATTCTGTGCAAATGCCAGGCCTCACCGTTTGCTCAGATTTTTCTGTTCATGTCTCCAGATTTTCTCAGATCTCATCATGGCTTTGACCCACAGTTGATCTTCAGCTGGTAAGATCTGAAAGAATTGGAATTCCAAATCAACACACCACAAGGGAGAGACGGGGGTGCATCATGGTGAAGAGCACAGGGCTCTGTGCTCAGGAGGACCTAGGACGGAGAGGGGTGCTTAGTAAGAGCAGGACCCGTAGGCCTGGGCTCACACTGCAACCCCACCATGTACCACATGCCCTTGGGAGAGTGCCCCAGCCCTGTGTGCTACTTTCTCTCTGTCAGATGGGGCACTTACAGTCCCTGCCTCATAGAGTTGTGATGGAATATTACCAGTGGTGTGTTTTCAATAAATGGTAGCTGTTCTTTGCAGAGGTTAAGTGGTAGGGGGTTAAGAACAAGGAAGTGTCTAGGATAATGGCCACGTATCTTGACTTGGGTGTTGGGAGGGGAGAGTGGGGCCATTCTTTGAGATAAAGAACATAAATGGTGGGCTGGCCCTGTGGCATAGTGGTTAAGTTCACGTGCTCTGCTTCGGCGGCCCAGGTTCATGGGTTTGGATCCCGGGCGCAGACCTACACACTGCTCATCAAACCATGCTGTGGCGGCATCCCACATAGAACATAGAGGAAGATTGGCACAGATGTTAGCTCATCTAACATGTTAGGGCCAATCTTCCTCACCAAAAACAAACAAACAAAACATAAATGGTGCCATGTCTGAGAGGAAAAATGCTGGGTTCCATTTGAGCTAAGTTAAGTGAGTTCCCTGTGGGACATCAAGGCAGAGCTGTCCAGTAGGCATTGGGCAGGCAGCCTGAGACCTGCAGAGGCTCAGGCCTGGGGAGCACAGTCCTTGGACATGTGGGCATGGATGACATCCCAGGATGTGTCTGGGGCCACCCCAGAAGGCTGCTAAGGACAGTGTCTCAGGACACAGGTGGATTAGGAGGAGCCTGGGCAGGACCAGAGTCGGGGCTGGGAGAGCCAGGAGAGGGGGCAGCTTCAGAAGCCAAAGAATCTATGAGCCAAGCTTATGACCTGGCTGGTTCTGGCACGCACACTGCTGGTTCTGTGAGCCCCAGTTCCGAATTCTCAGGAGATGCTTTGCCAGGTGAGGTCTCTCTGCCCCAGCCGGTTATGGCTGGAAGAAAAGGGAGCACAGACCAGCCCAAGAAAAGAACACCACCACAGCCGTGCTCCTCAGAGGGGTGCCTGGATCGCTTGCCTCGGAGTTCCTGATGTGCTTGTCCAGAATGCAGCTTCCTGGGCCCCGCCCCAGACCCGCCAAGTCAGAATCCCAGGGAAGCTTCCTGAATGGTGCTGATGCTCACTGCAGTCTGACAATGATTTTAACTTGTTTGAGAAGTTTGCTTGGTAGTCACCTCTCTTCTGGAACAGATCGTCCACACTTAGACAGTTGTGTAAGTTCCGGAGGCCGCTACCCTCACCATCAGCAGTGTGTTTGTTACTCGACTGCAAAGGCTGCGGCACTCCAGAGACTCAGTGCAGGACAGAGAGGTGGGGGAGAAAGGCGTGCCGCACAGAAGTTATTCCAGAGACTTCCCCAGAGCCCCTCTCTTTCCCACCGTCCTCCCCCTTGCTAACTTCGGCTTGCACCCACAGCGGCCAGCCCTCACACTGCTGTGGATGTTGCAATGTGATGACACCTTAAAGGCGAGCTTCACGTGAGTGTTTATCTTCTCCGAGCATTCCTTCTCTTTCCCAGAATCTCTTTCCTTCTCTGAAGGAAAATATTTTTAATGGCTGGTGGCAAACAAATGAGATGGGCTTGCTGGTGAATTTCTTTGAGACAGATTAGCCTGCAAGAGAAAAAAAAATGCAACCAGAATGTGCAACTGTCTTGCCTAAAGCAGGACCAGGAAGAGCTCCCCAAACCTATCTGAGTGGACTTTGGGGACCACTGACTTCGACCTCACCTCCTTGCTCTCCCAAACCTGAGAGACGCGGACATTGTACAACCCGGCCACATGGGAGCCAGCACCAGGGCAGCATCAGCCTCATCCTTTGTCAGGCAATCAAAGGCCCTTCTTCCTGTGGAGACGAAAAGGGCTGGACAAGAGTGACCTCGTCTCCAAGCTCGGAAGTCACATGATCATCTCCTCTCCCCCCTGGGCTGTGTGTGCCCGAAGCTGCAGTCTCTGGGGCTCCGAGAACTGGGAAGCTTTTGTTCCTCTGTGGCGGGTCGGGTCCCCACGGGGGATTGTTTTCGCTTGGCTGAAAGGGACGCTTTGGGGATAGAATATTTCAACCTCAAGAAGCAGCAACATTTGCTTGTAGCTGGAAGTCTTCATTTCTGGTCTCCAGCTGTTGTCTGGAACCATCAGGCCCCTGCTGAATGGACTACACCCAGCAACCGTGGGCGGGCAGCACCAGGCTGGGCTGGCTGTGGACCAGCCTGTGTCCAGGGGGCCCATCTCCAGGACAGCCAGCGGCAGCAACCCCCTCGGCCCTGCTGGCAGTGGTCACTGGACTCTGGGATGAACCTGCTGGCTGTGGATGACCAGGCTGGGGAAGCGGGCTCCACAGAGCAGCATTTTAGGGGGAAAGTTGATCGAAACTTGAGGTCCAGAGTAACTCCTCAGGGGAGAAAACAGAAAGGCCTGAAAGAGCCAAGGCTTTTGCAACAGGGAAGTCTCAGATTTCACTTATTTCACTCTTAGGAACGTTTACCATTGTCCCTGCTCAAATAAGGCCACTGCGCTTTTAAAAACTTAATTAGGGGCCTGCTATTTTGCACACTGATCATATGAATATGTTTAATGAACTTGCCTTCGTTGCTAGTACCAAGATGAAATCAAATCCAGAGCATTCAATGGGTATTCAAACCTCACATTTAGTCAGATATCGAGCAGCTTCTTTTTTTTTTTTTGAGAAAGATTAGTCCTGAGCTAACTACTGCCAATCCTCCTCTTTTTGTTGAGGAAGACTGGCCCTGAGCTAACATCCGTGCCCATCTTCCTCTACTTTATATGTGGGACGCCTACCCCAGCATGGCGTACCAAGCCGTGCCATGTTCACACCCGGGATCCGAACTGGTGAACCCCCGGCCGCTGAGAAGCGGAACATGCGCACTTCACCACTTCTCCACTGGGCCGGCCCTCGAGCAGCTTCTTAATGGATCTGTGGTGAGCTGAGGAAAGCTTCTGAATGTGCAAGGATAATAATAATAAGAAAACAGCTAGCATTTCTGCAGTACCTATGTGTGCCAGACTGTGCCAAGCACTCGACAGACATTACTGAATTCATCCTGCAGCAACCCGGCGTGGGACCCAAGGCTCAGCGAAGGGGCCCCGCCAGCGGAGGGCAGGGCCGGGATTCAGCCCAATGTCTGCTGCCTCCAAAGCCAGGGCCCCTTACTCCTGTTGCACTGCAGGCCTCTCCCACCCGGGCAGGGACGGGCTCTGAGGGAGGCCCCCGACCCCCAAATCTCCATCACAGGTGATGTCTCCAGACAGCCCAGAGAAAGTACAGTTCAATTTGCCTCGGGCGAGGAAGGCTCAGACCTATACTTCTTGACCTCTTTGAAGACACGGCCCCCTGCGAGAATCGGATGAATGTTATCAAGTCCCTCCCCCGAAAAGATCCCCCCTTCGAAAATCTGCATAGAAATTCCAGGGATTCAGAGATCCCCTGAAACCCTTCCGTGGACCTCATGCTTAGAATCTCTCCATTAAGTCATAAGCGATTTTACCTGAAAGTTAAAATTAGGCCGAAAGAGAACAGCAACGAGAGTGATAATGAGAGTAACCATGGATACACTTTACTGATGACTTTTTACCTGTCAAATACTTTTTCTGAAAAGGGCTAAATAGTAACTATTTTAGGGTTTTCAGCCCATGCGGTGTCTGGTCTCTGTCACAACTACTCGACTCTGCCCACACTGGTTGGAGGAAGCTCCGCTTGCTAGAAACACAGCCCATCCACCGAGACCCTCAAGGACCCCATCACTGCACGTCTTGGAGCCGTCCAGCAACCCTAGGAGGGGTGGGGGGTTGCGGGGGTGGGGAGGCACGAGGCCCACATGCAAGCAACCACAGGCGATATAAACAAATGGCAGGTTGTGTTCCAATAAAACTTAACTTAGGGACACTGAAACTTGAATTTTATATAACTTTCACATATCACCAAATATTCTTCTCTTAATTTTCTCCCCAACAATTAAAAAATCTAAAAACCATTCTTAGCTCTTGGGCCATACAAAAACAGGTGGCAAGCCCACAGGCTGTCGTTTGCCACCCCGTGCACCATGCCGACCACTCTGACACATCTTATTTAACACTCACAACTGTATGGATTAGGCATTGTTATTATCCGCATCTGTCAGATGAGGACACCGAGGCTCAGAGAGGTTAAATAACTCATTTAAGAAGCACAGGAGTGAGGATCTGAACCCACTCCCAACCCTGTTTGCTTTCCTGAGAGACAAGGTGGGTGAGTTTAAATTGTGGAGAAAGGGAAGGAGAAGGTGCTGGTGGAGTGGAAAGGGGGCCCCTAATGCGTGGCAGCCCTGGGCCTGGGAGTAGAAGGGAGGGCCCGGAGAGGCTCCTTCCGCCCCGTCTTTGCTTGAATGGTGAGCACGGCAGGGCAGGGCGGCTGGTTTCCTGAGCTGTTCCTGCAGGGATGGAGGCCACAGAGCCGGGACAGCTGGTGGCCTTCACATTGTTTTTGTGTCTCCCAGGTTCTCTTAATCATAACCAATTTGCCACCCTCAGCAATTCCTTGTTCTCCTTTGCTAATAGCCATGAGTTGGAACCATCAGCTGGACTCCCAGCCAAACGCTCAGCTAAAATCACTTCCCTTTCCCACGTAGGGAGCCCCAGTCTCCTAGAAACTTGCCTTTCTTAGTCCTGAGAGGCGGGCGAGGCCGGTCCTTTTGCACGCTGCCTTGCTTGGCTGGGATCTGCCAATCGAATCTCTTAGCAAAGGGGCAGATGGAATCTGCTTAACTTTCTCCGACTCCTCGCCTTCCCGGCTGACCGTCAGGCTCAAGGAGACTGACGGCAAAGGGCAGCCTTTCTTCGTCGATGTCTTCACCATGTGTCCGTTCCCACCGTAGTTATTTGCGACTTGGGCCCAAGGCTTTGGAACTCTCTACTCCAGAAACACACTCCAGACCATGGCTGTGTATTATTTGGGGTAACGGAGACTGGAATCTGGGCCCGGGGAGGGTGACAGCACGAGGGGCGGGAGGAGGACACGGGCTTGATGTCACATCCTGTGTAGGGAACCTTTGCCGAGCAACCTGGCTTCGCTTTGGAAGGCTTGATTCGGCATCAGAGGAGCTTTAAGACCATGAGTGCTGCACTCCTGGGGACCAGGGTTCAATTTGGGCTCTGCCGTCACTAGTTCCCCAATCTCAGGCAGAGAGGTCACCTTTCTAACCTGTTGACTCATCTATAAAATAGGCATAACACTAGTTTCTCAGAAGGTTGTGGTGAAGAGTAAATAAAATAATAAAGATAAATTGTTTAGCCCCCCCGCCGGCATTTTAATGCGTTTTCTCAGTAAACTAAGGGTGGTGATACCTCTAACTACAAAGATCTGGAGAGGAGTCAGGCTGTCAAGGGCCTGGCTGGAGTCCCGACTCTGCAAATAGGAGTTGAATCCCATGGTTCTCAAAGCAGACCTCAGGAGCCCACCAAGAGCACGGGGACCTCAGGTGCTCTCTGCCTTTGGGGTTGAGAACCCCATTTATCAAACTCCAAGCACACAGTTCTCTCCTTAGTAAATAATTCCTGACTCGGTTCCTTTAAGTAGTTTCCCCCAATACGTTCAGTATGTGGCCCTATTTCATAAAAGTATCTACCCACCTTCACCTTCTCAAGGACATAGCTATTGGGTGAAAACATCCTTCTCTGCTAGCTTGCTGCCTGCCATGGATTTCTTTATCCGTTACTTCGGGTCAGGAACAAATACAGAATTTGAACGTCCTCATATTTCCCTTCTGGTCCCAGATGGGCAAACAGGCAGCCTAACCCCCCAAGCCCAGTTCCTCGCAGACAGAAGGCGCCAAAGAGCTGCGCCAGCCGGACCGCCCCCCGCGCAGCCCCCAGACCCGGGCTCGGCGCCTCGGCTGTCCCTGCAGGAGCCATCCCGGCGCAGCCTTGCTCACCAGCGCCGCCCAGTGGTAAGACCAGAGAGCTGAGGAAGAAGGGCAGCCCTGACGCGCCGGCTCCTCGCAACCGTCCGGGTCCTAAACCTGGTCTTTTAAAACGGGACTCTCACTCTCCCTGTGACACCTAGAAGCTCTGTGATTTGCTGTCTGCCAGAAGGCGAGTCCTCTGGGCCTTGAACCCTGGGGACCCAACAGCAGGCAGATCCTTATTTAAGAGCATCCTTTTTTTCTCCTTATAAAAGGAACTCTCCATCACCAGGGAGTGAAGCTGCCCCACCCCGCCCTGCATCACCCCCAGAGACACCTGCTGGTGCAGGGGGCCTCCAAGAGCTTCTCCCTGGGGCCAGCAGAACACTCAGCCCCCAAGCCAAAAGGTCCTTCTCTTTGTTAACTACAAAATAAACATCGCCAGGCCCCCTGGGCGACTTGCAGCACAAATGTTTATGCCTTTGGAAAGAGAAAAAAGACTGGCAAGTTCTCCCCAAGCAGATGGGCGCCAGGTCACTAATTAACCCTCAGCAGTCAGGGTGTCTCATCTTCTGCCAACCAATCTGCAGCAGGTTGGGGGGTGGCTAATGTGGGCTTCTCTTATAACTTTGTGTTAGAGGGCCCTTTGGGGCCTTGCAATGCTCTCTGGAAAGAACCACATCTTTAAAACTCTGCATTAGGCATGAGGGACCCCAAGAAATTCCCCAACACTGGAGCGTCCGCTCCAGGTGAAGGGTTGCAGGCAGTCACAGCGTGCCAACCACTCGGGGCAAGACGCTTGGTGACCGGTGTGCACACAGAGCCAAGAAGCAAGGCTACCACGCGGCTAACATTTGCTGAAGAGTAGGTCCTTAGTCATGTCAATGGCGAACATTTATTAAATGCCTAAGGACCAAGCTCCCCACTAAACTCCACACACTGCGTGTTATTTCATTTGCTCCTCCCAACAACCCTGTGGGGTGGGTATGGTTACAGTCACGTTTTACAGATGAGGAAATGGCGTCTCAGAGAGATAATGTCTGCTGCTGACATCATTTCATCTTGGCTGGGTAGGTTCTTTTCTTCATACAGAATGTGTTCCTTGCCCGAGGTCATCGAGCTGGCGAGTGGTGGCAAAGCTGGGACTGAAACCCAGGGCTTTATGACTTTAAAGACACATCAGCCTGGCGCTGTCCATTTGTCTTTGCCAACATAAATAACGGCTGCCATCTTTCAGGCTTCCAGAAGCAATGCCAAGCTTAAAGGAGCTAACCTGTGAGAACTCACGGCATAGATAGATCATGGTCATGTCTCCCCTTGAGTGTAGCCAGAGGGAGTGAGAGCTGCCCCCAGGTCCAGAATCCCATCATGAAAGGATCAGCCTCCTCCATCTTTTCAATGGGGAAACTGAGTCCCAGAGGGCAGAAGTCATCCACCATGATTTTGCCTGCACAGCCAGTGTCCTTTCCATGACTGAATAGATCATCCTATTAAAAGAAATGAAGACAGTGGCAAGAAGCAGACTGGGAAAATGGGCAGAAAGCTGATCCTCCTGGAGCCGTTCCCTGTGCCCCCGTCTGGGAGGAGGGCATCATGCCGTCTGTAAGGGTGTTTCTTGCTGAGGAAAGTTGGCTGCAGACTGCTTCCATCTTAGGCTCCACCATCTTGTGGCTTCAAGGCACCCTTGTGTCACTAACAGGCAGGTGAGGGAATGGAGTGTGGGCAGAGGGTCTCCAGGAGATGTTAGAGGCGAGGCCTAGGAGGCATGTACTTCACTTCCTCCCACATTCCATTGGCCATAACAGGTCACATGGGCTCACCTGAATGCAAGGGCCTCTGGGAAATGTAGTCTTCTTGTGGACGAAGAGGTGTAGGAAATGGAATTGGTGAATCCGTGGCATTGTCTCTGTCACATTGTTCAAAAGGTCGTAGTCCTGTCAGGACCTGAAACACCTCAAGGTTGGAGGGTAGTCTAGTGTGCATGTGGGAGCAGCAAGAGGGTGACAAGTGGGCAGTCCCAGTGTGAGAAACACCAGCAAAAAGGTAAAAAGAGGGAGGTGCTGATTTGCAGTCAAGCCCCATGTGGTTTGAGTCCATGACATCAATCCAGCCATGGCAGGAGAGGGACAAGATGGTGCCAGAACAGGAGGCAGAATCTTCCAAAGGAATATCAAGGGAAACCCAAGAGGAGATGTCAAGGGGAGGCCACATCAGCCAGGAGTCCTCCAGAAAAGAAGAGGATGCAAGAGGGAGCTGGGAAATGAAAACAAAAGAGCAGAGGAGAGAAGCAAACACAGGGCACTGGGGAGTTCTAAGACAATAGGGACCAGCAGCTGGAAAGGCCTCTGATGCCAGCATTGCCCATTTCCTGGGTGTGCTACCTCTGCAGTCACACAAGGTCCCGTGTTCAGAAGGGCCTTGTGCCTGGTTCTACTGTCACCATCTTGAAATTCTTAATTTTCAAAGAAGGGGTTCCACATTTTCATTTTGCATAGGGCCCCACAAATTATGTAGCCAGCCCTGAGTCTAGAGATAGCAGCATTTGTTCCAGATGGCCCCGCCACCAGAGTGCAGCTGACAGTGGCTACTTTCCAGCCTGATGGGACAGCAAAGCAACAGGAAATGGGTATGGAGGAAGATGGATGCGGGTGGTCAGCTCAGGAGTGACTGGCTCCTTCTCAGATAGAAACATCCAGGAGGGACAGGTTTCAGATTCCACTTGCTCAGGGAGCAAGGTTGGGAGGAAACAGATGCTTACTGGTGAGAGAGTTTTCAAAAGCAGAGAATGATGAGCTCTGAAAGGGGATGATGTTGAGGAAGGCAGGTGAGTAGATGAAGTCCAGGAGCCCAAATAGGAAAATGAGGGCATCCGATTAACGTGAGAGGGAGGGGGATTAGATGAGGAGACAATGAGGTTCCTCCTAACCTTAGGAGTCTTTACTTTCATATACAAATAGACAGGCCAGGAGGCCTGTACTCATTTTTTTTTTTTAATACAGTCCTGATGTTGAAGACATTACAAAAGCAGGAAATAGATTAGCTAGTCCTAAATGGCAATGGCTGTGGACAGTGGTGTGGAGGACCCGCTTCAAGTCAAAGAAGGATTCAGACACAGCTGGCAAACTAAGGGGACTAGCCCTCCGTTGCCTTGGCTAGAACAGGCCACAGCCTGAGGAAAGAAGGAAGCTGGTACAACGAGCTCAATCTAGATACAAAGCATGGTTCCCAAGAAGAAGAGTGATTAATAATATCACCTTGCTATCATTTGTTGAGCACATACTATGCCAGGCACTGTGCTACATACACATATTAGTTATCCTCTGCTGTCTAACAAACCACCACACAATTTAGCAGCTCAAAACAAGGAACATATATCATCTACAGTTTCTCTGGGTCAGGATTCGGGAGCAGTTTAGCTGAGCAGTTTGTTTTAGGGCATCCCCACAGTGATAGTCAAGATGTCAGGTAAGGAGGAACACATCTGAAGGCTTGACCGGGGCTGGAGGATCCACGTTCAAGACGGTGCACTCATGCAGCTTGCAAGTGGGCGCTGGCTGTTGGCAGGAGGCCTCAGCTGCTCGCTGCTTGAATCTCTCCATGGAGCTGCTTGAGCATCCTCAAGACCTGGTGGCTGGCTACCCCTGGAGCAAGTGAAGCAAGAGAGAGGAAGATGGAAGCTGCAATATCTTTTATGACGTAGCCTCAGAAATCACACTCTGCCATTTCTGCAACATCCTATTGATATGGACGTCAGCCCAATTCCGTGTGGGAGGCAACTACACAAGGGCGTGGATACCGGGAGGTGGGAATCAATAGTGGCCATCTCGGAGGCTGGCTACCACAGCGTGTTAACTTGCATTCATTCACTTAATCATCACAATGGAGCTGGTAATAGTGTTTTCCCCTACTCAGAGGAGGAAACTTTGCTCAATATCAAACAACAATAAGTAGCTGGGATTTGAACCCAGCCGTCCCTTGGATATGTCTGAGCTCTGTGGTGAACAGGGATGATGTAAGCAAGGACTGACAGAAATGTTCACAAGACCCTGTTAGACACCGGACTCCAAGCAGCAAGATGTTGTGTTTCTCTCTTTTGGGGAGTCCCAACGGGGAGAGGCATCTTCTTCCCAACTGTCCCACAGGCCATGGGGAGCTTTGGGCCTAGGAGGGCACCAGTGAGTAGAGGGTAGAGAACGTACTGCCTCTTTGGCCCAAGAGGAGGGGCTGCTACTCAGAATGAGATTCTAGAACAGGGACTGAATCAAATTTACTAGTGGTCAGAGTCACTGTTAAAGATTCCTCAATACATGTACACACACGTACCATATACACATGCACACACACGCCCACACGCACCACACACTCTCCTCTTAGGCTTTCTGCCTCTGAGTGACCAGATGACTTGTCTTTCCCACAAATACTTATTGAGCACCTGCCATATCCCTGGCATAGTGCTCAGTGCAAGAGATACAGTGGCATGAGAAATAGACATGGTCTCTCCTAGCTAATGCAATAAGACAATAAAAGGAAATAAAAAGTATATAGACTGGGAAGGAAGAAATAAAACTATCTTTATTTGCAGATAACATGATTATCTATGTAGAAAATCCTAAAGAAATGACAAAAAAAAAAAAACTCCTGGAACTAGTAAGCAATTATAGCAAGGTTGCAGGATACAAGGTTAATATACGAAAGTCAATCACTTTCTTGTATACTAGCAACGAACAAGTGGAATTTGAAATTAAAAACACAATACCATTTACATTCACACCCAAAAAATGAAATGCTACTTATAAATCTAATAAAATATGTAAAAGATCTACCTGAGGAAAACTACAAAATTGTGATGGACAAAATTAAAGAACTAAATAAACAGAGAGATATCCCATGTTCCTGGAAAGGAAGACAATATTGTCAAGATGTCAGTTCTGCCCAACTTGATCTATAGATTCAGTGCAATCCTAATCAAAATCCCACAAGTTATTGTGTGGATATTGACAAACTAATTCTAAGGTTTATATGGAGAGGCAAAAGACCCAGGATAGCCAGCTCAGTACTGAAGGAGAACAGTCAGAGGACTGACACTACTCAACTCCAAGACTATTTAGCATAAAGTTACAGTGATCAAGACAGGGTGGTACTGGTATTGGTAAAATAATAGACAAATAGATCAATGAGACAGAATAGAGAGCCCAGAAATAGATCCGCATAAAGACAGAGATACTTCTACACATCTATTGGAATGGCTAAAATCTGAAACGCTGACAACACCAAATGCTGGCGAGGATGTGGAGCAACCGCAACTCTCATTCACTGCTGGTGAGAATGCAAAATGGTACAGCCACTTTGGAAGACAGTTTGGTGGTTTCTTACAAAACTAAACATACTCTTATCACATGATCCAGCAATTATGCTCCTTGGAATTTACCCAAAGGAGCTGACAACTTATGTCCATACAAAAACCTGCACACAGATGTTTATAGCAGCTTTATTCAAAATCGCCATAACTTGGAAGCAATGAAGGTGTCCTTCAGTAGGTGAATGGATAAAGAAACCGTGACACATCCAGACAATGGAATATTATTCAGCATTGAAAAGAAATGAGCTATCAACCCATGAAAAGACGTGGAGGAACCTTAAATGCATATTACTAAGTGAAAGAAGCCACTCTGAAAAGGCTACATACTGTATGATTCCAACTATATGATATTCTAGAAAAGGCAAAACTATGGAGAGAGCAAAAAGATCACTGGTTGCCTGGAGCTGGGAGAGAGAGAAAGGGATGAAGATGGGGAGCACAGAGGATTTTTTAGAATAGTGAAAATATTCAGTATGATACTATGATGGTGGAGAAATGTCATTATACATTTGCCCAAACCCATAGAATGTACAACACCCAGAGGCAATCTTAATGTAAACTACGGACTTCGGGTGATAGTGATGTGTCTGTGTAAGGTCATCAGTTCTGACAAATGTTCCCCCAGGTGGGGGCGTTGATGAGGCCGTGCATGTGTGCAGGGAGTGCATGGGGTAGCTCCGTACCTTCCATTCGATTTTGCTGTAAACCTAAAACTGCTCTCGAAAGAAACCAGACATGGTCTCTGCTCTTATGAAGCCTGTGGTCACACACTCTGAGTGGGGTTGGGCTTCCGGGGGTCCCTTCTTCTCCTCTCCCATCTGCTGCAGCTTGCTCACCCCCACATTCAGCATTTGGCGCAGGCACTGGGGAGGCCCCTGGTCATGGAGCCTGAGCCTTGGACCCTGGCCCAGTTTCCCAGAGGTCCACAGTATGGAATCCATCATTAGCCTAGTTAATGATAAAGTGTATTTTAGAACCTGCCAAAGTTATATATGCCCATCCTCTCTTGACTCTTTGAGTCACAATGAGATAGAACTTTCCAGAAATCAAGAGACAAAGATCAAAGTTTTTACTGTTCTTTCCTTCCCTGCCCAAGACTGTGCTAAGCAGCTTTCAGATATGACTTGTTCTGCTTCCTGTCTTCTGCTGGCAGTGGCATTTCTTTATCCAGGCAATGCAGGCCTCGGCAGTGACGTAACTTACCACGGCCGAGTTCTGTGGGCACAACTGGTGGCGACTTCAAAGGACAGAGGAGACATCTTCATTACCCTTTCTCAGATAGAAATGGTGGGCTCAGCAGAACCAGTCACAACTGTCTGACTCTCTTGAGGCAGGTCACAACTCTCTTACCTCATCTGGGACCGCCAGAGGTGAGTCCTGCTTTGCTGTCTCATGGAAACTGCACACAGCAAGCCACAGCCGCCACAGCAGAAGGAGGGACTTCCCGTAGGATCTATTCAGCCCTGGTTGCAATATGTTTTATCATCTGGAAAGGCAATTTTAAAGCCTTGTGTGGCTTACTCAGGATCAATGGTCACAGTCATTTAATCCCAAAGGGGGACTCGTCATCCAGTGATGTCAAAGGGCCCGGGCCCAGTGCGAGCTTTTCTGAGAGTGTCCAGACCAAGTTGCATATTGACTTCCTGTTTGTCAATGTCCTTGTGCATTTATCTCACTGGAGGACCTCACAGGAAGCAGGATTTGAGCATTCCTGGAGCTCCCAGCTGGACACCAGCCCTGAGAACCACAGTCCCACAATGACTTCAACCACAGGGCTTTGGCACCAGTGGGCAGGCACGGGCGCCCAGCAATAGACAAGGATGGTGGGGGATGCCAGGTGGAGCGTGCGCCTGGTGGGTGGGCCCATGCGTGCCTGTGAGAGAGCTTGGGACCCTTAGACAGCACGTTGAGACTCTGAGGGAGGCTGGCCATCCCCTCAGGCCTACCTAGGGTCCCTCTGGCCACAGATGCTTCCTAAATGCCAGGGCCAAGTAACTGACAGTCACAATCCAGAAAGTCTGCTCATAGACAGACTCAGAGTGGAGGTCGCCCTTCACTCCGGTGCAGCCACCCCCTGTGGCATCCCGGGCAGGTGCCCTCTACCTCTGCTGCGCCTTCCTGGAGCAGGAAGCTCATGCCTCGCAAGGCCGCTGCTCCTGCGCTCGACTGCTGGGACTCTCGCCTATCCAGTCCTCGGACTCCTGTTATCCCAGAAATGTGGGCCCTGTCCTGACCACTCTCTCAGTCCTATCCACTGCCTTTTATCCTCCTGCCATCACCTGAGGTCAGGCCATAACCAACCCTCGCTGGGTGACAGCAACAGTGTCTTCAATGGTCTCCCTGCCCTCGTTCTTCCTCCCATCCATTCTCCATCCTCCCATAGGCAGGCCCTTCCTGAACCCAGGGCTGACCAGCTCTTTCCTGCTTAAACTCTTCCATGGCTCCCTAGCACTCCCAGGATAACAGGACTTCCAGGGCTTCCCATGATCAGACCTCAACTGACCTCCCCAACCTCATTATTATTAATAATAATAATAACAATAAGATAATGATGATGATTACCAACTCTTATATAGCACCTACCAAGCTCTGGGCGCTGTTTAAATGCCCCAGGGCATTAATTTACTTCATTTCAACAGCTACAAGGACAGGGGTCTCCAGCCCCCCACCTTACACCCAGCTTCAGTCCTTGTACAGCCCACACTCTCTCTCACTCTCTTCCCTCAGCCCTGAACACGTGTCCACCTCCTCTTTGCCAGCCTGAGGCCCATGCCTCCCTCAGTAAGGATGTCCTGTCGTCTGAGAAGTTTTGGGGGAGCTCCCCAAGTCTCAGGCAGATGCTGTGCCAGCTCCTTTCCATTCGCTCCCAGGCATATCTGCTTCACTCTGTGACACACGGAGCCGAACCCAACCGGAAGCTGGATGAGGGTGATCAGAGGTGGGAGGAGAGGGGTGGCCATGTGGGCAGTGGCTGAGCCTGCCATGGTGGTGACAGGTCGTGTGGGGCAGCCCCTGCTCCATGGCTCCAACTCTACCTTGCATCCTGCGATGCCTCTCCCCCTCAGGCCTGAGGACCCTGAGTCCCTGGGCGCCTGTCCATCTCTGTTGGCACCCCAGCACCAGCTACACAATCTGCAGGGCCCAAAATGAAATAAAAATCGGGGAGCCCCTTATAAAAAAATTATAAAGGATTTCAAGACAGCGACAGCAGAGCATTAAACTAAACACAGGGCCCTTCTGAGCACAGGGCCGTGTGACGGTACAGGTCACATGCCTGTGACACCGCCCTGCCTCACCCCGTCATGCCTCAGTAATAGCCCTGCATAAAATCCCGTGCAGTTACCTCTTTTGAGAGTCTGGCCATGACTGATAAACATGTGTGCTGTCTACACTACCACGGTCTCCCAGCTTGTGGTCAAGTGCAAATACTGCCTCCCAAAAGGACCAGCTGGGGTCCTTTCTCAACTGGCAGTGGGAGGACCTCCCCATGGACAAGCCTTATCCATTGGAGCTCTCATTCACTTGTTCACATGCATTTCCAAAGCCCCCCTCTGGGCCAGGCCTGGGATGGGGTTGAGGTCCCTGCAGAGATGAGCCCAGGAGGCATGACTTCAAGGCGGAGAGGAGGCCTCCAACCCAGCCCAGAAAGTCAGGGCAGGCTTCTTGAAGGAGCTGGTGTCTGAGGATGTGTAGAAATTATCCCGGGACAGCGGAGGGGAAAGGGGAACTGTGGATAGAATGTGCGAGGTCCCCAGGCCACAGACGGAGACAAGTTTGAGGAGCCATACTTGGAGCCTGGGCTGCGAGAGATGGGGCTGGAGAGCTCCGCAGGGGCAGGGCACACTGGCTGGCAGGAACACCAGGCCGAGCCGGACATTTGCTCCAAGAGCAAAGGGGAGCGACCATGAGGGTTAGGCTGGCAGGTGGTGTGGTCAGATTTTCGTTGCCTACATTCAGGGGGCTGTGGTCGGGGTGGATTGGGAGGGACAAGGCTGAAGGCTGAGGGGGTACCAAGAAGGAAGTTGTTCAGCCATCGAGACGGGAGGTGATGGGGGCCTGGCCCCGGGTGGAGTTGGCTGGAGAAGGGCTCGGCTGGAGAGGCGTTTTGGAAGGAACGTTGATGAGATTTGCGATGGACTGGCTGGAGAGGCGGGTGGTGTGTAAAGGAGAACAAGTGCGTGGGCCGCTGGGTGGGGGCTGGCTTGAATGGGGGGTGAGGAGGACGCGGTGGGGGCACAGGTTTGTAGCTGAAGCCCACAAGTGTGTTGGTGAACATCTTGAGTCGTGGGGCCTGTGACACAGACAGGCTGAGGCTGCATTTGCCTTCAGACCTGTCTGTTGCAGAGCCCGGCTCCTCCCGCCACCGTCCATGCTGCTACGGGACAGTAGGTGCACTGACTCGGTGTGGGACCACGCCCTGCACTCCCCTCGTGCTGTGACCTGACCCGGCTTCCCCGGACGTCAAACAGGGGAGACTGCTGAGGAAGCTCTCCGGGCCCACTTTGCTTCCACAGCCCGGAGCAGCCATTCTCAGGACAGCGTATGCTCTTGTAATTACTGAAGACCCCAAAGAGCTTATGAGTGTGGAGTTACACCTATCGAGTTTCACCAGATGAAATAGGCTGAAAAATGCCCCTCGAACGACGTCCACATCCTCATCCTCGGAACCTGTGAATAGGTCACCTTACACGGCAAAGGGGTTTGCAGGTGTGATTAAATTAAGAAGTTTGGGATGGGGAGATTTTCCTGGATTATTGTGTGGGTCCAATGTCTTTACAAGGGTCCTTATAAGAGGAATGCAGAAGGGTCAGAGTGAGAGAAGGTGATGCGATGATGGAAGCAGAGAGAGGTGTGACAATAGAAGCTGAGGTCAGAGCATTGCGGCCATAAGCCTGTGGAGCTGGAAATGGCAAGGAACAGACCCTCCCCTGGAGAATCCAGAAGGAACGAAGCTCTGCCGACACCTTGGTCTTGACCCCTGTGAATGTGTTACCTCGCAGAGAAGTCCCTGCTTATCCGCGGGGGATACATTCCAAGACCCCCAGTGGATGCCTGAAACCTTGAATGGTACCGAACCCGATACCATGACAGTGGATCTGCTGACTGAGAGGGCTACTAAGTAACTAATGGGCGGATGGCATATACGGCGTGGATACACTGGACAAATGCATGATTCACGTCCCAGGCAGGACAGAGGGGGAAGATGTGAGATTTCAACACACCACTCAGAACAGGGCAAAATTTAAAGCTTATGAATTGCTTATTTCTGGAGTTTTTCATTTAATATTTTCAGACCACAGTTGACCGCAGGCAAGTGAAACCGTGGAAAGTGAAACTGTAGATAAGGGGCACTCCTGTATAGCAAAGACTTGTAGGCGTGATTAATTTAAGGATCTTGAGATGGGGAGATTATCCTGGATTACTCCAGTGTCATCACAAGAGTCCTTATAAGAGGGATGTGAGAGGGTCAGAGTCAGAAGACGATGATGTGATGATGGGAGCAGGAAGAGAAAAGGTGATGCGGTGGGGGACCATGAGCTAAGAAATGGGGCAGCGTCTGGAAGCTGAAAAAGACAAGGAATGAATTCTCTTCTGGAGCCTCTAGAAGGAAACAGCCCTGCTGACACCCTGGTTTTGGCCCAATGAGCTCCATTTCAGACTTCTGACCCCCAGAACGGTAAGAGAATAATTTGTGTTGTTTTAAGCCCTAAGTTTGCAGTAATTTGTTACAGCAGCCACAGGAAACTAATACATCATGCTACAAATGTGAATTGAGAACTTAAAAAAATCTATTAGTTTGTTTAAAAATAACAATAAATGCATTTCTTGTTAGCATAAGTTTTTTTTTTTTAGGAAGATTACATCCCTGAGCTAACATCTGCTGCCAATCCTCCTCCTTTTTTACTGAGGAAGACTGGCCCTGAGCTAACATCCATGCCCATCTTCCTCTACTTTACATGTGGGACGGCTACTACAGCATGGCTTGCCAAGTGGTGCCATGTCGGCACCCGGGATCCGAACCGGGGAACCCCGGGCCGCCGAAGCGGAATGTGCACACTTAACCGCCGCGCTACTGGCCAGCCCCAGCATAAAATTTTTTATTTAAAATAACTATATTTTAAAAAATGGTAGTAAGAAAGTGGCATTTTTATTTGTTTGTTTTTTTAGATTTTCGAAATCTTTTCATATCTGGCTCCGTAGAAGACAGCTGGATTCGCATAGCTGCCCCTGCATTCTATCTGTTGTGATATGCTGTTTTGGTTGAAGTGTGTGAAGAAAATTCCACCTCACACAGATATGAAGGTAGAAAAAAGGGGAGCATTGTAATAGCCTTTTTGGATAATAATGGATATTATTCTTTGACATAAACCAAAACACAAAAAGTGGTAGTTTCTCAAAGGTTAGTTACAATGTGGCATCTGAAACCCTGTCAACAACCTTTCCAGACTCTTTGTTGCAAGCAAACCAGTTGGCCTTCTCTTTAAATGGATCTTTCGCCCGTATATGATTCTGGCCTTGCTGACCCTTTGCTGCCCAGAGGGACTGGCAGTTCCCCTGCTGAGGGCCCTAGAAGGCGCTGACAGTAACTTGGCCCTGGCAGCAGCTGGGCCACACAGAGAGTAGAGGTGACAATGGCGTGGGGTAGCAGAGCAGTTAAGGACAGCGGCTTTGGGCACAGCCAGCTGAGCCCTTTAGAGGTCTGTGGATGACAAGCTGGCACTGCCCCATCCCCTCCCCATAGCCAATGACAACACAATTAAAATAGCTTCTTTCTGGATCTTCCGCTATCTTCTAGCCAGGTTCTGGATAAGCGTGTCAAAGCCAGTCTCTGCTCATCTTTCTGGTCCCGGATTTGCTGCTCCCTTGGGTAATCCAGCCCCGCCCGGGGTTAGGACAATCTCATGCGGGTGCAGGATCTGGCATAACCAACTCTGTGGCAGTCAGTGTCCCCCTCTGTAAGGCGGACGTGGTAGTACCTGTCTTTCAGGGTTGTGGGGATTCTGAGGCGAGGCTTGTAAACCAGTTTTAGCAAGCGCCTGGCGTAGGCGCGCTCGAGTTTGCTGCTATTATAGGAACTCAGGCGGCCTTCCCTGTGCGTCTCTGGCTGGTTCCTGCAGTCCAGCTCAGCCCTCTGTCCCCTCAGCTCCTGCAGCCAGTGCTCAGGGCTGGGCGAGGCTGTCGGAACTGTCTACTCCACGGCTCCATAACAGAGGGATTTTGCTGGAACCCTTGGGGCCCGGAATGGAGGCTATGGGGAAGCCTATGAGGAAGGAAACATCTTAAACACAAGCGGTCTATCCATTTTCTTCTTCCCTCAGAGCCCAGAGCCGCTGTGGTTGCTTCCAAGAGGATGGGATCTGAGAAGCCAGGGGAAGAGGGAAGCAAGTCAGGGGGTCAGCATGCTCGTCCCACGAACTTGAAGCCGGTAGTGGATGCTCTGACAGGGGTTGCCCAGATCCCCCTTCAGGACCATGGCACCCATTCCCCCAACTGCCCAGGCCCTTGCCCAAGGACATGCCCCATTACCAGCAGCCCACCCCAGCAAGTGGGCGGACAGTGATAGGATGTGTCTCCTTGTCAGGGCACCAAGGTCTGCCTTCCGTGGCTCACTTTGGCACAACTCTGAAGGGCCATCCTGGCATTGGCTGAGGTTTCCATGCAACTGCATGGCTGGCTAGTGTCCCCCCCGTCCTCAGGCCTGCCTTCCTGAAAGCATGCTCTAATAACCTGCTCTCAGAGGCGGGGTCTCACAGCTGGCCTCCCAGAATCTGGTCAAGGGGCCTGGACCCTGCTGGGTGGCCCAGGTGAGACGCTCACCCCTCTCGGCCTCAGGACCTCCCCCTGAAGTACTGGAGGTGCTTCTGGTTGGGAAGGGATGTGCACCCAGTGGCCCTATCCTGCCAGCCTCCAGCCATATTTCACATCTTCCTCCTTTGTGGAAACTCCTCACCCCACCTGAGTCAGAGGCTGAGCAGTGTCTGGAGCCCACCCAACACCCTCACTCCAGCCCTTTCACACCAGGCCAGTTCACTCCAGGAGGTTAAGAGTGATGAGAAAGAGGAAGACAAAAAGTGCCATTTAATAAAGGATAAGAAAACTCTAGAAATGACTTCCAAGCTCCTAGAGTCTACAGGAAGAACGGAATTTGTCCCAGAAAGGGGGGGAGGGCACAGTGGCAGGGGTGTCTGTTATTAGGAAAATAGCTTGTGACCTTTAGCTTGTGAAAGGCAAGGCCCCCACTAAGAGGTTTCTAGAAAAGAAACTTTATACTGAACTGCTCAGTATAAAAGGTTACAGGAATGGGGGATTGGGACCCTTGAAGGGAGGAAGTGACAGACAGCAAATGAAGTCAGCTTGATTCCCATAACCAGGAAGTCCAGGGGTTGATGTTTTCAGATGGAGTCAGATCCAGGGAGCCCAGACCTTGTCCTGGGGTCTGCTCTGTGTCTCTGTGCATCTCTCGACTCTGCCTGCTCCGCCTGGCTTCCCGCTCCAGCCAGGCTCTTCCCACGTGCAAACAAGAGCCTCGGGTAGCTGAGACTTTCATCCTCCCAGCCTGTCACTCCCAGGGAAGTATATGACTGACTCGGCTTGGGGCCGTGGTATGCCTATGTCTGGACGTCAGTGAGCCGAGGATGCACTTCCGTAATTGGCCCAGCCTTGGGTCATGTGATTCCAGGTGGATGGGGATTCTTCTGTGATTGACAGCCCCACCACCTGCAGTGGCAAGATAGCAGATCCCCCCAAGGAAAGGGCACTGAAGGCCAAAAACGTCCACCCCTGGGTCCCTGTGAAAAGGTAGGGTGGTGGGGACGGGGCCAACCCAGCATTATGGAGGCAACCGGAGAGACGTTCTGTGTGATGTGAGGTCAGGCAACACGAGGCTTACACCTTTCCGCTGCAGGCTGTCTCCTGCTCTGCTCAGCGCTACACTGTGGTCCCCTCACCACCCCAAACCCCCTCAGTACAAGCTACCCCGGCAACAGGTGTATCGGGGCTGTGGGGAGGAGAGGAGGCAGACGGTGTTCGACACAGAGCACTGGCGCAAGAAGAGAGAGAGAATGGGGTGGCAGATTCTCTGAGCAGGAGCTAAGGTGTGAGACGATTGGAGAGGAGGACGGTCTCCTCGAAACCTCACAAGTGTTGGGGCAGGGAGGGACAGAGAGATGAGGATGGAGCCCCCTGCCTTTTTCTCAGGCTCCCCCGGCCCACGGGGGCCCGAGACTTGAGGGACAATGGGCAGAGGGCCGGTTTCCTAAATCCAGCCTTTGCATCTCAAGAGGCACAAAACTCTGGGCCAGCCAGGTGGCGCAGCAGTTAAGTGTGCACATTCCGCTTCTCTGCTGCCCAGGGTTCCCTGGTTGGGATCCCAGTACCGACATGGCACCGCTTGGCAAGCCATGCTGTGGCAGGTGTCCCACATGTAAAGTAGAGGAAGATGAGCAGGGATGTTAGCTCAGGGCCAGTCTTCCTCAGTGAAAAAGGAGGAGGATTGGTGGCAGATGTTAGCTCAGTGATGTAATCTTCCTCAAAAAAAAAAAAAAAAGAGGCACAAAACCCTAACTTGCCTGGTGGTGGAATGCCACCCTCAGCTGCAGACTTGGGGTCAGGAGGTCTCTGTGGTTTTGCCCCAAGAGGCAGTTCTGGCCCCTGGCACAGGGAGGTGGTCAGAGGGGCCAGGGCAGCCCATGGGTCTCCCCTGAATGAGAAAGAGGAGGTCAGAAGGACGGAGTCCCAGACACGAGTTAGATAGTAGACACCCCCTCTCTCCCCAGTGGTCCCCCAACTGTGCATTCCATGCCCCCTTGGAGAGAACATCCCAGCCAGTCTGATCTGTCCTCCCTCAGGTTCATCTCTTACCAGCCATTAAGGCCTCAACTTCCCCTTTCCCTCCCACCCCTGACCCTCTTCCACCGCTGGGCAGCTGCCTGTCTTCCTGTGGGGACAGGAAGTAGTTGGGGTTTGTGGTACGCAGCCTCCAAGATGGCCCCCAAGGATTCTCACCCCTTGGTATTCAAGCCCTTGTGCAGTCCTCTCCCACACTGAACAGGGCTGACCCGTGTAACCAACAGGATATTGTGAAAATAACAGAGCGTGTCTTCCAAGGCTTGGCTATAAAAGACATTGCAGTGTCTGTCTTCCCCTCTTTTGGATCACTTGCTCTGGGGAAAGCCAGGCGCCATGTTGTGAGGAACCTGAAGAAGCCCCATGGGAAGCCCATGCAGTGAGGAACTGAGGCCTCCAACCAAAAGCCATGGGAGCGAGCCATCTTGCAAGTGGATCTTTCAGACCCAGTCAAGTTTTCAGACAATGGTAGCCTCAGCCAACATCTCACCTCAATCTCATGAGAGACCCTGAACCAGAACTTTCCAGCTAAGCTTCTCCTAAATTCTTGACCAATAGGCACTGTGTGACTTCATCAGTGCTTATAGGTGTTTTAGGGTAATTTGTTATGCAGCAGTAGATTACTAATGTAGAGTTTCTCAGACTTTAGAGGATCTAGGCGTGGAGGAAGCAGATTCTTTAGCCCTCAGATCCTCAGCCTGTGGCCCTTTGGTCCTGCCAAGAGCAGAAACATCTGTGTCCGGCTCTGCAGACTGGCTGAGGGTGGAGCTGGGCCGTCTGCCTCAATGGATGAGAAGGACTTGTGTATGTGGGGGGGGAGGGGGGGGAACAAGGGAATGAGGGGTGATGTATTAATTTGCTCAGGCTGCTATAACAAAATGCTGCATATTGGGTGGCTTAAACTAATAGAAACTTATTTTCTTACAGTTCTGGAGGCTGGAAGTCCAAGATCAAGGTGCCAGCAGGTTTAGTTTCTCCCGAGGCCTCTTTCCTTGGCTTGTAGATGGCCGCCCTTTTGCTGCCTCTTCACATGGCTGTCCCTGTGTGTGTGTGCACCCCTGGTGTCTTTGTGTGTCCAAATTTCCTCTTCTCATAAGCACTTTAGTCACATTGGATTAGGGCCCACCCTAACGGCCTCATTTTAACTTAATCACCTCTTTAAAGGCCTTATCTACAAATACAGTTCCTTTCTGAGGCAGTGGGAGTTAGGACATGTGAATTTGGTGGGAGGAAACGATTCAGCCCATAACAGGTGACGAGAGCTAAGTTCTGCTGAGCCAAGGGGCTGCAGGCATTGGGGAGGAGCATGAAGGAGATAGAAGTGGGTGTGAGAATAGGACCCATGATCAGAAAAGGAAAGTGAGGCTCAGGGTGGGCTGCCTACCACAGACACATTTCTGGGGAATAGAGGAGACAAGACCCAAACATACAGTGCCTGTTCCCCACCTGAATGGGCACAGAATCCAGTATGAGTCTCTGTGCCCAGAGCTTCATTGGTAGGCCTGGGGCCTTCAAGAGAGTGGAAACTGGAACTTGGGCACCAGCCCAACTCAGCAGAGGGGACCTCTGAGAGGGGGGCAGCCAGGGAAGCAGCTATGGGGGCCAGCCTAGGGCCAAGACCACACCAAACCTGCATCTCCCTCCTGGACCTCTCCTTGCCAGAGCCCCTGGACAAACCATCCCTGCACAGCTTCAGCCTTCACGGCTGAGAAGTATCCCTGTGGCCTCAACAACCCTGACCTCTTCACTGCCTGGACTGGCCCAGGGTTTCTCCCCAATATTTTCAACCTAATTGACATTTTTTTAAAAAAGATTTTATTTTTCCTTTTTCTCCCCAAAGCCCCCTGGTACATAGTTTTATATATATATATATATCTTTTAGTTGTGGGTCCTTCTAGTTGTGGCATGTGGGATGCCACCTCAGCATGGCTTGATGAGAGGTGCCATGGCCACGCCCAGGATCTGAACCAGTGAAACCCTGGGCCATTGAAGCAGAGCACGCGAACTTAACCACTTGGCCAAAGGGCCAGCCCCCCAATTGACATTTATACAACTCCTAACCAAATAACAGCAGAATGCACATTCTTTTCCAATGTACATAGAACATTTACTAAGATAGACCATATTCTTGGCCATAAAACAAACCTCAATGAATTTAAAAGGATTGAAGTGAACTTCCACCTTAAGAAATTAAAAAAAGAAGATTAGTGAGACACAAAGTAAGTAGAAGAAAGGCACAAAAATCCGAATGAAGATCAAATAAATGGAAAAAAGAAAAGCAATAAAGAACATCACTGAAACAAAGCTGGTTCTCAGAGAAAATCAACAAAACTGATTAACCTCTAGCCAGATTGACCAGTAGAGAAAGAAAGAAGACACATGACGGAGGTGACATCACTATAGATTCTACAGATATTTAGAGGACATCGAGGGAACATTTTGAACAACTTTATGCCAATAAAATCACCAACTTAGATGAAATGGACAAATTCCTGAAGGGGATGATTACCAAAGCTCATTTAAGAACCAAGAGATAACCTGAATAGCTCTCTATCTATTAAAGACTTTGAATTTGTAGTTAAAAATTTTTCTACAAACAAAACTTCAGGCCCAAATAGCTTGAATGGGCGTGGGAATTCTACCAAACATTTAAGGAAGAAATAATACCAATTCCGTACAAGCTTCCAGAAAATTGAACAGGGATAAATATTTCCCAGTTCATTCTATGAGGCCATTATTTCTCTGATACCAAAACTAGACAGCAGTATGATAAGAATATATAAACTAAAATATCACTCATGAATATAGAAACAAAAATTCTTAACAAAATTTTGGCAAATTGAATCCAATAATACATAACAAATTCCATTTTTGTTTATCTCGGGATGCCTTTATTTCACTTTCAGCTTTGAAAGATAGTTTTTGCTGGATATAAGATTCTTGGTTGACTTTATTTTTGCTTTCAGCACTTTGCCTTTTAGCCTCCATTATTTCAGCTGTTAGTCTTACTGAGGTTCTCCTGTATGTGATGACTCATTTTTCTCTTGTTGTTTTCAAGAATTTCTCTTTGTCTTTGAACTTTTTTACTACCATGTGTTAGGGTGTGGATCTCTTTGTATTTTTTCTACTTAGAGTCCATTAAGCTCCTTGGATATGCAGATTAATGTTTTCATCAAATTTGGGGAGTTTTCAGCCATTATTTCCTCTTTTTTTTAAAGATTTTATTTTTTCTTTTTCTCAGTACATAGTTGTATATATATTTTAGTTGTGGGTCCTTCTAATTTTGGTACATGGGATGCCACCTCAGCATGGCCTGATGAGCAGTGCCATGTCTGTGCCCAGGATTCGAACCGGTGAAACCTTGGGCTGCCAGAGCGGAGTGTGCGAACTTAACCACTCAGCCACAGAGCTGGCCCCATCAGCCGTTATTTCTTTAAGTAGTTTTCTTCTCCTTTCTCTCACTCCTCTTCTCTGGTGCTCCCATTATGCGTGTGTTGGTGCACTTAATAGTGTCTCACATTTCTCTAAATTTCTGTTCATTTTTCTGCTTTCTTTTCTCTCTCCGTTCTTCAGATTGCATAATCTCAAGTTTGCTGATTCAAAACTGAGGTGGGTGGAGGAAGGAGGCAGTGAGCCATGGTTCAAATACTATAGACTCTTGCTGTTCTGAGATTTAGTAGATTTTCTTGAATAAATACGTCTTTGTTTGCTTTATGCCCTTAGGGAAATTTCCAGAGACTTTAACTGGTTGTTTTTTTAAATTATTTTTTTACCAATTACAGTTGTTTCTCTGGGGAGAGGGGCCACAGAGTTTCTCACACCACTATTCCAGAAACCACCTCTGAATATATAATATATAAAAAGAGTAATATATCACAACCAAGTGGGATTTCTCTTAAGAATGCAAAGTTGCTTTAACATTGGAAAACCAATCACTGTGATTTACCATATTAACAGACTTAAAAATAAAAACTATAACATCATCTCAAGAAATGCAGAAAAACATTCATTTCTGATAAAAACTTTAAGCACACCAGGAATGGAAGGGAACTTCCTTACTTAACAGATAACATGTACAAAAAAACAAAAACAAAAACCCTACAGCTAGCTTCATCTTTATGGGGAAATGAATAAGACAGGCCTGTTTACTCTCACCACTTCTATTCAGCATTGTGTTGGAGGTTCTAGCCAATATAATCAGACAAGAAAAAGAAATAAAAGGCATCCATATTTGAGAGAAAGAAGAAAAACTGCTTTATCTGCAAATAACATAGACATCTATGTTGAAAATCTGATGGAATTTACAAAAAAAGCCACTAGAACTAATGAGTGAGCATAATAAGGATGCAAAATACAAGACCAATATACAAAAATCAATAATATTACTAGCAAAAAGTAATCAGAAGTTAAAATTTTTAAAAATACCATTAACATAAAAATTACAAAAGTATAAAAATATGAAATACTTAGGGATAAATATAACAGAAAGTGTAAAACATTGTACAGAACATTGTTGCAAGAAATTTTAAAAGTTTAAATAAGTGGAGAGGTATACTATGTTCATGGATTGAAAGACTCACTATCATCAAGATGTCAGTTCTCCCTAAATCAGTCTATAGATTTAACATAATCCTAGTCAAAATCCAAGCAGGCTTTTTTGTAGAAATTGACAAGCTGATTCCAAAATTTATATGGCAATGCAAAGGACTTAGAATAGTCAAAAGAACTTTAAAAAAGAAGAACAAAGTTGGAGGACTTAAATACCTAACTTCAACACTTATTATAAAGCTATAGCAATTAAGACAATATGACAGTAGTGTAAAAATAGACAAGCATGAAAGCCCAGAAATAAAACCACACATTTATGGACAGTTAATCTTCGACAAAGGACCTGAGGACCTACAATGGAGAAAAGAAAGTCTCTTCAACAAATGGTACTGGGAAAACTGGACAGCCACATGTAAAAGAATGAAAATTGACCACTCTTTTTCACCATTCACAAAAATAAACTCAAAATGGATCAAAGACCTAAATATTAGGCCTGAAACAATAAGTCTTCTAGAAGAGAATATAGGCAGTACACTCTTTGACATCAGTTTCAAAAGAATCTTTTCAGACACCATAACTCCTCAGATGAGGGAAACAATAGAAAGAATAAAGAAATGGGACTTCATCAGACTAAAGAGCTTCTTCAAGGTAAGGGAAACCAGGATTGAAACAAAAAAAACCACTAATAGGGAAAAAATATTTACAAGTTATTTATCTGACAAAGGGTTAATCTCCATAATATATAAAGAACTCACACAGCTCAACAACAAAAAATCAAACAACCTGATCAAAAAATGGGCAAGGGACATGAACAGACATTTCTCCAAAGAAGATATACGGATGGCCAATAGACACATGAAAAGATGCTCACCATCACTAATCATCAGGGAAATGCAAATCAAAACTACATTAAGATATCACCTACCCTGTTAGAATGGCAAAAATATCCAAAACAAAAAGTGACAAATGTTGGAGAGGTTGTGGAGAAAAAGGAACCCTCATACACTGTTGGTGGGAATGCAACTGGTGCAGGCACTATGGAAAACAGTATGGAAATTTCTCAAAAAATTAAAAATAGAAATACCTTATGCCCCAGCCATCCCACTACTGGTATCTATCCAAAGAACTTGAAATCAGCAATTCCAAAAGTCCCGTGCACCCCTATGTTCACCCCAGCATTATTCACAATAGCCAAGACGTGGAAGCAACCTAAGTGCCCAGCAACTGATGATTGGATAAAGAAGATATGGTGTATATATATACAATGGAATACTACTCAGCCATAAAAAAGATAAAATTGTCCCATTCACAACAACATGGATGGACCTTGAGGGTATTATGTTAAGTGAAATAAGCCAGATAGAGAAAGATGAACTCTGTATGACTCCACTCATAGGTGGAAGTTAAACATAGAGACAAAGAGAATTGATTGGCGGTTACCAGGGGAAAGGGGGTTGGGGGAAGGGCACAAAGGGTGAAGTGGGGCACCTACAACATGACTAACAATGTACAACTGAAATTTCACGAGGTTGTAAACTATCATAATCTTAATAAAAAGTTAAAAAAAAAATAGACAAGTAGTTTAATGGAATAGAATGAGGAATCCAGAAACAGACCTATATATGTATATGGTCAATTGATTTTCAGCAAAGGTGCAAAGGCAATTTTGTAGAGAAAGGATAGTATTTTCAATAAATGGTGCTGAGACGATTATAGTGTGTTGAATGGTGCCCCCCTCGTCCCCCCCAAAAAGAGATGTCCACATCCTAATTCGTGAAACGCATGAATATTACCTTATTTGGAAAAATGGTCTTTGCAGATGTAATTAAGTTAAGGATCTTGAAATGAGAAAATCATCCTGGATTGTCTGGGTGGACCCTCAATCCAATGACAGGTCTTTTTATAAGAGACACACAGAGGAGAGACATACAAGGAGAAGGCGGTGTGAAGTCAGAGATAGAGAGGAGAGTATGTGACTACAAGCCAAGGGATGCCAGGCAGCCACCAGAAGCTAGAAGATGTGAGGGATGGATTTTTCCATAAAGCCCCCAGAGGGAGCGTGGCCCTGCCAACACCTAGACTTCAGACTTCTGGCCTCCAGAACTGTGAGAGAATAAATTTCCATTGTTTTAAGCCATTAAGTACGTGGTGATTTATCATGGCATCCTCAGGAAATTAATACACAGATATCCATATGCAAAAAAAAAATTTTGATCCACACTTTGCACTATGTACAAAAATTAACTCAAAAATAGATGATAAACCTAAATGTAAAACCTAAAACTATAAAGCTTCTAGGATAAGAGAGAGAAAAAAATCTTTGTAACCCTGGGTTGGGCAAAGATTTCTTAGATACGATGCTAAAAGCATGATCCACAAATCAAATATCAATAAACTGGAGTTCACCAAAATTAAGAACATATGATCTTTGAAAGACAATGTTCAGAGACGAAAAGACAAGTCACAGATCGACAGAAATATTTGTAAATCACATATCTGATAAAAGACTTGTATCCAGAATGTATAAAGACCTCTCAAAACTCACAATGCAAAACCAAGGATGGTCCTTTTTTGGGGCCGAAATGGAGCTCAGATTCCTGTGAGCAAAGCACAGAACCCAGAGCACACGAGCTCATATGAAGCATTTATGCTTCACCTTTGTCTGACTGTTATGGTGATGACCATGATTTTTTTCTTGTCCTTGTGCCTCAGTCGCTGTCAGCTCCCTGAGAACAGCCCCTAGCTCCTATAAGGATATATTCCTGCCTCAGGGCCTTTGCACAGAGTGTTTCCTCACTCAGCAACACTATTCTCTTCACTCTTCGCCAGTTAATTCCCCTCATCCTTCATCTTTCAGCTTACAAAGATTTTCTTTGACTTGCACCCACCCACCCCAAGCTCTGCCATCTAAATTAGGTCCCTGTTATTCTCTTTCATATATTCTGCCTCATTCTTTGGCATCATTTCCTTATCACAATGTGCAATTATGGTTATCTGACTGTGGTCTGTCTTCACAGCTGGTCGTGCCTGCTCCTGCATTGCTGACCCAAAAGTGAACTTGGACTCCAAGTGGGCGCTCAGCAAACGTGTGTGGGACAAGACAGGACATTCCCTGTACAGTACCCCGTATGCTCGGGCCACAGAGCCAGCATTGAAACTCCTGGGCATTCAAGTCTGCCACGTTCCACCCAGCGGGAAAAATTCAGAGCTGACATTAATTCAGGCCCCACATACATGATTCTTACTGAGTAAGACATCAAGACAATCTCGCCCTTTGTCGGAACTGTGGGAGTCTGACTTACGCGTCGAGAGAAGCCAGTCTAAAATCAGTCGCTTTTTGAAACCATCGGCTTAAGAAATTAAGGATTCTGTCAGCGTGCCCTGAATTCTGGGCCCAGCAATTAATTCCTCCTAGATTAAAGGATTGTTGTGTTTCTGATACATTATTATGCGGAGTGGGCTTGCTGTGAATTTTAAAACTTTAACCAGAATCCTCATTAACTGGGATCTTTTATCTGTGTGCAACTCGTAGAAGAGGCCAGTGGCTAGAAAGTGAGCTGATGCATCCAAAAGAAACAGCATTCCAGAGGGCGTCCCAATGCACATTCGTCCAGGCAGCTGTCCTCCTCCTGATGGTAACAGGGCCATTTACTCATAACACGCCAGGCTCAGGCTGGACATTGGACATCACCCTGCTGAATCCTCGCCCGCCCTATCAGGTGGCCACAGTTATTATTATCTCCAGTTTACAGGCGAGGGGACTGCGGCTGGTGAAGGGAGGTGAAGAGCCCTGCTCAGGCCAGTGGGTGGCCCAGGTCTATGCGACCTCCTGGCCCCATGCTTGACCCCACCTTACCCTGCACACCCTTCTCCCTGGACAACAATAAAGATCGCTGTGCAGAAGGATGACCCCAGGCCTTTTTAGTCCGCTGTCCATCCAAGAACCATTCTGTCTTGCTGGGAGCAAGGCTCTGCTGGGCCCTGGGGAGTAGGGAGGTCAGAGGGAGTGGTGACCCAGGGAACAAGGGCGCCATCCTCTGGGAGCAGCCACTAGGGGCCGGGTCCAGGGAGGCCAGCCCTCGCCCTCCACCACAAGCAGGCTCTGTCTCCTCCCCAGCGTGGGTCCCCCTCCTGTGTGCGATATGTCTGGGAACGTCAGAGTTCTGTCCGTCAGGGTCCAGCCTGGCTGCACTTACGGGAGAACCTGAACTCAGATGCAACTGATTTATGGGAGATTTATGGGACCCCTGTAAGATGCTGGCTGAGGCACTCCCAAATGCGCCAGGGCCCCCCAGCATTTTAGCCACTCCCCCTTTTTAGTTCACACATAGCGTTTGTGCACACAGTCATTCCTTACCCCAGCCTACCCCTGGGCAGGTGGGGAATCAGTGCCCCCAGCCCAGTGTGGGTCCCTGGAATCCTGGGATCTCCTTCTAGAAACTTCACAAACTCAAAAGGGAGTGAATTAGGAGCTCCAGCATCCCTTAGAAAATGCCCCCTTCTAGTTCCCTACACAAGAGGCAGGGAGACAGGTGGTCCCAAGAGCAGATCCTGTCCCCGGGCTTCCTTCCTCCAGGCCCACGGCTCCAGCTTGTCCCTCAGTCACAAAAGCAGGGAGCTGCTCAGCACTTCTGCCCATGGTGGCGGGGGCTCTCAACAGCACAGAGCAACTAGTAATATTTTTCTCTTTAAAAAAAAATCTAAAGGAAATTCTGACACATGCTACAACACAGGTGAATCTTGAGGACATTTTGCCAAGTGAAATTAGCCAGTCACCAAAGGACAAATATTACATGATTCCACTTCTATGCAGTATCTAGAATAGTCACATTCATAGAGAGAAGATAGAAGGGTGGTTGTCAGGGGCTGGGGGAGGAGGGGATGGGTGTTTACTGGGTACAGAATTTCAGTCTGGGAAGATGAAAAGAGTTCTGGAGACCAACAGGGGTGATGGTTGCACAACAATGCGAATGTTCTTAATGCCACCGAACCACACATTTAAAAATGGTTAAAATGGCAAATTTTATATTATGTATATTTCACCACAATTTTTTTAAAAGATTAAAAAAATATCTCAAGTTTCCCTTCATCAAGCATCCTCCTATTTGCATTATGCCATTGAATCCTGGCAGCAACATTTGGAGGTAAATTCTACCGTTGTGCTCATTTTATAGGTGAGAAAAGCAAGATGAGGAAGGTGATATGGGAGGAGGAAGGTGACATGAGCAGCCTGAGGTCACCCGGCAAGTAAGTGGCAGGGCCAGTGTTTGACCCAGGGCCTGACTGCAGGGCCTGCTGTCTCCTGACCCAGGGCCCTGGCCACAAAGAGAGCCGCCCCTCCCTAACCACTTTCCACAGTTCTGCTCAGATTCCCCTGCCAGGGGACAGCAAACGGGATACAGATGGTGGTTCCCCCACTGACCAGGATGGGGCCTAACTTGAAACCCCTTTGCCAGGGTTTCCAAATGTATCCCAGACTTCTGGAAGTGTCTGGTGCCCTCCTGGGAGCTAGTGGGGGGCAAAGAGGCAGCCAAGCCCGGCCACAGGCCTGGACAGTGACTGTGGGGGGTGGGTGGTTGGCACCAGCCTCCAGGTATTCCCGCAGGCCCTGGGAAGCCCAGTTTCCTCAGACGGGGAGACCCATCTTATTCCCGCCCGTATTAGTGGCCTGGGGCTGTGGTAACAGAGTACCACACACTGAGTGACTTAAACAGAAATTTATTGTCTCAGAGTTCCAGAGGCCAGAAGCTTGAAATCAGGGTGCCAGCAGGGTTGGCTCGCTCTGAGGGCCGTGAGGGAGAATCTGTTCCATGGCTCTAGCTTCTGGTGGCTGCAGGCACTCCTTGGCTTGTACATGGCCTCCTCGCTGTGTCTTCACATTGTCCTCCTGCTTGCATGTCTGTCCCTATGTCCAAATTTCCCATTTTGTAAGGATACAGTCATATTGGATCAGGGCCCACCCTCATGACCTCATCTTAACTTGATCTTTTGCAAAAATTCCATTTCTAAATAAGGTCACCTCCAGAAGTACCAACGGTTAAGACCTCAACATCTTTTGAGGGGACACAATTCAACCCATAACTCCATCCCATGATGCCATCACTCCTCTCAGCTGCCCAGGGGCCCAGGGGGAAGGTTCTGAGGGTCAGGGACATTTGCAGAGTGCAATGCTATTTCACCTACTCGCTAAGGCTTTATGAATTTATAACCATGCCATCCTGTGCTGAATGCTCGCTGTGTGCCAGGCACCAGGCATTCATGCTCCCCAAGCCTTAGCTGCGGGGTGGCTGTTAGCGTTCCATTTTACAGGTGAGCTGCACAGCTCTCAGGTGGAGGAATGAGGCTCGAATTATTGCAGTTGGAGCAAAAGGCAACGCCTGGGGATTCAGGAGAGGAAGTGTGTGAGGAGGTTATTTCTACCTCCCCCAAGTCTCTAGAATCTGGTGACTTTACTCCATCCCTGTAGTGACCGCCTGTGTTAGCGTCCTAGGGCTGCCGTCACAAATCACCACAAACTCGCTGGCTTAACACAGCACAAATTTCTTCTCTCACAGTTCTGGAGGCCAGAAGTCAGAAGTCAGGATGTGAGTAGGGCTGTGCTCCCTCCGAAGGTACCGGGGAGGACCCGTCCGTGCCTCTTCCAGCTTCTGGTGGCTCCAGGCATTCCTTGCCTTGTGGCTGCATCACCCCAGTTTCTGCCTCTGTCTTCACCTTCTCTTCTCTGTCTCTCTTCTGGGTGTCGTTTATAAGGACATTTGTCATTGGATTCAGGGCCCACCCAGGTAATCTAGGATGATCTCATCTCAAGATCCTTAATTTAATTACATTGGCAAAGACCCTTTGTCCAAAACAGGACACATTCACAGCTTCCAGGACCTGGACATAGCTTCTGGGGGTCATCATTCAACCCCTCCACATAGCCCCAGACACCATCCTCCAAGCTGGGCCACTGCAACCACCCCTGCCTCCGGGCCTCTGGCCCTTGCAAAGACCAGACCCACGTCCCCCCCCCCCATTAAGTCTCACAGCGACTCCGAGGGCCTCAGGAAGCAGCCCAGTCTTGGCCCTCAAAGCTCCCAGGGCCTGGCCCTGTTGACCTCTCAGGCTTTGGGTCTCTCTGCTCCCCACCCTCAATCCTCTTGTCACACACTGACCTGCCCCTGGTTCCTACAGGGGGCCAGGCCTGCTGTTGCCCTCAGGCCACCCCCATGCTGTTACCGCTGTTCCCTTCACCTGCGACTCTTCCCCTGGGCTTCACCTGGGTGGCTTTTGCTCATCTGCCAAGTCTAAGTTTAGATGCCCCTCTCCCCCTCCCTTGACAAAGGGCTGAGTCAGGGGCCTACTCTGCACTCCCGCAGGCCCTACTCACTGTCATGGGTTATTGCAGTGATTATAACGTGGGTTCACCTGTGCTCGTTCTCTGGCCTGGGAGCTCAGCCAGGGCAGGGCCAGCGTCACCCACATCCATCTCGCTCACCACAGAATGGCCACCACCCACTGCAGGGCACAGCTGGTGTCCTGCGGTGTTTGCGGGTGGGCATGAAGGTCGGACGATGCGGGATCTTTCTCTCCACCTCTCACCCCTGCCCATCCCCCTTCCTCAGAGTCTTAAGGAACACTTTTTCCTCGCCTTTAAAATCTTAAAGTTCTGTTTGATTTTTTCTGTTTGTGTGTTTTGTATATGAGAGCTTTATTGAGGTGTAATTTACCTACCATACAATTCATCCGCTTAAAGTGGGAAAGTCAGTGTTTTTCAGGATATTCAGAGTTGTGCAACCGTCACCACAATCAACTTGAGAACATTTTCATCATCCTTAAAAGAAATCCTATACGCATTAGCAGTCGCTTCCCATTTCCCTCCAACTGTGCCTCCTCCCCAGCCCTAGGCAACCACTCATTTGCTTTCTGTCTCTATAGATTTCCCCATTCTGGACATTTCATAATGAAATCATACAATATGTGGCCTTTTGTGACTGGCTTCTTTCACTTAGCATGATATTTTTGAGATTCATCCACATTGTAGCATGTGTCAGTACACCATTCCTTTTTATTGCCTGAATAATATTCCACTGTATGGATGTACCGCTGTTTAGCCATTCATCAGTTGATGGACATTTGGCTGTTTCCACTTGTTGGCTATTGTGACGCTGCTATGAACATACGTGTGCAAGTTTTTGTGTGGATATGTGTTTTCGTTTGTCTTGGGTGTACACCTAGGAGTGGTGAATGTGTTTTTTCAATTAAAAATAACTTACATTTTAAATTACAAACATGACACGTTGGAGCCCACCAAAGTGGCAAAGTAGAAACAAGAAAATATAGACACGCCCATAATCCCCACAAAGATATCTGGTGTCCAGCCTTGCAGACATCCCTTTGCTCATGGTTACAAAAATGGAGCATGAACGGGCAGCCATGTGTGTGAACCTGTGACAACTCCCGACCCTGCAGAAGACAGCCTGTGTCCGGCTTCCTTTGATCCCTGGTGTGACTGTCAGGAAAGAACCACTGAGTGCGGACTGAAAATGAAACCAGCTTTGACTTCAAAGAACAAACAGCTAAGAGTAAGAGAAAGAAGGAGGATTTTCAGCTGCCTGGAAGCAGGGGAGAGATTTTCAAGGGGCAGGAACCTCTCTGTCTTTGGCGGAAAATAAAAAAGAAGCATTAAAAAAAGGGAGGCAAAAACCCCAAACAAATACCTGGGGAATCATTATATCAAGGTGGATGGATTACAAGTGATTTATTTTTCTTAAAAAAAATTAACAATATTATATTATTATAATGTTTTAACCCTAAAAAGATTCTAAGAAGGCTTTGAGGGATTACTGATGAAAAAGAATGATTTTCTAAAACTCAGCAGTTCTTAAGAAGAGTGCAGCCAAAAAGGCTTTCTTGCTCCTTTATAGTTTCTTCCAAGAACTGGCTCATTGAGACAGAGGCCAAGCGAGCAGACAGCCACAGACCTGAGCGAAGCTGTGAATATTTCGACTCCAAGGTGAGAGCTGCTTATGAGCACACAGGAAAAAGCAGGTTAAAAAAAAAGGGCATTAAAGGTTCCTCTCTTTAAAAATATTTCAGGGCCAGGCCAGTGGCGTAGTGGTTAAGTTTGCATGCTCCACTTCGGCAGCCCAGGTTCGCCGGTTCAGTTCCCAGGTGCAGACATACATACTGCTCATCAAACCATGCTGTGGTGATGTCCCATGTACAAAATAGAGGAAGATTGGCAGAGATGTTAGCTCAGCAACAATCTTCCTCAAGCAAAAAGAGGAAGATTGTCAACAGATGTTAGCTCAGGGCCAATCTTCCTCACACACACACACACAAAAAGAAATTCTTAACCATTCGTGACTAGTGAGAAAGGCTGTACCTTTGTGTTTGCTTTCTTCCATATCTGGCTGCATAAGGATCCATTCCCAAACTATATGTTCTTTATTACAAAATAATAAAAAATTCTTAGAAGCATCCCTTCTTAAACAGTGATTAGTCATTCTAATATTTATGCTCAGGTGTTTTAAAAAGAGTCTCACTTATTCTGAAAAGTACCATTGAATAGAAACACATCCTTGTCCACTCAGAAGCAGGGTCTAGAGATGGCCAGACGCCTGGCACAGAAGCTGCTGCTTTCTACTCTTCCACCCAGGGCAGACATTGCTAGGTGGTCATAGCACTCTTTTCCACCAATTTGAAGACTGTCTTTGAACCCCTGTCTATTCTTCTCAAAAGGCAACTTCTGGGAGTGGATCAGAGGGTGCCCCCCTCCCCCTGCCCCCTAAATCTCGTTTCTGTGCAGGTGCAAACCCCAGACGCCACCTAGTGGCAGAGCTTCCTAATTGCAGGCAGAGTTCCTCAAAAGAGAACGGGTTCCCTGAGCCAGCTTTGCAAAGCCAGACAAATGGACAGAAAATAACTGATTAGTGCAGTCTTGCATACATACAATAGCCCTCCTAGAGCAGAGTTTTCAATTTCAACATGGGTTTTCCTTGCTTTAGCCCAAGAGCTTGGTCAATAGAAGCATTTCAGGCAACAATTAGTAGTAGCAAAGCGCCTTTGGGAATCCCTAGTTCGTCCCCAATATTCTCTTTGCCAAAAACTGACCCTTCTGTCTGTCCCAGGCTTCATGTCCCCAGGCTGCCCAGATTTCTCCTTCCACAAACTATATGTAACATGCTTTGGATTCAACACGGGTACCTTTTCCTGAGCACAGGGCAAGGGGCTCCTTTAAATGCTCCTCATAGCTACCTACCCTGAAACACGTGTGGCCATGCCCATTTTGCAGGGGAGAACGCTGAGGCCCAGAGAGGGGAAGCAACATGGCCAAGGTCACACAGTGAGGAAGACATAGACAGGATTGAACCCTCCTGGCCAAGCTGGGCCTACAGACCCCACAACATTAGCTGTATGTTGGGCTCCTTCCTGACAACAGGCCGCCCTTTTTGCTGTGCCCCTGGACATGTCCCATGGGGGCTGGGCACAAACAGCCCAGCTGGGCCAACAGGCCCCTGTAAGGAGGGAGATGGGCACAGTGAGGGTCCCAGGGCTGATTCTGGACCTGGAGGATCCTGGCTGCCTGCTCCAGGTTCTGCAGGCAGACTTCTGAGTCCCACGCTGCCCTTGCTGGCTGTGCGGTTTATCACCCTCCCTGGCCTCCCTCTCCTGGGCAAAATACCTCTGCACGGGCGGCTGTGATAACGCATGCAGTCTGCAGTCGCACAGATAAAGGGTGGGGGCTGGCCCAGTGGGAAGCAGGTCACTGCTGGCCCCCCACGCCCCTCTCGATCTCCCACCCTCCTTTGGTCTCTCTGTCTCTCAGCCTCTCTGTTCTTGCTTGTGTGACTTGAGCGCCTCTAGGCCGACGTTGGGACTCAGTCTCTCTGTTTCTCTCTCCCTCTCTGACATTCTCTCTCTCTTATCTTCCGTCTCTCTCTGTCTCTGCCTCTTGTTATCTCTGTCTTTGACATTCAGTCTCTCCCCGTCTCTCTCTCACTCTCCTCTTCTGTGTCTCTGTCCTCCCTCCCTCTCTCTTCCCCTCCCGCCCTCCCTGGGATCAGGGGAGGACACAGCCATCTTCAGCTTCTTGTGACTCCAGCCTGCAGACATGAGGGGCAGCCCTGGCTGTCTGCCAGCCCAACTCCAGGGGCGGGTCCTTCCCGCTGGCTGGGGCCCCCATCTCCCCATCACCTCCAGGAACAGCCTCCACTCAGTGTGTCTTGAGCAACTGGGAGCCTTGCGCCAGCCCTGCTGAGGAAAGAGGCACAGGGTCCTTCCTGTGAACAGGGAGGGAGCCGCTTCCCAGGGCAGAGCTGGTTCGGAGGTACAGCTCATGATCCAGCCCAGGCACTAGTGGATCCTCTGTCTGCTCAGAGGCGGCACTCTGTGTCAAAACCGCACCCCAGCACCCAGGGGCCCTCCCAGGCTGCAGGCGAAAGCTACCAGAGCTAGAACTATAAGAGCTGCCATTTTATATGTGCGCGCACACACAGTATTTAATTCTTAGGGCAAAAGGTGACTATGGTTTGCATACTTCTTGGTATTAATTTTTTCAAACCATGCAAAAGCATTCACACTGAAAAGGAACACCCTCAACCCCTCAGTTCCCCTTCCCAAAGACAGCCAGTTACCAGTTTCTAGAGAATTCTTTCAGAGACAGTGAGCATGTGATTCAAGTATTTATGGGTATATATTCCTGCAATTTCCTTACAAATGGCAGCATCCTTTACACACAGCTGTACTTACTTTTTTCATTTAACAACTGATCTTGGAAATTGTTTCATAATAAAACACTTAGATCTACCTTTTTTATTTTTGAGGAAGACTAGCCCTGAGCTAACATCTGCTGCCAATTCTCCTCTTTTTGCTGAGGAAGACTGGCCCTGAGCTAACATCTGTGCTCATCTTCCTCTACTTTATATGTGGGATGCCTACCACAGCATGGCTTGCCAAGTGGTGCCATGCCCGAACCTGGGATCCGAACTGGGGAACTATGGGCTGCTGAAGTGGAATGTGCGCACTTAACCACTGAGCCACCAGGCTGGCCCCTACCTTGTTTTTATATATATAAGATTCACATACCACAAAGTTCATCCTTTAACATAAACAATTCAGTGGTTTTTAGTATATTGAGTTGTGCAACCATCACCATAACCTAATTCTAGAACATTTTCATCATCCTGATAAGAAATTCTGTACCCATTAGCAGTTACTCTCCATCCCCTCCCCCCAGCCCCTGGCAACCACCAATCTCCTGTCTCTATGGATTTCCCTATTCTGAACATTTCATATAAATACAATATGTGGCCTCTTGTGTCCAGCTTCTTTCACTCAGCATAATGTTTTCAAGGTTCATCCATGCCATAGCACTTGTTGGTACTTTGTTCCTTTTAATGGCTGACTAATATTCCACTGTATGGATATACCACATGTGCTTTCATTCTTTTTAATGGCAATATAGCATTCCACTGATGGATGTATCTTAATTTACCAGTCCCCTGCAATGCGCATTTAGGTTGTTTCCATTTTTTGCTACTACAAATAGTGCTTCCGTTATTTTCCTTGTGCTCTCTCTAAATATACGTGTGAGAAACTTCCTCAGGGTAGAATTGCTAAGTCAAAGGAGTACACATTTTACATTTTATTACATATTACCAACTGAACTCCAAAGAGGGCTTATGTGAAGCGACATTTTCCCCACACCCTTCCTGGCCGATCCATTTTATCAAAAATGTTAAGTCCTTTCCATCAGTTTTGGAAAGCACTATCTCATCGTGGTTTTCGTTTGCATCGCTTTTCTTTTGAGTCAAGTTAAATGCCTTTTCATTCCAAGTTGTCCATTCATACTTTTGTCCATTTCTCTTTTGCCTCATTGATTGATGTCATTGATTTGTAAGAGCTCTTTATACATGGAGGAAATTAGCCTTTTTATCTGATCAATATGTTGCAAATTTTTGCATGGTTAAATCATATTACTTTTTGTCTGTGCAGAAATTTTTATGTACCCAAATGTATCTTTTGTGCATTCTTGGGTATGTATCATTCCTAAAACTCTTAGAATGATTACAAAAATCCACGCCTATTTATGATCCATCAGAGGAACCAGACAAATTAACATAAGGCTCCAGCACAGAATGTTGAGAGTGGGGAAGCCAGCGGACACGTGACCGAGTCTTGGGGATGTGGGGCGCTTTCCTAGAGGCAGGGAAGGATGATGTCTGAGCTGAGACAGAAGGGTGAGTGGGCACTGGCAGGAAGAGGGGACGGGGGGAAGCCCTGTGGCCAGCTGGAGAGCACAGAGTGGGCTGGAAACTGAAAGAGGTTTGGTGTCTAGGGTCTGGGGCAGAGGGAGGATGAGCAGGCCAGGTCACATTCAGTTCTCAACCTGAGGGCAGCAGGGAGAGTGAAGGTTTCTCTCCCAGGGTACCTTGGCTCCATTGGCCTTTAGGAAGATCTTGAAGGACTGGAAGCGTCACAGAGGAGATGAAAGACCACCAAGGAGACCAAGGCCACATCCTACAAAGTAGGGAGTCTGGAGGGGACAGAGGCGAGGAGCAGGCAGTGGAGAGTGGACCCAGGCTTAGCCCCGCAGGGCTGGACCGGAGGGCAGGGCAGGGCAGGGAGAGCTGGAGTCCAGGTGCTCCAGGAGCACACATAGAGCTGTCCATCAGCTTAAGACTCTCAGGGCCAAGGCCCGGGCCCGGAATCCATTTCTCCTGGGCCCAGCAGCTCCATCTGCCTCACAGGGCTGCCCGTGCACGATTTACACCAGCTCCAGACAGCCCAGAGCCCGTCGGTCAGCCAGTGCCTGGCACGGGAGGGAGATGGAGGAAGGACCAGCTCCCTACCCTGGGGATGTAGGGGTGGGGTCTGAAAGAGGCCAGAGCCTGTGGGGCACAGAGGGATGGATGAGGCCTGGGCACCCTGGTCCTGCCCCCTCTGCCCGGTTCCCACAGGAGCTGAGACCAATGACTGGGGGTCCTCTTGCTGAAGCGCCCTTCTCTCTGTGTCTGTCTGTCTGTTTGTCTGTCTCTCTGTTTCTCTGTTTTTCCATCCGTCTCTTTCTACATCTCTATGGCTCACTTTATCTCCTTCTCTCTCTGGCTTGCTGGCTCTCTTTCTGAGTATTTATATCTCTCTGTCTCTGATTCCTTTCTCTCATCCTCCTCTCGTTCTCCTCCTCCCCCTCAGAATCGCTTCCTCAAAGGTGGAAACCATTCATCTTGGGGTGTCAGGTGGGGCAGGCCCACGTGCTCATGGCCCAGCAGGCGCCTCCTGGGAATGGTGGGGCTGGTGGGCAATTCCAGGATCTCTACTCTGAGTGACTCCTCTTGCCTGCCCTTCAGGCCTGCCAGATCCATCTATCCAAAGGGACTTGGATGGCCGCCGCTCCAGATGTGTCCAGCAGAGGGTAGGCTTTACCTCACTGGAGCTGGGAGATGGACACCTTCCCACTCAGAGGTCCTCTCATTTGGCAGACCTTGTTCCTAGACCCTTGGTCACCAAGCATCCCCCTTACCAGGCGAGAAGTTCCATTACCAGTGATTTAGTGCTTAAATGAGGAAGAAATCCTGCTAACTGCCCCCTAATATTTAACAACCTTCAACATATCAGTTGTTATTAAGACTCTAGTATGAACAAGCCAACGGCTCCTCCCTCTATTCCCCAGCTAGGTGGATGCTGCCTAAGGAGACCTCATTAGTCCACTTTTGCAGGAAGAGAGGCATGGAAAGAGAAGCCGAGTAAGGGACCCCAGAGAAGGTAGGTGGGGCAGAGGTGGGGGCAGAAAGGAGGGGGAAGGTACCAGAGGAAGGGAAGTGGGACAAACATTAAGGAGAAGGCGTCTCATTTGTCTATTCCTTCACAGTCAACAAAGCACAGTCACAGGAAAGTCCCCAAGTCTCTCATCACCCCATTTTCCAGACAGGGAGACTGAGGCCCAGAGAGAAGGAAGTGGCTCCAGATCACACAGAACATCCAGGTCTCCTAATCTAAATCCAGGCACCTGTGCTGCCATGCTTGCTCGTGCCCCACCCTGTCCTTCTGCTGTCCTCCCTCCCCCACAACGGCACAGCCTCTCCTCCTGAGGATTCCTGAGGAGGGCAGGAAGGCCCTCTCAGGGCCCTAATTTATGATTTCCCGGCAGCTTCCTTCCTCCCCTCACTCCCCTCCAGCCCCAGTCCCAGCTCCGTGAGGAAGGAATGAGCTGGGTGAGAAGGGCAGCTCCACAGAGCATAAATAACTTGGCCAGGCGGCTGCAGGCTCTCTGGGTCCCCCAGCGCCCCGCCCTGGCCCAGCGGGGTGCCCCCTGCTCTGGGACGCGAGACAGCACAGCCCGGCCTCCAGATCAAAGGCACAGAAAGCGGGCATTGTTCCCCAACCTGGAAGCACAGGGAAGGCCTGGCCCTCCAGCGATACCCTTTGTCTGGGCTGAGGCTCTGAAGGCCACTGGGGCTTACACGGCCCCTTCCTTTCCATGACACCCAGGCACCGCCTGGGCCATCAGGCCTGGGCCCATGGGGCTGCCACCATGGGCTCTGGGTCCCCCTGGCCCCTTCGGGCTGCCTCCTTACCAATGGAACGGGTGCAATATGGGTACAGATGAGATGGGGCGCCTGGGATCACACGAGCTGGTGTGCAAACAGGGCTGATATCTCCCCTGAGCAGGGAAGCTGTCCTGTGGGACACAGGCGGAGGAAAGGGCCCTCAGCACAGGCCCCACTGGGAGTTCACAGGGAAGGGGGGCTGCACCCCAGGCAGTTTGCTACGAGGAGAAGAGCATTTCCTGTTTGGACAGGGTGCGGGTGGACGTGTCAATGACTCTGGTGTCAGTGACTCCACACCAGAAGGGCTGCATTTCCCAAACCCCACGGCCTGCTCCGGGGCAGGGTGGAGGGTGTGAGTGTCCAAGGCCGTGTCCCTGTGTGGTCCACACGCGTGTGTGTCCACATATTCTCTCTCGCCTCAGCAGCTCCCAGACAGGAATCCAAATCTGAGCCGAGTTCTCTTTTTCCCCCAAAGAAGCCCCCCTGTGGGGGCAGCCAGAGGGCGGCAGTGTCGCCGGTGGGTGAGCGCACAGGCCGGCACCCGTCACTCACCAGCCTGGACTTGGGGTGAGCCCCCACCTGGGGGTAATCAGGCAGCCTCCCCGGTGGCAGAGACGGGGCAGGAGACAATGCGAGGAAAATGCTTAGGACAGCGCCTGGCAGGCGGTCAGCGCTCCGGACGGAAGCTGCTGTGGTTACTGGCAGTTGTGGTCTGATCTTGGCAACGGAGCCCATCGGGCCCCCAGGGAAGAGGCCCCGCCCACGGGGACAGGCCCAGAGACCTGGAGCCAGCAGGCCCCTCTCCTCCTGGTCTCAGCAAACACTGAAACCTTAAATGACGAAGACTCAGGCCTCTGCGCCATTTCCTGCCCTTCCTGCTCAGGGAGGAAAGAGGACCAGAAAACAGGCTGACATCCACCAGGAAAGTGTACCCTGAAAACGGGGCTTCGGGCTGGGCCCCAGGACCACCGCACAGAGACCCAAAGCTTTCACACTTTCCCAGAAGTATGGACTCTTGAGTCAGAGGGGTCTTAAAAAGGTCCTGTGGCTTATTTTTTCAGGCAAGGAAATGAGGCTCAGAGAGAGGAGGCAACTGGTCCCAGGTCACAGAGCTCCCGGTGGTTGCTCTGGAATTGACACCTAGGCCTACAGGGTACTGAGCCTGTGTGGTAAGCACCAGGCTGCACCGCCACGGGATGTGGCTGTAGTTATAAATAAACACCCTGGACCAGGGGACCCCAGCCTCAGCAAGAAGGGGGCCCCCTCTGATGTCAACATGTTGGTAACAGCATTTACTGAGAGTGTCCCTTGCTGAGGAAATTCTACAGTGGCCTGAAGCTCCCAGGAATTTGGTGGCGTTGGTAAAGGAATGTCTATGCCATTAATCACAGGGGCATCTTGGCATGTTGAAGACAGACCTGGTGATGTCTCCTCATTCTGAGGCACCCACCCCAGGTGTCCCCGACACCTCGAAGGTCTTCCAAGGCACTCCCCAGGACATAAGCCACTGCTCAGTGCTTCTCCTTCCGAAAGAGCTGCACGCCCTTCAAAGTCACTTTTGGGGAGAACGTTTTTGATCCCAGCCGCTTGAGTGGGGCTGTAGATGGGACTGGTCCTCTCAGGAGATGACCCCTTGGGACTGACAAGTCATCCATGGTATGAAGTCACTGATCTAGTTGTGTCACAAACGAGGGCTAACCAGAGAGGCACAAAGCTGCATTTCTTGGGAGTCAGACAGACAGCACATAGTAGGTGCCCAAAAATCACACATGGAAGGGAGGAAGGCAGCTCCCCAAGGAGGTGAAGTTGGCACCGTGATGATGTCATTGGAGGAAGTGGAGCCTTTAGGCGACCACATGAGCCAAGAGACAGTGGGTGCAGGGCACTACCATGACATCTCAATCCTGCCCACACCCTCATAAGGAGGGTCCCATGTCCTCCTTACAAAGAGAAACTGAGGCTGGAGAGGGGCAGAACTTGGCCAAGCTAACTCAGGCAGAGGCGGCAGAGGCAGGGTTTGGGCCCGGCTCTCGATACCTGCCCCCTCGGGGGACAGGGGGCAGCTCCCTCTACATCAGCACAGCCTCCTCCGTCCCGACTCAGGCCCGGGGCCCAGCGCTGCCCGGCCCGGCGAGTCTGGGAGAGGGAGTCCCCAGGAATCTGAGGCCGGGCTGGCAGATCCTTCCTGCTGGAGTGTCTCTAGTAGGGATCTGGGATCTGGACAAGCCATGGCAGGATCCGGCAGGACGAGCCCCCGGTGTGCCACCAAGTTGGGCAGGGGGCTCCCCAGCCCAGTGCTGCCAGCTACACCTCAACCCAGGCAGAAGGGGTGGTCTGAGACCGGCCTAGAGCTTTGGAGGGTTCTGGGTTGCCTCTAATGAGAGCTGTGGATGAGAGCTCAGCTCATCCCCATAAACACACACATGTCACACATACCCATCATACCTGCACACACATGCATCACAAACACACATCACACATGCACACTCATCCATCACACACACCCATCGCATGCACACACATTTGCTTACACCTTCGTGGGACTCACCGCCCTCTGCCCAGAAGCTCATCCATGTACCCCGGATGAGGAAACTCCACTCTAAGGCAGTCCTTACCTTGTTACAGTTAGGGAAATGCAGGCCCAGACCAACATGCTGTCTGCACTCTTCCTTAATTCTTCTTAAGAGCTTACTCCCTCTGAAGCCAGGAGATCTGGGTTCAAATCCTGACTCTTCCAACCACTGCTGGAGTGCTTTAGGTAGATGACATTTCCTCTCTGTGCCTCACTCATCTGTAAAATGGCGATAAGAGTGGACATTGACCTTATGAGGGCAGCCCAGGTCTTCTCCTCCCAGAGGGACTAGACAAGTGCCTGGGCTTCAGTTTTCTTCTCTGTAAAATGGGGACAATTGTGCCCACCTTGCCCAAAGTGGTTTGAAGATTAAACCAAGACAGGATGTGAATCGGAGGTGAGGCGACCTGCACACAGTGGCGCTCACTGCTCAGGAAGTCTTTGTTGCATGGAGGGGTGGCGCTCTCCTGCCTTGGGGACTGGATCCCCAAGAGGGGAGGACGGCCCCCGCATCCTAGCTCAGGCGTGGCGGCTTCAGGCCGTGACTGCCTCTGAGCCCACGGCCCCGGCCTCAGTTCCCCAGTCTGCAACAAGTGGGAGGGCACCTCCGACCTGACACCCCGCCCCGCAAAGGGCTAGGCGCGCGGAGCGCCGGGCTCAGGTGGGCACCTGGCAGGCCTCCTGGCGGGCGCGCCGGCCCCCCGGGGCTCCTTCCGGGTTGGCGGCGGCGGCGCGGGGGGCGGGGGGCCGCGCCGAGGGGCCGGGCGAGGCCGGGAGCGCGCGCCCCCGCCCCGCGCCCGCCTCCCGCCCGCCCACCCGCCGCTGCGCTGGGAGCCGGGCTCCGCGCGTCCGGGGCGGCAGGCGGCGCGGGCGGGCACGGCGGGCCGGGGGCGGCCCCGAGGACGGCGCCGGGTGCAGCATGGGCGGCCCGCGGGCCTGGGCGCTGCTCTGCCTCGGGCTCCTGCTCCCGGGAGGCAGCGCCGCGTGGAGCGTCGGGGGAGCCCAGTTCTCCGGGCGCAGGTAAGGACTGCCCCCCACCCCCGTGTCCTGCCAGCCCCGCGTAGGGAGCCGGGACCCTAGGCACCCCTAACCTCCGTGCGAGCCCGGGATTGGGAAAGGGACCCGGTCCTCCACCGCAGTGCCAGCCCGGGTGGGGGCAGGGACCCTGGGCCGCCCCGCTATTTGGCAGAGGCTCCCGGCAGGGCAGGGGGTCCCCTCCTCCAGGTGTCTGGAGCCGGCAGCCCCTGACAACCTCCTCCATCCCCCACCACTTCACCTCCAGAGCCCCAGAGGAGGAGGGAGGGGCACAATGAGGGAGAAGCCCCCGAGGACTTCTGTCACCCTAGCCCAAAGGCCCCCCTCCCTGCACCTAGGAAAAGCCCGGGACACCCCCTAGCCGACGCTCGGGAGACCCCTCTCCCCTTGTCCTGCTCCTGGCTTTTTTTAGTACCCCTGGCTATTTATTTCCCTCGGAGGAAGGCTGGGGTGGAGTTTTGCACGCAGCCCGTGGGTCACTGTCGGCCCCCAGGGACCTGGCATTTTGGACAGATATGGGAAGGAGTTGGCGTCTTCCTGCTGCTCTCTCAGGAGCTGGGGACATTCTCTCTTCTGCTGTTTATGGAGCATCTTCTAGTACCAGTGAGGGGGCCCTTTATATGCAGTGTCATCATTAATCCTTCAAGGAAGGAATGAGGTAGGGGGCACTGTCCCCATTTAGCAGATGAACAAACTGAGGCTCCTGAGAATTAGCATAATCTTCTAGGGTCATGGGCCGTTAACAGAACAGCTGGGATTAGAATCTGTGTCTTTCTGGCCTTGATGACAGTGTTTGAACCTGCCCCGGCCTGTGTCCTGGCTGCAGGCTCTATCCCTGCTGGGGTCCCCTCTTGAGGGCCAGCTGCGGTTGTCTGAGGCAGACAATACGGAGTAGCCAGGCCTCTCCAGGCCTTTTCATCCCATTCAAAGGCCTGCCTGGCCCCCACCCCCTACGGCCTCAATTCTTTAATTCTTTTCAGAAATTCCCCTTTCCCAGTGGTCAGGGGCCAGCTTGGCCCCACTGGGCTAACAAGAGCAGGTGACGTGGGCAGGACTGGAGGGCAGAGGTGGCCGAGGCATCAGAGGCCAGAAGAGCAGTTGTCTGAGACTGGGACGGGCGAGTGGCAGATGTTACAGCCACCACCTACTGCATGTTCACCACGGCTGACCTGGGCTGCATTTTACCTGTATCCATTGCCTCCAGAATCTTCCCAACTGCCATGGGAGGCATGCATTTTTACGGTCTCCATTTCACAGAGGAGGAAGCTGAAGCCTAGAGAGGGGATATGACCCCAGGGTGTGTATGTGAGTCCCCAGGATCCCGGGTGCTAACATGACTGAGACTCTGAACTCCGAATTCCCACTGTTGGGTTCAGATGGATGGTTGAGAGGGCGTAAGGTCCAGACTACCCTCCAGCCAGTCCAGGGAAGGGCCCCCGAGCCTGGGCTTCTCGCCCCCAGGACTTGCTGAGTGGGAGCGGGATCGTGGCTATGGGCCGATATCTAATGCTCACTGGGGATTGTCACACCATCTGTTCACAGAAGGCTCACAGTGGCCTGAGCATCACAAAAGCCCTGTGGGCAGTGCTTTTGCTCCCGTTTTATAGGTAAGAAGACTGAGACCTAGAGAGGCAAAGTGGCACCTCAGTCCAGGCCAGCCAGTTTCCAAAGCCACAAGCAGAGGTGGTCAGCTTGTGGGTCTGGGAGACGTTTGCAGGTCGTGGTTAGGAGTTAGTGGCTCTGGCCTTGGCTCTGTCACCCACTGGATGTGCAACCTCAGACAGGTAACTTCACAGCCCGGGGTCTCAGTTTCCTCACCGTTTCCCTGTTTCCTCCCCTCGTCCCCTGCTCACGGGCCTGTTCTGAGGGTGGGCAGTCCCCCAGGGGAAGGGCATGGGGCCTGATGTACAGTGGTTCCTGTATCACCAACATTAGGTGGAGGAAGGGATCCCTAGCTGGAGGAATCTGTGGTCCTCAGCTGCCAGGATGTCCCCTTGTGGCCCCGTCCCAGCATCATTGGAGACAGCATGGGGATGTCATACCCTGATGTCATACCCATCAGCCCTCTCTCCACCCCCAGCCCGGCGCCCCAGGCGCCCCTTGGCAGCCAAGGGATCAGTGTCAGAAAAGAGGCTTTGTGCCTGGGGAGGGGGAGGCCCGGGAAGGCATCCAAGGGGCCGCCCCCAGCCCCAGGAATGTGGCAAGACTTTGAGACCCCTGGAACCAGGGTGCCTGGGGGCTGTGCAGAGCTGCCTTGGCTCACCCCTGCCCCAGTCCACCCCTCAATCCCTGCTGGGGCTGCTTCCTGCCCCTCCAAGGTCCCTCCCAGCCTGAATCCCCATTTCGTTTAAGGACCCATCTCAGTGCTGTGGCTCTAGGGTTGAAGCCATCAGTGGTGTCCTGGCCCAGGCCTCTTCCTCCTTCAGTACTGGCTTCCTTTGGGCAAATCCTAAGAATTCTCTTCCTCAGCCCATCTCTCAGGAGCTCAAATCCCAGCTCTGTGCCCATATGGGTGACTCAGGCAGGTGATTTCTCTCAGAGCCTCAGTTTCCCCTTCTGTAAAATGCAGAACCTGACAACTCCCATCCCTCAGTCGAGGGTATGACCTCGTGTGGAATGTAGTGTGCTGGTGTCCCTCGGGGAAGCCCCTGGGGTGAGGGGCCCCATGTCACTGTCCAAGAACAAGAATTGCCAAGAGCAGTTAGCACTGTGCTAAGTGGGTTGTGTGAAACCTCCTCCGCTGGAGGAGATTCTGCTGTCCCCATTTGCAGATGGACAAAGTGAGGCTCAGAGAGGGTCAGGCTTTGTCCAAGGTCACCAAGTTAGGAAGCAGCAGAGCTAGGACTGGAACTTCGCCCCTAGAGGGGGGTTCTGGCTCTAGTCACCCCACCCCCACCCCATATGTCTCTTTTCTTTCCTCTCCTTTTCATAACGGCCCTTGGCCCCCAGCCCGCTTGGCTGCCTCCTGCAATTAGCCCCTATCACTGTTCCGGATCACAGCCCTGGGCCCCGCAGAGACAAAGTCCCCTGGGCCCCTTGTGGCAGGGAGTGGAGGGCAGGTGGGGGGGCCCTCGTGGGGGCGGCTGGTGCCAGGGTGAGCTGGTCTGGCCTGTTTTCTCTCCTTCCGGCGGCCTCTGGGGGCCCAGGAGGTGCTGAGTGGGCAGAAGTGGCAGGCCCAGGAGGGAAGTGCTGCTCCTCCCAGCCCCTGCCCTAGCCCCATCCCACGGGAGGTGGCTCAGCCTCACCGACTTCTTGGGCAGCTTATCGCAGACCACAGCCTGGGAAAGGAAGCCCCCAGGGGCAGCCAGATGGAGGCGGGGCTTCCAAGTACTGCACCCATCTCTGGGAAACTGCATCCTGGCTCCTCTGCCCAGGACCACTGCCAGTTCTCAGTCGTTCAGTCATTCAGCAAACCTCCCTGAGTGCTCTCAGGCTGAGCCCCATCCTGGCTTGGTCCCTGCCAATGCCGTCCTCCAGCATCTGTTGGGAGGCAAAAGCTATGGGCTATTATGAGGGTGAGGGAGCCCCTGGAGCTGCCTGACCTCACCTGGGGCCTCAGGACTGAGACCTAAAGGATGAATTGGAGTTTGCCTGAGCTGGAGGGTGGGGCTTTCCAGGCAGAGGGAATCTCATATGCAAAGATCTGAGGTGGGAGAGAACAGGGCACATGGAAGGGAGGGCAGCAAGTTTGAAGAGAGGCGGGAGCATGCAGGACAGAACAGTCAGAGCTCACAGGGCGATGGGGAACCAGCGTGGGCTCCAGACTCCAGGCAAGCAGTGGTGACTTTTTTTAGGTCTGTGCTTTAAAAAGAGCTCCTGCTGCCCTGGAAAGTGGACGGACAGGCGAGAGGGTGGTGGGGCCAGGCCAGGACTCTGCAGAGAGCTCAGGCTAATTCTGGGGGCAGCAGGGCTGGGGGCTTCAAGGCCAAGGTGGGGGGGAGCGTGGTAATTGGTGATCCTCCAGGTGGAGGGGCTGAGGGGCTGACCTTGAACCCCACCTGGCCTGAGTGTCCCCTCTGTCCAGCTGACCGCCAGCTCCATGTCCCCTAAGCAGGGGGGTGAACTCCAGCTTGCAGGAAACCAGGGAGCCAGGCAGTGACCCACGCGGTGGAAATTTTAATTAAGGAAGAAGAAGAAAATAGTTTTCTCTAGCCCCCACCCTGCCCCCACCGTAGAGAGAGGGACAGCTTAGGCAATTGTGGGCAGTCACAGGCCCGCCTCCCCAAGCCCAGGTCAGGGGCTGGGCATGGGGGTGGGGGGCGGTGTACATGTGTGTGTAATGGCACATGGCTGTGTGTCTGTAGGTGTGGACCCGAGTGCAGGGAGGGCGGTCATTTGTGTGGCTTCATGTCCTTCCGGATTTGCTTTGGTCTGATTGTGCTTGAGTGCCTCTGTATGTGTGTGCTTCTGTGGGTCTGTGTGTGCACATGGGCACAGGTGTGTCCAAGAGTTGTATGCACATGTGCATATATGAGTGTGTCCATGTGCACGTGCGTCTGCCTGTGCCTGTGTGCTCGGTGTGTGTGCATATTGATGTGTGCGCGTGCATTTGCAGGTGTGTGTTGTGTGTGCATCTGTACACTGGCATGGAGTCTTCATTCCATGCCCAGGACCCCCTCCTGTGTCCAGACAGCTCTGACTGTCCTCTGCTGAGATTGCTCCCTCCCTCCTTCCTTCCTTCTCAGAACCCCTTGGCCAGCCTGGGGGATGTCACACAGGCTGCAGGGGGACATCCAAGCCCCCTGAAATTGTACCCCAAGTTTTATGCATTTTTCCACAACTCACATCAATTTCCCAAAGGGGCTTATGTCCCCCCAAACAAAACCCTGACAAGTTTAAAACCACAGCTCTAGGGACCTGGAGGCTCTAAAGGGTGGGGGGCCTTTTTGAAATGAATCATTTTAAACTTATGAAATCCCTACCTGCTTATTAGGAGAAACGTTTCCAGCCTAAGATTAAGACTGCAGGCTTTGGGGTCAGATGGACCTGAATTCCAACCATGACTGTGTCACATCGTGGGTGCCCAGGGCGCGTCCTGGACCCCAGCACCTCGGTCTTCCCATGTATAAAGTGGCTCATAATTGGGTGTGTGGAGGGCCCGGGGCACACCTCCTGGCAGGCAGCAAGCATGAGAACTGGAGGCTGCTGTGAGCGCAGCAGACAGAGGGGATGGAAAGCTCCTCCCCGCCACGAGAGATGGCAAATTGATGTGAACATGTGATTTTTCCTAAGTTTATGCGCATATAGCTATATTTGTGCATACGTGTATAAATAGTCTTTTGGCTTTCTGTTCCTTTCTCATTTTAATAGAAATGCAGTCATTCTCTATTGGTCTACGCATGCTTTTTTCCTCCTCACCAGGCCCGGTGCTCTACACATGGAGACCTTGGGCTCTGCCACAGCATCTGGTTCCCCATATCTAGTGGTCCTGTTTAGGCTGTTCCCAGTTTTTCACTGTTCCCGACAGTGCGGTAACAAGCACCTGTCACCTCTGCCATGGGGTGGCTGGCCAAGGGCTCTGTTGAGCTGCTGCCACGTCACTGGGCCAACAGAGCCATCCCTTCTCCTGGCTCTCCCACCTCCATGCCTGTGGCTAGGCTGGTCTCCTCCTGGACTGAGTCTGTGCAGGGACTTCCCCAGAGTCGCACAGTGAGTTGGTCCACTGGTCTCAGCCAAGGACATTCTCCTTCTGGGGCGGGAGTGGGAGAGCAGCTGGGGGGACTGGACTTCAGAGGTGGCAGCACCTCTGTGATGGCTGGGACATTCCAGGTGCTCAGTGGCCCTCAGCCCTGCACGGGGTCACGATTTTTTTGCTGGGCTGGGAAAGGAGGGCTGTTTCAGGTGACCCTTCTGAGCCCGAGCCCCCCACCCTGCCAGACTTTCCTTTGTGGCCTCGAGCCCAGGGTCAGCAGGTTCCCAGTCTGGGGCCTTCACAGAGCCACAGACCATGGCTCAGGAGATGGGGAGGAGACGGGAGCTGAGGCCTCTGGAATGGAGTCAGGGGCCAGGCTGGGCCATCCACCTTCGTAGGTATGAATCTGGCTCCACCATGAGCCAGCTCTGTGACTTGAGCAGCTGTCTTCTCCTCTCTGAGACTCAGTTTACACCTCTATAAAGTGTGTGTGGGGGGTGCCCTCCTGGCTCACCGTGAGAAGATGCATACAGTAGGTGCTCAATATATGCAGCACACTATGACCATTAGTTGGCATCTGGAGAAGTCAGTCCTCCATGCTTGAGACATTGATTGTGCATCCTGACTGTCACACAGAGGGGACGCGAGGACAAGTGAGACAGGGCCTCTCCCTCACGTGCCAGGGGAGTGAGAGTGCAGACTGAATCACCAGCTTAATTCGGCGTGACAGGTATACAAAGTGGTGCGGATCCAGGGCAGGGAACCATCAGTTCTGCTCAGGTGGGGGTGGGGGTGGAGAAGGACAAGGGGAGAGGTGACAGCACAGCCGGGCTTTGAAGATAGGAGGTGCCAAGGGGAGAAGTGGAGGAAGGGTGCTCTGGGCAGTGGGCCCAGCATGAGCAAAGGCCTGGAGGTGAGGGATCCAGGTGTCAAGGCAGAGATCCGGAGGGCTGAGGCTGGGGGTGAGCAAGGGAGGATGCGGCCAGGTTTCCATTTTATGACACTGCCTGTAAGGAGAGACAGAGGGGCAAGATGGAGGGGCCGCTGTTGTTGTCCAGGTAGGAGGCAGGAGGCAGTGGTGACCCGACAGGCCAGGGTTGGAGAGAAGGGATGAGGAGGAGGGGAGCCCCCTGGTGAAGATGCCCTGCTTCCATCTTGCCCCCCAACAGCTCATTCCCCAAGACCTCCCCAGTAGGGGGTGAGGGCACGGCCGCCCCCGCTGGGGCTGTGGAATTCACTCCCCAGCCACAGCAGCACAGAGCCTCCCACCGGAGCCCAGAGGACTCTGAGAGCTCAGGGGCTCCCTGCCTGGAGAGTCGGGGCTCCTAGAGAGAACACAGACCTCCTAACCTGTCTTCCTGGGGTCCCAGGCATGGGGCTGCACGTTGCACCTGAGCTTCCCCTCTTTGGATCTGTTTCAGGAACTGGTGCTCATACGTGGTGACCCGCACCATCTCGTGCCACGTGCAGAATGGCACCTACCTTCAGCGAGTGCTGCAGAATTGCCCCTGGCCCATGAGCTGCCCAGGGAACAGGTGAGTGAGACCGTGGTGGAGAGGGAGCTGATGGCATCACAAGTGGAGGCACAGCGTGGGCAAAGCCCTGGCAGTGGGAGAGGTGGCGGAAGACCCTGTCTGAGCTCAGCCCCCTGGGCTCTCTTTCAGCTACAGAACCGTGGTGAGACCCACATACAAGGTGATGTACAAGACAGTGACCGCCCGCGAGTGGAGGTGCTGCCCAGGGCACTCGGGGGCAAGCTGCGAGGAAGGTAGGACTGCCCCAAGGTGCAGGCTAGATGCCTCCCCTTGGCTGCATGGGAAGGAACCCTAAACTTGCTGAGTCGGTAGACACTGCGGTGCAGAGCACCGTGCGCACTAGGGTACCCTGCATGGAGTAGCTGGTGAGCTGCGGCTCAGACCTAGTGGGTGCCTGCTGTCCTGTGGGTGTTGACTGCCTGCCTCCTGGGGGACTCTCAGGACCCCCGGCAGAATTTCATACCTGCTGTGTCGCTCACGTCTTCAGTCACACCATCCCAAGCCTTTCCTCCAAACCTGGAGAAAACGCATCAGGACATTGATGTAATAGATAGGTCAGGGGGTCTGCAAGATCAGGATGGTTATACCCATCCTGCAGGTGAGAAAACTGAGGCTCAGGAAGGTGATGGGCACACAGCTCCTAAGGGACAGTCACGATTCGAACCCCGGTCTGCCTGGCTCTGCCCAGGGCCTCAGGGAGGGGAGGACTTCCCTGGGCGCCACATGTGTGGAGCGTGTCCCAGGCAGAGGGACTCTTCTTACCCCACCCCCTTCTCTGTGTGCACCGTGGGTGGCGCAGGGCCGAGACCCGGCAGGGGTGCAGAGGAGGCAGCCCGGGCCTCCCTGGAGCCTGGTACACAGGTTGCTTCGAGAGCCGTCTCCTCTCAGGCACCTGCCTCTCTGCTGAGCATTCCAGGCCACTCCCGTCCTCACTGCTTGGCCAAACCCGGTGAGAGGAAGGTTTGTGGACACCAAGGGCTGTGTTCCGAAGAATGGCCCTGAAGAGGATGGCCCGGCCTAGTACCAGCCAAGAGCCAGGCCTGTCGGTGCCTCGATGGAGAGAGGCGCTCCAGGCCCCCAAAGCACCATGGGATTGTGAACATCAGTCACCAGACGTATCCCGATTCCAGAAACGTGAATGTGTGAAACACGGCCTCCGGATCAAGGGACCGTGATGCCGACAGCACTCACCATTCCTAGGGGGGCTTCTTGAGAGATTTACACATTTCACCTCCCTGGGGCCCCACAGTAGCCCCGGTTCACAGAGGGGGCAATAGAGACCCAGAGAGGTGGTCATGTGCCCAGAGTCACACGGGGTGGGGGCAGAGCCCACCCCAAAATGGGACAGGGAGGGGGCCTGACAGGTTTCAATGTGGAATGAGGGAGTCCCCAAAACAGCTGGGGAGGAGCGGGACACCCAGAGGAGAAGAGAGCCGTCTGACACCCAGCAGGGGTCCCGTCCAGAGAGGCAGCATTGAAGGCTGGTGTGGGAGGCTGGGAGGAGCAGCCACAAGGGGAACCAGGAACAGCACCCGCCCCTCCCTGCTGGGAGGCAGAGGGGAAGGTGGAAGGGCCCCAGGGGCAGGAGGAGAGCCAGCCAGGAGGGGCTGCTGCCAAGGAGGCCATGGAGGAGCTGGTAGGGGGTAGGGGTGAATCCTCAGGGTGTGGGGGCCACCTGGTCCTGGAGGGCCTGCCCAGACAAAGGCCACTCTGTCCCTGGCTCCCCTCCCAAGGGCAGACCTTCCCGGGTCTGTGGGGCCGTCAGGAGCCGGTGAGGGAGCAGGTCAGGTGGGGCAGTGGCCATGCCCTTGAGTCCAGCAGCTGGAGGCTGTGTGTCCAAGAGGCAGGATAAGGGCTGGGGGCTCTGCCGTCGGCAAGGCGGGGGTACAAGACAGGGGCTGGGCCAGGCCAACCCTGACATCTACCACCTCCCTCTGCAGGGCCTTCGGGTCCCAGCCTGAGGACAGGGGGTATCCAGGGCTTCATGGGCCAGGCCAGCTCTGCCACACACCAGCTGTGTGGCCTCGGGCTGGGGACTCTCCATGCATTGTGCAAGGGCACCGGACTGGGGGGTAGGGAGGCTGCAATTCGAGTGGCCCTCGACTCATGATCTGTCAGAGGGAGGGGCGCCTTCGCTAAAGGGTGCCACGCTGTGGTGTGCGCCTGCAGCAGCCTGGGGTGCCCCCACACTGAGCCTCGGTGTCCTCCCCTGTGAAATGGGGGATAATAGAGTCTGCCTCCCAGGATGTTGCCAGGATGAAATGAAGCAGGAAAGACCCTGCAGATGGTGTGGCAGCCCATGGTGGCACTATGTGATGACCGATGGGACAGAAGGGCCTCTCCCCACCCACAGGGTTGGAGCTGAGCAAAGGGGTGCCCAGGCCTGGATATTCTGGAAACTGTTCTGTTGGGGTCCTGGAAATGAGGGGTGGAGAAGCGTGGGGACGTTGCCGGCCCATCCCGGGCCCTGCCTTTCCTCTGATAGCCGGGCTTAGGCCAGGCTCCCCAGCTGTTTCCCCTGCCAGTGACCGCCCTTGTGGTCTGCTCAGTGCTGTGACGTGACCCTGGGGCCATAGAGCTGCATCACCAGGGGCGACAGGGCCCAGGGAGCCTGGGGTGAGCTGAAGGAGGAGAGGCAACACCCATCATCCCAGAATCCAGCCCTGGATCAGCTGCACTCTGCTGTGTGACCTGGGGCAAGTCCCTTCACCTCTCTGAACCTCATCTCTCTCTGTGCCGCCTGGGATTGAAAAATGCCCACCTCATACCTTATTATGAGGACTAGAGACTCACGCCTTGCACACAGTAGATGCTTGAAAAATGTCTTCCCCTCCCCTTCAGCCCCCTGTGCTGGGGATTCTGTGGTGGCTCTCAGGGACCACCCTGCCTCCCACCTCTGAGACCCCACTTCTCAGTCAGCTGCTCAGCAAACAGGCCTCAAGTGCAGGCTTGACATCCACTAGGCCAGACGACTTCATGGCTCCTAGCCCTGGTTTTCCCGTCTGCAAAATGGGAATGTTCGCTCTGTGATGAGCAAGGATGGTCTCCTTGATGTTCGTGACACCTGTGAGGAAGGGGCTAGAATGGGCCTCATTTTACAGATGGGAAACTGAGGCGTGCAGAGGCAAAGAGGCTAGCCTGGGCTCTCTCAACACGTGAGAGCCAGGACTGGGATCTGCCTGACCAAGCTTCTGTCTGTGCTCCCAGGCCTTGGGATGGGCCCTGAGCAGCCTGGGCTGGTGGCTTCTGCTGAGAGCCGAGCCGCTGTGGCCACCATGTCACCCTGCCTCTGGGGGCTCCCTGTAGGCAGATCTCTCACCCATCAGACCCACTGTCCAGATGGTGAAAGTGAAGCTCAGAGAAGGTGTGAGTCTCACACAGGGTCACACAGCAAGTAAGCATCATGACTGGAATTCTCCCCAGGGCTCTGGCCTGAGGTCTGCAGTGTCCCCCTGCCTCAGACCCTCCTGCAGTAACAATGACAAGAGGAAGGAAAGCTGCCACCACCCTCTGTCCGTGCTAGGTACTGTGAATTGTACTCACCTGTGTCATGCCGTCTTGTCATGGTACAGAAGGTCCAGATGTGGAAACTGAGGCTGGGAGAGGATCTTGCTCTGGGTCACGGCCCAATTCAAAGCACATCAGTCTGACCCGGAGCCGGGATCTCCCCTCTGCAGAGTGCGGGCTGAGGACTTCCAGGCGGAGCGAGTTCAGGCAGTGGGGGCACCGTGAGGCTGGCAGAAGCCAGTCTCAGCCCCAGCCTGTCCCAGATAGAAAGATGGACGAGCTGGGGGCTCCCTCGCTGCCTTCTCCTCAGGGTCGCCCCTAGAGCCAGGCTGCCTGTTTCCCCCTCCCTGTCTCCACTATCCTCATCGCACATGTCCCTTCCCCATCTGTAGACCCCCACAGCCCTTATCTTCCATGATGGGGAACCAGCGTGGGAAGAACTTTGCCCAAGGTCACACAGCAAAACAGCTTACGAGCAGACTCGAGGTTCCAGCCCAGGCCCTTCCTGGGCCCTCGGCCTCTCGTCCACGGCTGGGCCCTTCCACACACATCTTTCCAGCTCTAACCAGATGCCAATTTCAGAGCCAAGCCAGTGCTTTACTTTGCGGATTCAGAGTGCCATGGGCAGTGGCTGTTTCCTCTCCCTGCGACCTTCTTGGTGCCCCCACCTGGCTGCAGTGGCCCCCAGCCTGTTATCACCACTCTTGTCTCTCCAGTGCCTGGCACGGGCCTGGTGTAAAGTGGGTGCACAGAAATGAATGGGAACCCCATGTTACCCGAAGAGCAGGCCAGGCCAGACACAGACAAGCCTTCCCAGAGGCCTGCCAGAGGATTCTTGGAGCTCCTGGCCACAGCCCTGACCTCGAGCCCGGCTCAGGCCAACAGCAGCAAATATTTACATTTGCAAAGTACATTCCCAGGAGGAGCCCTGGGCCGGGGCTGGGGAGGCTGCACCTCTGTGGCTTGTGGTCACGGGACCCAGCAGCCCTGGGAGGTGGCTTTGAACGAGGAAACCCCCTCTCTTGGCACCTCTCCTTGGAGAGAAAGTCAGAAGTGGAGCCCAATGACACCCCCCCAACTTCTCACACCCCCATTTCCAGCTTAGGGCAGGATTTGAATCCCCTCCCAGCCCCCGCCCATGTGGACAGGCAGCCTCTCCTCTCTGGCCCTCGGTGTTCTCATGAGGATCTGATGAGAAGGGGCGCAGGGCTAGAAACTACAGATGGCACTGGCCTTGTGCAGGTCAGAACAGGGAGTGATGAGAGCGTCAAGGGGCTTTGGTGGGTCCCCTAGTCTGTCTAGGAAGGATTCCTGGAGGAGGTGACATGGGAGCAGCTGCTGTGGGGGTGGGGGTAGGGAGGCAGTGTCTGTGTGTGTGTGTGTGTGTGTGTGTGTGTGTGTGTGTGTGTGTGTGTGTGTGTAGGGCTGGCGGGGACCTCCCAGGTGGTGGGAAGTGGCCCACAGTCAGGATCCCAGAGTGGAGCTGGGTTCGTGGTCATGGGATGAGTTTGGAGCTCCTGGGAGGGCGAGGTCAGGGCTGGGGAGGGGCCCCTTCAGGCCAGACCGCCAGGCTCGGGTGAAGGGGGCTCTCAGCCTCCTGGGGCCTGCTCCAGGGACCCTGGCCCAAGCCCAGTGGGAGGGACATGACAGTTTTGTCCTACAGGAGACCTCCCCTAACCCGTGGCTTTTTGCCTACTGGAATGCTGTGTGGTGTAGGTCCATTTTACAACCTGGTGTGTCCATTAAAATATTTCTGTCCATTTATCAGAATTTAGGAGAGTTTGAGGGATAATTTTTGTGATCCTAAATCCAGAGCCAAGCTTTTCTGGGTTTTTTGACAGTTTTGTTATTTCTTTAAACTTTTTTCTTTTTTTTAAATTTTAACTTGCAGTTACTTTGAGCCAGTTACGTCTGTGCTGCTGGTCAGGCCATGTTTTCATTAGTTTTTCTAGTTTCTCTGGCTCCCCAGTGAAATGTCCAAAAGCAAATCAGCTGAAGAAGGATTTTCAACCACAAGTTCACAGATTCATAACTCAAGGACACCCTAGTGCGACATTAGAACGTTGATGCTCATTTTCAAGACTGTTGTGTCTGCCATCCGCATTGTTTTGCCTTTCCTTCTGTTTGCTTACTTTAAATTCATTTTCAGCCAGTGATTCATGCACTCACCAACAAAAGGTTATGGAGGCCCCTGAGGCCCTACTGCGCGCCGGGCACTTTTCCAGACCGTGTGCAAAACAGATGAGGTCCTTGCCCTGATGGGGCTTGTGATCCAACCAGGGGGATGGACGACCAACAGGAGACTGGGAAACTGGCGCAGAAGATGACGTGTTAGAGGGTGGAAAGTGCTGTAGAAAAAAAGGGAACGATAGCAGGATGGTGGGGCAGGTGGCAGGGCAGATGCTCAGCCGAATGCTGAGATGCTTCATCCTGGAGAAAACCGCAACTTCCACGGGGTTGGAGGGCCGGCCACTTCTTTTGGGTGACTTCCTAAAAAGAGTAATAAAATGATCTTTTCCATCTTCCTGTGGGAGCAAAGAGGTGAGGAGGGCTTGGCGAGGCTGTTCTTCTCAGGAGCCAGCAGGAAGGGCCTCCCTGCCTCTGCCCAGTGAGCTTGGGGGCCAACTCGAGGTGCCAAGTGGCCCAAGAAAGAGGAGATCGGGCCCTGGAGTTAGACCAACCGGGGTTCAAATCCAGTCTCCAGCCTTAAGGTGGACGACCGAGGGCAGTCACTTCACCTCTCTGCCTTGTTTTCCCCCAAGGGGAAATATTCATAGTCAGTTGTCCATTTATCTGAGTACAGGGGACAGAGAAGTGGTGATCCCCAGCTGCTCTGTGCCTCAGTTTCCCCATCTGTAAAGTGGAGATGATACTAGCACCCACTCCCAGGTATACTCACAGGATTTGTGAGGATAATGAGTTAAGACTGTGTATGTAAAGTACTTAGAAGGTGCCAGGCCCAGCATAAGTGCTAAGCCAGTATATAGGATCGTTATTATTACCTACCTTGTAGGATTGAGCTGGGCTATCTAAAGCGCTTAGCACTGGGCACGGCTCACTGTGGCATCCCCCTGCCTACAGGGCCCCTGACCCCTGCCCCAGCCCTGGGCTGCCAACCCACCTTCCTCCATCCTGGGAGAGATTTACCCCCTGTGCCAGGGCAAGTCACAGGCCTGGCCCCAGCGAAGGCCCCGTGGTGGGACCTGGAGCAGGGTCTGGCAGCCTGCGTGCTGGGGGCCCGGCCAGAGGGACCCGTCTGGTTTGAGTTCCCGGCGCCTCTCACTCCCTGCACCAACCCGCAGCCTGGCTCTGAGCTGCCAGGCCCGCGCCTTATTTGGGTCTTGTCTCCCCCCAGACAATACTTCTTGGCCTTAAAAGGCAGGCCTGGGGGGGTTGAGGGGGCAGTTGCCACTGCTGGCTCCAGAGCCCCTCCAGCTGTGCCCCGCTGCCCCTGGCTTGTCCAGCCCATCCCTCCAGCTGTGGAGAAAACCAGGCCCCCAAAGCCAGACCAGCCAGGGCGGCCTGCTCCTTGGAGGGGTGGCGGCAGGGGTGGGTTCCTGGAACGGGTCCCCCTTGCCCTCCCAGGCAGCCAGCCGCCCTCTGGTTTTCATTTAAAACCAGCGCTGGATCCACTTCGGCATCTTCTTACCGAGTGGGGCAGGGAGAGGGTGGACAGTGATGTTGCAGCTGCCGTTCACTGAGTACCTACTGTGTGTCAGGCCCTGTGTGTGCACAGTAGGCCCTTTGTACACATCGCCATCCTCAAGCCTCACACCAGCCTGGGAGGTGTAGAGGCCTTATGATCCCATTTTACAGGTGGGAAAATAGGCGGGTCCAGAGAGGACAAGTCACACAGGTCAGCAAGTGGCAGGGCTGGGACCCGACCTCGCATCTGTTAGCTCTAAGTTCTTAACCCATGCAGTTTGCTGGGGTCATAGGGGAAGCCCCCAGCCTCACTCATAGCCCCCATCCATTGCCAGCCCCATCAAGTTGGCAGCCTTGTTCCATATCAGCCCAGTTCATGCTGTGTGACCCAGGTAAACTGCCCCACCTCTCTGGGCCTCTGTCTCTCTCTGCCCTGAATGGAGTAGGGAGCCCTGCTGGGGCTGCAGTGGCAGGCGAGGGGGTCTGACAAAACAGGGATGGCGCGGGCCAGCAGGACTCTCACCCCCACTGTCCCTTAGTTGCAGGCTTCTCTGGCTTCGTGGAGCCTGGCTGGTCGGGCAGCGCCATGAGGCGGATGGCACTTCGGCCCACAGCCTTCTCAGGTGGGTCCTGGGGCAGCTGCTGGGAGTTCCCTTGGGCTAGGGGAGGTGGAGGGGGCACAGGCAATGTTGTGATTGTCCTAAAAGCCAGCTGGGTCCAGCAGTAGAGGGTCAGGGATAGCACCCTGCCCTTGCTCCCCGCAGGCTGGAAAGAAAACTGCCAGGGGGACAGGAAAGGCCCCAGAGGGGAGTCTGACCTGAACCCAGGCACCGCGAGACCCGTGATGCCCAAACTCTTGCAGACGTGGGTCTGAGTCCCCAGTTTCCTCTTTTTCTTTAAACTGTGCTTTTCTGAGCGTCTGCAGTGTGCGAGGCGCCTGGCCAGGTGTTTTCCATCATCAGCTTGTTTAAACCTCACAGCTGTTCCCCACCCCCAGGAAGGCATCATTGTCCCCATTTTAAAGAGGAGGAAACTGAGGGTCAGAGGGGGGACGTGCCTTCCTGAGGCCCCACAGCGAGGAAGGGGCAGCACTGGGACTCGACCCCAGGCTCTGTGCTTGTCAAGCACTCTCTCCACCCTTGCTCTGGGCTCAGCGTCCTCAGGTGTGAACGGGGATGACACTCGTCCTAACATGTAGCAGCATCGTGGTGAGGACTGGAAAGACGAGCTTGTAAAGCGCTTGGCCCGGAGGTGCCTGGCAGCCAGGCGGTTCCATAAGCACAGGAACTGTGATGAATAATTTAGGAGTATCGTGGGGAGGCTGGAGGAGCTGGATGGTGGTTCTGGAGGGAGGGTCAGCGGGTGATACCTCTGAGGCCAGCCCAGTCCATCTGTGGTGTGTCAGTCCCCAAAGCCGGCAGGCCCAGGCCAGCCCCACCCAGGTGGGAAGCGGCAGGATTTCCTGCCCTGGTTTCCTGGAAGGGAGTCATTTTGGCTGCAGAGGCTGCGCAAGTCGGGTCCCTGGTCCTGCTATGGGAGAAACGGTCCACTCTAGAGGCTCCGGAGCCAAGGGAAACCCACAGGGCATGGCCCACCCTGGACCCACATGCCCTGGGGTCTGGACCTACCCTTTCCTTGAGCTGGGCTGTCTAATGGGTTGGAGTCATCAGGTGTCTTTCCCCTCCCTCCATCCTGCCCCCAGGGGCTGAGAGGTTCCAAGGGAAACCTGGGACCCCTGGCCCCAGCCCCAGCCGCCTCCCTCCCCACAGGTTGCCTCAACTGCAGCAAAGTGTCGGAGCTGACTGAGCGGCTGAAGGTGCTGGAGGCCAAGGTGGGTGAGCAGCAGCCCTCTTGTCTTCCCCCACCCCCTCTTGGCACCCCACATCCAGCCCACTCAGCGTCCCCACAGTGCAGCTCTGAGCCGAGCTTCGATACCCACGGGCAGCTGACTTCCCTGCCAGGCGTGCACCACCCTTCTGTTGGTTCCCATCCAACTTTTTCAGCCCCCCGTCCAATGCCCTTCCCCAGGAAGCCTGCTCAGTCAGCCAGCCTGGCCTGCTCTTCCTCCAGGAGGCCCGTGAAGCTCCCCCTGTGCGTCCCCATCCCCATCCCAGCCAGACAGTCATAGGCACCCCCCGAGTCCGTAGCTGGGTCCCCTCCGTGCCCTGTCACCTTCACCCTTTGTCTTTCCTGCCGTAATATTATCTTCCCAGTTTCAAAGGCAAAACATCTATTGCGCATCTCAAATTATTTCAAGATAAAAAGTTTTTAACCATTAAAAAGTAAGACATTCTAAATTTAGAAACAGGAAATATTCAGAACCATGAAAAACCTACCAAAAAGCCATTCGCGGGAGTTGCCTGTGCCCCCAGAGAGCACGAATGTCGAGATTTAAGCATCTTTTCTTCCAGATTTTCTAAACACATGTAGAGGTGTATACACTTCGTCTGCACATCCTTTCCTCCATCATTCCCTTCTCTGGGAATTTATCTTAAGAAGCTTACATGCGAAGATGTTTACCAAAGTGTTAACTATTAACAGGAAAATTTGAAAACCAGACGACAGAAGGGGTGGTTGCATAATTAGGGAGCGTGGCTCTGTGGAATGGTAGACGCCATTAACAACACCTCCATCTTCTAATGTGAAAAGATGCTCGTGGTGTAGCAAGTGGAAAAGCCAAGCTTCTGAACAGCATGTGCTAGAACCTGTTATGAGGCCCAGGAACCCCACACTGCTCCCCAAGCTCCCTCCCAGGAGAAGCCGGCATGAGGGGCAGTTGGATCTGGAGAGTGGGTCTCAGTTCTGGGGCTGCCCAAGAGTTTCAGCTTTTCTCTGGACAGGCCCACACGATCCCGCACCCCCTGGTCAGTGGCATTCTGTCCTCTCTTTCATCCTCAGTCAGTGGCTCAGGGGGCCTTTCAGAGTCTCCCCAACACTGGGTCCAAAAGTGGTTTTATACACCTCGGGGCCTCTGTGTCATGTCAGACCCTCCCAAACATTCCTCCAAATTTAGTAAAAGTCCTTTCAGCCTGTGGTGCGTTAGCAGGCCAAGCGAAGTTTCATATCATTTATGCAGGTAAGCGTAGGGAAAAAAACGCATGACGCAGCAAACATGGCAACAGTCACAGACCTCAACTTGGGTGGTAGTGATGGTGTGTAATGACTTTTCTACAATGAATGTGATGAACTGTGCAGTTTGAAAACCACAGTCACGTCTGATGAAGTTCTGGGCCCTTGTGAGCCTGGATCTCCACTCCGAGCTGGCTTTTGCTGGCTGCATGGGCCTCCTGCCCCCCATACTGGAGGCCCCGGCTGGCCTGTCCCTGGTGAGACCCTGGTACCCACCCCATCCCTATCTTCCTCCACAGGTAGCGGTGCTGACTGTCATGGAGCAGGCAATACCCCCAACCGCAGCTTCCCCCAAGGACCTGGCCCTGCTCTGGGGCTCCCCAGCTGCCCAGGGCAGCCCTGGGGATGGAGGCCTCCAAGGTGAGTGGGTCAGTGGGGAGTCCATTCCCACGTAGGAATGAGTCGGGGGGGTGAGAGTCCCATCCTCAACCTGCTGCTGGCTCCCAGCTTGACCCGCTGTGGGCCCCGGTGTTCCCAGCTCTCCAGTGGGCCTGAAGGGATGGTCTCCAGGGGCCCCTGAGCGGTGGTGTCCTGGGAGGCCCAGCAGTTCCTGCCCTCGCCCCCTGGTGAAGCTGGGGGCAGGACTCTGGATGACGCTGACCCCTGCCTACCATCCCCCCATCCCCAGGGCTACCTGGAGCCAGAGAAAACACGAGGGCCCCACTGCTCCCTCGAGATGGTAGGTGCTGGCTTGGAGGTGGGCCAGGGGTGGGGTAGGAGCAAGGTGGGAACTGCCAAGCTGATGAGCTTTCTCCCCCAGATCGGGTTGGTGTCCGGGGGCTTCCTGGGCCCATTGGCCCCAAGGGAGACACCGGCAGCCGTGGCCCGATGGGGATGAGAGGCCCACCAGGTGAGTGTGAGTGCCCCAGCACTGCTCCCCCAGCTCCCATGGCCAGTCCCCCTAGGTGGACCCTGACTTGGCCAGAGGTGGCCTGGGCCCCTTCCACCACACCCCTCTCAGCTCACCATCCTTCCACTCATGCCTGGGCTCCCCCAAACCCTCTTTTGCATTTGCTCGGCCTGTGCTCCCTGAGCACCTACTCCCAGCAGACTCTGAGCTGGGCACTGGGGTGGTATCAGACAGGTCCCTGCCCTCCTGGAGCTCCTGGGCTGGTGCGGCAGGGGCAGGGGATTTGGGAGACAGGGCATGGCAGAGGAGAAACAGCAGTGCCCCTCGCCATGTGGCCAGAACTGCTGATATGGGAGCCTGAGGGAAGGAAGCCCAGACCCAGCCTGGATGAGGTGGGGGTCAGGGAGGGCTTCCCAGGGGGAGTGACATCTTAGGTGAGGCCTAAAGGTTGACCTTAAGTGTATACCAGGCAGAAAAAAGGGACTGAGAGAGGGAACAGCTCATGCAAAACCCTGAAAAGGAGAGAAGAGAACGTCCTGGAAATCAGCGTTTGCTAAGCACCTACTGTGTATCAAGTGTCCATTAAAAGCCCCCGGGAAGGGCTGTGTTCATCACCCTACTAGATGACCAGGGAGGTCAGAGCTAGGACCTGCCCGGGCCTGTGGCCTCCAGCCCTCTCATACCCGCTGCCCCAGGCTACCTCGTCCTGCCCCCTTGCAGCCCCCCAGGCCTCCCTGCCTCCTGCACACCCATCAACCCCCTGGTTCTGTTGCAGGTCCACAGGGCCCCCCAGGGAGCCCTGGCCAGGCCGGAGCTGTGGGCACCCCTGGAGAGAGGGGACCTCCAGGCCCACCGGGGCCTCCTGGCCCCCCTGGCCCCCCAGCCCCTGTTGGACCACCCCACGCCCGGATCTCCCAGCATGGTGAGTCCCCACGGTCACGACAGGTCAAGGTAGGGGTCAAGCTGGCATCACCATCCCCACAGTCCTGCTGCCATCTACCAGGCACCTTCTATATACCAGGCTTGCCCTTGGTCAGCCACTTGTCACTCAGTCCTCTGACAGGTGCTGTTGTCCTCCTCTGTTCACAGACGGGGAAAACTGAGGGCCACAGAGGGGCAATCACGCCAGGCCTTGGGGAGCCGGCTTCAAACCCAGGGGCCTCCAGAGCCTTGCCCAGAACTTCTCGGCATCAGGCCCTCCTGCCGTGTCCTCGAGCTGGCCAGGATCCAACCCTCAGAGCACTGGGGAGCTCAAGGCCTGGCAGCAGGAAGTGAGCCCTGAGCTCCCAAGGACACAGCCCTGGCCCTGTGCTCAGAGAGGCCCCGGCTCCCTCCACCCAGCTGTGCTCTAATGTGCAGCTTTCACCTCCCCAGCCTGACCCACACGTGTGCTGCCAGTGGTCAGAGCTTGGAGTGCCACATTCAACCCCATCTGTGCCATATCTTTAGTGTGTGACCAGGCACCATTCATTCATTCTCCCATTCATTCCATCTCACCATTCATTTTCCCTTTCCAAGCCTCTGTTTCCTCATCTGTATGATGGGGTAGTGACAGTGCTGGCCTCCCGGAGCTCCATGACACCCATGCTCAGAAGCCTGGCACAAAGTAGGTGGGCAATAAATGGCAGCTTTTATTGTTCCCATTGGACATGTGACAGTACAGGCTCAGCAAGGTGGAGAGTCTTGCTGGATGTCACCTGCTGGACTGTGGCAGGGTTAGAAGCCAGGTCTCCCTGCCTCATAGTCCTGCATGGCCAACACTCTCCCCTCTCTCCAACTGTGGAACAGGTGCCTGCTGGCCCCAGCCGCACTGTAGGCTGTCCCACAGGGCAGTCAAAGCTGGCCTGGCAGAGGTGGCAGGTGAAGACTGACCACCCCACTCCGCTCAGCCCTGCCCAGCCCAGCCCAGCCCTGCTCACTCACTGTCTTTTCTCCCCCAGGGGACCCGTTCCTATCCAACACCTTCACTGAGACAAGCAGCCACTGGCCCCAGGGACTAGTTGGACCCCCAGGCCCCCCAGGGCCCATGGGTAAGTTGAGTCCAGGTCTGGGGTAAGGGGTGAGGTTGAGGAATGGCAGAGGGACTAGGGCTGTGGCTATCAGGAGGGAGCTGATGGTGGACTTCCTGGCTTTGTACTGTGTTGTGGTCCTGACGACATCCTGTCTTATTCCAGGTCCCCCTGGACCTCCTGGTCCCATGGGCATCCCTGGGAGTCCTGGACATGTGGTGAGTATTGTTCCAAGTTCTCCTACTCATCTGTCCACCCACCCACCCACGCGTCCGCTTGTCCATCCACCCACTCACCCACCATCTCCATCTCCATCCATGCTTTTATTCATTTATTCAGGTGTTTATGGAGCACTTAATATGCAAACTTTCCATACATCTTCTCATTCAATTTATGTAACAGGAAGCAAGTATTGTTGTCACCTAAGGCCGGAAAAAGGTAGAGATTCTTGCCCTAAGGCTATGGCCAGCACCTGGCAACTTCCAGATCAGAGTGGGGACTAGCCAACTCCGGGCCGTAACTCTGAACCCTGAGCTGTATGAACTGCCTGCTCTACTTGGGCATTGGGCCCAGGCCAAGCTGGGGCTCCCTCCCCAACCCCTCTGCCCCCCAAGTCCCTGCCCACTCCACCTGCCCCAGCACAAGGCTGAGGCCCTGTCTTGTTGCTCAGGGACCCCCAGGCCCCACTGGACCCAAAGGAATTTCTGGTCACCCAGGAGAGAAGGGCGAGAGAGTGAGTATTGAGGCAGCCTCTGGTGGAGGATTCTGGGGAGTCCTGGGACCCAGGCTCAGACCCCCCAACAGCTGACTCCATTCCTCTCCTCCCTCCCACACAGGGACTGCGTGGGGAGCCTGGCCCCCAAGGCTCCACGGGGCAGCGGGTGAGTGATGCTGCCCACCATGCAGCAGCCCCTCCCACAGGCCCAGACCCCTGCCCTGGGTCCACCCACTGCGGCCAGAACTCCTGACACGCTCCCCTGTCCAGGGCATGCTGCACCTCTCTATTTCCCTGTCTCTGGATCTTGTCGGCTTCTTAGGATCAGGTCACCTCCATCTCCCTCACTCTGGCTCTGTGTCTCTGTATCTGTTTCTCTTTCTCTCTCTTTCCCTCTGTGTGTCTCTCTCTCTGACTTTCTGTATTTCATTTTTTCACCCTCCATCTTTCCAACTATGATTGTATATTTGTCTCTTTCTCCCTTTAGTTTGGTCAACTTTTCCTTTGCATATTTTGAAGCTTTGTTATTAGGTGCATAGATATTTGGTATTTTAACATCTTCTTGGTCCTTTATCTTTATGAAGTGAATATCTTTCTCTCTGGTAATAGTCCTTGTTTTGAGTTCTACTTTGGTATTAACATAGCCACACCAGCTTTCTTATGCTTAGAGTTTGCATGGTATATCCTATTCAATCCTTTTACTTAACAACTGGTGTCTTTCTGTTTAAAGTGCATCTCTTGCAAACAACATATACTTGGGTCTTGCTTTTTTTTTTTTAAACAATCTGTTGAATTCATTTACATTTAATGATATGTATAATTATTGATATGGTTTGGTTTAAAAGTCAACCATCTTGCTATTTATGTTCTATTTACCCTATCTCTTTGTTTCTTTTGTCCCCTTTTCCTGCCTTCCTTTGGATTGAGTACTGTTTGCAATTCTGTTTTATTGCTACCAATGACTTTTTAGCTATACTGCATGTTACTTTTTTATGGTTCCTCTAAAGATGACAATATGCATCCTTGGCTTCACAATTTACTTGAATTAATGTTATACCGTTTCATGCACAAGCAGGAACATTACAACTGTGTAATTCACCCTCTTCTGTCCTTGTGCTATTGCTGTCATATATTTTACTTCTGCATTTGTTATAAACCCCACAAAACATTGTTGTGATTATTTCTTTAAACAGTTGACTTTTAAAGAGGTTAAGAAAACAAAGAGAAATAGTCTTTTGCATCTACCGATGTATCTATCATTTCTATACCTTCCTAAGCTCCAGACTTCCATCTGGTATCATTTCTTTTCAGCCTAAAGAATGTCCTTTAGCTTTTTTTGTAGTGTGGGTCTGCTGGCAACAAATCCTCACTGCTTCTGTTTATCTGAAACTGTGTTTATTTTACCTTAATTTTTTTTATTGAGGTCATAATAGTTTATAACATTGTGAAATTTCAGTTGTACATTATTTGTCAGTCACCATATATATGTGTCCCTTTATCCCTTATGCCCACCCCCCAACCCCCTTTCCCTCTGGTAACCACTAATCTCTTCTCTTTGTCCATGTGTTTGTTTATCTTCCACATATGAGTGAGATCATGTGGTGTTTGTCTTTCCTTGTCTGGCTTATTTTGCTTAACATCATACCTTCAGGGTCCATCCATGTTGTTGCAAATGGGATGATTTTGTCTTTTTTATGGCTGGATAGTATTCCATAGATATATCACATCTTCTTTATCTAGTCATCAGTCGATGGGCACTTGGGTTGCTTCCACACCTTGGCTGTTGTGAATAATGCTGCCATGAACATAGGGGTTCATAAGTCTCTTTGAATTGTTGATTTCAAGTTCTTTGGATAAATACCCAGTAGTGGGATAGCTGGGTCACGTGGTATTTCTATTTTTAATTTTTTGAGAAATCTCCATACTGTTTTCCATAGCGGCTGCACCAGTTTGAATTCCCACCAGCAGTGTATGAGGGTTCCCTTTTCTCCACATCCTCTCCAACATTTGTTTTTGTTTTTTTTTTTTGTCTTGGTAATTATAGCCTTTCTAATGGGTGTAAGGTGATATCTCATTGTAGTTTTGATCTGAACTTCCCTAATGATTAATGGTGTCAAATATCTTTTCATGTGCCTGATGGCCATCTGTATGTCTTCTTTGGAAAAATGTCTGTTTATGTCCTCTGCCCATTTTTTGATCGGGTTGTTTGTTTTTTTGCTGTTGAGTTGTCTGAGTTCTTTATATATTTTGGAGACTAACCCCTTGTCAGATATATGATTTGCAAATATTTTCTCCCAGTTGGTGTGTTGTCTTTTTGTTTTGTTCCTGATTTCCTTTGCCTTGCAGAAGCTTTTTAGTCTGAAGTCCCACTTGTATATTTTTTCTTTTGTTTCCCTTGCCTGAGCAGACATGGTATTCGAAAAGATCCTTCTAAGACTGATATCAAAGAGTATACTGTCTATATTTTCCTCTAGGAGTTTTATGGTTTCACATCTTATCTTCAAGACTTTGGCCCATTTTGAGTTAATTTTTGTGTATGGCAAAAGATAATGGTATACTTTTATTCTTTTGCATATGGCTGTCCAGTTTTCCAACACCATTTATTGAAGAGGCTTTCCTTTCTCCATTGTATGTTCTTAGCACCTTTTTCAAAGATTAGCTGTCCATACATGTGCAGTTTTATTTCTGGGCTTTCAGTTCTGTCCCATTGATCTGTGTGTCTGTTTTTGTCCTGGTACCATACTGTTTTGATTCCTATAGCTTTGTAGTATATTTTGAAGTTAGGGATTATGATGCCTCCAGCTTTATTCTTTTTCCTCAGGATTGCTTTAGCTATTTGGGGTCTTTTGTTGTTCCATATAAATTTTAGGATTCTTTGTTCTATTTCCATGAAGAATGTTGTTGGAACTTTGATCAGGGTTGCATTGAATCTGTAGCTTGCTTTAGGTAATATGGACATTTTAACTATGTTTATTCTTCCAATCCACGTCCATGGCATATCTTTCCATTTCTTTATGTCATCATCGATTTCCTTCAATAACGTCTTATATTTTTCATCGTATAGGTCTTTCATCTCCTGGGTTAAATTTATTCCAAGATGTTTTATTCCTTTTGTTGTGATTGTAAATGGGATTATATTCTTGAGTTCTCTTTCTGTTAGTTCATTATTAGAATATAGAAATGCAACTGATTTTTATAAGTTGATTTTGCACCCTGCAACTTTGCTGTAGTTGTTGATTATTTATAATAGTTTTCCAATGGATTCTTTAGGGTTTTCTCTATATTAAATCATGTCATCTGCAAACAGTGAGAGTTTTACTTCCTCATTGCCAGTCTAGATACCTTTTACTTCTATTTCTTGCCTAATTGCTCTGGTCAAAAACTCCAGTACTGTGTTGAATAAGAGTGGTGAGAGTGGGCACCCTTGTCTTGTTCCTGTTCTCAGAGGGATGGCTTTCAGCTTTTGCCCATTGAGTATGATGTCAGCTGTGGGTTTGTCATATATGGTGTTTATTATGTTGAGGTACTTTCCTTCTATACCCATGTTATTGAGAGTTTTTATCATAAACAGATGTTGGATCTTGTCAAATGCTTTCTCTGCATCTATTGAAATGATCATGTGGTTTTTATTCCTCATTTGTTAATGTGGTGTATCACATTGATTGATTTGTGGATGTGGAACCTTCTCTGCATCCCTGGTATAAATCCCACTTGATCATGATGTATGATCCTTTTAATGTATTGCTGTATTTGGTTTGCCAATATTTTGTTGAGGATTTTTGCATCTATATTCATCAGTGATACTGGCCTGTAATTTTCCTTCTTTGTGTTGTCCTTGTCTTGAGTTTGGGATCAGAGTGATGTTGGCTTCATAGAATGCATTAGGAAGTGTTCCATCTTCTTCAATTTTTGGAATAGTTGAGAAGGATAGTATTAAATCTTCTCTGAATGTTTGGTAGAATTCTCCAGGGAAGCCATCTGGTCCTGGACTTTTATTTTTTGGGAGGTTTTTGATTTCCGTTTCAATCTCTTTACTTGTGATTGGTCTATTCAGATTCTCTATTTCTTCTTGATTCAGTTTTGGGAGGTTGTATGAATCTTATAATTTATCCATTTCTTCTAGATTGTCCAGTTTGTTGGCATGTAGTTTTTCATAATATTCTCTTATAGTCCTTTGTATTTCTGTGGTATCCATTGTAATGTCTCCTCTTTCATTTCTAATTTTATTTATTTGAGCCTTCTCTCTTTTTTCTTAGTGAGTCTGGCCTAGGGTTTGTCAATTTTGTTTATCTTCTCAGAGAACTAGCTCTTAGTTTCATTGATCCTTTCTATTGTTTTTTTGGTTTCAATTTCCTTATTTTGGCTCTAATTTTTATTTCTCTCCTGCTGACTTTAGGCTTCTTTTGTTCTTCTTTTTCTAAATCTGTTAGGTGTAGTTTAAGATTACTTATTTGAGATTTTTCTGGTTTGTTGGTGGTCCTGGACTGCTATGAATTTCCCTCTTAGGACCACTTTTGCTGCATCCCATATGAGTTGGTATGGTGTATTTTCATTTTCGTTTGTCTCCAGATATTTTTTTATTTCTCCTTTAATTTTTTCAGTGATCCATTGGTTGTTCAGTAGCATTTTGTTTAGTCTCCATATGTTTGTCACTTTCCCACCTTTTTTCTTGTAGTTGATTTCTAGTTTCATAGCATTATGGTCAGAAAAACTGCCTGATTTGATTTCAATCTTGTTAACTTTATTGAGGATTTTATTTCAATCTTCTTGAATTTATTGAGGCTAGCCTTGTTTCTCAACATATAGTCTATCCTTGAGAATGTTCCATGTGCACTTGAGAAGAATGTGTATTATGCTGTTTTTGGATGGAATGTTCTATATATGTCTATTAAGTCCATCTGGTCTAGGTTTTCATTTAATTCCAATATTTCCTTGTTGACTTTCTGTCTGGATGATCTATCCTTTGATATAAGTGGGGGGTTAAGGTCCCCTTCTGTTATTGTGTTGCTGTTAATATCTCCTTTTAGATCTGTTAATAGTTGCTTTATATACTTTGGTGCTCCTGTGTTAGGTGCATATATATTTATAAGCATTATGTCCTCTTGGTGGAGTGTCCCTTTTATCATTATATACTGCCCCTCTTTGTCTATCATTTCCTTTTTTATCTTGAAGTCTGCTTTCTCTGGTATAAGTATGGCAACACCTGCTTTTTTTTTGTTTGCCATTAGCTTGGAATATCATCTTCCATCCCTTCACTCTGAGCCTGTGTTCGTCTTTAGAGCTGAGATGTGTTTCCTGGAGGCAGCATATTGTTGAGACTTATTTTTTAATCTATCCAGCCATTCTGTGTCTTTTGATTGGAGAATTCAATCTATTTACATTTAGAGTGATTATTGATATATGAGGGCTTAATACTGCCATTTTATCACTTGCTTTCCAGTTCTGTATTTTCCTTGTTTCTCGTCCCATGTATTTTGGACTGCCAATTCAGTTTGGTGGTTCTTTATGATGGCTTTTTCACTTTTCTCTTTATGTATCATTTGTGTCTCTGTTCTGATTTTTTGTTTAGTGGTTACCATGAGGTTTGTTTAAAAGATCTCATAGATGGGATAGTCCATTTTCTAATAGCCTCTTATTTCCTTGGTCTAAGCAGGTTCCATCCTTTTCCTCATCCCTGTCCAAGTTATTGTTGTCACACTTATTCCATTTTGTGTTGTGAGTTTATGGTTAAAATGAAGTGATTATAGTTATTTTTGATGTTTTTCTTCCCTTTATCTTTAATGTTGTAATGAAGTGATAGCTAACCTGTTCTGATAGCTGCAATTTTATGATTTTGTCTGCCTATTTATCTCCTTGCTCAAAGGTTTGTAAACCCTTTCTTTTTTTTAGGTATGAGGGCCTTTTTGATCCTTTATTGTAGAGGGGCATCTTGTGGTGATGAACTCCCCCAGCTTTTGTTTATCTGGGAAAGTTGTGTTTTTTTTTTTTTTTTGAGGAAGATTAGCCCTGAGCTAACATCTGCTGCCAGTCCTCCTCTTTTTGCTGAGGAAGACTGGCCCTGAGCTAACATCCGTGCCCATCTTCCTCCACTTTATATGTGGGATACGTACTACAGCATGGCTTACCAAGTGGTGCCATGTCCACACCCGGGATCCGAACTGATGAACCCTGGGCCACCAAAGCGGAACGTGCAAACTTAAGCACTGCACCACCAGGCCAGCCCCTATCTGGGAAAGTTTTTATTTCTCTAGCATAACTGAAGGATATTTTTACTGGATAGAGTATTCTTGGCTGAAAGTTTTTGTCTTTCAGTATTTTGAATATATCATTCCACTCTCTCCTAGCCTGTAAGTTTTCTGCTGAGAAATCTGCTGAAAGCCTGATAGAGGTTCCTTTGTAGGTTTTTTTTCTTCTGCCTTGCTGCCCTTAATATTTTTACTTTGTTGACTTTTGCCAGTTTTCCTAATATACGCCTTGGAGAAGGTCATTTTACATTGACATAATTAGGAGTTATATTAGCTTTTTTCATTTGTAATTCTGGCTCCTTCTCCAGGTTTGGGAAATTCTCTGCTATTATTTCTTTGAACAAGCTCTCTGCTCCTTTCTCCCTCGCTTCTCCCTCTTTAATACCTATAATCCTTATGTTGCATTTCCTAATTGAGTCAGATATTTCTCAGAGAATTTCTTCATTTCTTTTTTAGTCTTAGTTCTCTCTCCATCTGAAGTAGGTCTATATTTTGTCCTCTAAATCGCTAATCTGTCCTCTGTAATATCAGCTCTGTTATTTAAGGACTCTAGACTTTTTTCTTTATCTCATTCATTGTGTTTTTCATCTCCGACATTTCTGATTTTTTTTTTTTATGGCTTCAATCTCGTTTGTGAAGAATTCCCTCTGTTCATTAATTTTATTCCTGATTTCATTGAACTGTCTTTCTGAGTTTTCTTGTAACTTATTGAGATTTTTTTTATGATAGCTATTTTGAATTCTCTGTCATTTAGATCGTGAATTTCTCTGCCTTCAGGATTTATTTTTGGGTGCTTGTCATTTTCCTTCTGGTCTGGAGTGTTAATGTACCTCTTCATACTATTTGATGGGGTGGATTTGTGCCATAGCATAGTGGCAGTATCTGTTCACAGATTCGACCTACTGCCACTGTTGGGGGGCAGGAGCTGTGTATTCTGGGCCTGCCATGATCCCTGGTAGCTGTGCCTGTCCTTTGGAAACTGTACTGACAAGGCCCATGTGTGTTTGCATGCTTGCCACCTCTGCTTTACAAACGTATGTGTAGGCGCTCTGGTAAGGGTCCCTTGCTCTGGCCTACAGGCAAGCTGGTGTGCCAGGTAGGGGAAGGGGTGCTTTCTTTCACATGCATGATCTTGGGGGCACTCTGGCTCTGCACTTGCTCTCTGCCCTCCTGGGGTTCTTGGCTTGGTGAAGGGTCCACGCCCATCATGATTGCTTAACCTCTTCTGTGTGGAGCTTTCCCACAGGTTAGGAGGCAACTCTGAGAGTGAAGGCATTCCCACAGAGGGCTGCCCCTTCTCCCCTCTCCTCTCAGAGCCACATGGGGTCCCTCACCCTAGGTCACTGCCATTGGGGAAGGGAGAGGAGATCCCCTTACCTCCTTCCACTGCTTCTTGGGAGGGGTTCAGCACTTCCACCTTCAGACGTATGGCTATGTGGCTCTTCAAACATCTGTTGTGTTGTGTGAATGTCCTCTCTTGGTTTATGAGTTTCCTTTTCATTTTGTCTTAGGGGATTGATTCTAAGAGCATCTGCCATGATGCTGACATCACTATTTTTCCTTAATTTTTGAAAGATATTTTCACTGGATATAAAATGATAGGCTGGCAGTTTTCTTTCCTTTTAGCACTTTAAAGATGTTATTCCAAGTCTTCTGGCTTACATAGACATTTACAATTTCTCATGAAAAATTGACTGTCTTCCTTATTGTTGTTCCCTTGTATATAATTTGCATATTTTCTTTGGCTTTTAAGATTTTCTCTTTGGGCTAGCCCTGTGGCCAAGTGGTTAAGTTCACACACTCTGCTTCAGCCCCCCAGGGTTTTGCTGGTTCAGATCCTGTGCATGGACATGGCACCGCTCATCAGGCCACACTGAGGTGGCGTCCCACATAGCACAACCAGAGGCACTCACAACTAGAATCTACAACTATGTACTGGGGGGCTTTGGATAGAAAAAAAAAAGAAGAGGAAGAAGATTGGCAACAGTTGTTAGCTCAGGTGCCAATCTTTAAAAAAAAAAAAAGAACAGGATTTTCTCTTTACCCTTGGCTTTCAACAAATTGATTATGATGTGGTTGAGTGTGATTTTTCTTTGTGTTTATTCTACTTTGTGTTCACTGAGATTCCTGGATCTGTAAGATTGCTGGGGTTTTGGTTTTGGTTTTGTTGGTTGTTTTGTTTAGTTAATAAAATCATTTTTCAGAGCAATTTTGAGTTCACAGCAAAATTGAGTGGAAAGTACAGAGGAACCCCTGTCCCCACACATGCAGTCTCTCCCACTGTTGACGTCTCACACCACAGTGGTACATTTGCTACAATCAGTGAACTCACATTGATATATCGTTATCATCCAAAGTCCCTCGTTTGCATTAGAGTTTACTCTTGGCGTTATACATCCTATGGGTGTTGACAAGTGTATAATGATGTGTATCCATCATCGTAGCATCATACGGAATAATCTCACTGCCCTAAAAATCTTCTGTCCTCTGCCTATTCGTCCCTCCTTCCCCTTTAAATCTTGGCAACCACTAATCTTTTTACTGTCTCCATAGTTTTGCTTTTTCCAGAATGTCATATAATTGGAATCACACAGTATGTAGGCTCCTCAAATTGGCTTCTTTCACTTAGTAACGTGCATTTAAGTTTCCTCCATGTCTTTTCATGGCTTGCTAGCTCATTTCTTTTTAGCTATGAATAATATTCCATAGTATGTACCACAGTTTATTTATCCATTCACCCAGTAAAAGACATCTTGGTTGCTTCCAAGTTTTGGCAATCATGAATAAAGCTACTATAAACATACATGTGCACGTTTTTGTGTGGATGTAAGTTTTCAGTTCATTTGGGTAAATACTAATGATTACGATTGCTGGATCGTGTGGTAAGAGTATATTTAGTGTTGTAAGAAACTGCCAAACTGTCTTCCAAAGTGGTACATTATTTATGTTCTCACCAGCCATGAATGAGAGTTCCTATTGCTCCACATCCTCACCAGCATTTGCTGTCATCAGTGTTTTCAGTTTCAGCTATTCCAATAGTTGTGTAGTGGTATCTCATTTTAATTTGCAATTCCCTAATGACATATGATGTTGAACACCTTTTTATTTGCTTCCTTGCCATCTGTATATCTTCTTTGGTGAGGTGTCTGTTCAGGTCCTTTGCCCTTTTCTCCCCTTCACTTTACTGACATATAATTGACAAATTGTAATTTTTTTAAAGTGTACAACATGATGAGTTGTTAGACCTATACATTGTGAAAGGAGTCCCGCAATCAAGTTAATTAACATGTCCATCACCTCACATAGTTACCTTGTGTGTTTGTGTGTGTGGTGAGAACACTTAAAATTCTACTCTCTTAGCAAATTTCAATTGTACAGTACAGTATTATCAGCTATAGTTACCATTATATATTCAATCCTCAGCACTTAGTCATTTTTTTCTTTGTTTGTTCTTTCTCTTCTCTCCAAAGCACAAGTACATAGTTGTAGGTCATCCTAGTTCTTCTATGTGGGATGCCTCCACAGCATGGCTTGATGAGTGGTGAATAGGTCTGTGCCCAGGATCTAAACCTGCGAACCCCAGGCCACCGAAGCAGAAGTGCAAACTTAAGCGTTTGGCCACAGGGTCAGCCCCCAGACCTTAGTCATCTTATAACTGAGTTTTTCCCTTTTACCAACCTTTCCCCCATTTCTTCACACCTGTAGCTCCTGGAAACCACCATTCTACTTTCTGTTTCTATGAGTTCAACTTTTGTTTTTAGATTCCACGTGTAAGTGATTCCATGCGGTATCTGTTTTACTTATTTTCTTGATCCATTTATCCACTGACAGACACTTTGGTTGTTTCTGTTCTTGGCTGTTGTAAATAATGCTGCAATGAACATGGGAGTACAGATATCTCTTCAGGATAATGATTTCTTTTCCTTTGGATATATACCCAGAAGTGGGATTGCTGGATCATACGGTATTTCTATTTTTAATTTCTAGAGGAATCTCTGTACTGTTTTCCAATTTACATTCCCAGCAACACTGTACAAGGGTTCTCTTTCCTCCACATCCTCACCAGCATTTATCTCTTGTCTTTTTTTTTTTGAAGAAGAAGAAGAAGATTGGCCCTGAACTAACATCTGCTGCCAGTCCTCCTCTTTTTTGCTGAGGAAGACTGGCCCTGAGCTAACATCCATGCTCGTCTTCTCTACTTTATATGTAGGACGCCTGCCACAGCATGGCTTGACAAGTGGTGCATAGGTCTGCACCTGGGATCCAAACCAGTGAACCCCAGGCCGCTGAAGTGGAATGTGCAAACTTAGCTGCTGTGCCACCGGGCCGGCCCGTCTCTTGTCTTTTTAATAACAGACATCCTAACAGGTGTAAGATGATTTCTCACTGTGGCTTTGGTTTGTATTCCCTGATGATTAGTAATGTTGAGCATCTTTTCATATACCTATTGACCATTTGTATGTCTTCTTTGGAAAAATATCTATTTAGGTCCTTTGCCCATTTTTTAATTGGGTTGTTTGGTTTTTTTTGTTACTGAGTTGTATGAGTTCCTTATACATTTTGGATATTAACCCTTTATTAGATAAGTGGTTTGCAAATATTTTCTCCCATTCCATAGGTTGCCTTTTCATTTTGTTGATGGTTTCCCTTGCTGTGCAAATGCTTTCCTAATTGGGTTGTTTGTTTTCTTATTGTTGAGTTTTAAAGTTCTTTGTAATTTTGGATACTACTTCTTTATCAGATGCGTCTTTGCAAATATTTTCTCCCAGTCTGTGACTTGTCTTCTCCTTCCTTTGACATTCTCTTTCGCAGGGCAGAGGTTTTTAATTTTTGTGAAGTCTGGCTTATCACTGATTTTTTTCACAGATCATGCCTTTGGTGTTGTATCTACAAAAGGCCTTGCCATAAACAAGATCATCTAGGTTTTCTCCTATGTTATCTTCTAGGAGTTTTATAGTTTTTCACTTTACATTTAGGTCTGTTATCCATTTTGATTTAACTTTTGTGAAGGGTGTAAAGTCTGTGTCCAGATTGATTTTTTGCATGTAGGTGTCACTTATGCCACTTGTTCCAGAACCATTTGTGGAAAACACTGTCTTTGCTCCATTGTATTACCTTTGCTCATTTGTCAAAAATCAGCTGACTGTATTTGTGTGGGCCTATATCTGGGCTCCCTGTCTGTTCCGTTGATCTGTTTGTCTGTTCCTTCACCAATCCCACGCTGTCTTGATTACTGTAGCTGTACAGTGAGTCTTGTAGTTGAATAGTGTCAGTCCTCTGACTTTGTTCTTCTTCAATATTGGGTTGGCTATTCTTGATCTTCTGCCTCTCCATATAAACTTTATAATTAGTTTGTCAATATCCACAAAATAACTTGATAGGATTTTGATTAGGATTGCATTGAATCTATAGATCAAGTTAGGGAAAACTGCCATCTTGACAATATTGAGTCTTCCTATCCATGAAAACAGAATCTCTCTCTATTTGGTTCTTCTTTGATCTCTTTCATCAGAGTTTTATGTAGATCTGGTACATATTTTGTTAGGTTTATACCTAAGTATTTCACTTTTGGGGGTGCCAATGTCAATGACAATGTGTTTTTAGTTTCAAATTTCACTTGTTCGTTGATGGTATATAGGAAAGTGATTGACATTGTATCCTTCAATCTTGCTATAATTACTTATTAGTTCCAAGAATTTCTTTGTCAATTCTTTGAGATTTGCTATGTAGAATACCCTGTCATCTGCAAACAAAGATAATTTTATTTCTTCCTTCCCGATCTGTCTATTTTTTGTTTCCTTTTCTTGTCTTAGTCATTAGCTAAGACTTCCAGTATGATGTTGAAAAGCCTTGGTGAGAGGGGACATGCTTATTTTGTTCCTGATTTTAGCAGGAAAGCTTTGAGTTTCTCACCATTAAGTAAGATGTTAGAAGTGTTTTTTGTAGATATTCTTTATCAAGTTAAGGAAGTTCCCCTCTATCCTGGTTTGCCAAGCTTTTATCATGAATGGCTGTTGGATTTTGTCAAATGCTTTTTCTACATCTATTAAAAATGATCTTGTGATTTTTCTCCTTTAGTCTGTTGATGTGACAAATTACATTAATTGATTTTCAAATGTTGAACCAGACTTGCATACCTTCAATAAATCTCACTTGATTATGGTGTATAACTCTTTTTATACATCGTTGGATTCAATTTGCTAATATTTTGCTGAAAATTTTTGCATCTACGTTCATGACAGATATTAGTCGATAGTTTTCTTTTCTTATAATATCTTTGTCTAGTTTTGGTATTAGGGGAATATTGGCTTCATAGAATGAATTGGAAAATATTCTCTCTGCTTCTATCTTGTGAAAGAGATTGTAGAGAATTGGCGTAATTTTTTCCTTAAAGGTGTGGTAGAATTCAGCAGTTCTGGATCTGGTGTTCTCTGTTTTGAAATGTTACTATTGATCCAATTTCTTTAATAGGTATAGGCATATTCAGATTGTCTATTTCTTCTTGTGTGAGTTTTGGAAGATTGTATCTTTCAAGGAACTGGTGTATTTCATCTATGTTATCAAATTTATGGGCAGAGTTTTCATAATATTCCTTTATTGCCCTTTTAATCTCCAGGGAATCTGTAGTGATGTTCCTTCTTTCATTTCTGATATTAGTAATTTGTGTCTTTCCTCTTTTTTTGTTAATTTTCCTGGGTATGGGCTTATCAATTTTATTGATATTTTCAAAGAACTGGCTTTTGGTTTTGTTGATTTTCTCTTCGATTCCCTATTTTCAATTTAATTGATCTCTGCTCTGATTTTCATTATTTCTTTTCTTTTGCTGTCTTTGGATTTAATTTGCTCTTCTTTTTCTACTTTCCTAAGGTGGAAGTTTAAATTATTGATTTTAGATTTTCCTTCCTGTCTAATATTAGCATTCAGTGCTATAAATTTATCTCTAAGCACTGCTTTTACTGCACCTCACTTTATTTTCATTTAATTCAAAATATTTGTAAATTTCTCTTGAGAGTTCTTTGATCCATGTGTTATTTAGAAGTGTATTGTTTAATCTCCAAGTATTTGGGGATTTTCCAATTATCTTTCTTTTATTGATTTCTAGTTTAATTCTACTGTAGTCTGAGAACATACACTGTATGATTTCTATTCTTTTGAATTTGTTGAGGTATATTTTATGGCCCAGAATGTGTCTGTATTGGTGAATGTTCCACGTAAGCTTCAGAAGAATGTGTAATCCGCTGTTGTTGGATGAAGCGCTCTGCAGATGTCAGCTATATCTAGTTGCTTGATGATATTGTTGAGTTCAACTGTTTCCTTATTGATTTTCTGCATGCTGGATCTGTCCATTTCTGACAGAAGGTGTAAAGTCTCCAACTATAATAGATAGTGGATTCATCTATTTCTCCTTGCAGTTCTACCAGCTTTGGCCTCATGTATTTTGATGCTCTGTTGTTAGATGCATACATGTTAAGGATTGTTATGCCTTCATGGAGTATTGATCACTTTGTCATTATGTATTGTCTGTCTTTATTCCTGATATCTTTCTTTGCCCTGAAGTCTGCTCTGTCTGAAATTAATATAACTACTCCCGCTTTCTTTTGATTACTGTTAGCATGGTATATCCTTTTCCATCCATTTGCTTTTAATCTATATGTGTCTTTACATTTAAAGTGAGTTTTTTGTAGACAACATATAGTTGGGTCTTGTTTTTTTAATCCACTCTGATAACCCTGTCTTTTAATTGATGTATTTCAACCATTGATGTTTAAAGTAATTATTGATATAGTTAGATTAATATCTACCATATTTGTTACTGTTTTCTATTTGTTTCCTTGTTCTTTGTTCCTCTTTTCACCTTCCACACTTTTTCTGTCTTTTGTGGGTTTTTTTTTTTTTTTATTTTTTCCTTTTTATCCCCAAAGCCTCCCGGTACATAGTTGTGTATTCTTCGTTGTGGGCTCCTCCAGCTGTGGCATGCGGGACGCTGCCTCAGCGTGGTCTGATGAGCAGTGCCATGTCCGCGCCCAGGACTCAAACCAACGAAACACTGGGCCGCCTGCAGCGGAGCGCGCAAACTTAACCACTCGGCCACGGGGCCAGCCCCGTCTTTTGTGGTTTTAATCAATCATTTCATATGATTCCGTTTTCTCTCCTTTCTTAGCTATGTCAGTTATACTTCCTTTTTTACTTATTTTATTGATTTCTCTAGAGTTTACAATATAGAATTACAGCTAATCCAAGTCTACTTTCAAATAACACTATACTGGTGCATGGTTGTTGCAGGTGCCTTACAATAACAAAATATTCCCAGTTCTTCCTTCCCATTCTTTGTGTCATTGCTGTCATTCATACACAAGCATATGCAAGCATATATATACGTGTGTATATATATGTATATGATCTAATACATTTTTTGGTATTATTATTTTGAATAAACTGTTATCTGTTGGATCCATTAAGAATAAGAAAAATAAAAGGTTTTATTTTACTTTCATTTATTCCTTCTCTGATGCTCTTCCTTTCTTTATGTAGATCCAGGGTTCTGACCTATATCATTCCCTTCTCTCTGAAGAACTTCTTTTAACATTTCTTGCAAGGCAGGTCTACTGGCAACAAATTCCCTCAACTTTTGTTTGTCTGAGAAAGTCTTTCTTTCTACTTCTCTTTTGAAGGATAATTTCACAGGGTACAGAATTCTAGGTTTCTGGTTTTATTCTCTCAACACTTAAAAAATTTCACCCCACTCTGATCTTCTCTAATGGTTTCTGAGGAGAAGTTGAATGTGATTCTTATCTTTGTTCTTGTAAGTAAGGTGTTTTTTCCTCCAACTTCCTTCAGAATTCTTCTTTATCTTTGATTTTCTGAAGTTTGAATATGATATGTCTAGGTGTAGTTTCTTTGGTATTTATCCTGCTTGGTGGTCTCTGAGCTTCCTGGATCTGTGGGTTGGTGTCTGACGTTAGTTTGGGGAAATTCTCAGTCATCATTGCTTCAAATATTGCTTCTGTTTCTTTCTTCTCCTTCTGGTCTTCCCATTACACGTATGTTATACCTTTTCTAGTCGTCCTACAGTTCTTGGCTATTCTGTTTTGCTTTGTTCAGTCTTTTTTCTCTTTGCTTTTCAGTTTTGGAAGTTCCTATTGTCATATTAGCAAGCTCAGAGATTCTTTCCTCAGCCATGTCCAGTCTACTAATGAACCCTGAAAAGGCATTCTTCATTCTGTTACAATTTTTTTCATCTCTAGCATTTCTTTCTCTCTTTTTGAAATATACATGCAAAATATCTTTTAACCTGAAAAGTCTAAATAATATTAAATCATATGCCTGTGTGCCCAACAAGCTTAAGAAATAGAACCTTATCAGTAGTTTTGAAGTCCCCCATGTGCCCCTCCCCTGTCACTTCTTCCTTGAAAGGTTTCTTTAAGGGAGTATGAAATCTTGGCCAGGAAACTGAAGGACTTGTGACTGCAGGTAGTGTTTTTATTGTTTTTTCCTGCTCTAGGTAGAACTTCAAGGAGAGGATGATCTGGTAAATAAATGGCTGAAATCCTGTTGGGTTTGTGTTTCTGGACCATGGCTCCTAATAACAGAAATAAGGCCTTTTGCTAGAGTTGGAGTAGTTCTTAAGAGGCCTGGGAAAAATGTGATTGCCCTGAGCTAATTGACCCTGTGAAGAGGACCTTCAACTGAATTCTAGCATTTCTTTTTGATTCCTTCTTAAAGTTTCCATCTCTCTGCTTACACTATCCATCTGTTCTTGCATGTTGGTCGTTTTTTCCATTAAAGCCCTTAGCATATTAATAATAGCTTTTTAAAAAATTCCTCATCTGATAATTCCAACATTCATGCCATGTCTGACTCTGGTTCTGATATTTGTTCAGTCTCTTAAAACCATGTTTTTTGCCTTTATGTATGCCTTGTAATTTTTGGTTGAAAGGTAGGCATGATGTCCTGGGTGAAAGGAACTGCAGTAAATAGGCCTTTAGTAATGTAGCTGTGAGGTGTGGGGAGAGAAGAAGCATTCTATCTTCCTGTTACCCTGGACGCTGGCCTCTGAATTTCACCAGCATTTCTCAGTTTTATTTTGTTTTGTTTTCCTCCTTAGGTGGGACAGGTTGGCTAGAGGGGGCTGGACTCGAGTATTTCCCTACCCCCAGGTCGATTAGGCTCTGATAAGACTCCAGTAGGTTAGGCTGTGGTTATAAATAGTTTCTCCTGAGGGCAGGCCTTGTTAAGAAGAACAGAATGATCTGGCATATTTCAAGATGGTTCCTTTTGCCTGTCCCCCTGCCAAAAACACAAGGAGATTTTTCTCTGACATTGAGGACCTGATAGAGCTCCTGGAGGTAAAACTCACAAAAGTGTGGGAACCCCCCCCCAAAGACTGGGTCCCCCTGGAATTTTTAACTCTCAGAGTTGTCTACACTGAGCTTCCAGCACATTGTCAGTTATGTTTATGTTCTCCTAGCCTGGGACTGGTTCCCAGGGAGGTTTCTGCTCCAGTAAATTGTGATCTGCCTATCTGTCTCTACAATTTTGGGGGCAGTGTTTTGCCCTGTGACCTCACGTCTTTGATGGCTCTAAGAAGAGTTGTTGAGTTTTCAGTTTGTTCAGATTTTTACTTGTTGTTAGGACAGAATGGTGACTTCCAAGCTCTTTATATACTAGACCAGAAACCAGAAATGTGTCTTGTTTTGTTTTTAAATCAAATTTGGAAAAAATTCAGTTGATATTTCTTCAAACATTTTTTTTTCTGTTCCTGTTGTTCTCTTCTGTCCCTCTGGAATTCCACTTACACCTAATACTCTCTCACGTCTTTGAGGCTCTGTTAATTTTTTTAAAAATCTTTCTTCTATGTGTGTCAGTTTGAATTATTGCATTGACCTGTCTTTAAGTTAGTTGGTTCTTTCTTCTATTAAGGCCAATCTTCTGTTAATTCCAACTACTCAATTTTTATTTCAAGCATTATCATTTTCATTTCCAGAATTTCCACTTGATTCTTTTTTACAGTTTTCACATCTCTCCTGAAACTCTCCATCTTATCATCCATCATATAAATTCTACTATATTCTTTGATATATTTATCATAGATATTTTGAACTCCGTGTCTGCTGATTCCAACATCTGGGTTGGCCATGGATCTGTTTCTACTGACTGATTTTTCTCTTGAGTATGGGTCACATTTTCCTGTTTCTTCACATGTCTAATAATTTTTTATTGCATACTGGACAATATAGATAATATAGTGCACAGAATCTGGATTCTGTTATCTTTCTCTGAAGAGTGTTGATTTTTGGTCTAGGGTGTGGATCAGACTCAACTTTGTGACTTTAGGATGGGCAGTTCACGGACCATCCAAGGATTAGAGGGGAGTATTTATGCCGATTTCACTCTCTTGCTGTGGCACCCTGCTTTCTACTATTTGCCCTCAATTTCCTCCTTCTTTGGCAGTCTCGATTGCAACCTCTGACTTCTCAGGCCAATAAGACTACAGCTTTCTGCTTGAGTCATTTGCCAGGCTGAGGGGGCTGGAGTGTGCCAGCCCCCTCAGCCAATTTTACCCAATGCAGTTCCCTTCTTTCAAAGGTCAACTATCCTCCAGTTTCTGGCTGCTCTTTATCATTTTTTATTGCCTTCAGTTGTTTTTTGCATTAACACTAGATAGTGTTAGTCCAATGCAAGCTACTCTGTCTCTGTCTCTCAATCTCTCAGCATCTCTCAATGTTGTGTGTGTGTCTTTCTTTTTCTTTCCTTCCTTCCCTCTCCTCTCTCTCCTTCCCTTTCTCATTGCCTCTTCCTCTCTCTCTCCTTGCAGGGAGAACCTGGCCCCAAAGGAGACCCTGGTGAGAAGAGCCACTGGGTAAGCTCCAACCCAGCACTGACCTCCTGCTTCCCCCTCCTGCCCTGAGCACTCAGGAGATTATTTTGGAGTGGGAGCACCCCATCCAAGTCTCCATTGCAACCTGGTCTCCCAGGGAGGAGCCTTGATAGATCTCCTCCATCCTGTCCCTCCCAGCTGGGCAGGGCCAGCCTTGTCAGCAGACCCCTTGCTCTCTGTCTCTGTCTTTGTCCCTGTCTCCGCCTTCCCTCTGTGGCCTTTTCAGGCTGGGGTGACCCTGCCTGTTCCTCCTGGGTGGTTGGGGCTGACCCAGTCCAGACTGCATCCCCTGCCTCCATCGCCCCCTCCCAGCAAGGGCTTTGGCTTCTGCTCCCCTGTCTGCAGAAGAAAGGGAAGCATGAGCATAATCTCTACACAGAAGAACAGGACAGGGAGCCTTAGGAAAGCCAGGAAGCATAAGAAGGGAGGTCTGGAAACACTGAGGTACAGAGGAGACCTTTGATAAAAGGGATAGGAGACCTAGACACCACCATACACATAGGAAATCCATGAAGCATGGGAAGGGAGGCCTGGAAACCATCACGTACACATTGTATATGGTAAATGAGGTCAGGGGACCTGGATAGACACCACTATACCCAAATTATATAATTAACATGACATTCTAGACATCATCACATACATAGAAGACTCATGAAGAGTGGGAGGAGAGGCCTAGAAACTGTCATATGCATGGGAGAACCATGGAAAATGAGATGAGGGTGTCTACATACCACTATACACAAAGGAAGCCCATGAAGAATGGGAGGGGAGGCCTAGAAAATGTCACATACACAGGAGACATAGAATAAATGGGAAAAGGGACCTAGAAACCACATGTGGGGTCCTAGAAACACAATTATTGGAGATAGTTGCAGCGAATGAATTTCGGGGCCTAGAACTCTACCCACCCAAGAGACACATGGGAGGAGGACCAAAAGCCCCACAGTGCTGGGGCCTGGAAACCATCACTGACATAGGAGACATTTGGAAAGTGGATGGAGTGGGGGCAGACACTCCTACAGGAGAGACAACTGGGAAGCTCTTTTGGAGGCTGGTATTGTGCCCCGCCCCCCACCCCCACCCCTCTCCCTGGTGCAGTCTGGCTGGGATGCCCTACTTCCTAGCAGGCACCAGTTAATGAAGACATGGGAAGCACCCAGTGCCTGCCCTGCCCTCTCTGCTCCTGATTGTGGGGTCAGTGATGGATACAGCCGTGGGAGCCCCTTACCCTGCACGAACCCTCCCCCGTGTCTTACCATGACTTCTGGGGTCCTGCTACCTCTCTGTCAAGCCTCTCCTAGCCTCCACTCCCCCTACCCCCACCCCCAGTGGCTCCAGAGCCTCTTAAACCTACTGCCAGTATGGACATGAGCTGGGCTAGGGGTCAGACAGATCCATGTGAGTTCAACCCTCTGCTACCCATAGGCACCTTCGCTGGCCTCCCCCAGAGACCCTTAGTCTGGGAACACATTTTTCACCCAGACCAGGAGAGATGGGAGAGGAGAGGTGACGGCTGAATTAGGCTTGGCAGCCCCATCCCTGCATGGGGGGATCCCGGCAGGAGAGCAGGTGCCTGAACTATCCCATACCAGGCCTCAAATTCAGGACCACATGTGAGAGGGGCCCCCTAAGAGGTAGCAGGGCCCCTGCCCATCCACCTGCCTCCCCCTCACCCACCTGCCCTTCTGCCCCTGCTTGCTGCCTGCCTGGGAGGGGACCCACTGGGCTGGGGGCTGCATGAGGCTTTGAGGGCTGGGGGATCAGCTCTGTTGGGGGCAGGTGGGGATAAGGTCCAGCATAGGGAAGGGCCCTGAGGGCTTTTATACACACTCCACCTACCACGCCCCACTTAGTAAAGCTTTCGGAGCCACTGGCCTGGCTGCGGCTCAGGAGTGACACCCAGTGCTCATGGGGATGCACTGCAGGCACTGCCTGAGAGCGTTTGGGCTGAGCTAGCCGGTCTAGACCAAAGCTCGTACCCCATACACAGACAGGAAAAGCTGAGGCCCAATTCCACAGAGCGAGTTGTTGGCAGAGCTGGAACTGAAGCCCAGACTTTTCGGCTCCCAGGACCAGGGGAACCAGCTAACATTCCCCAAGTGCCTCTTTGGTGGTGCCAGGCCCCTGGCTGGGCACTGTGGACGTAGGTGCCATTTGGACACAGTCCCGCTCTCAGGGTGGTCACAGTGGGGTGAGGGAAACAGTCCAGTAAACAGCAGCAACAAGCCAAGGGGAGCTCAGCTGTGACCGCGGAGGATTTAGCATCCTCCTGGAGGAGGAAACCCAGGCTGAGGCCTGAAAGGTGCATTAACCAGGCAGAGGGTGTTCAGGCAGAGGAGAGGGAACATCACGTGCAAAGGCCCTGGGACAAGAGTAAGCCTGGGGCATTCGAGGAGCTGCAAATACTTGGAGTGGCAGAATGTGACAGGAAGGGAGGTCAAAGAGGCTCTCAGAACTTCCAAGGTCATACCGAGGAGTTTGAACTTTGTTCTGTGGGCAGTGGGGAGTCATTGAAATATTTATAAGCAGGGGAGTGATGTGGTCAGATTTTTGTTTGTGAAAAATTGCTCTGATTTCCTTGTGGAGAATGAATGGGAGAAGGTGGCAACATGGGAAATGCAGAAAGAGAGAGACTAGGCAGGAGGCTGTTGTGGTCGTTCTGGCAAGAGACTGTGGGGCTGGAACCTGGAGGGGGGCACTGAGGATGGACAGCTCTCAGTGGAGCTGAGACACTTGAGTGCTGGTTTGGCTGGGGGCAGAGAGGGGAGCGAGAAGTTAAGGGAGACTTTTCCAGTAGTGCAAGAGAGCCAGGAGAAGCAGACCCGCTGAGATCTGTCCATGGGAAATGGGAGATGTCTCTCTTACAGCTGAGTGGAGGTGTCCAGCAGGCCCTACATCAGGCCTGACCGGGAGGGGACTGGGGCGTCATTAGCTCAAACAGCAGGCCACCCATCTAGAAAGAGATCCAAAGATCAGAACTTTTTTTTTTACATTTTTTTCTCCAGATTTTTATTTTGAAAATTTTTAAATATGCAGAAAAGTTGGTACAATGAATATCCTCCTACCCTTCCTCTAAACTGAGCAATTATGATTATTTTGCCACATTTGCTCTATTTTTCTCTCTTTAAATATTTACAGTCCCCGTTTTCTCTAATCCATTTGAAAGGAAGCTGCAAACCTCGGCTACATCTCCCCTGATACATCAGTGTATATCTTGAAAAAACATGGACGTTCTCCCAAAGAGCCACAATATCACTATCACACCTAAGAAAGATGACATTGAGTTCATGAAATGAGGCCATTTCATACATAACATATATAAATTTTACCAGATGTCCCCAAAATGCCTTTTAGAGCAGATTTTTTTTTTAATCCAAGACTTAATCAAGATTCATCAGTGCATTTGGTTGTCACATCTCTAGTCTCTTTTTTAATCTGGAACAGGCCCCCTGCCCTTTTCGTCTTTCTCTTGACTTGGTCTTCTTGTGAATGTCCCACCGTCTACATTTGTCTGATTGTTCCCTCATGATGAGATGCAGGTGGAATACTCCAGGCAGGAGCACTGCGAGGCATGTGGTGCCCTCTCACTGCATCTCAATAGGAGCCTCATGATGGCAGCTGGTCCCACTGTCCCTGCCGGGAGTGGCTCAACGTAATTTTCGAAGGTTATCCATTTTTAGATCCTGCTCCTGTATGACTTCAAGAGGGATTCCTCTGGTGTGTAACCCATGGTGACTCCATGACCCCTAGGCTGTAATGGCCTGTCAGCGGCCTGAGGGTCGTGCAATCATGCGAAGTGGACAGGAGAGCTGCATGGTAACGGACGTCCCAGCAAAGCCGCAGCAGGCTTATGGACATGTTGAGGGTCCTCTCGGTTGTTAGATGTTTTTTGTGGGAACAGCTACCTTAAAGGGTTGGATTCCAGGTGTACCAAGATGCATATTATATGTCTTCCCTTCCTTTAATCTTACCAAGAAAAGGACGCCGAGAGGCACTCTCAGATGTGTCAGGGCTGGAATAAGTCTATTTGCTGTCCTGGTGCTTTGTTGGATTAAGATATCTGCATTCCGGAAATGGCTTTAGTCTGGACTAGGAAAGAGGAAGGAGTGAGGGAGTGTGGAGTTTTGGCAAGATCCTGGACCCTATGCTGGGGAAGGAAAGGAGAGACAGACTGGGAGAGCAAAGGTGAGGTCTCTGGCAGTCAGCCCTGGGCAGCAGCTGGCACCGGTTGGGAGTGGGGAGCCCCAGAGCAGGGAGACCTGAGGGAGGGGCTTTGTGGGGCTGCTGCCACATCCCTGCGCCTGGGCCCTGGAGACTCAGAGATGCAGCTGAGAAGAGAGGGCAGGGCTGAGGGCCGGGCTCCTGGAGGTGCAGAACATGGACGTGAAGTAGTCAGAGCCCAGGGAGGGGTGAGCCCAAGGTGAGCAGCGCTGGGGAGCAGGCCCCCGGGCCAGAGCCTTGGCTGTGCCATCCTTCTAAGCCCAGCTTCCCAACAGCGATGCCACTCAAACATTTTCTAATTCTACTCATATATGTTCATTTTGACGTGAATGGAAAGGATATTAAGTAGCGTGATCCCACTGATGGAGTTAATTAGGGTGAGACTAACATAGTATTGAAGGCAAAAAGTGAGTCAGTTTAAAGAGTATTAAGTAAATGAGTACAGGTGGGCCATCGCATCAGTAATGTGAGAACCATTGGTTTCAGGCAACAGAGATGGGGGGGGCAGGGCTCTGTGACAACCTCCGTGGCAGGTTCCGTGTCAGGCTCTGAGGCAGCAGCACTGCCCCTGCGGACTAGCATCTTCCCGACCCCTGGGCAGTGGAATTTGCAGGGGTGTGGGGAGAGAGCAGCCAGGTGGGATCCATCAGGACGTCCTGAGGGGGCTGCTTCTGCCTGCCTTTCCCCCTCTTGTCCTCTCCTGGTCTTGTCCTGGCTGTCTGTGGCCCCTGGGCTGTGGCAGGTGGTGTGGGTCTGCAGGTGCATGTCGAGGGTGGGGCATGGGCCACCAAGAGGCTTTGCAGGGCCCCCTCCCCTGCCCCCTTCACGGCTGCATCTGTCTCTTTCCTCCGCAGGGGGAGGGGTTGCACCAACTACGCGAGGCTTTGAAGATTTTAGCTGAGAGGGTTTTAATCTTGGAAACAATGATTGGGCTCTATGGTGAGTAGAGACAGACAGACGGACAGACAGCCCAGCAGGATCCAGTTTAAGAAGGTTCTTGAAGGCAGGTTGGGGAGGCACAGAGGGAGGTTAGACACCAAGTGGGCAGTACCCATCCCTGTGCCTGTGTCCTCAAGGTGGGGCTAAGGAGGTCCCCATTAAACTGGAGTCCGAGCCTGGCCCTGGAGAGAGGCTGGGATTGGCTGCCCTTGGGGCTGAGCCCCATCTCTCACCAACCTGCTAAGAGGCCTCAGGAGCCACCCTTCTCCCACTTCCAGCCTCCACATCTCACAGCCCAGTCCTAGGGCATCAGTGCACACAGGCCTCAGACATCAGGTCCAACCTGATGGGGAAGCTGAGGCCCAAGCAGGGAGGAAGGCTAAGGTTAGAGCCAAGCCTCCTTCCTTCAGCAAAACTGTAGGGAGCACCTACTGAGCGCCAGGCCTGGGCAGGTACTGGGGCCCCAGAGAGCAGATCCCAAGGTCCCTGCCTTAGGGAGCTGCCCGTCGAGTGGCAGCGCATCCTCCAGATCTGGAGAGATGAAGGCCATGGGGTACAGGAGCACCAGAGGATGGGCATGAGGAGCCGGGGGCTCAGAAGCCTTCCTGGAAGACGGGACACTCGCACTGGGTCATAGAAGGTCCCCACGAGTGTGCCAGAAGGTGGGAAGGGCAACCCTGACAGAGTCCCGCATGGGCAAAGGCCTGGAGGTTGGAAGGTATGTGTGTGGTCTGCTTCCAAAGCCCCTCCCACCATGCCACCTGGCTTCTCTAAGTTCTAGAAACATCAGCGACCATCTCCCAGACCTCCTTCCCTCTCACAGAGGAGGGACCAAGGACCACATCCCAGGCTCTCAGCACCTTTCCAGGTGTCCTCCACCGCCTCTCTCAGGAGGATTGGGGCGGGAGCCAGAAGGGACACATTCAGGTCCCTGTGGCCTTGGATCTGTACCCTGCCCCCCTTCAGCTAACTCTGTCTCCACAGCCCAGGAAGGAAGTGCTGGTCACCAGGGAAGGCCCACGCCCTCTCTCTGTGGCCATGACCCTGGGAGAGTGGTCCCAGGAGCCAGCTCGGGTTGTGGGCCTGGAATGGAAGGTGCAGAGAAGAAGCTGGAACCCTCCCACTGGCCCATAGTACACAGCAGGTGCTAAAGGTTCTAATCAATAATGATGATGATAGTAACAGCTGTCACACATCTGGCCCACTGAGGCTGGGGGATTTACGCTGCTCACCTCCAATCCTTTCAACAAGCCTGCTAGTTGGGCGCACATTTTACAGATGAAGAGACAGAGGTTCAGAGGGCTCACATGCATGACTCCCTCAGGCTTGGAGGGATAGTGGCGGTAAGGCCAGGGGTCCACCCCAGGTCTGTCCTCTAAAGGGCTGGCTCTTTTGGGTCCATCAACAAAGGTTCACTGACAGCTCTGCTCGGCCAGGCACTGAGTGGGGCCCAGGGGAGACCAAGGGTCCCAAATCTGGTCATGTCAGAACAGCATCTCATGACTGACTCACAGTGACTAGACTTGCAGGAGACCTGGGTCGAAAACACACCAACCTAGTGACCATAATAACCAGCATTTTCCACTCCTAGTCACGTTAAACACCACAAGGGTGTGACAACGGCAGTTCCAGGTGAGGTTCAGAGGTTCTGTGACGAGCCCAAGGCCACATAACTGGGACGTGGCAAGGCCAGGACTTGCCCCCAGCTGACGTAGGAGCCCGAGCTAACTCTGTGCCACCCTCCTGCTATGCTCCCTGATTTAGGACATGAATGTCCCTTTACTGTGACCCAGACAGACCATGGCTGTCTGCCCCAGGGACTCCAAAGCACAGCCCAGAGGTGCATGAGAGGCTGGGGCACACAGAGTCAGGGAGCTGGACAGTTATGATTGTGAGGATATAGCCCACCCCCCTGGCAGTGCCCTCAGTGGGAAGCTGGTGCTCCCCAGAGTCCAAGTGTCTGTCCTATGAATGGGGCTTTGGAGGCTCAGCTGAGTCCTCCATCCTGGGGCTCTGCTCCCTGAGCATTCCTCTCCTCCTAGAGAAACAGCCCATCTTTCTGATTTCCTCATTTAACTTTGAGAGGGGATAATCATAGAAGGCTTTCCAAAGGAGGTAGGTCCCGCTCTGGGTTTTGAAGGATGGGCAGGAGTTTTCCCAGTGGCCAGAATGCCAATTATTCACAGTTTAACTCTTGAGGGTCAGCTTATTTCCAGGTCGGGGCATATCTCACCACACCCAAATTTAAAATGACTTCAATTATTGCGGTTGGCTGGAACCTCAGAGTATGTCTGGAACTGTCACCTGGTTTTAGAAATGAGCAACTGAGGCCCTGACAGAGGTCTGACTTGCCCAAAGCTGCACAGTAGGTCAGTGGCAAAGCCTGGCCTTCCTAAACCATTCCCCACTCCAGGTCGCCCAACCCAAGGAGAGAAGAAGAGTGAGTCTGTTCTCTGGGCTTAGTTTACCCAGCTATGAAATGGGGATGATTCAGGGCACACTTTCACCCTAAAATGTGGAAAAGAAAAAAATTGCTATCCTATTTATGGAGCATTAACTATGTGCAAAGCATTTCAGAAGCGTGGTTGTTCATTTATCCCCACTCAACAGGGAAAATCAAATAGAGGCCCTGAGTGCTTATTGGGTTGGGGGCTAATAATTCCCAGGGGAGGGGACACTAACCAGCTTGCAGACCCCCTTCTCTCCCACAGCTCTGCCGCCCGGATGCCAGGGCAGAGTGCACCTGGCAGGGTGCCTGTCGCCCCAGCCCCCAGAGGGCCAAGGGGAGGTGGGTGCCTCACACAAACCTCACTAACCCAGCCTCTCTCCTTCCCTCCGGCAGAACCAGAGGGGTCGGGGGAAGGCCCTGCCGGCATGGGCACCCCCAGCCTCCTGCGGGGCAAGAGGGGAGGACACGTGGCCAACTACCGGATCGTGGCCCCCAGGAGCCGCAACGAGAGAGGCTGAGGGCGGTGGCGGCCCCTCGGGGTAGGCCAGGCCAGGCTTCCCTTCCCAGCCAGGACTTGGCCAGCTGCCTCCAGGGACTGCCCATCCATATTTATTAATGTCCTCAGGGTCCCTTTTGCCACCCAGGCTTTTGGGTAGGCAGGTCTGTCTTGGCACCCCATGCACATCTGCCTCGTAGGAGGCTGAGCAGGGACTGGGGCCTGAGAGGGAGGGGTGGCCCAGACGAGAGCTGAGACCTTGCTCAGGGCCCTGGGCCTGTTTCCCTCTGTGAAATGGAGTGATGCAGGCCTACAGGGAGGGGGTGGCAGGTTCGAGGCTTCTGCCTTCACATCAGCAGCCTGGGCATCCAGGCCCCCAGGCCCTGAGGAGCCAGGAGCTGGGGCTCTGCCTGGTCCTCAACACATGCAGGGATGATGAGGGAGGGCAGCCTTACTGCCCCCTCCTCCCCAGCCAAACCTCCAGGAGCCCACCTGCCCTCTGCGCCCCTCCTCTCCTTTTATTTGGTGCTGGGTTCCCAACCCTGAGGTCAAGCTACTTAATCTGACCAGACATTCAGGGCTCCTTGCCTCAGTTCTGCCCCCAGAGCCCCCACCCCCTCCCATGTCCCTGGTTGGGGGGGTGGGGGGCATGGAGAGGAAGGGGCCACCTACTCCCGCAGACTTTTGTGATTGATGCCAGGAGGTAGATGTGTACCAGCCAATAAAGGCCCCAGCCTGATTCCCCACCCGTCTGCTCTGTGTGCTTCGATGGGAGGCAGCCAGGCAGGGCCAGGAGCCTCTTCCTTCTCATGTGGGCTTCACCGCCCACTGCAAAGCAGGGCTGTGAGGCCGGGCTCACAGGGGGCCCAGGCTCGCCTGGCCATCACCTGGGTGGCTGGGGTGTGGGGGTAGGTGAGCAGAGGCTCGGGCCATCCTCACCTTGTGGCCAGGTGTCCAGCAATGGCAGCTTCTGAAGCCAGGGGAGCACAGAGCTGCCAGCACTCTGGGCAGCTTCTAGACCAGGTGACCCCCAGCTTCCCCTCTCTTGAGCCTTGGTTTCCAACCTGTAAAACGAGACTGGCATGGCCCTCAGGTTTCCCAGTCTGTTTCTGGTCCCCGACTCAGTCTCCGTGGCCTTTCCACTCTGGCCCTGCCCTGGGTACAGCTCCCACAGTGACCAGAGCATAGGCTGCTCCAGGACATGCAGCTCCCTACATGGCCCCACAAAGTCCAGCTTCCCAGGCCCCGCTGTGCCTCCCCCCTCCCCCAGCCCATCAGCAACTCACTCCCAGGCGCCATCCTCTTGCCCTCTTGGCTCATCTACACCTCCCCTCCCTGGGAGGGGGGCCAGGACTGAGGGGACCAGAAGGGAGCAGCTGCTGCTTCAAAGCTGAGGAAGCTTCTCCCCTACCCTACCCCTACCCCCACCCACTGCTTCCTGCCCACAGGGCCCCGCAGTCACACAGCCACGAACCACCAACTGAATCAGCCCCTGTCCAGCAGGGACACTGGGGGCCATGGGCAGTGAAGGGAAGATATTCCTGGTGAATCAGGGAAGGCTACCTGGAGGAAGGAGTCCATGCAGGCTGAGACCTGAGGATGGGTAGAAATTAGATGGGGGGGGCTGACTCCGTGGCCAAGTGGTTCACTTTGCATGCTTTGCTTTGGTGGCCCAGGGTTCACTGGTTCAGATCCAGGGCCTGGACCTGCACACCTAGCTCATCAAGCCATGCTGTGGCAGCATCCCACAGAGAAGAACTAGAATGACCTACAACTAGGATATACAACTATGTACTGGGGCTTTGGGAAGGGAAAAAAGAAAAAACAAAGAGGAAGACTGGCAACAGATGTTAGCTCAGAGCCAATCTTCCTCACCAAAAAGCATTAAAAAAAGATGAGTGGTGGTATAGATTAACTCGTTGTGATGCAAAAAAAAACAGAAATGAGCAATGAAGAATGTTCCTTGGCAAAGGGTCCAGCCCAGCAAAAGCCCCGGGATGGGGGATGCTGCTTCCTGGAGGAAGAGGCTGCCCTGCTTTGGGCAGGGCAGGGATGGTCACACTGCATCTCTGGACTTCATGGAGCTGCTCTCCTGCAACTGGTCATTTATCAACTGCTCATTCATTCATTCATTCATCCCCATGATGCCAACACAGAAGAGTCAGATACAACTGCGGCCCCCAAGGAGGTCCAGGTTGAAAAGTGAACTGGTTTTTATTCTAACTAGTACCAGGGCAGGGAGCTGGAGGGGCTCCTCCTGCCCCTGGGGATACCCCTGCACCCCACTGTGACTCTCAGCAGACAGGCTGGGGCTGGGGCTGCCTACCCACAGGCCAGGCGTCTTGTCACCTGAGGGCCTGCCTGTGTTAGGGGGGCCCAGGGCCCTCGGGGTGGGCAGGCCTGTCCCTCCCCTCAGTCACCAGGGCCTCGGCGCCCACCTGCCCCCCGACCAGCAGTGACACAGCGCCCTCCACACGGCCTGTGGCTGCCAGCGCCACCACTGCCTGCTCCGTGGGGAAGCCCATACGCTCCAGCTGCTGCAGCCTGTGGGACAGGGGTGCAAGGAGGGAGTGTCAGGGCCACGTCAGCCCCGACACAAGGGGACCCCACCCCTGCCCACCCTGCCTTACCGCAGAGAAGAGACGGAGGACTTAGGCAGCCATAGTGGGCTCTCAGGACCCTGGGCTGGCCCCTCAAGGAGTGAGGCCTGGATCCCCTCCTGCAGCATCTGCTCATCCAGGGCTGCCCACAGTGGGGTCCCTGGGGGGAAGCTGGGCCTGGCTGAGGCCAGGCCCACCTCTGAGGAGCCTTCCCAGGTTGGCTGCACAGGCCCCAGGCCAGGCAGGAATGGGGCTGAGCCTTCACTGTGGGACCCCAGGCTAGGGGAGGCCATGTAAGGAGGTCCAGGGGTGGGAGGCCTGGAGAGCAGAAGCAGAAGAGGGCCTGACTGCCAGCCACTGCCACAGCTTCCACCATTAGGAATGGTGTCCTCGGCATCACCCTCACCTCACTCCGGCAGGATGCGTGACAGGCAGCTCAGCCAGGCCGCCTGGGGTGGGAAGAAGCCTGAGTGGCCAGCACGCTGCCAGGGCCCTGCACATGACGCTGTCCTGCAGCACCTGCAGCCGCCGCTCAGAGAGCTCCAGCCACCGGAAGGCCCCGGCTGCATCTGTCTGCCCGGGGCAGGGCGGCTGGTCAAGGAAAACCCAAAGCAGCCAGGAGTGAGCCCACACTGCCTGCCCTGTGCCAAAGGTGTGACGGGCATTCCCTCATGTCTCCTCACTGTGGCCCTGCAAGGGATGTGTCGTCACCCTAGTCAGCAGTGGAGGCTCAGAGGAAAAGGGACCTGCCCGAAGCTACTCAGCCTGTAAGAGGTGGAGCTGGATATGCCTCACCCCAAAACCTGTCTCATCCCGTTCCAGTTACCCCCTGCCCCATTCTGTTCCCAGGACCCTGTGGGCCTGCTCAGGTCTGTGACTTCAGGCCCACTCTTGGGCCCACTGACCCACCCCCTTATTACCCTCAGCCAGGGCAACATGATGCCCCTGCTCCAGGCTTCAGCCAGGCCTGGGCACTGGTGTCCCCAATCCTCAAAGCCTACAGGCGTCAGCCTGTGCCCACTCTTCTCTCTGACTGCACTGTTTTCCTCCATAGGCATTAAGTCTCTTTGGAGCAAGAGCCTGTGTTTAACACACCTGCACCACCGGCCACAGGTGGTTCCCCCTTTTAGTGCCCAGACAGCCCCAGGCTTACTGTCACCCCTGGCCTTTCCACTTTCTGAGCCCTCTGCCAGGCCCGCGCTCTCCTTTTCCACGTCTCTTCACCTGAACCCCTCACCCTGCACGTCTCAGCACAGACGCCACCTCCACTAGGGAAGTCCAGGGTAGGTGCCTCCTTGGGCCACCTCAGCCCTCCCGGCTCCCCTTGAAATTGTAATGAGCACCTCCACCTGGCCATGAGCTCCCCAGTCCCCAGCCCAGAGCCTGGGTAGAGGACTCAGAGATGCACAGGAGTGTGTGTGCACAGGTTCCCGGCATTGTTGGGCCTACCTCCTTGTGCCACTTCCTTTCTAGACACCCTGGGGGCCCAGCCACAGAACCCACATGTCCAAATGGGCCCTGGGCCCTGGCAAAGGATACAGGCCAGACCAGAAAGGAGGCCGCAGAAGAGCTGCAGGAAGGGTGGCTCGGAGCTGAGCAGCGGGGTCAGGGCGAGCAGCAGCCATGGCAGCAGCCACGGTGGCAGTGCCCCATGGGGCCGTCTAGAGTGGTAAGCCTGCCCCGCCAGCATGGCCAAGTGGACAGGCATGTATCCACAGCCACCAACTACACTGGACACCCCAAGGCCTGCCAGCAGAACAGCCATTAGCCCAGTGGCCAGGGCGAGCAGGGCGGAGGCATGCAGGAACCGCAGGGTACCTAGGTGGCACTCCTGCTGCCAGCCCAGCGCAGGCAGGAGTAGCAGGCTCAGGAGCAGGCTGGGTAGGGCCGTGTGGCCCAGAGCATGGGTCAGCAGCCGATGTGCTGGGAGAGAGAAGGGGTTTATGTGCCAGGTTAGAGGCCCTAACCCCAAAGGCTGTCCCAGGTGTGCCAGGTGGGGAATTACACTCTGCCAGGGCCACCCGATAAGCCAGCCTCCCCTCTCCAGGAGCCGAAGTCTGCGCACTGCCAGCACTTTAATCACTCATGGAGGGGACGGAGGTCTTCCAAACACTGTGGCTGCTCCCTTGCCGTATGAAACAGAACAGGCCGGACCCATCACTCACTCTTCCCACGAGCAACCAACTACACATGAGTCACTTAACCTTTGTGAGCATCATTTGGGTTCTCAAACGTAAATGGAAGCTGCTGTTATCGCCGGGAAACAGGCATTCAGTCACTGGGGTCACTCCTCCAACCCCCAGCACCTCCTCCCCATTCTCGCGCAAGCCGGAAGCCATCAGAAAGGGAAGTCGTCTGAAAGGAATTCCTACGCACAGGCTCCCATCCCTCTGCTGGCCCCTCTGCCTGGGTCCTCTGCCTTCCCTTCTTGATGTGGGTGAGCTGGGCAGGCTCCCATCCAAGGCTGACCTTCCCCGGGGCACTGGGTCCTATCCCTGCTTGACCCCTGCAGGATGCACACCACTCCTGCCAACTGGTCTGGGGCCCTACAGCAAGTCTCTTGCCTCCTCCAAGGCCCATGTGGCCAGCCCTCACCCTGCCAAGGGTCCAGCAGCAGCTCTGGGGCTAGGGCAAGGCTGGGACCGGCCCCCACCAGCCATAAGCTGCTCATCAGCAGCATCAGGACCGAGGAGGCGAGAGGCAGCGCTGGTGACGGTAGGCCAGGGGGATCTCTGGCATGCATGGCTTGGCTGAAGGTGGTCAAGGGTGGTCTTCGGGCTGTGTGCTAGGGGTAAAGGAAAATAATAACAACAGTTATTTCTGCAGCTTTTCTCTGACTTCCTTTCAACTACCCTATGAACAGCTCCATTTTACAGAAGTAGAAACTAAGGCTGGAGAAGCAAGTCCAGCAACTTGGCCATGGAGGAGCTCGGGCCCTAACCATGTGCTTAGCCATCCTGCCATCCCACCTGCCTATGTGTGAGGATGGGGAGAGACCAGGCCTGAGGGGCCCTGAAGAGGAGCCTGTGGCGGGAGGCACAGGGCCAGGGACGTTGAGCTGGGGCCCTGGACTCCCAAAAATTCAGCCCCCCACAGCAAGTTCAGGGCCAGCTTTCCTTTGCCTCCCTCTTCCCTCAGGTTGCAGACCAGCCACTTTCCTCTCTCCTCCTCTCCACTGTGCTCAGCCTTAGAGCTCCAGATGGCCTCAGCTGCCCTTGAGGGAAGAGGTGAGGCCAGTCAATGGGCAGGCAGATTAGGGAGGGGGTGGGGCAGAAGGGCTGGAGGAGGGGCAGCAGGAGTCCCTCACCCTGAGTGCATACAAAGTGACACCGGACTGAGACACCGAGCACAGCCCCTCTGGCCTTACCCCTCTTTTCACAGGAAGCTTTTAGTATCCACTCCACTTCTTCCTGCTGTGTATCCCTCAGCAAGTTTTCCAACCTCTGAGCCTCTCCTTCCTCATCTGTAAGATGGGGATTAAGAAAATCCTTTCCTGGGGCCAGCCCTGTGGTGTAGTGGTTAAGTTCGGCCCACTGCACTTCAGCGACTGGGGTTCACGTGTTTGGACACTGAGCACAGACCTACACCACTCGTCAGCCATGCTGTGGTGGCAACCCACAGATAAAGTAGATGAAGACTGACACAGATGTTAGCTCAGGGCTAATCTTCCTCAGCGAAAAGAAAAGAAAAGAAAGGATTTTCCTCATTGAATAAGGAAAAGGAATGGGCTAATGCAGGGCTGGGCCCACAGTCGCTGCTCAATAAACTGTAGCCATCTGGGCTACTTGTGGAAGGCAGATGTAGCCACCAGCTGGCCCAACAAGGGGAGGCCTCAACATGGAGGCAACTGCTCCCACCTAGCTGGTTCAAGAATTCCCTGCCCAGAGGCAAGGCTTTTTCTCCCCTGTTCTCTCCCCTCACATCCAGCCTGTCCTCCAGCCCCTGCTAGAACCCCCTCACCCCCTGCCAGGCTTATCTCAGGACTCCCAGTGAGCGGATTTCACAGGGCAGGAAGCAAAATCCCAGAGAGACAAGGCTGCTTCACCTGCTCCCTTGCTAAGGGCATCCTCGGCATCAAAACGCACCTGCCAGTTTCCTGCAGTAAAAATGCAGAAAGCTCCTCTGCCTGCAATGTCCTTCCCTCCATCTCGCCAACAGGCAAACTCCTATTCACCCTTTGAAGCCCAGCTCAAATGTCCCCCTCCCCTCCTCTGGCCTCCCACATTGTGGATCTTATCCTAACTGATGAGCACAGCTTGACCTTTCTCCCTAGGCAGGTGGTCTGAACCAGGGGCAAGGGGGTGCTCCTGTTATTCATCCCCAGGGTGCTCCCAGCACACAGCTGGTGCTTTATATGTGTTCACTGAAGTAAAGACATTAGCTTGGCTCCAGGTCCCACTGAGGGGTTTGGGTGAGCCCTGCCCTTCATTGGGCCTGGGCACCTGCCTGGGCAGACTTAGTGGAGTCCAAGAAGGCAGATAGGTGCCAGCCTTATCCAGAGCCAGGGCACCCACTGCTAGCCTCCTCCTGCACCCTCACAACCACCCCTCTCTGGGTACCTTGGCAAGGGTTAAGAATTTGCCCATGGACAAACAGAACTGGGACTTAAACCCTCGGGGCCTCAGTCTCTTCATCTATTAAATGGGGCTGTGCACCATGAGGCTCTGCCTACCTTACTGGGAAGCCAGGAGCACAGAATGGGAAGACAAGGACGGGGAAGAGTCTTCCAGGTGATGGAGAGAGTGGGGGTCCCTGGGTGTAGGTCGGACTCAGCTTTGTGACTTTAGGAACAGTACCCAAATTCCTTGGGCCTCAGTTTCCCCTTCTGTAAAAACAACGGTACTGGATGGGGGATATGAAAGGGCCTTCTCAAGCTCGACCGTTACTGGGGGGGCGGGGGGGGAGGTCTCGGGCCAGGCGCCACGTTCGGGGCTTCCCCTCCAGCCCACCGTCCTCAGCCCCCTCCCCCGCCGGCCCGGGCCACGTGGCCGGGGTACTCACTGCGGAGCGCGCCCTCCGCCCCCGGAAGGCCGGGCGGGGCCCCCGGCTGGGAGTCGAGAGTCTAACTTCCCGCCAAGGCCCGAGCGCCCCGAGCCCATTTTGCTCGCACTCGGGCGCGTGACCTCGGTCGACCGGCCGGCGCACCACCCCCTCCGCCGCCGCCTGCCGATTAGTCAGCAGTTGTTCTAGGCCCGGGTCCCTTCCCCCAGCCCTCCCGCCGGCCTCCGTTTCCCTCCAAGGCAGACTCTTCAGCGACGGTCCCTAGAGCCAGCGGACGTAACCATTCCTTACACCTTAGCCTCGTGCGGAGAACCCCTGTGGCTTGATACCAAAACCCGCTCACCGGCCGCTGCGGCCCTTTCGGTACTATTTTGGCCCGCGCGTCACGTCCGGCGCTCTTTAGAAAGGATTAGGACAAGAGTTGCGGGCGGAAAGGACCAGAAAGCTGTGGTTCATCCCTCCTTCCCTCACCCCCGTGGCCTGGCCCGATGGTAGCGCCCGAGGTTGCGGGCTTCGCGCCTGCGCAGTGCGACGCCTAAAGGGAAAGCGAGAGGGAGACGGACGTTGAGAGAACGAGGAGGAAGGAGAGAAAATGGCGTCCACGGGTGAGTGTGGTGGGACTGCGGTCGCGCCGGCGATGGCCGGGTCGCCCAAATCGGGGCCCGCTCGTCTCCGGGGGTGGCGGGGCGACTGAGTGGAGTTGCTGAGAAGGGTGTGAGGTACCTGCCGCGGCCTGACGAGCTCGAGGGCCCGCGTTCCCCACCCCTCCCCCCACCGCGCAGGCTGGTTCTGGAACCTTCCGGCGCCCCCAGCGCGCGAGGGGCTCGCGGCGGCGGGGACGCGCGGGGCCTGCGGTGGTCTCCATTGTGTGGCGGCCGTCGGGCCCCGCGCTCCGGGCCGCCCGCCACGTGGGCGGGGCCTGCGGTCTCCCGGGCCCCGCGGTGGGGGGGCTCGGCCGGGCCTCGAGCCCGGCAACCCGAAAGCGGAGGTGGCGGCTCGAAGAGCCGCAGGCCCGCCGCTCTTTGGCGCTTCCCACCCTAGTTCCAGGGAGGCGGCGCGGGCCAGGGGCGCCTCCGCCTCGGCCAGGAGCCGGGGCGAAGCATATCAACAAAAAAGGCAGCGCGGTTTGTGGGCCCAGGGGCGCCGGCCGGTGAGCGGGGGCCCCGTGGTCCTGACGGCCGCACCGCTCCCTCGGCGGGTCCGGCCCCGAGCCGAACTTCCCCGCCCGACTGGGCTGTAGAGGGAACGTGCCCCCCCTGCAGAGCCCCCCAGTCGGCTGCCCCCGGGCTCCTTCGCTCTTACAATTACTAATTCCCCCCTCCCCCCCCCAAAAGCAATTAAGTGGCCTCCCAGGACCACTTTTCAGCGAACGCCGGGGGACAGCCGTTGAATAATAAGGCCGGCCCGGATCGCGAGGCGAGACACCTCTCCCGAAAGAAATCTCTGGTCTCTCTGACCCGGGAGAAACAAAAGGCCCGAGTCGGCGTTTGAATTGTGCTCGAGCCGTCGTCTCGCACATTTGTTCTCGTCGATTAGGCGACAGGCTTGTGTGTTTCGGGCACTGGTGGGAAAGCGGGGAAGGAGGCGCGTGGAGGCCTCGGGAGGAAGGCCCGGCGGGAGCTTGGAGGTGATGTCGAGGGTGGGTCCCGCCACGCGCGGCGTTTGAGTGCAGCTCAGACATCGCCCGCGGTCTGTGCTTGCGCTGGGCGGCCGTGGTTGGTGGGATGGGGCAGGTTCTTAGGCGGCCTAACTCCGGGCCTTAGAGGCAGTGGGAGAAGACGAGGGAAGGCAGGAAGAGCACTGGGTCCTTCCGAGTTTTAATTCGAAAAGGATCAAGACTCCAGCAACTTAAGGGCAGTCTAAGAACTCTCCCCAACTGTGTGGTCGGTAAACAGGCGGGTAAATGCTGGGCTGTTGGTGCCAGGGTGCAGAGTGCCCCTACAAGCGAGGATTCAGATCCCACGGTCCAGGCACGTCCTGGTGGGAAATGCTTCCTTCGAGCCCTTTCCACCTTCCGCTTCCCTGCACTGTTTGAATTATGTAAGGGGGAGTGCGCTCTCCCTTCTCTTTTAAAGCTTGGGGGGTCAAAATGTGTATGTTGAAATTTTGATGTGGTGGACATGCCAGTTTTTCAGTCTTTTTTCTCAAACTCTGTTTAGTAGTAACCGCCAGGTACTGTATTAGAATTAGAATTGTGATTTATGTAAACACACAGCAGTAGGCCTGGCTGGGGAACCTTTGGGGAGTCCCATAGCTTATTTGGACTTTGCTTTCCTTTCCCTTCAAAATGGAGGAGTTTGGCTAGACGTTCTAGCAGCTTTTAAGCCCATAACTTGTGACCTTATAGCAAAGTATTTGGGCTCCCGCAAAGTTGCCCTATGCTGACTTTAACTCATTGTGTAGTCTGAAGCTCTAAATCTCTACCGTTTGGTTACTGACTGCCCTAAAGTGTCTAAAAGCCGCTACCTTGGGTAATGTTACATATTCTTCCTCATGTGTAGCATATATAGAAAAGTACCTAAAGCACACGTCTAGTTTAACAAAGAATTAAAGCCCAAACTCCCAAGTAACCACTGTTCAGACCAAGAAATAGAACATTGCTGGCTCTCCAGAAGCCCCCCGGGATCACAGCCCCTCTCTCCTCAACTTGGCCTGTTGTTTTTAGTGAAGTCTTCAGCTGCACATTTGCGGGTTAAAAACAAAACGTAATTGATGGCTGAATAATCTGGCCAGTGTGTGATTGTAGTGGTTTTGAGGCCATATGATAATGTTTGTGTAGGTAGGTAGATAACTTAGGTTCTCATGAAACAAATTTGCTCCCTTCTTAGCCCACCAATGTGGGGCTAAATTGGCTGGTTTCACACTCATCTGAGATGATTTGCTATTCCACATCAGCTTTGCCAATTTTATGTTTTACATAACTGTTCTTGTGTAAAAATCCTCTTGCAAACATTGAACTTACATGTCAGCGATTTAGAATCATTTCTCACATAGAAACCTCAGCAAACTGTTGGTCGAAATATTTGATTTTTGATGCTTCATTGGTGTGTTTATTTTGTGAATACCACATGGAAGAAGTGATTTGCATTTCCTTTTTATATGCCACAGAGAGAGCATGACTGGTAGTGCTATTGAAAATACCTTAAGGTTTAACCTTAAAATGTCTTAAGGTTGTTTTGGAAAAATCAATTTGTTCGTTATACATTAGTCTTTGGGCATTTGATTTGATAATGTTGATGATTCAGGGTTTTGAGTTAAGGATATACAGAGGAAGGAAAGTAGTCAAGTGAAGTGTAGAGAGGTAGGAAAATAAGCCAACTTAAAAAGGTGGGTTCAGCAAAATGCTCTCCGGCCAGGTGGACTCTGAGGCAGTGTGGAGTTGGGATAGAAACCCCACCATGAAGAGCAACGTCAACTGTTGCTTTCAGATGAGGGGCTACTTTCTAGTTGGAAAAGAAAGGACCCTTTTGTTCAGCCCTAATGGTAGTACTGTCTTCTAACGGAGTAAGATATGTATTTCTTGTGGAGACCAAAGAATTGGGCAGAATTTTTTTTTAATAATTACTTTAACTTCTTTAAATGTAGGTTTAGTTCAGTAGTGCTGTGAAAACTTATTAACCATTTTATTTTCTGTTTCCACTACTTGTAGAGACGTCACTGGACCAAAGTTTTTAGTCCTTTTTGTGCATGTTGCAAATTTTGTGTGAAAAGGAAAATTATAGGAAAGTTTAGTTAGAGAAGAGAGGGGAAGAAAATTTGTGATTTTTTGTTTTTTTAAGTTGAAATCATTTTGAGTTTTAAGAAGATGGTCTTACCTAAAACCAAGTTTTTCCCAGAAAGATCAAATGCTTTCTCCTCTGCCAGTTACCACAATTCTACCTTAACTCTACTTCACTGGGATTTATAATGTGCCTAGCTTTTGAGTTATTGTGCAGATGTGACCCTGATATAGTCAGCAAACCCTTTAAAACACTGGATTGTGTTGACTGTCCTCTTGTTTTCTGCCATTCCATTTCACAGTCCTTCTGGGGAATTCTGGTTGGTCTAACTTGCTAAAGTGAGGGAGTCGTAGAAAAACTAGCTTTTGAGGAGACGTAGCTACTGATGTAACCTGTCTGATGTAAAGCCATTGTCATATTGTTACATGCCTCCTTTTTATATGAAGGTAAAATTTCTGATCCTGTTGCTTCTTGTTCTCTATTAGTCTTGGGGTGATGATCACGTATTTGAAATGACAGCCTGTGGTTAAGGGGGGTTTGTGGTCATGGGAACATGCGAAGTATCTCTGCCAAATCAGCTGATCTTGACCTCATTAGCTCACACTGTGTTCAAACTTTCTGAGTTTAACTGGCTTAGACTTATTTTGTTAAGAGGTACTCATTTCAACTTTTTTTGGCCTGTAGGTCCCCTCTAAACAGTTTAAAGAATTCATTTTCCTGTCACCTGAATTCCTTCCCCCTTTTTTTGCTGCTTGTTTCTGCTGACTTCACACTATTTTCTCTTCTTGTTTCCTCTAGATTACAGTACCTATAGCCAAGCTGCAGCCCAGCAAGGGTAAGTCAGTCTTTTATTTACAACACTTTGGGTGTTATTGATTAATGTTTTTAGAGTGCAGAGTCTCCTATGGTTTTAGAGGATTTAGTAATGGAATCTGAATGTTCTACGTTCATTTCTTGCATTTCATTTCTCTTACAGCTACAGCGCTTACACCGCCCAGCCCACTCAAGGATATGCACAGACCACCCAGGTAATCTTTAAAATAATTACGTGTGGCTGCATCCCCGAGTGAAATACTTCTATCGGCCATTAAAACAATAGCTAGCGTAGATCTTTTTCAAAAATTAGGTAATAGAGGGGCTGGCCCTGTGGCCGAGTGGTTAAGTTTGCATGCTCTGCTTCAGCGGCCCAGGGTTTCGCCAGTTCAGATTTTGGGCGCGGACATGGCACCACTCATCAGGCCATACTGAGGCGCCATGCCACAACTAGAAGGACCCACAACTAAAAATACACAACTTTGTGCCTGGGGGCTTTGGGGAGAAAAGGCAAAAATAAAATTTTTACCCCCCCCCCCAAAAAAAATGTAATAGAAACTTGTAATGTGCTTGTAATCATAAAATACCCAGATAGTTAAAATTTTCACAGTGGGAGTGGCATTGTAAGTGAAACCATCCCCAAACTAGGAATTGCTAGCTCTCCATATCTTTCTAATGTCATTTTACAAGTTAGGTGCCCTGCTCCATACTTGGTCCTTCTATATATTGTATGTATTATAGTCAAATTTATCTGACTTAATCATACGGCAGTTCTGTAAAAGAAGGTGATATTATGACATTTTGCAGATGAAAAAGCTGCAGTGCATAGATAATGTGTCATTTGCCAGTGGTCTCACAGTAAGTGTGGGGATCACCTCTTAGGGTTGCCCTCGAGGTGGAGCTTCTGAGATCTTTCCAGTACATGAATCTTTGTTTAAAAGCCTAGGCCAACAGATTCTGGAAATTAGCCTCCTATTGTTCTCAAGATCACCTCAATTTCTGAAATGGTCCATGGCATAAAAGGGACACTAACGACTCTGCTGTGGAAACATTTTAGGATAGGCAGAATGTGATGTCTCTGGCAGATCTTACATAACTGGTCAGTCAAATCTACAACTTGACCTTGCTAATATCTGAAAGAACACCTCACTCCTTGCCAAGTTTAGAGTATTACTGATGTCCAAGTTCAGAAGACAGTGCTCTAGATGCGCTAAACTTGGGAGACATCCAGTGTCTAGTTCATTTTCTTTGAAGTGGTATAATAGTTTTTAAATCTTTGTGTCATGCTGAAAATCTGGTTTTCAAAGTTTTCGCACAGATTTTAACCCCATTTTCATTTTTTTCTCTTTGTTCTTTTTGTCTTACTAACATTTGTTTCCACTTGCTAAAACTGCTACACTAAGTGTGGCAGTTATACACCCGGTCCCTTATTGCTCCTCCCTTGAGAGTGTCTTGTTAATTTCTTGTGTAGTTAACTGAGATTTTGTCTCATTATCTCAGGCATTTTTTTGTAGTTAAGTTTATGAAAATATGAGTGAATTAGATGAGGGAAGACAAGCATTCATGAAACTGGAAAGCAGTTTTTTTACTTTGGTTCTCCAATTTAGAAACTTAGGAGTAAGTCAGTCTATTTTATTGCCAAAATATAAGATTCATATTTGAAGTTCTTGCATTAATTTTCTTTGAGCAGGCATATGGGCAACAAAGTTATGGAACCTATGGACAGCCCACTGATGTCAGCTATACCCAGGCTCAGACCACTGCGACCTATGGGCAGACCGCCTATGCAACGTCTTATGGACAGCCTCCCACTGGTAAGGTCTGCCTTGGAAAGACTTCTGGGTCACGTCACCTAGGGTGTTTGCTTCTTACTTGTGCTCTTAGGTGTATATTCTGGTCCATACCTTGGCATCTAGGTATATTCTACAGAGAAGCTATTTTTTTTTTTAAATTTTTTTCCTTTCCCTTATGTTCTCCTTGAGGGATCTCTAATAGAATATGGGTGGGATGAATTCCAAGGGAAAAAAGAACTTTTCCTTTTAACTATTTTACACAGTGTATTGAATAATCTCACGACAAAATGGAGAATATATAAAAGATTGTGCTTATGCTAAAACTGGGTAAGAAGGAGCCTTCTTAAACTGAGCTGCTTAAGAATCAAACTGATTTTCACATCTGTTTGCTTCATCTGATAGTGTACCCTCTACTTTTTGTTTTGTGCTTTCCACAGTAGAAGGGACCAGTACAGGTTTGACTATCCTGCTCATTCTTGCATGGGAAATGCTTTCCATCTTGTCTAACCCTGTAATGTTAACCCTTTAGGTGTTTTCATTTGTTTAACCCTCAGACTTTCTAACATCACACACAAGGTGCTAATGGAAAACTGCTTCAGGTGCCATTTGCAGATCCATGTCCTTTTCTTCATGTGAATTTTGGGAAAGGTTTTGCTTTATTTTTACATTATTTTGTATCAAGCCTCAATAATAGTTGTTCACCTTCCCAAAGGTATTTCAGATGACTACTCCCTAGCCGATTTCCCCCTATTCCCTGAAGGATAGATTGCATGATTAGATTTATTTAGAGGAGCAGACTGCCACCCTGCATGTATTATGTTTGTCTGTTGGTTGGTTTCCAGTCTGGACACGTTTTATTTTCTGTTTAAGTGTTAATGAATTATTTTAATTCATAGTATGTCTTTGTAAATATATATTCCAGGGAGCTAAAAAAATAAACTATTCTAAAAATTAGAATAAATCGTATCCTAATACTGGGGTTGACAGTCGAGTGTATGAAAATTTTTTTGTTTAGTGCTGTGTATCATTTCAGGATCCCTACCTTCTCCCCACCCACCCACTCCCATCTTTATTATTATTATTGTAAAAGAATATCTCATACAAAAGACTTAAAGATGTAAAAACTCTTATTTTCAAACTATCTTCAGTTCCCCAAGTTATATATAGTCTATCAGAGTCTTTGGTAGGGGGAAACCTACTGTAATTTATCTCATTGAGTAGTAACAGTGTCCTGGATTTGATGGGAAGTACTTCCTAATCTCTCTCTCTCTCTAATGCGTATCTTGAATAGGATGGGGAATGATTAAACTTTCTGTTGGTATTAGTTGCAACTGTAGGAAAAGCTGGAACTAGAGCTATACAGTTTAAATTTTTAGTACAGAATTTTGAAATTGTGAGGCAGACTTTACGTATTCAAGCTATTAGGTTTTTTTATTGAGATATAATGGACATTAGTTTCAGATGTACAGCATAGTGATTTGTTATTTGTATAATATTGTGAAATGATCACCACAGTTAACATCCATCACCGCACATAGTAAGGGGGTTTTTTAATTGTGATGAGAACTTTTAAGATCTACATTCTTAGCAACTTTCAAATTTGCAGTATAGAATTATTAACTGTAGTCACCATGCTGTACTGTATATCCCCAGGATTTATTTATTTCATAATTGGAAGTTTGTATCTTTTGACCACCTTGGCCATTTTTTAAAAAACAAGTATCATTTGAAAATAAATAATACAGCTTAGATCTAGCCTATGGAGTCTCTAGATTATTTTGTAGGAACACGATAAAGTCATTTGTAGGAAATGCAGTGGTCACTGGTGTTCTAGATTCTCTAGAGCCATGTTACTTGAATTGTCGTTGATTGAAAAAACGTCCCATCATGACTATGGGCATGAACAGTGTAGGACATTCTAATACAGAAACTAGTAACTTAGATGAGCTAGAGATTGCACTTAATAAGGAATGTTCATATAGACTTTATGGAGGACCCTTCATATCTCCCTTTATCCCCCCATCAGCCTTTGGAGTGTGGAAACGAAAATTAAATCTGATGACCAAACTGAGGCTGAACCACACTAAGTTAGGACCCTAACAGGTAGTAAGTGGGTTGACGCACACTTAACTACTTGTTCCTTGCCTCATGCTGCCCTTACACATAAAAGTCATGGATAATTATTGGGAGGGATGTGTAAAAAGACACTTTCTTCTAGAATTTTTTTTAATTAAGTTTCATGAGAAAGCGGCTATATAAATAAATTTCACTTCATTAATTGCAATAGAAATCTTTTTTTTTTTTTTTAAGATTTTATTTTTCCTTTTTCTCCCCAAAGCCCCTGGTACATAGTAGTATATTTTTAGTTGTGGGTCCTTCTAGTTGTGGCGTGTGGGATGCCACCTCAGCATGGCCTGATGAGCGGTGCCATGTCCGCACCCAGGATCTGAACCGGCGAAGCCTTGGGCCACCGAAGCAGAGCATGTGAACTTAACCACTCAGCCACAGGGCCAGCCCCAGAAATCTTAAACTTGAATTTTTACTGTTCAAGTTGAACCAAAACTTTGGTCAGTTTGTGTATGTTTTTCCTTAAAGTCATCAGCACGTAGTACATGTGTTGTCTTTTTGCTGTTGGTCTTTTTTGTTGTCATTATTTTGCTCTGTTAATTTTTGCTCATTTTGCTTGGCTGCTTGTGTGGGTACTACAGATTAATGAAAAGATTAATTAACCCAGTGTCTATTACTGTAATCTTTAGCACTACAAGGCTCTAACTGTTGCTGCATAGTTTTATGACATGAGTTTATTGCCCCTGATCAGTTTTAGCTTTTTTGGTGGTGGTGTTTAAGTGCTCTTGTAAATCTTACAGCCTGTCATGTAGGGGGAAAAATCTGTGTAGGAGTAATAGGGTAGGTGGAATTAGATTCCACTTAATTGTAAATAAATGACTACTTTACATGATTGACATTAGAGGTCTGCAAAGAAATTTTAAATAAACAGTTCAGATGAACAACATGCCAGCTCAAAAAACTTCCATTGCTTGGGGCTCCCTGTTTTGTGAAAATGCTTTCATATACATTTCAACCCAACAGTTCTGAGAAAGAAATTACTGTCTTTGTGTATAATTAATTCCAGAATCTTGTTAAAATGTTGGGGATGGAGAAGAAAGTATTATACTTTGTGCTACAAAAGGTGACACTTTAGATTGTACAAAGGGAAGTTAGTATTTGTTTTTGGCCAGTAAGTTGTGTGTATAATGAGGACACTTTATTCTAACTGAAGTTTAAGGCCCTAAACCTTAACTAAAATGAGCAGTCTTAATTCAAGAATTGGTTTAACTACTGGAGCTCTTTTTTACTTTAGTGACATTTGGATTTTTCTGTGATGGATATAAATGCAGACAACTAGATGCAACTTGTTATTGCATGGCATCCTTGTGTTCACTGACCATGAGGAGGAGTAGGAGGGAGGAGAGCCTCACACCGGGGAAGGTTATAACTTCTCTCACAGGAGAGGGACTCGAGTTAGAAGCTACAGATTTTGCGGGGAGAAGGGGTTGTCACACTTCATCCTGAAGTTCCAAATGGAAGGGTGTGGATCCTGCCTGGTCTGGCAGAGGCAGGAACTAGGGAGAGGACCTGCTTGCTCTGCTGCACACCTGTGAGAGCAGGTATTTGTGACATTGGGTTAGGAAAATAGAAGGGGGCATCTAGGGCCACCTTCTATAGTGGTGAGCAGGAAAAAGACTCTTGTTTGTGATGAGAAAATAAGAGAGGAGTGGAGGTGAGTAATTTGATGACCAGCCTAGAATCTCAGACAGTTTTATGTGGAAAACATTTACCTTTTAAAGGTTTATTCGGGGAGTATTAAGTTAAATTTAAGATAATTTACAAAAAAAAATTAAATAGGAGACGCTTTGTTGGTTATGCTTAAGGAAATAGAATTGGTAGTGTATCTTTATTACTCATGCCGTTTCAAATGTTAGTGCTGGTAACAGGCGTTTTTTGAGTTGTTACCTGAAACAAAATTTGCGGTTCTTTGCGTCTTCAATCAATTGTTAACATCTCCCACTGAAAATTAAACAGTGCTCTCTGGAATTTCCAGTTTCCTTAAATTTAACATGAACTGCCCATGATGCGGTACTTGGGACTGAAAGCAAGTAATTCCAAATTATAGGCTATAATACTAAAACTAGTACCTGGACCATTATTTTGTAGCTATTCTAAGATGCTGTCGTTGGCCTTTTACTTCCCTTTCTGGGGCATTTTATTCCTACTTGAAAGTTTTTTTTGAGTGCTTAAGTAATTAGTTGAGAAGCTTGTTAAGAAGGCCTGCTAGCAAAACCTATGTAGAATTAGCAAAAGCAGGCTTGTCTCCTTTTTAAATATTGGGGGGTGGGGCAGAAGAAATCCTGTTTTCTATACCAGCACTTTTCTGTAGCATACTCTGTCCCCTCCTGTTAGGTGTAGTTTAAAGCAAAAGAGACAGTGCTTTGCTGAAAACTGGATACTTTCAGAGAACTTAGCTTTAAATACTGCTTTGTTGCTACTCTTACTGAAGGGAAAATACTTAAAGGAGTTAAATGTCATCATGGTGGAAAGTAGGTGGTGTACAAATTGTTCTGTTAATGAGTGTCTAGGCAGCTCTCTGAGGAGCCAGAAATCTGATGTAGCTCTCCTTTGTTCTAGGTTATACTACTCCAACTGCCCCCCAGGCGTACAGTCAGCCTGTCCAGGGGTATGGCACTGGTGCTTATGATACCACCACTGCTACGGTCACTACCACCCAGGCCTCCTATGCAGCTCAGTCTGCATATGGCACTCAGCCTGCTTACCCAGCCTACGGGCAGCAGCCAGCAGCCACCGCACCTGCAAGGTAAGACGACGCTCACCTACTCCTGACTCTATAGTGCATCAGCCTCAGGTTTTCGGGAAAGAAAGGAACTGTGCTTACTTAGAGAATCCATGACTTAGTGCCTTCTTAATGGCTACTCTCACATACTTAATTTTAGATGTTGACTGTGTTCTTAATAGTTGTTACGGTAATGTGCTAGAGCACACCACAAACGCATTATTCTCCATTTAGTAGAGAAATGGTGCCATCCAGGGGTCAAAATGAGGAATGTCACTGAACATGTTGTCTAGTTTCAGAAGAGTGACCTTTTAGGGTAGGAGGAGGCTATTGTATTAGATATATTTATCTAAACCCAGAAGAAAATTCAGCGTGTGGTTTCCCTCACAGCAGAATAACTGATAGAATTGTACTTTTGATGCTTTTACCTTTGGCTTTATTTCCCCTGTAAATGGGTATCAGCTTTCTCCTTGGGCAAAACATGGTAGTTCACAGTGCAGGGGTGGTAGGCGGGTAGCATCCTGTGATTGAAGAGTTGTCATATGATCCACTTGCCAGTAAAGGATAGTTCCATATCCGGAAGTCAAGCATTGGTGCCTCAGTTTAAGGAGTTGATGTGATTTTCTCTGTATTATGTAGTGGCTTGGTAATCTAAATATCACAGGCAAGTATAAATTCTTAGCTGGGTACCCTGCTGTGGGGTGAATATTCGGGCAAACAGAGTTCATACTCCATGACTGACTAGCAGGTAAGCAGTATTAATTATTACTTAACGGAAGATTTCAGGTCTTTGCTTTAGGCAATGCACTTAGGTGGCTTCTGCGTACAGTCTTGAAGGAACATTGAATTCTGATTTGAAAGAAGACTTTTTAGGGAATAAACGAGATCAACTTGTAACCTAGCCTTTTTTGTCTACTGTAGAGGTAAGAGATTAGCTCTAGCAAAGACTCATGAAATTACCTCTAAAATGCACAGTGAGTAATCAGAGCTACTTGATACTTTGCTAGACAGCCTGTGTCGTAGTTAGGTTAAACTAACTGATTCCTACAGGGCCCCATTTTACTTGACCTAGGCATTTCAGAGTGTTATCGGATGTTTGACATCCCATATGATGCTTCGTTGCAACAGTATATCCAAACCATAGCTGGGGGAGGGGGTGTTATATATTGGGTTTTTATAAATCATCCTTTTTGCTTCTTTCTCAATTCTGAGTCCTTACCACTTTAAAATGGCTGTCTCGTGATCAATAACAGCTGTTCTCTTTTCCACTGGAAAGAGGGGTTTGTGGCCCATTTCAGCTTTTTGAAGAAACTAGTAGTTCCGGGTCCTCTCTGGTCTGCCTACTGATTCTTGGGGCTTTGCTTAAAAAAGCTCAAGCTTGTTTTGCTACAACCTTGTTGCAAACTGTTAGGGCTGGGAGGTAATAGAACCACCTGTGTTTTTTTCCTTGGGATTGGGATTGGTTTTCATCACTTAACAAGGATATTTCTTAGTTTATCTGAGTATGGGAGGAGGGGGCGTCTCCCTGCCCTACTCTGCCGTTTCCATTATGGAGACTTTGAGGCCAGATTAGATTATCTATGGCAGTCCAAGTTAGGAGATGTTTTTTCAGGTCTGTTCTTAATAAATTAGAAACATAAGCCCAAGTCCAAGCTTATAAATGCCATGGACTTATATAAATGTTATGCTAACCTAAAACTTACATTTATTGTTGAAGTTTCTTGTTTGTTTTCAACAGTCCTTTTTGAGAAAAAGCATTTTTTTCCTTAATAATCCACCTCTCCTCCCACATCACTTAAATTGGCAATGCTGAATATGGTGACTGCCTCTTTTATAGCTGTTAATATGGAATGAATGAAGCATGTTACTGTCTCTTCTGTGGGTGTGATTAATTCTCCTTCCTCAATGTTCTTTTCCAGCAAACACAGTTGTCTGATGTTGGGTTTGATGTATTTCACTTTACAATTGTATTTATTTCCAAGCTCAATTCTAACATTGCATATTGCTCATAGATTGTAGAGCTCTTACCCAAGAGCTTTGTGGTTAAGAAAAAACATCTCACTTTTTTTATTTCTCCTTTTAGACCGCAGGATGGTAACAAACCCGCTGAGACTAGTCAACCTCAATCTAGCACAGGGGGTTACAACCAGCCCAGCCTAGGATATGGACAGAGTAACTACAGTTATCCCCAGGTACCTGGGAGCTACCCCATGCAGCCAGTCACGGCACCACCATCCTATCCTCCTACCAGGTCAGTGTCTTCATTCTCGTGGCCAGTGAGCTAGTAGGATAACAAAACAGTTTTTGCAGGCTGTTGACCGGCTCGCTTCTGCTTCCTCAAGTGAGATAAGTTGTCTGATTCTCCCAGTGATAAGCCTGACCACATACTGTGACATTAAGACCTCAGTGCTGGGTTCCCATAGCAGTACCCAGCAGCCACTAACTCTCTTCTCTAAATACAAACAAAAACATTTTTACTACTATAGCTTCTTCCTTTTAATTTTGCTCTTTTAGTTAATTCAGATGAATGAGAAACAGCAGTATATAAAAGGTAAACAGAACCATAGGAGCCACCTCGATGGGTGAGGTGCAGGGCATTATAAAAACAGAAACTTGCTTAATTATTTTATATTTAACTTAACTCAGAGATCCATGTATGCGCTAGTCTTTGAATGGCTGGTCGAAGGCCTTTTCTTTTGTCTACAGGTTTATTCCGCATTCTCTGTCCTCTGTTAACCCTTAACCGCAATAGCAGTTACAGTGTTCAGTTTTGGTTTGTTTAAAGTAGACGAAGGACTGCAGGTTGTCTCACTGCTACTTAATTTGAAGCAAGTTTTCAAATGAATTGTCTGAACTGTGTCCTAAAATGTTGGCTTAGTTTTGCTAGGAAGTAACAGTTCCATTTTTTGCACTTATTTCATTGGCTTGACATTAAAGTACAGCAGACGTGAACAGGTTTAGGAGCAAATACAGCTGACTGGGTAAGTGTCTCTGTACAGCTTGGAGCAACGAGGGGCAGGGCTTACGGCAGTTTGTCCACAGCTCTCACCCGTACCTGTTATGCCAAGAGCAGTTAATCTGATGAGTTGAATAGGGATGTTTGGTGAAGAGAGGCTGTTGAATCCATACCACTGTAGGAAGGGATGTAGTGATGGAGACTTAGTTTAATTGAACTTTAAAATGTGTCGTCTGTTTTGTTTTTCATTATAATGGTTCAGCTGGAGTTTAAGACTAGTTCTTTTACACTTTATTTCTATGTAAGAATGTATCTTTGATTAGTTTCCCTAGCATGCAGTTGACATGTCAAAGCATACAGTGCCTTGATTCTGAGCTGTCCTTATCCATCTTTTCTTTATGAATATCCAGATTTCATTAGACAATCAGGCATGTCTAAAAGTTTGAAACTATAGTGAAGCAACTTGAAACTTAGACAAATCTTCAAGAGAAAATTGCCATTTCTGTGTGGGCACACACCCCAAGCGGCCTTGTACTTTCAGAAAAGTCTCTGTCATCACTCAAGGGAATTATTGGAGGCAGGCTTAGACTGAAAGCCACACTTTACTCTGCCTCCTTTTTCTCAGTGCCTTTCTCACTGGGTCAGCCTTCCCTGAGCGCATTTGTGCGTATTCTTCCTTCATTACAGGAAGCACCTAAATTCCCAAATCTGCCTTGCATTTAGTTGAAAATAAATGTTTCTTTTTTATAGAGGGGGGAGGTAATGGGGGGACTCTCTAAGGGTTGTGCATTGTACCGATAAGTTGGTTTAAATAATTACTCTCTTCCTCCTATTTAAAGCTTTGTTCTAAATACAAAAATATGTGCTTATTTTAAGTTCAGACTGTTGATACGTGGAAAGTAACTGCATTTTTAAGGGTTTCTATAAATGTCTCATGTTTAGGGAGCTTAAAGAAGTAAGCCTCTCTTTCCTGAAAAGCTCTTTTTTTTTCTTTCAGCTATTCCTCTACACAGCCGACTAGTTATGATCAGAGCAGTTACTCTCAGCAGAACACCTATGGGCAGCCGAGCAGCTATGGACAGCAGAGTAGCTATGGTCAACAAAGCAGCTATGGGCAGCAGCCGCCCACTAGTTACCCCCCCCAAACTGGATCCTACAGCCAGGCTCCAAGTCAATATAGCCAACAGAGCAGCAGCTACGGGCAGCAGAGTGAGTTGCTAAGAGAGAAAACCAAATAAGAATGATTATGTTTGGAGTTACTGGACACGGGGAAATGCTCTTTACCTTTGTTTACTTTTGGACTCCAAGATGCATCTTTAGGGCATAACGTCCATGCTGACAGCTTGGATGTCCCAATAAAGGCTTCAGTGCTTTTCTACAATTTAATTGTTATTAATATGCCTTGCCAAAAAAAGGGAAAAGAGAGTTTGTAACTGACCAGAGAAAATGTTTTAGACTCCCAGCCCTGCTTTCTTTGGGGAGGTCATATGTAGTGAGTGAAGCCAGCATTCCTTATGGCCTTCCCACCGCAAGTCATTAAGAGAGTGAGCAGGTAGCTATTGAAGACTACTGCGGTTTCAATAGTCAAGGAAATGCTGTGTTTTGATTTTGTCTTTTGTTTACATTCATTAAAAAAAAAATCCTCTTCACAGAATACTTAGAGTTTTATTTATGTGAAGTAACCAAAAGCACAAAGCTGTCTTCACAATTTAATCTCCACCTGGATTGTGCTTGTTTTTTGATTAAGTTCTGTCCATGGGCATGTCTCATGACTATGAAATGAGTAGTGCTGCTTGATGGAGCCCAACTTTTAGCAACACGCTAAAACCCTAAGAAACCTGGCCCTGCTTTGGTTTCTTGAGTGTAGTTTAAAGAAGCAGCTTTTGGAGACGTCTTTGGATACGGAACCCTGTAAACTGTTGGCCAGAGAGCTCTTTTTTGTTTGCGAGTGGTTTATTTCAGGCTTAACCATATACGGTTACTTCAGCCTTTATGAACCAGCATTTTTTTGGTCAACTTAAAAGAGCCTACTGGTTCGGGGTGCTTTATCAGGTGTAAAGAAGATAGTGCCTTGCAATTGAGAATTCTGTGATTCCGGGAGAAAGTACAAACAGGCAGTGGTGTAAATGCTGGTCCATGGCTTACAGATGTGACTCTTTCCTCAGGTTCATTCCGACAGGACCACCCCAGTAGCATGGGTGTTTATGGGCAGGAGTCTGGAGGATTTTCCGGACCAGGAGAGAACCGGAGCATGAGTGGCCCTGATAACCGGGGCAGGGGAAGAGGGGGATTTGATCGTGGAGGCATGAGCAGAGGTGGGCGGGGAGGAGGACGCGGTGGAATGGGGTAAGAGCAAACCTTTTCTCCTTTTACCTAATTTTGTTTCATCCGTAGGATTTTCAATGGAAAGAAGGGACTGAAAGACATAAGAAATTTTTTTCTACATTTCCATGGACAATCTGTTGAGCCCAAGCCATCCTCTAAAACATGGAAATGTCATCTTTGTGGCATATATTAAGTGGCAGTTTGCTTTTTCCCCTGCCAATCTACTTGGTTGGGTTGGAGAGAACAAAGAATGGTTTTGAAACTAGAGCTTTCAGTTCCCTTCATGGTTTCCAGAGGTCAAAAGCCTCTGTGGGTGATAGACTTGGGATGGAACACACACAACCCTTCTAACAACCTTAGGTTTTTAACTAATTGCCTCTGAATGGTTGTCTTGAAATACCTGGTGTATATACCACAGGAAAGGAATGCAGCTGTCTTCCACAATGTTTGTTCCCAACTTCTGTTTGTACTCGGAACTGTCGAACATAATGAAGATCTTGGTCCCATAACCCTTGAACGGGTGCACCTGGTACACAAAAAATCAAAAACTTTTTGCAGAGTAATGTGTATAATTATAGCATCACTCCCCATTGGAGATTTTGAGAAGTCTAAATCGGTTTGACCATTTTGATTGATGGCACAATCTGGTTTAGAAAACTTTGTTTAGATGAGTAACATAACCCTGCTGCCTGTGCCCGCCCCTCCCCTCCCCTCTCCTATCCCCTCTTCCCTTTCTGGTGTCTGTATTTTGATGAAGGTGAGGTGTAATGTTGATGGTTAACATAATCCAGAAGGCTTAGTTCTGTGTGTGTTCTGTCCCTATATAAACTAGTAAAAAGTTATGCAGAATGTTAAGTATAAATTCAATTTGGTACCACTGTTGGTTCAAGAAAAAATTGAATAGGATTTTTTTTAATAGAAGTGGACTTCAAAATGAATAGATAAAAAGTTGCTGTTTTTTTATTAAGCAAATCTGTTTACTATTGAAAGATAATTGAAAATACTGTTTTGCATATTCTGCATAACTTAAGTCTTCAGTGAAATCTTTATTGGAAGAAACAGTCATTTTACAACATGCAAAAATTTATGAATAATTTGATATGAAGTAAACTCAATCTTCTGATTTGGAGAATGTCATTCCATTATAAAGGTTTCACTTCTTTATGGATGTTTTAAAATAGACGTAGACACTTGAAATTACTATCATCACGTCTCCAATCACCTAGAATTCTTAGTATTTTTCAATTGCAAAACCAATTTCAAATTTATTCATTTTAATACTCCAGAAGTAGTAATTCCTGGAGCCATAGAAGAAATCATGGCTTCCCCATAGGTTTTCAGCAGACTGTGAAGCAGTCAGTTGGATCCTTTGGGAATAGGACAGGGGCATTCCCCCCTCCCCTCTTTTTTATTGTGGTGTGGTGATGGTTTTCAGTGTCTTCTGCAGGTAAGGCACTCAATGTTGTTAACATGCCCTTTTTTCATTGCCTCAGTATTTTGATATTTTCATTGGCTGTTAAACGTGGAAACTTTTTAACATGCTTTGTCGCATTTATATGCTACAGGTTACAAAGTGAGAGCCTTGTATACACTTCAATACTTAAAAAGTACCCGTACTCAGTACTCAGCCGGCAGCATAATGAAAAGTGGGACTAGACACGGTGTCCATATGGAGAGGAAAAATATACATAGAATATTTTTAACAAAATGTATTCATTGTATAAATGGAATCCTTCTGTAACTTTGGTAACTGCATACTTGTTGTTTGATAATGAACCAGAGGAGGTATAATACTCTAGAATTGTGTAACATTAAAGTGTAAACTTTTGTGTTTAAAGAGAGAGAACATTTTATGGTGTGTAATTTTAAAAAGGAAACAAAGCTGCATGCAACAGCTTAAAATTGTATATTCAGGTATTAAAGGTGCAATACTGGTTAGAAGAAGCTCAGGGCCTCCCACGAAGGAGCTGCCTTTATTAAAGGGAAAAAAAGGCCCAATTCATATTCTCTCCCCCTTTAAAATCTGTAAGGCAGTCATTTTATACTGCCATCATCCTTATCCTCAACTCATATGTCTATAAAGTTGCACCCCCAGTCCGTTGAGCCTTGGTATTTGTTGTAAATTCTCCTTTCACAGCGATTGTTAAATCCTTTAGTGCCCTGAAATGTATGGCTTTATGCTGAAGATTGGCTGGATGCGTCCGCTGGTGTGTGTTGTAGGCATTTAATGTGGTTGTCTCCTGCTTTATTGTACTGTGACTTGTTAGGAAGCCCAGGGCCTCACTTGGCTCTCCCTTGGGAGAGTTTGAGGGTGCACCTTTATGGACATGGAAAGGTCCGTCACAATAGTTGCCCCACCTTGCTACTCTTCTCCACCCAGCTCTCCCTGTTTTTCAGCTGATGGGGTGGGTGTTTGGGAATCTTATTTTTTTCACCCCTAATTTGCCAAGTATTGCACTATTAATACCAGCCCCCGAAATGAAAGGAACCAACCACACTGGTGTGTACAATCAGACAAGCAAGGTTGTATATAAAGGAAATTTAAGCAAGCTGCCCTGAAGAAAGGCATAGTGACAAGATGAGAGAGATGCATTGTTTGGAGATGTGTTTAGCCAGTGCCCTTCTTCCCCACGAGCCCCCCCAAGGCTCAGAGCGGTACTGGCTTTTAAAGGGAAAGGCCTTCATTTCTTCGTTTATCCCCCCAGCAGCGCTGGAGAGCGAGGTGGCTTCAATAAGCCTGGTGGTAAGTTTTTGAGTATTACCATGGATAGTGTTTAAAAAAAATACAGTCAGTTTTTAGAAAACTATAATTTTTTTATTAGTTTCATAAGTGGTTTAAAAATGATCTATACAAAAGAGACTAATGGGTACTGCCGGCATTGTCTTAGGGGTAATAAGGTTAACCTATGGTTACAAAACAAAGGGTAACTTGAAGTATTGAGCAACTGCTTCTGTAATATGGGGGAGAATACATTTTTTAAATTTGGTTTATTTGGAGGAAAATTTTTGACTTAAATTTAACACTAATCTGGCACCTAAGCATTGAGAGTGTATTTGGTTAATGGTTTAAAAGCAAACCAGCAAAGAAAAAGCAAACCCTAGCAAACCTTTCACAAATGTTAAAGGGGCACTGCTCCATTTTAGCAGTGCGGGTCATTTTGAATTTAATGAAGCCCCATCAAATGGTGGTGTAGTAGGTAGTTATGTGTGTTTGTAAGGTTTGTAGCTTGCAAGACGTGCACTAATAATATCTTATATGATCTTTCCTGGTTGGCAGGACCCATGGACGAAGGACCAGATCTTGATCTAGGTAATTTTGAATTCTTGAATTTTATATTGTGCTTTGTAAATGAATAGCACAGAAGTAAGTACATGCCTAGAGTTCAAGAGCCTGATAGATCAATGTGATATTCTTGCTGTCAAGGGCAGTGTGAGCTTTCTTTATCATGAGCATCTGACTTACAATAGCCTTAAGCAAAGCCAACCAGAAGTTCCGTTGCATTCTATTTAGTTGGTAGTTGTGTGTAGCTTTATGATGAGTACCACTGGGCAGTAGTGACCAGTTGGTTAATAAGCCCCTATAGATAGATGACAATAACTCCTGTCTCCGTTTCTCTGGAAGGCCCACCTGTAGATCCAGATGAAGACTCTGACAACAGTGCAATTTATGTGCAAGGATTAAATGACAATGTGACTCTAGATGATCTGGCAGATTTCTTTAAGCAGTGTGGAGTTGTTAAGGTAAGTAAAAGCATAAGCATGTGATCTGACAGATCTTCCAGCCGCAGAACATTTTAAAGAGACTGAATTGACATTGAGAGTTGTTTCTGAAGTCGCCTCACTTTTCTTTCTGGATGTTATTGTGGTTTGCTCCTTCAAAATAACAACAACAAAAAACTTAGACTTTTTTTTTTTTTTTTTTAGAAAAGAAGTACTAAACGTGGTTTAAGCATATTTGATAACTCAGCGTTTTTTTTATAGAGAGATATAATTATCAGTTAATTGTAAGAACTTGTATATGGACACTGCTTTTGTGAAATATGGAATATATAGTTTTGAGGCCAGCCCAGTGGTGTAGTCATTAGGTTCTTGCACTCTGCTTCGGTGGCCCAGAGTTTAGCAGTTTGGATCCCTGGCACAGACCTATGCACTGCTCATCAAGCCATAGTATGGTGGCATCCTACATACAAAATAGAGGAAGATTGGCACAGGTGTTAGCTCAGGGCCAGTCTTCCTCACCAAAAAAAATAATAATAATATATAGTTTTAAAAATAATAGATGATTATGTATGCACTTGTCAACATAAGAGGTAGAGCTTAATGAGTACCTTTGAAGTACCTGACATATTTCTTCCCTTTCCAGTTTTATCCCTTCTCGCATCCTGAATTTTGTCATTCCCTTCTCTTTATAGATGTACCCTCAGTAATATTTCTTGCACATAATTGTGAAGAATGGTTACTGAACACCACTATCAGGCAGCACTATTCTGGGAAGATACCAGGAAAAACAGATAAGAACACTTGGAGTTTATGGGTAGTGGGGAACATGCAGTAAAAAGGAACACAGTATGTTAGATGACGATAAGCATTCTGCTGTCGTGACAGCAAGAGGGGCAGGAATAAAATGAGGAATGGAGCCATACCGCTCGGAGCGGGAAAGTCGTTTCAGAATAGTGGGGGTAATTGCAAGGCAGGGGTCGTGGGGCAGGAGCTTGCCTGGCAAGCTCAAAGAAACTGGTGTGAGCTACTAGAATGATCGTGGAGTTGTTAGATGGGGAGGTCTAAGAGAAATTGAGATTGTGAGATGTGGAGGACGGGTTCCTAGGTCAGAAGCTGGAAAGTTTGGGAATCCTGTATCTCATTATAAATACATCACAAGTTACTTGTACATTCTCTTACTAGACAGTTGGGCTGTTCCTTGGTTTTTAGTATATAAGCCATGCTGCAGTGAGCTTTCTTACACACGTCTCCTGGTGCACAGTGCACTAGTTTGTGTACATATACAGTTGATTCTTGTTCTTCACAGTAGTTAAATTGTGTGAAGTCACCGTATAGTCACACTAAATGAGTGGATGGTCAACCACTGCTTCTGGGGGAAGTATGTGCACATATATATATACATACACATATCTTCCGTAGATTATAAATTCTAGAAACAACTCATCCTGGTAGATTTTTATTTTACATAGAAAAAGAAGGTTCAGAAGTGTTAAGTGACTTTCCCGAGTTGGTATTCAGATGCATCCAACTGGCCCAGAGTCAGAACTTGAACTATACTGCCCTGTCCCCTACTGTGCTCCATCCTCTGGTCATCTCTAGAGAGAGCTGGAACAAGAGAGCAGAATGTCATCTTGTTCTCCCTCAGCTGGGAACATGTCCATCAAGCAACTTTAATTTTTTGCCGCTCTGTGCCTACCTCCAGTTAACCACCAAAGTGCCACAAGTATTGATTTGGGAGTTACACATAAATATTAGCAGGTAGTCAAATTTGCAAATACTGAATCCCTGAATAATGAAGATCGACCGGACCCAGGTGTAGAATTGCTGGTTCTTAAGGTGTGTGTACAGGTTTAACTTCACGAGGTAACAGTATGGCTGGCCAACTTAGACTCTGCCAGCAGTCCTGGGATCGCGTTCATCACATCCTCACCACTGATGGCAATCACCTGACTTTTTAACTTTTGCTAACTTTTGCTTGGTAGAAGAAAATGGAAATGTGGTTTTAATTTACTTTTTCCTGGTTACTAATAATGTTCTAGTTGCATACCATCTTCTATGAACTGCCTGTTTGTTTCTTGTACTCATTTTTGGTTGGGTTGTCATTTGTTGATTTACTCATAGTTGTTTATATTGTTTGAATGCTGAGCCTTGTATGTGTTGCAAATATAGTCTGCCAGTTTCTGGCTAGCTTTGTTATTCATTTTCTTTTGATCAATAGAAGTTCTTAATTTTAATGTAGTTGAACTGTTCATTATCAGTCTTTTCCTTACTGGTTTGTGTCTTTATTCTTTTCTATTTGCAAAACCTTTTGTTCCAGCAACATTTATTGAAAGATCCATCGTTTCCCCAGTGGTATATAGTACTATATCTGTCGCACAGAAAGTTCCTGGATCTATTTCCTGGCTGCCGTGTATACTTTTGGTTAATTTGTATGATCCTGTGCTGACAGCACAGTTAATTACTAATTATTTATGCTAAGTCTTGATACCCAGTAAGGCGAATACTTGTTCTTTTTCTTCTGGAATGTTTTGCTGTTTACTCCTTGCTCTTCTAAATATACATTTTAGAATCAGTTTATGTAGTTCCTTAAAAACCCTAATCGACAGGCCGGCCCCGTGGTGGTTAAGTGCATATGTTCCGCTTTGTTGGCCTGGGGTTCGCCGGTTCTGATCCTGGGCACCAACGTGGCACCACTCAGGCCATATTGAGGCGGCATCCCACATGTCACAACTAGAAGGGCCCACAACTAAAATATACAACTATGTGCTGGGGTGATTTGGGGAGAAAAAGCAGGAAAAAAAGAAGATTGAAAACAGTTGTTAGCTCAGGTGCCAGTCTTTTAAAAAAAGAAAGAATCCTTTAAGCACACTCAGAGCCCTGTCTCTACTGTATTTCATGATTTAAGGGTAATTGTTATTTTACGTGAGACATGTTTTATGTGATGGCGTCAAATCCTGAGTGCGTACTGAGAGGTGGCTGCTCTCCCTGGGTGCCTGTCCGTGAGGGATAGAGGAGGTTGGGGCAGGTGCCAGGACACCAGGAGCAGATTGCTAGGAAAGAAGTGTGGCCTGTTCTGTTCGCTTACACACTTGGGAAGGTTGGGCCTGTTTTGGTTTTTATGATAAAACACATGTAAGAGGGAAAAGTCAGCTTAAGTGTGTATTTGTTGTAGCAATTTAGGAGGTAAGTCACTCGTAATTCCACTACTCAGAGGTTAACGTCCTACTGAATGTGTATCTGTGAAAAAGTACTCCTTTTGACAGTTTATGGGACTTCTTTGAATTTCACATAGACTTTTTCCTCCCAAACTAGTATATTCTGGTCACAACCTAACTATGCTTTTATGCCTAGATGAACAAGAGAACTGGACAACCCATGATCCATATCTACTTGGACAAGGAAACAGGAAAGCCTAAAGGCGATGCTACAGTGTCCTATGAAGACCCGCCAACTGCCAAGGCAGCCGTGGAGTGGTTTGATGGTAGGAGCCCTAGATTGACACGGGTGTGCTCACTGGCATTCTGTACTCTGCCTGCTCTGGGGCACACAGAGGGTCTTGTAGCAACTGTTGCGTGTCACCTTGCAAGTAAAGAAAGGCTCTTGCTAATGTATTGAACTCTGTTAGAACATCAGTCTTTGAAGTGGCTGTAGCTAGAGGGACAGATAGATTGTCCCTCTTTGTGACTATAGGGCATGGCAGGAGGGAGGAGCTTGGCCATCAGAGCAAGAAGACCCTCTGTCTACTCCTGGAAGAGCACAGGCCGACTGTTAGGAAGCTGCTTGCCTGGCTCCCTTTAGCCTTGTGAAGGTCCAGCTGCTGACCCTGGATTAGGAGATCCCTTATTTTCAGTTGTTATTAGTAGAAATCCACTTTGCTTAAAAGTTGTGGGGCTGGCCCCGTGGACGAGTGGTTAAGTTTGCGCACTCCACTTCAGCGGCCCAGGGTTTCGCTGGTTTGGATCCTGGGTACAGACATAGCACTGCTCATCAGGCCACAGTGAGGCAGCATCCCACATGCCACAACTAGAATGACCACAACTAAAATATACAGCTATATACTGGGGGGATTAGGGGAGAGAAAAGCGGGGAAAAAAAGTTGTAAATGCTTTTCTGAGTACAGATGTCAGAAGGTACAGAAAGCCCCACAAACATCTTAGCCAGTGCACGTGTGAGTTTCTAATATAGCCCTGACATTGATCCTGGGTAAAGGCCTTTTCTGGCCTTGCCAGTAAAGATCTTAGAGAAGGTTATGAGTAGGGCACACTTGTACATTGGGAATGGTTGAGTTGGTGACATGGAGTTGGTGACAAAGGAGTAGCCTAGCCTTGCGCAGTCCCAGTCCCTCAAGGAGGGAGAATTGGAGGTTGGGAGTAACTGATGTTCTGTTATCTTGTTCCAGGGAAAGATTTTCAGGGGAGCAAACTTAAAGTCTCTCTTGCTCGGAAGAAGCCTCCGATGAACAGCATGCGAGGTGGCATGCCTCCCCGTGAGGGCAGAGGGATGCCGCCGCCGCTCCGTGGAGGTATTTACTGAGCACCTTCTCTGAGCTACCTCTGAGATGCTTTGAACGTTTTTTATTACCTTTGTCTGAGAAACGATTTCTAGAATGAAGACAAGCCCATTAGAAATACGTAAAGATGTGTAGGGTCACTACTCGACTATTGAATGCTGACAGTAGAAGTTTTTGGTAGTAAACGGAAGAAAAGAACGAGGGTTGCTTGGTCAGGAAGGTTGGAATCCCCATGGAACCACTCTGCCTGGGTGTCAACCCTGAAGCTGCCATTTACTTATTCTGCTCTGGTTTCTGCATCTGTATGAAAATGCTGGCAGTCATACCGTTGTGGGGACTCACTCAAGTAACGTATGCGGGAAGTACAAGCTCGGCCCTGGGGCCTGTGGAAGAGAGTGGGGCAGATGGTGGGTCAAAGACAGCTGTGATCTTATTGATATATATTTCCCTGTAGCAAGTCGGGTGCGAGAAGGAGATGATTTGCTTTTTCTTATTGCAGGTCCAGGGGGCCCAGGAGGTCCTGGGGGTCCCATGGGTCGCATGGGAGGCCGTGGAGGAGACAGAGGAGGCTTCCCCCCAAGAGGGCCCCGGGGTTCCCGAGGGAACCCATCCGGAGGAGGAAACGTCCAGCACCGAGCTGGAGACTGGCAGTGCCCCAATCCGTATGTACTTCTCTTGGCAAGTTGATACCCTACATTTCACCCCATTCCCACTCTGGAGAGGAGGCCTGCTGGATTCTCTTTGTCTAGAGGAGCATAATGATGACCCTGGTTGCTCTGTCGTGGGGTAGGTGACCTAATCTATCATTCACCAGCTGCTTCAGAGCCTTCTGAAGAAGGGCACAGTCCACTGGACTCCTAGGGTCCACGTGTCCCTGGCTGTACAGATGTTTTGCTGGATCAGACGCTGGTCCTGTGGGTGCATTGCTGCCTGAGGCTCGCTCTCTCTAAAGCCATTTGCTGTGGACAGATTCTCTTAATGGTGTTTGACCCGGGACCCAGTGTTTGTGGTGGTGGAGCACAGTGTGTGCCTGCTCGTGTCGCCTCTGCTTGTTCAACTTCCTTAGTTCAATTGCTGATTTCTCTTGTGATACAATTTTACACAGGGGGTGTGGAAACCAGAACTTCGCCTGGAGAACAGAATGCAACCAGTGTAAGGCCCCGAAGCCTGAAGGCTTCCTCCCGCCGCCCTTTCCGCCCCCGGGTAGGTACAGGTTTTGTGAGCATCCCCTCAGCTTTTGGTACTAAACCTCTTTTGTTAACTTGGTGGGCTTGGTAAACTACAGCTGCGCGCTGCTGAGAACCAGGTCAGTGAGTGGTTTCAGTAAGTGCAGCCCTAGTGCTGGGGCCCTTGCAGTTCTGTCATCGCTTCTAGAGTGTGACCCAGAGGTTTGGATCAAGGAAGGTGTCTGCTTTGTTTCTGCTCTGGGAGAAGGCAGGAGATCCTGAGCAGCCTCTGCATCCACCCTTTTTCTTTGTCTTGCCACTGATCTGTTCTCTCCTGTCCTCTCCCTTACCTTAGGTGGTGACCGCGGCAGAGGTGGCCCTGGTGGCATGCGAGGAGGAAGAGGTGGCCTCATGGACCGCGGTGGTCCCGGTGGAATGTTCAGAGGTGGCCGTGGTGGAGACAGAGGTGGCTTCCGTGGCGGCCGGGGCATGGACCGAGGTGGCTTTGGTGGAGGAAGACGAGGTGGCCCCGGGGGACCCCCTGGACCTTTGATGGAACAGATGGGAGGAAGAAGAGGCGGGCGTGGAGGACCTGGAAAAATGGATAAGTATGTGAGGGTGAAGACCAGCCGGGGGCCACAGGGCTCATCGCCGGGGCAGCCGCTTCCCGTCTTTGCCTGCAGCGCGCCCGCCCTGTTACAAGGAGGCCGGAGGCCTCCCCGGGCTCAGGTCTGTGTGGAAGGGCTTCCTTTCCCCACTTTAACCCTCGCCCCTTCTCCTTATTGCCTTCCAGAGGCGAGCACCGTCAGGAACGCAGAGACCGGCCCTACTAGGTGCAGAGACCCCGCAGAGCTGCATTGACTACCAGATTTATTTTTTAAACCAGAAAATGTTTTAAATTTATAATTCCATATTTATAATGTTGGCCACAACATTATGATTATTCCTTGTCTGTACTTTAGTATTTTTCACCATTTGTGAAGAAACATTAAAACAAGTTAAATGGTAGTGTGCCGAGTTTTTTTTTCTTCATTTAAAGATGGTTGTTTAACTAAGACTTAACAATGGGAATTCCTTGTGAGCATGCTCAGTATCATTGTGGAGAACCAAGAGGGCCTCTAACTGTAACAATGTTCATGGTTGTGATGTTTTTTTTTTTTTAAATAAAATTCCAAATGTTTATAAACAGTCATCCTTCTCAGCCTCTGTTCCGCAGTCGCTGCATGTCTGCCTGGAGCGTGTCCCAGACAAGGCCCCTCCAGGTGTCGACAGGGAAATCTGAAATGGTTGTGACGTGAAAACAAGGTGGGACAGCCCAGCATGGGTCACAAGCTGCCAGCCAAGAAAAGGGGATTGGAGTGTCACTTTGACCCTGGGCCGTGTCTTGTGGCAGGATGTCATAGCCCGGGTCTGTCTGATTTGGAGTGGGGAGGGCTGTGTGGAGGCTCTGTCACCGCAGCATGGAGTCCTCCGAAGCCCCTTCGGTTCGCATGAACGTCTGTGAATGACGCTCCCAGGCAGCGCAGTTTGGTGTGCGTTCCGAGTCAGGGTTCACACTCAGCAGGACGAAGGTCAGCCGCAGTGACAGCTCGGGGTGGGGAAACCCTTATTTTCATTTCCTACTCAGTGATGTTGAAGCTTCCTTGATGTTAGGATGTCAGAGTTTTAAAATTTGGTCAACAGTCTAATACTAAAATAGAGGCTACTGTAAAGATCAACGGTTGCTTTGTGCGAGGTCAGAGGTCAGGGCTTTTTCCAGTGGACGTGTTTCTGAAACTTAGGGAGAAGATGAGAAGAGCCCCAGACCCTACACCTCTTGGCCTTTTTGGTCAGTCTTACCTTTATGCAAATCCAAGAAGAGACGAGTGTTTGTTTCAGGTCCAGGCTGGTAGATTGGGGTCTGGCCCTCCTGTGCGTGGGTGATAGCAGTCGTTCAAAGATTGACGCCAGGTAAGCACTGTGACTCCGTCAGCGAATAAAGAAGTTCATCACCAGACAGTCAAGAAACAAACTCGGCCCTCAACACATCCTCCCAGTCAAAAAAGACTGGCTAGTGTCCAAAGGGTCCAGGAGAGATTGTCACCTTTAGCCAGGGGCAGGCACAAGAAACTGTGGGAGAAACACTTTTTTCTTCCATCCCCTGCCCAGTGGGAGCAGGGCCTTGGGAAGCATCTGTGGAGCTGGTGTGTCCTTCATTGCTCACGGTGGCCCTGCCGCACGGGGTTTGCATTGCTCGCCTGTGCTCTGCTGGTGGCCAGGGTGGGTCCCGGGCACTCTCCCCTGCCCTCCTGGACGGATGTTCAACACACAGCTTTGTGGTCCCAGGTTCCATCTCTGCATTGCTGAGTCATTTCCTATGAATATGCATTGCTCTCCAACCTTTGCAAAACGCTCCCTTAACCCCTCATTATTGCCATCCAGCCACCAAACCATTTGTCTGTTCCCTTAGTTTCCTCCTCCTCTCCCTTTCTAGAACCCACTTCCAATCAGTCTTTTGCCTCCACGTTGCCAAATCAGTGGTGGTTCCTTCTCAGTTCTCCGATCTTCGCTGCTGCCTCCTCTTCCTGAACTAAATGTAGGAGGACCCGCAGGCTGGTGCCAGGGCTCCTCTGACCGCTTGTCTGGCTGACTGTTGCTCCCTCCTAAGTGCCACCTCCTCCCGGGTGTCTGAGGCACTGCAAGCAGGGCTGGATCCCGCCCCGCTCCTCCCTCCACCCCATCTCAGCAAATGGAATCTTGGAGTCCTTCCTGACTCCTTGTTCTCGTGTTTGCGCCAGCCCCCAGTGCAATCATCACTCTCTTCGAAGTACAGTGCAGCCTCCCACCTCCACCAGCCGCCTCACCTCTGCTGGGCTCCCTGCCTCCCTCGGCCCCTGTAGCCCTTCCCCCACAGAGGCCAGAGCGACTTCTTGAGGCCTAAATCAAGTCGATTCTTGAAACCCTTCAGGGACTCCCACCACACTTGCCATGACCACAAGGCCCTAGGAGATGGGGCCCGTGCAGGCCCCTGTGACCTCAGCTGTCCTGCTCTGCCTTGCTCACTGCAGTCCAGCCACTGCCGGCACGCCGTTCCTCCAAAGGGCCTAGGCCGCGCCCACCTCAGCCTTGGCAGGCGTCAGAAGTATCAGAGCCAGGGTTCACACCCCTCAGGCCCAAACTTAACCACATCACGGCTCCTGCATCATGCCGAGCACTGCCCCAACACGTTTAATTCCTACTAACCCTTTGAAGTGGGTAGGATACTCCCCCCCTTTCGCCGAGGTAAGGGGCACGCTCCCTCCAGAGCTCCAGTGCTCACCCTCTTGCCTCCCCACTGGGGCATCTTGTTTCTGAAAGGCCAGGGGCTTATGGAGCCGTTGCCTCCCGGCCTGCAGCCAGTGCTAAGAGACGATGGGTGCTAAGGGACGACAAGTGGCCCTCTCTGGGAACTGCTGCACAGACAACCATCGCATGTGACAGGCATTGCCTGTCTCCTGCCTGGAGCTGGAACTGCTCCAGGAGTAGCCTCTTGGCTCTGCCTAGGGAAGGGTTTGTCACCAGCACTCAACAGTCCTGCAGGAGGTGTTCATGTCCTAGGGGTGGGCTTAGGATGGAGGTGTTTATGTCAGGCAGACCAATTTCTCTGAGCCAAAAGAAACGTCTGGACTGCACTGACCTCAGATGTCCTCAGGCAGCATAGCCCCGTCTCAGAGGGCTGCCCAAAGCTGGTCGGTCGGTCGGTGGGGGGAAGGTGGGGAGGAGGAAGAGGAGAATGGACAGGGGCAGAGGGGAGCAGGAGAGGTGGGAGGGACAAGTCAGAGATAAAGTCTTGCCTAGTCCCACACCCTGCTCCAAACTCTCCAAGAGCTCCTGGTCAGTCACACTTGGAACGCAAATTTACAACACGTCCTCATGGTGCCTCTAGGCCATGCTCGGCAGACCGGGGCAAAGGTGGGGTCAGTGGGGAGACTGATGTGTGCCCCAGCCACGGACAAAGGTCCATAGGCAGTGGCTCACGTGCTCCAAGGAAGGAACGTGGAGCTTCAGGGCTGAAGCGGCTGCAGGGCCAAGGCCAGTGCAGTGACCAGGGCAAATGGCCAATGCGACTGGGAGCCAAGCCCCCAGACACCAGGGCCAACAGCCAGCTCTGGAGCTGCCCCACCCTGCCCCGCTCCTGAAGAGCTGCCGGGCTCAGGGCAAGCCGTGGACACAGCGCGATGGAGGCAGACAGCAGGTTCTTGGGCTTTCTGGTTTTGCTTCTTCTCATGGAAGCTTGGGGTCACCTCGCACAACCAGGGCAGGAGCAGTCGTCCTGGTTGGACCCACATCTGGACAGAGCTGCCTGAAGTCCCCTGTGGGTCACTCACCCACCCTGGGCAGTGCTCACAGTCTCCGTCTAGCCTGGAGAGCTTTGAATGGACCCAACCAGCACCCAGCTGCCCAGTACCAGGGCCGGGGCCCGCCGGGGAGGGCTTCGCTCGAACACTCCGCGGCCATTGCCCGACCTCCAGCTGCAACCAAGGCCGAGCAGGCTGCTCCTTGGCACCCAGCAGTGCGGGCAAGAAATCCAGCCACGTGCCCACTGGCCCCAGAGCTAGACCGAGCCTGCAGTGGAGCCACAGCACTCTGTACACCGAGGTGGCCTCTGGGGCCTGCAGGGATGGCTCGGGACAATCATAGCCAAAGTGCTCGTCCCTCCAGCAGTTCATGTGGCTTCCCTCGATCCTGCAAGGAACAACAGAGGTTGCCACACCACAGAGGGGGTCAAATTCAATGCCCTCCATGGCCTGGGCCTGGGTGTGGCCACCCCAGTCGGCACCACACCTGCCACGTGTCTTAGAATCAGAATGGTGGAGTCTACAGTCAGAGCGGGCCTCTGATGGCAGGCCACAGCTCCGGGGACTGGAGGGAGGGGGTGCAAGTCCTCCTCTGGTCCCCTCCTCCTCAGAGGAGTAGTGGACGTACGCCCCAGCTGCGCTGAGTGGAGTAATACTATCATTTTTCACAAGTCTATGATGTGACTCTACTGTTGCCCCATTTTACAGATGGTGCAACTGAGGCTCCAGGAACTTAAACATCTCACCCAATGACCAACAGCAGGGTTCAGTCTGGGTTCAGTCTGACCTCTCCTGTGTCTAGAGCAAGAGTCAAATTCCAGCACATCTGCTGACCACAGACATCCCTTGCCCTCTCTGGGCCTCAGTTTCCCCAAATTATAAAATGAGAACATACAAAAGCATCATACCTCATAGGATTATTCTGAGGATTAAATTACTTAGTATCCACACCCTGAGCTTTCCCCAGTCCCATCTCCAGCAGTCCCTTCCTCCTTGGGTACCAGAAGTCCCAAACCTGGGAGTTGTTCCTGCCTCTGTCCTCACATTCACACCCAATTCACCAGCACATCCTATCAAACTCTACCCTCAAAAGACAGCTGGAATCCACTATCTTCTCACCACCCACTGGCACCACCTGGTTTCCTCTGGGGCTCCTGCCCTGCCCACCACAGCAGCCACAGGGAACCTGCTAAGACCTAAGTCGGGTCATACCTCTCCCCTGTTCTAAATCCCTCTACGGCTCCCATGTCCCTCAAAAGAGGCATGGCCCACCAATCCCTACTCCATCTGTCCACAATCTCTCTATCCTCGTCCCTCCCTTTATCTCCCTCCACTCCAGCCTCTCAGGCCGCCTCACTCTTTCTTGCACCCCAGGCACCTGCCCACCTGCAGCACACACCCTGACTGTTCGTTCTGCCTGAAATACCCGCCAGATCTCACACAGCTGCCTCCCTCACCTCCTCTCCTGACCACTGACTGTAAATCGCAGGCCAGTCCCACCCCTACTCCTGCTGCCCCTCGCCTGGCTCCACCTCTCTGTTCTCACCAGCCTCATGCCTGGTTCAGCCCAGAGCCGCCTCCCCGCTGGACTGCGGGCCCTGAGAGGCAGCTCTGTTTCATTCCCTGCCTTTTGCTCTTGGTTTCCAGAGCCAAGAGACTCGGCACACAGTAGGTGCTGTGCAAGGGTCAGCCATTACTATTACTAGTTAGGGGCCTTCCTCAGTCTGTGATGGAGGGCAGAGCAGGACCTGCACCACCTGGGTGTCCAGGGCATTGGGGTGAGAGCCCCCCTTTTGAAAGGTCTTGAGGACTCAGTGAGACAAGGAGGTCTAGCACACAGTAGGTACTCAACAAATGCCCCGATCCTGGAATGAGGGTATTTTCATAATAATTATGTCCACACCCCAGCTCCATCAGCTGCTCTCCTGACTGAGCCCTAGTTTGGGCATCACGGCGTCCCTCCTGGAGGTGACTCACCAGTTCCTTCAGGTCAAGGGCACAGGGCAGGTCCAGCACACAGTAGGAGCTTTATTAAAGCTCTGAGCGTTGGCTATTCTTGGCAGTTCTTCCTCTCAAGCTGGCCTCGCCTGGCCAGCAAGGCTGCTGCCCAGCCAGCCAGGCCTGGCGTCGCCCACCCAGGAGCAGCAGGGGGCAGGATTTCCCGCGGATCCTGGCCAGGTCCCTCCTCTATAGTTGCAAAGGAAACCAGCGGGGGTTAACCCTCCAGAGCCAGGCCGCCCCAGGCTGCCTCCTGTCCCCCTCTCCGCTTTATTCTGCGCCCACCTGGGCAGCCAGAGAGATGGTCGGAGACTGGCGGGTCCCCAGCCTGCTGGGTAGCGGCGGCGGCGTCAGACACGTGGGCCTCAGCCACCTGCCTACCCCTCTGCGCCTCAGTGTCCTCACCGGAGAAACGGGTTCCCCTAACTCAGGGTTAAAAATGAGTCCTCAGTGAGGAGCCGGACGCCGAGTGGGAAAACGGGGCCAGCCTCCCCCTCCCGCGGCCGACCCTGCGGGTAGGAAGCTCGCCATCGAGGCGGGGCGGCCTCAGCTATCCGGCCTGGGGAGGTCTGCTCGGGCGGAGGTGACTCTGCAGCCCCCGGCCGCTATCGCTTCCTGAGTGGGTCCTGGGAACCGCCGGGCCGTGCGGCCCGCCTAGGGAAGCCACTGCGGGGCAATTAAAGCTCCAAACCTCTCCCCAGGAGACCAAGGAGGGTGGAAGGGGTCGTGGGAACCAGCTTGGGTGGGATGGCCGCCTGGGCTCGGAGGGTCGCCTGGCGGACCCCTCGGCTCAGACCGGACTCCCGGCCCGCCCCGCTCAGGAGGCTCCGTCTCCAGCTCCTCCCCCGCCCGCCCTGCCCGGCCCGGAACGGCGCGGCCCCTTTAAGAGCGCGGCCGCCCGCCCCCTCCAGGCCGGATCCGAATTCCAGGGAGGCGGGGCGGCGGCGGCGGGCGCGGAGGCCGCGGGCACCGGGATCCGCGCTGCTCGGGCGGCGCCTCCCTGCGGCGGCCCGGCCCCGCTCCGGCCCCCGCCAGGGCGATGCTCCCCGAGGCCGCGGGATGAGCCAGGTGAGCGTGGGGACCCCTAGCACCCCCTGCCCGGCGCGCACTGATGGGACCTGGCGGCTACGGTTGCGGCCTGTGTTCCTCGGGCTGTGTGACCTTGGACGGCCCCGCACCCTCTCTGGGCTGAAGGCAAAGGACAGCAGGGGCTGGCGGAGGCCGTTCTGAGTCCCGGCCTGGGGCTCTAGGGAGGCTTCTCGGAGGAGGCGGGGCCTGGCCCCGGCCCACGGGCTGCCGGATCGCGCTGGGGATCAGCAACGCGGCCCTGCTCCGGCAGCCACTGCTCTGCGACCTTGAGTGAGCTCTTACCCTCTCCGAGCCTCAGTTGCCTCATCTGTAAAATGGAGACAGTATCACTGCGTGCTCAGCCCTGGCCACGGTCACTGAGGTTACGGTTACTATTACTGCTATGGCGTTGTTATAATGACACAGTCCTTCGTGAACTGGGGGCTGACGGAGGACCCGGGACCTTCCCGGAGGAGGGAGGAGGTGGGGTCGGCACCAGCCCTGAGCAGTGGAGCCAACCCCTCCCTGAGGTCTGATCGGGTTCCTCTCCTGTTCTCTGTGAGCGCCCGGCCGTGGGCTTCATCTTCTAGGGCTCAGCTCTTCACCTATCACACCGGGCAACAAGGACGGGGGACCCCCCCTGCCTGGTCTCCCATTACCCCCCTAAAAGAGCCAAACACCAAACCCTTATGGACGCTAAGTCATTTCCAAAAATTATCCCATTAGATCCTACGAGGAAGGTAATATTGTACCCATTTCGCAGACGAGGAAACTGAGGTGCAGTTCTTCATAGCTGGCACACGAACCCAGGCATTTGGCCTGAAATGACAGGCGGGTGCAGGTGGTCAGCGGCTTAGTCTGTCCTGAGTGCTTGCTGGGTCCTCACCCCAGTCTGACCTGTGTCCCTGCCCACAGTGACTCGGCTGGCCCGGGCATGGCGGACCCAGTGGTGGGCATCGCGGGCTCGGCAGCCAAGAGCGTGCGGCCGTTCCGCTCCAGTGAGGCCTATGTGGAGGCCATGAAGGAGGACCTGGCCGAGTGGCTCAACGCCCTGTACGGCCTGGGTCTGCCCAGTGGTGGCGATGGCTTCCTGACGGGGCTGGCCACGGGCACCACCCTGTGCCAGCATGCCAACGCTGTCACAGAGGCCGCCCGCGCTTTGGCCGCTGCCCGCCCGGCCCGTGGCGTGGCCTTCCAGGCGCACAGCGTGGCGCCCGGCTCCTTCATGGCCCGCGACAATGTGGCCACCTTCATCGGCTGGTGCCGCACGGAGCTGGGCGTGCCCGAAGTGCTCATGTTCGAGACCGAGGACCTGGTGCTGCGCAAGAACGAGAAGAGTGTGGTGCTGTGCCTGCTGGAGGTGGCGCGGCGCGGGGCCCGCCTCGGCCTGCTCGCCCCTCGCCTCGTGCAGTTCGAACAGGAGATCGAGCGGGAGCTGCGCGCTGCACCCCTGGCCCCCAACGCCCCCGCTGCTGAGGACCCCACCGAAAGCACCGCGGTCCCCGGGGCTCCCCACCGCGGGCCCCGCATGACGCCCAGCGACCTGCGCAACCTCGACGAGCTGGTGAGTTCTCTGCTGAGCACTGTGTGCCAGGCTCCAGACATGGAGCCAGGCCTGCAACTGGTCCTTGAACCTCTCAGGGCCCACCCTGCTATCTGCAGGACAGCCGGCCCCACGAAAAGGGTGCATATGTTGAGCACCAAGTGTATACCTGACCCCAAGGAGATGAGCAGGCCCAGAGAGGGAGAGGTGCCAGTTGAGGTCACACGGCCCAGCTGGGCCTGGGATACAATCCGGGCATCCATGGAATGATCTCCCGCCTTCCTTTGGGCGCTAACCGTGCGCTAGATAAGTGCTGTGTATGCCTTCCTCCAGGGGCCACAGGATTTGAGCACCTCCTGTATGCCCTCCCTGCGCTCCAGTGCTAGACAGTTGCAGCCACAACATCATGGAGCGTGAGGTTGAGTGGGTGCCTGAGACTCTTGGCCCTGGGCAAGGTGCCTGGTACAGAGCAGGCGCTCAGTGAATGCCTAGGAAGCTCCCAGGGGCTCTGCAGGCCCATCCCACTCCCCAGGGCCCTTATCACTTATCTGGGAAGCCAAGCCCGGAGCTGCTGCTGCTGTGGGAGCTGCAGGATTAGTTCTGCTCCGAGCATAGATGTGCGGGACCCTGACCCCGGCTCCCTCCTCCTCCTAGGACCTAGGTGTCCCTGACACCCCCATGGCTGGGCCAAGAGTTTCCTTCTTATCAGGAGGTCAGGACTATGATGTGCCCGTCCTGGAGGCGGGTAGCCGCCTGGCCGTGGGCAGAGGCTCCACCCCGCCCCACCCCTGTCCTGGGCTGGAGTCGCGCAAGGCCCCACCTGCTCATTTCCTCTGGTTCTGCTGTGGGCGCTGAGGCGGGCAGGGCCGCCCACATAGCCAGCCTGGCAGCTCCCAGCCTGGGGGGGCATGTGGGCAGACGTGTGCTTGCTGGGCGGGTGGCCTGTGTGTGCATGTTGGTGTGTGTGTGCCCCTCGTGTCTGTGGCACCCCCACCTCAGTGTGGTGTGGGCCCCCAACACTCGTGTCCTATGACCTGCCTCCTCCCAGGACCTGGCCTCCCTGTGGGCCTGAGCCTTCATGTCTGTGAAGGGGGTGAAGGGGGAGTGAGGACAGGCTCCAGGGCTCCTCCTTGGCACAGACCCTGGCCTGACCACAGCTCCGCCATCTTATCCTGCTCAGTTCCCTGACCCCTGCTAGCCAAAGAGAAAGGAGAGCTGGTAAAGGTCAAGTGTAGAGGCTGCACCCACGTCTGGGGCAACACAGTCCATGTCCCCGTTCCCCAGAGGACTTACTTCCTCCTGACCCTGAGCTGCTGACATCAGGCCCCAGAAGGAGGGATTTGACCCCTGACCCCCAGCCTCTCCTCTCTGGCCTCAGGTGAGGGAGATCTTAGGCCGATGCACCTGCCCAGATCAGTTTCCCATGATCAAGGTTTCCGAGGGGAAGTACCGCGTGGGAGACTCCAGCTTGCTCATCTTTGTGCGGGTAAGAGCGAGGGGCTGCCTCGGCAGGTGGCAGCCTAGGGGGTGGGCTGCCAGGCCCAGGGGAAGGCGGTGACCTGCGCACGCCGGCTCCCACAGGTGCTGAGGAGCCACGTGATGGTACGTGTGGGTGGCGGCTGGGACACGCTGGAGCACTACCTGGACAAGCACGACCCTTGCCGCTGTTCCTCAGGTCAGTGCCAACCAGACGTGGGCGGGTGGGTGAGAGGGTGGGGGTTTCATCTCTGTGGTCCCACCCCTCACAGGCCACCCATCTTCTCTTCCCGCAGGCCACCGTCCACCCCAGCTGAGGGCCCGCACCTTCTCCCCACAGAGGGTGTCGCCCACACCCAGCCCCCGTGCTGGTAGCCCAGCCCCTGGGGGTGAGCGCCGGGGCTCCCGGCCCGAGGTGACACCCATTAGCTTACGCAGCTCAAAGGACGGGCTCGAGACCCCGCTCAGGTGAGAGGCAGGAGGACATGGAGTGGGGGTGGGGGGGCGTCCGCCCTGGCCCGGATGACAAAGGAGCCTGTGCTCCAGAGTGACTCACACCCTGGGAAAAGTTCCCGTGGGTGGGGGCGGGCATGGCTTCCCATCTCCATGGCAACCCAACCAAAGGAACAACACAGCTGGGGCGGGCCCTGGGGGCTGGGTGGCGGCCAGTCCAACCCTGCTTCCCTCTGGCCTGCCCAGGAAACGGGAGGCCTGGGGAGCAGGAGCTGAGGGCCCGGAGGCCTTACCTCTTCCGCTGCCTTGGGGTGGGGGAGAGGCTGGCTGCAGGAAGCTGCTGCAGTGTCTCTTACTTCTCCTTGGAAGTCCCCAGGACAGACAGAAGCCCTTGACGGCCCCCACCAACACCCCACCACTACCACAGGTGTCTTCCCAGCCCCCCCAACCACAGATCTGCTGGTTCGTTCCTCCCCCTGCCCTTTCTGCACAAGTCCTCTCTCCAAGGTGCCCCATCCCTCTCTCTTGTTCCCCTGCCCCAGGGCCCGGGACCAGCTGCCCCCCCATCCCCGCTCCCGCCGCTACTCCGGGGACAGCGACTCCTCAGCCTCCTCAGCCCAGAGTGGCCCTCTTGGTGCCCGCAGTGACGACTCAGGCACTGGCCCCAGGAGGGAGCGGCCCAGCCGGCGGTTGACCACAGGCACCCCAGCCTCCCCGAGACGGCCCCCTGCCCCGCGCAGCCAGTCCCGAGACCGGCTGGATCGGGGGCGGCCCCGTGGGGCGTTGGGAGGCAGGGGATCCCAGCTGTCAGCCCCCAGCCCCGCCCGGCGGGCCCGGAGCCAGAGCCGTGAGGAGCAGGCTGTGCTGCTCGTGCGTAGGGACCGAGATGGGCAGCACTCGTGGGTGCCACGGGGCAGAGGCAGTCCCCAGACCCCCCGTGCGCGCAGCCCTGCAGCCCCCCGGCCTCCCCGGGTCTCCAGCCCCAGTCCAGAGTTGGGCACCACACCGGCCAGTGTCTTCCGCACACCCCTGCAGCTTGACCCGCAGCAGGAGCAGCAGCTCTTCCGGCGCCTGGAAGAGGAGTTCCTGGCCAATGCCCGAGCCCTTCAGGCTGCTGCTGGCGGGAGCCCCACTGGACCAGCCCCTGACCCAGCTCGGGCCCCAGACCCTCCAGCTCCTGACTCGGCCTACTGTTCCTCCAGCTCTTCCTCTTCGTCCCTCAGCGTCCTGGGTGGCAAGTGTGGCCAACCCGGAGACTCTGGCCGGATGGCCAATGGGCTGCCTGGGCCCCGAGGCCCAGCCCTGTCCAGCTCTTCTGATGAAGGCAGCCCCTGCCCTGGTGTAGGGGGCCCACCAGATGCACCTGGGAGGCCCCTGGCCGGCCCGGAACTGCCAAGGACCTGGGCACGGGGCCGGATGGATACACAGCCAGACCGAAAACCCTCACGCATTCCCACACCCCAGGGCCCCCGCCGCCCATCTGGACCCACGGAGCCCAGGGCCTGGCATGCCCTGCACTCGGTCAGCCCAAGAGCTGAGCCAGATTCCTGGATGTGATGGACCAGCCCAGCTGTCCCCAGGTCCCCATTCCTTCTCCTTTTCCTTTGTGGCCTTAACCCCACTGCATCAGGGAGCCCCCCCTGCCTCTCGGGTACCAGACCTCATGGGACCAGACCCCTTGGGACCACATGGCACAATGGGACCTCTGTTGTACATTCCGGTTGGGGGATGAGCATTGCTATTTAATTACTAATATTATTGAATGCCTTAGAGGAGGCCGGGCCAGCCCAGTGAGGACCCCTTCCGAGGTCCTGTGGCCCTGCAGAGCCTGACAGTAAAGTATTGTTTCAGCTACTTGTGTCTGCTTCTTGGGGACTCAGCCTTGGGGCCATCACATCGTTCTGGGGCCCTCATTACAAGTTGGGATTTTGGAGTTAAGTGACAGGGGGTAATGCCTGGCAGCTCTGACCTCCAGGACTCAGTTTACCTTGCCCATCCCAGAAATGCCAGGTGCATGTGAATTGTCCTTTATTACCTCCTGAGAGGCGTGACTTAAGAGTTTGTCCAGTGAAACTCCAGGAGTAGTCTGAGAGCTTCCAATCAGGTTCATAGCCAGTTCCCTTCCATCCAATGGGATCATGACGCAGTGAGGTCCAGAAAAGACTGACCTTGTCCACTGGGGCCTGGGGCCTGGCTGGGTCCAATGAGGCTCAAAGAGAAGCCTGTCGCCCAGGAGACTGGGTGGGAGCTTTCCTCATCCAATCACGGAAAAAACTCTGTTCTGTCCAATCCGAGAGAAGTTGGGCGATCTCGTCCAATCCAGGTCCCTGGTTGTTCCAGTCAAATAGGCGTTGGCCCTCCGCCCCCCCCCCCCCCCCCCCATTGGCGGCGGCGTCCAATTCGGTCACATGAGGCTGCAGCGCGCCGGGTGCAGCGCCCCCTGCAGGCGCAGGGCCGGGTGCGCAGGGCGGGCGCGCACCAGAGCGCAGCGCAGCAGCTCGCGGAAGAGACGCAGCACGTGCCAGTTGTACTTGGCGGAGCACTCGAGGTAGCCGCAGCGCCAGCCTCTGCGCACCAGGGCGGCCAGCGCGCGCCGAGGCCCGAAGCGCAGCCGCTGCCGGTCCCGCTTGTTGCCTACCACGAGGATGGGCGCCTCCGGTGCGCCCGCCGGCCTGGGGGCCAGATGGGGATGAGGGCCGCGGGATCCCACGGCCGTTGAATCCCCCCAGTGGGTATAGACACTCAGGAGCATCCCCTCCTGTGGCCAGAGACCCCCAGCAAACACCAGACCCGCGTGGCCCAAACACCAGATACAGCTGGAGACCTTCCCATGGACAAAGGCCTGGCCCGGCAGGCCTGAGACCCGACCCATGGCAGCGGAAGGACCCACCCAATCCCCTCGGGCAAAGGCCCAGCCAGACTGGCAAAAGCTCCCCACCCCTCTCCTCCGCACCCACAGCTCGGGCCGCGCCCCCACCTGGTCTCGGCGATGCGCTGCCGCAGCGCCTTCACGTAGTCGAAGCTGTCCGGGCTGCAGATGTCGTAGACGAGCACGAAGGCGTCCGTGTCCTGCAAGCTCCAGTCCTTAGGATCCTGCCACTCCTGGGGGCGGGAGGCCGGGGTTTGCCGGAGCCCCCTTCCCACGCTCCCACGCCCTGACCTTCTGCAGGGGCCTCGACGGTGAACTCATAGTTCATCCTCAGGCCTCGGCCGTCCCCATCCCCATCCCCATCTGTGCGCCCTCTCCCGCCAGCTCCCTGGGCCCCACTGTCCTCATGGCCGTCAGGGTAGAAATTTACAAGCAGTGCCTGAAGCCGGTCACCTCCTTCACTCCCGGTCTCCTCTCTGCCCACCCCCTATCCTCTTCCTCCTCCTCCCAGCTTTCCACAGCTCAGCTTGGGTCAGGCCCCTCCCCTCCCTAGACCCTAGCTCTGGTTACTACTGCCTTCAGATTAATTCCAAAGCTCGCGGCCCCGTGTTACCCCAGCCCTCGGAGAACACTGATTGTCGGCAGCTGTACACATTTAGGCTCCGGCCTAAGCACAAGCTGTCCTTTCCAGCTGGAAGGCTTTTGCCACTTTTTTAAATCAAAACTTCACTCATCCTTCCAGGTTCAGCCCAAATGCCACCCCCTCCAGGAAGCCTTGCTTAATCCTGCCTGTTCTTTCCTCTTCACCTCTCGGAGGCGTCCGGCTCCAAGGATTCAGTCTGTCCTGGACTTTGCACAAATTACCAAACGGGTCTTTGCTCCAGATAACAGGAATGAGGGAGCAGAGAATGACCCCCCGAGGAAGTACACCCCTGTGTCTGGCCCCAACCTCTCCCACTGCGGCCCTGCTCAAGGCCGCAAACACACAAAGCTCTCTCTCAGGGAAGCGCGACCATGCTCCGCTACGCGCTGATCCGGACCCGCCAGCGGAGGCAGGCAAAGAAAGGCACTTAGGCGAGGGAGAAGAAGCCACTTTGCAAACCGGGGCTTCGGGCCTGGTCTTGGGAGCCTCCAGGCCGGCGAGAAGGGGTGAGACATACGTAGACCAGGACACACATTCATCCTCCTATGCATGAACCCAGTCAGACATCCCAGGGCTGTCCACGCGGACGCGCACGTGTGCACCGAGCACCCCCCCACACACACACGCTGTCAAACGCCCTGACCCGCCCGTGGAGCCGCTACCTCTGGACCCCCGGGGCTCACACCCGGGCCAGCGCCGTCGCCGTCCCGGATGCTGAGGTCGTAGACAGCGCCGTCGAGCAGCACCGCGGGCCGGTAGAGGCGCGGCCCGTCCGTGGGCCGGTGGCGCTCGGGGTAGTCTCCGAACAGGAACTGACGGATGATGGCCGTCTTGCCCACACCCGGGGCGCCCAGCACGGCCACCCGCAGGCTGCCCCCCATGGCCCGCGCGCGCTGCCGCGCCCCGCGCTGGGAAGCCTCATGGGCCGGCGCCGCGCCGTGCGCCCTGCCCCGTGCGCCCCAGCCCCGCCTCACTCCTCATCGCCCCCCGGCGCACCCGGGGCCCGACGAGGCCAGGTCAGGGGACGGAGCTGGCGGCGGGAGGCCGGACAGACAGCCGCGCAGGCCGACGGCGGACGCACGAGCAGCTCCGGCGGGTGCAGAAGCTCTGGAGAGATGAGCCGGCGCGCGGCGCGCAGACACCGCCTCGGCCCCGCAGCGCGACCGGAGGCGCCACGGGCAGCGCAGGCACCGAGGTCCGACCTCCCGGCCGCGCGGGTCCACAGCGGCGCGGGGCGCGGGGCAGCTCTGCCTCTCGGCGCCTCCGTCCCTCCGTCCTTCTCTCGCTCCAGCGCCCGGAGTCGCCGCCCCAGCCGGCGGTGCGAGCGAGCGAGCGAGCGGAGCCTCCGGGAGGCAGCGATGAGGTAACCGCCCGCCCACCTCTCCCACCTCCCCCTACCCGCCCAGGACGCCCCTCCCGGGAAGGGTCGCAAGAAGGTGACTGGGGCGCAGGGAGCCCGGGGAGAAACCCACCCTCTCGGCGAACAGCGATCCTCTCACCGGTTCCAAAATAGAAGTCCCTTCCCGCCCACGTCCGCGTCCGCTCCTCCAAACACCGCTCCCCAAGCTGGCTCGAGACAAACCCCGGCCCGCCGGAGTCAGGCCGCCCGGGGTCGGATCCAGCCCTGGCTGTGTGACCTTGGGCGAGTCGCCGCACTGCGCTGGCTCTCGGCTCCGCATCCATCAAAGGCAGACACCGTTTCTTGAGAACTTACTACATGCCAGGCTTTTTACTAAACTGTTACCTACGTGATGGTGATCCTGGAAGCCACAGGCTCCACCTGGTATCTCCGTTTGAGAGAGAACACAGGCCCGAGAGGGGACTCTCCAGGGTTGGGGGAAGTGGATGGCCCCTGACCTGCAGCCTTGTGGTCCCTCTGAGGAGCCCCCACACCCCCGCCATGTCAAATGGCCGTCACTGAGGGAGGGCGGGAGAGAGGGTGCTGAGTGAGTACCCACTGGGTCACAGCAGCTCAGCCCCAAATCCCTGTCCCAACAAGGCTGAAAGATCCAGCAATTGGCCAACACCACCTTGGTCCCTGCTAAGGCCAACTTTTCTGCCCAAGTCTCCACCTGCAGCTTCCCTCAAAGCCCAAATGCCCGCTCCCTGGGGCCTGGTGAGAAGCTTTTTCCGCATCACAGCTTGGAAAGTCTGGGTTTGCCCACCCTCTGCTTCTGCTTGCCTCCTGCCTGCAGAGGGGGCTCCCACGTCTCTGACCAGATGCCCAGGTACTGGGAGAGATGCACAGACATCTCCATGTTCCTGTGCTGCCCAAGGATTTCACTTATCTGTCTCTTCAGAAAATATTCTCAATCTTACTGCTTGCCAGGGTGCTGAGATGCATTTAAAAAAGAAAGAAAGTCTTGCCTTAGGAGAGAAGGTTCTGAACACATGGGATCCAGGAACTGTAAGAGCACAGACAACGTGCCCACCGAAGCCTGGAGGAGGTGGAAGAGAGAGGAGGAGGTAAACCATGGAGTGGAGAAGCAGCAGGTGATGGCAACCAGAGGTGTTTCTCCAGACCAGTGAGTGTGTTTTCGTCCTTTCACACTGGATCAGGGCCCTGGGTCTGCTTTCACTCTTCTCCTCAGCCACTAGGGAGCTGAGAGCCAGACTTGCAGCTACCTCTGGCAGGTGTTCCAGATCTTAAAGCCCGGTGAGTGGGGACCCCTGACTTCCTCTTCCTTTTGCACCATGACTTTTCCCTTCACTAGATTTCTCCTCTTTTCAGGCTTTTGGGGTTTGTGAGCTGCCTCACTTCCTTTGGGGAACAAGGCAGGGAGTAAATAAACTAAGCACCCCGTCCCTTTTGGCACTCAGCAGGATGTGGGACTGACATCAGCACAGTCTGCCTTAAGGTTCTTGGCACTGTCCCCCTTCCCTGCCCGGAGCATCCTCTCTCCTTGCTCCTGCACACCCTTGGGAGCCAGTTCTGGGTGTCTTTCCTCTGGAAAACCTTCCTTGCTTCACATTCTGACAGAGTACCTCCTTGGGCAGGGCTTCTTCAGGAACCAAAAACAGGGCTGTGTGTGAGGTGGCTCTGAGTCCCCATGTGCTTTCTCAGTGTGTGGTTTTGGAACGATGGAGGACACTGTGGACAGGGGCTGTCCTAAAGCTCCCACAGAGCTGCACACTCCGCTGGGCTGACACATTCCCTAGTAGACTCTTGCATCAGCATCACTAACAGCAGTTCCCATTTGCCAAGGACCTATGATGTGCTTGTGCCAAGCCCTGACCCACGGCTGCGTGCTCATCGAGACTCAGAGGGATGTGATGATTGGCCCAAAATTGTTCAGCAGGAAAATGGCAGCCCGTGGACTGGAACCCAGGACCTTGGGCCACTGCCTGACTTTCTGAGAAACTCAACTTCATCTGGGCCCAGGGGCCAAAGGGGCTTCAGGAAGAGGTCAGCTGGAGCCCATGGCCCCGTGAGGAGGGACTTTGAGGAAGGCCCCCTGTCACCCAAAGGGGCTGAGCTTAGCTGTGACAGGAGTGGGCAGCCCTGGTGCCAGGCTTCCCAAAGCTAGCAAGCCAGACAACTTGGGCTGCCTGTCAGCCTGGGATGTGAATTTCAAAGTTTCTCTCATTGGTCCCCTCCCTCCCTCCCCAAGGAGGGGCAGTCAGGCTGCTGGCTGCTGCACCATGGTTCCCATGCTCCTGTCCGCTGCTCCAGGGAGCACCCACCAAGCATCCACACATCTGCTCCTTCAGCACATGGGACGTGGTGCTGCGCATACGGCCTGCCCTCCGTGACTTGTCAGGGAGACAGACATGCAACCAGGCACAGACAGATGGAAACAGGAGCACTGGGCTGGTTCAGGTCTGTGGGCTGAGGGGACCGGGGGCAGGCACCAGCCTGGCTGATGGTAGGGGCTCAGGAAGGGCCTGGTGACACACCTAAGCTGAGCCCTGAAGGACTAAGCCACACTAAGTGGGGTGGGCTGGGTGGTGGTTGAGAGGGACAGGCACTGGTAGAGAATTCTGTGTCCCCTCGATCATTGCCCTAGCCCCCCATGACAGGATGTCCCCACTACTGCCTGATCTTTGCCACATGGCTTCTTCCCAACTGGGGAAGCCCTGATTTCAGCCCTTCCCTGGGGTTGAGCACCCTGCATTGCATTCAGCTCCCAGGGGTACTTGCTCTGGACTCCTCTGGCCCAGCCATCTGGGCCATTCCACTGACCATTAATCATGGTCTGTCTTGCCTGTTGATCACAGCTCCACACCACTTGTCCCAGCAGTAACTTACTTCCTAAGCCCTGAATGGGCAGGCGCCCCTACCTCTGAGATGCCTGGCGCCTAGTGGGTCCTTGGTCATCATCATAATGCTGCGCATTGAGTGTAGCTGGTTAGCTTCCTGAAGGCCAGTGGGGTCTTACAGCCATGAGGGCAGAGCTTGCAGGCCCCCAAAGTGAGACCTCTTGGGTTTGAAACCTCCTCCCAGGGGTGTGTCGTCTGTGCAAGTTACTTGAATTCTCTGAGCCTCAGTTTCCTTCTCTATAAAGGGGACAATAATGGTCTTGACTTCATAGAGTTGTTGTGGGGTGAGATGAGATGATACAAAGAGGAAAACAAGACAATTTAGTAAGGCTTGGAGGGGAACAAAATTTGTACACATGAAACAATTTCGTTTTTATATGCAAATAGCTATTAGTTACAAAACCTAATGGAGGTGTAGGCATGTCTATGTGGGTATGCATGCACACACAGATTTCCTGGATCTGTCTGCTGAAGGGCCACCATAGAATAACAAGCACACCCAGCACCCAGATCTCGGTCTCTAAGACCACTCTCCAGGGAAAGGAACCAGGCTCGTTGGAGAAATGGCTGAGGCCAGGGTTGGAGCAGGACAAACACAAGATGAGCCTGCAGCATCTTGAAATATCAGAAAGTAAGGGAATGCTCCAAAGAAACAAAAGGACGGTGGCATGTCAAAGGGACACAGAGCCTGCCTGAAAGAGCTCCCAATGGCCAAAGCTGGAACAATTTAAGCAACAAAATAAATAATGTACTTTTGAATTAAGCCCAAATTATAAAATAAATATCCATGAGTCCAAACTGATAGGACTGAATGAATAAATAAATGCCCGAGAAGAAACAGATCTTCTTTCCAGAAGAATTCCAAATAATTTATGCAGCTACTCCCTGCCCCCACGCTCTTTCTGAGTGTAGGCGGCACTTAGTGACTTGCTTCTAAGGAAGAGTATGGAAAAGGGGTGAAGGTAACTTCTCAGGGGAGGAGGCTGCAGACACGACCTTGGCCAAGTGATCCAGGCCAGTGTGACAGTGATAAGTCATGTTGAGAGCGTGTACCCCTGACATGATGTGACGACAAGGGCACCTCTCTGGTCTTCTTCCTAAAAACCCACAACCCCATCTACCGAGAGAAAAACATCAGACAAACCCAAATTGAGGGGTAGTCTACAAGATACCTGGCCAGTACTCCTTGAAATTGTTAAGGTCAGGAAAAACAAAGTCCGAGAAACTGTCACAGACCAGAGGAGACTCAGCAGGCATGACAACCACATGGAATGTGGGATCTGGGAACAGAACGAGGATGTGAGTGGGCAAACTAGTGGATCCGAATAAAGTCTGGAGTTTAGTTTAAAAATTATATAATTTGTTATTTATGTGGTAAATATAATTCCCATATATTATAGTATATACTAACAAATATATATTCACATCATAAATATATATAGAAAAGAATGGAAAAGAGTCCATTTATAAAAGGAACCAAAAAATAGAAAATACTTATGAATCTATGTAGGAATAAATGTGCATGCAAGAACTTTTAAATGAAGAAAACTTAAAAATATTACAGAGATGTAAAAAAAGCACGAAGCAGTGGAAAGGCATCTACTCCTGTATTTCGATAGAACGATTAATATTATTACTGACATCATTATCAGGATGTCAATTCTCCATAAGTTCATATAAACACTTGATGTGATCCAAATAAAAATAGTATCAATTTTTCTTAAAAAAACAGACTAGTTCTAAAGTTCAAATGGGACAAAGAGGGTGATTAAGAGAATACTATAAATATGAAAATATAAAGGCACCATAATTTTTAAAAAACGCAGTGGCCAATGAATAGACAAATTCTCTGATACAGAACAGAGTCCAGAAAAGCACTCATATGTATGTGGGAATTTAGTATATGCTACAAATGACATTTCAAATCTGTGGGGAAAAGATGAATTATTCAGTAGATGGTGTGGAGACAACTGGGTAACCATCTGGGAAAAGAGGAAGTTGGATCCTACCTCGTTGCTGATATGAAGCCCAGATGGAACAGGATCGAAATGCAAAAACTAAGATCAGACATGTACAAGAAAGAAAGACGAGATTAAAAGAAGACTGCATAAAAACCAATTTCAGCATGGAAAAGTAACAAAATGGGGAGTAACAAAATAGGGAGAAACAATGACAAATCAGTAAGAAAAGGACCAGTGACCACATAGTAAGTGGGCAAAAACTAGGAAGACAGCTCACAGAAAAGGACAGACAAATGGCTTGAAAACACATGAACAGAGGCACATTTAAAACACGGTAAGGTACCATTTTTCACGCGTCAGTTTGGCACACATCAGGAACACTGAGTTTGTGAGGGTGTGGGGCACACAGGCATCTCATTCCTGGGTGGTGGGAGTGTGAATTGGAGAATTTTTAGCAACAAAATTACGAATGTACTATACCTACCTTCAACCCAACAATTCCCATCTCGAGCATTTACCGATGAATGAGAGTGAATATTCTTTGCAGCATCACCTGTACTGGCAACACCGTAGACACAAGTCAACGGCCATCAAGAGGGCACTGGTTCATGATGGTGCCTCCACTCAATGGAAAAGCACAGAGCTGTTATAAAAAGGCATGAGGTTGTCTCTATAATGGACTGATAATGGAAAGTCCCCAAGATGTAAGTGCGGTGCAGAATGGGGTTTATTTCATGCTACTGTTTGTGTATAAAAAGGGAAAAACCCACGTTAGACACCACTGAGTCTCTTTGGAAGGTACCAGTGGTTCCTGTGGGGAGAGGAAGGAGGGGACGGAGGAGGATTTTTCACTTCTGTCTTTTTCTGCCCTTTGGATTTTGAACCATGTGAATGCATTACCTTTTCAAAACAAGAACTAAAATTTAAAATGTAAAATGCGGGCCGGCCCAGTGGCGCAGTGGTTGGGTGCGCACGTTCCACTTCGGTGGCCTGGGGTTTGTTGGTTTGGATCCCGGGTGTGGACATGGCATCGCTCGGCAAGCCATGCTGTGGCAGGCGTTCCACATATAGAGGGAGATGGGCATGGATGTTAGCTCAGGGCCAGTCTTCCTCAGCAAAAAGAGGAGGATTGGCAGCAGATGTTAGCTCTAATCTGCCTCAAAAAATAAAAATAAAAAAAAAAGGAAAATGCTTATACCTCTGGTCTAGCAATTCTAGGGCTCAATCCTACAGCTACATTTGTGCCCACGAGCAAGGATGAATGTAGGAAGATAGTCACGACACCGACACCCAGACTCATAGCCGAGAGAACCGGCCTGAATGTCGTCAGCAGGCACCAGCTCTGGTGGCCCATCCGTGCAAGGAATTCTGCAGCGGGTGTGTTTGTACTGATGGGCAAGAAAAGAAGAGCGCTGGTAGTGTTTTGAGCATGCTGCCATTTGTTTAGTAAATACCTCTGTGGATTTAATCGTATACTTGCATGGAATATTCTGGAAGAAAACCAAAATCTGGCAATGAAGTTTGCCTCTAGGGAAGAAAACTAAGACGTGGAGAAGTGTCGGGGGGAGAACGCTATCCTTTGTGTGGCTGATCTTACCACGGTCTGGAATTACTCTCTCCACAAAGACAAAAAACAAAGCAAATCACTAGTTGAAGATAAAAACTGCAAAATGAGGGCAGGCCGCAGGCCTTAGCACAGTGGCTGGCCCAGAGGGAACCTATCAGCCCCCTCCAGGAATAATGGGTTGCTGTTGTTGAATTCCCCGACTGCCTGGGAAAGCCCCAGACACTGGAGAATCTTCTGCGGGATGCCGAGGCCTCCGAGAGGCATCAGGCCCACTCTCAGGACCAGGAGTGCCACGTGAGATGGGGAGGAGGCCCGTGATGGGCCCTCACGAGGTGATGGCAGGACAGGGAAGTGGAAGGGCACAGACTGGATGTCCCCTAAAGCACTCTACAGGCCTGGGCCCTTGTTTTCCTGACGCGGTGAGGAGGTGAGGCCCAGGCCTGGGGAACTGTGGGTGAGAAGGCTGTCTGCCTCGGCTTCTCCCTGTGCATGGTAACACTCTGCTGGGTCCTGTCATGCCAGCGCCGTGTGGGTGGGAGAGGGGCAAGATCATGGTGAGGTCCATCCTACAATTGCCTGAGGCCCGAGCTCGGCTTGAGTTAGGAGGGCGAGCCCAAGATGTCTGGTGACATTCCAAGGCCCTCTGTCCCAACAGGCCAGCCTTTCTCATCAGCTTTTCCTCCTCACCCAGGTGCTTGGTCCCAGGCCTCAAGGTGCCCTCGCCACTGCGGACAGCTATCCTATACTTCAACTCTCCTGCCCTCAGGGGTGGAGGGCGGGGACAGCAAGTTCTGTGAGGCCCTGGATGACTGAGCAGGGAGCCGCTGGGGGAGCTAGCAGTGCACTCACAGGGTGTTTGGGTGAGAGCTGGGCCCCCAGGAGGGCAGGGGCAGCAGGCGACACCAAGGACTCATATCCCTCTAGCCCACAGCTGGAGGGGACTCCAGCTATGTTTGCACAGGGCCTTCTGAGCCTGGGGACTTTCGGGCCAGGTGCGAACTAGAGTTGTACAATCAACGGCCTTGGTTGGTTCTAGACTCTGTGGTCCCCAGGGAAGCAGAGCCATATCCCAGGGGTCAGAGGAGAGATAGTGAGGGCCAGGTGCCCCTGCCGATGTCCCATGAGAGGTACACAGCCTCTTCCTTCAGCCCTGGGCAGCTGGGAAGGCAGCAGTGCCAGAGGTGGGTGGGGTACAGGGAGTGGCTGGGGCACCTGGGCTGCTCCGCCCCCAGAAGCAGACTGAAGGCCCATGGCCACCAGGCACCGAGAACCCAATGGCAACTCTGCTGCCAGAGCCCTGCCCAGGATCTGGCTGCCCTCCCTGGGGAGCCAGGCCAATGCCAGGACTGGGGCCACATGCGGTGTCCTCGATGGCAGCTGGGGCGAACGCCAGCTTAGTACCCACACTCAGCCAGCCGCAGATGCAGGGTGGGTAACAGCCTGCCCAGACAGGCCCAGTGCTCAGCCTGCCTACCCGCTCCCTCTCCCACAGCTGCCCCCAATCAGAGGACCTCCCTGCCACTCTGGGGAACCTCCCAAAGGCAGGGAGCTGAGGAAAACCAAAATGGAATGTCACCCTCCCAGCCAACATCAAAAGCGAGATGGAGTCGGCTGGGGTGGAGTTGAGATCAAGGGCAGGAGAGGTGCCAGGGAGACCAACAGTCCTCAGAAGTCAGTTTTTAAGGACAGGGTGGAGGGAAGGGCCCGTACACAGCTCGAGCCCTTGGCCCTGGACCCCAGGGGACCCGGGACCCCGCCCAGAAGAGCCTTAGGACCTGACACACTGGCCAGGGACACACTTGATGTCATCATTTTTATTCACTTTCTCTTTTTGAAAATAAGTAAACATACAATATATAGTCTCTATTTATATATATTAGATATAGTTACTGCAGGGCTCAGAAAACCAGCCTCAGCCACTGGAAGGCAGTTTTCAGTTCTGGTGGAGGGGGCCATTGGGTGGAGGGGAAAAAAGTGCCCATGATTGCCAAAAGCAGAATCTTCCTTTATTATTAAACAGCAGTAACAGGAAAACCTAATGCTCTGTCAGACACGACTGAAACTTGGAAGGCCTGGAGGAGGGTAGCAGACACTAAGGAGAAACCCCAAAGAAACCACAGACTGGAAGCACGCTGCTCACCCATGTGCCCTGTCCCTCAGGCCTGTCTCTGCTCAAGGAGCCCAGGGGACACCAAGGAATGTATTATAGGCAGTGACTGTCCTCAGGGGCAAGGTGGGTGGGGTGCAACTGCCAGGGGAGCAGGAGCCCGGGCAGATGTTCTGGGAGGCTGTGGCCTGATTGGCACGACCACAGGGTCCCTGCCTGGGGGGATGCAGGGAGAGAGGGTGGGGTGCAGGCCCTGGGAGCCCCAGACCCTGACAGAGCAGCAGAGTACCAAGGGGACCCTCCACGTACACCAAGATAGCCTGGAGGGCCCATTCCATGCGAGTGGATGGTAGGGAGGGCCTCTAACACCAACCCGAGAGAGAGATTGAGGGGCACGGGGTTTCCTGGGCTGCGAGCCTGAGGAGGGAACCATGTACTCGCCCTCAGGCACTGGGAAAAGGAAGAGAAGAACCCTGGGTCTCCCTGTCCAGCTTCTGCAGCCGCTCTGGCTCTGTCTCCTTTGGTCCCCTCCTCATCTGACCCTAAATGTCAGCAGCAATGGAAGAGGGGAGTCCCCGAGCACGGGAGTACAGAGATTTTACTCCAGGAGGGTTGCTGCCTCGCCCCAAGGACCCGGGCAGGCCCTGCAGTCAGGACCAGGGAGCCCCATGGGTGGAGAGGAGCCTTGCCGGGCCTCTCCCAGGAGAAGGAGGTGCTCCCACCTCCCAGGAGGCTCCTCCACGGGGCTGGCAGAAGGCTGGGGCGGGCGCTGGAAGGGGCCTCAGTTCTTGAGGATGGTCTCATAGGCCTGGTACACGTGTTGGGACACTTCTGGCGCTCGACACTTCAGGGACAGCTGCAGGGGGAGAGAGGGGGCAGGGAAAGAGAGTGCTCATTCCTGGGGCTCCTCTCTGGGGCTGTCACTTACCAGGCTGGGAAAGAACACATGGGGGGGGGGGTCCAGATGGAAGAGCGTGGCGAGCTCACATGGCCGGGTGGCAGCAGCGCAGCTGGAGCAGATGTGTGGTGAAGCAGAGGGGGCGGCCGCCGCAGCCAGCCGGGTGTGGACCAAATATACTTGCAGCCCACACACCTGCTGTCAGTGCAGCCACCTCGGCCCTACTGGCAAGCAGCGTGAATCATGAGCTGGAGGCTGTCAGGGAGCTCCTGGCCCCCACCGTGGAGGGCTGGGGTCCTCAGGACCGAAGCCTGACAGGAAACCCTGAGGAGGCTGGGAGGGAGACCTCTGCTTGGGCAGACATGGGGGCGCTGGGGGTTCTGCCTGGTTTCCTGCACAGGAAGCAGGTCCGCCAGAGATTTCGCCCCAGCTCTAACTGCGGTAGGAGCCTGGAGAGCACAGGCAGAGGAGAGACAAGTGCCACCAGCCCTTCTGCCAAAATCACTGCTTCTGAAGGCCGCGACTGGGAAGGGGGAGGGGCAGATGGACTCCGGAAGTCTGCAGTGGTGGCCCCTTGGGACGCCCAGTCTCCCCTGCAGGGCTCTGGGCACACTGTGTGAGTTGGGAAGTGGGAATCTTGGCTCCTCAATTCCTCAATCAGGGGCCCCGTCCTCCTGCCTACAGCCTGCATGCATGTCTGCTCAGCTTTGAGGAGCAGCAGGGTGAGGCGAGGCCAGGAGATGAGGGTGCGAGGTACGGCTGGGGAGGATCGAGGGGAAAGAGAAGAGAAATACAATCTGCTAACCTCCAAGTCCTGCACCACAGGCACCAGCAGGGAAGGTGGACAGGCAGCAACCGAACACAGGGAGACGGAGATTACCACCACCGCAGCCACGGCCGCAACCCTCACCCCGCCATAGTGCCAGCACCGCCAGTGGGGCCTAGGAGCAGTGTCTGGAGGGCCATGCCTGCCAGAGACTCGGGTGCATGGGGAGAAGCAAAGCCTGGGGCTCTCCAGGGGCTGGGAGAGCAACACAGCCTCCAGGACAGCCACGCTCTACAGAAGCCATGTCTTGAGTGGGGTCTGACTCAAAGGCCAGGAAGGACAAGCTGCCAGGACTCAACGTCCTCCCAGGCGGGCCCTTGGGCAGGGAGGAGAGGGAGGAGCGCCAGGGTGTGGGTCCAGCAGAGCCCCTTCCCAGTCAGGTTGGCCTCAGGCCAACCGTGTTGCCTCACAGGGCCTGATTTTACAGAATCTTCTAGTCCAACTCACTATTCTGAGACTGAATTTGGTGTCTTATCCAGGTAAGTTAATAGGATTGAGTTGGAAGCTTTCTAAGGTCCCTTCCAGGAACAGAATTCTGATGCTCATTCATGCCAGGCTAGAAGGGACCCCAGTCTAGCTGGGCTAGAGTGTCCGCCATCAGAGCAGACCCCTGGCCTGGGGTGGGGTGGGGCAGGAGAGGCCACCCAGGACAGGGAGGTAGAGCTCCCAGGGCTGGCAGGGCAGGAGCGGGGGCCCTCACCGTGAAGTTGGGGTTGCCTGGCTGAATGCGCAGCTCCGCCAGCACCCAGATGCCGTTGGTCAGCTTCAGGGACTGGTAGAGCATGTCCTGGCCCTCCACGTTCCTCTTGGCGACCGTGAAGATGTTGCTGCTCTGCAGCCTGCTGCTCACGGCCTCTGGGGATCAGATGGCCAGAGAAGGCCCCCTAGTCAGCAATGGGGGAAGGGCCTGGTGTACAGGCGAGCGCAGTGTAGACTGGGGTGGGGGGCTTGGGAGTCCTACCTGCATTGAGGGGGCAGTCTCTGATCTGGAACTGAGCTTCATTTTCATTGGGAATGTCCTTCCACGTGGCCAGGAACATCTGCCGGTCTGAAGGTGGGGTTGGGTAGGAGATGGGACCCTAATAAACCTGTGGCCCTGCTTGACAACACTCAGCAGGAAATGGGTCTGGGTGGGGGAGGTGCCACCCTGAAGGTGAGGACAGGCACTAGCTCCGCCACAGCCCCTCCTGCTTCGTTGAGTAAACCTGCAGCTCTGTGAAGGTGGCTACTAGCGTTGTCCCCGCCTCTGGGCCTTAGCTCTCTCCTGCCCAGCACCAACATATGCCCTCCTCCTGCTCTGGCCCAGAGAAGCCTGCTCATTAGCCATTGCTGGCATTACAGGGCTTCTGTGGTGACTGAGAGATGACGTGGGCAAAGTGCACCACACAGCACCGGGCCGGGAGTGAGCCCTCCAGGCACCGGGATGACAGTCTTCTCAGGGGTTCTGGCCAGGGCACAGGAGATGGGCAACAGGTGCGAGGCATGGTCTGGGTTCCCTGCCTTGGGGAGCCCATGGGATGACTGTCTAGAGGCTGTGGGCAAGGCTGAGGGGTGGAGCAGGAGAACCCATGAGTAAGCTCCTTCATGACACAGCCCCTGGAGCTGGCCAGACAAGACCCTGGGGGCCTGGATGGAGGCGTGCACCTTGCTCCAGGCTCTGCAGAGGAGTCAGCGACTCATGAACTCCAATGTGGGGCGAGCCAATCATCCATTACAGGGACCCCAGCGGCACCCTCACAACTCACCCATCTTCCCGTCCTCCACAAAGAGGATGTGCAGTGGGTACAAGGTGCTGAAGTAGAAGACATCAATGTTGTTCTTCACAGCCACCTAGGAACAAGGGGGTCCCCAGTCAGTCCTCTGAGGCCCCAGGAAGGGCCTGTTCTCTATGCCCCCCACCTGAGCAGGTTGCCTTACATGTCGTCCACGGTAACCATGGCCCTCTGTCTGCCCTGATCAGGCCTCCCCTGCCGCATCTGTGACCAGGAGCACAACTGCACAGACATATCCCTTCGCCCACACTGGCCAGGCCCCAGACCTCTCCACCAGGCCCCTCCCCTGGGGCTGGCACGCTGGTAAGGACTGGGGTGCCTGCCTGGAACACACCTGGAGGTTGTTCAGAGGCTCCATCTTCATTACCGAGCCCACCGTGTTGAGAGGCAAGGAGATCTCCACAGACTGGTTGGGGCTGAGCGGTGCGTGGACCTGGAGGGGGGCGGCGGGGGCCAGGCCAAAGCTGGGGAGAGAGAAGCCCCGATGGGGATGGCAGGGGAAACAGGTGCTGACATGGCACAGGTGGGCTCCAGAGCTAGGGCAGTGGCTGGCAAGAAGCCTTTCCAGCAAGCTGGCTCACCCTAGGACTAGGCCCAGGCAGGCCAGAAGGACCAGCTCTTAACCCCCACCCCCACATTCAACGGCCATTTGGACAGGAAGGAGAGTCCTGGGCCGCCTGCAGGCTGCAGCCTGTCTCTGCTTCTCTTTCTCCTTTGGGCTAGGCCTTGCCCCATGCTGCCCTCGAAGAGCTCCATCCAGGGGCCTACAAGCTTCTTCTAACTTGAAAACTCTGTGACTATCCAAGTCGCTGCTGCCAATCCCCATCCCCCAGGAAGGATCTAGCCACCCCAAGCGAGACACCAAGTTTTACTGTCTGGGCTAGAACTGGCTAGGTCCCATCATGGCCACAGAGAGACTCAAGAAAGCCCTGCTTCTTGATAAAGCAGCACGTGGGCAAATCAGGAGGCTCCCCAGGAGTGTGAGAGATGCCCCAGCCACAAGCTCAGGGAAGATAAATCACCATAGTATTGACTGGGACCATACTCACTGTGCCCAGGCTGGGTATGCAATATTATACCAATTCCTATCCTCATCAAAACAGTGACAGGTATACAATCTCCTATCTTCCAGGAGACGCAGACTCAGGGAGGGGAGGCCCATGCCCAGACCCTTCGGGGTAAGTGGCACTGCTGAGATCTAGAGCTTGAGCTGCTTGACTCCAGCCTGTGCTCTGCCCACGATAGCAATCAGGCCTGCCTGGGACACAATGGGAGACAACATGGGGAACCCCAGGCCCTTGTGGTGGCCTAGCACTTTAGGCTTTCCTGGGAACTCCACCACTGACTGCTGTGTGATCTTGGGCAAGGCACTTGCCCTCTCTGAGCTCAGGTGTCATTACCTAAAAGGAGAGTAATGGTACTGACTTCACTGGGCTGTCAGGTGGCTCAAGTGAAACAATACTCCTAAAGCCATTGGCACTGGGCCTGGTACCCAGGAAATTTTCAACACACAGTAAGTTTGTTATGAACGATCATTGGGCTCCACCTCTTGGAGCCCACAGGGTTTCTGTGGCCTCTAGGGTCACCGGAGGGTAAGTAGCAGAGCTGCTGCCGTCTTCCCTGGTCTGACAAAGGGTTGGGACCCACTGGCCAGCAGGCTCTCCCTGAGGAAGCAGCCCCTTCAGTCAACTTCTTAGAGGCTCAGTTTGCTCATCACTAGAGCCGCTCAGGAAGAAGAATCATCAGGAGAGGCTGCTTGGGTTCCTCAGAGAGCCCTGGCCTAGTCCATGAAGACCCTGATGGTGCCAGACAAGAGATGGTCCCCACTGACCCCCAGTGCAGGGGGGCTGGTGGGGGTGAGAAGCCTGGAGCAGCCACCACTCCTAGAGGCCCTGCCTGATGGTTTTAATCCTTGCCACACGGGGGAGGCTGGCAGGCAGGCCCACTCCCCATCGGTGAGATGGGAGCAACTTAGGCCTAGAGAGGAGGTTCTGGGCTTCTGTTACGAGGGGTGCTTGCCAAAGATGGGCTCCTAGGCTGGAGCTGGGGACTTTTGTCAGTAAAACACCCCTTTGTGCAGTGGAGAAAGGCAAAAATAAGGGGAGATGCCCTACCCCCTCTGCCTGGTACTTTGGAGTTCACATAAAGAGGTCACTGGTGGGGGGGGGGGAAGTTACTGCTTTAGAGAGTTTTGGCCTGAGGTGTGGTTGTGAGAAACATCCACCTTCACCACAAAAGAGGCACGAGGCCGCCGGCAGCCCTCAGCACCTGCCTACAGTCACCAGTGTGGGTTCTCGGCAGGCTGGCCTCAAGGAGCTCACCTGTTGCGGTTGAACTGGATGGCAAAGTCAGTCATGACCTGCAGGGCCTTGTTGGTCAGCTGCAGGTCCATGGAGATGGAGCCCACCTGGCGGGTGAAGGTGCCTGAGATCTCCAACCCCTTGGCCTTCATGGCCGGGAGCCAGACCTGTAGGGAAGACGGTGGGGAGGGGGCTGGTGTTTGCCACTTCCCCCAAACTCAACAGCTCTCGCTCTCACTCTCTCCTGAAGGGACCTCCCAGACTGATCACACCTGCTTTACCACCAGGGGATGACCATGTGTGTCTCAGGATGAGAGGAACAACCCTGCATGCCCCTCTGACACGTGTGGCTGCACAGAGGAGCAGCTTGGGTAGGGAGGCGCTTGGTGTGCCAAGGGCTGACCTGAGTCTTCAGAGGTCAAAGAAGGAACATCAGGAAATGGGGTGAGGAAGGTGATGAGCCAAGCCGGCCTTGCCAGCCTCCTGACGAGCCAAGGAGAGTGGAGAAGCCAATGGCATCCTGGGCCTTGGCCAGAACCTGAGGCCTTCGTGGCTGTCACAGCCTGTCCTCCCTCGAATAAGGGAGAGCTGGCCTTTAATTGTAGAAACTGGTCTGACAAAGGACAGCACCTAAGAGGACCCCTTGCCTGGCAGGCTCTCTGCTGCATACTTGGCTGTCCTTGTCATTTGAATCTCAGCTCAAGATCCACCCCCTCCAGGAAGCCCACCCCCAGGCTCCTTCCCTATGTTCCTGCCGAAATGATGTTTTAGCAGATATACGTGTGCCTACATGTTTGTCTTTTCTGTGCCCAGCCAGCTCTTTAAGGGAAAGACTCTGCTTTTCTGTCTTTACAACCTTGGCTCAGAGCTTGGGGTGGAACTGGTATTCAGGGAGTGTTTGCTGAGTGAACAGCTCGAACTAGAGCCCTACCCATGAAGGACATCCTCGGGCATCATCCTGTGGACATGCAAATGCCTCTCAGGCCATTGTCGTCACTGGGACAGCTCATAGGCCCCCTGAAGTCAAAAGGGTCAGGCCCCGCTTGACAGCTTCCCCAAGATGCCCTGTGTCAGTATATGCCTCATTGTCTCTCAAGTTGCCAAAGCCAGGGACCACAGAGCCATCTGGGCACCAGCCCTCAGCCCACTCTAACCCCTACACCACAGTCACGCAGCCCAGGTCCTGTCAACACCACCTCCTCCATCTGCCACCAGGTCCTCCTCTTCTCTCCTCTCCACAGGCGCCACCTGCATCTGAACTGCCATCAGAGTTCCCCAGCTAAGATGGCAGCTGCCCATGTGGCTGCCCCAATTCCTCTCTCTCCAATCTCCACAGCAGCTAAAGTCATCTTCTAAAATGCAAATCTCATCACGGCACCCTTAAAAAGCCCTCCAATCCTGCAATGGCTTCCATGGCCCCTGGCCTCCACGGCCCGACACCCTCGCCTCCTGGGCTCAGATTGCACCTGCTCCTCGGGCCCTCACACTCACTGTTCCCTCAGCCTGGAACCTGCTTCCACCCCCAGCCCCCATCATACTTGCTAACCCTGATCATCCTTGGCTTCCCTTGAACAAACCTGAGGGCAGACTGGCACAGCTTTAGTTCTCAGCAGTGACTTGGCACGCAGACAGCACTCAGAGGATGCCTGCACGGTGACCTCCCTGAGCCCTGCCCCTCCATCAGGGCTCCTCTCATGGGTTCTTGCAGAACTTCCTCTCTTTCTGTCACTGTGCCTGACTGCTGAGGGAGGGGACCTCGTCTCTCTTGGTCACTGTGGGTTCATGGAGTCTAGCACAGAACTAACCCTCAACAGTTACTGGAGGAACCAATGGACTGTCAGCACCCGCTGGTCCAAATGCTTGAGGAAGTCCAAGGTCTGGTACACAGACGGCTTCATCCCCCTTGCCCGGAAGGTCGGAGAATGTATTTACCCCACAGGCAGGGCAGGGAAATGCATGAGGGATAAACAATTCTAGGTAGTCACAGCACTGTTAGGAAAATGTAGATGACATACCCACTGCTTCTGAAGGGAGAGTGTACCCACATCCCGGAACCTCTTGTGACTAGTCGTGGGGAAAGTCCTGCCCATGTGGCAAGGACTCCTCCTCCAGGTAGCCTGCCCAGACTCCTCCTGCCTTGGTGATCCCTCACCTCTCATTTCCAGCATTGCTGTTGGTGCACTCATCTGGCCTTCCACTATGACAAAGCAGCAATAACATCTGTTAAAATGAACACACAAGCAGAAGGCCAGCTCCAGGCTTTATATTTCTGGCAGCTCTGCAGCGCCTGGCAAGGGCTGAGCACCCACAGGGCTGCAGGAGTCTTTGCTGCTCTTCTGTCACTCAGTCCTGCCTTATGCCTGTTATACTGGGCTTTTAATGTATACGGTTGGCCTCACACATCCGTGTAGCCGGTCTCTGTAGTAATTAGTCAACTGAACATTTTTTACATCATACCACGTATTTGTGTGGGTGTTGTCTTCTGTCCTATTGATTCTGACAACCCATGACATTACAGTGAGCACACAGAGGGTTCTCAACCACTTTGGGATGTGATCATGTGGGGGTTGGGAGCAGAGGCTTTGGTGCCATCACCTTACATTCAGTTTCAGACTCTATCGCTTATCAGCTATGCAACCTTAGGCAAAAGCACTCAGATTTCTCAACCACAAAATAGGAGTAATAGCACCATAAGGCTGCTGGGAGAATTTAGTGGGATGGGGACTGTGCCAGGCTCATGCAGTCCCTGGCACGGAAGTGTGCAGCTACTAGCACTTGACTTGCTGTCTGCTGTGGGCCCTTTGGGCCCAGACCCTGCCTGGGGGCTCCGGCCACCACTGCTGCAGCTGGCACACCTGGTGAGGTCAGGACAGGTGCTGGCTCACAGCTCCCTAGTCACGACAGAGATGTCACTGTGGCCCTGAAGCCCAGCTGCATCCTGCTCTGGGGCGGGGGCCATGGAAGAGAGAGGGGAGCTCTGGTGGGAACAAAGTGGCAGACAAGGTGTCTGACCTGAGAGTTGTGAGGGGATTCGGCCAGGCCCTCCTCTCTAACAGCTTCCTTGATGCTGAGAGCGTGGCCCACACGGTGCTCTCCTTAGAGCCAGACTCGCTTGTCTTGCATGCACCCCAGACCCAGTTCTCCATCCACTGCCCCGCCCCCATCCCAGCAAATGGCACCTCCCCTCACCCCATTGCTAAGCCAGAATCCATGCCTCCCTCTCCAGCAGTCCCTGCATCCTGTCATTCCTATCTCCCAGCAAGCTCTTCAGTCCAGTTCTTGCCTCCACTCTGATAGGAGCCTTCCTTGTCCAGGCCGCCATCAACATACATTAACTCCTGCCAGTCTCCTCACCGGGCTCCTCGCTTCTGCCCTGTCCCTTCCAGTTCGTCCTCCACACTGTAGCCAGAGCCACCTCTCCCAAGTGCAATCTGTTTCATCTCTGCTTAAAACCTTCCAACAGCTCCCACTGTGCCAGAATCAAGAGAAATCCCTCACAGCCCGGCCCCGCTGACCTCACCAGCTTCCTTCCTCCCTAATTTCTAGTCTAGCCAGGAGTCTTGGGGGGTACTGCTCACAGGTAGCACAGTGGCATTTATGGGGCATCTTCAGGTGGCACAATGTAGGGGAGGCATAACATCTAGTGGGTCAGGGATGTTAGACATGCTGCCAGGGGGACAACAGTGCACACAATGAACAACTGTCCTGCATCCCTCAAGTATGTTCTGCATAGTTTCAACACACCCTGAAATTGCCAGGAACCTAACTATGGCGAAAATCAAGGGAAGCCTGTTTTTTGTTTTGTTGGAACTTGACTGAAAGTCAGTCACCATTTTGGAAACTAACAGTACCACTGGCCACTCTACTTACAGCGCCCGAGCTACAAACACTAGCTATAGCAGTGGCTGTCATGGTGACTCTACACTGTTGCCAATACCTGACAACAGCAGGTCTTCTGGGGCGGACATGCCCAGGCCTTCACAATATTAAAATACATAATTTTATTCTCTTCCTTTTATGTCTCCTTTCTGCAGCATTAGCATCTTATTGATTAATTTTGAAACTGTGTGTGTTGATAGGGTGCAGAGTCCACAAATCTCACTTAAGGATAGGAAAGGGGGAGGGCATTATAAAATGTCTATTATCAACAAGGGGCATCGGGTCGGGCAGCACTGAGAACCGCTGCTCCACCTAGCTGGGACCTTTGCCTGCTCCCTGGAAGGTGTGGGCTCTCCTTCACCTCCAGGCCTTTCTATAGGCTGTTATCTCCACCTGGAGCCCTCTCCCCAGTTTTGCCCCGCGAAATCTGACTTGATCTGCAGGCTTGAGCTGCTTCCACAGCCCCCAGCATCACGCTGGCAAACTGCTGCTCCTGAAGCCCACCTCTGCTGGCCTGAGCTGATTCCACAGAATGGACCTTTTAAGGAGCCTGCACGTCAGTCTCTAAATTCTCCCTGCTCCTGCCATGAGAGGAGGGATGGTACTTACTGCTTTTGGGGCCACATATGATCCTGACAGGGTGCCCACACCACTGGTCAGGTCAAAGAGGTCACTCAGGCCACTGCCCATGGGTGCTCCTAGGTTGGCTGGTACTGCTGCTGCTGGGGGTGCCACGAAATTGGGGCCCCCGATCTGGAAGGGAAGGGAAAGGGGTCAGAGGGAGGCATCAGAAGCAGGGACCTCAGGGGCTCGGGATGAGTAGAGCCACCTCTCTCTTTAGGAAACAGGGAGGTGGGGCAGGAGGAGGTACTGCAGGGCCGTCATCACATCAACTCTAAGTTGCAGAAACCAGACAGAGACGTGGGTAGAAAAGAGAGGCAATGCCTTCCCATGCCCTACCAGCCTCAAGCCTTAGGGGTGACCTCTGGGAAAGGGCTGGGGACCCTCACAAAGTAATATGCAGCCCACGGATAAAAGGGGTACCCGAGACACTGCTATGAGGGGACTGTGCTAAGCAGATGGGAGCACACCCTCTAGGACACCAGAGAGGGGCCGTGGGGACTGAGAGGGCCAGCAATCCTCAGGATGACAAGGCAACTTAGTCATAGGGTGGTGAGGACAGGGTGAGAAATTCATGGATATGGGGGCCCAGTGGCAACTGGACACCAGGCGGTCAAAGCAGAGGCTGCCAGGACACTGGACAGAAGGTCAGGGCTCAGCAGGGAAGGACTGTTTTGACACCATCTGACCCTTGGGATGCTGGACCAACGCTCTCAGGAGGAGCAAGGACAAAGGCTTGGTGACACGAGGGTTGAACCATACCCCTTCAGGCTCATCCCCCATCTCCAAGCAGAAGCAGGCAGCATGAAGAGAACAGGCAGCCACATGCACAGAGAAAAGCCAGGAAAGAAGACACAGAAAGACAAGAGAGAGAGGAAAAGAGGGAAAAGATTAGTCACTGTTGTTCCATCCAAGATGAGTCTGGTGTAAGGCTGTGCCAGTCCTAGGAGGGGCCCAGACTGTCTCGACGAAGGGCAGCCCTGGTCTCATGCCCCGACCTACATCCTGTGCCATGGCTCTTCCTACCTTTTCCTGTGCCGAGGCCTTCACCTGGCTCTACCAGCTGCCTAAATAAGTCCCAGGGGATACCCAGGCCAGTCTTACCACCCTCTTTCTACAGGGGAGGAGAGACTGCCAATGACCTCTCATGGGCCTCTCTCAGGCCTGCTGGGCTGCAGCCCCATCTGGTGCAAGGTATGCGGCTAAGGGGACACAAGTCTGGCTCCTCCAGTCTTACAGGGTCAATGTGCCTGAGGGGCCAGACTCAGGGGAAGGGGCTAGGACTGGCCCTATACTGCCCCAGGTCTCTTGGGGCTTGGCAGCCCAGCAAGGGGCTAACTACCATGCCTGACACTTAGCAGCTTTGCACTCTGGGAGGGAAGGTCACCTGACCTCTTTAAGCCTGTTTTCTCACCTATAAGTAGGAAGCCATCTGATCACCTTTGCAGGCAGGAACCTTGGCACCTGAGGCCCTTGGTCAGTGCCTGGCACAGAGAAAGCATTTAATGTCATCTAGAGGGGACCCCAGGACATACCAGGCTGTCGAGGCCACCACCAAGAAGGTCCACAGCTCCCATCTGCACCGAGGAGGTGGCTAGGGGTGGGCCACTCACTGGGGGGCCAAGGTCCAGGTTGAGGAGGTCACCCAGAAGGTCACCCTGGGTGGGGATGACATCCGGCTGTTCATTAGAGGGGGCTCCGGCTGGTGCCGTCTCAGGGCTCTCCACGCTCTCATTCCTGTGGGGACCCAGGAGAGGAGGTCAGCAGAGCAGGGGGTCAGGCTGTCTCAGGGAGGTCAGAGTCCCCCGTCTCCAGGTCCTCCCCCAGGACAGGCACCTGGGTCTCTTCACTGTCCCAGAAGGGGCTGTCTACACGCCCCTTCCCCCTTCCCATGCTTGATCCATCTTTTCAGCTCTCTGAGAGATCCAGCTTCGTGGGGATGAGTGAAGGACGGGGCGATCTGTATTTCCCCTACTCAGCCCACTCTAGAGAGCAGCCTGGATGCTGGTCCCCAGAGGACTGGGCAACCAGACCAAACCAACCATCTGGGAGCAGCAGAGGAGGAAGGCGAGAAGAACGAGGGTCTGGAATCAGACAGAATCAGGTCTGAGCCCAGCTCTGCTAGCCACAGGATGCTGCACCAGGCACTCAAGCTCTCTATGCCTATTGCCCATGTCTGTTAAATGGGGCCATCTCTCAGAGCTGTTGTAAGGATCAAATGAGGTCACCTAGTCCACACCTGGTGTGTAGTAAGCATTCAATAAAAGGTCGCTGGAATCGTAATTTTCCTCCGACTTGGGCCTTGCCAGAGGATATCACATGAGACCTGAGCATCTGTGTTCCTGAACTGAGGAACCAGGTGGGGAGGCTCAGCCTGGTGACTGGCCTACTTCACTCACGAGGCAGTACGGGGTGGCAGGCTCTTGTGCACAACGCCCCGGCCCCCCTCCACAAAGGCGCTGGGTGGCTTGTGGTAGACGGAGGCCAGCGTGCCGATGTAGCAGATGAGCTCATCCAGCAGCGTGGGCTCGATGAGGTCCGTCTCTTCAGAGATGAGCGGCTTCTCTGCCAACACCACCTCCTTGGCAGCCACTGGGTCCGTGGAGAGCAGGCGCCAGTAGATGTAGCCACGGTCCCGTAGGTCTGGGTTATCTGAATCCTTGTGGGGTGGGGTGGGGGTGATGAGAAGCCCATGAAACTCAGAGCAGAGCAACCAGGTGAGGGTGAAGGAGGAGCCCCTCCAGCAACCCCATGATCCAGGCATGATCACAGGGCCAGCCAATGACAGTAATCCCGAGTGCTCCCGTGAGCCTGTCCCTAAACCACTTAAACGGGCATGACCTAGTCCCCTGGTTTTCCACTTTAGCCCAGCCTCCAAGAGGCCACGCCCAGTCCCATCTCCTTTCTCCAGGTCCCTCCATGGTCTGCCTTCCCTGCCCTCACACAAACCCTCTGGCTTTCCTGGACTTCCCTCTCCTCTCTTGACTACAGTCTGGCTCAATTTCACCACCTGATCCCACTCCGTCTTGATTTGCTTGTGACTGAGCTCCCTGAGCAGCGATCCTGGATTACTCTGGGGCCAAAACACCAATGGTGCCAGTCGTAGGGGCCGGACCTTGCAACGAAGGTCTAGTTCCTTGGACTGAAGCGCTGCCTGTGGAGCGAGAGCTGTGCTGGGCACAGAGGAGAGACTGGGGCACCCACCTGAGTAGCCAAGCTGAGGACCTGCTGCACCAGCTCCTGGGTCTCTGTCGGTTTCTTCAGAAAGAGTTTCACAATGGCTGTCAGCAGCTGCAGCTGGACCTGCAGGAAGACAGAGAGGAGATGAGGAAGAAGCTTCATATGGGGATAGTAGGAAACCAAATCCGGGCCTTGAAGAGGGAAAAGTGTGTTCAAAGGCCCTGGAAGCCAAGAACAGATTTCCCAGGTTTGACTTTGGCCAAAGAACACAGACTAATGCCAGCAGGGGGTGTTGGTAGTGCTGACGAGCCTAGACCTTGGCATTACCACACAGGAAGGAGACAGCCACTGTACTGTTTGGCAAACCCAGGCAGGTTGGGGGCTGCTGCCCAGTCCTAGGGTCCTGGAAACCTGTCAGGGCTCCGTCCGGCCTCACCAGTGCCTTAAGGAGCTCACAACTTAAAAAGGCAACACATGTGGCTGGTATGCTTCTTAACATGAACATCTGTCAAGAAGTGGAAATGATGCCGGGGAGGCCCAGGGGACTGGGCCAGCACGGCCCACAGAGCGAGCCTGTTGTCAAGGAACTGAGCTTCTACCAGAGGGCGGGAACCCTTCTTGCCCAGCACTCTATCAGCTCCCACCTCTTAGCCAGCTGCTGCCCTCACCGCCTACTCTGCTTCTGCAGCCTCCTGCACCTCCTCATCAGTGCCGCCCCACAGTATTGGAAAATGCTGTCCAGCCATCAGGCTACCCTATGGAGAGCACCCTCTGAGGGTGGGAATCATGTCTGTCCCTGTTGTAGCCCTGGTTATTGATCAATCTAGTGCCCAGTGCATAGCAGGCACTTAAGAAAAACTTGCTGACTGGAAAAACATCTCTGAAAGAACAATTCTCTGCACATAGCCCTTCCTTAGCCACATCTCATTTTTGCCAGCCCTGGGACCAGAGGGCAGCCTGAAGCTCCTGAGCCAGGGCTGTGCCACGGACAGTCCTGTCGCAGGATGGCGCGAACAGGGCTGGCAGGACCTCCTGGGTCTGGCTGGCAGGAGGGCACTTACAGAAACAAATGGCTTAATTACCCTGGTACACAGGGCGGGCTGACAGGGGGAGGCAGGCTGGAGGGGATTCAGTCTGTTTCTGGCATTAAGGGATGCAAAGTCCTTGCAATTTGGTTATATACAGGCCAACGGCAGAAGGGCAGTGGGATAGCTGTTTCCAAGGCAGAAGGCAGCCCAGGGACTGGCTTCCAGACCTGGCCCCAGCTCCTGGCTGTGTAGCCTAGAAAAAGCCATTTACCCTGAGTTGGTGAGGGAGAGGTGTGGCCTACGTCAGGCCTGCGACTTTGAAAACAGCAATTTATGGCAGCTTACTTGGAACCTCATTTGCCCTCTGGTTCTATCACTTCCCAGCTGGTGACCCTGGACAAGTCATTTAACTTGAGTCTGCTCCTCATCTATAAAATGGGTATAACACCTCACAGGGTTAATGAGAAGAGTCAATAAGCAACGAATGTAAAGAACCTACTGTGTATTCTGCTCAATAAACAACAGCTGTCGTCATCGTCATCTGTATCACCACAAGCACCACACAGGGACTCTACCAAGCTCTCCCCACCCAGGTCAGTTGGCTGCCTGGAACCGTTCATCACTGTTTGGTCTGCTGTGCTGCCTGAGAGCAGGGCAAGGGCTCAGTTTCCTACCCAGCTCCCCCTTCACACCCCCATGCTCTGTTAGCCTGCATGTTCAAGGCAGCCCTCCTGCAATGATGCTACTGCCCCTGCAACCCAGATGGCCCAGAAGCAGGCTGGGCTGATAGACCACCTTGGCCAAGACTTTCTAAGCTCCCTGTCTGTGGCTGGAGAGGCCTAGGAGCCTAGGACAAGAGGGCTCAAAGAGACAATCTAAAATAAGTTCCCAAACTACAAAGCACTAAGTATTCTTAGAAAAGCTCTGAACTGTGTTGTGAACCCAGGCGGCAAAGGAAACAAGCCACTTAATTAAAACACCAGCAGCACCCAGCTACTGTTTGCTGAGCACTGGAGTGGGCAGTTTACACATATCATCCAATAAACGTTGTAGGAATCCTGTGCTGGGACAAGGAAACAGGCTTGGCAAATCTAACGCACTCCAGGCCCCACAACAGCGGAGGAGCCTGGACTGGAAACTCAGAGCCCTATTCCATTTCCCCACACCAGGCTCCTATTCAGCTTTCCCTTGTCTGACTTCTCTAATCTTGGCTCTTTAGCAGGTTTAGCTGAGGGGGAAGAGGATGCAAAAGATTTACTCTAATATGTGGGCAGAAAGTTCCCCCACAGGACATCCTCTGCAGTAATCCGGGCAGGACTTAATTGCAGGGCCAGAAACCAGGCTGGGCTTTGCTCCTCAGAGACAAGAAGAGAGAGAAGCTGGTGTGCTGAAAGTGAAGGCAGCCCTAAGACAGGATGGAGCTGGATTTGGCAGGTAGCAGTGGGAGTGGGTGATGGTGGAAGTTACTACTATTATTTTGTGATGGACATCTGTTGTTTTTACCCATCCAGCATCTATTCTCTCTTCTGGTAACAGAAACACTGGCTTTCCTTCAGAGAGTCCCCCTTCCCTCTGCCCATTTCAACCCATGGAGACCAGGATGGGCATCCGACAGACCTGGCCAATCAGAATCACAGCAATTGGCTCAGGATAATGCAAGTGAGTTTGGACTGTTGCTAGAATTACTGAGGGGAAGGTAGTTATGGGAGTCAATAAGCTTTAAGGATGTAGCTGGAATCACGGACCCCCTCAGAGGCCCCACTTGTGGGAACCTGTCCAAGGGATAAGCCACCCCCGAGAGGCAGAGACAGCCCCGATGCCAACACCTGAACACCCTCACCCAGGGTGCTGGAAGGGAGCACACTCCTTAGATCTGCCAGCTACAGGAATCAGTTGGTCCCCTTTTTTGCCTGGACAAGTTTGCTTTAAACCAGTTCTGACCGACACCAATACTACCATTAATGAGTGCGGATTATGGGCTGGGCACGTGTTAAGGACATTACACAAAGTATCCCATTTAACTTTCACAGCAATAGGATGAAGGAAAGTCTTACGAATGTCATTTTGTAAATGAGGAAACAGGTTCAGAGAGGTAAAGGATTACCACAAAGCTACTGAGCCAGGAAGGGGCACAAGAGGGGTCTGGACTCGGAGGTTTCTGATTCCGAGGCCCATGCTCTGACTCGCTGGGTTACACTGCCCGTTGGGCAGCTAAGATTTCTGTGCTTACAAACAGATGTTTTAAAGGTCCCCGTGCATGAGCAGACAGCTCCGAGTTCACAGAAAAGGAATACAAACGAAAAGATGCTTAACCCCACTGAGAACAGCAATGCAAGCAAAACTATACCAAGGTACTCCTTGTTATCTATCAGACTGGCAAAAATAAAGTCTGAGGATGCACTATGTTGGCAAGGAGCTAAGGAGAGGGCTATCTCACCTCTGAGATAGAAACGGAAACCAGAGCAATCTCGACACCAAGGGAAATCTGGAGACAGCTACCCAAATCTCCAGCGCACAGGCCCTTTACCAAGCCTTCTGCTTCTAAGAATTTACCCCAGCTATACTTACAGGTGTGCCTTACACAGGTTATTCACAGCAGTGTTGACTGCAAGAGTTCCAGAAGACTGACACCTACATACCCATTAGGGGAGGCTGCTTAAATAAGCATGGTCCCTCTGCAGGAAGGACTCCTATGCAGCTGTAAAAGGTTCTCATAAATTAATAACAGCATAGCCTTCAGATATATTTTTAAGGGGGACAGGCACAGCGCTGAACAATTTGAATTTGTATAGTATACTACCAGTTGTACTTAAAAATAAATGAGAAATGACCCTCATTATTCTCAGAGTACATATTTGAAATTTGCCTACTTGCTAAAATTTACTTGTAACCCCAAAATCAATGCTCATGGAGCTTCATGGTTATTCACAGACATATGTGGAGCAGTGAGAAATTTGAGTTGCCTGACATACACATTCCCAGCTGGGGTCAAATGAGGTGACACTTTGCTTTTTTGTTTCAGCTCTCATATTGTAAATAAGTGTCTTCACAGCCTATTTAATGCCATGTCTTTCACATTTTGGTGCTTTCTGTTGGTGATTTTGCTGTTTAAGATGGCCCCCAAGTGTAGAGCTGAAGTGATGTTTGGTGTTCCTAGGCACAAGAAGGCTGTAATGTGTCTTATGGTGAAAACACGTGTGTTAGCTAAGCTTCGTTTAGGCATGAGTTGTAGTGCTGCTGGCCGTGAGTTCAATGTTAGTGAATGAACAATATATATTAAATAAGGTGTCTTTAAACAGACACACAAAAAACAACGTTATGTACTGACCAGTTGATAAAAATGTTGTGACCAGAGGCTCGTAGGAACCCGACTCTGTATCTCAGGAGCAATGGTTCAGTATTTGCTAATTCAGTGTGGTGACTTTATAGAACATAAGTACAGTGAATAATGAGAATCAACTGTGTGTATGTTTACATGTATGGAGAGGCATGTGTGTACCTGCTGCTGTATTCCTAAACTCTCTCTGGAAGAATCCCCAAGAAACCAAAAAATAACACTGGTGTTCTCTGGGAGAAGAAGCGGTAGCCAGGAAAGCGGTGGGAAAGGCAATTTTCACTATATATCCTTTTCTTTTGTATCTTTTCAGTTTTGAACCAACTCAATAGATCACCTATCCAAAGATAAATCTGAAATTAAAACAAAACCAGAAACTTTTGCCTGCCTTCAATGCACACCATCACAGACCGTCCTCACACGTCCCACTTAGGTATTGCAGGATGGGAGGAAAAGGGGCTACAGCAGCAGTCACCTATTCATCATGTATCTATCTGTCCACACTGTCAATGCAGTGTTAGGAGGGGTGGGGCCCTGAGGCCTGCTGCTGAGGAGAGAGTTTCAGGGCAGGACGGACTGCAGTGGTGCCCAGCTGCCAGTCATGACCCACAACCTGGCCTGAGTCGGCCTGCCTGACAGCTCACCTGGGTGCTCTCATCATGGAAGCCCTCGAGGAAGCTCTCCAGCAGCTCGTCTGCATTGTCTATCCGCTCGGCGTACTCGCCCACAATCCAGATCATGGCAGCCCGGGCCTCGGGCTCATCCAGGGAGTCCAGGTTCTCGCACAGTGTGGCTATCACACTCTCGTACCTGGAGAACAGGGCACAGCTGGCACATAAGCACTGGAAGGAGCCCAGGGGAGGCTCAGCAAGGGCCAAAAGAGACAGGCAGCTGCCCAGCAAGACCCCAAGAGGGTGGTGAGTAATGGTATTTGAGTTTTATCTGTAATATCTTGGTTCTTATTTTGGTCTGGGGAGCAGAGACGGGGTTGCTCAGGAGAAGTAAGAAAAAAAAGTCTTTCTTTTGATAATGCTGTTTGTGGTAGAAAAGGAAGGAAGAGGAGAGGCTCCTCCTTGCTCTTCTTCTCCACCATCCCCAGCCCCAGCAGACCCACATCACCCTCACTGGCAGGGGCAGGTACATACTTATTGGGGTACTTGCGGAAGATGTCCTTGATCACCACAATGGCTTCCTGGACCACATAGTTGACCTTGGTCTGAATAAGATCGAGCAGTGTGCTCACACAGCGCTCTGCAGATTGCTGTGTGGGAAGAGGAGAGTGTCAGTAAGGCCCCTGAACCCATTTCCAATAGAACCTCTGATGACCATGCTGTGGCCAAGGGCTCAGTCACTCCTTGCCCACCTTCCTCGTCATAGTGGGAAAACAGGAGAACACTCTCCCCAGACAACAGGTGGGAGAACGAGTACAAACTGATGGTGCTAGGCTGGCAGGGACATAGGGAGACAGAAGTAGATTGAGGAGGAGGCCAGAGGCAGAGCTTCTGAGAGTGGGGATGGGCCATGGAGTTCCTCCAGGCCAAGCCCTGAGGGCAGAGTGACTGATGAAATGCCAGGACGCAGGGGTCTGGAAGGCCCTCGGGAGCTTGAAGAAAGGGGCAGATGGACAGGTGAATCATAATTCTTGCCCAAATGTTCAACAGGCAGAGCCCCTGCCCCAAAGCTCCATGAAGTGAAAGCTAAGTCTACCAGGGCCACCACCAGATTGGGGCTGCCCCATCCTCTTAGCTAATACTGCAGGAGAACCCATGATTACAATGGGTTAATGTCATCTGCAGCAACTCAAAGGCTCAAAGGAGATTACAGAGTGAGAAGCCCAACCAAATCTACAATGTGGGTGCCTTGGGGGCTCTGGTGGTGACTCTCAGGCCTTCCCGGACCATCAGCAGCTGGCAGATTCTGCTAGAATCAGACTGGTTTCCTGGTTTCAGCTTCCTTCCTGTCCCATGGCCAAGAACACAGTCCCAGAGCCTCACCTCCACCTTGATGGCGCAGCGCCCAATGGCTCGCACTGCCTTCCGTACAAAGTCCACATCCACCTCTGTCGCATACTCTTTCAGCTCTGCCAAGACCTGTGGCCCAAACAGAGAAGATAGGGTTGGGGGGATCTGGCAGGGCAACCTGTTGAAGCAGCCCTGGGCAGAAGACATGCACTGCCCTAAAAGACCCCTAGAAGGATGGGAGTCCACCTCCTGTTCAAGGTGGAGGGCCCAGGGGAGAGAGAGAGCTGTCAGGTGCCCCAAGAGGAAAGCAGGAGAAAGACTAGTTGGCAGAGCTGGACAGCCCTTGTTTAGGTTGATCTAGCTAACACATCCACTTAACTATCACTTTTCAGTGGATGGATGGTAAATAATAATAAGGAGAACAAATTCTTTAATCACAAAAATATCAGCTAACATTTGTTGAGTGCTTGCTCACAGAGCCCTGTCCTATGCACTCTGAATGAAATGAACTGTTCATGGTGAAGTTGGGCAGCCTACCCAGAGACCACAGCTCATTGGTGGTGATGCCATCCAACACCAAAGCCCATGCCCCCTGCCACCGCCCTCTGCTGACCTGGGCAATATTGGCCTGAGAGGCCAGGCGGATCATGATGTCCAGCTTCTCTAGCTTCACGTAGATGGGGTCATTGTACTTCACGAAGAAGACCTTCATCTCGTGCTTGAGGATCTCAGGCCTGGTGGCAAGGCAAGATTAACCAAAGAGCAAAAAGCAAGGCATAAGCCTTGTGAGAAAAATCCCTCCAAGTTTGCTGGGACATTTCTGGGGTTTGAGGTGGAGCCTGACATCCATGAAGACAGTCACGACCACGTCTGCACACTCCTGGGCAGAGGGCCCACTGACAGGCCTGAGCAAAGTTCTGCTGGCTGCTGCATGTCCAACCACATCCCAGGAAGGCAAGAGGGAATATGAACAAGAAACAGTTCACATTCGAGAGGCAGCAGGCACTAGACGATGGGCTTGGGAATCACAGACTTGGTTCCAATCCCAGCTTGTGCCCTCAGGCCTTGTTTCCTCACCCATAAAACAGGAATGACACTGTGCAGAAAGGTGTTACCACTGCAGGCTTGAGTCTCTAGTCTTAGAAAGGCCTGGCATCTAGGAACTCGGCTTTCAGGAGTGTTCTCACCACTCCCTAAATGATAAAGGTGTTTAGTTGTGCCTAGACTGTTGGTACAAACAATATGGTTTATGCTGAACACTTGCTTTCCTTGTAGGAGTCTGGAAATTTGGTAGGGGCCATCCATAGGGTGTCTACATGACCAGGGCCCAATAAACACCTAGAGTGCTGAGTCTCTGGGCTTCCCTGGGCAGAAATATTAGACATACGTTGCTCTATTTTGTTGCTGGGGGAGAAGTGTGCTCTGTGTGACCTCCCCTCCAGTGGGAGGGAGGGAGCTTAAGGAAGCCTGCATGTGGATTCCTCCAGACTCGTTGTGTCTTTCTCCCTTAAGGTCCAGCTGTGTATCCTTACTACGTCGATAATAAATCTTAGCCAAGAGAACAACTATATGCTAACTCCCATGAGTCCTTCATGGATGGGCATGGGGATCCTGACACAGACACCTATATAACAGGGTTGTTGTGACAGTTAGATACAAAGCATCTAGCGTGATCCATGCCTACCTCAGAGAAGGCAGTCACTAAGCAGGAACTGTCACCAGCCAAGTACTTTCATATGTGTTATTGCTCCTCCCTCAGCTGGCACCATCTACCTCACTTTTCTTTTCTTTTTTATTTTTATTTATTTATTTATTTATTTATTTTGAGGAAGATTAGCCCTGAGCTAACTACTGCCAGCCCTCCTCTTTTTTGCTGAGGAAGCCTGGCCCTGAGCTAATGTCGTGCCCATCTTCCTCTACTTTATATGTGGGACGCCTACCACAGCATGGCATGCCAAGTGGTGCCATGTCCGCACCCGGGATTCGAACCAGCAAACCCCAGGCCGCCAAGAAGCGGAACGTGCGAACTTAACTACTGCGCCACCAGGCCGGCCCCTACCTCACTTTTCTTAGATGAGGAAACCTGAGAGGTGGAGAGGCTTGCACTAGGTCACACATCTAGCGCTAACAAAGGCAGGAGCAAGATGAGTCACCACCCCCAACCCCTATTCCTATGCCCTTTCCAGAACAGAAAGGAGGAAGGGAAAGCAATGAGGACAAATGGTGAAGAGGGGAGAAGACAGCAGAGACAAAGGAGGGACGCTATCAGGGCAATACTCAGTGCTGTTGTGTGAGCTGTGAGAGGTCTTAGCACAGCAAGGAGCCTCTGTCATGCCTGGTGGGGGAGGCTGGATCCAAAGCTGGGCAGCAGGAAGACATGATTTCTGCACTCAGGACTTGGCAAACGCTGCCCAACCACACATCAGAACTGGGCCAGCTGGTGCCTCAGGAACACGGTCAACTTCTTAAAGGGATTTGCCATGTTAAAGATAGCACAGGGAGCCCTTCCCGCTGATCGGGAATCGACAGGTCACTCACTGTACCTTACTAAATCCCACATGGCAACTGCGAATCCCAGCCTCGTCCCTTTGTTTAGCACTCAGAAAGCCTTCCATCTTTACCTCCCAAACCTTCACAAACGTCCCGATTCCACTGATATCTCTGGGTCCCCAAGAGTGTCCTAAGAACCAGACTGATGCTACAAAGACAAGGAGTGTGTGCTTTCTTCCAAGAGAAAATGTCTACAAAAGGCCCTTGTTCTCTGCATAGTCCCGCTCCCAGCAATGGGGCGGCTGTAATACGCTGATGGTTGCGAGTTAGCTGCTGAGTGAGCCACTTGACCAAAAAGGCTGGGAGTAGAACTCCTGAGTCCAGCCCCACTCCATGGAGCTATAGGGCCCCATCGCTGGGTCACTCCAGAGAACCCCTCTTGCTCTGGGTCCCTCAAACTGGTGCTGCTCAATTGTTTCTCAGCCTGACGCTGGTACCAGGTACCTTACCTGAGGAGCCGTGGCTTACTGCCGCAGCCCCTCCTATGAGGCAGGTGGACATGCGCTGCACAGCGTCCTGAGCAACTCTGACATACCTTTTTCCCTGCCCTGAGGCTGATGGAAAGTCCACAGCACCTTGACCACCTTAGAGTCCCCCAATCTCAGGGAATTTGACTAGAATACGGACTCCGTCCCCAGGAAAAATGCACATAGACACACAAAATCTTACACCGTTTCAGGAGGGCCCTGTGGACTGTGGAGCCATCCACTGTCCCTGGTTAAGAAGCACCATGCTAGCCTGTGCCCTGCCTGCTACCTGGTTGGGCTAGGCCAGGGTTTCTCAACCTCAGCACTACTGACATTTTGGATGGAACAGTTATCTGGGGTGGGGGGGCTGTCCTGTGCATTGTAGGATGTTGAGCAGCATCCCTAGCCTCCACCCACTAGATGTCAGTAGCACCCCCGAGTTGTGACAACCAAAAATGTCTCCAGACATTGCCAAATGTCCCCTAGGGGCCAAAGTTGTCCCTGGCTGAGAACCTCTGGGTTAAGCTATTCTTTGAGATTTCCTGCATGGTGACAGGTCAGTTCCCCTTCAGAGCCCCTATTCCCAGCAGCAGACCCCCCAGAAGTGCATACTGCACATATGTGGCAGTTCTGGTACCTTTTCTGCACAATGAGGTTGATGTTGCGCAGGGCCACGTACTGTAGCTCAGGCTCTGCTGACAGGAGTGTGACCAGGGGCGGGGCTAGCTTCTTGAGCAGCGTGCCATAGTAGTCCAGGTCCTTGGACAACATCTCCATGAACTTCATCAGCACCTTCACAGCAGACAGCACCACAGCAGAGTTGGCATGGGAGAGCCTTGGGGTGACCCGCTCACAGATGCTGGGGTCCATTCCAAGGGGGTGAATAGGAGAGACAGACAAGGGCAAATACCCTGTTTTTAGTTATCAAGATAGCATATCTTTTATAGGCAGAAGCTCTAGACCCTGTTTCTGCTGCCTGCTAACTGACCCCAAACAGGTTAAAACTACTGAGCTTCAGTTTCTTCATCCAGAACACAGAGATGACGACACTGACTTGACAGAGTTGCCGGGGGCTTAAAGGAGATAATGCAGGGAAAGCACGGAGCACAGTGCCTGGCATATAGTAAATACTCTATAAATACTAACTCCCTCCCGCCACTGCAAAGGCATGCAAAAGGAAGAGGATATCATATTGGTTAGGACTAAGAATCACAAGAGTCCCAGCTAGGTGACCTGCATGATTTCCTCCACCTGTCCAAGCCAGAGTTTCCTTACCTGTAAAATGGGACAATGATGGGACATCCTTCACAGATTTGCTTTAAGGATTATCTAACGCGTGGGAAGCACCTAGCAGAGCCCAGGCACCCAGTAAGAATTCAACAAATGGTGGTTCTGAGGCCATCCGCCTCCTTTACTCAGCCAGAGGTGACCAGGGTCTCTGTCAACTCCCAGGTCAGGTCCTGGCTAATATCTGTGCCTACAATGAGCAGTGAGCTGACCGCCTGAAGCAACACTACTGACACTGTGGCTGTGGCCTCCCTTGAGATGTGTCTGAGGATGGTCTGTGGAGCAAGGCCCCGGGAAGGAGCTCATCAGAGACCTGAGGCCCAGCTCATGGTTGGAGCCCCCCAAGAACCAATGCTGGCTGGGCTGGCAAGTGAGGGGCAGCCTGCTCACCTCTGGGCCTCCCGGTCATCCTTGGGTGTATAGTTGGCCAGGCAGTCCAGGATGAAGATCTGGCCCCACTCGGTGCACTCATTCAGGGCTGTCAGCAGCTTGTTAATGGACTGCGGGTTCAGGTCGAGCAAGTTGCTACTGGGGTGAGACTCAGCAATCTCCGAGAGGGCAGCCACTGCATTTGCCACCACCTGGTTGGGAGAGTGGAAGGGGCAGAGGCTGGGGGCACTGGTCACAGGCCAGGGGGTGGTGAGACTAATGATGTTGGTCAGTCAGAGGTTGAATATCCTGAAAGGAATATGACCCAATGGGCAGGGTCTGGAGCATCGAGACCCATTCCAACGTTCACCCTACTGACTCCTCTGTAAACGGCAACTAAAGTAGGTGTACCTGCCATTAAAGAAACACAGCAGGCAAAACAAAAGAAAGATCTAGCTCCCAGTGCCTGGCAACAGACAGCATTCCCAGCAGCTAACATACAGCCCTCATCTACCAGTTACAACAGATCACTTCGGGGGTTGTCAACTATGCTTCTCAGAGCTAGAAGATTCCTACAGAGCCCCTCGGGGATGTTGGGAATGGATGGAGGCTGGAGTACAGACAGGGTTGCTATGTGAAGCTCTGGAGCCTCAACCTATTTCCACCAGAGCAGCTGTTTTTATGTGTTTCTGTACTGTTTTCAACTTTTCTCTGTGACAAATAGCACTTCAATGGCCATCCCGATACTGGCCGCTCAGCACCTGTGTGTGATCAGTGTTTCTGCAGGACATAGAATGGGACGGCTGGGCCGAGGTGTTTGTGCATTTCATTTTAAACCGGGCCTGATGAAGACCCTTCAAACTGCTGCCACTGCTGTGAGTGAGGAGACTAGTTTTCCACCCAGCCACATCCCAGTGCCCTGTCCTCCAGGCTATGCTACTTCAAGGGTGACCCTCTACAACCCTGCAAAGATGTGGGAAAAGGGAAAAGCACCTCGCATTCAGAGCTCACGGATAGTCTTGGTGAGAAGACAGTGACAATGACAGGCACTGGAAGGGGAACGAGGCCACTAGCCTTGGTTGCAAGCCCACTGCATGCCAAGCCGTGCCAGGCACATTACCTTCACAGCTTAAGCCTCACAGCACTCCTGCCAGCCACGTAGAATTAGATCCAGCTTACTTATGAAGAAAAGAGGGCTCTGGAAGGTTAGGCAGCTTGTCCAAGGTCATACAGTTCATTGGAGAGGGCACAGAGAAAGGAATCCAGGTCTAGCTCACTCTAAAGATGGTGCCAAACCACTGCAGGCATGAGAACAAGTAGCCCACCCAGCAAGACCCTGACTTCCAGGAACTAGGGACTGCCTGGTAGAGGGTCAAGCCAAGGCTTACCAAGAGATCCAAGAGGTGATAGAGGTGATACGGTGGGTGGCAGTGGCTTACCATGGGGTTAGAGTCAGAGATGAGGTCTTTAAGGGTGTCCAGGAAGCCCTGGTCCTCTACCAGCTGGGCGTTGATATCATGGAGCTTGGCCACACACACGGCTGCTGTTTTGCGCACATATGGGTCCTCATCCTTCAGGCACTTCCGAAGTGGCTCGCAAAGATACTCTGTGATCTTGTCAACGCGGATGCAGCCCATGGTCCGCACAGCCAGGGCCCGGATCAGGGGGTTGGGGTCCTCACAGTCCTGAGAGGAACCAGCCATTGGCCGGGGGCAGGGGCAAGCTGAGCAACATCAGACAGCTGGTGTGGGATCTCCTACCAACTGTGGCCAACAGCACCAAAAGTAAGTGCCACACATGGGCACCTAGCATTTGCCAGATACTGTACTGGGGCTGCACTGTCACCTCTGATCCTCACAGTAGACATACAATACTGTTTCCGTTTTACAGGTGAGGGAGGTGAGGCTCTCAAGAAGGTTGAGAGCTTCCCCAATTACAGAGCAGAACCATGATTCAAACCCACGTCCATCCAGCACCACAACACTCAATCTTTCCTCTGGGCCACAAAAACCCTCAAGTGCCCATATCTGAGCATCGACAGAGCTAGGGAAGCTAAGGTTCTAAAGTCACACAGAGCTGACAATTCACGTCCTGGCTTGCTCCTCAATCTGGAGGACAGAAAATGCAGAAAGGAGCAAAGGCCAGAAGGAGAACACAGAAGCTCTCAGAAACTTGCTGAATCCTGACCTGGCAAATGATGCAGGGCAATGGCTCACCCCAGGGGCACATGGGGATCAACAGGCCTTGGGCGACCTCACACGGAATGAGTTAGCAGGGTCTGTAGCATCTGATTTTCTGGAGAGAGTGGGAGCCCTCTGCTGGAAGAAGAGGCCCTCAGGCTGGGAGTCTGAGGGCCTGGCAAGGAGCCTCAGTGTTTCTACCCAGGGACACAGTGCCCCATCCCAGGAGATCAAGGGGAGATGGAGCAGTGAGCATCCATACCCCTCCTCTCACCATGCTCCTACTCACCTTCACAAAGGTGTTCACGGCCATGATGGCCATGTCGGGCTGACTCTTGGCATAGTTCATCAAATACAGGTACACCAGCTTCTTCAGCTCCAGGTTGTCTGTCTGCATACAGTTCACCACGTCGGGGAAGAGGGCACTGGAAGGTCAAAATGGCATCAGTGTGGGCAAGGCCAAAGAAAAGAAGAAGATTTTCAGGCAGCTAATGAGGGAAGTCGGGAGGGGGTGAACAGTGGGTAGGAGGAATGGAGAAAGATAACAGGTCTTCTAGAAAAAGGGAGGGCATCAGCTATGCTCTGTTACCATGAACACTTACTGGCAGAAATGGAATTCCAAAGGGTAATTTTAAAAGCAAAAAAAGTCTTCTGTTCTTTCCAGAGGGTTCAGACATGAGCTCTAAAGCCCATCACACCTGGCTCAAACCCAGCTCTGCCTCTTGCTGGCTGTATGAAGTCAGGAAAATGCCTTTATCGCCCAAATCTCAGTTTCCTCATTTGCAAGAAAGGGCAACAAAACCCCACTGCACAGGGCCCTTGTGACCATTTAAGGAGACAGCATGCTTAAGGTCATCTGGTCCTTGACATCTTGGAGATGTTAATAAATGAAAACGATTGTTTTTCTTCCCCTGACACTTAACATGGCCCCTTACATTGGGCTGCTGGTTTCAGAGGGCTGTAGGGAAGCAGGGATGCGCCGTGCTGCTTTCACAAGGACCAGCTCAGACACCCACTAAGAACCAGCCCAGCATGTACAGAGCATGTCCTATATGCCAGGCTTGGTGCTAAGGGCTCTACATACTTGATCTCATTTAACAGCCCCAAGAAGCCAGGGGATTATCCTCATTTTACAGAAGACAATACTGAGGCTCATAAACATCAAATAACTGCTATAACGGGTGGAACCAGTCCTGACATGGTACCCCAAAGACCCAGAGTCACAGGTCCCTTGAGGTGTGAAATATGGTTGGAGATCAATTTTCTGTTTCTGGAATCATCACCTCCCCTCTCAATTTTCATGATTTTATGGGCAAGGACACAGTAACACAGAGACTTAAGAGGTCAAAGGGAACTTCCTGAGCCCCAGCAGGTAGGTGTCCAGTCAGTGCTGGAACTGATGAATCACCTTGGAAGATGACGACCAGGAAAGAGGAGAGGGGGAGAGGAGGAACAGCTGATGAGTCCAACCTATTCTTTTGGGCCTATGATGTCAGAACAAAAGCTCATTTGAGACAGAAGAACAAAGATACTTCCTCTGAGAGGAGGTGACAGGGGTGTTCTAGTTGAAGGAGAGTGGCTTTGTCCTGGAAGGAATCTGACTTGGAAGGAGGCCCAGTTTTCCAGCAGACGCCTGATCCCTTTGCTGCTCTGTCTTCAGCAGGTCTCTCTGCAGAACTGCTTCTCCTGTGGTGCTGTCAGGAGGTCCCTTGCTGAGGGTGGCAATGGGATAGGGTAATCCATGGAGAAGTCTAGAGCAGTGGGAGATTGCTAAGGGACCTACAAAGCATGGGGCTGGGCTCCATGAGGGCACAGAGAAGAGGGAACGGGTGAAAGCACCCGAGATTTGGATTTCAGAAGGGCTGGGCGTGAGTTCTAGTTCTGCCATTAACCACGTGACTGTTGGGAAATCACTGTACTCCTTCTTTAGCTTGTTTCTTTGGCAGTAAAAACATTATTAACTATAATTTAGGAACTGTAAGGAACTACTAGGAAAACATTTGAAAAGTGTTCTGAAGATTCTCAAACACTGTGTAAGTGTTAAGTTGTCATAAAATCCAGTCCCTGCCCTTGAGGACTTTACAGTGTGGTGGGTAGGTAAACACAAGCACACATAAGAGGAAGACAGTCTAGAATTAGTGCGAGGCACACGGACACAGAGCAAATGCTGCAGGCTCAGGGCAGCTGGCCAAAGTGATGAGGGAAGGCAACAGGGAGACCTTGAACGGGTTTTAACAAATGGGAAAATGAGCTGAGTAAATGAAAAAGAGGACAGGGACAGTCCAGGCAGATGGAAAGCAGAAGCAAAGGTGTGGCAGCAATTCCACACATGATCTGCTCTGGCAATCAGATGCAAACCAGAGGCTGCAGAGTGGCGACAAATTTGACAGATCTAATCTGCAGGTGTGTTTCACTTGGACAATGTTTATTTGCAAAGTTTATTTGTTTGTATAATTTCACCCGGCAATCTAAAACAGACAGATTTAAAACAAAAAGTCCAGATTTCCTGTTCTTTGTAAAAACCAGAAGACTTGGTCACATTAGGTTCCTTTTTTCCGGGTGGCAGCAATCCTCTGGAGCTTCAGACAGGGTTCATGCCACATCCACTTCACTGTCTGTTGTCTTTTCAACCTAGTTCACTTCACTCACTCCATTACTACTCGACCCCATCAGCATTGAGCTCATGAGCCCTCTGCAAACAAAACCTTCTGTTTGGACAGGTCTGTGAAGGGAGCTATATGAGGGGAGACATGGGTCCCTAGATACCCTAAAGGAGACATCTGAACTGGATCCAAGCTATAAAGCCTCCCTCCAGCTGCCACCCAGCTCACTCCTGCACACCTGACATCTTTGCCCACGGTCATCGACGCAATCACTTTCTTCACCGCCTCCTTCTTCTTCTCCTTCTTGTCACTATTGAGCTCTGCCTTCAGCTCGAAGATCTCCCCTAACAAAGGAAGCAGGCATGAGTGATCCATCCCCACCCTGCCAGGGGGTGATTCCCAGTCTTCAAATTCCAAAAGAATGGAAAAGAGGTGGGTAAGATACTCTGTGCTGCCGGCTGAGGGCACCCTTAGGCCCCCAACCTCGGGAAGACAGGCAGCAGACAGGGACGACTGTTAGGAGAGGAGTTAGCAAGATGGAAGCTTGCGGGGCTGGCCCCGTGGCCGAGTGGTTAAGTTCAAGTGTTCTACTTCAGCAGCCCAGGATTTCACTGGTTTGAATCCTGGGCACGGACATGGCACCACTCATCAGGTCACGCTGAGGCGGCGTCCCACATGCCGCAACTAGAAGGACCCCAAGTCAAAATATACAACTACGTACCAGGGGGCTTTGGGGAGAAAAAGGAAAAATAAAATCTTTAAAAAAAAAGACGGAAACTTGGAGGTCATGTTGGATTGAGGAGAGAGGAACATGGAAGCTACAAAGGTTCTGAGGGAGACCAAAAGCATGAAGACAGGTCCTGCTCAGACAGCTAAAAACACACAGAAGGAAGCGGAGTTCTCCTCAGCTACTCTTACTCAAGGCCTCAAGGTAGTGTGTGACGGAAATCTGAGGACTTAAGGCTTGAAGGGAGAGGGTAGAATTTACTCCCTTCTCATACATAGGCTTTTCCTGTTTTCCTAGAACCTCCAGTTCAAACAGCTCGCTCAGGGTTTCACTTCCTGAGCTACAAGTGGTTGCTCAGCTCCAAAAACGGGAATTCAGCTGCCACACGAGGGCTCTAGCATGTACTAAACTGTTCTTAAGAACTTGATGATCTGGAAAAAACAAACAAGGAAACAGGGTTGTTGAGGGCCCTGGCACGGAGCAGTAGTCAGGATCCTGATAACCCCAATAACAGGTTAAGGGGCAGACTCTGGAGTCAGATAGGCCTCCTGTCCTCAAAACAGCAGCAGCCAGCATTTCCTGAACCTTTCTGTAAGCCAGGCACCACACTAACTTTTTCCCAGGCTTCTCATTTCATCCTCACAACAACTCTGCATTTCCCCCCATTTTACACATGAGCAAATGGAGGCTGTAAGAGCTTTGGTAACTTGCCCAAGAAGATACAGGTAGAAAGAGGTAGGGCCAAGATTCAAAACCAGGTCTGCCAGCTCCAAAGCTCATATGCTCAGGGCGACCAAGGACAACACTTCGCTTCTTTTTTTTTTTTATTTTATTTTTCCTTTTTCTCCCCAAAGCCCCCAATACATAAGCTGTATATTTTTAGGTGTGGGTCCTTCTAGTAGTGGCATGTGGGATGCCGCCTCAGCATGGTCTGATGAGTAGTGCCTTGTCTGCACCCAAGATTCGAACCGGCAAAACCCTGGGCCACCGAAGCTGGAGCGTGCGAACTTAACCACTCGGCCATGGGGCCAGCCCAAACCCTTTGCTTCTCTGAACCTATTTCCTTGTCTGTACTCTCTACCTTGACTGGAGTGTTGAATTCTCTCAGTTAACACTCAGATGTAAAACATTCATCTCAGTGCCTGGCACTCAGTGGCCTGCATTAAAGGTGGCCACTACTATTATTAATTTGCCATGTGACCTTTGTCTTGGATCCCTCTTTTGTAGAAGCAGAGTCCTGGGCTTCCCTCTCCTTCTATAAAAAGGAGGAGGTGAAGCAGAGACTAACCTGTGGGGGGAAGTGCTGAGGAAATTCAAGATGGATTTACAGTGAGAAAAGAAAACTAGCAGGTTTTTATCATGACTCAACAATGTGGTGTTCACCAAAGAACTTGAGATGAGAGATAACAAACAAGGTTAATTAAGAACAATCCAAGCAGCAGAGCCCGGGGCAAGGCCACACTGAGGCTATTGCTCAACAGAGCCAGGAGGAATCTGCAGAGCTTGCAGTTCAAATTCATGGCTCTGCTGCGCTGAAGGAACACATGCTCTTCTCCTCCAAGAGACTGAGGGGGCCATGTCTCCCTACTGTGGGATCCAACAGACATGATGACTCTCACCCTGGGACCTGCTGCAGGCCTGGCCCTGCTTTGCTCAAAGTGTTTTGCCAGATGCAATACAACTGGCCAATAACTGATGGATCTGGGCATGAGTCACCTCGGCCCCAAGAAGGCTAGTGAGGTGAACCTGGGATCTGTCTGCTTCTGAAACGTCTCCTTCCTCTAACAGGCTCCAAATCCAATCAGTCACTGAGCCTACCTCCTCAGTCACGTACAAGGCATCCAACCTTCTCTATCCCCATGCCACCCCAATTGCTTTCCTTTCCCTGAAGGTGCCATAGGCAGAGCACTCACTCCCCTCCCCTGCCCCACAGCCCCCTTTAGCTAGCTAGCTCCACCCAGGGTCTCCCACAGCCCCCTGCACACCCTTATCCTAGAACCCACTGCCCTTTAGTGTGATTACTATTTAATAGACTGTCTTCTCTGTTCAACTGCAAGAAAAGCCAGGTCAGAGACTCCGTTTGTCTCCGCTGCACATGGAAGGTGCTCAATAAAAACTGGCTGGATCAAGAAATAATATGGCTGATGAGAGGCAGACTGCACGTCGTGGCTCAGCTGACCCAACAGCAGACTTTTTCTTCTGGTCAGCAGGCATGTGTCAATCTCACTTGGAAGGAAGGAGGGAGGAAGGAAAGGCTGGTCAGAAAGATGCTTACAGGGGTAAAGTACATTTGTCAGCCACTACGACGACCTCCATTTCCCGAAAAGCAGAAACAACCACAATTCTCAACAACATAAGATTAACGTAGCAAATTTCAGTGCAGCAACTCAACAGACTAATATTGAGTCATGAGAATTGTGGGGAAATGTTTATGATAATGTCAAATGAAAAACAGGATATAACTGACTTCAACCACATAAAACATGTGCCCATGGATAAGGACCAGATACACACACACTTATCACTGTGGGGTTGCTGATAAGATTGTGTGCTTTCTTTGCTCTAGGAAAAAACATCATATTTAACAATTTTAAGTCATGGAGAACAAAAGAGGGCTTTTTTCTATACTAGGAGCTAATGCTCTTCCCTTCTTGAGTTCTAAAAGAAGTGGTCGATTTCTTTTTTTTTTTTTAATTTTATTTTCCTTTTTCTCCCCAAAGCCCCCCTGTACATAGCTGTATATTTTGAGTTGGGGTCCTTCTAGTTGTGGCATGTGGGATGCCGCCTCAGCATGGCTCGTTGAGCAGTGCCATGTCCGTGCCTAGGATCTGAACTGGTGAAACCTGGGCCACTGAAGCAGAACACACAAACCTAACCACTTGGCCACATGGCTGGCCCCCAGAAGTGGTCAACTTCTTACATCATCAACAATTCAATTTTCTGGATCCATAAGGTTAAAGAAACTCTGGGTAATTCCACCACTCACTTCCAGGCCTCTACCCCCATCCCACTCCCCACGCCTGAAGGGAGCAAGCAGAAGGGTCAGGCAGAGAAAGAGCAGGACAAGACCCCACAATGAAACAAACAGTACCTTTCTTGGTTGTGGTGAAATATTTTGAGTCAGTCATTTTGGTCTCTTATCTGTGGTCAGACTCTGCAAAACAAAAGAGAGAGGTGACTTTCTATTGTGTTTCATTCCATTTTCAGTTACAGTGCACAGGAGGAGGGAAGGATCCAGCACACAGGTAGTATAGGAAGATAGCTTCTTATCTCTTTACCGGGCAAATGAGCCGTTAGACAGTGGCTGATCAGATTTTGGAAGGAAATTCTGAAGGATCTATCAAATTTTTGAATGTGCTTATCCTTTGACCCAGCAATTCTACTTTTAGGATGCTCTCCCACAGAAATATCTGCACAAGGATACAAGTGTTTTACTGCAGCACTGTCCATAACAATGCATCATTGGAAATAACTTAAATGCCCATCATAAGAGAACGGCTAAATACTTTGGAAGAGGCCACAGATTAAAAAGCACTTACCACGGTCACAGCTGCCCCTTCATGGTGCTCACTCTGCCCAGCACTGTTCTAGGTGCTTTGCACACATTCACTCATTAACCCTTCATCACAGCCTCGTGGAGGTACTATCATTACTCCGTACAGTCAAATGAGCTTGGAAAATGCCAAGTTTGAACAGCTAGGGAAGTTTCTTCTCTCCCCAGCTTTTCCAAGCTTCCCTAACAGTGATGTAGGCTATTCATCTCTATAGAGGGCTAGAATCTACACACCACACACTCTATAGCATTCCCCAAATCTAACTGACCAGTTTTCTCAAAGCATCTCTCAGGACATCTCCCAGTGCACAACTCACAGTGTGAAGTGCTGTTCTAAGGCAACAGGACAAAGAAAGTACCAAGGCCCCCTCGTCCATTCAATAAACATTTACTGAGTACCTGCTAGGTAACCTCAATAGTTCTTCTTGGTCAACAAATGAAAGATAAAAGAAGCCACACAGGAGCCAAGTATCCTGGATACATGGCAGAGAGGCTCCTGGGGTTGTTCTAACATTTATTAAGAAGCTATCATTTACCAAGCTCCTATTACAGCCAGGAGCTTCACATGTATTATCTCATTTAATCCTACCAATAAGGTAACTGTTTTTAACCCCATTTTACAGATGAGGAAACCAAGGCTCAGGGATGTTAAGTAATTTGCCCAAGGCCACATAGCTTGTAAGTGACTGGACTGGGAGACCATCTCAGGTCTATCTGAGCTTAGTACCTGTGCTCTATCAATGAAGGAATTCTGCATCCCTCATCTGAGACGGAGGACAGAGCCATGACAGTGGCTAAGGACTCAGTCTAAAATATCATGAAACTTTCAAGTGCAACCTTCTAGTCTTTCCTGTAGTTTCAATGGTACAGAAAACCACACAACCCCCAAAACAAACATCTGAATGGAAAAAATTCACTCACATTGTCCCTGCTGCTGCCTCTGGGGAAGAGACTCAAACGTGTAACCCATTAACATCTTCTTTCACTTCATTACTATGTGGGGGTAAGATGAAGGTTACTGGTGGGATGGATGCAAGAGGTCCAGGAACATTTCAAAAGTCTCTGGAAGCAAAGCTGACACAGCTCCTCTCCAGCCCAACTGCATTTTTCCAGGCTAAGCTTGTATTTATGACAGGACGGCATTGCGACTGTTCCCCAACTGAGATGCCCATAGATTTTGCTTCAGTAATCAATGGGAAACAAATACGTACTGTCTGTCCTGGGACTGCCTTAAATCCTTTGCAGATCCCGTTAGAATAAAGGAATAAAGGCATAAAGGCTTCGCTGACAAAACAGTATAAAGAAAAAGACACAATTCTACTTTCCTTTTGCTTGCAAGGTTGAAAATGGATGATGGTACTTTCCTGTGGGAGCTGCGGGAAAGAGCAGAAGAGACCGCTGTGTCTGACGATGCCAGTCCCGCCATGGGGACTCTAGAAGGTCCTGGCAGCATGAGTCAGGGCTGTGGGCAGATCCACAAAGGAAGAACCCATGTCGGTCTGGTCCACAGCTCCATCCATCCTCCCCCTTCATGCCTGGCTCAGGGCTCTGCACGAGGCCAGTGTTCAGTTGATAGTTGTTGAAAGAAATGAAAAGGGGCCACTGAAAATGCCAGGGAGCCTCAGCCTGCTCTCTGATAGCTCTGTTATGTAACTATTTAGCATTTGTTCCCTACAGGAGTTTACTTACATTAAAAATAATTTTCTTTTGAGTACACATAAAGCCCTTTTCTTAGACAAAACTCGCCAACCTAGAGGTCTTTTCGGAGTGCTGAGAATGAGCAAGTAAACGAGAAAATGGGATGTCTGTCACACAGTAAAGGGCTGCAAGGCTTCAGAAGCCACAGGCATGACAGCATAACTGGCAGAGGTTTCCAAAATAGGAAAGTACCCTGTTTTTCAACATTAAGTTTAGTCTAAGAAGAGGGGTCAATGAAGGTAAATGGGGCGAAAAATCACAGGCCAAAAGAATCACAGAATGTAACATATAAACCCCTCCAACGTTAAATCTAGAAGGAAATCAAAGTGGACAAAGCATAAACTACCTTAGATGTCTAGCTTCAGCACTGCCCAGAGATTCTCCCTTTTCCAGTAGAGGAGGCTGTCAGGGGCTTTCCCCTTCTCTGCAGTAACAGCACAATATGTGGGGACCCTAAATTCCTCGAACACAACCTGCTGGCGACAGATCTGTGTTGTATGCAACCGCCCAGGCGGAGGGAAGGGTGGGAAAGCTTCTGCTTGGGGGGGGATTAAAAAAAGCAACAGAGCAGAAGGGTCCGCTAGTTAAACCACCACAGCCGCTGACACCCCCACCGCAGTGAGCTTTTGACGACACTCTTCCTTTTACAGGCGCTAAGCAACTACTCACAAACTTAAACTGCCACCCAGGGTGCTGGCACGGGCTGCCTCTTTCCTCTGCAGTATCTATTTCGCATATCCCTCTGCAGAGGGCCCGATGGGACTGAGGATGCCGAAACCATATCCCTCTGAAGTTGTTTCATATACAGGAAATTAAAGTAGAGGAGGAAGGGGAGATGGGGAGAAGTGAAAATGCTTTTGCAAAGCTACCCCAAAGCATGGATTTTAAAAACCTCACTTCACGGTGAAAGATCAACTGCACTTTGTTGATCTACTGAGGGTGGCTATCTCCTTGTGTCCTTTCTCTGCAGTTGCTTCTTAGATGTCAGTGCAAGAGAGATTTTTCATTCTATCTGCAGGAATGGAAAAAACCCTACAGTTCAGTTCTAAAGGAGCTCAGACTTGTAGATGCCACAGGAAAGACGAGTGCTTTTTCTGGTGCTGCTCAGCTGTTGCCATACACCTGCATCTCTACTAATGGAGGCCAAAGGGACTAAGGCTTTGTTTGATGAATCTGATCGTGTACATGAGCCACATTTGAAAGGAGGTAGCCAATTTAAGCAAGAAAAAGCTTAGGGTTTGGACTCCATCTTTGGAAGTGGCAGGGTACATTAAAAAAAGCAATAATTGGAGGGAATTTTTGGTTTGGAAACTGCTCTGGCCAGTGTGATGAGTGACTCTTGCTACGGAGACAGCATTCTGGGCTGGGATACCCCTTAATTTCAGCAATTACAGGCCAAGGAATGCCTCAAGGGGATGGCACAGTCCAAATTAAAAGAGGGGCACGGCTGGAAGGACTGGTTTTGTCTTTGAGGAGCCACTGCTGCTGTCCCCACCTTAAGTCTACCTTCCCACACCCAACCGCGGAAGATGACTTTGATGCCACAATCCCAGGACTAGTTCCTGTTAATCTCACTTTTTAAAAAACAATCCTATTGAGAGGCCTGCTCCCCTTGCCACTAGGCTTAAAGAAAAGGAACTGAGAGTGCCGGCCACGTGGCCGAGTGGTTAAGTTCACGAGATCTGCTTCGGCGGCCCAGGGTTTCGCCAGTTCTGGTTCAGATCCTGGGCGCAGACATGGCACCGCTCGTCAGGCCATGCTGAGGCAGCGTCCCACATGCCACAACTAGAAGGACCCACAACTAAAACATACAACTATGTACTGGGGGGATTTGGGGAGAAAAAAGTAGAGAAAAAAAAAGATTGGCAACAGTTGTTAGCTCAGGCACCAATATTTTTTTTTAAGATTTTATTTTTCCTTTTTCTCCCTATCTTTAAAAAAAAAAAAGAAAGAAAAGGAACTGAGTAATAAAGCCTGAAATAGTTTTCTAGAATTATAAAGAAGTCCTTGGTGAGAATCACTGACACACTGGCCAAGGATAAAGATGTAATATAATCCAAGAGTGGAAAAATGAGGTCCTAGGAAGAAAAGGGAAGGGGAAAAAACTCAAAAACATTCCCAGCTGACTCTAGATTTTAGCCACTGAAGTTAAGGTTAGATTTAAGAAAAAAAAAAAGTCCTCAACATTTTTCAAATCTTTGAGTCTTCACATATCTAATGTAATTTTATAAACAAGAGAAAGAATATCTTTCTGTGTTTTGAGCTAATAAAATGAGTTTACATCTATAAGCAATACATTAAGAAAATGAGTATTGAGTGTATTTCAACTTTTCTCCAAGGTCTCAAAATTGCTAATGATAACAAAGATTTTTAAAGGAAAGAGCACTGAACTGAGGTTACCATTTACTTTCTCTCTCTAATTCATTTCACCTCTTGAAAACAGGGACCTTAGCCACCTGCTTGACTTATTTCACATATTTCTTCTGACAGAGGGTAATGTGAGAACGAAAGCATGCTGACAAGTATAAACATAAGCATTGTAAACACGAAATTCTAGAATAAGTAGAAGACGCAAAATTAACCTATGGTGACAGAGGTCAGATCAGCGGATGCTTCTAGCCAGGAAGGACTGACATAAGGGGGCACGAAAGAATTCTAGGGGTGATGGGAATTACCTGTATCTCAGCTCAAACTGTACACTGGCCAAAGTTAAGAGCTCAGCATTTCACTTGGTGTAAATTATACAAACATTAAAATTTTTTTAAATAACAAAATAAAACCCAACACTGGAGAAGAAAAATATAATACTGTATAATCCAGAAGAAATAAAGCATTTCTGAGTATGACATAAAATCAAGAAGTCTTAAAAGATCTATGAATTCAATTATAAAAAAATCAAGTTTTCCTGCATGGCCAAGAACATAATAAAAAAACAAAAGACATATGATAAACATACACAAAAATATTTGCATCACATCACAGACAAAAGCCTATTTTCCTTAACATATGACAAGTGACTACAAACAGGAGAATGGCAGAGGATGTGGCCCGTTCACAGAAAATGACGTACAATGGTTTAAGCTTACTTATAATAAGAGAAATGGAAACTGAAATTACAATGAAATACCATCCCTCAGCTAGCTACTGGATTGGTAAAGACCCAAAAATCTGATAACATTCCACATTGGTGTTGATGTGGGGGAAAGAGATACCCTCATATAAGGCTAGTGAGAGTCTAAATTGCTACAATCTCTATAGCAATCTGGGAACAGCTACCAAAACTACAAAGGTATTTACCCTTTGACCCACCAATTCTGCATCTAGGAATTTATTTCAGACGTACAAAACTATGTAGAAACAGTTATTCATGTAGCATCCTTTATAATAGCAAAATATTGTAAACACCTTAAATGTCCTTCCACACAGGACTGGTTTAAAAAATTATGGCACAGCATATAGACATATGGAATACTATGCAACTATGAAAAAGAACCTGGCAGTTCTAAAATGCTTGTGTGCAACGTTCTCCAAGGTAAGAAGCAAATTATATGTAGTATACTACCATTTCTATTAAAAATATGACTATTAATAAAACATAAATATCCATGTTTGCAAATGCATCCACTATCCTTGAAAGGGTAAACAAGAAAAGTTAAAAGTGGTTTGCTCCAGAAAGGAAGCTGGATTGCCAAGGGATGGGATGAGAGACTGACCTTTCATCATTCACCTTTCTAGATCTCAGGAATTTTATATCCAGTGCATATATCACCTCCTTTAAATATAATGCAGTTTAGAAAACAGTGCATCTATCCAAAACACTATTCCCATCTGGTACCCATCCTTCAGTCTTGGCTCAAACACTACACCCCAGAGGAGCCTTCTTCAGACCCAGAGGGGCAGAGGCTTCCCCATATTTGACTCAACCATATTCTAGACTTGTCCACAGCCCTCCTCACGACTCGAATTTGGCATCTGTCCTGTTTCATGCTGTCAACTCAGTGACCGGCACTAAGCCTGGCACATTCCAGGAGCTCACCAAATGTTTGCTGGCAAAATGAATGAAAAGACAGGTTCCCAGAGAAGCTACAAAACCAAGAGCTCATAACAGATCAAGACAAGAGGACTCCTTGAAGAGTGCCAGACAGTGATGACTGGGCAGACGGGAAACATAAGGCTTTGCAGTTAACTTTCAACAAACGACGCAAGGCTGAGCCAATGCCAAGATGGCTGCCAAGAAATCTAGCTTTGCTACCAACAGCTGTGTGACCCTTGGCAAATCCTGCCATCTCTGGGCCTTACTTTCTCCAACTGTCATACAAGAAAAGTCAACCAGATCAACGGCTTTTCAAGTCCCTCCTTGCTTTTAAACTGTTTAAAACAAAAGTAGAACTGCTCTGGTTGAAGTAAGGGTTAAGGGGCCTAGAGCCTGGCTCATTCCACTATGCCTACCTCTCACCCTCCTCATCATGTGCCCTTCAGACAACCCATTGTTCCATGGAACAAATTCTACCAAATGGCAGATAAAGTCCCTCCCACATCTCTCGTTCTATGATTCTGCTATGTGAGAAACCCATTTCCCCACCAATAAGTATTCTTCCTGGGTTATCAAACAAAAGGAAATGGAGCATGATTATTCTCAGAGCATGACAGAAGACGTTTCCAAGGGGACAAAAGAGAAAACAAATTCAGAATGCAGCCAGGGGGGCCGGCTCTGTGGCTGAGTGGTTAAGTTCGCATGCTCCGCTGCAGTGGCCCAGGGTTCAGATCCTGGGCACGGACATGGCACTGCTCGTCAGGCCACGTTGAGGCGGTGTCCCACATCCCACAACTAGAGGGACCTGCAACTAAGATATACAACTGTGTAAAGGGGGTTTTGGGGAGATAAAGCAGGAAAAAAAAAAAAAGATTGGCAACAGTTGTTAGCCCAGGTGCCAATTCTTTAAAAAAAAAAGGAAAATTGGCAACAATTGTTAGCCCAGGTGCCAATCTTTGGGGAAAAAAAAAAAAAGAATGCAGCCAGGGTTAGCAAACCTTATGAGGTCTTCAGTAGGAAGGAAAACAGTAGCAAGCCAAGCAATTCTGCAAATGGCCAGCCAATGGCCAGGGAAAGGACTTTTCTAGTCTCAGGGCAGTGATTCATGTCAAAGCAGCCCACGCTCTGCAAACCGATGGGAAGCGTGAAGTTGATGGCACTAGCTCAGCTCACTGCACACCACTGGCACTCAATGAATTAACCAGCAAGACAAGTGGTGTTGTGAGGTCAGCTAGAGAAACAGCTTTAGGAAAGGAAAAGGGGAAAAAGACTTGAGGTCTGATCCAGCCGCCAAGACCCACCTCTGAATTCAAGCATATACGGGAAGGGCAAACTGATCCCTGAAAGTCTGTGTTGGTGACTTCCAACTTCACTGCTGAAGTTGTCACTGTTAAACCCTTGCCTGATGAACGGCTTTCAGAAAGCTGCTCCAAGGCACATGTTAGCTCAAGAACAGTCAAGACTAAGCTAGGCAGAGAGAATAACAGGGGCTAGGGTGGTGCCACCGTTTCTTCTTCATTTGGAACAGAAAAGCCAAACTTTGATCCTCCCACATGTTTTGCTGTTTCAGTTCTGTCTCAAGGGCAGAGGTTGACTTATTTCACAAACATTCTCCTACTCTGTGCTCTGGATTGTGCCCCTGACCCCATGAAGTTTAGAGTTTAATAGAGATGAGGATTCTACCCAACACCCAGAATTCTACTCATCACTCCTCACCTGTCTGGCAGTCTCCTTTTAAAAAGGGAAAGGGCCTCATGGCTAAGTACTGAAGTTCACTTTACAGACAGGCAAACCGGTAAGGCCAACTTGAAGATTAAAAGATGAGTCAGCAGTAGAGAAACTAGATTTCAGACTTTCTCTCTGAGACAACGTGGTCACCAAACCACCAAACCACAGACGGGCTCTTTCAAGTCGGTTCAATAACTGTGAGAAAATGAGCTCTGTTCTTTGGGGGTGGCATGAAATTCGGAACAAAGGTGGCCGTGATAACAGTGATGGCAAATGGACATGTACTATGGGCCAGACACTATGTAGAGAGCTTCCAATGTAATCCTCACAGTAATCTCTGAAGAAGGTATTGATAACATCACAAGTTTGCAGATGAGGAGACTGAAGCCCTGAGAGGTCAAGGCATTTGTCTGGAGTCACACAGCTAGAAAATAGTAGTGCAAACACTCTCCACCCTTGCCCCATGAGGTTGCACATGTCCCACTCTGTCCAGCGAGGCAACTCCTCCTCTCTGAATGAAGCTCTGGCAGAAATACACACACTCTAGGCTAAGGACTACGGGAATATGTTGCCACACATCCCTCAAGTGTTGAATTACAGGTTATTTTAGGGCCAGCCCATACAGTTTGGACAACAGGAATGTCGAGTTTGCTAACATGTCGAGTGAAGGTCTGTCTGAATGAACTCGCCGAGTTAGGGGCCTTCTGGGATATGGACGAAAATTGATTAGACAAAGTCAATCTCCTGAGATCTACTAGCAGTTAAAGCCTCAAAGCGAAAAGGAACTAAAGGCAGGCAAATGACACATGCAAACGTTCTTATATCAGCACTGAGCCTCTAGAACTGAATTCTAGAATCAAGTGCCAGCTCTCAACTAATCTACAAGCAGTAATGTGTGGAAAGATCTTCTGCCAAGAAAAAGAAAAGTTCCTCCGGACTGGAAAAAAAAGTAACAGGGGCTTCTTCTGAATAATCCTTAAATTAATCAAGATGAGGAGAAAGAGGCCAAAGACTACAGAACAAGGCTCTTTGTGATCTCATTTTTCCCACCTACACAACGGGAACACTTTCTGAAAATCTGTCAAATTTTGTAGTCACCCATTCAGCACGTGTAACAGTGTGGAGCATCGTCGGCTCCGAGCCTGGGACTGTGCCCCATACAGGAGCAAGCACAGAGCAGACAAAGGACAGTCTTCTCCCACAGGGCTCTTACAGATTCAGAGGCCAGGTAAGGGACTTCAGGTAAACAGTAGAGTGATCATGCCCTCCAGATAACTGCCACCAAAGCGCAGAGGAGAAGAGTTCTGAGATGGGTGGAGCACCAAAGGAAGCCCTCTTAGATGAAGAGGGGCTTGGCTGGACACGAAAAGATGCATCAGATTTGGAAAGGGAGGGGCGAGGGTGACATGGAGACGAACCACAAGAACCAGCATAAGAAGGAGTGAATTGAGAACTACATCACCACCAACACTGGCTGGGGCTCAGGCTCTGTGCTAAGTAACTTATAGGCCTTGTCTCATTTAATTCTCAAGGTAACCTATTAAAAAATGAGGAATTAGAGACACTGAGAGAAGAGTGACTTACCCAAGGCCAAAACAAGCATGCGTGTTCAGGAGTCTGTGAGACCCTCTGCCTGGCTGACGGCAAGGACTTGGAAGGGAAAGGAGTCGATGAGGTTGGGCAAGGAAAGATGAGATTCAAAGACGGCCTTGGATGCCGGATGTGTTGGACCCTGCTGCAAAAGATGCAGTGATCCTATCAAACGACAAATCTTACGCTGAGAAGCACTTGACACTGTTGATCTCTCCCTCCTTGAAATGCCTTCTTCCCTTGGATTCCAGGATGCCATGCTCTCTGCTTTCCCGCCCACCCCACTGACTCAGTCTCTTTTGTTTGTTCCTCTTCCTCTCCCTCTTCTTAAACACTTGGAGTGCCCCAGGGCTCAGGCCTGGTACTTCTTCCCTTCTCCAGCAACAGTATCTTGCATCATCCAGTGTCATGGCTTTAAGTACCATCCACATGCGGACAACTCACAATTTTACACCCCCAGACCCAACCTTTTCGCGGACACTCGCAGCACACATATCCAAACTGCTTAATTGACATCTCCACTTAAATGTCTATATAGCTAACAGGCAGCTCAAACTTTATATGATAAAAACTGACCACCTGCTTCCCCCTACCCCACAACTGGCTCATCCTGCAGTCTTCATTATCTAGTTCCTGCCAATACCATCTTTAACAGGTTCTCAGGCCAAACACCTCAGTTAGCCTCGACAACACACACTCTCTCATATCCCACATCTAATCTACTAGCAAATCCTACTGGGTCTACCTTCAAAATGAATCCAGAATCCATGAAGCAGCTTCTCACCAGCCCATCACTAGCACAAGGCCTCAGGCCACCAACCCCTCCCACTGACACTGCTACCAAAACTGCTTCCACACTGCTCTCAACAACCTGTTTCAGCAGAAGCCCGAACAATCCTACTGCAGTCTAAGTCAGACAGTGGCACCTCTCTGCTCAAAATCCTCCAAGGGTTCCCTGTCTCAAAGTAAAAGCCAAAGTCCCTACCATGGCCTCATGGCCTACAAGGTCCTGTATGAGATGCCCACTCCCTTCTGTCTCACACACATTCCCTCCCCGCCATTACCTCTTTCAACTCTTCCCCCACTGTTCTCCCCATCACTTGCTCAGTTCCAGCCCTATGGGCCTCTTTGCTGATCCTTGAACACAACACTCATCTTTCGACCTCAGGGCTGTCCCACATGCTGTTCACTTTGCCAGGAAGGCTCTTGCCCCAGATCACCTCATGGCTCAGTCCCTCACTCCCTCCTTTTTTTTTGGCTGAGCAAGATGTGCCCTGAGCTAACATCTGTGCCAGTCTTCCTCTAGTTTTGCATGTGGGTCACCACCACAGCATGGCCACTGACGAGTGGTGTAGGTCCACGCCTGGGAATGGAACCCAGGCTGCTGAAGCAGAGTGTGCCGAACTTAACCACGAGGCCAGCCTCCCAGTCCCTCACCTCTTTTAATTTTCAGCTCAAATGTCACCTTCTCATTGAGGCCTCCTCTGACCACTTTATTTAAAACTGTACACAACCCCAACTAATCCCTCTCTCTCTTTCCTCCTTCTGTTCTTTTTCTTCAAAAGGAAAAACAACATACTATAAAATGTATCACCAACATACTCTCAAATGTATTTGTATTATTTTTTTCTCCCTCTACAATGTGAACTGCATGAGGACAAGGATTTTGTCCATTTTGTTCACTACTGTATCCCTAGTTCCCAGATGTTATCTGGCAAACAGCAGGTACTCAATAAATGTTTGAAAGACCAGTACTCAACTCTCCTCTCAGGGAAATCTCATGTTTTGTAAACCAACCTCAGCTAGAGAGCAGCTTCCCAATGTTCCACTCACTGGGTTTGTCAAGATCAGAGATACATCTGTTCTGGCTGTCAGGGCTTTTCGACAAAATCAAAACTGGAAATGCCAGACTGCCTAGCCCATGTTGCAGCCTATAAATGGAAGGCAAGTAAATAAATGATGAGAGAGAGAAGAAAGGGCAAAGGGTAGAAGATCAGGTGACAACATCTCCAATGGGAGAAATGTTCAGGCCACTTCCCTCAGTGAGACCAGACCACCATCCCCTGCTCTCACAGGCATCAGCTCAGGGACTAGAACTGTAAAAGGTGGGGGTACAAATGCTGGGGGCGGGGCAAGGAGGGGGATCTGACACAGACTATGACGTGAGCACAGCAAGGCCCCTCCCTCTGCCTATAACCCTCCAGGCCCCTAGGCCTTCTTCTGTGTTCCTCTAACTGCCAAGCTCTTCACTGCCTTTGTACCTGCTGATCCTTCTGCCTGGATTATCCTCTCCAGCTTCTAGAACGCTGCTCCAATTTATCCTTCAAATCTCAGCTTAGATGACATCACTTCAAAGACACTTCCCTGCATGTACTACCTTAAGTAGGTATTTTCTGTCCCTACCCCCCTAATATGTCTATTCACATACTTACTCACATATATTCCCACGTCCCAGAAACAGCCTACATGCTGAGGATGAAGCAGTGAACGAAATAGACAAAAGTCCCTCCCTTCATGGAGCTCACAGCCTAATGAAGCACAGAGAACATAAGCAAGATAAGTAAGTAAAATATGTAGTATCTCAGACGGTGAGAAATGCTGTGGAGAAAAAGAGAGCAGGGAAGGAGGACTGAGAGCAGCGGGGAGGGTTAAGGGAGGTTGAAATTTAACCAGGGTGGCCAAGAAGGCCTCCTTGAGAAGGCGACAGGTGGCAGTGTCCAGGGAAGAGCCTTCCAGGCATAAGAAATAGTGCAAAGATGAGACTGTGCCTGGCCTGTTTGAGGAATAGCAGGGAGGTGAAATGGCTTGAGCTGAATGAGCAGTGAGGGGGACAGAGGGTTATGAGGTCAGAGGAGAATGGAGGGGGCCTGAGAAGTCAAGGTGAGGACACTGGCTTTCCCTCTGAGTGAGATAGGGGACGCTGGAGGATTCTGAGCAAAAGTCTTGAGATCTGACTTACACTTTAACAGGCTGTGGCCACCCACAATGCTTGTTTCCCTCATAGCTTAGCAGTTTTTCTAATCATTATATTTGTTTTCTATTTCTTCTTTGTCTCTCTCCTCCATTAGAATGTAGTAAGCAACCCAAGGGCAGAAACTATGTCTGATTTGTTTACATATCATCACACTTAGCCCAGTGCCAGGCACATAGCAGGGCTCAATAAATACTGAATGAATGGGGGGCCAGCCCTGTGGCTGAGTGGTTAAGTTCACGCGTTCTGCTCGGGGGCCCAGGGTTTCACTGGTTTGGATCCTGGGTGCGGACATGGCACCACTTGTCAGGCCATGCTGAGGCGGTGTCCCACATGCCACAACTAGAAGGACCCACAACTACGTACTGGGGGCCTTGGGGAGAAAAAGCAAGAAAAAACAAAAAAGATTGGCAACAGTTGTTAGCTCAGGTGCCAATCTTTACAAAAAAAAAAGGCTGAATGAATGAGTGAATGCTGGACTTAGGAAGTCTCTGTCCTCAGTATCTCAACATCCAGCCACCTGCCCCTTAGAGATCTGAGAATGAAGACCACAGAAGCAGATTCAATAGCTGGCTACAATGAAATTTTATCATTGCATTCTCGATGTGCTTAAGACTCTAAAAGCAGTTAGGGTGTGGTAAAAAGTCCGTGCCAACAAAGTCTATTCCTCTACAGAGCTCAGTTGTAATGCACATTTTCAGGGCTGAAAACAAACACTGAAGGGTTGGTTTTAAAGCTTCTGAGACCGGACTTCCAAATCTACCATCTTCCAGCACAACGTCCACAGAGGAGCTGGTAACCTGGGCAATCAGTTACTAAGGCATCCCAATGATAATGAACTCTGGGCATTCTGGAGACAACCAGTCATACTCTTACCTTAACTAGAAGAGGCCTCCCAACTTAAGGGAGACAGTCTTGATGGAGGTTAGAGGTCAAGCCCAAGGCTAAAGACCCAAAAAGCATGAGACTTGGGTATCTAGACCCATAGCCAAGCCCCTTCTGAGCTCCACTAAATAACAGGAGACAATCCAAGAATAAGGAGTTGGGAAAGGAAAGGTGGCCACAGGGGCTCTCCTGGATTCTATACAACTTAACAGGCACAACCATACCACAACTGTAAATGAGAATTACATTACATACTTGAGGGGTTTGTGAGACTAAAACAAGTCAACAGACACAAAGCCCTTAGCAGTGTCCAGCCCACCAAGTGCTTGATAAATGTTAGCCACTGTTACTACTACACACAGAGAGCAGTCACCACCAGCACCTCCTGCTACTCCCCAAACCCCAGGTCTCTGGAGGCTCTGAGGCACTCTGGTACCTGGCTGGGTGGTAGCAACAACAGTTCAAGAGTAGTTAATCCCACCACTAGTTAGATTTCTCCCTATCCCCCTGCAGTGACATAAGGATGGGCAGGAGATCATCTGGAAAGTGCTCTGAATTCCTCAGGAGTCAAGGAACCCTGATAATTCAGTGCAATATTCATTCATTCATTGAACATTTACTGAGCACCTACTATGTGCCAGACATTTCACTAGGTGCTGGAGACACAGACAGTTAAGACAAGTCCTCTCCAAGTTTTAAGAGTTGTTTACTTAGAAGACAGGCAAGTAAACAGACGATGACAACCCACTGTGATCAGTGCCACAGGATATCAAGGAGGGGCATCTAGCTCAGGCACACAAGCTGCGGGGGATAATCGGATGGGAGGCACCAAGTAGTAGCCCAGCTAAGAAGTGGACGCTGGGGGAGGTAGAGGAAATAGTGTTCAGGCAGTGGGAAGAGCACAGAGCAAAGATACAGAGGCATAAAGAGCTGGGGCTTTGCGGAAAAGCAGCTGAGTTTGATTGGAGCTTGGGAGGAGGTAGAAGTGTGGAGTAGGAGAGATGAGGCAGAAGGGCCAGGCAGAGTTCAGAGCCCAAAAGGCCTTGAACGCCATGCTAAGGAATGTGAGTCTTTGCCTGAAGGCAATGAGAAGCCACTGACTGATATTCAAGCAGAACTTTTTTAAAGGATTCTCCAACTGCTTGAGTGATATTTTCTCTCTGGAGTTATTTGTTTCTCTCTGTGTGAAGAGAAAAAGAACACAAAAACATTTCTGGGCTGTGATAATTTATCAGTGACCTATCTTAGCCGAAAAGACCTGTGCAGAAAAAGAAACATCTTCAAGTAACAGATGTCCCCTCAGCTTTCAGAAATACCCCAAAGTGCCAAACCCATACCCAAGCCATGTTTGCTCAGTGTCAGCACGTCAGGCTTTGGTGCCAGGAATGGCAGTTTTCTGGGAAGTGAGCAGTCAAGACGCGCAACAGTTTCAGAGGATGGCTAGAAAAAGATGAAAGTCTGAGCCGAAAGCCAGCAGGACCAACAGACTGAACTTGTTCTGGTAAACTTTTAGGAAGTGAAACAAGAAGGGTGGGAGAAGTCCTGTGTACATAAAGGTCTCTGTTTGCGGAAGGAAGGAACATCTCACAAACCAGGGTAGACAGCCTTCCCCAGACACAGACCCCCAGCAGGCATCAAGTGCCAGGATCAAGGCACCCACCACAACAATAACAGGCTCTGTACAAATTTCCTCATCTAACCCCTGCACGCACTAGTGCTGGGAGCACGGGGGAAGGTGGTAGTCATTATTTTAGCGCTGAAGGAGAGGAGGCCCAGCCCAAGCAAGCTGTCTGGGTCACACTACCAGGAAGCTGCTGAGCTGGGATCAGAACCCAGGCTGAGAGATGCAGAGTCAGGAATCTTTCCCATGTACCTCTGAGCTCTTCAGGTTGCTCAGAGCGAAGCCTCTGCTCAACCCACACTCAACAGATAATGTCTACACAAGCTCTGAGGGATCTGATTCTTTGAAACTAATGAAGCCGCTCTTCATGACAGTTTCTAAGAGGTCGGAGGAGTCTGGTGGGCTCAACTCAGGTCAGGGAGCCAGATGCTCTGAGCTCTGTTCATGTTCCCACCATCTGTGACAAGTCGCTTCATCTCGAATCCTCCCTTGGAAGGATGGGGATAAGGTGACAATATTAAGTTTCTGTGAATTCAATGGAACTAGGAGAACAGATCATGGAGTTAAAAAAAACGGTACTACAGTAATATTTATATCGCAACTTTCTTCAGAAAGCAAGTGGAAACCGTTGCGAGTTCATTAAGGCTTATAACACCGAAGAGTGGGTAGGACAGCAGCAGGTCTTTCTTGTGCTGCTGTCAGGGAAACTGAGGGAGAACCGGAGCTAGTGAATGCCTGCAAAGGAATAAGGCTCAGACTCACAGAGCCTAGTCCTCCGGCCATCAAACCACCTCACCACCTCCTAGGCAAGATGTGCTTTCCCCAGCCAAGAAGCCACGGGGCCTGCACTTTTCTGAGAGACAGAGACCCTTCCCTTGAGAACGTCCTTCAAGAACCTAGGGCTACAAGATCCCCTGGAGGTCATGTGGTTCCTCTTTACTCCAAAAGGAATGCAGCTGAACCACTCTCAAGAGAGGGTCTAGACACTCTCAAATTAGCTCCATGGACAGCCTGCTTCGTGTCTCACAGTTCCCAATAGTCAGGAAAAACTTCCACTCTTGCCCCAAAAGTTAACCCCTTACAGCAACAGCCTGAAGCATCGTTTCATCCTAAAGAAAGGGAGTCAAATGCCCCTTATGAAGATTAGATGAGGAGCAATAAAGCTACATCTTTATATAAATGCAAAGAAATATAACGGCTAAAAACATTAAAGCTAAAGATATTAAATAGCCCCTACACCCCAACCCTGCTCCAACCTCTCTTTTGTCTCTGCAAGCCGAGGTCGGAACCCTGGCTCTTGCCTATAACTACCTGACTGACCTGATATGTGTGATTTAACCTCTCTGTGCCTCAGTTTCCCCGTGGATGAAATGTGGATAACAACCGTGGCTACCTCACGAGGGTGGCTGTGAAGTTTAAACGTCGCACTGTAAGCAAAGTCCTTGGCAGAGCGCCTGGTGCACAGTAGGAGCTCAGTGCCCTGGAGCCGACATTCGCCGGTATTTGGAGCATTATTACAGGTGTCCCCAGCTAACCTGTCCGTGGGGCGCCAGCGGACAGACCAAGCCCCAGCCCGCCCCGGGGCAGGCAGCGCACGGCTGTTCCTTGATTTTTTTTTCTCTTTTCGAACCTTGGCAGAGAGATAAGGCCCTGAACGAGGAGGAGGCCTCAGGATGGCCATGCGGATAAGTGTGGAGGGGGAACCCAGGACCGGAGAGGAGTTTCCCCTGCGGCCAGCGGCGGGCTCCGCGGGGCCTAAGTCTAGCCGTCGCTCCGGGAGGCGCCCCAGGCGGGGCTGCGGACCTGGGGCGGCTGGGGTGCGGACAGGCGGCCAAGCGGGCGCGAATGAATGAACCCGCAGTCCTTCTGCCGCGTCGGGGCCCAGGAAGCCCCTCTCGCCCGTCCAGCGCCCCGTCCTCTCCGTGACCTCTGACCCCGCAACCCCCTCACCTCAGACCCCCGAGTCCCCGCCCCACTTCTTCTCCTGCCTCGTCGGACTCCCCGCTTCCTCACCCGCAGGTCCGAATGGCTCCCGGCGCCACGGCGCGGCCCGGCTCGGCAGGAAAATGTCCGCGGCCTCCTCCTCCCGCTCTCCCGGTGCGCCCGTGCCGCCGGCCGCTCGAGCCCCGCGGCTGTCACCTGCCGGGCGGAAGTGAGCTGCCCGCGCGCGGGGACTTCCGGTGGACGCACGGCCTGGGGGCGGGGTCAAGGGCGCAACCCGGGCGGGGGTGGTGCCCGCGGGGCGGGGCCGGCCGGGTTAACCCCACCCCTGCCGCGGTGCTGCTCAGCCGCTGTGTCCCGCAGCGCGCTTACAAAAATTAGCGCTCTCACCGCTAAGTAATTGAACGTGATGCAGAAAGAAAAGGTCGTGGAGACTTTGAGGTCCCTCTCCCTTCTCTTATAGCCTCAGGGAAACCTGAGGCTCTGGGGGGGCAGGGTTTGGCTCAAGATCACTTACCTTATGAATGAAAGAGTCAAAACGAGAGCTTTAAGTCTAGTCTAGCGCTCGCCGCCCTTGAGGAGTTCCGCGTTAGAGGGGAAAGCATCAGACCCTCCAAGAACTTTATAATGTCCCATTTCCCCTTTTGCTGGATCTGCCAGGACTTCGATTGCTACAGCTATCTCACTCCCTGCCCTGATACTATTAACTTTCTTCTCCTTCTAGAGAATTTCTCATCATCCCCTTTAAAACATTATTTCATCGCTACTCTTTAAAAATGTTTTACTGGGCAACTAATATTTGCATTGTAGAGGAATGGAAATATACTAGCAAGCAAAAAGAAGATAAAACATCGTCTGTGATCCCACCGCCCTGAGACAATCATTTTTAATATTTTGGGGAATATCCTTCCAGACTTGACATATCATTCAATATTTTTAACTCACCAAGATATTGATAGAACTTTCCCCAAACAATAAGTACATTTCTATGTGGTGCTTTCCAATACCTGCAGAGTATTCCACTGTATGGATAGTATCACCATTCTCAAAAAGCAATCCCCTACAGCTGTACACTTAGGTTGTTACCAATCTTTTAATCTTCTAAAACTTATTAATAAGTAAGCTTGTAAAGCCAAGACTGTATGTCCCATCTAATCTAGATATTATTGTTTTAATATTTAACATTGTTTTATGTGTTTAACTAGCCTCAAATCCTTTTAATAAAATGTTTTACTTTAAAATCATTATAGACTTACAGGAAATTGCAAAAATCGTACCTAGGGTGCCTTCACCCAGCTTCCCTCAGTAGTGACAGTTCATATATTGGTAGTATAATATCAAAACCAGGAAATTGGCATTGATACAATACCATTAACTAAATTTACAGACCTTATTCTATTTTTAAATCCTTTTCTGAAGTAGGCAGGAAACAAATAGAAGGATTCTGTATGCACCTGCCATGTTCCACATGCTATGCACAGCTGTCTGAAGGAACTACCTTTCCCTAATGATAAATGTTGGCAAATGCCATCAGCCTCAGCGAAAAACAAGATTTCATTGGGAATGGAATGTGGAAAGAGAAGAATTATCTAACAAAACAAACCAGCAAACCTAAAGGTACCAAGCTGGAGAGCTTATGTGAAAGTGGCAAGTTGGTGGTGGAAGTAGTGAGAGGTTTAAGACTCCCAAGGAGGCAGAAGTCACAGCCTCAGTTTGCTCAAGAAGGATATTCTGGGGAAGGTGGCACTTGTGCTAGGCTTTGCCCAACGAGAACAGAGCTGCAGAGGCTGAGATGGAAGGAAAGGGCAAACCAGACAGACCAGTGCAGAGACAGGGAGGCAAGGGAACCAGACACCTGGGTCCTTCAGAAAGCATTCCCCAAGTGTCTGCTTTGAACCAGACCCTGGGCTGGGTGTTGGATAGTCACAGGAGTGAGGCAGAGGCCCTGTCCTTCCTTGCTGAAAGTCAGTTTCTCTGGGGAGGGTGACAGAGCAACAGATACAAATGTGATTGGTGCTGTGATGGGAGAGGCACTGGGGGCTAAGGGGGTCCAGAGCAGGCACTGAAGCTCCCCCAGGGTTGGAGGGAGCAGGGGAGGTGAGGACAAGTGAGGGGCATTTAATCAGAAATTGCAGAACAAGCAATGAATGTTTATGGAGCGCCTGTGGTATGCCAGGCCATGCACAGAGGGTCTCATTTGCTCCTTACATCAGCGCCATTTATCCGGGGGGGTGGGGAGGTAGGGGGACTGCAACTGTAGGAGCTGAAGTCAAACAGTGTCTGAGTGGCAGAGCTGAGGGTCTGGTCCCAGAGCCCCAGGATATGTGCTCTCCTAAGTCCTACTCATTCACCTAAAATCTATTTGTCACTCTTACCTGAGCCAGCCATATTGGAGATACAACAGTGAACAAGATGTGGCACAACCTCTCCTTGGGGCTACTGTTGAATGTGAGAGAGAGACCATTAAAGGGGCAATTATAACACAGCCCAGAAGGACCAGGGATGCACAGAAGACTTGGGCACCAAACTCAGCCTGGGAAAGTCAGGGACAGCTTCCTGGAGGAGGTGACATCCAGCATGAACTGTGAAGGATGATATTACCGCTACTGAGAGTTACCATGAAGAGTGCCTGTGCTAGGCTCTTCCACATATTAACTCATTGAGCTCCCCCAACAATTCAAGGTTCCATGACTGTCCCCAAGTAAAGATGAGAAAACAGGCCAGTGAGCAGAGCTGATTTCTCCCCACTTCCCTGTGGGCCTGGGCCTCCTCTCTCACAGCTCAGCCTGGCAGGGGAACTAAAAATATAATACTAATAAGAGGAGGCACAGCTCAATGCCAAAGGCTGGATAATTACAGCTTGCAGAGTGGGGAGACGGAAGTGGGGAAGGGGAGCCTCTCTGGGGCTTCTCTCTCCACCCCAACCTCCAAACCCAGCTGGCCACACTCCCTGAGTCACACTCACTGTCCAACACTGACGCTGTCTAGAACAGTCACACCTAGGTATGCGTGGCCCGCCTTGACCCTCTGAGACCCCGGGCCCAGGAGGCGCCCCTTGCTCCAGGATAGGTGGAGCAGAGCCAGTGATGGCCAAGCCCCCCCTAGAGAGAGAATGGACTTGTCCCAACAGATACACCATTGCTAACAATAACATCATCTCCCGATTGGAGGGGGGAGTTTTTAAACTTTTCTCCAAGTCCTATTCATTTTCTACCCTACCCTATTGAGCAGGCTGCCTATCCACCTGTTTGGGACTCAGTTTCTCCTTCCTAAGAACTCTGCACCCAATATGGGCCAAGCACCACTGTATGCCCTTGACATCCATCACTTCGTTTAACCCTCACTATTCCCAAGAGGTGGGCGCTATGGTAACCCCCACTTCACAGATGAGCACACTGAGGCCCTGAGAAGCTGAGGAACCTTCCCAACTTCACAAGGCAACGATGGCCCGAGCTGGGAGGCAAGGCCAGGGCTGATGACTGTAGGGCCCGTATTTTCCCCCTCACCCCACCCTTACCTACCTCATGAGGTTTCATCCAATCAGAGGAAGATTGGGAATTCTTATGGTTTCAGCAAATGACCCAGGCAGGACCCGCCGTAAGTCCTTTCCTCTTTCTGATACACAGAATCTCAGAGCATCTCCTTCCCACCCTGCCTCCACGCTGGTGCCTACTAAACACGTTGAACAAATTAAGTGTTTTTTCCATCTATGCCCACTAGAGGGCCCACTGGTGACATTAACTGCCGCCCTTCCCTTTGGAAGCTTCCCACAGGCAGCCCCCAGCATTCCTTTCTACGTCCCAAACTTCTTTCTAGGTTCTTCTTCTTATTGCTATTATTCTACTTCAATTTCTGTTAGCTTGCTGTTTTTGTTGTTTTTATCCTACAAATTTCTAAAAGTTGCCTCAGGTCCTTTCCGGAAGGAGGCAGGAGTGATTTTGGCTGTAACCTTACCCACAACGCCAGCCCTACACCTGCTGAGGGTGGGCAGCTCCATATGCTTCCCGCTCAGGTCAGACCTGGCACAGACTCCAGGGCAGACGGGCCTAGGGACTGCCGGGACTTCTCCTCTGCCCTCATTCTTTCCTGGTGCAAATGCTCTCATTACACCATCCCTGGTCGTCTCAGGAGCAAAATCCTGCTCACCCCTTTGTGGCTTCACTGCTGCCATAGACTGCTTCTTGAAGGGCTCTGCTTTCCTTTCTCAGGTACCCCAGAGAGGGCTGAACCACCCTCCGCTGGTGTCATGGAAAAGGCCCAGGTGCTGAACCACACCTGGGTTCAAACCCCAAGCTGGACCTCACTTTCCAGTTTGGAAAACAGGGCTGATTGGGCCTCCAGGCAAAGTTGCTACAGAGATTAAACTGTAGAATTTATGTACAGTACCTGGCAACCTATAAACCCTCCTTCAATGGGAGCTGCTATTTGTATTATTAGTTCAGCTTGGTCCCTTCCTGGCTGTGTACGTAGGAGCACATAGCTTAGCACTTTGAGCCTCAGCATCCCCATCTGGGAAATGGGACTTATACCCTACCTTATACAGAGGTCAAGACAATTACACTATCTATTGTAAGTAACGTTCTTAGAGGAATGCCTAGCAAGCACTAAATAGGTGGTAGTGATTGTGATTATCAAAGGCCATAAATTAGGACACAAAGAAAATATCAGTAAAGTCCAATAAAATAGAATTGGAGTTCATACATCATTCTTTGATCACAATCTAAAAAACTAGAAATCAGTAATAAAATCAGAAAATGCATGCTACACCTGGCAAATAAAAACTCTCTTTTCAATAACTCCTGAAACTTCTGGGTAAGGGAGTGAATTCAACGCATGTATGTAACTCCACACCCGTCTGAAATCCCACTCAAACAACAGAAAGTTAATTTTAGCACTTTAATAAAATATGTATAACAAAATTTACCATTTTAAGTGTACACGTCAGTGGCATTAAGTACACTCACACTGTTGTGCAACCATAACCACCATCCGTCTTCAGAACTCTTTTCATCTTCCCAAAATGAAACTCGAAACCCTTCAGACACTAACTCCCCATTGCCCTCTCCCCTGAGCCCCTAGAACCACCATTCTCCTTTCTGTCTCTGTGGAGGTGACTATTCTTGGTACGTCGTCTAAGTGGAATCATACAATATTTGTCCTTTTGCGTCTGGCTTATTTCACTTGGCTTAATGTCTTCAATATTAATGGTTGAATCATATTCCATTGTATGGATATACCACATTTTATTTATCCATTCATCCGTCGATGGACACTTGGGTCGCTTCTGCCTTTTGACTGTTGTGAATAACGCTGTACAAGCGTTGGTGTACAAATATCTGTTCAAGTCCCTGCTTTCAATTCTTTAGGTTGTCTGCCCAGAAGTGGAATTGCTGGATCATACGGTAATTCTATGTTTAAGTTTTTGAAGAACAAACATACTGTTTTCCACAGCAGCTACACCCTTTTACATTCCCACCAGTAATGCTCAAGGGTTCCAATTTCTCCACATCCTCACCAACACTTATTTACTGGTTTCTGGATTTTTTTTTTTTTATGATAGCCATCCTAAAGTGTGTGAAGTGGTATCTCATTGTGGCTAAAGGAGTTTTTTAAAGGTCTAAGTCCACAAGAGTAATGAGAGCAAGAAAGGAGACAACAATGACAACACTAGAATCAGGAAGCAGATGGATAAAAGGCTACCAACTTAGCTGAATCCTAAGCCACAAGGAGAGAATCCAAGAAGCACCCCAGTTCTACTGCAGAACCACAAAGATTCAGGAACTCGTGGCACCAGCAACTTCTGGAGGTGGGAGTGAAAAATGGACTAAAATTTGGAGGATTGATAGAAAGTCTGAAAAGGAGTTAGACACCCCCAGATCCTTCCCCAAATGTAGCCATCAGACATATGTCCCATCATCATCCAGCAGAAGACTGACGTTTACTCTCAGAAAAGAGTAAAATCAAGGAGGCTGGACCACGGGACACCCTTCAGTAGAGGGGAGTATCATAGTAAAAACAGGGAGCAAACAGGGATCTCAGCAGAGAGGACCACAGTGGACAAGCCCACTCATGTCAGAGCTGTCACTCAGCTGTCAGTGCCTCCCTTAAGGCTGAGGCAGCGGCCAAGGATCACCAAGCATTTGAGGAATGTAGAAGTCAGATGCCAAGATGACAAAGAGATAAAACAACATAGATACAATCGAGACTAGCTATTGCATACACACAGACTATTCTGGAAGGAAGCATAAGAAACTGATAACATTGGCGCCTGTGGGGAAGGGAACTGGGTGGCTGAAGGACAGCGGAGGAAAGAAGATTTTCACTGTACTTTGTTTTGAATCTGAAAAATTATTTTAAACTTTTCATTTTGAAATAATTTTAGATTCACAGAGAGGCTACAAAAAGAGCAGAGAGTTCCCATTTACCCTTCACTCAGCTTCCTCTAATATCAACATTTATTTAACCACTGTATAATGATCAAAGCCGGGACTCAAAATAGTTGATACGATACTGTTGATTAAACTACAGACTATTCAAATTTCACCAGTTTTCCCACTAATGTCTTTTTTCTGTGTCAGGATTCAATCCAGGATCGCACATTGCATTTTGTCATCACGTCTTTTTAGACTCCTCCAGTCTGCGACAGTTTCTCTGTCTTTCCTTTGATTGATCGACTTTAAGCATTATGCATTTTTGGCAATGCCACAAAAGTGATGTGCCCTTCTGGGTGCACCATATCAGAGGGTACATGATACATCACTTCGGTGTGTCTTATTACTGGTGGTGTCAGCCACGGTCACTTGTTCGAGGTTATAGATGCAATGTTTCTCCACTGTCAAGTTACTATTTTTCCTTTGTAATTAATGAATATCTTGAGGGGAAATACTTTGAGAGTATGCAAAATCCTATTTCATGTCACCCTTTGTCCACTAATTTTAGCCTCCCTCAATGATTCTTGCTTGCAACAATTATTACTATGGTGTTTGCCTAATGATGATTCTTCTCTTCCCTCATCCTTTGCACAATTATTAATTAGAATTCTGCTGTAGGGGAGAGCTGCCCTTTCTATCCTGTTAATTTGTTTATTCACTTATTTCTATCCATATTCAATTATCTGTTTACTTAAATTCAATGATTTATTATCCGTATGAACTCATGAACGTTTTATTCCGAGTTATAACCCAATTCTATTGTTATCTACTTTGTTGACCCTTTTTTCCAGCTTTGGCCCATGGGGATTCCTTCAGGGTGGCTCCTTTCTACAAGCCCTCATGATTTTTTTTTCAGTTCTTCCTTACCTGCTTGTTAACTCAAGATATTTCCAGGCTCTTTCATTTTCTCTGCTCCAGCACAAGAATCAACCACTTTTCTAAATAAACTACCCCAGGATCATGATTTTAAGTGCAGATGACATTTATGAATTGTGCTTTCTTCAGGTTAATATCGACTTTGTTACCTGGACACACCACCCTGGTACATTCTGTGCATTATCTCTAATCCTCAGGTTACCTCTGCAGGCTGTGTATTGTTATTATCCCTGTTTACAGATGGAGAAACTGAGGCTCAAGGCTCAGTTTGCAAATGGCAGATTGAGAGTTTGAGCCCGGGTCTGTGGGCCACCAAAGCCTGGGCTCTCTTCTCTGATGGATAATGGACTTAGGGAGGGCAGAGGACAAGAAGGAACTAGAAGAGCCAGAAGGATGGTGATGGACACCTCAGAAGCTGTGGAAGATCTCTAACGTGTCCATTTTGCTGGAATGAACGGCACTTCTCAAGATTCCCTTCCCTGGGTGGGCCACAGGAGAGGTTCTTGTGCAAGATTTGGAGGGCGGAAGTGAAGCAGCAGCCCATTTTGTAGCTCACACGCGCTGAAGCGAACTGGCTGGCTCACTTTGTCGGTATGAGGCAGGGGCAGGCCTGCAACTGCCCCTGCTGCCCAGGGATGGGCCTTTGGCTTCCACTCCTAGGCTGGGAGTGTGTGTTTAGCTCTGTGAGGAAGGGCCCTGGCTTCTCCACGACCTCCATGCACACCATCAAGGTCGGAAGCAACAAGTCCTGACTTGGATTTCAGTCTGTCTGCATGGGCTTCAGCTCAGGCCTGTGGATTCCAGAGTGTTCTTGCCCTCCCCCAACATTACATCCTTCTGTCCTTCCCAACAGCCCGCCCTGTGGCTTCAAGCTCCAGCATCAGACTCAAGGATGACAGCCTTTCAGAGATCACTTATGCAGCTACCACAATTGCCTAAGTTCAGATGCCTGTGACAAATCTGTTACTCTCTATGGCCCGGTGCTTCTGCTTGAACCCTGACTGAATCAGAAGAGGGACACTGGTTCAGAGCAGACGAGTCCTTAGGGTTCAGGTCCTCCTGACAGGCCTGCTCAGTGCCCAGCTTTCCTAACTGCCCTGTGGCTATCTGTAGCTGGAGGAGGACAGACTTTTCCCAAGCTGGGGCTGACAACAAAAAGCTGCAGTTACCTGCTGACTCATGGGCCAAACAGAACAAAAGCAACCCAGAATCCTACATAAAAATCAGATCCTCTGTATCATAGGGGGTACTTTGGTAAGTGGGCATCCCAGACAAAATCTGGTGACGGGACTCTGCGGGTGGGTATTAACTCCTCCACCAGGATGGGGTCATGTGCTCCCCAGGAGCAGAGGTTGGGCCTCAGCTTCCGGGTTAAGACCCTGCTCCAGAACTCAGTTGGGTAAAGAAGCACATGTGAGCTAGGCTCCCCGCTGGGGCTGAGCTGGACGTTCTGAAGCTCAGACTCTGCAGCTCAGCCCTAGATGGCCACCAGGGGGCTCTGAAGCCATGTCTAGGAAGGTAGTGATGTCCCTAGGGGTGTCAGGGTAGCTGGGAGGTAGGAAGAATCCAGGGTGGAGGAGTGGGGTCTCCAAGGGTGAGCAGGGCAAATTCCCTGTGCAAGGCAGCCAGCTGCCCCTGTAGGGACTCTCGGTGCTGAGGCTCCATCTGCTCCACTTTGGGCCACTTAGGATACAAAGCCGGGTTAGTGTCACCCGGGACCCCCATTGGGGCTACCCTCGTGGGAGGGCCTGGGGCTATCATCATGTGGGTGGGGAAGCTGGAGGTGGCAGGCTCAGCCTCATGAGGATTTCTGTTACTCCTTTGCTGCTTACCAACTGTGTGATCCACTGACTGTTCAGCCCTCAGTTTCTCCATCTTTACAATGAAGTGGCTGGACTGGATGACCGTTCAGGTGGCTTCCGGCTTACCAGTAATAATAGTGATGATAGTGGCAATGATGATGGCAGTGCCATTCGTCAAGAAATCATCATGTGCCACACTGCACACAAAAATCATTGAGTTAACCTGTCTCCCTTAATCTGAGTGATAACCCTATGGGGTAGGTACAGTTGTCATTCCCATTTCATAGGGGAGGACACAGAGACTCACACAGCTGGAAAGCAGCTGAGCTGGGAGGGAGATAGTACAGTTGGGAAGAGCCAAGCCCAGAATCACATGGACCTGGGCTGGGACACAAGTTCTGCTGTTTCTAGCTGTGTGACCCTAAGCAGGTCACTTGCCCTTTCTGTGCCTCTGTCTCCTCAGATGCCAACTCCACAGGGCTGCCATGAGAACCAAAGGAGGTAATGCCCAATGCCTGGTGCCTGGGGAGCATACTATAGACATCAATCATTGTTCCAGACTAACGCATCCTTATCTGTGGCTGGGTTTGAACACAGTCCATTTGGTCCCACAGCCCCTACTCTCCACACTTGGGGTAAATCCCTGCTGAAGCAGGAGGTGAAATGCTGCCTGGGTCGAGGGACTCCAATTTCATGATAGACTCAGGTCGCCCCCTGCAGGAGCCAGGTCACCACAGCTGCTCTCAGGCCTGCCAGGTGCCCCGAACGGGGCCTGCCCAGCTCCCCAGCCAGGCCAGCCTATCCTGGGGCTGCACAGGCCTTCTTGCCTCACCTGGCCAGCAGCCTCTGCCCTCGTATCCTGGCAGGCCCGTAGTCAGCGTCTGTCCCTCGGAACGTCCTGTTTGCTCCCCATCAAGCTCTCTGAGCCCCCTCTGCAAGGCTGAGCTCACAGCCCACTTCTCCACTAGGTCCTGGGAGAGCCCTATGACCAGACCCAACAGCAGCCCCAAACTTGGGGGTCTCCAGATCTCCATCCTTGGAGGTTTGCCATCCTCCCTGAGCTCCCCACAGGACTGAGCTGTTGTCATCAACTGCCCTCCATGTTTACTCTTCCAGAATCAGCTGTGGCTGCCCTATTCTTTACCCTCACCCACAGGAAGGTGCTGTATGCCCCATGCCACGTGCTTCCCACACACAATCTCCCTGGAGCCACTCAGCTGGTGGGTGACAGAGACAGGACTGTCTGGTCCCAAGTCCATGCTCTTAACCAGCCTTCTAACTCTCCTTGCTCTCTCCTCCAGGGAACACTTGCTACATTCCCTGACCTTCTCCTCCGAGGGCAGGCCTGACCCAGCCCGTGCTGGCCTGTTCTGCTCTGACTTTCCATCAGAACTGGAACTGGAACCACATTCGCTTCAGCACCGTCTTATTCATGTACCAGTTGTTGAATGAATGAACAAGCTGGCTGGCTGTTCCAGATGGTGGGAGGGTCGGAGGACCCAGGGAATGATGCGGTGCCTCAGTGTTCTCTGCTTAAAACAAATTGGGGGTCCGGCCTGGTGGCGCAGTGGTTAAGTTCGCACACTCCGCTTTGGCGGCCCAGGGTTCACCGGTTCGGATCCCGGAGGCGGACATGGCACCACTTGGCAAAAGCCATGCTGTGGTGGGCGTCCCGTGTATAAAGTAGAGGAAGATGGGCATGGATGTTAGCTCAGGGCCAGTCTTCTTCAGCAAAAAGAGAAGGATTGGCAGTAGTTAGCTCAGGGCTAATCTTCCTCAAAAAACAAAAACAAATTGGGAAATTTTTGTTCATTTTTTCATTCTTTTTGATAAATATTTGTGGATCTCTGCCAGGCCCTGTGCCAGACCTGCCCTCCTGGGAACATGCCCTGTCAACAGACAACTCCTGTCGGTGAGGTCAAAGCACAGGGCAGGGGAGAGGGCCTGGTGAAGGGAGGGCTCCCTGGGCATTTCTGAGTAGGTCCTTGACATCAGGCCCAGGTTAGAGCATCATACACAGGTTTCAATCAGTAGCTGTGTGACCTTGGGCAAGTCACTTTACTTTTCTTGGCCTCAGCTTACTCATCTGTGAAAATGAGAGCTACCTGGAAGGTGCTATGGTTGCTATGAGATAATGAATATGAACCAGATGGTGATTCTTTTTTTTTTTTAAAGATTTTATTTTTTCCTTTTTCTCCCCAAAGCCCCCTGGTACCTAGTTGTATATTCTTCATTGTGGGTCCTTCTAGTTGTGGCATGTGGGATGCTGCCTCAGCGTGGCTTGATGAGCAGTGCCATGTCCACGCCCAGGATTCGAACCAACAAAACACCAGGCTGCCTGCAGCAGAGCGCAGGAACTTAACCACTCGGCCATGGGGCCAGTCCCCAAGACGGTGATTCTTATTGTGTAAGCCCCCTATGCCTCACACACACACAGAAGGCCACTCAAGGTCAGGTGCACAACAGGTGCTCAGGAAAGTGAGCCAACTAGCCCGGTGGGTGGAGCACCCCCCACCCCAAAGCCCTGTTTTGCACTTTCACAATGATAGCATCATTACGGTTATACTATTAAAGCTAACAGCACTATCAACTCTAAGGAGTGGATGAGTGGGCCCATCTCTGAGGAACATCTATATTCTTATATTCTGAGTCCAAGTCTACCCACAACCCCTGGGATGCAGGCCAGGAGCCCCTGGCAGCCCCCGGGCAGTTCCAGGGGCCTTGAGTGTCCGTGCCATTTGGCCAACCTTCCTCTTGAACCTTTGCTGATGTGGCAGCACCTCAGCTCCTCAGCCATGCCTTCATTGACCCTGACGCTGTCGGCATGTACCGGGGAGGCAGCGAGGCCACAGCCCCCACAACCCCATGGCCATGTGGTCAGACCCAGGACCATCTGCAAAAACCATCTGGGTTTTGGGGTCAAAAGAACCTGGGTTTGGGACTGGCCCCGTGGCCGAGTGGTTAAGTTCGCGCGCTCTGCTGCAGGCGGCCCAGTGTTTCGTCGGTTCGAATCCTGGGCGCGGACATGGCACTGCTCATCAGACCACGCTGAGGCAGCGTCCCACATGCCACAACTAGAAGAACCCACAACGAAGAATATACAACTATGTACCGGGGGCTTTGGGGAGAAAAAGGAAAAAATAAAATCTTTAAAAAAAAAAAAAAAAGAACCTGGGTTATGGATGGATAAGCAAAATGTCTCTACTTATACAAAAGGATGAAGCACGGATACATGCTACAATATGGATGAACCTTGAAAACATTATGCGAAGTGAAAGAAGCCAGACACAAAAGGCCACATAGCGTATGATCCCATTTATATGCAATGTCCTGAGTAGGCAAATCTGTAGAGACAGAAAGGAGATTAGTGGTTGCTCAGGGGCTGGAGAGGAGAATGAAGAGTGACTCCTAATGGGTATGGGGTTTCTTTTGGGGGTGAAAAAATTGTTCTGGAATTAGGTGATGGTTGTGCAACCTTGGAAATATACTAAAAGTCATTGAATTTTACATTTTAAAATGGTGAATCTTATGGTATGAGAATTATATCTCAATTTTTAAAAAGGGAAGGAGGACCTGGGTTGCGGTGCTGGCTCTAGCCGTGTGGCCTCTGGTGAGTTTTTAACCTGCTTGTGCCTCCTTTCCGTCCACCGTGAAATGGTAACAATAATGTTGCCCCCTTTGGAAGTTGCTGAGAGGATGTACTGTGTGAACGAATATGGAGCACTTGGCACAGTGGCTGGCCCAAGGTGGGTCCCTGGTAATGGACGTGGCCATTGTGGTGGTAAAGCACCGGGATGATGTCCACCTTGGCCCATGCCAGGCCATGGCTGGAGGGCCAGAAAGAGGACATGTTCCTGGGCCCCTCACTGTGCAACAGGATGTTGGACAGCAGATGAGCTGGCCTGGCTGTGTGATTTGGGGCAAGTCACCTGCCTTCTCTGAGCCTCTGTTTCCTCATCTGCACAACGAAGATCACAATGGTGCCCTCCCCACCTGCCGAGCTGGAAGAAGTGGGCGAAAACTTGAGTGTGAAAATGCCAAGTGATGCATGGATATCTACACTGGAAACTGCTGTGGTCATGACCATGAACTCTGAGAGGGAAAGCTGCCTCCTGGCCATGCTGGCTGGTCTGTTTGTCGAGCCCACCCCCTCACACATGTGCTCACCTGCTCCTTCAGCTGCCCAGTCTTAGCCTCCCTGTCCTCCACCCACAGGCACTGGTTCTGCTGGCAGAGCTCCAGCCCACTGGGGGCCAGGGGACCTGCTGGGGGGATGGTATGGAGGGCTGCAGCCCAGGGGACACATTGCAGATGCTCCAGGGGCCTGAAGACCAGGGCAGGGGCCACCTCCCAGGCCTCTCCAGGGTGACAGAGTAACCTGAGCTCGGGCCAGGGTGGGAGTACCCATGGCTGCATGTCTTTGTTGGGTGTCTAAGGTGAGAAGGCACTTACCTGCTGAACCTCAGTTTCCAGCTTCCCAAACCCACCAGCTAATGGAAGCCTTCATAACCTCCCAAGGGCTGTCCTTTGGAAGGTATCACTTCAGTGTGCCCCCAAGTTGGTCTCTTGCCTGATCCCTCACCCAGTAACCCCCAAGCCAGCTGATCCCCTTGCCCTGACCTGGCTCACTTGCCTGGGTACCAAACAGATGCTATTCTCAAAGGGGACACTGCTGGGATCTGTGTCTGGTAGATGCCATCAAGAAGGGGGGCTGGCAGTGTCCCTGGTCTCCTGGGTCCCCACCACTCGGCTTTAGCTAAAGCTGCTGTCCTTTGCACACAGGGGAGCCCCCTGGGAGCGGAGGGGCTGCTGCCTATGCACCTCACCCACAGAGTGCCTGACATAGCAGCTGGGCACCCAGGCAGGGCTCACAAGAGTGTCGATGAGTGAATGAATGAACGGAGTGAATGAATGAACAACAATGCAGGGCTGGGTTTGGTCTTTGGATTTTGGGGACTCAGGACACTCAGTGGAACTGGGAACCCTGGATTTGAGTTCTGACTCTCTCTGCCACCACTCAGCAGTAATGGGACCTTGGGCCAGGTTCTCAAGCCCCCAAGCTTCAGTTACCTCTTCCGTAAACCGGGGATAGTAACAGTCCCTACCTCCTGGAACCAATGTAGGGACAGCATGGAGAAAAGTGAGCAGAGCCTGGTGCTAGTATGATCACCCACCTCAGCCAATACCCACCTTCCTGAGCCACCTGGTCACTACCACCTGGGCGCTACAGGTGGCTTTGGAGGTGCAGGGGTGATGCTCAGCTGCTCTCGAGGGCACCGGCATGAAACCTTGGTGGTGAGGCTTCTGTTGGCCCAGCTGGGTCAGGACCTGGGGAAGGGAGCCAAGGGTGTGAGCTCCCCGGCCTGTCTGCACCCCACCGAGGGTGGCACCCAGCCGCCAGCAGCTGCCTCCTCACCACCCTCCCATCCCCAGCTTCCCCTGATCCAGTCTCCAGTCAGAAGGAGGTTCCAAATACATGTGACCATGGTCAGCCTGTGCCTAAGCCCTTCTTGGAATCTTCCCTGGTCCAGCTCTCCACCTGGCATGATGCCCCTGTGACCTCTGCAGCCTCTCCCCTCTCCTCCCTCACCCGCCCACTCTGAGGTCCAGTCTTATCGCCTCCTGTTGAATTCCTCATGTCGTTCCACCTGTGCCGGTCACTCTATCCTTTGCCGCATATACTCAGCTGCATCTCTTCCAGGAAATTTTTGCTGCCCCTCCACTGGGCTCCTCCATTACCATGAACATTTGTCCACCTAGAAAAGCCCTTCCCATCCTCTGCAATGACTGGATTTGTGGTTCTGAATCATAGTCATCACTTACTAAGGCTTAGTATGTGCCAGGCACGGAGCTGTGCTCTTTACAAACACCATCTCCTTTAATTCCCACAACAACCTTACAAAGTGGGTTGCGTTACTTTCCCTATTTTACAAAGGGGGAACTGAGGCTCAGAGAGGGGAGGGGACTCACCCAAGATCACACAGCCGGCAAGAGGCAGAACCTGGCTGCCTGGTTCCAAAGCCCACGCCCTTAGCTGTCACTCAGTACAGCCTCTGCTTGTTCCAGACACCTCAGGGGGCACAGACTACAGCTTTCCTGACAGTTGGGGCCACCCCCTGCCCCAGCCTAAGAAGTGTTTGTTGAATGAATCTGTGAATGAGCACATAGAAGAAGGCAAGCCCCAGGAGGGCGTGGGCTGTGTTGTTTTATTCCTGTGAATTGTGAATGTCCAACAAGGGCCAGGCATGGTGGGTGCCCATTAGATGTCTACTGAATGGATCAAAGAACAGTTTGGGGGCTCAGCGAGGTGGAGGGGTTCTGGGGACATCCAGATGGAAGGGCCAAGCTGAAACTGCCCGGAGGTCAGAACTAAGGAGCAGGAAGGTGACAGGTGGGTGCAGAAGAGAAGATGAGATATATGAGGCGGGTGGTGGCGGTGGTGAGGTTGGGTCGGGGGCAAGAGAACGAGAGAGGAGAAGAGGAGGGGGCTGTGGCCACAACCTTGGGAGCTGAGGAGGCAGGGGGTAGGGAAGGCAGGGTCAGAGAGGGAGCTCAGGCATGAGGGGGGTCACTGTCATGGAAGACACCCCTCCCCCAGCCTCAGCCAGGGCCCAGAGTCCTGAGGCTCCTCCCCCAGGGCTCGGCCAGCGGGCACCTGGCTGGGTGGGTTCCCAGGAATTGGCCTGGACATGCCCTCCCCCTGGGAGCTGCAGGACTGAGGCCTGGTGGCAGCCCAAGGGCACCTCTCAACGACAGAGGTGGATGTCCTGCAGGGACAACCAGAGCTGGCTGTGACAAGAGGAGAAGCAGCCAAGAGACAAGAGGCCTGGGGAGGTGAGGCCACTGACTGAAACTGGCTTGAGCAAGTCTGTTTCCCCAGGCCTGTTCCCAGTTGTCCCCAAGGGCGTCCACCCTGACCCTCAGGTCGGGGCTGGGCTCCGTTAGAAGTGCTCCTGGGACTGTCCTCTCAGCATAACTGTTTCTGCGAATGTCCGTCATCCTCAGGCCAGGAACCGTGCGAGTGCAGGCGCCCTGTCTGTCCACTCTCCACAGTCCCGGGCACCTTGCAGAGGGTCTGGACCTGCTAGAGAACAAAGGTTTAGATACTGAGGCAGAGAGTGCAAGAAGCCTCATCAGCTCCCCGGGAGCATACCTCAGGGGTCTGCCCAGCAAGGCTCTCGCTGCCCTGGGCCTCAGGGCTGAGGCTGGGGGAACCAGAGACCAGGGCAGTCTGGGTCAGCCTGGGCCCAACATCCCTGTGGGTGGTGCTTACATCCACCAGAGAGGCTGAGGTTGAAACACAGCACAGGAAGGCTCAACTGTGGCCCAAAATAATGACAGTGACAATGGTCCCCCCTCATATACCCCGTTCTTCCAAGGGACAGGCACTGCGCTTAACGTGCAAGATCAATTGTCTCATGTTTAACCTCACAACTGCTCTGTAGGGTCAACATTATCAACCCATTTTACAGGTGAGAAAATTGTAGCTCAGAGAGGTTGAATAACCAATCCAAATCACACAGCAAGGAAATGACTGAGCTGGGACTCAAATCCAGGCTCTGACTCCAGAGCCCACATACATAACACATCTTTTGTCTTCTGGAACAATCCCGAAGGTCCCTAGGCTGTGTCCCAGCAAGTGCAATAGACTGGCTGCGAGAGTTCTGGGCGTGAATCCATCACTGTGTGACCTTGGGCTGGTTAACTCACCTCTTTGAGCCTCAGTTTCCTCATCTGTCAAGTGGGGGGAGCTGCACCCACCTCATAACGTTGCCAGAGGAAGAAATGAGGTGATGAAGTTCAAATTGCTTGTGCGAGTGCCTGGCACACAGTAAATGCTCAATAAAGGTTGGCTGAAGCAGAGAGCTGAGGCAGAATTCACCCAGGGAGCTCCCTCAGCCCCTACACTCCCCAGCTGCCCATTATAATTGCCCTATAGAGCAAACGCCTCAGCAGGTGCCTGGCATTCTCTCGTCTTCACACACACGGCCCAGGGTGAGGGAGCACTATGATGATCTCTACTATGTAGATGAGGAAACAATCTCAGAGAGAGCCTTGGGCTCTGAGCTCTGTGGGGACAACAGTGTTCCTCACTGTCCCACCAGCGCCTAGCATAGGGCCTGGTCCATAATGGGCGCTCAGTTAGTAAGGGGGGGAGCAAGGAATCAAACCCTTATCTCTCAGGCTCTTTTCAAAGCCTGCCTTTTAACTGCCACCCTGAGCCACATGTGTGTGCCTGTCCCGCCCCACGTCACTGCACACTCCTCTCTTAGCTTAGGTTGGAAGCTTGGCGTCTGGTGCTGAGCAGGGCTAAATAAATAGAGACTCGTGGGCTGAAGGAAGAAATGACTTGATTAAGGAGCAGCTTATGGGGGGTCTGGGTTTGCTGAAAGGCCTGGGCTCCCCTCCCCCCGACCGTGGCCCCTGCCTCCTGTGCCACCCTGGCCCTCTAACCCTGGCTATTTCAACAAGAGTGAGCAGGCCTTGTTGCCTTTCAGACTAAAACATAGCACTTTCTGCTCTTGGTAGTATTCCAGAAGCGCTCCTGGGCCAAGAACAGCCTGCACTCATCCACACTTCTGAGCCTTTGTCTAGGCTGTATACCTCACCTGGAAGGCCTGCCTGCTGCCCCCACCAGCCCATGAGCCTCCTCATCCTGGAAGCCCACCCTGCTTTGAGGCCAAGAATGCCCTGGAAGAAGCTTCTTCTCAGCCCAAGGCTGAGTCTGAGGAAGGTGGTGCCTGGGAGGGGTGCCCGCGGGCAGGAGGCCTGTGGTACCCCAGACTCAGAGGGACTTTATTGGGCCCAACATGTAGGGCACCAAGCTGGGCTATTTGCCAATCATTTCAGAAATACAGATTTAAAAAATTGTTTTTTTCCCTTTAACTACAAAAGTGACATGCTTGTGGCAAAAAAGTTCAAACAGAACAAAAACTCCTCCGCCCTCACCTTGCAAGAGTCGTTCCTGCGCCGGGGGCAGCCCCTCCCCAGGAGGGCAGAGGGGAGCGCCCATGGTTGAGGACGCAGGCTCAGGCACTGGGGATCCCAGGCTCAAATCTGCACGGTGCCACTGCCAAGCCCACTCACCTTGGCAGGCTCCTTGGCCTTGCTGAGCCACTGTAAAGTGGAGGAATACGGGACCCTCCACGAGGAGCTGTTGGGCAGGTTGGAGACTGAAGTGCCTGCAGGCACAGTGCTTGGCGCAGGGCCCACACAGCAGACGCGCTGGATGAATGGTAGCTGTCGTTACTGCTGATATCAGACCATCTCAAGGCAGCTAGAAAAGTCCTGAGCAGTCCAAGCTCCATAAAGCCTGCTAGCAGCACTGATAACCCTCAGAGCACAGTAACAAGGGCCCGGCCAGCGCCCTCCCCAGGGTCCGGGTCCCAGCACCAGCTGTGTGGGTGGGGGGAATCTGATCGTGACAGTGCCCTGTGACCCCTGCCCCTCTCCACGCCCACAGTGCAAGCCTGCCCCTTGGAGGGCTTTTCTGAGCCAGAATGAGCCAGATCCAACCAGAAGCTGGTCCATCACAGCACTGTAGGCAGCGTTTTCCCCAAGAGCTGCACCAGGATTTTTCTCTGTAACCTCGCCAAGCTCCTGGTGGCCATAAATTCTCTCCTGGCAGGGACTGCAGAGGCTCTGCCTGGTGGCTTGGGCAGGGCTGATTCCCTCACCCTCCTTCTGGCTCTGCAGGGCGCAGCTCCTCTCCAGGGCCAAGGCAGGATGCTCAGGGCCAGGAACTGCAGCATCCTCACCCTCAGCCTTCAAGGCCACCCCGGGGGGCTGGGCTCTCCACTTGCCTCGCCCTTACTTTCTGGGCCTCGCTTTCTCTATGTGAAAAACAAGGGGCTTGGGTCTGAATCTTTCTTAAGATTCTGATGACAGTCATAATCACTATCCCTAAAAATGCTCACACACACACAACATACACTTTTGCGCAAAACTTTACCCAGCTGCTTCCCCCACCGGATTCGTCCCAAATGTGCCTGGTTGGGAATCTGTCTCTGCATTTCAGAAGCTACCGTTATTTGCAAAAAGCAAGTTGCAAAAGAGAATGTATAGCGTAATCTTTTTAGAATATAAATATTAACATTTACTTGTAAATACACAGAAAAATCTAGAGCTTGTCTCTAGAGAGTGAGCTTTCAGGAACTTTCCCTGTGTACCTGACAGTTTTGTAACCAAATATCTTTTTAACAAATGTGTGTGACCTTTAGGGATTTTTTTTTTCCCATTTAAGATTTGATCGTATAATATTATCAGCAACAATCTCACATTCTCCAGACCGTTGATCCTTCTGTTGAGGAGAACGGTAATGAGGACTCAGGCTTGTGAAGTCTGATCAATAACAGATCAATAGGATTAAGACTACGACTTGAGGGGCCAGCCTAGTGGTGTAGCGGTTAAGTTCACATGCTCCACTTCGGCTTCCTGCTCACTGGTTCAGATCCCAGGTGCAGACCCATGCACCGCTTGGCAAGCCATGCTGTGGTAGGCGTCCCACATATAAAGTGGAGGAAGATGGGCATGGATGTTAGCTCAGGGCCAGTCTTCCTCAGCAAAAAAAAGGAGGATTGGCAGCAGATGTTAGCTAAGGGCTAATCTTCAAAAAGGAAAAAAAGTCTATGACTTGACACTTACAACTGGACTCTTATGGGTAAGGTAATTAACCTATCTAGGCCTCAGTTTATCCTCCCAAATGGGGTTAGTAGTAATTCCTACACCTCAAAGGGTGTCTTATTCTGGTAAGAAGAAAAAAAATAATTTTTTTTTTTTTAGAGAAAAGACTCTAGAATTAGGCAGGCTCTCAAGGACCCTTCCTGGGTCCCCAGTGGAGCTCCTAGGTCTTGGAACTGCTTTCATTGGCCCCAGTCAACTTCTTCCCAGCTGTTGGGTCTCATGCTGGACCCCCGGAAGGTCCCTATAGGACCAGGAGCCCAGAGGACAAATGTGGCTAATGGAATCTGGCCTGGCCTCTTGTGTCTGGCACCAGTTCAGCAATGGGGATATAAAAAACCCAGACATCACCTCATCGCTGCTTCATCAAAAAAGGAGACTCTCTCCCTGCACATCCCTGCAAAGGACAAATTCCTGCTGGCTGTGTGGCCTGGGAGGGAGCAAGAAGAGCAGAGGAGGGAACCCGTGGAGTTCTCCCCGTCTTGGGGTCAGAGGGCAGCCCAGAGCATCACAGCAGCCCTGGGACTGGCCCCTTGGTAACCATGACAACCCAGCTCCCAGGTGCTGTGCGGGCTCCTGACAAGCATAAGCCCCTCCACCCCTCCCTGCATCCTGTGGGGGTGCTGGCATCCCTCCTAGTGAGAGGTGAAGGGGCTTGTCCCAGGTCACTGAGCTACAGCCAGTCTGCCTGACTCCAGGGCCAGGCTTTCAGCTTCCAGGGAGCCAAGAGGCCCATGGCCTGAGCACAGTTCTCCTCAAAGTCCATATGGGGCTTTGGGCAGGTCTGAGACCCCTCCTGGGTGTTTCCATATCCCCCTTAGGGATTTTCAGAGGAAAGCCCCAGGCCACAACTTCTTCCTCCAGGATAGCTTTGCCATAAGTTGACATGTTGGGCTGTCCTGGAAGATGTGGTCTGAACACAGGGCCTGACAGCCTCAGAAAGAAAACAAAAACAAAAAACAAAACCCAAAATGCCTACAGGACCAGTCTCCAAGAGCTACGAGAGGAAGGTTCCCACAGTCCCAGACACCTAACGCGCTCTTTCTAGGAGCCAAGCCTGCCCCACACCCCACAGCCCCCCCGGCTCTGCCTGCTCCGTCCATTCAGCTGAGGGTCTTCATGGCTTCTCTTCCTCTGATCCTTGCTCCAGAGGACCCGGGGTCCCCTCACACCTCGCGAAGTGCTGGTCAGATCACTGGGGACACTGCAGCTTCTCAGGACTCCTCAGGAGGGCCCCCCAAGGCCAGTGCCCGAGTGTGACTAGGAAGAGGTAAGCCTCACCACCCCCCAGCCCCCATCTTCCCTTCCTTTCCCAGTCTTCAGGGTCACCGCCAGGACGGAGGGCCCAAGGGTGTTTCAGGAAAAGCTATGAATCCAGATTTTTATGCTAAATCACCCCGTTGTTACATGTTGACAACTGTACTCATCATTTGCTCTGTGATCTCAGACCCAGTCTCTGGCCTTCCTCTGCTCTGCTTGGCATCCCGGGGGCTGACCCCTGTGAACTACATTTCCCAAGCTCCTTTGCCAACTGGCTCCGGTTAGGTTTAGCCAATGGGAAGCACTGAAGGGAGACTGGCGGGTGGGAGGAGGCCAGGGTACTTCCCCTCCCCTCTGTGGTGTGGCTGGGTCTCCACCAAGCCTCCAGAGCCCTCCAAACAACCTATCCTCTATGGTTCCAAGTCATGAGTTTGGGTAACCAGCCCCCTATGCCTCTTGTTTGGCCTTTCAAAATTGCCCCTATTGCCCCCGCTAAAGCAGGCTCCGTTTTTCTGAATGATATGGCAACTAAATCAAATCCTCTTTTCCCCCACATTTTTTTATTGTGGTAAAATATATATAACATAACATTTACCATTTTAACCATTTTTACTTGTACAGTTCAGTGGAATTAATTACATTCACAATGTGGTGCTACCATGACCGCTATCAATTTCCAAATGAAATCCTTGTAATACCTTTGCGGGGCTGAACCAAGCTGGTCTGCAGGCCACATCAGCCTGTGACCTTCACTTTGCAGGTGGCAAATACTCTCTCATGTGTTCCCCTGTCCGAGCATCCCCAATCCCATGAGGATAACGGGAGAGGGAAGATGACCCCCATTTCCCAGAGGAGGAAACTGGGGCTCAGGCAGGCCAAGGCTGCTGACCAAGACAGCTGACTCCCAGCCCTGTGCTCTGTCATGTACCCACCCCAGCTTCCTGCTAGCCTCCCTCTCCCACTCTCCAAACCCGTGCACACATCCCCTGCCACTTTGCTCCCATCAGGGTACACTCCTGCCATTGGCCTCGCCCCCAGAGTGTCACCGGGGGGGATGGGGTGGGAGTGGGGGTCCTTGGGGTCTACATACAGGACTAGGCACGAAATAAGGGTAACAACAACAACAACACACTACCTAATGTTTATTCACACTCCATTCCTTCCGCACGTGGGAAGGAAAGGAGGGTTCTGCGGGTCTTGCCTCCCTGCTTTTCAGGGGTCAGATGGGAGTTTGGAAAAGCTCAGAGCAGAGGCCTCCGTAACTAAAACAACCCAATACCACTTATCCAGGGCCAACCTCATTCCCCGAGCAGTTTCAGGTACTAGGTCTCTTAATCTTCATGAGTGTCCTGAGAAAACAAGCTCCTGAGGGAGGCGACTACCCGGTTCCAGAGCAGGAAGGGGTGGAGAGGAGACTCAAACTCAAGTCTGCTGCCCGCCCTGCACTGGCATGCCCCTGGGCTCACTCTGACTTCCCTGCCTTCGCAGGGGCCTCTCCCCTCACTAGGCTCCATGAGGGGTAATAAAATGGGTCCTGCAGTGGGCTGAAGGGGTCCCCCCTGGCCTGCCGCAGCCGTTCCCCATCGCCTGGCAGGTCCCTGGACCAGTGCCCAGGTTCTGCTGCAGCCCGGGGAGTAGAGCCAGGCAGGCAACTCAGCCAACTGCTGGGGAGGCACAATGGCAGTGGGGAGGGCGGCCCGTGGGGGGGAGGGGGGGAAGGAGGCTTTTGGTGGCCCCTCATTTCTGCCAGGACAAGGTGGGCACTCTGTGTCAAGCCCTGAGCCTCCGTGGGTGACGGAGCATCTCACAGGCCTGGGTTTAAACCTGGCTCTGAATAACACACATCCAGGTTTGTCTGTGAACACACAAACCTGCGCTGAAGGATGCTTGAGAATCACCCTGGTTGCCTCCAGGGGAAGACCTGGGTGGATGGGGACAGAGGCGGGGAAGGGAGACTTTTCACTGTCTACCCTTCAAGCCTTTGGACTTTTGAACCATTAATAAATAATTTAAGTATTTTGAATCCTGGACTGGTAAATAATTGCTGTGTGACCTTGAGCACATCACTTAACCTCTCTGAGCCTCTATTTCCCCAGCTATAAAATAGGGTTAATCATAGCACTTACTTCGCAGGGCAAGGGTAAGGCATAAATGAAAGCATGCATGCAAAGTGCTTAGCATGGTGCCTGACATACAGTAAGAAGCCCTAAAATGGGATTGCTACTAGTATTATTATTATTGGCCATCTGCCTGACAGACCACAGGCAAGGGATACTGCCACAGTCCCCTGTCACCTTCTAGGATCTCATCCTCCAGATGGAGGCCATTCCAGCAAATGCCAGCTCTGTTACCACTGGCTCTATGACTTGGGTAGATTGTGTCACCTCTCTGTGCCTTGGTTTCTTCCTCTGAAACAGACACACTAGAACTTTCCCACTATCCACAAGATTATTAACAAACAAATGGAGTCATTTAACGTTTCCCAGTGACCTCTGAACCACAAATGATGCCTGGCACAGAGGGTGCCGAGGTGAGGGCAAGGGGCTCACACACAGTCTGGTGGGGGAGGCAGATACGTGAACAGATGCTTACAACAAGAGAGATCAGTGATAGACGGGGGAGACAGAGCTGAGAGAAGCCAGCAGAGGAGCCTAACCCTGCCCGGGGTGGGGAGGGCACCAAGGGAGCCTTCCTGGAGGAGGCATTGCTGCAAATGCACATTGAAGGATGACCAGGGGCTGGTCAGTCAGAGGAGAATGGGAGTCAGAAAAGGCATTCCTGGGGCTGGCCCGGTGGTGTAGTGGTTCAGTTCATGGGCTCCACTTCAGTGGCCTGGGGTTCACCAGTTCAGATCCTGGGTGCTGACCTAGCACCGTTTGCCAGGCCATGCTGTTGTGGCGTCCCATATAGAAGAACTAGAAGGACTTACTACTGGATATACAACTATGTACTGGGGCTCTGGGGAGGAAAAAAAAAAGGAAGAAGAAGATTGACAACAGATGTTAGCTCAGGGCCAATCTTCCCCACCAAAAAAAAGCTCAGAGCATCTTAAAGAAAAGGTACTCCAGGCAGGGGAAGTAGTAACAGCAAAGACTGGAGATGTAAAACCCAATGGGTTGTTCTAGAACAAGCAGGAAGGAGGCTTGGTGTTGAGGGCAGTGGGAAGCTGTGGAAGGCTTTTATCACAGACCTCACAGGACTGCCTGGTTTCAGACCCCAGTTCTACCACTTATCAGCTGTGTGACTTTGGGCAAGTTCCTTATCCTCTCTGTGCCAAATGAGGCGAACAGTGCTTGCTTCATACTGTTGTGACGATAAAAGTGAGTTAATTCATGTAAGGTGCTGAGAACAGGGGCTGGCACACATCCCTGTTCTGCCATCGTCTGCAGGCCCAGGCGTGCCACAGCCTTCAAGGAGAGGATGCTGACTAAATAGTTGCTGTGTGGATGAATAAAAGAGCAAACTGGCCGCCAGGCTCTTGGAGAGCCCCACACCCCCCTTGCCGACCCCCCAAGTTGGGGCCTGCTCTGGCCTCCCCACTTCCTGCTCATCACTGAGCTGGGGTCACACAGATTACCTAGGGGCACAGTGATGTCCATCCCTCCCTCCCCACCTGGGAATCCCCTTGGCCACAAAATGCCCGGGTCAGTCCATCCCCCATCTCTGTACAGTCTGCAGGGGCCTGGACGCGACAGCCTCAGGTTCAGGGGGCTGGGCCTCAAAGGGGAAGGCGACTCTTGTTTACTGTCACCTACTAGTGTTGCATCCGGCACAGAGATCCACCTCCAACAACTCAGGTCTGACTGTCCCGATTTTACGGACAAGGAAACTGAGGCTCAGGGAGGTGATGACTGGCCCAGGGTGGAAAGGGGACACCTATCCACCTGCCCAAGGCCATGGGGCTCCACAGGTGGGCTTCTCTGTCACCCCATCACCCACCCTGTCCTAGTGGGCTCCTTCTTGCCTGGCCTGGTTGCCAAGATCCCTGTTCAGACAGGAGACTCAGTTCCAAGGTAAGAGACTCAGGGTTAGGGAGAAGCGAAGGGAAATCAAAAGCATGGATGTCAGTGATGACACTTTCAAGATCATTCTCTGTACCAATGGGGAAACTGAGGCTGCCCAGCCCATCCATAGCAGGGCTGGAATGGGACTCTGTCCTTCTTCCCAATGCACAACCTCCCCATTATCTTGGGCGCCCAGGGAGCCTGGCAGGTTGCGGCCTGAGACAACCTGACTGTCTGTAAACGGGAACCAGAGAAAAAGGGGCAAGAAGGAGTGGTTTGCAAGCAGTTTTGCTGGAGAGAGCTCTGAGGGAGCCGTAAATCAGCCACTGTGGCTGCAGGTCTGGAGTGGGCACTAGTGCCCAGGAGAGGAAACAGGACCCCCTCTGCCCACCGTGGCAACGGGGATGCTGCGGAGGCTGCTGCAGGGCTGGCTGAGTCCCCAGCCTGGCTGCAGCTCTGCAGAGGAAGGAATGTGGGAGGAGATGCTGAGTTGGGCCCAGCCCGCTCCAGCTCCAGCCGCAGTGAGAGCAGAACGTCCAGAAAGGCCCGCTGGGGTGTGGCCTGGTAACCTTACCCTGCAGCTGGGCGGAAGGAGAGGGCAGGAGGGGGGCTTCAGCTCCCTGCTGGGTCAGGCCTGCGGACCCAGGGGCTCATGCCTTCAGTGGCTGGGCCTGGAGAAAGGGGGCAGGAAGGGGCCCTGGGGCTGGGTCTGAAAGAAGCAGTGCCAGGAGGGGGCATCCAGGCCCTGCCCTGGGGAGTCGATGGTTTGGGGTGGGGACAGGGGAGACACAGCCCTGACACAATTCACTGTGTGACAAGATAGCTGAGGTGACAAAAGGCACTTGATGGATGATGATCATGATATTAACAACAGCAGCAAGGACAATAGCAGTTCTGCATATTCAGTGTAGATGCTGGGCCGGTCACTGCGAGCCTCGGAGGCACTATTTTCCCCCATGTTACAGATGATGCAACTGAGGCCCAGAATGACAAGACAGCCCGCACAGCTGGCTTGCTCCATCCTAGCCCCAGAGACCCCTGCGTGTCCCTCCTCCTGGGCTCCGAGCTCAGGCGGGTAGGACTCTGTCTGTCGCGGTCCCCGCTGTATCCCCTGCCCAGTGCCTTTCACAACCTGCACGCAGTGCACAAGATGAGTGGAGGCAGGAAGGCAGCCCCCCTGGGGGCAGAGAGGGGAACACCGAATCCCTCCCCCCCTCCATGTAAGTGGAGACACATTCCACCTCGCATCTGAATCTCGCAAAACCCATGCTCTGATCTGAGTATCACAGTATCTCAGGAAGCAGCCAAGGCTTGGAAAGTCACCTCCATTTCACAGATGAGAAAACTGAGGCTGAGGGAGCTTATGTGCCTTGCTTAGGGCCCCCAGCCAGCCAGGGGTGGGCCAGGCACCTTCCCCGCCTCCAGAAGCCCATCAACCCTTGCTGGGGGAAGGCCGGGACTTGCCACCAGGAATAAATGGTGCCGGTGATGGCTAACCTTTAGGGAGCCTTTACGATGTGCCAGGCACGTGGCATCCTCCCACCAACCTTTCGTTTTTGTGACAGGTTTATTGAGATCTAACTCACGGACCAGACAATTTAACCATTTAAAGTATATGATCCAATGGTTTCTAGAAGATTTAGAGCTGTGCAATCACCACCACAATCAATTTTAGGACATCGTCATCTCCCTAAAATGAGTCCCTGTACTCTTTAACTATTATCCCTCAATTCTCTCATCCCCCCAGCTCTAGGCAACCTCTTATTCACTTTTTTCTGTATAGATTTGCCCATTCAGGATATTTTATATAATAGTGTCATATAATACCCAACAACCTTTTTTTTTTCTTTTGAGGAAGATTAGCCCTGAGCTAACATCTGCTGCCAATCCTACTCTTTTTGCTGAGGAAGACTGGCCCTGGCCCTGAGCTAACATCCATGCCCATCTTCTTCCACTTTATATGTGGGACGCCTGCCACAGCATGGCTTGCCAAGCGGTGCCATGTCCGCACCCAGGATCTGAATCGGTGAACCCTGGGCCGCCGAGAAGCGGAACGTGCAAACTTCACTGCTGTGCCACGTGGCCAGCACCCATAACAACCTTTTGAATGGGGTGTTCTTCTTACCCCCATTTCCCACACGGAAGTATCTCAGGCTTGGACAGGTGGAAACCTTACCGAAGCAATGATGGGCAGGACTGAAGCTTGGGCCTGCCTGACCCCAGAGGTCCTGCTCTTTGTCATTAACTCCACCAGTTAGTGACCCTTGGCGCTCACTGCCTACTCCACTCCTCCCCTCCTTTCTACCTGAACCCAGGGCCCTGCCCCCAACTTCCTCCATCATACCCAGGGGTTCTGCTGGGGAAACCCCAGGCCCAGCGACCCTACCCAGTTCTCTCCTGACTCCTGCTCTCAATCCTTCAGGCCTCAGACACGCCACCTCTTTTCTACTGCCCGTGTCCATCTGCCCATAGAAGACCAGGCAGCCTGGCTCCCTCTCTGTGTGAGTGGGAAACTGAGGCCCTGTGGAGGTGTCTGGGGTCACCCAGTGAGAATTGGCAGAGTGAGGACCAGGGCCGGATCCCTAACTCTCAAACCAGTGCTCTTCCCCTGGCCTATTTCGAATAGGAAGGCTTTATCTCCTCCACCCTCACCCCAGGCTGAAAGTGGTGCCATCAGAGCCATGGGAAAGAGGGGGGAAACTGAGGCTGGACCAGGCTAACGATGTGCCCAAGGCCACAAGCACTGAGCCAGGACTCACCTGCTGATCCCCCAACTTGCCCCCCACCACACGCTGCGTCAGGAGCTCCAATCCGTGGCTCCCACAGCCTCTGGACTTGCCCCTTTATCAGCCCTTATAAACCTGGCTCCTTACATGTTGATGATGAGGGGAGCTGGGATTCCTGTTGTCTTCACAGCTGTATTCCCAGCGCAGGCCTGGGCCTGGAAGAGTGCTCAGAAAATGTTTGTTGAATGGATGATGAAAGAAAGGAAGGAAGGGAGGGAGGAATGAGGTTTGAGGGGTGGGGGCGCCTGGTGCAGCCATCTGTACAGAGTCACACGATGCCATTTGCCAGCATCACAGGGTCTTACACCAGTTCTTCTGACTCCTAAATCTAGAACTCTTTGACATTGTGGGGTCTTATGTCTCTTGGAGAATCAGCCTCACCATCCTGCACACAGTTTTGAGGGCTCCTGGCCCCCTGCGGCTCACCCACAGTTCCCCAGGAGTAGAGTCTCTGTACTGCAGGTGGAAAACCCTGTCCCATGCCACACAGCCCTGTCCTGGGGACAAAACAGATGTGACTACACTTCCTAAAAGCCTGAAGCACAGGATGCACTTCAGCTGTCTCATTCTGAACCACAGGCCTGCACCGAGCTGTAGCCCCTGGCACACAATGCGGCAGTCCAGACACCATTCCTCCGCCGCCGCCTCCGTCCTCACACGGCCGCTGCCCTCCCCCAGGGGCTGCCGCCAGCCAGGGACGTGCTGGAATGCCCGTTAATGCTGCTTCAGCCACCATCAGGCCTGGCAGCCTGCGCCAGCAGCCTCAGGGGCAGGAGCTGCCTGCATTCCACGTCTGGGTCCCCCACTGACTCAGCAGGACACTGCTTCTCCTCCTTTGCCCCTCACACCATCTTGGTCCCAGGAGGCAGAGGGTGGGAAGGGTCCAAGTCTCAAGAACTCTCCCAGTGCCCAGCATGGTGCTGCAGATACAATCAATAACCATTGAGGGTTTTCTAGGCTGGAAATGGTGTTAGGCTTTTGCATATGTTTTTCCGCCAAATTGCAAAGGAAGCTGGTACTATAAGCACCCCATTTTACAGATACAGAAACTGAGGCACAGAAAGGCGAGGTCGCTTGCCCCGCTAGGAAGTCAGAGTGCTGGCATTCAGCCTTGGGTTGGTCTGATCTCAGCGGTGGGCTCTCAACCAATAGGAGAGTGAGCCTCTCCCAGCAGTTACTGGGGGCGGCTGCTCCCCTTCACTCGTGTAAGGCGTCTGTCCTTGGAAGCCTAGCGCCAGGAACATCGTGAGTGAGGTGGCACATTCACCTTCATGAGAAATCCCCAGAGGATGCACAGGTTGCTGAACCTCAGCTTGTCCCTTCATCTGCAGTCACGAAATATTGAAGCCCGAAGGTGCCCTGGTGATTGGGATTGTCTAGTCTCCACATTTTACGAAAGGGGTAGCTGAGGCCCAGAGATGCAGGGGACTTGCCCAAGGTGTTCCCAAGTCACAGACAACTAGGAACAAACCCAGGAACTCTGGACATCATGTCAATGCTCCCTAAAATCAAAGAATGTGAGCTCAGGAAACCACACCTAGGGCCTTCCAGTCCAAGCCTTCCATTTACAGAAGGGGAAACTGAGACTCAGAGAAGAGAGGGATCTTGCTAAGAGTGATATACAGGCAGGCAGAGTGTACCACTCATGAACTCAAAAGTTCCAGTTTTTTACTAGCAGTGTGACCTGAAACATATAAGGTGAACTCTCTGAGCCTTACCTGTGAAATGAAGTAATAAAACCTATACTATAAGGTCACTGTTAGTGGTATAAATCACACTGGCCCTTAGGCCAGCACCCAATACATATTAAGTGCTCAGTTCACAGTATTTATTATTAATATTGCTAGGCCCTTGTCATTTTTCCTCTCTGCCATTCTGCTGTCCAGGTCAAACGTTTCTCAGCACAGCATAGTGGGTAAGACTGTGGACCGTTGCTCCAGCCACTTGTTAGCTGGGTGACCTTGGACTAGTTACTACTCTGTGACTCTGGGCCTCAAATGCCTCATCAATAAACTGAGGATGGCAAGAACAGTACCTACCAGGCAGGGCTGTGGTGAGGTGGAAACAATGCTTCAGGCAAAGCCAGGCACACAGTTAAGTGCTCAATAAATCTGAGCTGCCACTCTTACTTGTTACTTTCACTGCCATATCTGACATCTGTCACATCCCAGGCTGCAGGACGCCTGGTTCACCAGGAAGGGGCTGGTCCCCAACCTCCAGTCTCAGGAGTGCTAACGCAGCAAGGGAAGAAGATCCCAGAACCCTGTCCACACAGGGTAGTCGGACCCAATTCTGATTTCTCAGTGCCTGCCTGGGAACGGGAATTCCGAATATGCTGGAGGAAATCCCGATTTTTGCAGTTGTGGAAGTGTCCCGGAAGAGCCCCCATTTTACAGGTGCAGAAACTGAGGTCTGGGGAGGGAGAGGTTGCTGCCCACAGACGCACAGGCTGGGAGACAGGCCCATGGCTTGACGGTCCCCCAGGGAAGAGCCTCTTCCCCAGGAGCCCCGCCCCCAGAGCCCCGCCCCCTCCGTTTGAGACCTCCCTGCAGCCCCCGGGGACGCCTCTGACCCGACGCCGCGGCGACGAAGGCTGCCGGGAAGTGGGGTCCGGGGTGAAGGCGGCGCGCCCTGCTTCTCCCGGCCCGGGCCTTGGGATGAGCCCTCGACAATCTTCGGAGGCTGGAGGGAGCGCTCGGGCGTTTCCGACGCCGAGGGGCGGGGCCGACCGTGACGCAGGCGTTCCCGCCGCCGCCTGCAGAGGGCGGTGTTGCCGGCGCGATTCTGTGAAACCAGAGAGCCAACCTAGTATTCAGTGGCGCAGAAACAGGTTCTGTAGTCCTGGAGCCTCGGTTTTTTCCTCTAATGAGTTTGATGACAAGTCTCGTGAGGCTCCAAAGGGACCCGGATAAGTTTGTGAAAGGAATTAGAAGACACGTTGATAAATATGCACTTGATAAGTTTGTGAAAGGAATTAGAACACACATTGATAAATATGCAAGTTACTTAACTTCCCTGTTTGTTCATCTATAAATGGGGATAATTGTACCTTCTTTCCCTGTGTATATTGTGAGAATTGCAAGCTGTGGGAAAAATACATAGAAAGGGGCTGGCACCTTGTAAGCACCCAGTAAAAGGCAGTGATTTTGACAATGGGCAAAGCATGCCACCAAGCCAGGAAATAATGTCCAAGTCTGGGTTCCTGCCCTTAAGGAGCTCCAGCTGCAGAACCAGAAGCAAGGCAGCTGCGAGCTGCAGTGAAAGCTCTGGCTGGGAGTCAGACCTGCCACTGACCACTTGGGCCTCAGTTTCCTCACCTGAACAATTGATGGCCTCTGTGGCCCTCTAGCCTGGCTTCCTTGGACTCTGGCTTGTGAAATGGGTCCAAGATGGCTTATAATTAGATGTATAAGGTGGGGTAGAGTCTATAGGAAGTTACCACGAATTGCCTTTTATTCATTCAACAAACAACAAACCATGTTGAATAAGAGATGGCTCTTGCCCTTGTGGAGCTCAAGTCCAGTTAGGAGACAAATAAATTGCCCTTTAGAATACAGTGTTAGGGCTAGAATCAGGGAAAGGCAGGAGACTGTGGGAGCCCAAACGAAGCAGCTATCAAAACCTTGCGGGTTAGAGAAAGCTCCCTGAAGGAGGAGGTAACGTGGAATAGCTGAAAATAACGAGGAGTTAGGTGAAGGGGAGGGGGGAGTGAATACTGAGGTGGGGGAAAGGATTTCAGACAAGCTTGGGGTGCAAGAGAATATGGCACAATCAAGAATTTCATGGTTGGGGCCGGCCCGGTGGCACAGCGGTTAAGTTCGCACGTTCTGTTTCTCAGCGGCCTGGGGTTCGCTGGTTCGAATCCCGAGTGCGAACATGGCACCACTTGGCACACCATGCTGTGGTAGGCATCCTACATATAAAGTAGAGGAAGATGGGCACGGATGTTAGCTCAGGGCCAGGCTTCCTCAGCAAAAAAGAGGAGGACTGGCAGTAGTTAGCTCAGGGCTAATCTTCCTCAAAAAAAAAAAAAAAAGAATTTCATGGAGGTGGGCCTGGAAGGTATGAGAGATTTCAGCAGAGAGGGATGTGGGTAGGGCAGGGCATACCAGCTCTCTCTGTCCATTCCGTCCAGCCCTGCCCCCTCCAAAGCCACCACCAGGGAACATTCTTGAGTCCTGCTTGTGCCTCCAGTGTTTACGTCCCCACCATTTGTTTACCCACTGCATACATCCCTGCACCCAGGAACTGATGGGCTAGGAAGGACCAGAAGGCACAGGCACCGGGGACTCCAGCACATGTCATCACCTAGGCCCCAGGACACGCACTTAGGTAATGAGCAGGGCACAAGGCACCAGGGAGGAGATGACATGAAGGTGGAGGAAGGCATTCCCTGGAGAGGTCCAGCTGTGAGCAGACAGGGAGGTGGCATGGGGTGGAGTTCTAGATTTGAATCCTGGTTGCGTGCTTGGCAAGTGATTTGACCTCTCCAGGCCTCAGTTTGCTCACCAAAGCTCCTTAGAGTGTGCGTAACACCTAAATGAGACAATGTGTATAAAAGACTTAACAGCAAGAGCTCAAGCAGTGAACTTGGAAGCTGGGTTGAGGACAGATCCAGAGGCAGTTCTGCTCCAGGGACACTCGCTCAGAATGCACATCCCCAAGAGCCTCCACCAGACATTCTGACTGAGGATCTGGGTGGGCCCAGGAATTTGCATTGGTGACCGACACTGAGGCAGAATTATTTAAAAAATTTTAAGGAAAAGTACTTTATCTCCACTAATTCCCCCTAAGGCAGACACAAATTCCAGCAAAGGCCTCAAGGTCAGCTGTCTCCTCCTTCCTCCACCACCAACCTCCCCAGAAGCCAGAAGGCAGTTCAGGCACCCAGCAGAGCTTTTACCAGTGTGTGTGACCGAATCCCCGGTCCAGGTCCGCTCTGGGCTCTTGCAGTCTTCTGTCCATGGCTGGCGCCTGGCTCAGGGCCGAGGAAGAGGTTTCAGAAACTTTCCTGGCATGTCTTCCCCCCTGCTGATGTTTGCTGCTTTTGTGTGGTGCCGGGCTGCCGCCAGGCCCTGTATATCCTTGTACAGCCTGACTGCAGAGGGACAGGCCAGAGTGCTGCTGTCCCCGAGCAAGGCAAGCTTCATGTCCACCAAGCCGGGGGCTGTACCCACTTGCGGGGGCCTCTTTTAAAGCCCAGTAATGACTCATTTACCTGCCAACACTGACCATCAGGAATGAACTTTTATCCAATGGACAGTTCTCTCCACAAGCCCCAACACCCCCATTTAAGTTCATTGGCATAGAATCTTTCTAAAATGTACTATGGGCTGCCTTCTCTTCTTGATTAAAGAATGAAGCATCACTGAAATCTCTTTTTCAGAGAGCCGTTGTGGATACTGGGAAGTGCAGGAGGCCTAGGTGTGAGCCACAGCCTCTCCACCACCTTGCTCTGTGACCTTGGCAGATCACTTTCTTTTTCTGACCCAGATGTCCTGCTCCATATGGGAGGATGACCCTGCAGACTTAGCGGAGTTGTTGCGGACACCACGTACATCAGGGGCCAGCACACAGAAGGCAGGTGCTCACCACAGGGAGGCTGCTAAAATTGTTTTCTTGATGACTCAAGATCAATACTGTGAACCCCAATCATGGTTCCATGACTGCTTTCTACTTATCTGTCTCCTCAGGATGGGCTGTCCAGAAAGCTGAGTCAGACGTCGTTTCAACTTACTGCCTGGGAAGCCTCTTGCCCCAAGACAGTACCAGTTCTCAACCCCCCTTGCTTCCACCAAGGTGCCAGAAGGAACCCCCAGAGCTCCTGCAGCTCTGACGGAAGCAGGAAAGCGCTGGGTCCAGTTCTAAAGCAGTGGTCCTATGGGAACCCAGCTGCGCCTTCCTGTGAACGTGAGAGGTGGCAGAACAGTTTTGTAGTTAAGCATACCTGCTGCACAGCCCATTAGACCTGGGTTCGAATTCCAGCTCCACCACTTGCTAGCTGTGTAACCTGGGGCAAATAACCCCACCTCTCTGGGCTTTCATTTCCAAACCGTGAAGTGGCGATAGTAACAGGATCCACTTCATATGATTGCAGAGATGACAGAGGCCAGGCATAAAAGCAGAGGCACCTCCATCCCTCCTTAGATGAGAGCCTTCATTCCTACTGCCACTTAGTCTCTTGTTCTAGCTAACAAGAGTATGACAGCCCTAGAGCATGTGGAACTCAGCAAACCCCATCCAGTTGTTAGAGCTGGTCCCTTAGGAAAGACGAATGGACTGTCTCACTCCCAGTCTCAGGAACCCAAGAATCATTCATCCATATTTGCCCACAAAGGGAACTGGAGCTGGGGAGATGGGGCGGATCTGTAAATCCACCCACCAGTTCCTGACCTTTGCCGCATTATTCAGACTCCCACCCGTCCCAGGGCGGCAGACGGGTGGGCGGGCAGGAAGGCCTGCTGCAGCCTTTCATTGCTGCGGGCTGGTCCCCTGGTGGTTAAGACTGTGGGTGGACCCTAGGAAGGGGAGGCTTATGCAAAACCGCACGTAGTTCAGTTTGTGCGGTCTGCTTCATAAAGGGAGTAGGGGAGGGAGGCTGCCTCCTCTTTACTATAAATCAAGCTGTGCAGAAATAGGACACCTCTATGGAGGGGGAGGGGGAAGATGGGAGGACAGAAGGGATAAGGAGGACAGAGAAATTGTGGGGAAAGAGGAAGGAGGGATGTAACAGAGAGAGAAGGCACCGAGGGGAAGGAGAAAGAAGTGGAGAAAGGAGGGGGCGAGGGAGAGACAGAGAATGTGGGGCACTATGAACACTAAAGGGGAAGAGAGGCAAGGAGAAAGAGAAAGGCCCAGCGCTTGGTAGAAATGAGATAATTAATAATTAATAGAATAATTAATTCATAGAAATAATTGCTGAACTCAAGAAGGACAAGGTAATACTAGGAGTCGGGGTAGTTTGCAGGCAATGGAGTGGGGAGGGCTTGAGCCCCAGGAAAGGTGACCACACAGCTCAGGCTGCGAGGCTCCAAGCCTGAGGGCGGGGCCACACTCTCAAGCCCACGTTTCGCAGACGCCCTGCCAGGGCCTCCTCCAAGGGCCCCGCGGGCAGGGAACTGTCCGGATGTCTGGTGCTGAAATGTCCGCGCGATCACCGGCCTCTCGATCACCGGCCTCTCGGGCTGGGCTGCTCAACCAGCCATTTGACAACCACTTGTTAAGCACCTTCCCTATGCCAACCATTGTTCCACGAGTTCGGGAAATCAGCAGTGAATAAAACAGACAAAAAATCCCTGCCTTCATGAAGCTTACATGCTATGGGAGGAAACAAGATAGCAGAATTTCCCATGTTAGAAAAGGTCAAGTTGTATGGAGAAAAATAAAGTAGGAAGAGAATGAGAAGTTTAGCAAATGCACCCCACAACACTGGCCAGGTGCTGTGCCCCAAAGAGGTGACACAGTGGTGCAGGATGCCCTGGCTGGGAGTGAGCCCCCACATAAACCATGTGCTGATACTGGGTCACAGGTCACTGGGGGTCTCAGCTGGACAACCTGTCGGAAGCCAGACCCCAACCCCAGCCAGCTGCCTGTTCTCTCTCTGGGGGCCACTCATTCCCCCACCCTCAGGCCATCTGGGCCCCTTTACTGTGCCAGAGAAATGGGCTTCTACCCCGTGTGTCCAGCACCAGCTTAGGCCTGGGTGATTTGAAACACTGGACTCAACTCTGCTCTATCACTGGGTCAATTCAGGCAACCCACTTCCTCACTCTGGCCTCAGTTTACTCATCTATTAAACAGGGACAATGACCCTTGCCTAGCGAACCAGGTTTGAGGACATAGCAAGGAAAAAGTGGTGGCTGAGTTCTCTCTACTGTACACAAGGGGGGGATTCCCCCTCACTAGGGTCTCATTCTTCAGAGTCCCCAGTGCTCACTACAAGGTATAAGCCTGTAGACAATGAATGAATGAAGTGAGTGACAGCAATGCCTGGCTGATGTTCACAGAGAGCTGTACTGCTTTATCCTTCACACTTCAGCTCTGTTCTTAAAGAGCAATAACCTTGGGGTCCACAGGAGCCCACATGGCAGCTCAGGGAGAACAGAGCCTGGAGCTCAATTCTGAGTGGGTCCTTTAGTGCGGGCCACCATGGGAGACAGTCAGGGGTAAGAAGGGCTTGTGATCAAACAAATTTGGGGAACTCAGCACACTCAACTCACCTTTGGGAGATTCCCAATGCTCATCACCAAGTCTAGGCTCCAAGAGCCCTGTTGAACTCCTTTAGCCATGAAACTCCTCTTTTACTCTCCTTTTTGGAGGAACACTTGTCATCATCCTCAAGAAGGTGCCTTGGGAAATGCTGGGCTGGGATTTGGGAAGGACTTGAGGAGACAATTTTAGAGGCTTATGGGGTTCTGGAACCTCAGTGTCTTGTGTGCGCCTATCACATAGCAGGTACTCAGTAAACATGTGATGGCTGGATGAATGAATATGATGTTCTACTCACTTCCAAATGGTAAGAAGTGAGGGGAGGGAGGTGAACATTATTTGAGACTCAAGGACTCAAGGAAGAATCATTTTTAGCCCCCTCTAGACAACAAGTTTGGCTAGAGAACTGATGGAATTTATTCATCTATTCATTCATTCATTCACCCAATGACAACACAGAGTGGTAAGAGCGATGCAGCAAATTAGCACTGGGGACCATGAAGGGGACAATTAACTAAATGTAGGGGTAAAGGGGGCCAGGGATAGCTTCCCAGAGGTGAGCCTGAAGGGCCCTTTGGGGAACTGAACTCAGGGCTCCCACCCTCATTTCATTTTTCCAGCCACAGGACGCATGCTTAGGACTTCTTGCTTGGAATCCATAGGCAGCTGTAATCCCATGGTTGTGGCCCCCTCGCCTTGACAGAATCCATCTTGGCCCCCTCCCCTATTTCCTTCTGCCCATCCCACCACTTCCCCTTGCTGTCAGCTGCTTGTCAGCCTTCCCACACCCAGAGGCTGTATCCGCATTATGCAGATGACTGAAAAGACCTAAAGGAACAAGGCTCTAATGGCAAAATTCCAAGCAGAATGACAAGTAAATGGGGAGCCATGCGAAAGCATGGGGGCCCTGCTCAAGCCCCCCAAGTGCCATTCTCAGAAGCCTCTGACCAGACACTCACCTCCATCCTCCCAGCACCAACTGCAAGCCAGCCTCTCTGCCCCCTGCAAACTGGAGCCTGACTGGATCTTTCAATGGGAGAAAAATGCTTCATCATGTTCTGCCTCTCCATGCACAACCAGAAACTCCCTTCCCCCTCCTGCCTCCTCCCCAGCGCACTCTCCTTCCAGTAAAACGTGGTTAAAGGGACAGCACCATCACTCCCCAACTCTGAGGGTCTGCTTAGAACCAGGGGTCTGGGAATGAGGCAGAGGGCAAAGAGAAAAGAACTGGCAGAGGTCTTTTCTTGGGGGGGGGGGGGTCCTGTCTGTCCCTATCCTGGGGACCCCACAGGGAAGCCAGTGTAAACTGGAAATGTAGTGGGGGTTGAGATAACTGCCTGAGGGTGGTTCAGATCTGGGAGGGGAGTCTACACTGACTCCCCAGAGAGTCTCAAGGGTCTCTTTCGGCATCTGGCATCTGTGTGTGTGTGTGTGGGGGGGGGGGGTCCTTTCAGCTCCCAGTGGAGGAGCAGGACAGCCCAATTGTGTAGATGGGAGAACTTCATGGAAAACAGGGGAGTGGACCCCTAGCAGAAGGTGGAGGGACTGGGTCCCTGGCTCCTGGTGTGACCCTGCCTGATCATTCACCCACTCCTCCTTAGGTCCCCAACTGCATAGCACAGGGGTCAGGCAAGGGGGAAATTGCATACCATCCTCCCTTCCCCTCCCCTCCCCTCAAGGTAAAGGCAGAGGTTAACCCCTTTCTCCCCAGAAAGGAGAAGGCCCTGTCCCCAGTGCTGAAGCCCCAGCAGCAGCGCTGCCCCCACTCCTACAGCATCTGACATGAGCTAAACTCAAGAAAAAGCCAAATAACACCAGGAGTCGCAGAGCCCCCCACATCCCAGGGAACCCCGTTTCTACCTGATCCCCCATTATGGCTTATGGGGGTGAGGGACTTTGGTACTTCCAAAGCATCCCATCATTTCCCAGGGAGAGAGAAAGGATGCCTATCGCAGGACCAACTTGTCTGTTGTGGGGGTGGGGGAGAGATGAGAAGTTGAAGCTGAGGGGATGGGAGGGGAGAGGGAGAGAGACGGATTTCCTAGTTGTGGGGAAATGGTTGCCATATCCACGCATGGTATGTGGGTTCGCCTCCCTCACTTCAGCCAGAGACCCCCAAAACAGTAGCCGCTGGGGAGACACGGGTCTACGTTTGCAGCTTGTCCCAGGGCAAAGCCCCCTCTTTGTACAGATGGGAAAACTGAGGGTGGGGGGACACAACTTGTCCAAGGTCATTTGCCCAGCAAACTGTGGAGCTGACCTCAGTGCGCAGACCCTGGCCTGAGTGACTTCTACCACACTTGTCACTTCCCCCAACCCCACACAGGGGCCAGCTCTCCCAACTTCAGCCCAGTCCCCTTCAGTGCCCCAGTCTGGGTTCTCTGATCCTCACACAGCCTATGTTCCCCCTGCCTAGTTAGGGGACCCTCTGCCCCCTTCACTGAGGGTCCTTCTTGCTGGGGCCAGCTGCAGGGTCTCCCGCCTCCTATCCTGCGGAGACCACTGTGCCCCCCATCTGGGCTTCCCTTTCTCCATCCTCTGCAGTGTCTCCCATACCCCCAATTCAGGGTAGCCTTGCTGCTCTTCCAAACTCCAGGTCCCCTTCCCCTGTTCTGGAGCCGGCTGCAGAGTTTCTTAAGCTCTCTCCTGGTGGCCCCTCTAGCTATTAGGGGAACAGTGTACCTCCATACAAGGGTCTTCTAGCTTTACCCTCTGTAGCATCCACCACGACTCCATTCAGGATTACTTTGCTCCCTTCCCTATTCAGGGGGCCGGCTGCAGACACTATGTACCCCCTGTCCTGAGGATCTAACTATTAGGAGAATCTTGTGCCCCCTCTCACTCAGGGTCCCCTCATCCTACTAATTAGAGTCTCCCATCGCCCCATCCCGAAGGCACCCTGCCCCTATTTCCACCAGGTCTCCTTGTCTACTCCCCATTTTGGGCCCCTTCTCTTATTCTGACCACAGTAGCAGTGTCTTCCAACCCTCACCCGGGGGTCCCCGCTGGCCCACTCCAGGAGTCCTCTACCCCCTGACCCGACCTCGGGGGTCTCCTCAGACGCGGCATCGGTTCCCCTTCATTCCTTGGTCCCCCTGCCCCGCCCCTCTCACTGCGGCGAAGCCGACCGGCCCGGGGCCGAGGGGGAGGAGGCGGAGAGGGCGGGGCCCTCCTCCCCCGCTCCCCCCCCCAACTGCCGAGGGGCTGGACCCGGCCGGGCTGCTATAAAAAGGCCGGCATCCCGGTGCTGCCGCAGTGCCACCCGCCCCGTCCTGGCCTCGGGCTCCCTCTCCGCCGGCAGCCGCACCTGCTCCGGCCATGATGAGCTTCAGCGGCGCGGACGCGCTGCTGGGCGCCCCGTTCGCGCCGCTACATGGAGGCGGCAGCCTTCACTACGCGCTGGCCCGCAAGGGCGGCGCGGGCGGAGTGCGCTCCGCCGCCGGCTCTTCTAGCGGCTTCCACTCGTGGGCGCGGACATCCGTGAGCTCCGTCTCCGCCTCACCAGGACGCTTCCGCGGCGCAGGAGCCGCCTCGAGCACCGACTCTCTAGACACTCTGAGCAACGGACCGGAGGGCTGCGTGGTGGCGGCCGCCGCGGCGCGCAGCGAGAAGGAGCAGCTGCAGGCGCTGAACGACCGCTTCGCCGGCTACATCGACAAGGTGCGGCAGCTCGAGGCGCACAACCGCAGCCTGGAGGGCGAGGCGGCGGCGCTGCGGCAGCAGCAGGCTGGCCGCGCCGCCATGGGCGAGCTGTACGAGCGCGAGGTGCGCGAGATGCGCGGCGCCGTGCTGCGCCTGGGCGCGGCGCGCGGCCAGCTGCGTCTGGAGCAGGAGCACCTGCTCGAGGACATCGCGCACGTGCGCCAGCGCCTAGACGACGAGGCCCGGCAGCGCGAAGAGGCTGAGGCGGCGGCGCGCGCACTCGCGCGCTTTGCGCAGGAGGCCGAGGCGGCGCGTGTCGAGCTGCAGAAGAAGGCGCAAGCGCTGCAGGAGGAGTGCGGCTACCTGCGGCGTCACCACCAAGAGGAGGTGGGCGAGCTGCTCGGCCAGATCCAGGGCTCTGGCGCCGCGCAGGCGCAGGCGCAGGCCGAAGCGCGCGACGCCCTCAAGTGCGACGTGACGTCGGCGCTGCGCGAGATCCGCGCGCAGCTCGAAGGCCACGCGGTGCAGAGCACATTGCAGTCCGAGGAGTGGTTCCGAGGTAGGCGCGTCGGGGTGGGAAGGAGGGGGCGCTCCCATGCTGGTCGGGAAGCGAGGGGCAGAACACAGTAGCATAACCCAAGGGGACGCTGGTGGACTCTGTATGGAGGTGGCAGGACTGGAGAGTGCCCTGCTCAGCTTCCCCCTGCGATGTGCATGCCCCTCAGTTAAATAATGGTTTCACTTTGGGTCTCTTGTGGGACACCCCTTGCTTCCTCGCAACTCTGGGTTCTCGTTTGGTTGCCCTCTTCCAGGGTCCTTATGTCTGTCCTTCAACTCTAGGTTTCCTCCGCTCCCCCTCCCAAGGTTAGGTAACCCCATTCCGAGGCCCTTCTCCATCAGTTTCCTTCTACCGCACCAAAGCAGTGCTGGCCTCTAGTCACAGGCGCCTGGGGAGTCTTTGTCCTTCAAAGTAACATGCCTTCCCTGCCCAAGGCTGCCCATCCTCCTTTCCTGCACGCTGCAGGGGACCCCATTCTCCTCCTCACTACATTCGGGGAGGGGCGAGGCATTCTCACATCCTTTCTCCCCGGGGGGGGGGGGGGGGGGGGGGGGGGACCATCACCACAACCAGTTGGTGCCTGAGGCTGCCCTTGAATGTCCCCTCTCCCCTTCAGAGAACCTGGGAGCCTCCCAAGTTCGCCCCCCTCCCCCAACTCCCTGCCACCCTGAGTCAGCTAGATTGCAGCTGCAGCAGCTCTGAAGCTGGGCCCAGCCGCTGCAGGGTGACCTTGACCAACACTTGCCCTCTCTGGTTTTCATTTCTTTTTGGGTTGAAGGTGTGGGGGTCGACCACCTGGGCTGCTGACTCTGGGGAGCTCCATGATCCTTCCCGAAGCTGTGTATAAAACTCTTGCATTGTTCTTGGGAGAGGGTGCAGAGGCTTCAACGATTTTCAAAGGGTCTGTGATCCACAGTGGCTAAGAATCCTCACCCACCTGGATGGTTTCTAAATCTTTGCGGGCACTAGAAGGGAAAGCCAGGAAAACTGGGATTTGGATTCACGGCTTTTCCTGTTCATTTTCCTCTCCCCTGCAGTGGCAGAGCCATCCCTCTCCCAGCTCTGCAACAAGGCTCTCTGCTCTCTCGAGCTTTGCCCTTCACACAGGCAGACCATCCCAGGACTTCTGGCCCACCCAGCTGGCTTGCCTTCTTCTCCCACTCCCAAGACTCAGGCCCTGGGAATCACTATCTTGGGATTCAGGATGTTCACTTTCAGGAGATGGAGACTAGTCTCCAGACCTCCACTGGCCCCAGAAGGTCTTCTGGGAACCAGCAGCTCCTTGCTCACAGGGGCCAGGGTGTGGCTGCCGTTGGCGCAGGGGCTCTCGTGCTAGTGAATGCGCAGCCAAGTGGAGGGAGGGACAGAGGAGCTGGCACACAGGCCCCAGGCTCTGCAGTGACCTTGGGCTCTGCACAGCAGAAACCTGCAAGGAAGGGGCTGTGGCTACATGGTGGCTCACGATGCCTTCATGCCTCCACAGGTCACCAGTTCATTAACTTGTTCAGCCAAAGCTCACAGTTAAGCTCTGTGGGCCAGGTTTCACATCTGAACCCCCAGCACTGCCAGCCCTTGCTGCGGAGCTGAACCAGGCATTAAGACCAGAAATGGGGATTTCCTGTGCCCTGCAAGGTTTCTGCATCCTGAGTTGGGAGAGACAGAGTCTGATCTTTGGAGCCAGATAGACACTAGATTTGAATCTCAGCTCTGCTGCTCACTAGCTGAGTGGCCTTGGGCAGTAGTCATTTGTCTATCACAAAGGATAGGATGAGTTAACCATCCAAGATGGTACCCAGCACCCAGTAGGTCCTTAATCCATGTGTATCACTAGATACACTAGAACTCAAATCTAAGTGTGTCTAACCCTGTGCCGTGCCTCCTTCTCCCCCAGTGAGGCTGGACCGACTATCAGAGGCAGCCAAGGTGAACACAGACGCCATGCGCACAGCACAGGAGGAGATAACTGAGTACCGGCGCCAGCTGCAGGCCAGGACCACAGAGCTGGAGGCACTCAAAGGCACCAAGGACTCGCTGGAGAGGCAGCGCTCTGAGCTGGAGGACCGTCATCAGGCCGACATCGCATCCTACCAGGTGGGCAGGGCTGAGGCAGGGAGCCAGATTGCCTCACCTATTTGGGTGACCCTGGATAAGACACTGCCCCTCTCTGAGCAGGTTTGCAATGGTTAAGACCATGGGCCTTGGAGTCAGACATACCAGGGGTACCAGCATGTCTTTCTAGCTGTGTGACCCCAGGAAAATTACCTCCTCTCTGAATCCGAATCCCTTCAATGCAATGGGAAGAAAAAAAGAAAAAGAGAAAGACTGCCTGCTGTGCAGAGCTGTGAAGGTTAAAGAGCTAGATAAACTTTTCATGAGATGAGTATGAACATGCTCAGCAGGGTCTTGATCACAGTGGGCATTCGGTAAACAGTAACCAGTGTCTGTGAGTGTGGGTAGCCTGGGGAAGGCCTTGGCAAATTCTCCGCATTAAAGACAACTGGCGAAACAAAATATCAGTTTTAAAGAGCTTATTATGCAAGTAATTTGTAGTGATTGGACAAAAATTAGAAAATGGATAAAGCAAAAAGGAGGCAATAAAAATCAGCCATAATGTTTCCCTTTAAGCAGTGACTGAGTGGGCATGAGGACAGGGGAGAAGCTTCAGCCCGTATTTACTGTGCATCTGTGTATCAGTTTCAGTCATCACCAAGAGGTGCTTCTTGAGCCCTTCCTATGTGACAGGCACTTTGGAGCATTGCGGAAACAATAGGGAACCAAAGCAGACAAGGCTCTGTTCCCACTGAGCATTTTCTTAGCTTATAAGATCTGTAAAAATTCACCCATCATCCCACTCACCAGTGATAACCATTCTTGGGATCTGGTGTGTTTCATTGCAGACCCTTCCCCAGGCTAAGGTTCTATACACAGCAGGATTTTTGCTCCACATGGTTTCCATGTCCATGAGCGAAGCCCCCGCAGCTTTGACAGGGCGGGTATTGGCCCCAGAGAGCCTGGTTGGACGGGACTGCTTTGGGGTTGCACACCCCCCCCTCAGCTTCTCTGATGCTAAGGGTCAGATGCTGGCTGGCACATGACGTGTGTATGACCTCCCCTCCCCAGGAAGCCATCCAGCAGCTGGACGCTGAGCTCAGGAACACCAAGTGGGAGATGGCAGCCCAGCTCCGAGAGTACCAGGACCTGCTTAATGTCAAGATGGCCCTGGATATTGAGATTGCCGCTTATAGGTGAGGTGGGCCAGAGGGCCTTCAGGGTGGTGGGGAGCCTTTAGGAGCCCTCCTTCTTATGAGGAGCTAAGCCTTGGGTTTCAAGCCCCTAGTGGAGCCTCTTTGCCATCTTAGAGACAGAGAAAAAAATTTTTTATTGTGGTAAAATGTGTATAACATAAAATTTACCATTTAACCATTTTTAAGTATACGGTTCAGTGGCATTAAGTATATTTGCATTGTTGTGCAACCATTGCCACCATCCATCTCTAAGACTTTTTTCATCTTCCCAAACTGAGACTCTGCTCATTAAACAGTGACTTCCCTCTCTCCTCTCCCCCATTTCCCCAGGCCTGGCAGCCACCTTCTACTGCCTGCTTTGGAGGGAAAGCAGGTACTTGAGTTGTCAGGGGCCCTTGCAGTTCTCTCTCTCTTAGAGTTTCTTAGCTCTCTGAGCATTTGTTTCCTGGGGAAATAGAATGGGGGTGATAACAGTACCCACGTCATGGGGTTGTTGGGAAGAGGAGCTAATCCTGTTCACGAGCTAAGCCAGGTGATGCAGGTACCACTGGGGTGCCACAGAGAAAGCCCTCCATAAATAGCAGTCATGAGAAAGCCGTGAGACCTCCCAGCTTAGCAGTTTGCTGCTAAGGAGGAGGGCTAACCCCTTGAGGACCTGTCCCACTTGCTGGCTGGTGACCTTCACTTCCCACCTCTTGGCTATGGTCTGTAATCTTGCTACTCAAATCATGGTCCACAAACCAGCACAATTAGCATCATCCACAAGCTTTTAGAAAGGCAGATTCTCAAGCTGCACCCCAGACCTACGGAATCAGAATCTGCATTTTAACCAGATCCCTGGGTGTTTTGTATGCCATTAAACTTGCAAAGCACTGGTGTGTAGGGGTCACCCCTACACTTACTCTGAGGCAGGAACTACCAGGTCCTTTTTATTCATTATCTCAGTGAAACAACCCTCTGATGTAGGGATTCTTATGATCTTTTGTTTTTTTTTTACCACTGAGGAAACTGAGGCTTAAAGAGTTTGAGTGGCTTGACTAAGGTCACACATCTAGTGAGTAGCAGAGAGTAGAAACTGCTACTGTCACCCTACTCCTAAAACTCAAAGGATGAGCATCTAAGGTGACAAGAGACCTTTGAAATTCAAATGGGAACATTGTAAGGCCTCTTAAACCCAAATTTATAAATGTGGAATTGTTTGCTCCAGCTCCCACCTTTCTCTTAAATAGCATTTTAGTTGAGGGACAATAAATGTAATTTTTGTTAATGTAGGCGCTCTCTCTTGAGGACCATTTTTCAGGGGAAAAAAAGTTTTATTTCATAAGTTGCAGCCTTAGCTGCATTAAAGAGCGATGACATTGCAGTGCAGATTCTGGGTGGTTCCTGGGATGATTTACTAAGTGATTTTCTCTAGTCTCCAAGTGCCCCCCATTCACGTTCCTTCTTCTGTCAGAGTCCACATCTTTGGAGGCTGTGGACCTTCAGAGGAACTCCACAAGACCCCCCACTCATCAACCTGCTTTGAGTTAACAGTAACATGTTCCATTATCCATTCTGCAGAAAACTCCTGGAGGGCGAAGAGTGTCGCATTGGCTTTGGCCCGAGTCCTTTCCCCCTTCCAGAAGTACTCCCCAAAATCCCCCCCATATCCACTCACATAAAGGTCAAAAGTGAAGAGAAGATCAAGGTAGTAGAAAAGTCAGAGAAGGAAACTGTGATACTGGAGGAACAGACAGAGGAGATCCAAGTGACTGAAGAAGTGACTGAAGAAGAGGAGAAAGAGGCCAAAGAGGAAGAAGAGGAAGCAAAGTCTCCCTCAGCAGGAGAGGCTGCGTCCCCAGAGAAGGAAGAGGCCAAGTCCCCAGAGAAGGCCAAGTCCCCAGTGAAGGAAGAGGCCAAGTCTCCAGCCGAGGTGAAATCTCCAGAGAAGGCCAAGTCCCCAGCAGAAGTGAAGTCCCCTGAGAAGGCCAAGTCTCCAGTGAAGGAGGAGGCCAAGTCCCCCGAGAAGGCCAAGTCTCCAGTGAAGGAGGAGGCCAAGTCCCCCGAGAAGGCCAAGTCCCCAGTGAAGGAGGAGGCCAAGTCCCCTGAGAAGGCCAAGTCCCCTGAGAAGGCCAAGTCTCCAGTGAAGGAGGAGGCCAAGTCCCCCGAGAAGGCCAAGTCCCCTGAGAAAGCCAAGTCTCCAGTGAAGGAGGAGGCCAAGTCCCCCGAGAAGGCCAAGTCCCCTGAGAAGGAGGAGGCCAAGTCCCCTGAGAAGGCCAAGTCCCCTGAGAAAGCCAAGTCTCCAGTGAAGGAGGAGGCCAAGTCCCCTGAGAAGGCCAAGTCCCCAGTGAAGGAGGAGGCCAAGTCCCCCGAGAAGGCCAAGTCCCCTGAGAAGGCCAAGTCTCCAGTGAAGGAGGAGGCCAAGTCCCCCGAGAAGGCCAAGTCCCCTGAGAAGGAGGAGGCCAAGTCCCCTGAGAAGGCCAAGTCTCCAGTGAAGGAGGAGGCCAAGTCCCCCGAGAAGGCCAAGTCCCCTGAGAAGGAGGAGGCCAAGTCCCCCGAGAAGGCCAAGTCCCCTGAGAAAGCCAAGTCTCCAGTGAAGGAGGAGGCCAAGTCCCCCGAGAAGGCCAAGTCCCCTGAGAAGGCCAAGTCTCCAGTGAAGGAGGAGGCCAAGTCCCCCGAGAAAGCCAAGTCCCCCGAGAAGGCCAAGTCTCCAGTGAAGGAGGAGGCCAAGTCCCCCGAGAAGGCCAAGTCCCCCGAGAAGGCCAAGTCTCCAGTGAAGGAGGAGGCCAAGTCCCCCGAGAAGGCCAAGTCCCCAGTGAAGGAGGAGGCCAAGTCCCCTGAGAAGGCCAAGTCCCCCGAGAAGGCCAAGTCCCCTGAGAAGGCCAAGTCCCCTGAGAAGGAGGAGGCCAAGTCCCCTGAGAAGGCCAAGTCTCCTGAGAAGGAGGAGGCCAAGTCCCCTGAGAAGGCCAAGTCTCCAGTGAAGGAGGAAGCAAAGTCCCCTGAGAAGGCCAAAAGCCCTGTCAAGGAGGAGATCAAGTCCCCAGAGAAGGTCAAATCTCCTGTGAAGGAGGAGGCCAAGGCTCCAGAGAAGGAGGTCCCAAAGAAGGAAGAGGCCAAGTCCCCCAAGAAGGAGGAAGAGAAAGCTCCAGCCACACCAAAAACTGAGGAGAAGAAGGACAGCAAGAAAGATGAGGTGCCCAAGAAGGAGGCTCCAAAGCCCGAGGTCCAGGAGAAGAAGGAACCTGCTGTGGAGAAGCCCAAAGAATCCAAAGCTGAAGCCAAGAAGGAAGAGGCTGAAGATAAAAAAGCAGTGACCCCAGAGAAGGAGGCTGCTGCCAAGGTGAAGGAAGAGGCCAAACCCAAAGAGAAGACTGAGGTGGCCAAGAAGGAGCCTGAAAAGCCAAAGAAGGAAGAGACGCCAGCAGCACCCGAGAAAAAAGACGCCAAGGAGGAGAAGGTCACAGAGGCCAAGAAGCCTGAGGAGAAGCCCAAAACGGAGGTCCAGGCCAAGACGGAAAAGGCCGAGAAATCCTCTAGCACAGACCAGAAAGACAGCAGGCCTCCAGAAGACAAGGCCACCAAGGGGGAGAAGTGAGGCAGGGAGAAAGAAACATCCAGAGCAGCCAAAGAAACTCAGGAGGGTCTGGGAGCTCAAGGGTCGGTATAACAAATTTTCATGTTTTTTCCCTTTTCTTTATGTAAGAAGAAACTGTACTTAGACAACAGGGCCCTCGCTCACCAAACAGGAATTTTTGTTAGCAATATGTTAGCAAGAGGGCATTCCTAATCCCCGGCCCCACACCCAAACTCTCCCCAGGCGATGGACAATTATGTTATGATAGCTTACGTAGCTGAATGTGATATATGCCGAATGCCACATGTAAACACTTGACTATAAAAACTGCCCCCCTCCTTTCCAAATAAGTGCATTTATTTCCTGTATGTGCAACTGACAGGTGACCGCAATAATGAATGAGCAGTTAGAAACACCTTATGCTTGAGATGTCTTAACCTATTCCTAAATGCCTTCTGTTTTCCAAAGGAGTGGTCGAACCCTAGCCCAGAGCTCTCTATCCTGGAAGAGCTGGAGCAGGTGGGGCTGGGCATGGCCACTGAATCATGCCAGGGCGCACTTTTCCACTGGAGTCCACTTTCAATTGCTTCTGTGCAATAAAACCAAGTGCTTATAAAATGAAAATGCTGCTGTGTTATTTATTCTCTTTCCCTGGGCGGGCTGGGGGACAGGGCCAGGGGAGGTCTAGATGTCACAGGACAGAGCGAGCATTAGAGGTCTTGTGCAGGTCTGGGACAGTTACGTGGCCTCTCGGGCTATTTCCTGGGCAAACTGTGCCGGGCAATATGCTAGGTGCTTTATTTTGAATGTTCTTTAGACGGGCCGGGTGCATGGTTTCTCAGTGTGGTCCATCAACCACCTACATCAGCATCATCTGGGAGCCTTATAAAAATGCAGACTCGGGGGCGGGCGCCGTGGTCGAGTGGTTGGGTTCGCGTGCTCTGCTTCGGCGGCCCAGGGTTTCGCTGGTTCGGATCCTGGGCGTGGACATGGCACTGCTCATCAGGCCATGCTGAGGCAGCATCCCACATGCCACAAGTAGAAGGACCCACAACTAAAAATATGCAACTATGTACCAGGGGGCTTTGGGGAGAAAAAGGAAAAAAATAAAATCTGTAAAAATGCAGACTCTTTGATTCCACCCTGGACCATTGAATGGGAATCTGAGGAATAGGCCTGGGAAAGTGCATGCTTCACCAACTCCCATTTGATTCTAATGCACACTGAAGTCTGGGAACAGGTGCAGTCCAAAGGACATTGAACAGTCTTATTTATAGAGCTCTGCGTATGTCCTCTTTTGTAAGGAGGGATGAGCCTTCCGAATGAGGGTCATATGTAGCTAATTCACCTGTAGTGAAGACGACAGTCATCACTATTGGGAATAATTTATCAATTCACTTAATTGGACTCCAGTATACTTTTCCGGACACGATTTTGAAAGCTGTGGTGCTCTTGTGGATTTATGTTGGGGTTTTTTAACTGTAAAATTCTTGTGCAGTTTCCAAGTTTAGGACCTTGTGTAATGATACCTTGTGTTTTCCTAGCACCTCTGCTGGGAATTGCTTCTTTCCCTACCCCAACCAGATGGTTCTCAGAGCCACCATATTTTCTAACTGCCCTATACCACTGGTCATTAGTGATTGGTCCAAGGATGGCCACCTGACCCTAGGTAAGCCAATGAGAGCCCATTTCCTGGGATTTTAAACTTGGGACCAGTGAGAATCGTTGGCAGTCTTCTAGTTGTGGAAGGTGGGAGGATGTGGGAGTCAATAGCTATGGGCTGCCATATTTCCAGCCTTGTGGAAAAGCTAGTCTATGAGAAACGGTGAGATAGGTGGACAGAGACAAGATACCCAGAGAGTTATGGTAGATTACAGATCCCTGATTCTGATGTTCCTTTCCAAGGCTTATTGGCCATTCTTTGAGCCAATAAAGCCTCTTTTTGCCAAAGCTCATTTGGGACATGGCTCTGTAATTTGCAATCAGAAGAGTTCTGAATAATATAGTGACTGAAGGGGGTGGTTGTTTGCTAGAAACCAAATAATCTCTCAGGGAATGAGCAAGTGCCCCCTCGAAGTACTGACCAAGGTCAACTCCTCAGCCCAGGGTCCACATCTCACCTTCAGCAACAGTTTCATCTGTCACTGGTCTAAATGTTTAAAAGAAAGTGCCAAGACAGTGTAGGGAGGTCACATTTAAACCAAGGAGTCTTTAAATGCCATTTTAGAAATGGTTTTGATTGGCTCTTCAAGTTATCAAACATGTTGAAGGACTCTATGAAAACCTAAGCATTAATTTTCTTAGCAGCTCATCCCACGGAAATCAGACAGACCTCCACAGACCCTGGCACATAGCTACAGTATCTAAATATCAAGCTGGGATCTGGGATCTGGGAAATCCTTTGTGTCTTGTCTGAAAAAAAAATCACAGTTGGCCGAGTTCCCCAAATTGCTTATAATGATAACAACTATCATTTGTTGAGACAACCATGTTTTTAGATAAATTCTCTCCATCCATGTGGGAACTTTTCAAGGTAGCTATTCCAACGCCTATTTTATAATGGTGAGAAAACATGTGAGGTGAGTTGCCGAGAGTCATACAGCCAGTAAGTGGTAGAGCCAGGATTTAAACCTACAATTTAACTCCAGAGTCCATATGTTTTCTGTAGTACCATTCCATAGAATCCTGAGCAAGTTGCTTTGGTGTTTCGTTGGTTTAATTTTGGTCATCAAAGGACTGCTATGTAGGGTGACTATTGTCCCGCTTTGCCTGGGATGGAGGTGTTTCCCAGGACAGAGCTTTCAGTGCTAACACTAGGAAAGTCCTGGGCAAATGAGGATGAATTGCTCTCTCTAGTGTTTGGGCAGCCACTTTAGCACTTTCAGAATTTTATGTCCCGCCTCTCCCAATTCATATATTGAAGCCCTAACACCCAATGTGACTTTATTGAGAGAGAAGGTCTTTAGGGAAGTAATTAAAGTTAAATGAGGGGAATAAGAGTGGGGCCCTAATCCAACAGGACTGGTGCCCTTACATAAGAGAAAGAGACACCAGAGATCGATCTCTGTCTCTGAAAGCACAGAGAAGAGGCCATGTGAGGACATAGAAGGCAGCCATCTACCTAGAGGAGAGGACTTACCAAAAACCAACCCTGCTGGCACCTTGAGTTTGGACTGGTAGCCTCCAGAATTGAGAAAACAAATTCCTGCTGTTCAAGCCACCCAGTCTGCGGTATTTTGTTATGGCAGCTCTAGCAGACTAATGCAAACACATAAAGGAATTCAGAGGCTGGCCTAATTGAAACACTCAGGGGTGGTGCAAGTTTAGGTCCAGCTAGATTCATGGGCTGAAATGAAGTCACTGGGACTTGATCATGTCCTATCTCTCAGCTCTGTTTCCTCAGCATTGGCTTCTGTGATAGGCAGCCTCTAAAACGGCTCCCAGTATCTCCCACCTCCTCGTATTCATACTCTTTTGTAATTCCCCCCGCCCCCGCCCCCCCCCGACACCCTTGAAGGTAAGCGTGACCTTGTGACTTACTTCTAATGACCAGAATATGGCAAAGTGATGGGATGTCATTTCTCAGAGTAAGTGACAAAAAGAGTCTGGCTTCTGTTTTGCTTGTTCTCTCACTTGCTCGTTCTGATGGAAGCCAGTTGCCATGTTGTGTGCTGCTCTAAAGAAAAGCCCACATGGCAAGGAACTTAAGGAGGCCTTGGCCAACAGCCAGTGAGGGACTGCAGCCCACAGTCCAACCAGAAACAATCCTGCTAACAACCACGTAAGTGAACGTGGAAGCAGCTCCTCCCGCTGAGCCATCAGATGAGACTGCAACCCCAAACAACACGCTGATTGCAGCCTTTTGAGAAATCTTAAGAAGCAGCACTCAGCTAAACTCCCCCTAGATGATAGATATTTGTTGTTTTAAGCCACTAAGTTTTGGGTAATATGTTACACAGAAATAGCTAACTAAAAGAGCTTCTGTCTTAGGAAGACCTTCTTTTCATAGAGATCCTAAGTAGCTCTGGGCTTGTCCCTTCCAGGTACAAATCAGGGAGAGAGAGATTCTGTCCCCATCAGTTCAACCAAAGTCTGAGAATTGAGTCTCATTAGATGATTGGGTCATGTGCCCATCCTGAAATTAAGGGAACATACTAATGGAACCTGCTGGGTCAGTTTCCAAACTCTAGCTCCAGGGATTACATAAACTGGACCTGACATTTCAGAACCCAGGGACAGAGAGGATTCTAAAATCTTCCAGAGAGACAAAAATAGGATCAAGAACTAGAATGACCCCGAACTTCTCTGCATCAATGGTAAAAATGCCTGGAAGTAGATACTGATAAATTAAGTGTAAGGATAGAAAAAGGGCAATTTAAATCATACAAAGTCTCAAATATTACTTCCCCAAAATTCTTTCTCTGAAAATTACTAGAGGATATGCTCCAACAAAAGGAGAACATAAACAAAGAAATAAAATATCTGGGAATACAGAAAACAGGGACTATGACAAAGAAGAGATAAGAAAAAAATCCCCAAAATGATGACAAAGAGGAGTTGAAGGATAATAGCTGTGCAGCCCCTGTGCAGACTGGAGTGGATCTGGCAGAACGGGGAATTCCAAGAAAAAAATTAAACTGATAAATTATTTGACATGATCCACCATGTATAAAACTGAATTGAAAGCCTTTTACTGAACTATTGGAGAATGTGAGATTTAGTCAATTTCAAAGAAAATAAAACAAATAATAAAATAACTCCAAGACAAACAAAAAATTATGTATGAGAGGAAGTGTAATTATGGTACACTAATCAATTCAACAGGTAACAATATTTACATAAAAATAACAAAAGTGATGCATATGGATTACAGCAAAAAGTAAGAAAAATATATGGGGAAGATGAGGAAAGGGAAAATGGAGTGTGTAATTGATCAAAAACATTCTTATCTCATACTAGTCCGGAGAAAGTGCTTAAAATTGATAAATCAAAGGAAAGACTTAGAAACTACCACAGACTAGAGGAAACTGTGGCGACACAATGACTCAGTACAATGTGGGATCCCAGACTGGATTCTGGAACATTAGTGGGAAAACCAGTGAACTCCAAATAAAGTCTGTAATTCAGTTAACACAGTCATGCGCCCGTCAACATTTCAGTCAACAACAGACCACATATATGATGGTGGTCCCATAAGATTAGTACCATATAGCCCAGGTGTGTAGTAGGCTATACCATCCAGGTTTGTGTAAGTGCACTGTATGATGTTCGCCCAATGATGACATCGCCTAACGACGCATTTCTCAGTATGTAGCCTTGTTAAGTGATGCCTGACTGCAGTAATGCACCAACATTAATCTCTTAGTTTTGACAAATGGACCGTGATCGTTTAAGAAGTTAACATTAAAGGAAGCTGAGTAGGGTATTCAGGAACTCTCTATACTATCTTGTAGCTTTTCATTAATTTAAAATTACTTCAAAATAAAAAGTTAAAAAAAACTGGTATATCAAGAGATTGCATATGATTAAAAACATAGAGGTAAGTATCTGAACCTAAGATGTAGAGTTGAAGATACGAGTAGATGGGGTTCGGGGAGAGGAAGCAAAGGCCCCTGTGCATTATTTTATTTTATTTTTATTTTTTAAAGATTGGCACCTGAGCTAACAACTGTTGCCAGTCTTCCTTTTTTTTTCTTTTGTTCCTTCTTCTTCTCCCCAAAGCCCTCCAGTACATAGTTGTATATTCTAGTTGTGAATGCCTCTGGTTGTGCTATGTGGGATGCCGCCTCAGCATGGCCTGATGAGCAGTGCCATGTCCGCACCCAGGATCCGAACTGGTGAAACCCTGGGCCGCCAAAGTGGAGTACACGGACTTAACCACGCGGCCACAGGGCTGGCCCCCTCTTTGCATTATTATAAGCAGATCATCACCAGACAAAGCAAACAGGGACCAAAACAGCATCTAGTCCAATCTCTTCATTACACAGATGAGGAAACTGAGCCCAGAGAGGCAGGAGCCTGGCTAAGGCCAAACAGGCAGTTGATAGCAGAGCTATACTCTCCTATTTGTTCTACAGAGAAAATATGAATTATATGGATATTAAGAAGATTTTAAAGATTTTTAAGAATCTGATTTTTTAAAAATTGCCCTCAGTGACCCTTACTTAGAAAATGTACATTTATTCAATTGCGAAATCACAGGGAAGATATGAAAGGTGTTAGAGCTTCAAGAACTCTAATGAATCATTGACCCAGCAAATGTCCACAGAAGACAAGAAGGGACTTGTCCAGACTGGAATCCAGGTCATCAGCTTTGGCACCGCCATGATCACCACTTACTGAGCTCTTCCCAAGGGCTGGGCCCTGGGCTACACATTTTATGTCCACAGACTGACAACAGCCCAATCAGGTGAGCACTATTGAACCTGCATTTCTCAGTTGAGGAAACTGAGGCTCAGAGAAGTGGACCTTGCCCAAAGTCCCATAGCCAGGAAGAGGTGGAGCCTGGATTTAAATCGAGCCCTTCTGACCACAGAGCCCAGGCTCTTCCTTACTCTGCCATCCTGCCTTTGCCCTCTCCTGGGACATATTACATGGCCACCCCCAAACCAGATGCTGGAAGTATTTGGAATGCCAAAAGCCCCAGCCCTCCTTGATGACATCATTGTCATGGTGGCCCCAAGTGGCACAGGCAGGGCAGAAGGATCGGACCCGCTGCCCCTCCTCTTTTGCCTTAACTGGACACATTCCTAAAGCTGTAGGCAGGATGAGCTGGCCAGATACCAACCAGGACTGACTTTAACCATCTGCCAAACAAAATCATCCTCCCTGTGGAGGGTAACAAACCTTAGGAAAAACCGATAGAGTCAATTTGCTAAGGAATTGCTTGTCAGAAGTCAGAGGCCTGAGGGACATGGATGATATGTGGAAAGGAGCTGACTGCTTTAGGATGTGCCCTTCCTGCGGCTAGCTGTTGGCTCAGCAGATATAGCTGGGTTGATGAAAAACATCCTTCATTTTTTTCTCAGGGGGATTGTTTCAGACAGGCTAGATTAGGTTCTGTCTGTAATAATCAACAGCTATATCTCAGTGGCTTAACACAAAGAAAGCATATTTCTCACTCATGTTACACATCCATTGTGGGTCGGCAAGGGTTTCTGTTCATAGTGGTCACTCAAGGACCAAGCTAATAGGGGATCCATCTAGACCCCGACTTCCAAGTTCACTGAGGCAGGGGAGAAAGAAGGTGGCAAACCACACACAGGCTTTTAAAACTTCTACCTGGAAATGATACAGGTCTCTTCCTGTCAACATTTCATTGGCCAAAGCAATTCGCAGTTATACCGAACGTAAGAAGGAATGGGCAGAGTAGTCCTACCAAGTGCCTGGAGTGGGGAGAGTGGGGCACCACTGATTACTCCATAGCAATGATCCAGAGAATTCTGATCTGGCAGCTCCTAAGGGGATGCTCTGGAAGTTTCCATATTCATCAGTATTATTTCTGTTGCAAATGGTAAAAACAGAATCAAATTAGTTTAAGCAAAATACTTACTACTGCTAGTGATAATTAATAATAATAATAAATATATTAGCTTACATAACCAAGGAATTCAAGAAGGTTGACTTGCTTCAGATATAGCTAGATCCAGGGGCATTCTCAAATGATGTTCCCAAAGATGCTGTCATTCATTTCTCCATGCCTTGGCTGTTTTCTTTTGTGTAGGCTTCCTTCTCAGGTTGGACCTCTCCATGTGGTCTCCAGAAGTTTCAGGCTTACATCCCACCAGTTTAGTAAACTCAGGAGGAATAAAGAACTCTTGTTCAATATTCCAGGAGAAGTCCAGGAGTTGGTTCTCATTGGGCTGGTAAGGTCGCATGCTCCTCCTTGAGCCAATTCCTGTGGCTGGGCATCCATGGGACAATGATGAGCTAGGCAGTGGTCACTTGCCTATGCCTGGAGCTGGAGGAATATGTCAGGCCCTTCAAACTGAAATTGAGAGTTTGGAAGGCGTGGTTCCCAAAGGAAATTAGAGATACTGTTACCAGAAGAAAAAGGAGTGGATGCTGGACACTGACAATGATAAAGTCCACAGTTGTTTGCTTGCATGTAGCAGAAGGTCCGAGAGAGCAATGATACCCAGTGTCAGTGGGTGTACAGAGAAACTTGAATTTTCTGGAACTAATGTTTGGAATGAAAATTGACAAAACCTTCCTGGAAGGCAGTCTAATGAGATATGTCAAAAGCCTTTAAAGCTTAGATACTCTAACCAAAGCATGCCACTTCCAGGAATGTATCCTAAATAATCAGGTCGGTACAGAAATATTCAAATGCAAAATCCATTCACTTCAGTTTTCTTTATATTTTTGAAAAATGAAAAATACCCTGATTGGCTAAATACTCTAAATTACATATATATTAGTAAACATGTTGGAACCAAAAAGAAAATTAGTTTTTAATTTTAAAAGTAATTTATATCACTGAGACCTAACAGACACCTATGGAACACTGCGTGCAACAACAGTAGAATATACAATCTTCCCAAGTGCACATGGAACATTCTTCAAGACAGACCATATGCTGAGCCATAAAACAAGCCTCAATAAATTCAACAGGGTTGAAATCAGACAAAGGATGTTCTTGAATCACAAGACAGTGAAATTAGAAATTAATAACAGGAGGCTGGCCCCGTGGCCGAGTGGTTAAGTTCGCGCACTCTGCTGCAGGCGGCCCAGTGTTTCTTTGGTTCAAATCCTGGGTGCGGGCATGGCACTGCTCATCGAACCACGCTGAGGTGGCGTCCCACATACCACAACTAGAAGGACCCACAACGAAGAATATACAATGATGTACCGGGGGGCTTTGGGGAGAAAAAGGAAAAAAATAAAATCTTTTAAAAAAGAAATTAATAACAGAAAAAAATTTGGAAAAGTCACAAATATGTGGAAATTAAATCACACACTGCTAAATAACCTAAGGGTCAAAGAAGAAACCACAGGGAAATTAGAAAATACTTTGAGATGAATGAAAATGCAAACTTATGGGAGGCAGCTAAAGTAATGCTTAGAGGGAAACTTATGGCTGTAAATGACTACATCTAAAAAGAAGGATCTCAAGTCAATAACCTAACTTTCCACCTTAAGACAATGGAAAAAGAAGAGCAAACAATACCCAAGGAAGAATTAGAGTGGAAACTGATGAAATAGAGAATAGAAAAATAAGAGAAAAATCAATGAAACTAAAAGTTGGTTCTTTGAAAGATCAACTAAATGGACAAAACCTTAGCTAGACTGATGAAGAAAAAAAGAGAAAAGACTCAAATTACTAAAATCAGGAATGAGAGAGGGGACATTAATACCAACCTTACAGAAATAAAAAGGATTATAAAGGAATATTGTGAACAACTGCACGCCTACTAATTAGATCATTTAGATTAAATGGACAATTTCCTAAAAAGACACAAACTACTGAAACTGACTCAAGAAGAAATAGAAAATCTGAATAGACCTACCACAAATAGAGATTAAATTAGTAATTTAAAAACTACACACAAAGAAAAGTTCAGGCCCAAATGGGTTCATTGGTGAATTCTACCAAACATTTAGAGAAGAATTAACAGCAATCTTTCTCAAACTTCCAAAAAATAAAAGAGGAAGGAACTCTTCCTCACTCATTCTCAGAGGCCTGTAGTACCCTAATGCCAAAGTCAGACAAAGAACCACAACAAAACTACAGACTAACATCCCTTATGAATATAGATGCAAAAATTCTCAACAAAGTACAAGGTAAATCCAATCCAATAGCTTTTTTTTTGGTGGGGGGGGGTGGGTAAGGAAGATTGGCCCTGAGCCAACATCTGTTGCCAATCTTCCTCGTTTCGCTTGAGGAAAATTGTCACTGAGCTAACATTTGTGCCAGTTTTCCTCTATTTTGTATGTGGGATGCTGCCACAACATGGCTTGATGAGCGGTGTGTAGGTCTGTGCCCAGGATCCAAACTTACGAACCCCCGAGCCACCGAAGTGGAGTGCACAAACTTAACCACTATGCCACTGGGCCAGCCCCTCCAATAGCATATTAAAAAGATTATACATCATGATCAAGTGGAATTTATCCCAGAAATGAAAGGATGTTTCAACTTAAGAAAATCAATCAATGTAATATACCACCTTAACAGAATGAAGGAAAAAACCCACATAGTCATTTCAATAGATGCAGAGAAAGCAACTTACAAAATCTAATACCCTTTCATAATAAAAACACTCAGAAAACTAGGAATAGAAAGGAACTTCCTTAACGTGATAAAGAGCATTTATTAAAAACCCACAGCTTGGGGCCGGCCCGGTGGCGCAGCGGTTAAGTGCACACATTCTGTTTTGGCAGCCTGGGGTTCACTGGTTCAGATCCCAGGTGCGGACATGGCACCGCTTGGCAAGCCATGCTGTGGTAGGTGTCCCACATATAACATAGAGGAAGATGGGCAAGGATGTGAGCTCAGGGCCAGACTTTCTCAGCAAAAAGAGGAGGATTGGCAGCATATGTTAGCTCAGGGCTAATTTTACTAAAAACAAAACAAAACAACAAAAACAAAACCCACAACTAACATCATACTCAATGGTGAAAAACCAAACTTTCCCCCTAAGATCAGAAACAAGACAAAGATACCTACTTTCACCACTGCTATTCAACATAGTACTGGCAGTTCTAGCCAGAGCATTTAAGCAAGAAAAAGAAAGAAAATGCCTCAAAATTGGAATGGAAGAAGTAAAACTATATTTGCAGGTGACATGATCTTACATATAGAATATCCCAAAGAATCCACAAATTTTTTTTTTAAACTTCTAGAGCTAATAAATGAATTCAACAAAGCTTTAGGGCACAAGATCAATACACAAAGGACAGTTGTGCTTCTATTCACCAACAATGAACAATCTGAAAAGGAAATTAAGAAAACAATTCCACTTATAATAGCATCAAAAAGAATAAAATACCTAGGAATAGATTTAACTAAGGAGGCAAAAGACGTAAGTTGAAAACTACAAAATATTCTTGAAAGAAATTTAAAAAGACCTAGATATATTGAAAGACATCCCATGTTCATGGATTGGAAGACTTAATATTGTTAAGATGCCAGTTCTACCAAGGTGATGTACAGATTCAATGCAATCCCTGTGAAAACTTCAATGGTCTTTTTCACAGACATGGAAAATTTATAAGGAATTGCAAGGGCCCCAAATCAACAAAACAATATTGAAAAGGACAAAGCTAGAGGACTCATATTTCCTGATTCAAAACTTACCACAAAGTTACAGTAATCAAACAGTATGGTACTGGCATAAGGATAGACATAGACCAATGGAATAGAATTGAGAGTCCAAAAATAGACCCATAAATCTATGGTTAATTAATTTTCAGCAAGGGTTCCCAGGCCATTCAATAGGAAAAGAATAGTCTCTTCAACAAATGGTGTCTAGACAACGAGATATCCACATGCATAAAATGAAGTTGGATCCCTACTTCAGACCATATACAAAAATTAACCCAAAATGGATCAACAACCTAAATATAAGAACTAAAACTCTTAGAAAAATACATAGAGTTAAATCCTCATGACCTTGGATTTGACAATGGGGTCTTAGACGGCACCAAAATCCAAGCAACAAAAGGAAAATCAACAAATTGGACTTAATGAAAATTAAAAACTTTTGTGCTTCAAAAGATGTCAATTGAATGACAGCCTATAAAATGGGAGAAGATATTTGCAAATCATATATCTGATAAAAGGGTTGGGTATCTAGAATATTTCAAGAACTCTTAAAACTTAACAACAAAAAGACAAACAGCCCAATTTAAAAATAGGCAAAGGGGGCCGGCTCCGTGGCCGAGTGGTTAAATTTGCGCGCTCTGCTGCGGTGGCCCAGGGTTCGGATCCTGGGCGCGGACATGGCACCGCTCACCAGGCCACGTTGAGGTGGCATCCCACATCCCACAACTAGAAGGACCTGCAACTATGACACACAACTAGGTACGGGGGGTTTGGGAAGATAAAGCAGAAAAAATAAAAAAATAAAATAAATAAATAAAAATAGGCAAAGGACTTGAATAGACATTTCTCCAAAGAAGAAATACAAATAGCCAACAAGCACATGAAAAGATGCTCAACATCATTAGTCATTAGGGAAATGCTAATCAAAACCACAATGAGGAACCACTAGGATGGCTATAATAATAATTTTAAAAATGGAAGATAACAAGTGTTGATGAGGATGTGGAGAAATTAGAACCCTTGTACATTGCTGGTGGGAATGTAAAACGACGTAGCCACTATGGAAAACAGTTTGGTGGTTCCTCAAAAAGCTAATCGTAGAATTACCATATGACACAGCAATTCCACTCCTAGCTATATACTTACAAGAACTGAAAACAGGTACTCAAACAAATACATACACACACGTTCATAGCAGAACTATTCAAAATAGCCAAAAGGTAGAAACAGCCCAAACGCCCATCAATGGATGAATGGATAAACAATTTGTGGTATATACATACAATGGAATGTTATTCAGCCATGAAAAGGACTGAAGTATTGATACATGCTGCAACTTGGATGAACCTAGGCATTATGTTAAGTGAAAGAAGCCAGACACAAGAGATCACACACTGTATGAAGCCATCAGTATGAAACATCCGGAATAGGTAAATCCATAGAGACAGAAGCAGACTGGTAGTTGCCAGGGTCTGGGGATAGGCAGAAATGGAGATTTCTCCTCCTTTTCTCCTCATGATGGCCTATGGGTGCAGGGTTTCCTCTTTGGGTGATGAAAATGTTTTGGAATAGGGAGAGGTGGTGTTTGCACAACATTGTGAATGTAATAAATGCCACTGAATGGTTCACTTTAGAAAGGTTAATTTTATGTTATGTGAGTTTCACTTCAATAGATTATTTTTAAAAAATTTTTTATTGTAGTAAGATAAACATAAATAAAATTCACTATTAGTAACATTTAATACATTCACAATGTTGTGCGACCATTACCCCTACTGAGTTCCAGAACTTTTTCATTATTCCAAAAGGATACCCCTTACCCATTAAGCAGTCCTTCCCAGTCCCCTGGAAACCAGTAATCTGCTTTCTGTGTCTGTGGATTTATTATTCTGGACATTTCATGTAAAGGGAGTCATACAACATGTGACCTTTCGTGTCTGGCTTCTTTCTGGGAAAGCCTATCCTGCAGGTTGTAATACCAAGATGAGAGAGATATGGGGAGAGAGGTGTTTGTTGCTGCTGTAGTTTTTGCTAAAGCCTGGAGATTCTTTAACAGTCACAGATAAATGTCAGCCTTACATAGTGCATTAATGATTATAAAAATAACGTTCTGCCTTTCATGCTATCCAAAATCTGAGTTTACTCATTAAATTTAACAACGATTTCATCTTCTCCTAACAGACTATAAGCTTCATGCATTAATTCATTTAAGAAATACTTATTATTGATCTCCTATTGTGGACCAACCTTGTGCAAGGCCCCGGGGATGCAGAGGTGAGCAAAATAGAAGCATGTTCCGCCTTTCCTGGAACCTGCAGTCTAACGGGAAAACAAATACTGAACAGTCAAACATGAATGGTTACATAATGAAATTTGTTGTATGTTCCATTCTACCGGGTCTCTGTTGGCCTTTGCCTCTTAGCTTCCATTCTGTCTTTTTCTGATAAAAAGAGAAACCACGTCTCCCCACTCTCAGGCCATCTAGTAGGGTGAATAATGGTCCCCTGAGATGTCCATGTCCTAATACCTGGAACCTGTGAATGTCACCATAGATGACATGAGACTTTGCAGATGTGGTTAAGTCAAGGATTTTGAGATGGGGAGATTATCCTGAATTATCTGGATGGGCCCAATGTCATCACAAGGCTCCTTATTAGAGGGAGCGGGGGTCAGAGTCAGAGGAGAAAGTGATGTGATGATGGAAGCAGAGATTGGAGTGATGCACTTTGAAGATAGAGGAAGCAACCACAAGCCAAGGAAAACAGGAGGCTAGCTCTAGAAGCTGGAAAAAGCAAGGAAAGAGATTCTCTCCTAGAGCCTCTGGAAGGGACCAGCCCTGCCAAAATCTTGACATTAGCCCAGGGAAGTTGATTTCAGACCTCTGGCCTCCGGAATAGTAAGAGAATAAATTTGTATTCTTTTAAGCCACCAAGTTTGTGGTAATTTGTTACAACAGCCATAGAAACCTAATATAGACCACATGGTTTGGGTGCCCGATGTACCCAGGACTGGAGATGCACACGTGTTCCAGGTATTGCTGATCATACGCTGTCCTCCTGGCCTCTGTGATTGTAGTTCAGAGTCGCATGTGATGCAAGTCTATCCAAGTCTAACCAATTCCAATACTATTGTAGGAGCTATTGGCACAGAGAAGCTCTGCCAAAGTCCACCCTGAGAATGAACAACAGCAGAGAAGGAAGTACCTTGGAATAACTGCCAGTGTTTGAGTCCTGATGACACTATTTGAACAGCCCAATTGAGCTATAGCTGGACATCCTCTGCTGGACTTCTTAGTTACCTCGGTCAATAAATTCTTTTTTGCTTAAAAACACCCCAAACTATATTGAAATGCACTTTTTTAGTTATTGTATCAGCAGAACTCCAGGAGTTTGATAACATAATATTTTGGTGGGGCTGTGGAGAAACTAGTACTCTCTCATATGTTGCTGGTGGGAACACAAGCTGGTATGACCCTCATGGAGGAGAATTTGGATGTATCCTTCAAAATTACGAATATACATATCCTCCACTCTGGTACTTTTGAAAACTTAACTTACAGATGTACTTAGCATATGTGTGAAATGACCCTGTGCAGAGGCTATTCAGTAAAACAAAGTTCAGTAACCAAATACCCATCAACAAGAATAATTAAATAATGGTACATCCATTCAATGGAATACTACCTAGCTGTAAAAAAGAATAGGGAAGCTCTTCATATCTCTGAACTGATATGGAAAGATGTCCAAGATGTGAAAAAAATCAAGATGCAGAACAATGTACATATTATGATATTTGTGTGCAAAAATGAAAAATAATTTGTGTTTGCTTAAAGAATTTGAAAGGATACAAAAGAAAATAAGCAACTTGGTTGCCTGTTTGTGAGGGAAATGGGAACTAGGCAGGTGGGGGAAGATTGGCTTTTCACTGTACTTTTACTTTTTATTTCATTTTTTTATTGCAGTAACTGGTTTATAACTATAAAAGTTTCAGGTGTACAACATTATATTTTGATTTCTGTGTAGATTACATCGTGTTCACTACCCAGGGACTAATTACAATCTGTCAGCACACACATGTGCCTAATCACCTCTTTTGCCTTCCTCCCTCTCACCTCCCCCTCTGGTAACCACCAATCCAATCTCTGTTTCTATGTGATTGTTGTCATTTTTACCTTCTGTTTATGAGTGAGATCATACGGTATTTGACTTTCTCCCTCTGACTTATTTTGCTTAACATAATACCCTCAAGGTCCATCCATGTTGTCACAAATGGCTGGATTTCATAATTTCTTACAGCTGAGTAGTATTCCATTGTGTATATATGCCACATCTTCTTTATCCATTTATCCTTTCTTGAGCACCTAGGTTGCTTCCAAGTCTTGGCTATTGTGAGTAATGCTGCAGTGAACGTAAGGGTACGTCTATCTTTACATATTTGTGTTTTCGTTTTCTTCGGATAATTACCCTACAGTGGAATACCTAGATTGTATGGTAGTCTATTCTTAACTTTTTGAGGAATCTCCATACCGTTTTCCATAGTGGGTACACCAGTCTGCACTCCCACCAGCAGTGTACGAGGGTTCCCTTTTCTCTACATCCTCTCCAACACTTGTTGTTTCCTGTCTTGCTAATTATAGCCATTCTGACAGGGATGAGGTGATATCTCATTGTGGTTTTGATTTTCATTTCCCTGTTAGTGATGCTGAACATCTTTTCATGTGCCTGTTGGCCATCTGTATATCTTCTTTGGAGAAATGTCTGTTCAGATCTTTTGCCCATTTAATTGAGTTTTTAGCTTTTTGTTGTTAAGATGTATGAGTACTTCAAATATTTTGGATATTAAACACTTACCAGATATGTACTTCTACTTTTTATGCTTTCTGGCTTTTGAAACTTGTGAATGTATTACTTATTCTAACAATTAAATTAAAAAACAATTTGTACACTATGATCCAATTTTAGCAACAAAACAAATAAATATATATGAAATCGAACAATACACACCACCCAGCGCGGTGGTTATTCTGGATACAGTAGGAAATATATATTGTACTAGCCCTGTGGAATTTGATCCTATGGAATAAGAAAAGGAATAGTGTACTTTCAAGGTGTCTGCCAGTTCTCTGCATGGCCAAGGCAGGTGCCCCACTTGGCATTTTAAACCAGTTGCTCCCTAAAACTACCGCGTATTTTCACTCGAGCTGCTGTTACATCCCAGCACATGGGTGAGATTGGCTTTTACGTCCTTCGTGCAGGACTTTACATTTCAACTTGTTAGACTAGATCCATCTTTGAAACATTTTGAGACCTCCATCCATTCAGTCATTCCACAAGTGTACTCCTGAGGACCCTTCTTCACCCAGTGGGGACTACTGGGCTTTCCTTCCCTACCTTAGGTCATCTGCAGAGGTGGCAAGAGCCCAGGAAGCTGAGGTGATCCTGTAGTGAGGATGAGGATACAGGCCTATAGACAGCAGGGAACAGGTGTGTGGCTAACAGGCTGCGGTTGGCCTAGTGTGAGTGACGAATAATGAGAGCCTGGCTCTAGCCGAAGGCAGAGTTCAGCTTAGCCACTGACTGGTGGATGTGCTGCTGGCAAGGAGGGATGGGGCGAGCAAGAGCTGGGCTTCCAGAGCCTGGGAAGCCTCCAGCAGGGGAATGGGTGTCACACAGGAAAGGCCTTCCTCACTCAAGAGGTCTCTTCTCTAGGCAGAAACCTGGAGGGCAGGGACAAGAATCTCTCCCCTTTGCTGAGCAGTGCCAGGTGTTGGGCACAGTGGTGAGAGTTGACACTTAATCCCCACGACATCCTGTGAGGAAGGTTTGATTGTTACCCGCAGTGGCAGATGAGGACCTCCAACGCTGAGAGTCAAGCAAGCTGACCAGGGTCACACAGCTGCACAGGGGTGGAACAAGGACCCAGACGGCTCAGGCTGACACTCAGCTGTAACTCTTTACCACTATAGTACTCTTGGTGTACTTGTGTTGCTGAAATGGAGAAATGACCTAGCCAGGGTGCCAATCTGAAGTTATGTTGAGCCTGAAGCTACTCTTGTAAAAAGGAAAACCTTGGAGGCAGACAGACCTCGCTGGGCTTGCACTCTGGGTGGGTAGCTCAAGAACCCTGTGAGCACGGACAAGTCATTTAACCCTCTGAACCTGTTTCCTCAACTGTAAAAACGGAGGGAATGGGTTTCCTTGGCCCCTGTTGTAATTAAATAGGACAGTGAGTGTAAAATTGTCATTAGCACGTGGCCTGACCCGAAATAGATGCTTAACACCTGTTCTCAACAGAGAGGCTGCTGAACACCATGGAAAGGACAGAGTTGGGGCTGCACGGATAGGGAGAAAGTTCCTTTGGAAGTCTGGCAGCTCTGCTCCTTCCCATGGACAGGGCTCTTAGCTGTGTTTCCCCAGAGTGATCAGCAGGAACACTCTTAGAATAAAAAGGGTGTTTTGGATTTATTTGTAGAGAAAACAGTTAGGAGAGGGCAAGCCGGGAAGAAAATAAAGGAGAGACTAGAAGGCACAAAGAAATCAAGAATATAGATAGTAGCTTTAAAAAGGCAAGGAACCGGGGCTGAGTCCCAAGTGTGGCAGGATGACAGAAAGATGTGCCCCAGGGACGGCCAAGGCCAATTTTGGCTGAGGAAGAAGCCTCAGGGTCTTCCTAAGCCAGGCCCCTTCCTCCTAATCTGCCCACCAGTGGCACAAATGGCTCAGTTAAGTAGCTCAAAATGGCTGGATTGTCCTGGGCTTCTCACAAGTTTAAAAAACCTTCTCCTTAAAGCTAAAGGATTTTTTTGTTTGTTTGACCTGCTCCTTTCAAGAGGGAAAATCTCTTCTGGAAGGTGACAGGCTCTGACATCCCCTGCCTAGGAAGCAGAGCCTCCTCCCAGCCCTCACAAGCTGTCTTTGCAACCTTGTCCCAGCTATTGGAGACATGCTTTTATGCTGAGTCAGTTTGGCTGCCTTCCAGCCAAGAACTGAGTGGAGGCTGCAATGCAGGGGCCATTAAAGGAACTATTTTTAGGCCCCATTTCAATCTTATTCAGCACAGGCAGTGAGATGCCAGGCCTGAAGGTGGCCAGACAAAGGGGATGCCGGCAGGAACAGCGTCCTAGGCAAGTAGGTCAGGGAAAAGACAAGGCGATCTCACTACGTGGAGAGAAAAAAGCACTCAGAGGCTCATGCTGCTGCCCAAGGTGCAGAAGACAGAACAGTGGGAGCTGCCGGCAGACAAGTGGGCCCTCTTGCATTATCTGAGGAGTCCCCGAGACAAATGAGTGAAGGGAAGAAAGTATAGTGACTTCCAAAACAAGACTAGGGCAATGTGCACCTGGGGAGCTTGTTAAAAATACACTTCCTCGGCCCATCTTAGGTCAACGGAGTCCCAATATTAGAGTGGGGTGTGGGGATCTGCATTCCAATCTGCTCCCAGGATGGGTGACCCTCACACAGGTTGAAGTTCGAGGACCTCTGGACTGGAAAATATCTACCCCTGGAATTCAAAGGAATGAAGCAGGCGGAGGGGAAGGAGAGGCAGATGTAGTGGCGGTCATTTAACAGCCCCTGGAGGCACCATTCTCCTTTCCTCCCTGGGCTCAGGCTTCCATCTGTAAAATGAAGGGCCCTGGCAGGACCAGGAGCCTCCTAGTTCTTCCTCTGAAAATCCTTGTCACTGGGCTGCTCAGTGATCAGCTGAGAGGAGGAGCAAACAGCTTTTACACCAGAGGTCCATGTTATCCAAGGACAATCAGGAAAAGTCCACTTAGAGTGAATACATGTACACTGGGGACCAAACTTCAGAGTATGTTGTGGCAGAAAATATCCGTTTGATTGGGACTATAGTGAAAAATAAAATTTATGTATATTGAAAGTTGCTGAGAGTAGATCTTAAAAGTTTTTACCTCCTTGCCCCAAAAAAGTATCTATTCGAGGTGATAGATGTGTTAACTAACCTTATGGTGGTAATCATTTCACAACACACAGCATATTGAATCATTGCGTTGTACACCTTAAACTTACACAAGGTTATACATCAATTATACTCAATAAAGCTGGAAAAATAAAATTGATTTCACCTTGTAGTTAGCAAACTCTAGATTATTCTTGCAACTATGTAATAATTCTTAAATATTTTTACATCTTTATATCTTATTTCTTAAAATGAATAATGAATCAAATACTGATTTTTTTGGGGGGATGGGGTATAATTTTTCTGACAAAACTGTCCAAGAACACTTTATGCCATCTTTCACTTTGTTTGACTTTTGCAAAAAAGGTAATTCTGCAAACATTTTGCAAAACATTTTTAGGAGGTGTTACCTATTTCCCTAGGACTTCTCAATTCCTTGAAAGTCAGACCATTATTTTTTGAGGCACCTGTCATGTCATCACCATGAAGAGTCTCCTAGGATGTCACCTGGTCTCATCGCCAGAGCCTCACCAGACGGTGGCTATGCATGCGATTCTCCAACATCACTCTCATCCACTTCGTGAAATCCTGCAAGATGTATAATTATTTTTTGTGGTGTATTTTTATCTTCTATTTGTGTTGCACTGTCAGACATTTATAACATCCAATGATCAGAGAGAATTTGGCCATCAGAGACACTCACGCCAAGGACTAGTGAAAACGGTGATGGGAGGGGAAAGAACTTTTGCGTTTTGTGCTGTGCCAACTTTGGCTTCCCCTGCCACCTCCTAACAGCAGGAACTTAGGATAACAAATACCAAGATGAGGAAGACTTCCCAAAGGAGAAACAAGTCGGGTGAGTGGGACAAACGGCAGCATCTCTCTGCAGAATCAGAATCTTCTGCACGCTGCTTTTCTTGGCTGCCTAGAGAAAGCCCATCCACAAATGCTCTCACACTGTGCCGTGATTCCCACCTCCTCTTCCAGACTGCAAAGCCGCCCCCCTCCTCCCCAAGGAGCCACGTGACAAAGGACACTTGGTCGGGCAGCACTTTAATAGGCTCAAAGTAAAACACCTGTCTTTGGAGACTATCAAGAGCCATGTGTGGGCCAGTGCAGACAGCAGAGGCACAGCACTTGGGGCCTAGGGGGAAACAACAGGCTGAGCGGGAGGTCAGCGATGGCTGAAGAATCCTTGAGGATGGTTATATTTAAAGGGCTTCATCCTGCTGGGACCCCTAGAGAAAAAGGAGAAGGGAGATCAGTTAACACCATGCCCTTTGGGCTGATAAAATAAATTACAATTCATCCACACAAGTGAATACTACGTGTCTGTTAAGGGAAAAAAAAGGAACCTGTGAGAAAAGCAGACTGCAGAACAATATGTCAGGTGTGACATTTGTAAAAAATGTTTTTATTGCCTGCAAATCCATGAACACAAACCTGGAAGGGCCCTCACTGATAATGGGCACTTCTGGAGACGAGACTTGGGCACTTTCACTTTTAATACAATTGTTTGTTGTTTACATGTTTAACAACAAAGATGTTTTATTTCTACATAAAAACAAAAATTTTAAAGTCTTCCTTTGCAGGGAGGAGTCTGGAAGTGAAAAAAATCTGCACTAAGTGCCTGCCAAGAGCTACGTGCTTTACACTTCTACCTCTTAAATGCGATTTCTATCATTTTAAGAGTTTTTACAGACAAAGAAACAGGCTCAGGGAGGCAAACTGTCTGCCCAACATTATATGGTTAGAAAGTAGCAGAGCCCAAATTCAAAACCAGGTCTGACGCCAAAGCCTGTTGGCCATAGGCAGGCTAACAATCACGGCCAAAGCCTGGACCCTGCAAAGCTTAGGTGCTTCAGCTGTAATCCTGGGCCCCCAAGCTACACTTCCCACAGGGTCCTCTTCTGCACAACTCCACAGTGAATGACGTCCAGCTAAAGGGCCTCTTGCATTCATCTGCCTATGACTGACAGTCAATGGTAACCAGAAGGTGACACCTGGATCTGGGTCTGAGGGAGGAAGGGTGAGAGGGAGCGTGTATATGTGTGTGTGTGTGTGTCGGGGATTGCAGAGATGAGGGGAGAAAGGTTTTTATTCCAACACCACTCCAACTACTTAATTGAGGGCTTAGTCTGCCTGCACTGTGCCTGGCACTTTACCTGCTCCGTCTGGTTTAATTTCATCCTCCCAACACCACCTGAGGTGGATGCTGTTTTACCAATGAGGAATCTGAAGCTCAGGGGGGCTAAGTATAGACCCTAATCACACAGGTAGGAGCTACAATGTGAACCTAGATCTTTCTGGCCCCAAAGCCTTTGCTAGTAACTGTGATGTCATAAACCTCTCAACATAAGAAGGGTGCAGAGTTACCCGGGCAAGTCTAGGCATATGGCTGGTGGAGAACTCATAACCTAAAGGTACTCAGCCACTGGCAGAGCAGACCATGGATCTCTTGCTGCCCAGGCAAGCACTTTGAAGCCCAGCCCCCTGGCCTGATGCCGGGTGGTTAGCTGGACTCCAGCCCAAGAATCTCACATCTCATCAGTCATAGAGTTAATTGGATCTGAGTAGCTAAAGGAGCACCTTCCCAGAATGCCCTGACAGAGGAGCTCAGCTTGGGTGACATACAAAGCACTTCAGGAAATGGGTCTTTGGGAACCATTAGACAGCAGAAAATAAACACTGGCCATGTGAGAGCTCCCACCCTGGAAATGTGCTATGGCAGGCTGGGAGGGAGGGAAGAGCTGAGGTCTCACACAGACCCACTAGGGAAGGCAAGTCCTAGAAGACACCAACATGTACTGCCAGCTCAGCCTCCCAGCAGCCACTCGGGGGCTGGAGCTGTTTATTATCAGATAGCACGACGAACCAGGCCAGGTGGAGGTGCCAGACGGAGGTGTGAGGATGCTGGGACAGCTTCCAGGGGCCGGACTGACTGAGTAGAAGGTGAGGGGCAAGTAAGGCATCTTTTAGACTGATAGGGAATGAGGATGTCCTGATTACAAACAGATTATAGCCCTTCTTCCTTCCCAGACTCCATTCCTCCCCAACCCCTTGCCCAAAAGGAACGAGATGCCTGAGCAGTGTGGACTCTGGAGTTTTGAAGCTGAAGGAAAAACATGCGTTAGGGGATGAAAGGGAAGGGTCCCAACACCAAAGAGAAAGGAAAAGTAGGGAGAAGTGCCGTGAGCGCAGACAACTAAATACCAAGCTGTCAAGACCAGCTGGCATTTTCTGAGGCCCTGTCTGTGCCAGGAACCATTCTGGAAGTGTTAGATAAATTATCTCTAATTCATCATGAGCTAGAAGGTAATACTTCCACTCCAGCCTTTAGGAAACAGGCTCAGCTGAGCTGAAGTGCCTCTTCCAAGGTCACATGGCTGATAACAGTTAAGTGCAGACCTGCAATTTGTGTCTTACTTCAGAGCTGGTTCCTTCTCTAACACCCAACTGCCTAAAGCTGAGATTCTCACAGATGTGTGAGCAACATAGGAAGAGAGCAGACTGGAGACCAGTGGGGATACAGAGTTTAAAAAGCTTATTTGGACAGAAAAAGCAAACTCTGTTGTTTTCCACAGAAAATACAGAAAGTAAAGCTTGGCCAAATCCTCTTGGTTCATGGTCTGGCGCCATTCACTCAGTGGGCGGCCCATCTTTAGGAGGTGTTTGTGAAGAACAACTGGACCAGGCTGGTAGGAAGTGGGCTGCCAGCAAAGCTTCAGAAAGGAGGGAGCAAGCTTTCCCCAGGAAATACAGCTGTAGGATTTTAATTTCCACTGTGACCAGAGACAAGTGTACCTGGGGATGCACATGCCCTCCATGCCAGACTCTCATCTCTGCCCCAAGTCCCAATGAGAAGCAGAGCTGGAGGTGCCCAGAGCCCTGGTGCTCCTGCCCCTCCCGTCACCTGAAAAGCCGCAGACACATCTTCTCCTGGGGAAACTCCTTGGGCCCCTCCACGCTGTCATCGTGGCTCTCCGTCTCCAGGTAGACGTCCAGCAGTACGCACAGGCGCTGCAGCTGGTTGGTCAAGAGCTGATGGCTGGGCCGGGGGCCACACAGCTCCTTGTAGCACACGTTGACCTCGCTCTCCATGGCCTATAGGGTGGGAAAGCCAGAAACTCAGCACTACCTTCAGACCAGCCAGGCAGGAGCTGGGCCACACAGATCAAGCTTGACTGGCTCGTCCTGAGGCTCCCTCTCCTCAAGACAATAGGATGCCTTCCTGATTCTGATCCATAACGTTCCCCACCTTACATGCACACAGCCAAGAAGACGGAGGTGTGCAGAGAAGGAATCTCAAGATCCAAGTCAGAAGGTGTTAGGGTTAAATACGTGCTCCACAGCCAGAAGGCTGCTACTGAATCAAATCAACATGCATAACAATCGTTAACAGCTGCAACGCTCTTACACATCACGTCCTTCTAGCACTTCTATGCTTGAGTTTATTCACATTCCCACAGAAGCCCAAGACAACAACCTTTCAAGGCAGGTATTTCTATTATCTCGGTTCTATTCATGGGGTGAAACCTGTGGACCCCAAGCCACGTAAGTTGAGATGGGTCCAGGCTCTTTCCTCTACTACACCATTAAGCCTCGAAGAAATTTTACAAATCCTGGCAGGCCCCTCTGTCACAGGAATTGTGCCAGTGCCCAACCCCTCATCCGTGGCTGGCTCTGCCACAGCCCATCTCCCCATGGAGGCTCTCCCTGCTCCTCTTGTCACGCCAGCAGAGCCTCACCCGAATATTGTCATCGTTGCTGTTGGTTTTCTCCCCTTTCCAGTTGAGACAGAGCTGGAAGATGGGTGGGATGGAGGAGTAGCCAGGATTCAGCACCACAGCAGCCTGGAGTTTGGCTGGGAAGGGAGGGGAGAGGAGGAAAATTCAGTTCTGAGATCTGGCTTGCTAGCCCCTGAGGCTAGCTCAGATGTCTTATATTAACCCCAGTGCTGCAGAACACATCCTGATACTGATTTTTTTTTTAAACCTATTTATCTATCTTATCTATTTTGCTGAGGAAGATTCACCCTGAGCTAACATCTGTGCCAACCTTCCTCTTCTTGCCTGAGGAAGATTTGCCTTGAGCTAACATCTGTGCCAACCTTCCTCTGTTTTGTATATGGGAGGCTGCCACCGTACAGTGTAGGTCCACACCCAGGAAGTGAACCCGGGCTGCCGAAGTGCAGCGCACCAAACTTAATCACTAGGCCACGGGACCGGCTCCTGATACTGACTTTTACTTTTGGTCTAGAATCTCCGAAGTAGAACTGCCAGTTTGCAGAATGTAAGGTCCTGTGACTCTGGTCCCTCCAAGGACACAGAGGTGTGTAGACTCCCCAGGGTCTGGTCCACATTAGGTCTGCCCAAGAGTCCCATTTGCTCCTTTGACAAAAGTTTGTTTTAACTGGCATTTATTTGCTAGCAAGTTAACGATTTTCCCACGTGAAGGCTTCCTGTTTCTTGTTTTCAGCAATACTGTATATCAGCCATTACAGCAAATGTATTTTCTCTATCCCGTTCCTTTTGCAACTATATTTTTTGTTACGTGAAACTTTTTAATAGCCAACATTTACTGAGTACTTACTACATTCCAAACACTGTGCTAAACCCTTTATGTAAATTTTATTTCATCCTAACAAAGATTCTTTGAGATGGGTACCATTATCATTATATCCATTTTACATATAAAGAAACTGATAAAAACTTCCCTAAGGTCAAACAGTTGCAAACCAGGAGTGCCAAGTTTAACCAGAACTGCCTGATGTCAAAGCTGTGTTCATAATCATTACATGAAATATTTGTATTTTTGAACAGTCATTTTTTTCCCTGGTGACAGCCTTCGTCTTTTTTAATAGGACGACAACATTTATCCTCTCCATGGATGGACTAAGTATGCTATTCCTTTTCCATTATTCATGGAGAGGGAAAAAACCTCTCTGACCCACCAGTTAATTCAAGCAACAGAGGATAACAGAGTGCAGGTTAAGACAATTCTTTCCTGACAGTCACAACATTTATTAAAAAGTGATTCTTTTCGTCACTGCTGTGTTTTCTGTCATAACAGTCTCCATAAATTTCTGTATTTACCTCTGTTCACCAATTTTCTGTTTTTTTTTTTTTTTGAAGATTAGCCCTAAACTAACATCTGCTGCCAATCCTCTTTTTGCTGAGGAAGACTGGCCCTGAGCTAACATCTGTGCCCATCTTCCTCTATTTTATATGTGGGATGCCTACCGCAGCATGGCTTGACAAGTCGTGAGTAGCTCCACCCCCAGGATCCAAACTGGTGAACCAAGGGCCCCAGAAGCGGAACGTGCGAACTTAACTGCTGTGCCACTGGGCTGGCCCCACCAATTTTCTGTTTTTAATTCATACTATGTTTTTTTTTTTTTTTAAATGTCCTTATTTATTTATTTTTTTTTAAAGATTTTATTTTTTCCTTTTTCTCCCCAAAGCCCCCCGGTACATAGTTGTGTACTCTTCGTTGTGGGTTCCTCTAGTTGTGGCATGTGGGACACTGCGTCAGCGTGGTCTGACGAGCAGTGCCATGTCCGCGCCCAGGATTCGAACCGACGAAACACTGGGCCGCCTGCAGCGGAGCGCGCGAACTTAACCACTCGGCCACGGGGCCAGCCCCATACTATGTTTTTAAACTGACTGAAAACCCAATTGAAAGTTTTCAAACTGATCTGTTATAAAATCATTTAAGGATTATATTTATTTGGAATGGTTCCTCACTTATCTAAATTTCACTCTTCTAAGTTTTCAAATTCTACAATGCTTCTAATGAAAATTTTCATTATCACAGTCTATGTATGAATCTAGAATACTTGTCTTTCCAAGCTTTCATCTGCTCAGTCAGGAAGCAGAAGTGATTTCTTCCAATGACTTCCCACCCTCAGGGCTTATAAATTTCTTGGACTGCATATTTTGTGCCCTTTTAAAACAGTACTCCGTGTTGTTTAGGGATGAGGTAAAAGTATTTTTAAAAGGGGGAGAGGATGGGAAGCAAATGCATAAATTCCAAATAGTAGTCACTTATCATGAGGGAGAGAATAAAGTGGGATCGGGGGCCTCAACTGTACCTGAAATATTTAATTTCTTCAGAATATTTTTTAAAAAAACACAAAGGAAGGAAAACGAGAGAGAAGGGAAGAAATTGGGGTAGAGAAACTCTAATATCAAAGAGTGCAACCTTCCCTTACATTTCTCACACTGTCTTAGAACTAGAGACAACTCCCTTGGCACCGAGCCCCAGGGGTCAGGCCTGTGGGCAGTGCCAGGCCTGCCGAGGCTGGGGCCGGACAGCACCCAGGTGGCTCCAGCAGGAAGCCCTGGAGAGTCAGATGCCAGGAGAGCTGAGAGGAACCATAGCTTTCCATGCCTCCAAAGTGAGTGCAGGAACTGCAGAGAGGGAGGAAGGTCCTGCAAACCTGAGGGTGACATGTCAGCCGTTCTGCGAGGAGAGGGTCAAACAGGTGTCTGATTCTAGAGAGCAGTAAAGCAAGGAGGCTGAGAGCTCAGGCTCAGAGGTCAGACTGCATTTATGACTAAGCCTTAATTCCCTGACCTCTGAAATGGGAATATTACCACCCCCAGGACTGTCATGAGGATGAAATGAGATAAAGCACATATGTAACTGTGTTACAGAACAAGTCCTCGCTGAATGGTGGTTCTCACAATCACTGGCAGATTCCAGGATCTTTCGCTTCCTTTGGGCAACTCCTAGGAATGTTTTATTCTTAGCAGCCCCCCTTGATGAGAACCACCGTGATCAGCAGAGCAATTACCTGTGCCTCTTTCCACGAGAGCCATGTAGTAGAGATTGGTGTCTCCAGCCAGTCCTGCCTCCACAATGTCTTTGGTGAAATGCAGCTCCTAGAAGTCATCACAGACAAGGAGTGAACTCTTCGCTCCTTTAGTCAAATCTCTTGCCCTTCTTGTGGCGGGGCAGGAGCTGAAAGGTGACATGGGCCTGTAGTCCCCAGGACAGGAAGGGTGACCTGTCACTCCTCCACCTACCATGTAATCCTCATGGGCAATCGTCACCCACTTTACCAGGCGAGAGACAACCTTTGCAGGGAAAAGGTACTGGCAATCGCTGGTAACTGGCACAATGCCATGTTCTAAAAGAGAGCAAGACAGGTGGTGTCACAGGTAGAAATCAGGTGCCACAGCTGGGTAACTAGCATCCTCTGGAGGGCTCAGATGGCCCTGCCAGTTGCCCGGGTACACCTGGCAGTCAGAGGTGCCAGGTCAACATGTGCCAGGAATGTAGGCACACCAACCTGATCTGTACCCAGTGCTATGTGCTTGCGGCCAGACCCAGCACCAGCATTCACGGTGCTTTATCCTTAACGCAAATGATGGCCAGCAAAACAAAAACCCCCTGGCAGTGACAGTGCCTCTGCAGCAGTGACTGTTAATTAGATCAAATAGCCGAAAGGGCTGTGTTTTCATAGCTGACCTTGATGGAGGAAAGGACTGAAGTGTTCTGTGTCAGTTCCTCTACGGGAGAAGAACTGGAGAACTGCTCTGGGGTAAATTCCTGCTGGCGTTTCAAAGCAAACACGAAACCCAGGAAACGCTGTCCAGGGTGACAATCATCCAACCTTCATACAAAACTAACTCAGCAATGCTGATGGGGAGTAAGCCCCAGTGGACAAGCAACGCTGCCCTGGAGAGATTCAGGGTCCATGTGGAGCACAAGAACTGGCCCAGAGGGGTGGGGTCTCCAAATGGGTCCCGGAAACCCAATGCCTTTCCCAACAGTGACTCCTTTAGATCAGAAAAATCCTAACCCTCACTACCCTGCAAATGCCCTGTACATGGGAAGCCCCTGACAAGTATTTACTGAATAATAAACAAAAAGAAGCCCCCAGACAGCCACCACCTTAGTCAATGGCTCATCAAAGTTACCTGGGAGCTTATGAAAAACACGGGCTCAGCCTCACCCTGGGGGATGTAAGCTCAGTAGGTCTCAGGGGAGGGATGAGGCAGTGGAGCCCTGGACAGCTGTATTCAAATAAGCGGAAGGTAAGCTCGAGGAGGCATGGATTGGGTTTCTATTTAAATATCCGTAGAATGCACACCAAAGTCAGCTAGGATGAGCTGCTCTTGTCCAATTCACTAACTTGTGCCCCCCAGAAGGCTGGGGGCCTCTTTGTGAACTGGCACAGCCCTGATGGACTGAGGGGAGCTCAGATCTCTGCTTGGATGGGCCTGAAGCTCTCCCCAGTGGCCTTGCCAACACCTCTGCTCAACAAAAGCCAGGAATCCAGCCTTCTTTGATTGTTGTTAAGATTCAAGAAATCTGAGTGAAGGGCCAAGTCATTTTTGTCCCTCCGTAGTCCAAGTGGCTCTTAAGCCACAGTCCTAATACCAGCTTACCCAGAGATGCAAATTGTTTGTGGAGGGCCAGGCGAGACTGAACCCTGGTCTTCAGCAGTTTCATGGTGGTCTCCATGTGGCTGGCGCTCAGTGAGTGGTCAGCAATCACCGTGTGCTGTGGATGACAGCGAGCGGCACAACTGAGTGCTCCCCATCCCTTCCTCCAGGCCCCACCTCTCTCCTCAGACCTGCCTGCCTGTGGCAGCCAGGATCACCCACACCCTGAGGTGGGCACCTTATGGGAATGGCAGGGTTTATCTGCTATGACAGGCCAGATGCTGAGTCCCAGGAGGAACAATACAAACTGCCGGGTTCTCAAGAGGCTATGGCCAGCTCCTGAGAAAAGGGAGGCTTCTGCTAAGGTGCAAGATCCCCGGGGTTCTGCTTTCACATTTTTGGCATCTTCATACACAAGACTGAAGGGTAGCAGAGCCTGCACTCGTGCTACACCTAGGGCAAGGACCCAAGATACTCTGATCTAGAGGGCTACTAGGCTTAGGGAGAAGGCTAAAGGTACCTAAAGACATGGGCCTCAGACATTTTCGTGTCCTGAGTTGAGAGAGGACACGTCATAGCCCTTCAGGGTTTAAGGCCACCAGAAGCCTTCCTGGAGTATGTATGGAAGGAGAGGAAGTAGAGCCCCTCGGCCACGGAGACAGGATCAGTGAACACACCTGGGGCTGTTCTTTGGGGAAGTGGAGGCCACCGAGCTTCTGTACCCACAAATAGGGGTGACCTAGGTCAAGTACGTAGTCTCTCAAAGTCAGGATGCTGCAGAAAAGAACAGAGAAAAAAATGATTTTTAAGTCCTTTCTGTAGTGGTCCCAGGATAGTCTTCCTCCCATCCCCCCAAAATAGGCTGGTCCCGCAGGCTCACAGCCAGGCTGCCAGCGAAGCCTCTTAACTCCATCAGTTCCCTACCATGAATTTTCTCTCTCCCATGTTCTCTATTCTCCTTTTCCCCTGACGGCCTTCAGTTCATAAGCAAATCTCAATAAAAAAGCAGTATACTTGATCTCTTCACTGGTCTACCAATTTATAAAATATCAAAAAAAACTTTAATCCTCAGAGAATTAAAATAGTAAACATTTGTATTGCATCATGAGTTCTTATCAAATCCACGAGTTTGGATCCTTCCATCCTTTCCCCTCCTTCCATGACCTCTATTTGCCTCCTAAGCAGGGAAGGGTGTGTGTTCCCTTCTCTTGGTGCAGCATTCCCTCTTGCCCCGTGGTCCTCCCACCCTACCCCCTAAGAGGCTTCCAGCCCTAACACGTCTCCAACACTGGGCTTGAGCCACCATGGAGACTCCGAAGCAGACAGGCTGGGAGAGGAAGAAACATGCTGACTCACCCAACTTTGTCAAACTGATACTGATTGGCTGGATTTGGAGTCTTCTTTCCATGATCCCCAGGATACAAACAGCTCAGGACTGAGTCAGGAGACAACAAGTCACTGGAAAAGGGAGAAGACTGCAGTGAGAAGGCCGGCCAACACCCTGCCTCGAGGCAGACTTGGGCATTTGGGGATGGTAATGCCACTTCTCACTGATGATCGACGCCACCATTTACTGAAAGCTTCCTGTGGGCCAGAATCTTTCTATGCTTGGAGTCATAAGATTCTTACAATTCTATAAGGTAGGAAGTATTATCATGTCCATTTTACAGAGGAGAAACTCAATACTTTGAAAGATACGGCTTGTCCAAGATTACACTGCCAGTAAGTGCTGGAGCCATGATTTGCACTGTCTGATCAAAGACTAGTACTCTTAACCACCAAATTCTTTAAAAAACCTAACCTTTCAAGAGTTATTTGGTGACCAAGGCCTTACCTCAGGGGAGCAACGCCCTGTGACATTGGAAATAAAAATAATCATAATTTTCATAGGAGCAGAACAGACTCCCTTCTACCCCAGAGAGAACAAGTGTGCAGCTTTGGTGCTGTGTCTATCTTGCTTTGACCAAATCTCATGTTACTCACAGAAAAAGGTCCCCTTTATAGTCCCAGAAAAAGACATTATCACATGCACTGGAGACAAGGTGACCCAGGGCTATAAGCAGACGCCACTGCCATCCATCTGGAATGGTTAGGGCACAGCCTGTAATTAAACGCGACAAGCAGAGAAGAGACGGGGGCAGGGAGGAGGATAATGGAGTGATCTGATCACAAAGGCTAAAGCCCATTCTTTCCCCCAAGCAGCAGGGAGTTCTGCTTCATCTTTCCAGGGACAGCAGCAGGAGCTACTCAGGCAGAATGGGCTGATCCCGGGGCTCTGAGCCCTGGAATGCTTTGGGGAACTTAGCACTGGGGCAGTGGCAGCTTCTGGCTCTTCTCTGTTCTCTGTCTCTCCCAGAGTCTCTCTGCCCCCCAGGGTCTCCCTTCACCTCCTCATATGGAGAACTGGCTAGAAAATAAATAAGAATTGTCAGTCTTTTGGCCAATTATTTGGTGACCGTTACTAATAGAATGAATGAACCAAAGTAAAAGAGAACAGCTAAAACTGTACATGATAAGGGCTTCTAACTGACAAAATGTGATGGAAGAATCGAATCTTGACAAAAGTTACATTTGTAATATTTGGCTCAGGACAACTGAATTTGGTAAAAATAACAGACATAAATGGGGAGGCTATATATGGTTATAAAAACACAACACCAAAACAAAAAACTATTCAATTAGTCAAGTCTTTGTTATCAAATTTTAATGGAAAAGAAGGGATTAAAAAAAACCTTGGTAAAATAAAAATGGAAAATGATTAAAAATAATTTAGTGGCTTCATGAAAAACTGATTTTTTTTTTGGAGGAAGATTAGCCCTGAGCTAACATCTGCCACCAATCCCCCTCTTTTTGCTGAGGAAGACTGGCCCTGAGCTCACATCCGTGCCCATCTTCTTCTACTTTATATGTGGGACGCCTGCCACAGCATGGCTTGCCAAGCAGTGCCATGTCCACACCCGGGATCCGAATCAGCGAACCCCAGGCCGCCGAGGTGGAACGTGCGCACCTAACCGCTGCGCCATCAGGCCGGCCCCGAAAAACTGATTAACGAATTAAAATGCCCTAATGGAAATTATCCTGGAAAATGACTCCTTGAGGAAAATTCAGCAAGGTTGGTATAATTCTGATTAAAAAGTCTGTATTAAAAACGTGAATTCCCACATGAATTAATAGATCCTGGCAACAGTCGTCAATGTTAATATCCCCAAAATAGAGACAGGTTGTGCCTCCTGATGGAAGCACTCAACAACATCTATGACACAGTCCTGCCTCCCATCCCCCTAAAAAAATAAACGGAATCTGATCAAGCCTCTAAATGTACCTACAGTTTACATGGAATACAGGGGAAGGGAGTAACCCAATAAACTGTACCGCAGGGATGCAATCATCAAAATCCAGACAAGGAGAAACCTACAGAGCAAACAACCCACTTTCCTCAACAAGTAGAGATGGCAGGAACATTCAGAGCAAAAGATGCTTGAGAGAAGCTTCATGCAACTGCGACACATGGACCTTACAGACCAGATTCAAAACCCAAACTGTAAAAACCACCAATAAAAACACTTATGAGAAAATCAGGTAAATTTGAACTCTGACTGGATATTGGATGGTATTAAGGAATTGGTGTGATACTGTGATTATATTGAAAAAAAAGTATCCTTACGTCTTAGTAGATAAATAAATAAAACCATACAACAGGCTGGTATCTCCAGGGGCCAAAGCAGCCTGTACCTGAGCAAAGGCCTCTGGGCTCAAGTCTAGAGCTCTAGGCCCAGGGCTTCCATAACTGGTCATAGATTCCCCTGAACCTCAGTTTCTCCACCTGTAACATTGGAGGATGAGCCAGACAACACCCAAGGCCCATAAAGACATAATCCTGGTTTCAGGAGGGTGTTTCCTTTTGTGCTTCCTCTCTCTTTAGGGGCCAGGGCCCACCTGGCAATGAGAGTAGTACAGCAGAGTGGGACACAGCCCTCAGTTTCCTCACTTTGTAGAGCTCCTGTGAGAGTTAAACCAGTTGATGATGATAAACAGCTGTCATTTACCAGTGCTTCACCTATGCTAAGCACTTAACTCTTCGTAAGCACCCTGGAAGGGAATATTACAATCAATGACCAGAGAATGAGGAAACAGACTCAGAGGCCAGGAAACTTGGCTGAAGATGCACTTAGCTGTGAGTGGCAGATGTGGGACTCGCTGGAGCTCTGTGATTGTAACCAGTGTGCAGTATTGCCCCCATCGTTGCGAGGGCAGAGCTTAATGAGGAGCTGAAGTTAAGCATGCACTGAGACCAGCATGCAGCCCTGTTATTAACAGATAGGGCAGGGCAGGGCCAGCCCCGTGGCCTGAGTGGTTAAGTTCGCACACTCTGCTTCGGCGGCCCAGGGTTTCGCCAGTTCAGATCCTGGACACAGACATGGCACCGCACATTAAGCCATGCTGACACAGCGCCCTGCATGCCACAACTAGAAGGACCCACAACTAAAATATACAACTATGCACTGGGGGGATTTGGGGAGAAAAAGCAGGAAAAAATAAAGATTGGCGACAGTTGTTAGCTCAGGTGCCAATCTTTAAAAAACAAAAAACAGGGCATCCGAGAGGTGAGCAAGCAGAGTGCTCATGATGAGGCATTCCACAAAGGCCAAGGCTCTCACGGGGCCCTGGAGCTGTTCTCTGGACTGAGAGCTCCAGGTGTGCAGTCTAACAAGACGTTCTGAAGAAGCAAGCCCTGGGCTCCCTCTGCTGGGGTCAGGTGGGAACAGAGTCAATTTCATCAGAGCGGCCTTGTGTGGTCAAACAACACTCTCAAGCTCAGGGACCAAGGCTGTGGCCGGAATGGGGCATGGACTGTAAGTGAAGGGTAGAAAGACCAGGGACACCGTACCATCAGGCAGCCAGGGGAAGAGTTCCACTCCACCGGGCACCAGACCCGTGCCTCCTTTGGTGGTCTTTCTACAGCTGACACGAGGACTCTACTGGGACCAGGTAGGGGCAGTAGCAGGAGAGTCAAGCCAGGGCAGTGCTCTCATAAGTGAGGCTATTTCACCCTCCGGCCCCCTCAGTCTTCCTCCTGTCTTCCCACTCCTGGCTGTGGAACAAGACTGCCATGGTTGGGAGCTTCCTGGGGATGCCTGACCTGTGCAATCATTACTGTGCCTCAGCTCACCCTCCTCAAAACCCCCACAGGGACCCACCACAATCCTCCTCCCCCTACCCAGGTAAGGACAACCTGGGATTGAGCTGAGCTGTGAAACAGAAATCCCAGCACCTTGGGAGAGACAGAGAAAAGGAAGAGCATGGTCTAAATTTGTCAACCTGATAATGTCTGCCAAATCTCATTTTCACATGCCCACTCTTTCCACTCGTCGTTAAGAAGCTAGGGCTCTGACCTGCCTACTCAATTGGCTATACGCTGTAGTCACTTTTATCATCTGCTGCATAGTAAGATAACTTCACCAATTAAAGTCAGTGAGAGCTTTCTAAATACCAGTGATGTGTCAGGACTTCTAGGCCATGTGGACATGACAACAGAAGTCAAGGCAGCCGTGAACCCCCTCAGAGCCAGGCGAGGGAGCAACCGAGAGCAACCCAGCACTGAGGCTCTCATCACACCTTCTCCCACGCCCCACTCTCCACAGCGCCTGCCCGATACCCTGCACTGATGGGGGTGATCAGCTCCGTGGCAGTCGTCACTTTGGCTTTGACCGTCATGATGTTGAGGTTCATGAGGTAGTAGAAAGTCAGGTGAAGCACACTGTCATCTGGAGGAAAAGAAGAGATCATTTAAAAGTTAAACATGAGAGCTGAGTCAAGAGCTTTATAAAAATGAAAGCCAACGAGGCTTTTAAGATATTTTACTGTAAAAACAAAAACTCGATGGCAATTTACTGCTGAGTAAAAAAAGCAGAGTATCTACGAATTCTTTGCTATTCCTCCCTCAAGAGGTGGAGCTTCATTTCCCTCCCCTTGAGTGCGGGCTGGACTTTGAGACTCCACTTCTAACAAAGCCAATATGGAGAGGGAGCCATCACCAAGTAGATCCAGGTTAACATCACCAGCAATAAGACACAATGATACCATATACTCCTGCTGTGTTGTGATGATGAACACCACGTCTATGGTATTCTGCCCCAAAATGCATAATCTCAGTGTAATCAGGAGAAAACACTGGACAAGCCCAAGTGGAGAGACTTTTTACATAATAAATAAACCTTGCCATCAAAAGCATCAATGTCAGGAAAGACAAGCAAAGACTGAGGACCTGTCACTGCCCAGAGGAGACTAAGGGACATGACAACTAAAGGCACTGTGAGATCCTGGAACTGAAAAAGGACATTAGTGGAAAAACCAGGGAAATCAGAATAAATTCTGTAGTTAATAGTATTGTACCAATAAAATTAACATAGGTTTTGAACACCGTGTGGTGGGTAAGTAAGATGTTGACATTAGGGGAATTTGGGTGAAAAGCATATGAGAACTCTTTGTATTATCATAGCAACTCTTCTGAGTCTAAAACTATCTCAAAATAAAATGTTTTTTAAAAAAAGGCAAAGAGAGGACCAGTGTGTAGACTATGTTTCCATTTGTGTAAAAAATAAAAGGGGGAGAAGATAGACACTTGCACAAAAGCTTCTAAATGCATAGAATACTTCCAGAAAATACATTAGAAACCTGTCACAATGGTTGTCCTTGGAGGCAAAACCAAGGACCAGAGTCTGGGAGTCCGGGTGGGAGGGAAACTTACATTTAACTGTTAACTCTTATACTGCTGGTGGAATGCTTTATCATGTGCTCCTTTATCCACACAAAACCAGTTTCAATCATACGTTCTCTGCAGAATACAAGGTTCTACTTACACTTATTAAATTAAGCACGTTAGTCATATTACTCAAAATCTGCATACTCTTGCAACTTGTTCTGTATCTGACTTGTCAAATTCAGAAATTGGTGTCGTTTTTATCAAGCATCCCTTATGTGTCTAGTTTTATTGCTACGGTTACAACTTTCATGCCAAACAATGAAGAAAAACAGAGAAATATGAAACCAGAATCTTTTCTTGGGCAAACAGGCCTCTGGCTTGCTGGACCCTGGGCACCTGCAGGTAACCGAACTCTTAGGTGCTATGGGATCCCCCAGAACAAGGGAAGACGGACCTTTGCACTTCAGGTCCAGCATGACGGACAGTGGGTGCCTCTTCAGCATCTCTTTGCGCTTGTCATCCAACTGAACTCCAAGCGTGGGTCGCCGGCGTTTCTGGGCAAAAGAAAGAAGCAAAGAACAGAGCAGATGCGGACTTGTGACAAACCTCCCCTTGCTCTCTCCCTACCAGCCAGGCCTCAGCACTGCTGCCTGGGACCTGCTGCTTCAGCTACCCAGCTGCCTGGCTCCCAGCAGACATTCTTTCAAACCTCTTTCTTCAGCTTCTAAGGAAGATGGCACCTGCCAACTAGCAGGCCCCAGTGCAGCTGCTTGGCACGCCCATGAAAGGAAACGGCTCTCACCGTGGTCTGCTCCTCCTCAGCATCTGAGTCGCTCTCGTCATCTGCAGCCAGAGAGAGAAAAGCTAGGGGTGAGGGGGCTCCTGATGCTCCCTAAAGCACCTCATGGGCCATAAAGGGGCCCAGACCCTGTGTCATTTCCAAATTGGTTTTTTTAGAATAAATAACTTGTTGCTTCTTATTCAGTCTAGAAAACATGGTGATCCAAGGAAAAAAGAAAAGAAGAATTACCTACAATCCCACCACCTCTGTTTATTAAAGTACTTTTTAATGTCATCCTATGGACCACAAGCCCCTCCATTGGCAGTGGCGGTGGTAGCAATAACAGTAATATAAATAACAAATACAAAAATAGCAGCTCATATAATGTGAGAGGCTGCTATGCGCTGAGGATGATGCTAAGGGCTTCGCATGGATGACTTCATTTAATCGACATAACAATTCTACGTGAAGTATTACTGTCCTGTTTTGAGGTGAGTAAACTGAGGCTCAGAAATGTTAAAGAGCTTCCCTGGGATCAGTGACCCATTGAGTAGCAGGGCTGAAACCCACAGTCAGTGCTTTCCCCTGTTTACCCCTGAGCATCAAGACATTAAAGTCGAGCTACCTGCTACTCAGAACTAGTACTGCTAATTTCCAAAGGACCAGCCCTGCCCTTAGGCGGTGACGTGGTGTCCCTGGAACCAGCTGTGGAAGACATGGGGGAGGATCCCAACCACATCACCTTGAGAGTCCTCGGGAGGCTTAAACAGAGCCTTGGCTTCATCCACACTGCCTTCGATTGCCACGGACAACGTCTTATCTGGGAGCGAGAAAAAGCTTCATATGACAGCTGCTGAGGCAAGGAGCTGAGGTACACAAGCAGGTCAGCTCTGGGAATGCGTTCCTTCTGCCTTTGTCACAGCTCCTTACTGACTAGGGGTGGGAGGGCAAAAGCCCTTTCTCCAGACGCAGAGGAACAAGGTAGGAAACTTGTCTTTTTTCCATCATTTACTGAGAACAAAGAACCCAAAGTTCAGGTTCTTGTATAAGCATCACCTGAGACCACGGTGAATCTCTCTCTTCTCAGGCTTACGCCAAGGTACAGAAATCTCAATCTAGGGCCTGAAGTCATATGGTACCCTTCTGCCAATTGTCTTAAAGGTTCTCATCCAGAAGCCCCTAACTGTCCACATCCCAGAAACAATGGCTCTCAGCTGACTAAGTGTTTATTCTCTATTCTGCACCACACCAAGCACCTGGTTGGCACCATTACATTAAATCGGGAGGCAGTAGGACAATGGGTAGGAACTTGAACCCGCAGTCCAGTCCTAGGCCCGAGTCCCTGCCCCACCAATTCCCAAACACATGGCCTGGGAAGTTACGTCACTGCTCTGAGCCCTAGTTTCTGCATCTATGAAATCAGGACTTGAGAAATGGTAGTTGCCCGTTTGGGTGGTGAGGACTGAATGAGCTGATGCTTTTAATTTTAATTATAAAATTATTTTCTTTAAATAAATTTTTAATCTTCACAACAACACTGTAGGAGCAATACTTTTATTATAGCCATTTACAGATGAGAAAATGAAGGCTCAGAGAAGTTAGATATAATAGCCAGGAAGTAGATAAGCTAGGATTCAAGACCAGGTCTTTTCAACTTGACCTTAGTGTCTCGAGCTCGAAGCCAAGCGTCCTATTCCAGGCACCAGGCCTGATCCCTCCTTGAGTGACGTCTGGACCTGCCTTTCTGGCACTGCATGGGTCTAGTGCTGGGAGGTCAGACAGGCCACAACTCCTGCTCCATTCAAAAGGGCATACAGATTACAGATAGTTGCAGGAGCCTGAAACAATTTGCCCAACTGCACTAAGGAGGGATGGCAAACTTCCCCAAAGTGGTAGGCCACTGAGATAATATTTCCAGGTGGCTGACTACTACTCTTTCTGACAACCCTGCATGAACTATCACACCTCACTCCAAACAAGCTGGTTGCCCCCATCAACGACTGGCAAATGCCATACTATTCTTTTGAGTAGTTTAATCCTACAGTGAATTCTACAGTAAAATGGGAATGGAAACACAAAAGAAAATTACTCACCCTGTCTAGGGGGCTGGGAGGATTTCATATGAGCTGATGATGGAAACAGGAGGGAGAACAAAGGGTAGGGAGAGATCCAGAAGGACCAGGAAGACACAAGAAGAGAGACAGTAATGTGTTGGTGCCCATGGCTAGGAGAAGCATGCACTATTGCAATATATGACTGATGCGGGGCTGGCGGGGGGCGGGGCAGAGCAGGGGGAGGGGAGGGGAGAATAATTTAGGTGCTGGGTGAAAGCTGCAGTAGGGCAAGAGGTGGTCTCCAAAAACTTCCCAAAACCCTAGTGGAGTAAAGGGCTGCCCTTAAGCTTAATGAGGACACATCCTTTGACTTGGTAATTCACTGTAATGACATACAGCCTGTTTAGGGCATGGTGAGAGCCTGGGAGAGCTGGCTAGGATCTGTGTTCACCAAGCCCACTCTGTAAAGCAGAACAAGAGGCACCAATCCACCTGCCAAGCACGCCTTGATGGGGTGAGTGCCTGGGAGCCCAGACAGGCTGCCTAGGCACTGTACCCAAGAGCCAACCAGCCAGACTCATCAGAGATTCAAAGCCATCCATTCTGAAATGCCCATCACATTAGTCCAGCCTCAGGCCAGCTGGTCAGAGCAGCCATGCTGGGCGGTGCAGAGGGGAGGCAGCGTCTGTCACCTGAGGGCTTCTGAGCAGGGCCAGGGAGTTTTCCTCAGCAGGCAGTGCTTCCAAATGACTCAGATGGCCACGGCTGCTGCTCCCACAGCCCCTCCTCCTCCCCCAGCTCCCGCACTCACCACAAGCCTGACCATATGCAGTAGCCTGGACAAAGAGGACATAGAGGGGAGGCGGCAGGTGTCTGGCTGTTTCATATTGCTTGTGAGCCTGGTCGAATGGCATAAACAGGTACTCCTGCACTGGGAGGGAAGCCTGCATGCAACGAAAGAAGGATTTTTGTTTTCCCGTTTCAGGCAGTCCACATATGAATATGTGGCTAAAAACCATTTAGTTTTTTATTTATGAAAGTGATATGTGATAAGCTAACAGAACTATGAGACGGATAAAAGGTCAATACAAAAAATTCAGGGCCGGCCCGGTGGCACAGCAGTTAAGCGCGCATGTTCCGCTTTGGTGTCCCAGGTTCGCCGGTTCGGATCCCGGGTGCGGACATGGCACCGCTTGGCAAGCCATGCTGGGGCAGGTGTCCCACATATAAAGTAGAGGGAGATGGGCACGGATGTTAGCTCAGGGACAGTCTTCCTCAGCAAAAAGAGGAGGATTGGCAGCAGACGTTAGCTCAGGGCTAATCTTCCTCAAAAAAAAAATCAATTGTCAGGCTGGCCTGGTGGCACAGTGGTTAAGTTCTCATGCTCCACTTTGGCGGCCTGGAGTTCGCCAGTTCGGATCCCGGGCGTGGACCTATGCACCGCTTATCAAGCCATGCTGTGGCAGGCATCCCACATATAAAGTAGAAGAAGATGGGCACAGATGTTAGCTCAGGGTCAATCTTCCTCAAAAAAAAAAAAAAAAAAATCCCCATGGAGAATATCTCCACGACCCTGGGACAGAGATTTCTTAAACAGGACACAAAAGCACTAACCATAATGGAAAATACTGATAATTAGATCACATTAAAATTAAGAATAGCTGCTCATTAAAAGATATCATTACAAGAGTGAAAAGGAAAGTCACAGAGTAGGTACAGTATCCGCAGAAGATTCCTCTCTAGAAAATATGAAGAATTACAAGCAATCCAACAGAAAAATGGGCAAAAGACTTGAACAGGCTCTTCACAAAAGGGGTAATCCAAAATCCAATAAGCATATAAAAGGTGCTGTGCTCAACAACACTGGTCCCCTGGGAAAGGGAAATTAAAACCATAAGCAATGCCCTTCAGAATGGCTAAAATTAAAAAGACTGACAATATCAAGTTTTGACAAGGATGTGAAGCAATTAGAACTCTCATAGGCTGCTGGGGAGAGTTCCCATAAATCAGTACAATCACTTTAGAAAACTGTTTCAGTGTCTACCAAAGCTACATAAATGCACAGCATACTCTGTAACCCAGAAATTTCACTCCTGGATATATATTCAACAAGGTATGTAGACATGTGCACCAAAGGACACATATAAGAATATTCGTAGCAGCATTATTCATATTAGCTCCAAACTGGAAACACCCACAATCAAATATTAAACATCAATGAAAATAAATGAACTCCTGGTACTCACAACAGCATAGATGAATCTCATAAACATACTGTTGAGCAAAAGAAGCCAGATACAAGAGTCTGTACTACATGATTCCGTTTGTATAAGTTCAAAAACAGGCCAAACTAACCTATGATGTTAGAAGTCAAGATAATGGTTACTGAGGGGTGGGAGGAGATAAGTGACCAGAAAGGGGAATAAAGTAGTTTCTGGAAAAGTGATAATGTTCTTCTTAATTTGGGTGCTGGTTACACAGATGTGTTCACTTAGTGAATATTCACTGAGCAGTACACTTATGAGCCATATGCTTTTCTATATGTAAAATTATTCTTTAAAAAGCAATATATGTACATTGCTTTAAAAAGTTGTATTCAAGTTTCTAAAGCAAAAACTTCCAGTTCCCAACGCCCAACAGCAACCGTTAAGGTTTGGTTTGAATACAGACTTTGCTAAGCATACACTGGACTCACACATGTATATATCCTTACAGATACTTTGTAAATGAAGGTATGCAAATGAGGCCATACTTTATGTTCTACAACTAGCACTGTTTTGACAATATGATAGATCTACTTTCTGTCCAGTTATTCTACCAGTGGTATGATGTTCCTTATTTCCATCACAACTGTAAGCCTGTAAATACAAGAATTTATTCAACCCATACCCTATTTAGAAACATTTAGAGAGTTTCCAGTTAACAGGAAAAATTAAGTACAACACAAACTTGGAGTTTCTGTTTTCTTTTTGTCCTATTACAAAGTGCTGAGAATATTTGTTAACAATTCTAATTATACACCTAAAGTTGAAGGAAGAAAATGTAGATCTTGCCAAATCCTAGAAAAGGGAATTTATAATTTCTCTAGGGTCCTTTCGCAAAGTTCTTCCATATTAATCATTTACTTTGCTGCACAAAACCACAAGGATTTAGACCAAACGTGATTTCACAAAGCAAACAAAAATAGGTCACCTATATAGAAAGACATTTTACAGATAAAGTGGGGGCTTTTCCTCCTAAGGTACACAACAGTTTTCAAATACAAGTAAATTTCTTTTCAGAGTGAGTAGATCTGCTGAGCATCTGCCCCTGAGGTACAGTCGAGGGATCTAACAGATATCCACAGAAGCATGCTTAGATGCCTGGAGACTGTGGCGCTGTTCGAGACCATGCAGTGTGTAAACTAAACTTAGAGTTTACAAGAGTGTTTTACCTGGAAGAGGCTCTGGGTGAAAAGAAAATGTCCCAGGTAAATGTGTGTATTTGTTCCTGAGCCCATGTGGCCAGCATTTCTTCAACCTAGGACACAACCTTATCATACCAGGGGGTAGGACTACAGACAGGGCCGTCCTTGCACTGAGCTCTAACACTGATTAGGGTAAAAGACCCAACAAAACCCAAAGGGTGGTAAGGCTGCTGGCAGCCTCAGGTCAGCAAGGCCTCACTGGGTGGTGAAGGCAAAGCAAAAGACCGAGGAAGGAAGGTGATGTAGGGGGAAGACCTCACCTGCATGATGCTGTTGAGACGAGGCTGAAGGCTGCTCAGGTACTCCTTCTTCACCTCGATCTCCTTGAGGATCTTCTCCTTGTTGGACAGGCACTCTCGGTACTTCTCCGCCAGCCTGTTGGGGTGAGGAAGGACAGAGCACTGTCACAGAAATGCTCCCCACGGACACCCCGACACACCTGTTGACTGTCAGACTCTACCTAATGACAGCAGTCATGATTAACTGCTAATGTTTATCTAGCACTTACTATTTGCCAGGCACTGTGGAGAACTCTTTACAAACATTACCACATTTAATCCTTATAAAAACCCTGGAAGATATGGACTTTTCCTATTCCTAGAAGGTTCAGGGAGGTAGATAACTGGCCCAAGGTCATCTAAGAGCAAGCACAGAGCTGGGCTCTAAATCCAAGCCTGTCTGGCTCCGGAAGCTCTGCCTGTGACCACCAGGGAATGCCCTGGGGTCATGTGCTGCTCCATTTCTTGCCTCAGAGGCTAGACCCAGAAATTTTACAAACATTAAAGCTACAGGACCCAAAGGAGCCCACAGACTGGCCTGAGTGGGGCAGGGTGGGGATGGATTCCAGACCAGTGCCACAGGAATGCAACACTCACGGCTTAGCCTGTGCCCAGGGCAAGCAGTGTACTCAACAAGGGAGTGAACAGCCAGTGCCATCTGCTAAAAAATCGACACCAATTCCCTAAGAACCAGAATCAGTGCTTATTAGATTCATAGAGAGACCAAAGGCACAGAACACAGTGTAACAGAAAAAGGCAAGGGATTAAAAACAGCAGCTTCTCCGAGGGAAAACAGAGCAGATGTGTCAACCATAAGCCCTAGAATTCATGGACAAATAGGAAAGGGAAAAAAGTCACCATAATGGAAGGGATACAACCATGAAAAGTCCAGTAAGAAAAAAAAATACACTGTACTCTTAGAAAGACCTAGATTAAACTACACAGTATAAACATTCTATTTACAACTAATAAATAAAAGCTCTTTACTAGTAGAGAAATGTTTTATATGTAAAGGTATGCCTTGAAGCATTATTTATGATAGCAAAAAATTGGAACCACCTAGAAGTCCAATCCTACAGGGAGACAATTATGTGAATTACAATTTGCCTATACGGTTGAATGCTGTACAACCTTCTACAATAATGTTTGCAAAGTTTTATAATACCACAAGGATATGCTTATAGGCAGGGGAAAAGGTTAAAAAGAAAGATTTATGGTACAAAAGGTATTTAGGTCTCAGGCTAAAATTCTCAAAGAAAGGTTACTCCAACTTTCTGCTAAGAGCCTTAAGCAATTCCTGCCCCACCCATGATGCGGTTGACCAAGTTTGAACCATCAAGTGTGAATTAACACAAAGTGGGACTTGGTCTTGGAGACTATTCTGCCGGTTCCACAGTGCTTTGCTATCTGATCCTGGGTCATGACAAAGCACCGTCCCTCATGGTTAAAGGTCCATGTCTGCACAGGTTAACAAGATCAGGAAGGAGGAAATGCCACCTTTTCCGCTGCTCCAGTTCCCAGTCCAGACGTGCAAGGGTTTGCTGGTGAGGGTCTCCCATGGTGACTTCAGCCTTGCTGATATCTGGAGGAGCCTCCTTATAAAACTCCTCTAAACTGACCAGATCAATTTCTTCGTGCTTTGACCTGCAGGCAAAAACTGGATGTCAAGCTGCCACTCGCTGGAACCTAAACTGTGCCTTAAGCAGGCCCACAGTTCCCCCCAGTGAATGCCCACTTAGCCCTGGTCTGCAACTACTCAGGAACCTGGAACCCAGTCTTCTCAGCAAATGCTCATGAGCAGACGTTTCAGTCTGAAGAGAGGTAGTTGGTGACATGCCACAAGATCCTTATCCATGCTGTCCAACCTTTCTACCCATGAATTAGCTAAAGACCTGGAAGGGATGCTTATCAAATTTACAGATGACTCCAAGCTGAGCAAGAGAGCTAAGAGCTTAAAGAATCAAATAAAAACACTAACGTTTAGGCCTAGACTGTCAAGATGAAGCCAAGAAATGCCATTTAACAGGAATAAACTTGAGAATGCACTTAAATTCAAAACATTAACTGCATAAGCATAGGACAGGGAAGATTCAGCATGGCATGAACAGATGTGAAAGAGATCTACCGACTTTGTTACATGTATAGTGACACACATGTATAAAAGAAATCCAACATTCTTTGTTGCATTAACATAGTGCTCAAGCTGTGGACAGACAATGGTAATAACAGCAGTTATATTATTTACAAAAGCCAAGACGTGGAAACAACCTAAGTGCCCATCAATGGATGAATGGATAAAGAAGATGCAGTGTGTGCACACGCACACATGCGTGCACACACACACAGAGGAATACTACTCAGCCATAAAAAAAGACAAAATCATGCCATTTGCAATAACATGGATGGGCCTAGAGGGTATTATACTAAGTGAAATAAGTCCGATGGAGAAAGTCAAATATTGCATGACTTCACTCATATGTGGAAGATAAATAAACAAACACATAGATACAGAGAACACACTGGTGGTTACCAGAGGGGAAAGGGTGTTGGGGAGGGTGAAAGGGTCAAAGGGGAACATTTGTACTGTGATGGATGGAAACTAGACTTTTGGTGGTGAATGTAATGTAGTGTATACAGAAATCAAAATATAATGATATATATCTGAAATCTATATAATGTTATAAACCAATGTGACCTAAATTAAAAAAAATAAATAACAACAGCTGCCAAGTATTAAGCACCAACTGTATGCCATCCTGACCTCCCTTAATTTTCACAGCAACTCTGTAAGATGGGGATTTTTGTCTCCATTTTTCAAGTGAGATGTGGCTTCCATAGGTAAGCAGCTTGCTCAAAGTCACACAGCTCTGAGTGGCAGAGCTGGGATTTGAACCCTGGCTGTCTAATTTCAGGGCCCATGCTCCTTCCACGTGGCCACTTGCCTCCCCACAGGGCCAAGTTCTGTTGTATTCTGGGTTCATCCGCTTTCATCTGAGTAAGAGTTAGAGGTAGGGCATCACATTCTTTTGTTTTTATACCTTCTTTGTATGTAAATAGTTTAAGACTCACAAGAAGTTTCAAAAATAGTACTGAGAGATTATCTCCTCTGTGTACCCTTCCTCCATGTTCCCGCAATGACAATATCTTATCTAAGCATAGTATATTGTCAAAACTAGGAAAGTGACAATAGTACCATACCATTAACTCAGGTTCAGACTTGATGTGGATTTCACCTCTATTAGTATTTAAGTATTACTATGCGATGTATTTGTGAAACAGATAGACACCTCTTAAAAATCAGCACCCAGGGGCCGGCCCGGTGGCACAGCAGTTAAGTGTGCATGTTCTGCTTTAGCAGCCTGGGGTTCGCCAGTTTGGATCCCAGGTGCGGACATGGCACCACTTGGCAAGCCATGCTGTGGTAGGCATCCCAGATATAAAGTAGAGGAAGATGAGCATGAATGTTAGCTCAGGGCCAGTCTTCCTCAGCAAAAAAAAAGAGGAGGATTGGCAGCAGCTGTTAGCTCAGGACTGATCTTCCTCAAAAAAAAAAAAATCAGTGCCCATCATTATTAAAAATACACTGGACCCAATGTCTAACGTGGCCCCCCTAATCCCAAGTTTATAACACATAAAACCTGCCTCCCTTCAGTTTGCACAAATAGGTCTGATCAAGCAAATACACGTTCCTTATCTTCCTCTGTCTACTCCCTCTTTCTCATCACCCAGCTTGGTTTTGCCAAGAGGCATCACAGCTTAAAGACACTGACAAAGTGTCGTTGTTCACCTGAAGGCAGCTAAGCAGCAAGAAGTTTAGGTTCCAAAGAATAAAATCTACTTGCAAAAATGAATTGCTAGAACTTTAGAGAGGAAAGCTGGGCCAAAAGGTTAAAAGGATGTAACTGGGAAGTGAGTTTCTCCCATACAAGGTGCCCTGCACTCAAACTGGTAATGCAAAGGCCCCTGCTGGGGAGAGAGAACTGCTTTTCACCAGGTTCAGAGCTCAGAATTCAAAAGGGTCAGACGGGCTCCTGAGGTTCTTTGTGTGGCCTAAAACTACTGCTTCCCATTCGCCCACGCAAAGCAGTCTATTCTCCCTTCTCCCCGATCCTGCAGTCTCCAAACTCATCTGACTTCTTTCTAAAAAGACTGGCTCACACTGAGCTATGCAGGAAAAAGCAATTACCAACAGACCATCTGTGCCAAAGCCCTGTCTTCCAAAACTTACTTAAACTCCAGACATTTGGTGATCTCCTTCTGCAGGTGCATCACCTCATACAACAGGTTCTGGAGCTGCAGATGATACGCGTCTACTTTCTGCTTGGCCTGAAAGGACAAGGTCAGAGGTGAGTGGGGTAAGTCAGGGTGGAATGGGGCAGGGCAGAGCAGCAGCAAACTCCTAGGAGGGAATGGGCAGGAGGCGGCGTTAAACCTCTCAACTCCTACCTCATGGGTTTGATCTCTTCCTTTCTTCAACCTGATGTGGGCTAATCGGTTAAGCTTCTTCAGAGTCATGAAATGCACACAGCTCTGGATTCTCCGATCTTCTATCTCAACTGCCTGTGGGCAAAGAAAACTGGTTTAGACCCTGACAACAGGTGCTGGCTCAGTTTCCTTCAGCCCCTCACTACTGACCCATCCTCCCCCAGGGCCAAAAACAGACAGTGGAGGGAAGCTCAGAACCATGAGCAATGTCAGAAGGAAATGGAAGAAAGACTGCATAAATGAAGTGCTGAACGTTTCTAGGCAAAAAAGCAACTTCTGCTTGGACCAAAGTAAAAGAATTGAAGACGGAGCAAGCACAGCTAAGGCACAATTAAGATCTGTCCCTAAATACCGTACACAGAGATGCTACCAAAAGCAACATCTTGCCACACAATTTGACCTCTAAAAATAACATTACAGAATAATTTAAATGAAAATAACAGAATTATAGCTGTAAAGCTTGGCTATAATAAAATAGATAGGATGTAGGATGTAATACTCTTAACAATATTGGCCACTCTAACTATAAATAAGTGAGATTCCTGGAAAAATATGGATTGTTTTGTTTTGAACTTATCTATCTAGTTTTCAGTCACACTGTTTAGTTTCTCTGCCCTGAAGCCTGGTTTACTCATTTACTATTAATGATAATTTCACTTTTAGTCTATGATTTACTTGGATAGATCCATCCTTATAATGGCAAAGGAATTTACATGTACCATCTCTTCTCAACACCTTGCAAAATGACTAGCACTTAATAAACATCAGTTGGATGAATTATCAAGTTACAGTTATGGAAAAATTAACTATCCTGTACTTTCATTACTATAATTTGTGATTGAGTGATGATGAGACTTTCTAATAAATTAATAGGCAGGGGGTCGGCCAGGTGGCACAGCAGTTAAGTGTGCACGTTCCACTTCGGCGTCCCGGGGTTTACCAGTTCGGATCCCAGGTGCGGACATGGCACCGCTTGGCAAGCCATGCTATGGTAGGCATCCCACATATAAAGCAGAGGAAGATGGGCATGGATGTTAGCTCAGGGCCAGTCTTCCCCAGCAAAAAGAGGATTGGCAGTAGTTAGCTCAGGGTTAATATTCCTCAAAAAAAAAATAAATACGCAGGTCTCTGGAGCCCCTAGGTCCCAACCACCTGATCATGGCTAGGATAGAAGACTAAGATCAAGAGCTCTGGTAGGTGCAAAATAGGTCCATCCGTGCAGACCCACCAATTTCATGTCCACCCAGCCCCACTCCTTACCACATCCTTGCCTCCCCGGCTCTTCAGGTCCTGGATCTCAGCCATGAGCCTCTGCAGCTCCTGGCATGTGTACTTGTACAGCTCATAGTCTCTGCCTGGGTCCCGCAGGTCCACCTCAGCCTCCTCACTGTAGTATTTACCTTCCTGTGGAGGCAAGGATAGAGGCCTTGGGTGGCGAGTAGAAGTCCCCCTGTTGGGACCAGGACACTGGTTGAGATCAATAACAATGAAGCCCCAAATCAAGTCTCTAAAGGATCTGGTCCTCACATGCTTTTCTTCTTTTCAAAATGGAAAAGAATTCATCTTTTCCTCTTTCTCCTTTCCTCTTTCTCCTTATAAAGTAATGCATGCTTAGTATCAGAGAAACATAGTTAGGAGTATCAAAAACAAAATGAAAAATTGCCTGTAATCTCACTTCCCAGCTTGAAATAACTCCATTGTTAATACTGTGGATAAATACAAATTTTATTTTTAAACAAAATGCGATCATATCCTCCATGCTATTTAGTATCATTTCCCATCCCAATAAACATAAGTCTCCATTGAAATGGATGCATGGTAGTCTACTAGAGAGATGAAGTAGAATTCATTTAACCAAATTCATACTGATGGGTGTTTAAATGGTCAAAGCAAGCTTCAGCAGAGACTAAAATATCATCTTGGTCTCCCAGCCTTTAGAGGAAACAGAACACATCATTTTTAGCTGTAGTTAATAATATTATATTGCATATTTGAAAGTTACTAAGAAAGTGGATCTTAAAAATACTCATCACAAGAAAAAAAAATTTGTAACTATGTATGGTGACAGACGTTAATTGTGATGATCATTTTGCAACATATACAAATATCAAATCATTATGTTGTACACCTGAAACTAATATAATGTTATATGTTAGTCATAACGTTATGCCTCAATAAAAAAAAGGTCAGAATCAATGCTCCAAAAAAGATAAGGTTCTTCATTAATCTTGACTTCCTAAAGCTGGGGAAAGCATCACTTTCTATTTAAATTTAAGCTGGTCCGTTTCTATTTTAAAAATAAAAAACATAACCAACCAAATAAAAGTTAAGTCATAAATTAGCTTGACAGATACAAGGAGAGAGAAACAGCAAAAGGAGAAGAACCTGCTGACCATGTGGGCTCTCAGGCTACAGATGTTCTGCGGGCATATGGTTCTGACACTGTCTCTGCAGCAGACCAGGGATGCCACGTCGCCAAAGCTCCAGAGGCGTCTGCAGATGGACTGCCTTCTTCTGACCATCAGGAAAACTGGAGACACGCCATACTAGAGTGCATTCTCTGTTCATGCATTAATCATGTCTATTACAGGCTTGTTGCTTCTTGGGATGCTGAAGCTAAATCTGACGTGGATACTCAAGTTCTGTAGAGCCACGAGAATTCCAGGCTTGACCTGGTCAAGCAGAGGCCGCGTGGGAGGTTGTTCCTGGGACCCTCAGGTGCTGCAAACCCACTGCCAGGTGCTTGGCCACAAGCTGCAATTTCTCAGCAGCACGGCAGCCCTGGCTGATCTCACCTGCTCAGTGTCAGAACGATTACGCTTCCCTTCAGCTGGGGCTCCATCACTTCGGATCACTTTGGGCTTCCGTTTTTTGCTTGATTCTGATGACATGGTTGTTTGATGAGGTCAGGAGGAAACAGCAGAGACCTGTTAAGAGAAGAATGCTTTTGATATTTTCCAGAGTTGGAACTGGAGATTTTCCTGGAGTCAGAATACTGAAGTCTAACTAGCAGTTCTGGCCATTTACACCCTTGGTTAGTCAAGAAAAGTCACTCAACCCTCCGAAGCCTCGGTTTAATCCTCCGTAAAAAGGGGACTCATCCCTCAGCCTGTCGAAAATGAATTCATCTTCCTCACTTCCACCTCCTTTAAAGGCACCACCCCTACCCCACTGGCCAAACTCCTCAACCCGGCATACAAACCCATTCCCAATACTATAGATGGATCACTCTGTGCTGGACCTTGATCTAAGCAATTTATGAGTATGTTCTCATTTGATCCTTCTAACATATCTTTCAGATAAGAGCAAGTACCATTTTACAGATGAGAACACTGAGGCTGAGAAAGGTGAATGACCTGCCCAAGGTCTCACAGCTCATATGCTAAAGCTTCAGTCCATCAGATGCCATAACAGTGTCCGTGACAACTACATCATTGTGCCTCCTAATCTTGCCATCATCTCATCTGGCGATGCCATCAACTCCCTGGTTGACCCTGAAATTTAAAAGAATGAAACCTACATTTCATGGGGCTCTGTGGTCACAAAGCATCCTCCCTCTCCTGGATGTCACCTCAGCCCCCTGTGGTGGGCAGCACTATCCCCTTTACCCCAATGAATCTGTCACCAACACTTCCTGAGGGAGCCAAGAGCTCATTGCAGTAGAGCCAGAGAAGCCCTGAGCTGGGGTCTCCACCGACAATTTTTGGACTATGAGTCCTGGGACCAGTCACTGCACTTTTCTCTAGGTCTGTTCCCTCACAGATCAAATGAGAATAGCAGTCCCTACCTCAGGGGTCGTTGTGGACAGTAACACAGGAGGCACTCCACTGGGGAAGCTGATGAAGATGATCTGGCCTTAGATGGCACACGGGTGATCTTAATGCTGAACACCTAAGGAGAAAGTGGATCCCTTCTCAATTCTTTTTAGAAACTTCTGATTGCTTCAAGGAGGACATTTCATTTTCCTAGTTTGTCTTTAACATTTACGAACCCCGATGTCCCCTTGTTAACAAAAGGACTCTGTCTCGGTGCCTTAGACAATGAAATCTAGCCAGAATCATTGACAATCATCTGTTTTCATATTAAATACGTTTAACTTTTATCACTACCTTCTGCATACATAAGTATGCAGAAATAAGTTTTTGAACTGAAATAAGTTTTCCATTTACGGTAGAGACTTAAATTTTTCTTTTAAAGTACATTTAAATTTAAAAAGCGACTGCATTAAAAACCTTTAGTAAACAGTTGTACATGGTAAGTTAATTTGGCAAAACCGTCAAAGGTGGGACCCGAAAGGCGTAAGCGTGGGAAATCCTGACTTTGGCAATGCAATAGAGTGCCTGGCGCACACAGCGCACAGTAAACGTGAGCTGTTATCACCGCCACCATCATCATCGCCATCATGGAAAGCCTACAATGTGCGGCCTAATGATGCTGCAGCTAACATTTTCCACATAAGGAAACACCGCGCGGCGCCAAGCAGCCGGGCACCCGGGGAAGCAAGAACCGAGAGCCCGGGTCGGACTCCAGCCCGGGGACGCCCTCCGAGCAGTCCGCACCTCAGTCCCGGAGCGCCCAACCCTGCCTCCCGGCCTTGCCCCCCAGCCCTGTCGTCCCCGGCCCCTCCTCACCGCACGGCGCCCAGAACCTGCCCGGGAAAGCGAGCCACTTCCGCCGGCAGGGACGACTGCGGCCCGCGAGCCATAGAGAAGCAGAAGGAAGGAGAGGCCAGCCGGAAGCGAGGCATGGAGGCCGGAAGTGAGGCGCGCCGAGCCGGCAGGGGCTGGGCGGGATGGCAGTGGGCAGGCTGGGGCGCTTGGCTTGTCAGGGCGGGTGCCAGCCGCCAACGCTCTCGCGCTGTCCTCTAAAAGCAGGAAACTGAGGCTAAGGTCAAAGACTGTTAAGTGCTTCGTTCATTCTTTTCCCAGCGCCTAAAGGAATAACTAGTAGGCACCCTGCCAAGTATTTGTTAAATGAATGTTTGTTATGCCCAAAATAACACAACAGCGTAGTAGTGCCAAGACTTGGACTGCTGTGGGTTTGTCTCCATAACCTGGATTCTTAACCACTGTCATGTTCACGTTAAGATCCCACACTAGTGAGGGCAGCAAGTCTGGGTGGGCATCAATGCCATCTTAGACTTGTTTTTCCCACAGGAGCATCAATAATTTCCCCCATTTTAGGCCCAATTTGCCCAGGGCAGAGTGGCAGCTCTGCAGCATTTGACAGCCTCAAGTGTTTCCTACCCCTGGTATGAATTGTACAGACAGGGCTCAGGACTTTTGGTGTAGATCCTACTTATCTAGAGGTAGAAATACTGATGTCCTGAATCAGTGGTCATAACAGGGGAGTTCCTTCTGGCCTGGGAGGAGCTGAAGATGCCTCCCAGAGAGTAGCTCACGGAACCCAATACCCTCCAGAGTTAGATCAGCCAGGCGGAACTGGGAAGCTGGCCCCCTCTGCTCAGTTCTGCCGCAGGCAACTGCCAAAGGTCCCTGCAGATGAAGAAACAACACCGTAGTTTATAGTAAATATTTAATTGGTTCCATCAGCGACTCCAACATAAGTTCTCCTGAAAGGGAGGCAGGATCAATCTACCCAGAGGTTCATGAGGTGTAGGGATAACTGAGGAGGCTCCCAAAGTCACTGACCCCACTCTACACATCCAGTGGCCCAGTAGAATGTGGGTTGGGCTGACAGAATGTGAAGAGGGAGAAAAGGAATGCAGAGTGAGGGAAATACAAGCCCTGGCCGGTAGCTTGCCTGTGGGAAGAAAGAAGGGAAGGCAGGAGACTCTCCCTGCACAGAAGGGCCAGCACTACACATCCACGTTCTCAACCTCATTACATAGAACAGATGAGCCTCTCTCCTACTGTCCTGTATTGGGAACCCCTCCCCAAGTGGTCTTCTGTCACCTCTGTTCTATTTTCCCAATTCTCTATTCCAAATTCTGCAGTTCAAGCTCAAGTTCTGAATTCTAAGTTCTACCTTCTGGGTTCCTATTCCATTCTGTTTCCTGCCCCCAAATCCTTCCCAGCTCCCATCTTTTTCCTCAGCCTTTCTAGGTAGAATATGTGGACCTCCTGCTGACTTTGCTAACTTGAGAGTTTTCCCCTTTGCTTCTTGAGGCCATTCCAGGCTTTTCCCCATCAGGGAGGACTTGGCTCAGACTGTTCAGCAAGTGGGTGCCCCAGTGGAGACCGGGAATTCCTGACGCTTGGCCTGGTCTGACTTCCTCCCTTCCCACCCCACTTCTAACTACTGGACACTCTACCTTTTGTGCACCTAAAGCTAAACTGAGGACTTCCGTGGTGATAATTAGGGACTAGTGGCCTTGAGATGAGAAATCTTAGGGGGAAATGTCCGAAGACATAAAAGGGGCTGTTCTTCATTCAGAGAAATTAAAAACTGCTTCCAGCACCGGGGAAAGGGGTGGGCAGGGAAGGTGGCAATGATCTTGGCAGAGCTGCAAGTCCTCAGACCCCTGTCATCTCGCTTCCCCTTGTATGAGCTGAGCACTACCCCCCAGAGTCCTCTCAGATCCAAGAGAAAACCAAGACAGCAGGACTGGGAGCTGCACTGTCCATGGCTGCCCTGAGGGAGGAGGGGAGGGAGGCGGAGGCAACAGCAGCATCACTGGAGAGGCGAGATCTTCAAAGGGATCATGATCCGAGACTCCATGTGTCGCACCAGGGGGACTGCGGAGAGAGAGGCAGAGGTCACGGAGGGGGCTGAGGCGAGCCAACCCCCAAAAGTGGCTTTTGACGGGGTAGGAGGCCTGGGATGCTGAGATAGGCACAACCCCACTGCCCTCCTGGAAGGGCCCATGGAGTGCGACAGGTTTCCCAAGTTGTGGGATAAGAGGGGACTTCAGTGGTGATGAGAGGAACATTTCTTTGATTTTCATGATTATATTTTTTATTTCCCTGTGTATGTGAAAAAACAACTAGAATAGTAAAAAGTGATTTCACAGATATTATTGCTTTAGGACAAGGCTAGGTGAAGAACAAAGTACAGAGATTTAAAGAAAAATATCAAGGAAACAGTTGTAGCAGTAGTGATGACCTCAAGTGGCTGAGGTTTGAAAAACTGCCTCATTCTACAGACGAGGAGGGTGCCACCCAGAGGGGGTCAGCCCAAGGTCACCCAGGAGGTCAAACTCTTTCCTCCTGCTCAGAGCTGTTCACACTTTACCGCATACATATTACCTTCAGTTCCTGTTAAAGTGCAGATTCTGATTCTGTGGGTGGGGGAAGGGATTGACGTGTGGCATTTCTAACAAGCTTCCAAGGGCTGCTGGTACTGTCATTCAGGACCACACTTTGAAGAGCGAGGCCCCTTCCAGAGATGCATTCTCCCCCACACCAGCTGGTAAGTGTGGAAGCTTCACTGTTAGCTCCTCAAGGGCAGGTACGGGTTCCAGTTCATTCTGTGCCGCCCCCCACCCACCCACCATGGTCGCTGGCACCCAGTGAGGGCTCAATCAACACCTACTGACTCCAGGTGGTTCTCAGGGGTCCCAGCAAAGTGGCAAACACTGTGAGCAAAAAACTTGCTGGAAAAGATTTGCTGCATGCTTAACCTCTGTGCCAGAGTCTGGGCGAAGCACTCGTCATAAATTAGCTTCTGGAATCCTTCCTCTAGCCCTCCAAGGGAGGTTCTATCACCATCGCCATCTTACAGATGAGGAAACAGCCTCAGTGAGGTGAAGAACAATGCCTGAGGTCACAGTGCACGGTCAGCTCCTCCAGGAGCAGGGTCTGCCTGGCTGTGTTATCGTGCCCTAGAGCACTCACCTAGGACTGCCTGGATCATTCGTGTAGTGTGCCACCAGGATGGAAACCCACTAATTAATTGTCTTAAAAGTGACTTCCCCATCACTGGGGGTAATCAAGTGAGACTAGATCTCCTTGCAGAGGGATTCCATCCTCACCTAGGGCTCCTGCCAGATGACTGACCTCCAAGGGCCTGGCTGACCCTCCCAAAGGAGGTGCTCACCTGTGTAGTAGACATTTTCATCCCAGCCCCTCTTCCTCCAGGCAGCGTTTCGAGTCTCCTCCCGAGATTGCAGGTCTTTATAGGCTGTGGGAAAGGCACTGGCTCATTCCTTGGGCACAGAGGATCTGCTCCTGTGCTCAGCACGGAGCCCTCCTCCCACTGCCCCAAACTCTGCCCGACTGTCTCTTCCCCTCCCCCACCCCACCCCATGCCTCAGACTGTTAGCAAACACTATCTGCTTTGACAATCTCATCCAATCAGTACATTTGTTGACAACTCCCAAATTCATGTTTTCAGCCCAGAACTCTCCCTCAGGCTCCAGATTCACATATCTGGTGCCCAGCTGACATCCATACTTGGATGTGTCAGCATCTCAAATGAAACACGTATGAGGACCAAAATTACACTCCTGACCCGTCTAATGTACTCCTCCTAGGGTCTCAGTGACACACAGCTGCTCGAGCAGGAGTCTGGGAGTTCCAGAGTCCTCTTCTCCCTCCCTCACTCCACACAGACGATTCACCCATAAGTCCCATTGGTTCCACCTCCAGACTAATGAATCTGTGGACTTCTGAGCATCCTCACTGCCACCATCTTAGGCCAGGCCACCATCCTCTCCTGCCTGAACTGGTATAACCAACTCCTGATGCCCCACTTTCTTGCTTGCTCTACAAAGTGCTCTTGGCAAAGCATAACAGTCAGAAGAATCATGTTAGAACACAAATCAGGTCATGTCATGCTGCTTAAAATGTTGCAACAGCCTCCCATTGCCTTTAGAATAAATCCCAACTCGTCCCCACTGCCTGCAAGGCCCAGCCTGATCTGGCTTGTCCCCATCTCCTTACACTCTTCCCCACTCTCTTTATATCAGCCTCCCTTGCACACTACAAAATGCCAAAGGCCTTTCCCCACCACAGGGCCTTTGCACGTGTTGTTCCCTCTACTCAGAATACCTTTCCCTTGGAATTCACAGCTGGCTCCTTCTCATGCTTTAGCTGAGCTTACATTTCACCTCCTCAGAGAGGCCTTCTTTGTCTATCCAAGCCAATGTAGGGTTCCATGTTTTTCTCCATCATTTCTCCCTGTCTCTTTATTATTTTTAATAATCTGAAATTATCTTTTTTGTTACTTTATGTCTGAGGTGGTGTCTCCCTCTGCTAGAATGTAAATTCCACAAGGGCACTAATGCATTTGCATTCTCTATGTGGGGTGACAACAGAGAAAGGGGACTAGCATGGGCTCCTGGAGGGTGCCCAGCCTACCCCAGAGATGGTGCACAACGTAGAGCTCTCCTATCTGTGAGAAGAAGCCGCCCACCGCCTCCTGGTTCTCCTGCCGGTACTTGATGGCCCGAGCCCTGGGGATGACAGGAGAGTATGGGGCTGAGGCTGGGCCGGTGCAAAGGGCCCTCTGACGTGTCCTCAGGCTGACTCTCGGCTACACCTCAAGGGAGGGGCCTGAGGTAAGGACCCCTGGCTCTCAGAGGAGATAAGGGAATGGGGTGACAGAGGTGCAGCCGCTGGCTAGCTGTTCTACCAGGGAAGGCCTCACAATCCACTAGAAGATCCTCACGTCCTGGCTGGATCCTCCTCCTGCATCCATGAGGGGCAGAGGATGCCGGGTTCCTTGCCATATGGCCCGGGAAAAGGTGGTCCACCAGGGACCTTGGCAGGGCAGGTGGGCAGGGTCCCCCCAACGCCCTGTCACTGCCACTCACCAGTTGTTCCCCCACTCGATCATGGTTCCTGGCTGAAAGAGAATTAGAGGAGAGGATGGAAATGAGCTCCCACCTTGAATTTCAAGCATCATGCTGGGCAGAGATGAGAAACTGTTATGTCTCCCCAGCTTCAGGAGCTGCTTGGCCTCATTCAGGGGCCCTGACTTGCACCTGGGTGGATGCACATGTGCACACACACCTCTGTTCTGAGTCCAGAGGGAGGGAAAGGCCAGAAGCCCCATTCTAGCTGCTGGGGCACAGGGCCTGCCCACCTCAGGGTATCTGTTAGGCAGTACTGCAGCAAGGAAGGTGGGAGGCAGACAGGGATCTGGAGGGAGGGAAGCACCTTGAGCTTGTATGTCCTCAGCTCATAGATGTTGGGGCCCGCTCTGGGCTGTGGCTCATTCCAGAAGCTGAACTCAAGGAGCAGCTGGTTTCTCCGAGACAGCAGCATCTGGCTCCGCTCCTTTCGGAACTCCAAGTACTCCTGCAGGTATGGCAGTCTGGGCAGGGCAGCCAGGAAGCGCCCCCACCCCAGCAGTGTGCCCCATGGGGTGGTGGAGGCAGCCCCCAGCACGGCTGAGCCAGAACCAATATCCACAGAGGTTTGCCAAGTGGATGCCAACATACCTTGTTGTTTTTGAGCTTGTTCATGCAGTCCATGAGGGCTGGGTAGCCGCCTGAGAATCGCCACAAGTGCACTGTTGGGGGGCAGGGGAGATGGAAGGTGCAGGTCAGAGGGCCACTGGGACCCTGCCCTGCTTACCCGAAAGCTGCTTAAGTGTGTATGTAATGGGGGCAGTCTCCAGCCTGGTCCCCTGTAGCACCAGGACTCTGAGTTCTCTTTGTCTTGATAGGGAGCAGCACTGGGCAGGGCATGACCCCAGACACAAGCCCAGGAGACGCAGGCTTGCAGTCCAGCTCTGCCCAGCAGTCTTTGACCCCCTACGCCTCGATGTCCTCATCTTTTTTTATTTATTTTTTATTTTTTAAAGATTGGCACCTGAGCTAACATCTGTTGCCAATCTTTTTTTTTTTTCTTCTTCTTCTTCTCCCCAAATCCCCCCAGTACATAGCTGTATATTCTAGTTGTAGGTCCTTCTGGTTGTGCTTTGTGAGGGATGCTGCCTCAGCATGGCCTGATGAGCAGTGCCATGTCCGCACTCAGGATCTGAACCAGCAAAACCCTGGGCCGCTGAAGCAGAGCGTGCAAACTTAACCACTCAACCACGGGGCCAGCCCCCAATGTCCTCATCTTCAAAATGGAAATCATGCTCCCACCCAACCTTCCATAAACAGCACCAAGAGGATCAAATGTGTCCTTGTACCCAGGAGCAGCAGAATGCATAAAGCTGACCACCAGCCCTGTGAGGGACAGGCTAGACAAAAGGAGGGGGCAGGTCTGATGGGTTGAGATGGAACATTCCAAGACAGTGAATTAAAAAAAGAAACCAAGGAACAGAACAGCATGTACAATATGCTACCACATGTGTTTAGGGGTGGAGGGACATATCCAGAGATGCTGGTCTATGCACCATCCCTTGGTGGAGACTCAGGAGGTTATGAGAGGAGATGCCGCTGGGGCAGAGAACGGAGGCCTGGGGATTACGGGCCAGAAGGAGGCTTATTTTTCACTGAAAACTCTTTGTACTATTTGAATTTTTTATCATAGCCTCTGTACGAGGTTAAATAGCATCCCCACTTTCCCCAAGTTCATGCCTACCCAGAATCTCAGAATGTGATCTTATTTGGAAATAGGGTCTTTGTAGATGTAATCAAGCTCAAATGAGGTCGCATTGACTGGGTCCTAAATTCAGGGACTAGTGTCCTCATAAGAGGAGGGAGATTTGGACACAGAGAGAGAACGCCATGTGAAAACAGAGACGTCCAGGGAGAATGCTGGCTATGCGACAGCAGAGGTGGAGACTGGCGCGACGCATCTACAAGCCAAGGAAGGCCAGGGATTGCCGGCAACCACCAGAAGCTGGAAAAGGCAAGAAAACATTCTCCTTTAGAGTCTTTGGAGGGGGTGTGGCCCGGTGACACTTTGATTTCAGACTCCTGGGCTCCAGAACTTGGGAGAATAGGTTTCTGTTGTTTTCAGCCATCCAATTTGTGGTATGTTGTTATGGTGGCCCTAGGAAACTAATACACCTTCCAATAGCAAAGAAATCTAGTTACTGTGGAAGAGAAAAAGGAAACAGTCTTGCCATCCTTGGGAGCATGGCAGGGCCCACGGGAGGAAGGTCCCAAAAGAGTCAACAGGGCAGGATAGAGCTGAGGGCCCTCCGCCGAGCAGCAGTTTGGAAGCTCAGACTCTGTTACTTCCCATCCTCAGCCTGTTCCTCGCCTGCCTTTGGACTCCATCTCTGCCTTGATTTTTCCCATCTGCAAAATGGTCTGACCCTGTGGTTCAAAGGCCTCTTTCCCAAGGGAAATGGAAAAAGCACAGTATGGATGGAAGTCTACCAAGACCAGGAATGCTGGCCAGGTAGAGGGATTCAACTCATACTGGAGGCCCAACAGGGAAGAGCTATGGGCAGGGCATCCTAGGTTCACGAAAAGAAGGAATTTTCTCACAATGACATGATAGTGATCCTTCTAGAAGGTGGATCAACGGTTCTTACAAATTCATTAAAATGTAGATTCCTGAGCCCTACTCCTAGGGGATGGTTCTGAGGGTCTGCTGCCCAGCTGATTCGATATGGGGGACAACACTTCAAGTACACAAAATAAAGGACAAGCTTTAAAAATTGAGGATCCCATTCCTCAAAGTTATTTTCCCAACTAGCAAATACTTAGGAGAATCCAAGGAGTACGGCTAGAACTGAGCCTAAAATGGGAAAACTGTAGGGGCTGGAACTGAAGACAGTTTGCTTTTCTCTTACCTGCCTACCGATGTGTCAATGTCTGTTACTGAAACAGAATAAATGATTAAAGGAATCTACCTATCTGCAGGTCACAGATTGTTTTTAAAAGACACATATAATTATCAGGGCTGCTGAAGGATGAGATAGATTGGCTTACAACAGAGTGAGCTCCCCATTGCTGGGAGTATTCAAGGGAAGTTTAGAAGACGCTCGATCAGGGCTCTGTGCTATGCAGTTTAAATCAGCACTGTCCAAAAGGACTTTCAACTAGGGCGGAAATGTTCTATAGCTATGCCATCCAAGATGGTAGCTAGGAGCCACGTGTTTCTATCAGTGGGCACCTGAAATGTGGCTAGTGTGACTGAGGAAATGAATTTTTCATTTCATTTCATTTTACTTAATTTAAATTTCAATAGCTCTATGTGGTTAGTGGCTGCCTTCCTGGATAGCACAAGTCTAAATGCCAAGGCCCCTTTGAGTGGCTGAGATGCTGTGGGTCAACCAAATTCACATGTGGTCCTGGCAGCTGGTGGGTATGTTGGGGTGGGATAGGACATGCTGGAGGCACTCCTGGGAAGCTGTTAAGGAACCAGCTCAGACAAGAGCCCCTGTTTATTCCACAAATACACGCTGAATACTGAGGATTTGGTGGTGAAGAAAGACAGGCAGGGGCCCCGCCCACACAGAACTCGCCACCTGTATGGGGAGACAGACAAGTACACTACAGGGACGCATGATCAGGGCTGTGGAGAGGCAAGTCCTAGGGGCTGGGGAGTCCAAGGAGGTGCCTGACCCAGCTTGGGTGGAAGGGATCAGGGGAGGCCTCCAGGAGGAGGTGATGTCTACGCCAAAATAAAAGATGAATAGAGGAGTGAGCCAGTAAAGCAGGGAAGGGAGAAAGAATGCTTCAGGCAGAGGAAACAACATGAACAATATCCTGGAACTAGAAGGCGAAACTGTGAATGTGAAGAATTGAAAGAAGTCCTGGGTGGGACAGCACAGTAAGCAAGGAAGATATAGTGAGATGAGGCCAGAGGCTGGGCAGGGAAGGACTCACAGAGCCACATGTGCTGCTCCAAGGGCAGAGGGGAACCCCCACAGATGTTTGAGCAGCGGAGTGAGGCAATGAGGAATGCATTTAGAAAGACCCCTCTGGGTGCTGCTGTGGAGAGGGAGTGGAGGGCAGCTAGGTATGAGGGGTGCCAGAGGCCCGGGCTGGGTGCCAGTGGCACTGGGGAGGTGGGCCCCTCACCTGCCTGGTCTTGCTCCCCATACCATGTGTTCCAGTTGCCCACGAGCGAGCAGGGGTAGTCCTCATCCAGGTGCAGCTTGGGCAGCACAGCCTCCCTGTGGGAGGGGCACAGAGAGGGGGCAGGGTTCATACCAGCCACCAGGGTCCCTGAGATAAAGATCCAACTCAGGCCCTCAGGGCTGGGCGTCAGTCTCCCCATCTCTAAGATGCAGAGGCTGGACAAGACATCTTTAGGACTTCCAGCTCTGAAATCTATATCCCTTGGATTTCTTTTTTTTTTTTTTCTTTTTAGGAAGATTAGCCCTGAGCTGACATCCGCCACCAATCCTCTTTTTTTGCTGAGAAGACTGGCCCTGAGCTAACATCCATGCCCATCTTCATCTTCCTCTATTTTCTATGTGGGACGCCTGCCACAGCATGGCTTGACAAGCGGTGTGTAGGTGTGCATCCAGGATCCGAACTGGCAAACCCTGGGCCACCGAAGCAGAGCACATGAACTTAACCACTATGCCACCAGGCCGGCCCCTCCCTTGGATTTCTGCAAGGAGAACAGGGCTGGAACGGAGGTCCCCACCCAAGTAGGGGCTGGGATGGGCGGATGGAGGAAGATGCTCACGTCAGGCTGTTGTAGGCATCCAGATACTCGGGCTTCACATTGTGAACTGCAACAGAAGACAGAGAGCAGGAGGTGAAGCAAGAGGTGGGTGTGTCTGCAGGGAGCTGGGGTGGGGGGAGCCCCACAGGGCCAGGGCTCCTAGGACAGCTCAGAATGTCCCAGCCCCTCATCTCCCTGCTGGAGCCTTGCAGGCCCTCAGAGGTCCCAGGAGGGCAGACTGGCTGGCTTAGCAGCCACTCACACTGAATCTTGTAGAGGTTGCTGGTCTCCTTCTTGGATAGCAGGGTGGAGTGGGCGTCCTTCCGGGGATCCACCTTGTGCACAAAGAGGGAGCGGAACCAGCTGCCTTCATTGTCCTTGGAATAGAAGCTGCAGGACAGAGGAGTTCAGGGGGACATGCCAGGGTTGGAGGAGCCCTGGCTCTTTGATCAGCTCGGATGCCCTGCTCCCTCAGGCTGGTGACCCATATTTCTGGGAACGGGGCCATGGAATCCCATGGCGGCTCCAATGTAACATATCATTGGAGCCAGCTGAGCAGATCTGGTCCCTTCTACAGAGATCCTGATTGCTCAGTTTGCTTCTTGAAGCTCTGCAGGGCCTCAGAAGGCCTGGAGAGGCAGCCCCACCTCCTATCTCTCTCTCTAGTCTCCCTGCCTCCACTTCACCCCCTTCCAAAGGGTCCTCCACTTGGGCCACACTACTGCAGCCCCTCGCCAAGAGGCAAACCAAGCCCAAAACCACCTTGCTGAATGACCAGAGCCCTTGACAGCCCAACCTATCTTGTCAGCCTCCCCTCGTGTGTCTCCCCCCAACCTGTGTACCCCACTTCCAGATATGCTCCTCCCTGAACACACCAGGCTCTTTTACTCTGTGCTTTCTTTGCAATTTCTGTCTCCTCTGACAAGAAGGCTGCACTCAGCCTCCTCCTCAGTGCTCCCACTACACTTGGCCTGTGCCCCTTCCAGCCACCATAAACAGAGAGTCAAAGACAAATAAGCTTTGTCCTAGAAGAGGTCACAGTCGGCTGGAAGAAATGGGCCTTGGAAACACAATTACAGCTGGAGGTCTCCGGGAGAGCCCAGGTGAGCAAGCCTGAACTCGGCCTCTGGCCGTCTGGGCAGGCTCTCCAGAGCAGGGGATCTGGCCAATCTCCAAATCTCCAGGGCTGATTTGGCAGATAAAGGCAGAGAGAGTGGGTAAAAGGCACTGCAAGGCAAGATTCACTCATTCATCCAGCCAACACTTAATTGACAAATACCTGCCCGGTGCAGGGTGCTATGAGAAAGAACGAATGAATGAATGATGTGTCTTGTTCAGAGCAGGGGGACTTGCCACTAGATCCTGCCAGACCATAACTGCACTTCCCACGTAAGATCCCAGCAGGGGCGGGGCTTATTTTTAGGCTGCCAGAGGCTGTAAATCTTGCTCAGCAAGTGGATGGGTCTTGCAACAGCAGTGGATCAGCTTGTAGCCAGGCCTGAAATGCAAGCCTCCCACTGGATGGTTTCTTGCCAGGGTGCCTAGCAGTTGGGGCACTGTCAGCAGCTCCTCCCCTTTTTCGAGCCTTTTCTGTGGCTAGAAGAAATGTCTTGCAAATCAAAGTACTACTTTTTTCCAAAATACGGAGCAGTCACTGGGACTGATGAAATTTTAAAAAGCCTCTTATAGTGATGACAGATTTGTATGAGGATAGAGAAAGATGAGTAAGGATTTGTCCCAGACTGTTAATACTGCTCACCTAGGAGAGGGAGATGGTTAAATTTTTCTTTATTCATTATAATTTTTTGCAAAGCTAAAAAAAATTGATTTACGTGTTTCTGAATTCATAGGCTTTCTGTCCTTGTGCATGTAGTGCTTTATTAACAAAAAACAAAAAGACAATCATCAGAGGGGCAGCACGGTCTGTGAAACTTTTGGACCAGAATAAGGGAGGTTCGCTATAGACACCACTTGCTGAGGACATCCTCTGTGCCAGAGATCTGTGATCAACTTGTCTGTAGCATGATCCCGTTGAATCTATACAATAAAGTTATAGTGTTGGTACTGTTAGTGTCCCCATTTTCAAGACGAGAAAATAGAAGATCAGGGAGTTTAAGGAATCTGCCCAAGGTCACATAGGAAATCAGGTGCAGAGCTGAGGCAAGAACCAACGCAGAGCTTTTTCCTCTAAAGCCAGCTCCCACCTTGGGTCCAGCACTGACCTGGGAAGCATCATGGTAGATACTGTGAAGAAGTAGGTGTTTTCAACAAAGCCACTGGCAGACCGACCTGACCTTTGGTTTGAATGTAGAAGGCTGCTTGCCCTGGAGGGGTGGTGGCAGGGAAGAGAGCAGCTCCTCCGATTTGTCAACTAAGACCTTTGTTCCAGAATTGGGCTTCAGGTAATTTATTAACATCGGTACTGATCAAGATAAACAGACAAGCGGCCAGCCTTGGAGAGAGAGCCTGGAGGCTGGAATGCTGGGGAGTGAAAGGGTCCAGGACTTCTGATGGGCTCCTATCTCTTCCTACTACTCTAATCTTTCCTGCCTATGGGCCTCAGTTTCCCCATGTGTCAAACGAGCAGGGTGGAGCAGCCTATCTCTAAAGATCTTTTCTGTGAGTAAAACCCAAGATGGGACATGTCCAAGATGCCAGGGTAGGTTCTGAACTTGAAGCCAGCATCTGTAGGCTCACATTTTCAAGAGTTCAAATTTCACTCTCTCTGTGAAATTGCAACATTCTCCTACTTGTGAACTCCCCAATGCCTCCCACCCTGCTCTCTGTTTTTCTGTAGCTCCTTCTAACACACTATATAGTTTTTGGCTTATTATGTGCCTTATTTGTCTTCTCACTAGAAGCAGCCCCAAGAGGACAGCGATCTTGTCTGTTCTGTGTATTCCCGCTGGATCCCCAGTGCCTGGAACAGTGCCAGGCACATGCTCAGTCTGAGTTTGGGAATGAATGGGGGTGGGGGAGGGCTAAGGCAGAGCTGCATGCAAATGATGACAGCTGGAAGGTAAGAAAGGACAGAAAGGGTGGACCTTGGCTCAGAGCGTGGACTCGGGGCTCAGAGTCCCTTTCCATCCCCACCATCAACAGCATTAGTGCTTAAGAGCACAGGTTCTGGACAAATCCGGATTCTAATCCCAGCTCAGCTTCATCTCTCTGAGCCTCGTTTTCTTCATCTATAAAATAGGGGCAGTAGGATGGACCTTTTAGAGAAAGGGCCTGACATGGCAGTGCAGCTAACATCACTCTTCCTACCGAACTTCCTAACTGATCTCTTAGCTCCCACTCTTTCCCCACTTTTCCTAATCTGCTCAACAATCTTTGAAAAACACCATTTTTGTGATGCTATTCCTCTGCTCAAAAGTCTTCTATGGCTCCCCACTGCCAACAAAACAAAGGCTGGATGTCTCTACTGGGGATCTGAGCTCTAAACTACTTTGCCAAGCTTTCCAGAGTCAATTCCCTTTTAAATTTGGTGACCATAGAGCCAGGACTCCCTATCCCTATGGTTCTCAAACCCACAGTATTAGCATCACCTGAGAATGTTAAAAATTCTCAGGTCCCATCCCAGACTTAACTGCATAGAAACACTGGGTGTGGGCCAAGCCATTTGGGTTTTTTGTTTTTGTTTTGAGGAAGATTAGCTCTGAGCTAACATCTGCCGCCAATCCTCTTTTTTTGCTGAGGAAGATTGGCCCTGAGCTAGCATCCGTGCCCATCTTCCTCTACTTTATATGTGGGACGCCTGCTAGAGCACGGCTTGACAAGCGGTGAGTAGGTCCACACCCGGGATCCCAACCGGCGAACCCCAGGACACCAAAGCAGAGCATGTGAACTTAGCCACTGCACCACCAGCCCGGCCCCACCATTTGGGTTTTAACAAGTCCACCAGGGAATTGTGATGCATGCTCAAGTTTGAGAATCACTGCTCTAGAGCAGCCTCAATTTCCCTTTTCTTTTCTCATGTATTCTCAGTAAATCATCCTAGAAATGCCAAAGATTCTGGTATCTCAACTATATGCCTGTTAGCCCTAGAAAAACACAATTATAGCTTTGTGCAATCTACAGGAAGCGTCTGCCCCAGCTGGACCTGTTCAGCCCCTTCCACAAAAACACTTTTCCTATTTCCCCCTCAGCCCTTTCATCATTTCCCTATGAATATGTCTTGTCTCCCCAGCCACACCGGAAGTCACTAGCTGATGTCCTTCCATCCCCCAGAGTACCTAGTGCTTTTGGCATGGGAGTTGCTCAATAAATATTTGTCCCAGATGAGAACTTTTCAGTAGATGACACATTTGCACTCTCAAAAGAGATCAATAGTCTGATGCCTCCCCACATTAAACTGCTCCAGAATGTTCTAGATTCGTATGCTAGGAAGCTCGAATCTATGCATATTCTGAAACACTCTCCTGTTTTGAGTTGGCTAGCTTTAGAAAGGGGTCACGTTTCTGCTTGTTGTTCCAGAAGTGTCTTTAGAAGACACATTAGAAGGAGAACTAGAAAGGCTAAAGTTCTGTGAACAAGAAGACTATCGGTGCAGCAGTAACAGTGCTGTTTATTGAGCCCTTACTATGTGCTAAGAGCTAATCCTCACAATATGCTTTTGCGAAAAATGAGGCTCAGAGATGTTCCATGCCTTATTCGAGGATGGTTAATCAACAGCCAAGCGGATTCTAACCCAGGTCCATCTGATTTCTAAGCCCACACTCTGTCCCCCCCCCAGCAGCCCCTAAACCTCAGAGGCCAGAAGGACTGCTGCTGGCCCCTCTGGTGACTCCAAAGAGATGTGGAACAGACTGTCGGCAGGAGGAGATGTTCCCAGGTATCCAAGGTGGGACCAGCACGTAAGTGACTGGGAAGCAGTCCTTGAGAGACCTGATAAGTATTAATCCAAGTGCCTTCACAGCAATCCTCTAAAAACCCCCGGCAGGGATCACCATCCCCACTTTATAGAGAAAGAAACCGAGGCTCACAGAGATTCTGTGACTCATCCTAGGTTACCAAGCGAGGAAGTGAGGAGCAGCAGGCTGTCTCTAAGTCCCATGCTCCTTTTGTGACCGCCGGATATTTGCCACACAAACGGTTCTACCACCAAGCGATTCTGTAACCCCGCGAATTTGCAGTCCTACCTGCAGCCTTGATTTCCTCTCCTGGAAAACAGGGGGCTCATGGAAGGTGATCTCCCAAAGGCCCTTTCAGCCCTGATATTTGAGGGAGTCATGCAGAAATTGCTTGAGACCTAGGCTGGGGCAAGTGGCAACATCCGTTGTGCGTTCCCCAGGGGCTAGAGACCTCACACACACGGCCTCTTTAATCCTCAACAGCCCTGTGAGATACATCCCCATTTTACAGATGAGGAATCTGAGACCTCCAGAGGCCAAATGATTCACCAAGGTCACCCCACTAAGAAAAAGACTGAGTCAGATTTGCTGGTGCCAGGCAAACTCCAGGCTCTTTCCAAGATACCAGCTTTCTCTCCAATTATTGGACAGTTGGGGAAGGGGCACGTGCCCAGCGCCTCTTTCCTGGCTGCCCCAAAGCCCCCCCGCACAGCGTTCTAACATCTCATGGCAAGGTCTAACAGAACTCTGCAGCTTCACACCTGGGCTGCTGGGTAGGAAGGACCCCTGCTTCCTTTCCACAGGTTGGGGGGGACAGGTGTCCTCACTTCTTTGGCAAATGTTCTTGACCATACACTGTCCTGAGCCCTGTACCAGGGGCTGGGGAAACAGAAAAATGAGATGACGGTCTCGTAGGGGAGACAGGCAAGCGTGTACAGGGCGATAACTGCAGAGATGGGGGAAGTACGGGCCTCTGGGGGCAGAGGGGAGGGGCCTCCCAGGGCCAGTCAGGGAGGCCAAGCCCTGCCTCAGCCCACACCAAGGCCCAAACAAAAGCCCAGGCTGAGCGCATGGTCCAGCCAGCCTCCCTCTCCCGGGAGGCCACCAGTTGTGGTGCAAAGAGCACGGGGTGTCAGGAGACCTGGGTCCGGACCTAGCGCTGCCACAGGACAGCAGGAAGAGTGACCTTGGGCAACTCCTATCCCTTCTCAGGCCTCCTTTGCCCAACCTATACTGTTCAGGTTGGGGGGCAAAGGGTCAGTGCAGCCGTGGCCCTTGGAGATCCCCCATTGCTCCCGGTACCTCCTTCCCCCATATCTTCCCGAGTGAGGAGCTGCCTCTCCTAGAAGCCCCCAGTGGCTGCTGTCTCTCAACCACCGCAAAGGCCTGGAGAAGGGGCCACTCCTCCCGCCGCTGCCCGCTGCCACTCTCCAGGACCCAGGACGTGCCCCTCCCATTTAGCCCATCTTTCACGCTCTGCCCAGAGCCAGGTGCTCACTAGACAAAGACCTTGCGCAAACCTTTCCCATCTCCCCCATTCTTTGCCCAGCGCTCTTCCCCAGGCCTAGATCCTGTCCCTGCCTCTAACCCAGTGATTCCAAGCCTGAGTCCCTGCCCATCCCCCAGGCCCACACCCTGGCCCCAGCCCCTGCACCCGCCGCGCGCACCGCCCCCGCTGGGCCCGGCTCTCACCGCGCCGCAGCTGCAGCCGCCACATCCCCGGCGCGGGGCCCCGGGCCCCCCAGCAGCCGCCGCGCCGCTGCAGAGATGCTGCACAGCCGCGGAGCCATGTTGGAGCCCTGCAGGTTGGAGGAAGGCCCCGCCCCCGAACCCGGCGGCGGAGGCGGGGCGTGAGTAAGCCACGCCCCCACCGGCTTGCCAGCCTCTCTCTGCAAGGGGCCGGATCGGTGTTCCCGCGGTACTTCTCCCAGCTTTACGGATGCTGGGCGAAGTCGGAGTTCTTGTCCTGTGAGCCCCTGCTGCTCTACAATTGACTTGCTCTGTGACCTTGAGCAAGCCCTTTGCCCACTCTGGGCCTCAGTGTCCACTTTGGTAAAATGGGAGTGTTGAACAGTGACACCAGCAATTCTTAACTGGGCGTTCAAGGATGCGCAACAGAGGGTCCAAAAGCCCCCTGAAATTGTGCGTTTTTCTAGGGAGGAGGGGTGCACAGGCAGTGTTTATCACATTATGAAAGGAACAAACCCCCTAACAATTTAAGACAGGTGGACAAGGCTCTGGGCCGCAGAGACGCTTTTTCTCCATCATCTCCTTTTCTCTTTCCATCTCTGCCTGGGCCTTCTGAAAACCCCCCACCCCCACCCCGCCCAGCTCTTTTGCCTGCCCTCTAAACTAATCCCTTCTCAGTCCACAATCTCCCAGGTCACAGACCTTACTTAGCAGGGGCAGAGAGCCTGCAGACCCCACAGTGGGGGCCCAGGGACCTAACTGCTTCCAGAGGGACATGCATATGTGCAGGCACACCCCCCAAAAGAATGTCCACCCGCTGACCTGTGGTTTCCTCCTGGTATGCTTGGGGTGGGGAAGTGGAGGGCAGGCTGTAATTTCCAGATTTCTTTTGTTTTCTTTTGTTTTGAGGAAGATTAGCCCTGAGCTAACTGCTGCCAATCCTCCTCTTTTTGCTGAGGAAGACTGGCCCTGAGCGCACATCTGTGCCCATCTTCCTCTACTTTATATGTGGGACACCTATCACAGCATGGCTTGCCAAGTGGTGCCATGTCCGCACCCGGATCGGAACCGGCGAACCCCAGGCCGCTGAAGCAGAATGTGTGACCTTAACTGTTGCACCACTAGGCCAGCCCTAATTTCCAGATTTCTTCATCAAATATTGAGTCAGCCTGGCTAGCCTCTGTGCTAAGCTCTGAGACACCAAAAGTGGGCAGAACAACAAGCCTACAGCCTTCTTGGGACTTAAGGCCTGGCAGCAGGGAGAAAACAAATCAGCACTGACTTTGAGCCCCTCCAGGGCAGGTGCCATAGGCCTCTCTCCCCTCACCTTTCCTGCCTGACACATTAAATATTTATTGAATAAGCGACAAATATACACAAAAATATTTTTGCCAACTGCAGTGAGGCTATGAAGAAGTATGGGGAACTATGAGGTCTTTTGATGGGTGGAGAAGAGAAGGGAGTTCCTATATAGACTTTGAGGGTCAGTGATGACTTCTATAAGGAAGTGAGGCTTGAACTATGATTTTTTTTTGGTTTTCTAAAGTTGTTATGCTGAACATGTATTATTTGTGTGATTTATTTAAAAAGGGAACTGTAGAGGGCCAGCCTGGTGGTGTGGTGGTGAAGTTCACACACTCTGCTTCAGTGGCCTGGGGTTTGCAGGTTCAGATCCCTGGCACGGAGCTACATACCGCTCATCAAGCCATGCTGTAGCGGCGTCCCGTATACAAAATAGAGGAAGATTGGCATGGATGTTAGCTCAGGGACAATCTTCCTCAAGCAAAAAGAAGAAGATTGGCAACAGATGTTAGCTCAGGGCCAATCTTCCTCACACACACAAAAATAAATAAAAATAAAAAGGAAACTGTAAATCATCAAGATAAGTGGAAAACCTGAATTGATTGTCATAAACAGGCCAAACCATCAAAATAAACACAATGAAGACAGCAGTGTGGCTGTGTACCCTGAGAACTGCTCTCTGTGTTAATAAAGAAGAGCACAGAGAGGGGTTAGAGACACAGCTGGGCCCAGTGGCTCCTTGGGCTTATCAGAGGGACAAAAAGGGAGTGAGCCCCTCATTCCGGAAGTTAGTGTGATTGAAGGGTTCCCAGTCACAGCCACTCAGGAAAAACACAGGTGGGTAGCTGGAAAAGCAGCAAAGAAGATGTCACTGGTGTCATGTGGTAGAGTTGCTCTCCCCTTAGGAACCAACTGTAGCAGGCATGGAGAGGTGGAAGTGACCACCGCCACTGGGCCTCCCAGGAGGTCTAACCTTGGACCTAAGCTTTAGAGGATAAGTAGGGAAAGTTTGCTAGAAGGGAGCAGGGCAAGGAGAACCTTAGGCAGTGGAAGCAATACGTGCACGATGTGTGAAAGGGTGCCAAGAAGAAATGGCTTCGAATTGTTCAGCACAATGGAATATAATCAAAGGGTGGAGTTGCTGTGGAGGCAGCGTCTCACTCAGTACAAGGAATACTTTTCTAACAATGGAGTGGGCAGCCTTGGTGACCTGCCACTGAATTATGACAATAGAGGCTGCATAGCAACTCATTGGCCATATGGTAGAGGTCATTTGGCAATGAAGCCACAAAGTAGGACCCATGGACAGGGAGGGGCTGGCCCTCCTGGTCTAGGATGAAAATCCTCACCAAATTCTTGGTGTCTCTAACCACCTCTGCTGGGGGAATGAGGGAGGGTTGACTTGTAGCCTGCTCATGTCTGTCTAGGCATTTCCAAGAGGGATTTCCCATCTCCCTCTAGTCAAATTGGGCAGGAGGATCAACCTAGATGGCTTTAAAGATTTTATTTTTCCTTTTTCTCCCCAAAGCCCCCCAGTACTTAGTTGTGTATTTTTAGTTGTGGGTCCTTCTAGTTGTGGCATGTGGGATGCTGCTTCAGCATGGCTTGATGAGCTGTGCCATGTCCGCACCCAGGATTCGAACCAGTGAAACCCTGGGCCACCGAAGCAGAGTGCTCGAACTTAACCACTCTGCCATGAGGTTGGCCCCTAGATGGCTTTAGAAACATGATCCCACCCCTAACTGGGAGAAATGGGAGACGAGTCTCCCTCCCCGTGCCATGTGAACCACAGTATGGCAACTCACTGAAAGTGCATGTTCGAGACCCGCACTCCCGCCCCAGGTAGGGTGACCAACTCATTCTCGTTTACCCCAAACCTTCCCCAGTTTTAGTACTGAAAGTCTCCCATCCCAGGAAAGCCCTCTGTCCTGGGAAACTGGGATGTTTGGACATGCTAATCGTGGCCCTATTTCTCTCCCCAGAACACAAACCCACTCCATCCCAGCATCTCTTCCTTGCTTAACCAACTCCATTTACCCTGCTTGAAGGAGTAGGGCAGGGGGGCTCTCTTTGCGCCACTCAGCAACACGCAATGCCAGTTAACTGAGCCCTTGGTATGAATGAGTCCCTGCTCCATGAACTGTGCATTCTGGGCAGCAGACCAGATAGATGTTGGACAACAATTCCACAAATAAGGAATTAGACCATTTCCAATTACTGTGGAATAAATTACCCCAAAATTTAGCAGCTTGAAACAATCAACATTTATTATCTCACACCGTTCCAAATGGGTCAGGAGTTTAGGAGTAAGCGTTAGCTGGGCTGGTTCTGGCTCAGGGTCTCCCACAGTATTGCAGTCAAGTTGTCAGCTTGGGCTGTGGTCTTCTGAAGGCTTGACTGCGGCTGTGGGATCTGCTTCGAAGGCGGGTTGCTCACACACCTGGCAAGTTAGTGCTTGTTGTTGGCTGGGGGACTCAATTCCTTGCCACATGGGCTTCTCCAGACGCTGCTTGGGTGTCTTCACCACATGGCAGCTGGCTTCCCCCAAAGTGAATGATCCAAGAGAGAATAAGGGGGAAACTTCAAGGACTTTTATGACCTGCCCTTGCAAGTCACACTCTGTCATTTCTGTGTATCCTATTAGTTACACGTGTCAGCCCTGCTCAGTGTAGGAGGGGGCTTTACAAGGGTGTGAATACCAACACGTGAGAGTCATGGGGGCCATCTTGGAGGCTGGCTATCGCAATTAGGTTTTGTACCAGGCCCAACTTAATTATTGGGATTAGACTCAACTCTTCAAGCCATCTTCTATGAACAGCCCTCTCCAGCATCATTGCCTTCTGTCCTAGAATCTCTCCCCCCTCTTCCTCTCTGAGGTCCCTTCCCACCTACCAAGAGTCGGTGACATCTCTTTTTCCTGAACCCATCCACCCCTCCCCTCTCTGCAGGCAGCTGACCCATCTCTTCTCCTCCCTCCCTCCCTTCCCCAGCTGCCCTCGCAGAATCCACCTTCATAACTCGTTGCCAAGCCCTGCTGCCTAATCTGTGAAATGAAATGAGAGCAACCAGGGACAAAGACGGATGGGCAGAGCTAAGCAGAGAAGAGCAGGCAGGTTCATAAGTGTAAAATATGGACAAACCTGCCATCATTTATTCTCCGGGACAAATAGATCATCACCAAATGGGCTGCAGATGAGTGAAGAGACAAATTACCCAGCTGTGGCAGTGTCACCTGCTTCTTATTGATGGGCGTTTGTGCACAGGCCCAACTGCTCTCTGAGAATTGCATCCCCCAGCTCCTATGGGACCCCAAACAGGAGTGACAGAGACAAGAAAGCTTTTATGTCTCTGCCGGAGCATGAGCCACACTGCCAAGTCCCAGCCTTTCTGTTCTGTGCAGCACATGCAGATACGAATTATGCGACTTTGACACAGTGCCACATGAAAACATTAACAAAGTGTCACTTCATGTATAACTTGGAAATCATACAAATACCTGAAAAAGAAAATATTTTAACTCATTAGATATTAAACAATTTCAATGCTGTCTGGATAGAATTATAAATTGAGCTCTTTTTTTTTGGTGAGGAAGATCGGCCCTGAGCTAACATCTGTTGCCAATCTTCCTTTTTTTTTTTTCTCCCCAAAGCCCCAGTACATAGTCGTATATCCTAGTTGTAGGTCATTCTAGTTCTTCCATGTGGGATGCTGCCACAGCATGGCTTGATGAGCAGTGTGCAGGTCTCCTCCCCGCCCAGGATCTGAACCGTTGAATCTCAGGCTACTGAACCAGAGCGCACCAACTTAACCACTCCACCACTGCCAGGCCCCTGGGTGGAATTATAAACTGTGTTTATGCTACTGCCACAAGGTGGCGCCACTGTAGCCAGGAAACGACCACATTGGGTGTCATTATTGAGCAAATTATACTGTTGTTAGCGTGCTTTGGACTCTAGCAAAGCCTTTTTGTGACTCTTGAGCTGTTCTTATGCCATTCGTTGTCATATAAACCACTTTAAAACGCTATAACAGGGCTGGCCCCGTGGCTGAGTGGTTAAATTCGCGCGCTCCGCTGCAGGCGGCCCAGGGTTTGGTTGGTTCGAATCCTGGGCGCGGACATGGCACTGCTCATCAAACCACGTTGAGGCGGTGTCCCACATGCCACAACTAGAAGGACCCACAAAGAAGAATATACAACTACGTACCGGGGGGCTTTGGGGAGAAAAAGGAAAAAAATAAAATCTTTAAAAAAAAAAATAAAAGTAAAACGCTATAACAGGGGCCAGCCCCATGGCCATGTGGTGAAGTTCATGCGCTCCACTTCAGTGGCCCAGGGTTTCGTCGGTTCTAATCCTGGGCGCGGACATGGTACTGCTCATCAAGCTATGCTGAGGTGGCGTCCCACATGCCACAACTAGAAGGACCCACAACTAAAAAAAATACACAACTATGTACTAGGGGGCTTTGGGGAGAAAAAGGAAAACTAAAATCTTTTTTTTAAAAAAAAGAGAAAGAAATAGAATATATATAATTAAAAAAAAGAGCTATAATGACATTCAAGCATTCACAAAAAAGAGATGCTAGTGGTGAAAAACACACCCCCAAATCAATATCTTTGGAGTGGTTATTGGATGTGATAAAACACCGCAAAGAAGACTCAACCACCTGTGACAGGTGGTGCTGTTAGTATCGGAGAGGGCTAGCAGGTAGAGATAAGGCTACGAAGATGCAAAGCAAAATCAAAAGCAAAAATAGGGTAAGATGCCTGCAGACTTACGAGCTGTGGGAGCACATTTCGTTGCCCACTTTACATTCATTCCTATGGAGATAAAAAGATCTTGGAATACGAAGTTTTGAATCATGTGAAGTTTACAAAAGGCATCCTTCCTGAAAAATGTGACTTCCGCGGACCTGCCCAGCTATCCTGGCATAAATGTGGCTCCTGGAAGGGGAGTGTGATGGGTTGAATTGTGTCCGGTGAAATAATAGAAAATATATATCTAGTCTCTGTCCCTGGTTCCTGGCACAGAGCTCCTAAAACCCTTGTAACTTCCGAAGTGATAAAGGCACTAAGAGCAGTTTTTGTTCAAATATTTGTTTATTGACCCTGGTTTCTGACACAAAGCTCCTAAATACCTTGGAATTTCCTGGGTGATAGGAATATCTTTTGTTCTAATGAAGTGATGCTTGGTGAGCTCCTGGATGGGGTCGGTCACCAGAAAGGCCAAGCCATCATTAGAAGCTTGGAACTAGGTGCAGTGGTTACGTTCGCATGCTCTGCTTCGGGGGCCCAGCGTTCACTGGTTGGGATCCTGGGTGGACCTATACACTGTCTGTCAAGCCATGCTGTGGCAGGCGTCCCACAAATGAAATAGAGGAATATGGGCACTGATGTTAGCTCAGGGCCAGTCTTCCTCAGCCAAAAAAGAGGAGGATTGGCAGCAGATGTTAGCTCAGGGCTGATCTTCCTCAAAAAAAAAAAAAAAAAGAAATGAAATGATAATACAATTAAAAAAAAGGGCAGTATTGGAAAAACTGGTGAAATTTAAATAAGGTTTTACTTTAGATAATAGTAGTGTATCTATATTAATTTCTTGATTCTGATAATTATACTATGATTAAGTAGGATGCTAACATTAGGGGAAGCTGAATGAGGATATAGAGAATATTATTTTTGCAAACTTTAAGTTCAATATTAGTTCCAAAAAAAGGTTTAAAAATTATATATATGTAAAAAACACATTGCTATATAAACTACTGACCTAAGAAAAATAAATAAACAAAAAAGCCTTTAAGTAAGGGATCCATAACTTTGTAAAAACAAATAAACAGTAAGTGGGTAGGGAGAAAGTTAATGCAAAGTGAGGCATAAGCGCAGGAAAAATAAGATGAAGCCAAAGATAAGGCAAGGCCAGATACAATTGCCAGAGGCTGACTTCAAATTTGGCTCTGCTCTTCCTAACAGCAAACTCCAGGAAAAAAACACGATTGGCTACATGATTCACAGTGTGTTTAAGACAGAAAAAAAAATTACACCCATGCATGAGATCCTATGCAGCCTTTCGAAATTATATTCTAGAATATTTAATGATATGGGAAAATAGTCATAATATATTAATGAATGAAAAACTAGCAAATCACAAAATAATATGTACTATATGAAAAGAGTGAGCCAGTGGATTATGCAATTTAAAATTTGTTTTTCCTTTGCTTGTATCAGTTTTCTATGACTGTGTAACAAGTTACCACAAATTTAGTGGTGATTACATTTATTATCTCACAGTGTCACACGTCTGGAATCGGGGCATGGCTTAGCATGATCTTCTACTCAAAGTTTCACAAGGCTGTAATTAAGGTGTCAGCCATACCACGGTCCTCATCTGGAGCTCAGGATCCTTTTGCTAGCTCATTCAGGTTGTTGGTAGAATTCAGCTGCTTGTGGTTGTAGGACTGAAGTCCCTGTTTTCTTGCTAGCTGCCAGATGGGGACCACTCTCTGCTCCCAGAGACCACCCAGACTTTCTTCCAACATAGCCCCATACGCAGTTCATGACATGGGTGTTTGTTTTCTTCCAAGCAAGCAGGAATGCATCTCTCTCACTCTCTCTGTCTTGCCCAACCTCTAGACCATCTTTTAAGAGTTCGCCTGATTAGGTCAGCCCCACCCAAAAAAATCTCACCTTTGATGAACTCAACTGATTAGGGGATTACTTCTGCAAAAGTTCTTTTTGCCATATAAAGTAACAAAATCACAGGAATAATATCCCATCATATCGATAGGTCTTGCCCATGCTCGAAGAGGAATAGTATACAAGGCATTGGGTCATTGGGGTACATTTTAGAATTATGCCTACCACACTGCTTATCTGCAATTTTTTATTTCTTTTTTGTAATGCACAGGGATTACTTGTAAAAGAAGGAAAAACAAAATAAAAGTTATTTAAAAAGTAAAAAGCAAATCAGTCTCCTATGAGAAATTAAAGTGCTGGAGCATAAGAGATGTTTTTCTCATGGGTCTTCATAGAAAGGATGCTGTGTGAAGCTTTGTCAGCTAAACCTCTACTGTAAAGACAGTCAGAGTTCCTCAGGGCTGTTTTGCTTTGAGGAAGATTAGCCCTGAGCTAACATCTGCTGCCAATCCTCCTCTTTTTGCTGAGGAAGACCGGCCCTGAGCTAACATCCATGCCCATCTTCCTCTATGTTAAATGTGGGACGCCTGCCACAGTATGGCTTGCCGAGCGGTGTCATGTCCACACCCGGCATCCAAACTGGCGCACCCTGGGCCACAGAAGCAGAACGTGCACACTTAACTGCTGCGTCACCGGCCAGCCCCAGAGCTGTTTCTTATAACACCCTCAGTGCAAGACACTGGCTTCATGCCTATGTGAAGTAAAAGTAATTCTGCAAGTGGTGAAAAATGACAGTCTAGTTTTTGGCAGAGGTGTCACAATCTAGAATTCACATGTAGCATCGAGGATGAGTTAATATAATCTGGAGATGAGTTGACTTATTCTGGGGTTCAGAGATGTGCTTGGGCCGAGTCTTGCCATGAATCTCCTAAAACCATGTGCAAAATTCTATGCATGTGTGCATTCTCTTTTTTTTGTGAGGAAGATTAGCCCTGAGCTAACTGCTGCCAATCCTCCTCTTTTCGCTGAGGAAGACTGGCCCTGAGCTAACATCGGTGCCCATCTTCCTCCACTTTATATGTGGGATGCCTACCACAGCATGGCTTGACAAGCAGTGCCACGTCCGCACCCGGGATCCGAACCAGCGAACCTGGGCTGCTGAAGCGGAACGTGCCCACTTAACCACTGTGCCACCGGGCCGGCCTGCATGTGTGCATTCCTTTGAGGAGAGGGTTCACTACTTTGATCAGATTCTCAATATAGTGTTTTTGACTCAAAAAAAGAATCGTTGATCTAGAGCAGGATTTCTTTATTTCGGCACTATTGACTCTTAGGGCTGGATGATTCTTTGTTGTGGAAGGTTGTCCCGTGCATTGTAGGATGTTTGACAGCACCTTAGCCTTTACCCATAGATGACTGGAGCCACCCCTAGCTGTGACAACTAAAAAAACCTCCAGACATTGCCAAATGTCCCCTGGAGGGAAGGGACATCACTTTGAGAACCACTGTTCTTCTGGAAGAAGGGGAGAATGAAAATGTAAGTCAGACGAGATCTGGATTAAAACAGTTCTGAATGCAAATTGCAGGTCTATCAATTATCCTTTTGGGTAAATTACCTCATTTCAGCTTTATCCAGTTGCCTCATGTATAAACTAGGGATATAATACAATACCTATCAAATAAGACTTGGATAAAGATCAAAAGAAATAAAGCATGCAAAACCCTTTACAGAATATCTTAGATGGTAAGCATCTAATATATGGTAGCTATTAATATTGTTCCCATAGTTGAGACCATAGTATTTTCTCATGTTCTTCACTTATTCATTCAATACATATTTACTAACTGGTGTTTGTGTGTCAGGTCTTTCTTAATGAGCTCTACCTGAACTGTTCCTTCTCAAACCCTTATCTAGTAGGTACTATTATCATCTCTGTTTATTCTTTGTGAATGGCACTTTTAATGCCAGCATAATATTCCACCACATTTTTTGATTCTGGCCTTGGCCTCTCTTCTGAGATCCAGACCTGTATATCTACCTGGATGTCCCCCCAGGAATGTCAAATTTGACATGTTTGGCCAATTAACCCAGTGCCTAGCACCTAATAAGCCTTCCATAAAAACAAGCTATTAGTGGTCATCAATGTAATTTTTAGCCCCTGGTGTCTGATCCACCTCCTCTTTCTATTCCTCAGTGGGTTCCTAGAGTCACTTATTTTCTGTCAGCAGTCTTGGCCCTGGGATAAAGCCCTGATTTTTGTCCCCGTAGGGAGGCAATAGGAGAACACAGTTCTCCCTCCTGCAGGTAAGAACTGAAACAATGAAAATGAAGACACTCCCACATCAGGCCCATATTGTGCTGAACAATCAGCTTGGTGGGGGAGAATTTGCTAGCAGTAGACTGGACGTAATGTTCCCCCACTGCAGCCCCGCTGGGTGTGCCAGCAAATGACTCCTGGGGCCTGGCTGGTGGTTCATGGTGCTATAGGGGCCCATGGCGAAGAGCTAGATTTATGCTTAGTGTAGTTGTAGCAACAGTGTCTGCTCAGTTCTCCAGAACTATAGTTCATGTTTCTTGGGGCTGCAACAGGAAGCAATCTGGAAGTCACAATCAGGGAAGCAGGGCAGTGCAGTGGTAATACCGAGTGCGATAAACCTGGGTTCAGTGCCAGCTTTGCCTCTCATCATCTGGGTGATGGGCAGCAAGTGGCTCTGTCACTCTGAGCCTGTTTCTTCAGCTGTAGAGTGGGGGCGATGCTAACGATGGTTAACACTCATGGAGTGCTTACCGTTCAGCTAAAACGCATGAAATAGTCTCTGTACAATTATTTCAAAATATAATTTTCTAAGTACAGAAAGTTATAACCCCCCCATCACATGCACGTTATAACCTTTGATGGCATTTAAAAAATAAATGCACTTTTATGGCTCTAAAATATAAATCATAGACTACAAAATGAAAAATGCTTTCATTTTTCGACTGTTTTTCATCTCCAAAACAGCAATTTCATAGGATTCAGCCTAGTATGTGCCAGCCACTGTTCTAAAGCTGTATGTATATTAACTCGTTTAAACTCCTCAACAACCCCACGAGGTCGGTACAATTATTACCGCCTCCCTTGATAATCATACTTCTCCTACAGAGAAGGAGAAGATATACGGGGGAGAGTGCCGGCAACCTAATCGGCCTCCACAAGTGATTTAAAAGTTTAAGAAACATAGAGGTCAGTATATGTAATTAATTAAATGCCAAACAGAATTATCCGCCGGGCGTACGAAACACGATGCTCTGGGGCGCCACACTCGACGCGTACTTGGTCCGAAGGCGCTGACTCCCCCGCCCGGGGACCAGTTTCTACGTGATTTCCCGGGAAAGGCGCGCCGGGCTTCGCCACCTCAACCAGTCTTGCTAGAGTAGGCGTACCCCTACGAACAAAAGCGTTCGGAGTGACTGCCGCTATAGCCACTCAGCGCTGAGCCCATGCCCACATCTCCACTTGTGGCAGAACTTCCAATTGGTGAAGTCGTTCTGAAGAAGGCGGGACGGAACAGGGAAAGTCCCGCCTCCCTCGGAGTTCTTAGCCAACCGCGGCGTCTGGGCGGAGGTCGCCTGTTAGGTTGAGCTGTGTGTAGTGATCTTGGGGGCCTGAGGGCGGGGCGGGGAGCAGGCCCGGGGCTGCGGGGAGGGGACGCTTCCCGCGGGTGCGCGGAGTGAGGACGGTGACAGCCACGCACGCACGTGCGCGCCCGGCTGTAGCGCGGCCCCGAGACCTCGGTCGGCCGCTGAGAGGCGCGCGGGGTCTGGTCCGCCGCTGTCTAGGGGCCGGTGCCCGGGCGTCCCCAGCGTCCTCGGCCTGAGTCCCGCAGCGCCGGGCCGTGCCCACCCCGTCCGTGCCCGCCCGCGTTCCCTACCCGGGGCCGTCAGGGCCCGCCCCCCAACTCTCCTTTCCGCTCCCGGGGCAGGGTCCTCGCGGCCCATGCTGGCCGCTGGGGGCCCGCGCCGCCCAGACAGCTCCCAGGCCGGCCGGCCGGCCACCATGGTGGCCCTGAGGCCTGTGCGGCTCCTTCAGGGGGGCTAACAGGCCCAGAGCGCAGGCTTCGGGGCGCGAGGGTCCCGAGCCTGAGCCCCGCGCCATGGCCGGGGCCATCGCTTCCCGCATGAGCTTCAGCTCGCTCAAGAGGAAGCAGCCCAAGACGTTCACCGTGCGGATCGTCACCATGGACGCCGAGATGGAGTTCAATTGCGAGGTAACCGGCCGGCAGCCCCGACGGGCCGCGGCGAAGGGGAGCCCAGAATTCCCTCGCCGGGCCCTGGTGCGGGTCGGGCAGCGACCCGGGCGCCCTTGCCACGGTGACAGTCGAGGTGGAAGCTTGAGGTAGATATTAGGTAGAGATGGCCAGAACCAGAAGGAGCCATCTAGGCCCAGATCCTCATGTTGAAGATAATTGCTGCTTTTTTCAGTAGGGCTTTTGGGTTTGGAAGCACTTCCTGAAGGTTTTCATTCATTGTTACTGCAAGAGGCTGGAAGAATCGGTGGTAGCGAATTCTAGTTTTCCGTGGCAGGTTCAGGTCCAGCTCTATAGAGTTTTGACTTCATTAGATAATATTATATATCCCTGGTGTTAAAAGTTGCATCTCCTTTTATTGGAAAGTGTAGACTTGTTTCTCTTTTCCAAAACTTAAATTTTCTGGAGAAAAAAACAGTTTGAGGAATGAGGTGGTGTCTTAAACTTTCCGTACAGTTTCCATCACGGTGATAATAGTTACCATGTATTGAATACTTTCTAAGTGCCCTACATTCATACATTTAATTCTCAACAACAACCCAAAGAAGTAGGTACCCTATGGGGCCGACCCCGTGGCCAAGTGGTTAAGTTCGCCCACTCCGCTTTGGCTGCCCAGGGTTCGGATCCTGGGCGCGGACGTGGCATCGCTCAGTAGGCCACGTTGAGGCAGCGTGCCACATGCCACAACTAGAAGGACCCACAACTAAAATATACAACTATGCACTGGGGGGATTCGGGAGAAAAAAAAAGAAGATTGCAACAGTTGTTAGCTCAGGTGCCAATCTTTAGGGGGAAAAAAGGTAGATACCCAAAACCATATATCTAGTAAACAGCGAAGTGAGGTTTTTGAATCAAGCTCTTAGCCAGTACAGTACTGCCTCTCATGTAATTTAGGTCCTTGCTACTCAAAGTGTGTTCTGTAGCATGGGCGGCAGTGACTTAAGTCAGGGGTTGGCAAACTTTTTCTGTAAAGGGCCACATAGTAAATATTTTCACCTTTTAGGCCACAGGGTCTCAGTTGCAACTTCTCACCTCTTCAGCTCTACCATTGTAACACAAAAGCAGCCTTAGATCATGCTTCTGTCATGACAGTGTGAGGTGCTCCACTGACCTGGTCCCCTGTGAAACTGGTAAAATTATTTTTTAAAAAACAGCAATTTAAACCCTCTGGAAATGATCCTAAGAGGAAACATCAAGTGAAGAAATATCTTTTCAAGAAAATCTATCAAAATTTGGTAAGAAAGGTGAGAGTTTGTGGTATTTGAACCAAGACCACTACCACCCTCCCTGCTCCCAGCTCAGCAAAGTGGAAATTCCACTCTGACTGCTGTAACCCAGAACACAGCGCTGCCTCTACTCCCAGCTCCCAGTCAGATGGCTTTCTTCCCAGGAGGAGCAGGACTTCAGAGCTTCTCAGCCTGCCCAAGCCTACTTGTTGCTGAGGCTAGGTCCCAGATGAGTGGTTGAAAGATGGGACTTCCGTCTTCCAGCCAGCTCCTTCTTACGGAATGGGGGCTGTACGCTGGGTGTGGCACACTGAGAATACTGTGTTCTCAATTGTTCTTGTCCCCAACCTCAGTTTGTGAGATAGTAGTTCCAGCTAGGACAGGCAAACTGAGAAGACTTCGGTTTAGTGTGTCCTCCATCCCCCATCCCCCATCCCCCAAGAGCTCAGAGGTTTTGCCTGGAGGGAGAAGCAGGATTTAAAACCCTTAGTTTCTAGTCTCTTCATTTGCAACAGAGCAGAGAAGTTTGTGCCTAAGGGTACTCAAGAACTGTGGAGATTTTGGTGAAAGGCAACTGGGGAGAGAGTTGTGGATTTAACAAAGAAAGCAGCCTAGACTGTAGGCCAACTAGTTTGCAGGAGAGAATCTTGGAATAGGACAGCTAGGAAGAGCCCTCTTGGGGTCAGAACAAATAGCACACACTAATCTCAGAAACTGTTTCCTCAAAAGAACTACCTTTTTTGTTTTGTTTTGTTTTTGAGGAAGATTAGCCCTGAGCTGACATCAGCTGCCAATCCTCCTCTTTTTGCTGAGGAAGACTGGCCCTGAGCTAACATCCATGCCCATCTTCCTCTGCTTTATTATTTATTTATTTAAAGATCTTTTTCTTTTTTTAAAGATTTTCTTTTTTTTCCTTTTTCTCCTCCAAGTCGTCTGTTACATAGTTGTATATTTTTAGTTGTGGGTCCTTCTGGTTGTGGCATGCAGGACGCAACCTCAGCATGGCCAGATGAGTGGTGCCATGTCCGTGCCCAGGATCCGAACTGGCAAAACCCTGGGCTGCTGAAGCAGAGCTCGAGAACTTAACCACTCAGCCACCGGGCTGGCCCCATCCTCTACTTTTATATGTGGGATGCCTACCACAGCATGGCTTACCACGTGGTGCCATGTCTGCACCCCGGATCCGAACCGTCGAACCCCCAGCCGCTGAAGCAGAATGTGTGCACTTAACTGCTGTGCCAATGGGCCGGCCCCAGAACTACTTTTTGATTGGATTACTTTGTAGAGCAAGTTATACCCAGGGCATTGTTGAAAATAATAGAACAATATATCACAATGAATGGAGTTTAACAGCTAGGTATGATTAGGGAAAGAAGAAGAGAGCCCTACTAAAACACACTGTCATCCAAGGTGACTGTAGGCATACCCAAAGATGTACCTCTCTGAGGAGCAACATCATAGGCCTTAACACTGAATGAGGAAATTGATTTCACTGAAACAATCTAGCCAGTCACTAAGCAGAGACACAAGCAAATAGTAATAACAAGCCCTGGAGAGGAGGGGACCAGTCCCCAGAGTTGCTATAATATACTATCTAAAATGTCTAGTTTCCAGTGAAAAATTATGAGGCATGCTAAGGAACAGGGAAGTATGTTCCATATAATGGGAAAATCTAGCAGCAGAAATTGCTTGTGAGAGGCACCAGATGTCAGATTTAACAAAAAGGTTTCAAAGTATACATTATAAATATGTTCTCAGAACTAAAGGCAAGCATTAAAAAAGTAAAGGAATATATAATGATATTTTTGCATCAAATAGAAAATATCAATAAAGAGATAGGAAATATAAAAAAGAACCAAATTAGGGGCCAGCCCAGTGGTGCAGTGGTTAAATTTGCACGTTCCGTGTTGGTGGCCCAGGGTTCGCGGGTTTGGATTCTGGGTGGGGACCTATGCGCTGCTTGTCAAGCCATGCTGTGGCAAGCGTTCCACATATAAATTAGAGGAAGATGGGCATGGTTATTAGCTTAGGGCCAGTCTTCCTCAGCAAAAAAAGGGGAGGATTGGTGGCAGATGTTAGCTCAGGGCTAATCTTCCTCCAAAAAAAACCCAAAAAACAAAAACCAAATTAAAATTCTGGAGTCAGAAAGTGCAATGACTGAGGGGCCGACCCGGTGGTGCAGTGGTTAAGTGTGCAGGTTCCACTTCTCGGCAGCCCGGGGTTCACCGGTTCAGATCCCAGGTGCGGACATGGCACCACTTGGCAAAAGCCAAGCTGTGGTAGGCGTCCCACGTATAAAATAGAGGAAGATGGGCATGGATGTTAGCTCAGGGCTAATCTTCCTCAAAAAAAAAAAAAGAAAGTACAATGACTGAAATGAAAAATTCAGTAGACGGGCTCAAGTAGATTCAAACTGGTAGAAGAAAGACTTAGTGTACTTGAAGATAGATTGATATAGATTATGCAAGCTGAAGAGTAGAGAGAAAAAAGAATGAAGAAAAGGTACAGAGCCTCAGAATTGTGGGAGATTATTAAGTGCACCAACATTTGTAATGGGAATACCAGAAGGAGAGGAGAGAGGAAAAATATTCAAAAAAATAATGTCTGAAACTTCCTAAATTTATTGAAAAACAGTGGCTTATACATTCAGGAGGCTCAGTGAGCTCCCAGGAGGATAAACACAAAGAGATTCACGAACAGACTTATCATAGTAAAAATGCTGAAAGTCAAAGGCAAAGAGAAAATCTTGAAAGTAGCAAGAGAAAAATGACTTGACACTTATAAAAGGGAATACCAATAAGATTATCAGCTGACTTCTCAGCAGAAACTGGAGGCCAGAGGCGGTAACATATTCAGTAACATATTGAATAACATATTCAGAGTGCTCAAAGAAAATCTTATCAACTAAGAATCCTATATCCAGGACAGCTAGTTATGAATGGAAAGGACATTCAGAAATGAAGGTGAAGTAAAGACTTTCCTAGACAAACTGAAAGATTTTGTTCCTCAAAGACCTACCTTACAAGAAATACTAAATGAAGTTCTTCAGGCTAGAAGTAAGTGACCTCAGGTAGTAATTCAAATCCACACTAAAAAAACAAAGAGCACTGGTAAAGGTTATTATATAATTATAAAAGACAGTGTAAGTGCATATTTTTCTTCTTTCTTCTCTTAACTGATTTAAAAAGAAAATTTATAAAATAATATGTATATGGTATAGTGTTGGGCCTATAACATATAGAAATGTAATATACTTGCCAATAACAGTACAGAGGAGGTGGGTGGGAGCACAGCTGTAAAGGGCTAAGGAAATGACTGTAGATGGTAAAGTAATAACTATAACAATATATTGTTAAGTTTGTAACTTTAATAGATGTCATATATATAATAATACTACTACAAAAAAGGGGGAAGGGAATAGAGCTATATAGGAGTAACATTTCTACATATCGCTGGAATTAAGCTAGTATAAATCTGAAGCTGATTCTGATAAGTCGGGATTATATGGTAAACCCTAGAGAAACCACTAAAAAAAACCCTTAAAAATATAGTGGAAAAAAATCATTAAATTTAAATGCTTCATTAGAAAATATTCACTTAAGGCAAAAGCAAGTAGTAAAGGAGGAAGAGAGAAAAAAGACATGAAACACATGGAAAACAAAAAGTAAAGTGGCAGTTGTACACCAAATAATTAGAAAACTTAAATGAGATGGACTAATTCCTAGAAAGACATGAACTACTAAAATTGACTCAAAAAAAGAGGCGATCTGAACAGACCTATAACTAGTGAAGAGAGTAAATTAGAAGTAAGAATACTACCCACAATGAAAAGCCCAGGTTCTCTCTACTCAGTAGAGGCCCAGATAGCTTCACCATTGAATTCTACCACACATTTCAAGAACAATTCTTCACAAACTCTTCCAAAAAAGGAAGGGAGGAGGAGGGGAGGGACCACTTCCCAACTCATTTTAAGAGGCCAGCATTACCCTGATACCAAAACCAGACAAGAAAAGAAAACTAGAGACCAATGTCTCTTATGAATATGGAAGCAAAAATACTAGCAAACTGAATCCAACATATAAAAAGAATTATATGCCATAATCCAGTAGGATTTAGTCCAGGAATGCAAGGTTGGTTTAACATCTGAAAATCAGTTAATGTATTATGTCATATCCATAGAATAAAAACAAAATCCATGATCATCTCAGTAGATGGAGAAGAAGCACTTGACAAAATCCAGAAGCATTTCATGATGAAAAACACTCAACAAAATAGGAATAGAAGGGAACTTCCTGAACCTGATAAAGAGCATCTGTGAAAAACCCACAGCTGATACCATACTTAGTGGTGAAAGACTGGATGCTTACCCCCTAAGATCAGGAACAAGAGAAGGATGTCCACTCATGCCATTTCTATTCAACATTGTACTGGAGGTTCCAGCCAGGACAGTCAGGGAAGAAAATAAAATAAAGACGTACATGTTAGAAAGGAAGGAGTAAAAATACCTCTATTCACAGATAACATGATATTATATACAGACTTTAAAGAACCCACTAAAAATCTATTGGAACTAATAAACAAGTTCAGCAAGGTTGTAGGATACAAGATCAATATATAAAAATTGATTGTTATTCTATATACATGCAATGAACAATCTGAAAGTGAAGTTAAGAAAATTCTATTTATGATAGTATCAAAAAGTATAAAATACTTAGGAATAAATTTAACAAAAGAAGTGAAAAACTTATACTCTGAAAATTGTGAAACGTTGAAAGAAGTTAAAGATGATCTAAATAAATGGAAAAATATTCCTTGTGTATGGATCATAAGACTTAACATTGTTAAAAAAGCAATATTCCCCACATTGCTCTACACATTCAATGCAATCCCTATCAGAATCCCAACTTACTTGTTTGTAGAAATTGACAAGCTGATTCTAAAATTCATATGAAATTGCAAGGGACCCAGATAGCTAAAACAATCTTGAAAGGACAAAATGAGAAGACTCACCCTTCCTGATTTCAAAACTTAATACAAAACCACCATAGTCGAGATAGTGTGGTACTGGCATGAAGACAGACATATAGATCCATGGAATAGAATTGAGAGTCCAGAAATAAACCCATATATCTTTGGTTAACTGATTTTTCTTTTTTGAAGATTGGCCTGGAGCTAACATCTGTTGCCAATCTTCCTCTTTTTTTCCCTCCCCAAAGCCCCAGTACATAGTTGTATCCCTAGTTGTATGTCCTTCTTATTCCTTCCTGTGGGACGCCACCACAGCGTGGCTTGATGGATGGTGTGTAGGTCCATGTCCAGGATCCAAACAGGTGAACCCCAGGCCTCTGAAGTGGACTGGACAAACTTAACCACTACGCCACTGGGCTGACCCCCTGGTTAACTGATTTTTGACAAGGATGCTAAGACCATTCACTGGGGGCATGAATAGTCTGTTCAACAAATAGTGCTGAGACAACTGGGTAGCCACATGCAAAAGAATGAAGTTGAACCCTTCACTTCACACACACAAATTAACTCAAAATAGATCAAAGACCTAAATGTAAGAACAAAAACTATACCACTCTTGGAAGAAAACATAGGGATAAATCTTCATGACTTTGGATTTGGCATAAGATTCTTAGATATGACACCAAAAGATGAACAATAAAAAAAAAAATAGATAAACTCAACTTCATCAGGATTAAAACTTTTGTAGTTTGAAGGACACCAAAAAAATGAAAAGGGGCCGCCCCGGTGGCGCAGTGGTTAAGTTCACACGTTCTGTTTCTCGGTTTCCTGGGGTTCGCTGGTTTGGATCCTGGGTGCGGACATGGCACCGCTTGGCAAAAGCCATGCTGTGGTAGGCATCCCACATATAAAGTGGAGGAGGATGGGCACAGATGTTAGCTCAGGGCCAGTATTCCTCAGCAAAAAGAGGAGGATTGGCGGTAGTTAGCTCAGGGCTAATCTTCCTCAAAAAAAATAAAAAAATTAAAAAATGAAAAGAAAAAATATTAGCAAATCATGTATCTGATAAGGATCTTTTTTTTAAAACTACTTTTTCTCCCCAAATCCTCCCAGTACATAGTTGTACATTTTAGTTGTGGGTGCTTCTAGTTGTGGCATGTGACGTGACCTGATGAGCGGTGCCACATCTGCACCCAGAATCCAAACTGGCGAAATCCTGGGCCACCGAAGTGGAACATTGGAACTTAACCACTCGGCCACGGGGCTGGCCCCTGATAAGGATCTTATATCTAAAATATATGAAGAACTCTTTTTTTTTTAAAGATTGGCACCTGAGCTAACATCTGTTGCCAGTCTTCCTTTGTTTTTCTTCTTCTTCTTCTCCCCAAAGCCCCCCAGTACATAGTTGTATATTCTAGTTGTAGGTCCTTCTGGTTGTGCTATGTGGGACACTGCCTCAGCATGGCTTGATGAGCAGTGCCATGTTCACGCCCAGGATCCGAACTAGTGAAACCCTGGGCCGCTGAAGCAAAGTGCGCAAACTTAACCACTTGGCCACAGGGCTGGCCTCTATGCAGAACTCTTATAGCTCAGTAATAAACAAGCAAGTAACCCAATTAAAAAATGGGCAAAGGGTTTGAATAGAGATTTCTCCAAGGAATATATAGAAATGGCCAATAAGCCATCAAGCCATGCTGTGGTGGCATCCCACATACAAAATAGAGGAAGATTGGCACAGATGTTAGCTCAGTGACAATCTTTCTCAAGCAAAAAGAGGAAGATTGGCAACAGATGTTAGCTCAGGGCCAATCTTCCTCACCATAAATAAATAAATAAATAAAACAATGAAATACCACTTTACCACAGTGGGAGCCAACCACTAAGATGACTAGAATAAAAAAAACATATAATAACAAGTGTTGGTGAGAATGTGGAGAAATTGGAATCCTTGTACACTGCTGGTGGTATGTAAAATGGTGCAGCCACTTTGGAAAACAGTCTGGCAGTTCCCCAAATAGTTAAACATTAGAGTTAGCATATGACCCAGCAGTTCCACTCATAGGTATCTACTCAAGAGAAATGAAAACGTGTGTCTACAGAGAAACTTGTACACAAGTGTTTATAGCAGCATTATTCATAATAGACAAAAGGTGCAAACAGCCCAACTGTCCTTCAGGTAATGGATGGATAAACAAAATGTGGTATGTCAATATGGTGGAATGTCACTAGATGCACCCCTGACCCCACCCCAGTTGTGACAAGCAAAAATGTCTTCAGACATTGTCAAGTGTCCCTGGGTGGGGGGAACACCCTCCCCTCTCCTTTCTCCGCCCTCGCCCCCCGCCTTCTCCCCATAGAGAACCACAGATCTATAGAAAGGGATAATAGTAGCAGTATTCAGAGAGGCAGAATGTTATGGTGTAGAGTCTGTCAAACTTCACACATAAATGACCTGAGGATCTTGATAAAGTGGGAATTCTGATTCTGCAGTTCTGTGGTAGGACTGAGAATTCTGCATTTCTAACACACTCTCAAGTGATGCCGATGCTGCTGGTCCAGGGACCACACTGAGTCGTAAAGCAGTAGTAGAAAGTGCATGGGCTTTGAAATAAGACAGACCTGGGCTTGAATCCCAGCTAAACTACTTAAAGCTTAGATGGGATACTTAAGTTCTCTGGACCTCAGTTTCCACATTGATAAAATAGAACTAATATTACTGACCCTGGAAGGTTGTTATAAAGATTCATGAAATGCATAGTGCTGGGCAGAAAGGAATGGACTAATTGGCCTAACGTAGGAGGCTTGGGTCACCCAGGGCACTGCCCTGTTGTGATTTGTCAAGCTGTTGTATCTCACTGAACCTCAAATTTCCAGTAAAATACCTGTTTGTAAACAATATTCAAATAGTTTTTGACAGCAACAGTAGTTGGATTTAAGAAGATAGAGCAAACTCTGAGAGGCGATTAGTCTCTCTCTTACCCTATTTTTATATTGTACATTAACTGAGCAAGGTGCTAATGCAAGCAGATGGCAGATGCATTTTGAAAAAAAGAAGAGAGATGGTACTTGAGGAATTCTTGGCTTTATCGAGGTCAAATGTAGGTGGCTTTCTAAGAAGGACTCAATTTCAGAACCAGTGGTAGTTAACATATGAATCATATTACCTTATGCTAATAAGTTCAGGCTTTTTTGCTGCAGAGAGGGGGAAAAAATTCTCCTTGCACTACTTGCTGCATTGCACAATTGGCTTGATGCTTTGGAGGATTTTTCCACTTGAAGGCTTTGATATTTGTCATTTTGAGAAAGTGGGTGCTGAAAGTAATTTGCCAGGAGGCTAAACGGTTATGTTATTTCTTATCTAGACTGGAATTTTGCTCTAATAATTCAATCTATCAGTAAGAAGAGCCAGATATGAAAAATTTCTCAAAATTGAGTTGTGAAAGATTCTAATACTATCTTATGTTGAAAACAAAGCCCCCTTCTCCCGTGGGTTGGCATCCCAAATGTTTTCACATATCCAAGTGGGATTATGATTGGATTAAATAGCAATGTTACGGATCATTCCAACATACAAGTGGACATAGAGTCGTCCATGACAGAAGGAACTCTCCAAAGGGGAAAATAGAAAGAACAAATTTGGTATTTTTCAGTGAGATGTTAAATCATAGACACTTCAAGATTTGGGCAAATGATTCCCTTCTAGGATGTAAACTCCAGAAGGGCAATGGTGGCTATTTCACTGCTTAGTTGTATATAGTAATAGTACTGTAGGGGCCAGTCCGGTGGCGTAGCAGTTAAGTTCACATGTTCTGCTTTGGTGACCCGGGGTTCATGGGTTTGGATCCTGGGCGCGGATCTACGCACTGCTTGGCAAGCCATGCCGTGGCAGGTGTCTCACATATAAAGTACAGAAAGATGGGCACGGATGTTAGCTCAGGGCCAGTCTTCCTCAGCAAAAATAGAGGAGGATTGGTAGCAGTTAGCTCAGGGCTAATCTTCCTCAAAAAAAAAAAAATAGTACTCTATATGAGGGCACTGAGGAACTTTTTTCTTACTTCAGAAAAAAGATGGTTTCTGCCTTATCGTTGGGCTCGCCCATGGGGTTTAAGCAGTGCCTGTGGATGGCATGGGTGCCACAGATCTAGGACATGGACAGTCAAGGGTGCATGATGAATGCACTCATGCTGGTGAAGAAGGAAGCAGGGCATATGCTGACTAGTACTGCCGTCCCCTGGACCCCATGGCTGCTCTTTTGTGGGAGGAAGAGCTAGGGAATAGCAGTTACTGTGTGCCAGGTACCATGCTGAAGGCTTTAAACGCACTGTCTCACTTGATACGATGGAGACTCATTTATTTCTTCATTCAACAGATAGTTACTGAGTACTCACATGGGCCAGGCAGTGAACACAACCTAGCAGTGATCAAGACCTGCTTAGGAGGTGTGCTGTCGTTGGCTTCATCTTCAGACAGGGAAATGGAGGCTCAGACAGGGCAAATAGGCTGCTTAAAGTCCCAGTGGAGCCACTGTCTATTCGGAAAGAGGGGAGGGCAGGGATGGGTAGGTAATGGGAGAATAGATGGGCACACTGTCAAACTCAGTAATAACCAGTTGCTTATTTGCACCTTGCAGTGGGGCTTTCTAGTAAGTCGAGTAGGTCTTAGCTCAAGCTCCAGTTTTCTCTGAGGCAGCCCAGCCTGGAGGTTACGAGCGGGAGCCCAATCCCCAGCTCTGCCCCTAACCAGCTGAGCGACCTTAGACAAGTTCCCTCAGCCTCTCCAGTGCCTCTGTTTCCTCATCTGTAAAATGAGGATTGTGATAATTCTTCCTGCATAGGGTTGTTACAGGGATTAAAATTGAGTTATTGTTGGTAAAATACTTAGACTAGCACCTGGGGCCGGCCCAGTGGTACAGTGGTTAAGTGCGCTTGTTCTGCTTCTCGGTGGCCCGGGGTTCGCTGGTTCGGATCCCGGGTGCGGACATGGCACCGCTTGGCAAAAGCCGTGCTGTGGTAGGCATCCCACATATAAAGTAGAGGAAGATGGGTGTGGATGTTAGCTCAGGGCCAGTCTTCCTCAGCAAAAAGGAGGATTGGCAGTAGTTAGCTCAGGGCTATTCTTCTTCTTCAAAAAAAAAAAAGAATAGCACCTGGCCCAAGGTAAGTTCCATTTGAAGGTCGTTATGTAAAAGGAAGCAAGTGCAGGGCCTCATCATTTGGCTCCCTTTCCCAGCCTCCTGCCCTTCCTCACATAGCCCTCTTTGCTCTGGACCTATTGTCCTGGTTGCTCTTTCCTGAAAGTGCCAAGCTCTCTTCAGAGTCTTGCACCTTGGCATAGTCTGTTCCCTTTACCTGGAATGCCTTTCTCATTTGTCTGCTGGCATAGATGTTCTCATTGTCCTTCTAGGCTCTGCTCAGGTGTTCCCTCCTCTTTGTACCCGAGACTGCCACACAGCTACTAAGTGATAGGGCTGAGATTCGAACCCAGGTCACCTGCCTGCCGGGCCAGCCCTTCTGCTATACTATGCTACCCAAATAGGAAGCTCCAAGTAGAAAATGGGAGAGAAAAAGTTAGAGACCTGGAGAGAACTTAAGTGTTTGGTAAACAGGAAAAAGAAAGTAGAATTAGGAGATCTTTCGAAGAACTTCCTAACTCAACAACTGTTTGTCTATGGCATTATTTTATTGCGTTTGGTGTAAGAGAACCATTTCAGAACCATTTTGTGAACTTGCCAGTGGGCTTAAATTTTTGGATGATGCATGCTATGACTGATAACCCCTGCTATATTGCTTCGATGGCTGGTTTGTCTTTTTGAATCAAATGGACATTTTTCCATAAGTGAATCCTTTTCACTTGAATGGTCTACTTGGAATTCCTTCCTTTGACCTAAAATGAAACTTATTTTGTAACAGTTAAGCGTTTTCTAGTTGCATATTTAACATGCTTTATGGTCAGAATGTTCTTCTCTATATTCAACCTGGTGTCTTCTCATAATACTTGGTGTTCCACACAGATAGCAATTGGTTAGCCTGTCTATTCTGAGACCCTTTCATGTACATTGGAAAGTTAGTTATCTAACTTTTCCACCTCCCTCTCCATCCCCCCTCCCCTCTGCAGTCAGTTTTGGAGCAGCCAGTATTTGAGGTGTTGGATGCACAGAAAGATATTAAGAGGGAAAGTCTCAGCTTTCCATGGTGCTCATATCTAGTTAGAGAAACGGGACACACGTGAAAAGACAACACAAGGGAGTCTATATATATCAAATTGAGGGTGTGTTGCTGTTGACAGGGAAGGAGGAATCACCGTGCAGTGGGGTGAATGGGAAGCACCCCCGCTGCCTGCCCTGGCTTTGAAGGCAGGTTGTGTCCACAGATGCAGGGGGAGGAACGTTCCTGTCCATGGGTCAGTGGATGTGGCTCGAGCAAAGGCAGTGGATGGGAATTCTGTGGTTTGAGGAGGGAGAAGGGAGAGAAGTGTTTGAACTGGTAGGTTCAGGCCACATATTGGAGGCCCTGGAAGGCCAGATTAAGGAGTTTGTATTCATCAGATGCAATGAGAGCTTTGAGATTTTTACTAGGAGAGTGGTTTAAAATGGTCGGCATGCAGAGTGATTTGCAATGTTTGGGGATGGGGCTGGGGAGAGGTTGGAATAAAGGAGCCCAATTAGAAGACAACTGCTTTGGGCCAGGTGTCACACTGAAACCTGAACTAGCTGGGGGCTGGGACAAAACTAGGCAGATGGAAGGGTCCGGTGAATCCGAAGGCCGGGGCACCAGGAGGACGAGGCCAGGGATCAGGGTCTTCTGTGACCAAGAATGAGCAGAACTCCTAGGGCCAAGATTCAGGAGGTACCAAGGTCCAAAGCCAGTCCTAGAGCCTGAAGGCCAGCCAAGCAGGAGGCGGTTCTTGGGTCAAGCCTGGCCAAAGTTGGGCTCAGGAGGTCAGCATACCTTACTGTATCCGGTCCCGGTGCACAGTCAGAGTGTTACTTGTGTAAAACCATTGAGAGCCCTGAACTGGTGTTTGAACACCTGGCTTCTAGGCAGAGCTCCTCTGTGTGACCCTGGGTGCGTCTCTTCTTCCCTCCAGGCCTCAGTTCTTCATCTGAAAAATGAGGGAGAAGAATTTGATTTCAAAGGCCCTCAGCTTTAACATCCTTTTTCGGGTGATCTGGGCAGAAGCAGCTCATTGCACAACTCCCTCTTTCATATTTCCTTCTTAGGTAGGAAGTCCTCTCAGGATTTGAGCATGTAGGTGTGAGAGAATCTTCTAGAGGACAGGAAGAATATTGCTGAGGGAACAAGAGCGGGCGTCCTGAGAGAAGGGGTAAATTGGCGTGGGTAAAGCCCTCCCACTGCCTCTTGTCCTCCTTGGACTTACCTCTAGAAACTTCAGTTGCCATGTCTGTAAAATGAGGAGAATAATAGTATTTTTCTTATAGGATTGTTTTAAGGCATGAATGAGATGGACCTTTATGGGCACCTAGCCCAGGGCCTGACCACAGTAAGGGCTTGGTAAATGTTAGCTTCTTATGCTGTCATGAGTTGGGAGTCTGGGAACAAAGAGGAAGAGTCTCACACTAGAGGCACTGCCAATTTTGTCCTTTAATCTTCCCCTTCATTTTCTTTGAACGTTCTTCAGGTTATCCATGCCTTTGTAATTGTAGACTCTTCAGACTATAATTAGTCTAAACATAATGAACTTTACCTTATGTCTTATTCCATGTTGAAGGATCTTCTTTTTTGTAGCGTGCTATATAATTGATCTCTATTTAGCTTGATGTCCACTGTGATAACAGGATTCTTTTCTGATTTCTGTCAATAGTTAATTATTCTCCATTCTTTTGTCCCCAATGTGTCATTTTGAAATGCTTCTCTTTCCTTTGTTTTGAATGACTTCTCCAATTATTCATGCTAGTTTTGCATTCTTGTCCAAGAACATTTTGGGTGCTTGTTTATTTTTAATTTCAGAAGTTAAAGCATTTGAGGTCTTAAAAATGCAGAATTGAGTTTTCTCAGAGCTGCTAATCTTTTTAGCCAGCTGGTGATGAGGCTTCTCTGGTTTGTTACAGGATGATGTGTTCTATCCTCTTGTCTGTCCTTTGTCTAATTTAGATTCTAAATCCACGTTTTAGTACATTTTTAGCATGTAAAAATTTATTACCAAACTAATACTGACTTCGGGGGAAAAAAATCTTTAATCAAATCTTCAGTCACTGTGCTGAGACTCAAGGTGCTTGTCCCAGTTTAGGAATCACTCCAGCACCGCTAGGTGGGGTCAGAGCACATCGTTTGTAAAGGCATCGGGCCTTTTTCTTCTTCCAGCTCTCACTACAGTTCTTTTTGTTTCTTGCCAAATCTGGACCTAGCTTTGGAAAATTCACAAAAACTTTCTATTAGTGAATTACTTTACTTATGGCTTTCCCACCCACCTTGCCAGTTTTAGTCTCCAATTTTTAGTAGTTTTGATAATTTGGCTTTCAGATTAAACTCAAAACTGAAGCCCAGAGTAATTACTAAACTTATCTGATCTATGGTTTTAAATCCGCCAACAGTGTATATATCTAGCATCCTACTCATGTTGATTTGAGATTAAATCAGCCTCAAATATGTTAAAAAAAAAGTCTTCAGTCCACAGTAGTTCTCATCCATCTGCAGAAATTTTTGCTGGTCCTACCCACTCATTCTGTACCTTCCAATCTGTTAAAGTCAGTGTCCTTATCATTGATGACTGTGAAACTTAATCAAAAGGTTGAGCTAGAAACAGAATGTTTAAAATTTCTTTCTGGGCTAGGTTGTGGGTTCTCCGTGAGCCGGTTTGCATGAATGGATTATGCTCTAGCTCTGATATGCTGAGAACTTTTTTGAGGGAATGCACTTTTAAATACAAACTACAGCTTTTGCAATGGCCAGGACACGACGAATTACTCGGTTGGATAATACTTAGTCATGGATTGTTATTTCATAGTCTGCTAGTTTTACCTCATGTTTAGACATTTGAAATTTAGCTTAGTGTCTGTCTGCACTGAATTTACTATTGTTTCCCATTTGTAGCTCTCTGCAGAATTTTTATTCTCAGTATTTCAAGCATTTGTAACCATTGATAATTGCTGAATATCAACAGTGCGCTAGGTGCTAAAAGCTCCTATTTTTCAGCAGCCTTATGATTCCCGTTTTTGTTACATTAGAGAGCTCATTGTTACACAGTCACCTCTTGATTATCAGGAGTAAGGAACACGATAGCAATAGCAGAACCTGAGTAAGGGAAAAGAATGTAGAAAGCACACATAACTTAAATGTTAAGTGTCATTTACACTCCTGAAATTGATTTTAAGATACGGACTGGGATGTTAAAGGGTTAAAAGAAAATTATTATAGCAATGAAAAAAGTCCTACATGGTTTCTGCAAAACTGTCTCAAGGTCTAGACTCAGAGGGTGTTAATCGTGAAAGACCACTTGACGGTTGTGGAAACTGAAACCCAGAGAGGTTAGGTGATGTTCCCAACACAGCGGGTTTGGGTGTTTTATAGCTATTCGACAAGGCCGTGATTGCCCTCATGTTGTGAACCAAATTCCGAAGACAGCAATGGTCTTCTTTGCTTTTGTGGGATTGTATTGCTTTTATAGCACCACACTGTATTGTTTCTTTTTGCTTTGTCATCTGTCAGCTGACTTGGAAGTGCCTCATCTTTTTCTCATAGCATCATAAAATCTCGGCATTGCAAGGGGCATAAGAGATTGACGAATGAAGAAATTGAGGCCCAGTGGAGCTGTGTGGCTCACCCGAGGTTTTGGCTTCTGTGGGCTAGAGGGGGATAGTTTAGGACACAGATCCCCTCTCTGGGTTCATTCCTGCTGCCGTGACCTCTCTCCACTTCAGCAGAAACATGCCAGAAGCTGCACACATATGACTCCCGCCTGCCAAAAAAATTATAATTCATTTTGTTTTGAAAGACTTACTGGAGTTCAAAATCTCCATTTTGTGGCTTCGCAAGGTGCTATGATTTGTTTCTTACTAGATTCTTTTGTTCTCTGGAAATTTTTCTTGGTTGGTTCTTTGAGATTTAGATTTCCTTGCCAAGGTATCTTTAGAGAGAGGAAATCACTATGTGTCACCAAAGGGGGAAAATATATACCTTAAGGCCCACTTATGCAATTAGAATTTTAATAAGGAGTGTCATAAAGTCTTGCTTCATTACAATCACTACTTAGAAAGCTCTTCTACTCAGAAGCCTCATCTAGTTATCATCATCATTATCATCAACATCATGAGCCAACCACAAGCATTTATGGAGTGGCCACATATTGTGCAGGACTGGTGTGGGTTGTGGGAGAATTAAAGTGTGCTTGGGACTGGTGGTGCAGTGGTTAAATTCACAAGTTCCGCTTTGGCGGCCCAGGGTTCACCAGTTCGGATCTCGGGTGCAGACTTATGCACCAGTTGTCAAGCCATGCTGTGGCAGACGTCCTACATATAAAATAGAGGAAGATGGGCCCGGGTGTTAGCTCAGGGCCAGTCTTCCTCAGCAAAAAGAGGATTGGTGGTACATGTTAGCTCAGAGCTAATCTTCCTCAAAAAAATAAAAAATAAAAATAAAGTGTGTGTATGTGTGTGTATAGTAGCCCTTACCTTCAAGGAGTTTGTGATCTGCAGAACTGGAGGAAAGACAGGAATCTTGGGGAAAGACAGACAGCTCATTTTTCCGTGTATATAAAGTACATACTGACTCATGTACCTGGTATAGTACCGGGGTGGGGACAGCCATGGGATAAAGGAATGGATCTTAGAAAGGTCTGGTTATGGATAAATGGAAGCACGTAGGTTTGCTGACTTGGGAGGGCGCAGGCTGGGTTGTAACAAGGCAGGGCAGTTGGTTGAAGGAGAGAATTGGTGAAGGGCCTTGAAACCAATAATTTAAATAGATTCGGCAGGGGCCGCCCGGTGGCGCAGTGGTTAAGTGCGCATGTTCCGCTTGGGCGGCCTGGGGTTCGCCGGTTCGGATCCCTGGTATGGACATGGCACCATTGGTGAGCCATGCTGTGGCAGGCGTCCCACATATAAAGTGGAGGAAGACTGGCACGGATGTTAGCTCAGGGCCAGTCTTCCTCAGCAAAAAGAGGAGGATTGGTGGCAGATGTTAGCTCAGGGCTAATCTTCGTCAAAAAAATAAATAAATAAAAATAAATAGATACATAGATTTGGCATACTAACAGAGATGGTTGGAAGACTGGGAGAGGAAAATTACTTGCTGTGGTAGATTATGGCAGAAACTGACAGGGCAAGAAATTGGATTTGGGATTTTTTTTGCGAAGAAGACGTTTCAGGTTTCTGAGATTTTGCCCAGATTTAGATGAGGGATGTAGGGGTCATGATGAGTAGAGCAGAGAAATGAATCTCTTTTTTTGCTAAAATCCTGTTTCTATTTGGAGGATCCCCTTTTCCCCTTATGTTGAGAAATAGCAGCTGAGTAGGAGTGGTGCATCCTTTAATTGTGACAGGAAATGGCATGATAGTTTTGGAGTTTTAAGTTCATGAGACACGAGAACCTGCTTGTGTGGTGCTATGATACCACACCCTGAGGTGGGGAGTGTCGGTTTTATGCTGGCATTATTGCACTTTTTGTCCTCTTTGATTAACCAGAATAGATTTTAATGGAACTCTCATTATTCATTTGCTGCACAGGAGAATCATTTTTATAACCCTTTCCATTGTGTTTATCTTGTAAATTGAGGTATTTGGCATCTATTTTTTTCAAAACGGACAAATAAAAGTTGTACTTAGGTTTGGATCTGGTCCGTTAGCATCTTAAATTCTCGAGTCTTCTATAAGTAGGTTCTTGTAGGCCAGCCACGACTGCAAAAGTCAGTTAGGGATAAACATTGAGAGGGGAAATCGCAATCACCCTTGGGTTTCCATTTCTGAGATAAGAGTAAGCACGCAGCACATGTCCTGAGCCTGGGGAGGCGCACTTCCTTCTGTTGCGCTATCTGAAAGGGAGCTAACCTTTCGACAATTTCTGTGGTAAATGCTAGGGTGGCTTGTGAGCTAATTAGAAGAAACCCTGATAAGCGAATGCTGGGTTCGTTGGTTCTCTTTCATTTTCTGTGGAGAGGCAGCCAGTCAAACAGCATTCCTTGTGTGGCTGATTATCTTGTCCCCCAGACCTCAGTGAAACGGAATACTGCCTCTCTGGTACGTTTTTCCAGATTTGAGTCTTCCCCGTAAAGCTGAAGTTTCTCTGTGTGTTCTAAGGCATTTCACATACGGAAGCCAAATTCGGTTCTTTTTCTTCAGGGAAGTTGTTCTTTTCTTAGCCGTGGCCTTTTCTCTTCATGTGGCTGGTTTCCTACTCACCCTACACAGTCGTATCAGCAAATGAGAGGGCTTCAATTGCCGATGGCTGCCTGGCCCAAAGGAAACAATGGGAGAAATGCAACGTGAAGACTGTGAAAGCGGAAAACAAATCATAGTTATAGGGTTGTGAGTCTATGCTTGGCCAAGTGTAAGATGACTCTCATGAACGTTATTCATAATGCTTCCCCAGTTAATAGACCCCAATCAGCCCTGTAGGTTATTGGGGCCAGTTACTTCCTACAACAGAAAAGTCCTGCATTCCAGCTACGTTCCTGCTGTGGAGGGTAAGTGCTTAGTGCTATTTACTTAAAACATTCCAGGTTGATAAATTACAAGCACTTTACTCTGGGTAAAGCTCATAAATTCAGCCCCTACAAAAAATAACAAGCTGACAGCACTTAGTCCTGTTTATAAAGTTCATACACATCTATCTTTGATACAGGCACGAGTGTATATCTGTGAAATAGCACTGCAGCCTGTAAAGTAATGGGAGCGCACAGCTACAAAGCAAGAAGCATCTTACTTCCAGATTCACCACCATTAGCGCCTCTGCTTGAAGGGCATCTTGAGGACAAGGCCTGCGGAGCAGGTGCTTACACGCCGTGGAGTCCAGATTTGTGCTCCTTCCTGCCTTTCCTCTCCCTCAAATCACCTTTCACACTTCCTCCACTTCTCTTTCTCTGTCTGCCAGATGAGCGTGTGCCTCTGAGCCTCCCTCTTCTTCACTAGGCTGATGTGAGGTGAGGAGCTGTAGTGGTGTCGGTGGAGCAGTTTGAACACTTTGGCAGGTGGAAGGAGATGGGTTTAAATGAAAGTTTCATCAGAACCAGGAGCTATTCTGTTTTTGGGCAGTCTATTGAGGAAAAATTACACACCCTAACAAAAAGGCCTTTAAGTAATATGAGTGCAAAGCCTGAAAGGCTTTATGTGCGCTCAGGTATCAGAAAAGGAAATATTGTAATGAGAAAAATAAACTTGAGACTCATCCCACTGGTCGTGGCTTCTTAGAACCCTGGCAGGTATTGTTATGGGATGTGTGACTGCTCAGAACCAGTGCCTCAGCAACCTGGTTCCTCATCAACTGTGGAGAGTCCAAACTATCGCATGCGTGGGGCCGAAGCTGCGTATTCAGTGCTGCATTGAACATTCAGTACTGCAGATAGGATAATTATGCTGCTTGTCAGATCCCAGAAAAGTGCAAAGAACATTCCTTCACTTTGCAACAGCTTGGACCCAAGCAGCAGACATGCTGTTCCCTCTGGCTGGCGTGACCTTCCTTCCTTCAGCCCCTTCACCAAGGGCCAGCTACCGCCTGGCTTTCAAGACCTAGCTCAGACAGCGTCTCCTCAGAGAAGCCCCTCACCCCCCGGACCCCAGGCCCGAGTCATGTTCCCACCGCACTCTGTTCTCTTAGCATTTACCAGGTTGCATTTTCGTTATCCATTTACCTGTCTTCCCTGTCAGACATGAATAGGAACAGTGTCTTGTCCTGAATTCATCATTTATCTCTTGTGCCGGGCACAATGACTAGAATGTAGTGAGTGGTCAATAAATGTTGGTCAAATGAGTGATAGCATGGTTAGCTCGATGAGAATTGATGGTGTCCTTTCTGATCTGTCATCCATCATCCATGGAGTGAAACAGGACTGGAGGCTTTAAACAGGATCACTTAAGAATATACGGAGAAGAGGCAGGGTTAGAATGAATAATAACTACCCTTTATTGAGTATTTACTATGGGCCAAGCACTGTCTTAGGCTTTTTTAAATGTATTAATGCACTTAATCCTTAGATCAATCTGCTAAGACAGGTTCTGTTTATTATCCCCATCAGAAGCCCAGGAAGTTCAATAACTTGCCCAAGGTCACACAGTGACAACACTGAGATTCATCCCTTTATTAGATAACCATTGCCTATCTATGCCTTTTAGACTGGTTCCTGGAAAGAATTAAGCCCTAATGTCCTGAGGCATCCATCTTATATAATGATTTAATTTCTCTCCTGTGTTTCTAGAATGGTACTTGTTCTGTTCCATCCTTGGGAAAAAGGAGAAAACAGTCATTCACATAACTTTCTGTGTTCTGAGGTTCACATGAGAGACAGAGAGATAGATGACAAAGAATTGGTTTTAGATTCTAGTTTTCATCCTTTTGGAAGCATAGCGGTGTTCTCCAGTCTATTCATCCGTCAAACTGAACTACCATACTTTCATTTCCTGTGAGGACCATCTAAGCTTTTTTGCCTCTAGACCTTTGCATATGCTGGTCCCTCAGCCTGGAACGTACTTCCCTGCTCACTCTTCCTTCCCCAAGCCCAGTCTTCACTTGGCTCCTCTTCCCCACCAGGAGAGTCAGTGTAGATGCCATTTCCCACTCCTCCAAAATTATTGGAGGACCCCATAGTCCTAGGTATCCCTGTTGTGGCACTCACAAGTGTTGCGGTGCTGAAAACCACACCTGGAGTTGATTTTTATGTGTGGAGCGAGGGAAGTGATCATTTGTTCCTGATTCATGCCCTAGACCTGTTCTGTGAGAGCAGAGACTGTCTCTTTTGTTCCCCATTTATCCCTTGCACCTTGGGTGGTGCTTGGGCACAATGTATGTTCACCAAATATTTATTGAAGGAGCGGATGAATGGGGGTTAATTTTGCTTTAAGTTTTTGAGCCTTGGGTTTTTGAAGGCATCAGGTCTTCCATTGGACGGCCATTGTTTGCCGTGTCCTGTGTGTACGTACTCAGCTGGGCACTGTGGGGAACAGAGAGATGACTGATGTCGCTCTTCTTCTGAGGTACCTACAATCTAGGGAGATATTAGGATGACTTCTCAGCATCAGCACAGTGCAGTGGATCACTGATAAAACTATAAAGACAAGCCTGGTCATGTGCATGAGTCGGCCGGCACCAAGGAAGCCCCATTCACATCCCAAGACCTCCCTTCACGGGGTGTCCTGAGAACCACCAGAGCAACTGTGACCAATGGTTCTTATCTGTAAAGATGTGGAAAGCCAGATTAGGAGGACTAAGCAAGTCTTATACATTTGGGGAAGGGCATCTTGACAAGTACAACCTCATGTAGGTAAACAACGTGTTGGAAGTTTAGATTTAACCCAAAAGAAAAACTTCTTAATTACTTAAAGATAGAACATTTTCTTTTATAAGTAGAGCTACTTTAAATCATATGTATTTAGGACTTCTCTCTACCTGGTTTCCCCAGGCACCTTAACTTATCCTGTCTAAAACTTAATTGCTCATCTATTCCCCTGAAACTTGCTGCTTTTCTTGTATTCCATTTCCCCTTTAGTGGAACCACCTGGTGCTCAAGCCAGAAACGCGAGTGTCCCTCTTGGTTCTTTCTCCTCCAGTCCCCACTGGCATTCAGGCACCAGTTCTGTGAGTCTGCCTCCTTTCCATTTCTCAGGCTGTCTTCTCTCCCTCCCACTGCCTTCATTAAGGCAGGAGTTGGCCTCCTTTCTGTCCTTCTTGATTCTAGTCTCCCTGCCTCCAACCCATTCTCCATCCTATTGTCAGAGCACATTCTAGAATGCAGATCGGATTCCATCACTCCTCTGCCCAAGAGTCTTCACAGACTCCATGGCGACCCACCTGGCCCGCATCACGCTCCCTTCCCACCAAGCCCCCTCCTAATTTCAGGCTGTGTTTCAGCTCTACCAGATGACTTGCAATTCCCTGTAGATATCATGATTTCTTTTTCAGACTTATTTCCTTCTCTTCTTCGTCTAACTCTCACTTGTTCTCTAAAGAGTTTTCTGACCAGGGTCCTTGCTTGAGTGTCCTGCGGGGACCATGCTTCTGCCATTTTGTATCCTCAGTGTCTCACATTGCTTGGCACATGGGATGTGCTCTGTAATGCTTGTTGAAAGAATAAATGAGAGGTAGCAGAGCCTTTAATTCACATTGAACTGTGAACAAGCAATATCTGACTCTTCTAAGAGTGGTTTTGTTTCAGGGTGGGAGAAGAGTGTTAAGACACTGGTCACTTGCTGGAAAAGGTGGCTGGGGAGTGCTAGTGGAGAGCAAGACAAAGGAACCCTACAGAGCAGGAAAAGAGATGCTAGAGGACCGGGGGTGTGGAGGGGTGGGGGGGTGGGGGGGTGGGGGGGTGTGGGTGTGAGTGGGGGTTACCTACCTTAGATCACCATGAAAAAGGCCAGTGTTGGCTTTAGCAGGCTGCCAAAGAATCTGCGACTCAGTTTCCTTCTTTGAACAAAAAGGGGATGGGTGTACAGTAGGTAAATTACTCACCCATATTTCCAACTCTGACACTATGATGTTGGAGTCAGAGTTAAAAATCTCAGTAGGGCATTCTGAATCGGTGTGAGGATTTTTCCCGCTCTCCTCTCTTTATTGCAAGTTCTGTAAGAACAAAGACATTGTCTCTTTGCATTCAATAAAGATAATTTTGCATTTTAAAAACAAAGAAGTAGAAAGGAATTTAGGGAAATTGCACTTATATGATGTTTGAGAATTTAAACTCCCGAATCAGGAGATTCACTCATTCTCTTCACAGCTTTCGCATACGTGCACTGCACATCCCACTTGCAGACGGCCCCATCGTGCCAAAGCACAGCCCAGCCGTGGCCGTGAGTTATGGCAGATTGGGAATCGTTACCTTGATCTTCTTGGCCCTTGGGTGTTTAACTTCTCCAAGTTAGTGTCTGTTCTTTAGTGTTACATTATCTTGTAGCAAGGTAGTCATTTATAATTTATATACTATGTACTGGCTTAAAATAGAGACAAGAGGATAATCAGCATCCTGAAGCTTCTAGTTTTCCAAAACAACATTTCTTTAGTGAAGTCTGCCTGTAGGAATTAAAACCTGCTGTGAATTAAAAAACCGTTTGTCCTATTGTCGGACTGGGAAATGGGGGTGCCAACAAGCATTGTTAAGTCTTACAAAAGTGGAAGGAGATCTTCTTTTAAAATAAAACTTGTCATTTTATTTTATCCTACTCAAAGTAATCTCTTTTTTTTTCGAAGATTTTTTTTTTTTCCTTTTTCTCCCCAAAGCCCCCCAGTACATAGTTGTATATTCTTCGTTGTGGGTCCTTCTAGTTGTGGCATGCGGGATGCCTCCTCAGCATGGTTTGATGAGCAGTGCCATGTCCGCCCCCAGGATTCGAACCAACGAAAAGGGCCGCCTGCAGCGGAGCGTGCAAACTTAACCACTCGGCCACGGGGCCAGCCCCTCAAAGTAATTTCTAACGACTTCAACCTTTGTAGTGTTCCCGGGGCCCCACTAAAGTCACAGAGAGGGATGGGACAGAGGTAGAAGGACATCTAGGAGAGGCAGCCCCAGTGAAGGACAAAGCCATTCCGTATCCCAACCACTTGTCTGCTGCGGTTTTGGTGTCCTTCCATCTAGGCGGCTGCTTTGCAATTTGACTTTGACTGTAAACACGGAGAAGGGATGGGCTTTCCTGTTGAGCACCTTGTAGAGAACACACTGTTCATTCACGTATATTAAAAATAGAAGGCCTACTTGAAAAATCCCCTGTAGAATCAGCTTTTAGCAAAAGCCAATCAGATATTAGAGATCTAACTTATTTTTTCCTTCTGGCTTTTATAACAAGTCTCTGAACCCTACATTTTTTTCCTTTCCTTTCATTATGCATCTGCAGCGTACCAGGACATTGGGTGGAGATTTCTAACGAGGGCAGGAGAAAGACAGATGCTTCTGCGCTTGAGTGGTCTTGCTCTTCCAGTGTCAGGCAACTTTGTATTTGAATCTCAAGATTATTCTTATTATGATCATCATCTCTGTGATGTGTCTCATCTCACGTGCACATTAACTGTACCCAGGTGTACATTTGAATGTCCACCTGAGAGTTGAAGGCTATTGGGGTGGGGGGCGAGCACCGGCTAAGTATGGGAACATCCTGGGTGATTTAACTTGAAAACCACAAGGTGGCAACATTTACTAAGCTGCTGGGCATTTTTTTCCCCTATTAAGATGTTGAACTTGCTTTTCCAGCTATAAGACTGAATAGGTGAAAGAAGGATTTAGCAGCCATTGATTCGGGTCCTTTTGGAAGTGAGGCTGTAGGATAAGCACACTGCAGTGTATTGGTGTCTGTTTATCTCCTGGGTTTAGATACCTAGAGTTTGAAATTGCTCCTCGTAACTGTGGGACTGTGGGCGGGTCACCTCCCCTTTGGCCTCAGTTATGCATTGTGATAGGAGAGACCTGTGATTGTGCTGAGTGGTCTCTAATTGTTCTTTTTCTTCATGATTTATGACTTTGGTTACAATTTCCTCCCCTATGTTGCTGTTTAAAAAAACTTCTGGTAAAACCAGTCTTTAAATTTAAAAAAGCTCTAGCCTTTTTTTCAAAGGACAGGGTCATGATTTTTTTAAAAAAAATCAATGACAAAATCTCAAGAAAATTAATGTCCCTGGAAGCTAGCCATGGCCCTAGGTTAACTCAAGAGGCTAGACTCTCCTAAATGAGGATGCTTATTTACCAGCTTTCCTAAATTAGCAGCTTTGGGGATATTAAGATCTGTAAGGAACTGTCCAAGGGAGGTATTGTGCATACTTTGTAGTGATTAAGCCATTAAGCTCTAATTGGTATTTTCCCGCTCCTGGTTTTGTGTAGGATGCTTTAAAATTGTTTAGGAATTCTGTGCTCATCAGCCATCTTAGTGTCATTCCCATCTTTCGGAATCCGGGAGTATGGAACCCAGAGAAAAGGTTTTTGTGCCAGTAGATTATGACCTTTGCTCACAATGCCTTTCGCTGTTGGTTTTTATGTTGCAGATGAAGTGGAAAGGGAAGGACTTATTTGATTTGGTGTGCCGGACCCTGGGGCTTCGGGAAACCTGGTTCTTTGGACTGCAGTACACAATCAAGGACACCGTGGCCTGGCTCAAAATGGACAAAAAGGTTGGGCTGGAACTAGATGAAACCAGTGGACTGATGTGTGCTCTGCTTTTTCCCTGAGCATGTGCCTAGCTTATTTACTCTTTATGAGGCATTATAGGTGCATAGTAGAGAACGGGGCAAGTCCTGAAGCGAGTCATGCAGAAAGCAGGTCCTGGAGGTGCCACAGGCCTTCTACTCCTGTCAGGCTCTCCTAGGCAAGCAGGTCCAAGCAGGATTGAACTGTGCCATCCCTGGCTTCTTTACTCATTGTCACCAGGCTGATTGCTTCTGGCTTTATGCTGTTCAGTTTATTGAACCACTAGTCGGGCTTTGTGAATAAAAATTACTATTATATTATCCTTTTTTTTCAATTTATATCTTTGAAAGATTTTCTTGAGGCTCATGTTCTTTAGGGAATTTTTTAAACATCTTTTTGAGAAACACCATGGCCCAACTCGATTTAATCATTAATGTGATCTAAGGAATAAAGAGTGCCCTGGTCCCCGTGGTGAAGGAAGAGTGTCCATTTTGTCCCTCTGATTTTCTGGGGCTTCTGAGCATGGTGGATAAGTCTGGGCTCCCAGCAGTTCTCATGGATATTGCCTAGGAAAGCTACCTGCTGCTTGGGTTCCCATGTGCACACAGGATATCATTACCTGTTTACCTGCCTACCTAACCATGAAGATGTTGGAGAGCAGGGCCATGTGCTTTTGTCAGTAATTCCTAAAAGACCTCTGAATCTCAAAGTAAGTCAATATCTAATTCTTTTCCCAAATAATTCCCCCTGCAGTTACCTAGCTGATTTTATTTTCTAACTACAGGGCATGATAAACAGTGAAAGCCTCCCATCTTTTTACCAGTTTGACTCTAAACTCAAGTGTTCAAATTATGTTTATATACGTGCTCAGTAATCTGAATCTTCATGTTGGAATCCCCGATAGTTAGAAATTTCATATGGTAATTCCCAATGATCATGAAGATCAAACTGCCACTGTGTACCAGTGTCAGCAGGATTGTCCTAGATCAGGTTTATTTTGAATCTCTTAGGCACTGCCACCTGGAATTTTGCCAGGATGATGGAGAGTTATATATCAAAGACTACAAAACATTCTGTATCTTTTTGTGAATCTCAGCAAAGTAAATTTTAAATCATACCTGAGTGTTGGCTAAATGGATATTAGATTGGGGGCATCAGGAACCATGGAACCTGCTGCTCAAAGGAAATATACTATGACACATGTTAGTGGAGCCTTGTAGCCTGTCACATGGCATGTTTATGTCCTGAAATGAAATTCATTCTGGAGAGCAGGTGGTTCAGCTTTTTAGTGGGTGGATGAAATAGTTAGAAGATTAAAGGCAGTGTGGTTTACTGACTATGCTCAAGTATTTTGTGGGGCATCTCTAGAGGTTCCTTGAAACAAAGGGTTGCCACGATGGACACGTTTCACTTCTTTCTCAGTTAATGTTTAGATGATTTCACAAAGATCCAGTTCATCATCTCTAAGCTCCATTCTAATATGGACCTAAATGTTTGGGGCAGTGAGAAAAAAGAATAAAGGCAGATTCCACTACTTCAGAAAATTAAAAGGCCTTCAACCTACCATAAAGGATAGCACCCAAGACCTTTGAGTTATAAATTTCTAGTTTTGAACTATCTCTGTATGTAGCCTTGAGAACATTTGTGCCCTAGTAATCTTAAAACTCCACTCACCCCTTGAGGATATTGATTAATTGGGTTCAGAAACGCCATGTGAACTAAGTATTACTTCTTGTTATAGATGGCCCTGTGAATGCTTCAAACTGTACAATTACAACCTTTGGGAGGTGGGATGAATTTAGAGGGGAAAAATATTTATACAAGTTCCTGCACAAGGTTCTTTGATGGTGGCATGAGAGAAAGAGGTGCCAATAATAGAGTTGCTTGTCTTTTGCTCTGCAATTCTGCAGGTGCTGGATCATGATGTTTCAAAGGAAGAGCCAGTCACCTTTCACTTCCTGGCCAAATTTTATCCTGAGAATGCCGAGGAGGAGCTGGTTCAGGAGATCACACAACATTTATTCTTCTTGCAGGTACACCAGTCCATGCTACCCCTCCTAATTCTGAGAAATCTCACCAGGCATGGTTGCAGAGGCAGCCTGGATGAACCCCTTGGAGTTAACCACAAGTGCCTTCACGTTGCAAAAATGTTTCACCTCTGGAAAGTCAGTCCCTTTGGTTTTGTAATGGAAAGACTCTTCAGGGTGGAACTATACTTGAGCAATGAGAATTGGTATCAGATGAATTTGCAAAAGTATGATGGTGAAAGAATAGATACAAGTAACTTGCAATCTCTTTGAAGATGGATCTTGTTTTCTTCTCACTAACTTAAAAATACTCAATAGTTGTAAAGGAAGTCTAGAGAGAGAGTCTCACAAAGAGTAGTTCTTCCAGAAATTCAAAATCTTTTCTCTCTAAGACAGAACTTCATAACTCAAGTGACGCTTGGTTAATCCCACGCTTGTGGAACTTTACACATTGTGCTTCTTTGTCTGTAATTGTCTGATTTCTCCCTTACTCCCTCATTAGATTGTAAGCCCCTTAAAGGCAAGGCTCATTGAGTGCACAGTAGGCATGCCATAAGTAATTGCTCAACCGAACTGAAGAAATTAGGAGATCCATAATTATAGGTTAAAAGACAGCTAGTTGACCATCTCGGGGCACAGTGAGGCGGGGGTTAGTGTGAGGATGAAAACTCTGTCAGTTTTGCTTGTGTTCTCACTGCTGGATCAGAGTGCTTCCCCAGTTTCAAGGTTAGTTACAGGGATTGGTGTTGGAGCTGCTTGTGTGACTAAAGGTGCCCGCTGTCAGTAACAGAAAAGATTGCAGCAGGGGTGTTAATGACATGATTCCCCAGAAGTAGATGTATGGTCTGTCACGTAGTTCTCCTATCATTAGTTTGACCCTTAGATTATTGCATTCAGTAAACATTAAGTCAAATGTAATAAAACCCCCCAAATAATGTCTTTTACAGAGAAAGTTTGCAAAAAAAAGTGTGAGTATACACACATACACACATACATACGTACGTACATATATACATATACATACTTTCCCAAGCCTTACATTTTCTGGCCAAAGGGAAGCCCTTTCAGTTTTTCTGTAGTGTGGCTTTTTTTTTCCTTTGAAAAGAAACCAAGGGGTTAGGAAGTTGCCCTGCTTCGAATGAAACCATTTGATTTCCTAGGCCCAAGAATGACCTAGCATTGTAGAGATGGCTTTCTTGGAAGCACTTGGAAGCAGTGCCCATCCCTCATGTGACTTTGGCTTAATTTTCCCTCATACTGAAATATTGGAGTGTTTTCATGGCTGAGCAAGGCAAAATTTACTACTTTTCTGAATCTGGTGACTGTTGACATCTGTGAAAAGAGTTGGCTTTCCTGCTGTGTTTATTTCAGCATGCTCCCACTTCACGAGGCTCTCGTGCCTCTATGTCTGGAATGTCACATGCAGCACCATTCTAAGAAATTAAATGCAGTGATATGTTAATTCAACGTTATGGCTTGAGAATTATATTTCCTGGACCTCACATGTACTTAAAAGTTTAATCGATCAAACTTTATTGCTTCCTTTTTCCTTAGAGCAAGCATATTGAAAGTAATGGGTTTTTTCTACAGTCATAACTCAGTGGCCTTGCTGACTTTTGTCTTGTGTTAAGACTTTAAAGTAGACTCCATTTCCTCTAGTGCTGCGTATGCTCAGCAGGGGCCGAGGCTGCAGTCACCACCAGAGCTGCTCCTGACACTTCTTCAGTTCACAGCTCTCCTCTGTCACAGCCCAGATGTCAGTCTCTGTTTTAACCATGAAGATTGTTTTTCCTCTTCAGCATTTGATCACGAACAGAAGAGATAAGGGTTTTTTATGCGTAGTCATCTTACCAGTAACTTCTCAATGCCTGAATTCCCAACCTGTCTGCAACAGTAAAAAAATTGTACCCTTTGTCAGAAAATGATTAACAGGCTGGTTTGGCAGCCCTCATTAGAACACCCTGCAGCCATCTGCTCTGACCGGCCTGCATAGCTCACTTCTACGCACACAGTATCATGTCTCCCTTGTTGCCCCTTTCAGGTAAAGAAGCAGATTTTAGATGAAAAGATCTACTGCCCTCCCGAGGCTTCTGTGCTCCTGGCTTCCTATGCCGTCCAGGCCAAGGTAGGCTCAAAGAAGAAAAGTGCATTCTTCCTGGGCATTAAATGCATGTCATGGGATCACTCCAGTCGTCTCTTTCTTTGGATTTTCCAGGATGCTGAGAGACTTTCCCCAGAAATTGAAACGTTATGGAACTTGTGGACTGGGGGAACCACTGTCACTGTCCCAGATTCTGTATAATCTTGTTAGAATATGTGTGTATAAATGATAAGTGTACAGCTTGATGAATTTTCTGTGTAATCTCATTGTGCGCATCTGGTTAATTACATTCACTGGGCCAACCCCTCTTTTTATTAACCAGGAAGAATGAACTGATGGTCTTCAGTATTGGCCATACATGGCCTTTGGGTCAGAAAGCCCCAGCCCTTATTCCAAACTCATCTTCTGAGGACCAGCAATCCGGCGTGTGGGGACTATGCCACACCCTAGAGAATGCCCTGCTTCCTCTGCCCCACATGGGTGTGCTAGCTGTGCTGGTGGCTGGGCACTGCAGGCTCTTTGGTCTAGTGAGCCCAGGTGAGCTGTCTGGCGATCTGACAGTCGCTCAGAGAGAAATCACTGTGGATTGGCAGTGGTGGAAAGGGATACCACTGATCTTGTGTTTTTGTCCTTTCTGTTTTTATAAGACCAACTATAGGGTCAGCCCAGTGCTTCGTGTCCCTCAGATATCCCACTTCAATCACATACTCCTTCTCTTGGTCCCTCTGCTTCCTCCCTTTCAACTACAGCATAAGATGTCCCCAGAATTGGGACACCTTCATTACTTCAGTGATTTTTCATAATCTTTTCAGTTGTTATTTTCCTTTTTAGTTAGGGATGTCCATAAAGCCATTTCTCTGTAGTGTTATAAAAATTAATAAGACACTCCTACTTTTTTGAGTAGCATAATGCAATTTCAGATCAAAGCCAGGAAGTAACTGGCCTATCATTTAGAGAGGAAAAAAAGTCTGTTCATGCTGGTCAGACGAACAGAAGCACCAGAATCCATTTAATCGTTTGATCACTTGTCTAATATTTGCTGAGTATTCTTCACCAGGCCTGAGGAGGGGGTTGTTGACTCTGTCACAGATACAGACACTGAAGTGAGTATCTGCTCTCAGTGATTTGCCCAAGGTCATCTAGACAATCTTGGGTAAAGCTAAGGGCAGAATTCATGGCTTTGGGATTGCATTTTGTGCCTCCTCTCTTCCACCACCCAGGAAAATGAGTAATTGACAAAACAGAAAATGGGCCTTGATTCAGCAAAAACATATGCTTCCTTTTATGCTTTGATTAAGAATATTAATAACAGGAAAAATGTGTCCTTTCAATCAGTATCGCCCTGACAGTGATGAAGCAGTCATTGTCGCTTTCATTAAATCTGAGCACTTCCTGGCCCAGAACCGAGTTGCTGTTTCACATGCTTTCTCCCCAGCTGAGAGGAGACCCAGCCTCTCAAGGACACTACCTCTCTTTGAAGGGCTTCAGTCTCAAAGGCTCCATTTTCTTTGCATGGATTTTGGGCCATAAATTCAAAGGCCACTTGAGGAAAAAAAGAACTTTTCAGGGAACAGGCAGATGTTTGCTTAAACAGATTTCACTGTAGGAAAGCCCTACTAATTTGGATCCTACTAATTTAGAGATGAAAGTGATTCACAGACAGCATATGTGGTTCATATGGAAGAGGATGTTCTAACTGTTTTTTCCGGTGTAAATTTTCAGGATCTTACAAATAAAGGTAATCTACGGCTTCAAGCCTGCATTTGGGAAACTAAAGATTATTATAACATGCTTCTACTGTCTAGGTTAATATTAAAAGGATATCTCTGATTATGGTATTGATAAGCTCTTACATGTCTGTAGTGTTTTACCGTTTTGCAAAGCATATGAGTATTTTGTGCAATGCTCAGTGTAGTCTTTTTCGTAAGCCAAGGCTTGAGAGTATGATGCCTGTTTTGTGGATGCAGAATTTAAGGCTCAGAAAGGATTAATAATTTGTCTCTGGTCACAATACTTTATGTTAATTCTTTTATGGAATTTGTAGCTACCTCTTGATGAACAGGACTTGAAGCAGAACAAACTAGAGGTTGGAACGGGGATGAGAACCTGGGGTCTGGGCGCCTAACCCAGCTCTTTGCTCTTGCCCCTCACTGTCCAGTACCTGAGGGAGACCTCTGGGTAGCCCGCACAGCCTTTCACTAAATTCCAGATTCATTTCTATGGTCACATTAATCCAAACTTTTCAGTAAATCATACCAGTTCCTCCCATCATATTCAGTCTGTATTCTTCCACAACCTTTCTAAAAAAGAAAGGAACTTTAGAAGTGTGGAGGGGAAAGCAAATTGAGCTTATTAACACATGGAATGTAATTATGCACAAATGTATTCATTGCAGTATTTCAGCTGTTCGAATGATATAGACACAGTTAATTCCAAAGCATAAAGAAACAATTACCCTCAAAGTATAAATACAAATATTAATCACATGGTTCAGTTAACAAGAACCATATTTCTTGGTTGGAGTTTGAGTAATGTTTGGATCAAAAGTATGAGCTGGGTTTTTTTGTCCAGTCACATGACACACCAAACCATCTTGCAATATTTTAAGCCACCTGTTGGATTTTATATTGACAATTTGGTGTTTGAAATGTATTCTTATTAAAATTGACTTTGGGAGAGAATGGTGTGTAATTTAGCAGTCTTGCAGTGCTGGCCTGCAGATTCCTAGTGTTCTGAGAGAGAAAGGAATGGTGGGAGAGAGAAGCTTAGTGTTTCTTAGTACTCTTTGATGCAAATTAGGGACAGAGTGCCAAAAGGCAGTTCAGTTAAGAAGTTGCATATATGTAAAGTATATGTAGAGAGTGGCAAGAATTGAGGCTGAAGAGGTTTGCAGGGGGCCAGATCATAAAGAGTCTTAACTTTATGCTGTGGGTGATATCAGAGCCCAGGAAGGGTTTGTGTTTTATACAGTTCCTTTTATGGCTGTGTAAAGGACAGTTTGGAGTCAGACAAGTTTGGAAATGGGGAGACCTATTAGAAGGCTGCATTGGTCATCCTAGTGAGAGACTGAGGCCTGCACCTCAGGCAATGGTCAGTTGGATGGGAAGAGACTGAATTAAAAATATCCAGGAGGTAAAAGTTGATATAAATGGTGCTATACTCTGCATATCCCCCCACTTTTTTTTTTGCTTATCCTTTTACAAATTGACATTTTTTCCCAGTCAACATCAGTTTTGAGATGTATCATGTTGTATGTGTAGCTGTAGTTCATTGATTCTTACTGCTGTATGGTAGCCATTGATGAATAAACCTAATGTATCCACCCCCTTCTGAGAGAGAGAGAGATGTTTAGTTTCTATTTTTTCCCTCTTACAAACAGTGCTTTACTGAAAATTCATTTATGTGATTCTTTGTGTACTTTTTCCCTTTAGGGTAGATTTCTAGAAGTAGAATTGCAGATATGTCCCTGAATATAAAGAACGCTTAGGTTTATAAGAAAAAGACAGAAAAATGGTGCAAAGAGTACGATCAACAGGCACTTTGTAGAAGAGAAAACGAGAATGGTCAGTAAATATAAAAAGAGTCTCAATCTCATTAGGAATCAAGAAAAAGAAAAATTAGGAGCCTGCCCTGTGGCCAAGTGCTTAAGTTTGCATGCTCCGCTTCGGTGGCCCAGGGTTTCGCTGGTTCGGATCCTGGGCATGGACATGGCACGGCTTGTCAGGCCGTGTTGAGTTGGCACCCCACATGCCACAACTAGAAGGACCCACAACTAAAATATACAACTATGTACTGGGGGGATTTGGGGAGAAAAAGCAGGGGGAAAAAAAGAAGATTAGCAACAGTTGTTAGCGCAGGTGCCAATCTTTAAGAAGGAAAAAAAGAAAAAAATTATAGCAACAATAAGGTAACATTTCAAAACCAAAAGATTGACAAGGGTTAGTGAATCGGATAGGAGTATTGTTTGAACTCATTTACTTGCTGGAAGGGACCGTGAGTGGGCATAACCTCTGGGGGAGCGATGGGTGTGGCAGGGGCCAGTCAGATGAGGAGACACACACTCCTGAGTCCCCAAAATTCCACTTCTGAGTGGCTGCTCCAGAGGAACCCCGGCACAACACACCCTTTTTACTAAAAACTGTGAGACCCACCTTGTTTTTTTAAACTCCTGAACAGTATTTTATAGAAAGGAGAAACTGTGGATTATGTAAATATCTCTTTATTGGTAGATATTTAGGTTTGTTTTTCTTTCTGTTATTTTTCTATTATTTAAATGGTTACAGTGCACATCCTTGAATATGCCTGTTTGGGCATATATGAACAATATATCTCTATGATAGATACCAAGAAATGGCATAAATGGGTTGAAGGATAAGAACATTTAAAATTTAAATAATGCTATGTGAAAGAAGCCAGGCACAAAAGGCCACATATTGTGTGATTCTGTTTATATGAAATGTCCAGAATAGGCAAATCCATAGAGACAGAAAGTAGATTTAGTGGTTGCTAGGGGATGGAAGGAGGAGGAAATTAGGAGTTACTGCTAATGGGTATGGGATTTCTTTTTGGAATGATGGAAATGTTCTAGAATTAGATAGTGATATACTAAAGTATACTTAGTATACTAAAACCACTGAGTTGTACGTTTAAAATGTACAGTTTTAACAATGTACAATTAACAAATGTACAAATTAATGTTTAAAATGTAAAATTTTATGTATGTGTGTATTGTATGTGTGTAAATTTTATATCAATAAAAAAATTCAATAGATATGGCCAGATTGCCCTCTAAAAGTGTCATCCTAATTTAACTTCTAAGAACAGTGTGTAAGAATACCTTTTTTTCCACATCGTCATCAATAGTGGATGCCATCAGTCTTTTAAATTTTTGCTAATCTGACAAAAATAGATTTTTAAGAGGCTTCATTTCCTTGATTACCATTGGGGCTGAGCATCTTTTCTTAGATTTACTGGCCATTTGTATTTTTCCTCTGGGAATCAAGTGTTTATGGCTTGCACATTTACTACTGTGTTGTTTATCTTTCTAATTGATTTGTAGGAGTTCCATATGTTATGGGTATTAACCTTTTATCTTGTTTTTTACATGTCAGACTTGTCGATCTTTTTCTTTTTATGTTTTGAGTGACTTTTAGAATAGCTTCACCAACCATTGTTATATACATGTTCTTCTATATTTTGTTCTGGTATTTTTATGGATTTTCATTCATAGGTTTAAGTATTTAATCCATCTGGAATTTAGTGACTGGTGTGTGGTAGGGATCTAACTATTTATTCTATATATGTATTGATCAAATCTTTATGTTTTGCAAAATCCTGTTCAGAGCATTTAGGCTAATTTTCCAGACCTACAGGCAGAGGAAAGTACTTAATATCCAGAAGAAGCCTCTGTTTAACCTAAGAATTGACTCCTAAGAGTTTTTTAAGCAGTGAATTACCTTCCTGAAATTAAATTCAATTTGTTTATATCAGGGGTAGATCCAGGTTTTGTGGGGCCTGAAGTCTATGTAACTTAGGGGGTTCTCTTTAGTGCAAGAATACCAAACGATGAATATAAAATTGGGTCCAGGCCCATGCAGGTGCAGACACCCAGGCTTCATTAGCTTCACAGTAAATTCACTCCCAGTTATATTATCAGGTTGCTTCTGTACATAAAAGGATGCCAACAGCCATCTCCATGTATGGAGTGATGTGACTTTCTCTTATATTCACCAACTCCCGCAATTTAAGGATTTTCTTCTTTTGTTTTTTAAAGAGACATTTAAGAGCAGACACATACATCAAGGTGGCTTTTATGTTGTAAGTGGAGTTAGTCCAGTGGAGAAGTCCTTTCAGCAGGGTCTTTGCTGCCTCTGCAGTGCTCAGATGTAACATATTTGATCAGTGGAGTAGCTGGGAGCTCAGTATGATAATGTGGATCGTTAATTTTGCAAGCCTTTGGAACCTGAATTTACAGCTTTAACTTTGCATATCTGCTTACCTTTGCATTGGAGTTTGGTCAGCACTGTTGAGAGGTTTGCAAATGCAACTAACAAGGCTTTGTTTAGCATCCTACCCCTTCCAAAATCAGAGAGGCAAACAGTGACCAGCGTCATTATAAATAATGCAGAGGGTAACAACTAATACCTGACATTCAGTGTGAACCAGGCTCTATGCAAAATGCTTACCTGGATTGTCTGACTTCGTCCTTATTACCCGCTACGGGGTAGGCACTATTGTGATGCTTGCTTTCCAGATGAGGAAGCTGAGTTTTAGAGAGAGGCTGCTTTGCTCAAGGCCTCAGAGGATACTCCAGAGCCCCCCACCCCTTTAGAAATCCTCTAAGACCAATGCTGTCATTTGACAAATCAGGAAACAACAGACTTGGAGACATGACACATCTTGAGTTTTTATCTTTTGACATCAGGTTGTATTGAGTGCTATGTGTCAAGCATAGTTTTTAAAATTTTATAGGTATTATTTCATTTAATCCCCACAAGAGGCCTGTAAGATAAATAGTGTTATCATCTGCATTTTACAGATGAGAAAACAGACAAAAATTTCCAAGGTGACAGATAATAAGTGAAAGAGCTGGGGCTGAACCTTAAGCAGCTGGCCTCCAGAGCCGGGCTCCTCTGTGCTCTGCAGCTGCCTCCCAAGAGAGCACCATTACAGCTCAGTCCAGCTACTGCCTCGTTGCATCCCCCGGCCTTTCAGAGGTCAAGAGAAACCAGGCTCCTTCAAGTTAGACAGGGTTACAAAAATTGTGGCATATTTTAAATGTTTAAATTTGATGAATTCTTTTAACGCTCAAAAAAACAGCGCAATGTAATTCTGCTACCCACAAGATAATTATGAGGTTCATAAAAACTGTTAATTTATGGGGCAGGGTGGTGTGGGAATGAGGCATGATGTAAAGTTGATGGCGAACATCTTTCCATCCCATGAGTGTCTGTTGGAAAACACAACAGAAATCTAGCTTGAGGCTCTTTGTGAATGAGAAGGTAGGCTATGTACTGACCCGATTTGGCGGTACGTAGAGCCAGCAGCCTTGTGCCTGACCTTTTCTTTTGTTTTTTCAATGTGCATGGCTAAAAGGATAAATGTTTATAGAAGATTATACTGAAATACCGAGCTTTGTTGTTTTTGATCAAAAGAAAAGCCCCCGGATCCTGATTGACAAGAGACAGGCTTTGATTTCATGTTCTATATGTTTCATGATTAGTTTCTTTTAAAAACAGTCCTTCATTTTTGATTATTTCCTGGTGAGACTTACGTTTTCTAGGAAAGAAAAGGATATTGCTTCTTAAGTCAGAAAGAAATTTCCAAGTTACTGTTCCTGAATGAACACATTAAAATGCAGGGCCCGTTTCTGGTCCCACCAGTGACTTGCTCTGCAGCTTTAGGGAAATCAGTTAACTTTTTGCTTGTTTCTTTGTCTGTACAATAGGAATAACAGTGTTGGCATCAGATTTTTCCACAGCATTTTTTAGAGCCTTGAATGAAAGGTATTAAAAATATTATCTGCATTATTCCCAGCTCCCACCTAGCAGTTAGCTCCAATTACCAGCCACTTAGAAGCATTTGTAGGTAAGACTCTTATCACATGTTGCTAATCACAACTTTCACGGTTGTGTTTTGTAGTTTCATTTCAAAAGCTAATGTTTTGATAGTGACTGCTTTCTTTGAGAGTTAAAAAATTCTGCCCCATTTCTATACAGATGTCACATTCTTAGCACATCACCCACCCATCACCTACAGGATTATGTAACTCTGTTCATCGATATAATCAGCTTTGTATTTTCATCCAAGGATAACAAACTAGCAAGGTTGAAATCTTGACTTGTCATCAGAATTGAATTGCTCCCCGGAGCTGGGAGGGAATGAGACTGAATCGAGCCGTTCAGAAATGGCAGTTGTCTTTAGAATCTCAATTGCCTGGTCTCTCTTCTCCTTTCAGTACGGTGATTACGACCCCTCTGTTCACAAGCGGGGATTTTTGGCCCAAGAGGAACTGCTTCCAAAAAGGGTAAGAAATAAAATTCTCTGTTTGGGAAGACATAGCAGATATATAGTCTACAAGAAAGCTAACTGAAGGACCTGAAGGAATATTGGAAATACACGGCAAGAACATTTTTATAAATATTTTGTAACCAATCTTGAATGAAAAGTGTGGAATCTCTGTTAAGAGTATTAAAATGCAAAAGTTCGTGGAATCAGTTTGGGGTTGCCAGCACTAGCATGGCTTGTCGATTGTTGTTTCTGAAAGGTGGGTGAGCTGCACTGATTCCCAGGGAGGAGCGTGGAGCAGCACGTGTTCAGGCTGGGGAATTGAGCTGTTTGCAGCTATGAGGGGTGGATGGAGGAGATCGGTTGGGGGTGGGTATTGTAGTTTTTAATCCTTGGTGTTGTTCATCTTGTTCATTAGCCACAGAAGCAGGCCCTCCCTCCCTTTTCCTGCTTCTGATTTTATAGCTCCACTCATCTGTTATGTGTAATAAAGTCCTGCTCCTCACCTTTCCCTGACTTTCCCTGCTCCTTTGATGGCTCCTGTGCAGGCAAAGGCAGCAGCACGCACAGCCTGCCTCAGCTGCGTGGCCCAAGATTAGTGAACACTGCTCCTGACTGAGCCCCTCCTCTGGGATGTACAGCCCAGGAAAGAGGGGCCGCTGTCAGGCAAGGGGTACACCTGGGTCTGAGTAGTGGTGCAGCTTTCCGAGTTGTGACTCAGATTGAATGATGTTTGTTTACACACCCATCTCTGCCTGTGGCTGGCTCCCTGTATGTGGCTTTTTAAAAATAGCTTTGCTGTTTTGTAAAAATGATGCATAATTATAAAAATGGAAAACGGTACCAAAACTTTCTTTGTCGATGGGTTTTTTATTTTGCTCTATTTTTTGGTAGGTAATAAATCTATATCAAATGACTCCAGAAATGTGGGAGGAGAGAATTACAGCCTGGTACGCAGAGCACCGAGGCCGAGCCAGGTGAGGCTGCTTCATAATCGGTTTACATTTCTTGATGTATTTTTTTTCTTTTTCTTTTTTTAAGATTTTATTTTTCCTTTTTCTCCCCAAAGCCCCTAGTACATAGTTGTGTATTTTTAGTTGTGGGTCCTTCTAGTTGTGGCATTTGGGATGCCGCCTCAGCTTGGCTTGATGAGCAGTGCCATGTCCGTGCCCGGGATTCGAACTGGTGAAACCTTGGGTCGCCAAAGTGGAGCGCTCGAACTTAACCGCTCGACCACTCATAATTGTATGAGTAGTTCTAAGGGTAGATTCCTTAGAAGAGTTGCTGAATGAAAGGATCTGATCATTTTGCATTTTGACAGGTGAAAATTTGTATTAAGTATTAATTAGCATTTCCCTGATCATTTTAGGAATTGATCATCTTTTCATCAGCCTTGAAAATTTTTTTCTCTTCTTTAAGTCAACTTCTTATCACATGCTTATTTTTTTTTAACTTTTAAAAATGTTTAACATATATACCAAAAAGTGGACAAGTCATAAGTATACTTACTGCTGGATAAATTATCACAAAGTGAAAACACCGTGTAACACTAGGTGACAAAATATCACATGACCCCCACCACTCCTCCTCCTCGCTCCCCAAAGGTAACCACTGTCCTGATTTCTCATTCCATAGACTAGTGTTGCCTGTCTTAAACTTTATATAAATGCAGTCGGACAGTTTCTGTATTTTGTGTCTCACGTCCTTTACTCAGCATCGTGTTGTGAGATTTGGGTTTGTGGCATGTAGTAGTTGTTTTTCTATTTTCATTGGTATGTGGAATTCCCTTGTATTAATAAACCACAAATTATTTCTCTATTCTACTATTGATGGGCCTTTAGGTTGTTAGGTCTTCTCCTGTTTTTTTCTCTTGTAAATAATCTCAAACAATTTTTCAGAGTAATTGTACTAATTTACATCAGCCTTGTGTGTTTTTTCTAGTTACTCTACCCACTTGCCAGTATTTGGTATTCTCTCAGGTTGAGTTGTTTAAATTCATTTGAGAGCATTTTGAGATCAGAGAGAAGGAAGAAGACAAGATCATAGGGAAACTTGAGTTAAAATTTTTTTTTTTTTGAGGAAGATTAGCCCTGAGCTAACTACTGCCAATCCTCTTCTTGCTGGGGAAGACTGGCCCAGGGCTAACAGCCGTGCCCATCTTCCTCTGCTTTATACGTGGGACGCCTACCACAGCATGGCTTTTTACCAGGCAGTGCCATGTCCGCACCTGGGATCTGAACCGGAGAACCCCGGGCCGAGAAGCGGAACGCATGAACTTAACCGCTCTGCCACCGGGCCGGCCCCGAGTTAAAATATTTTGATACCATACCTATTTGGGAGTTTTCTGCAAGTCATTGCTGCTTCAGGAGCTTGCTTTAAATTTGACTCGTAACTTAGAAGTGGGTAACCCGGCTTTGGTTTTACAGCCCAGATAGCTCTTGCCCTCACCTCCAACAACATCCAAAGAAACGAAATCAGGAAGGTAGCTCTCCTGCAGAGAGAGTTGTTTCATTACCAAAACCTTCTAGGGGAAGGAAGTACACATTTATAAAGCAACAACTTAAATGAAATTTGAGCATCAAAATCCATTTGAGAGGAGAAGATAACATACCACGTGCTTTTCTTGAATTACTTGAGATGGGTGTCACTGTTTACCAAGGGCAAAGCGTGAAATTGAAGCTAAGAGACACTGTAATGAATCTGCTCTCTTGTTTTTATGGGAACAGGAAATTCTGCTTGACCTCGGTGTGTTTGATAGACTTGGGGTTGGGAAGAGCTTTGCTGGTATCTGCTCTGGCTTGCATCTTCTGGCAGGTTCGAACGGTCAGCTTGGCGTGTGCCTGCCCCCCAGTGACAGTGTCTTTCATTCTTCTCACAGGGATGAAGCTGAAATGGAATATTTGAAGATAGCTCAAGACCTGGAGATGTACGGTGTGAACTACTTTGCAATCCGGGTGTGTTGAAGCCTCTCCAAGTTCCCTGTGTAAACACAGCCTGAATCAGGGCAGACTGCTAAAATGGGTTACTTCCTCATTCTGGGGTGGTAGGCTCTTCAACGGTTCAGTGGTAAAGAAGAGAAGAGGTAGGGGAGAAGGTCTTACAGCCTTATTTTCTATTTTTGGACTTCAATTAGATCCTAGGTAATTGTGTGTCACTTGAGCCTCCGGGGACTTGGGCCTGGTCCTGGCTCCGCAGAAACCTGTTTGAATGCTCTGAGAGTAACATTTGATTATTTCTGGCTCTCTGAGATCTCAGCCCACAGGGAGCACCTGTAAATACTTTCTTCCCCCAGGGCACAAGGAAAGTAAAACTGCTTTTATAGATTACTGATTTGTTTGGGTGGGGACTTTTGTTCTCACTAGCAGGCTAATTGGTTTTCTATTCAAACCGTTAATAGTCCACTGTCCTCTGGGAGCACGCTGCTTCTGCACCAGACAGGCATTTATTTCGATCTGGCCTTTCCAGCGTCTTTCTCCCGAGGGTCCGCTGCTGGGTGTACTGCCTAGGTAGCTCCTTCCAAAGGAATTCTTGTGATTAAAGTATTTCATTGCTGCTTCCAAACTGCGGATGAGTAGCTGCTAAAACAGCCGTCCACGGTGGTCCACCTTTATTATCATAATTAGGATTTTCTTTCCTTTTTTGGGTTCCCATAAATTTTGTATTAAATCTGGGTAAATTGAAACATTTTAAATATTCTAGGATAGCTTTCTGTTTATTTGTTTTCTAAATAGATTTTTTTAATGGATTGCTTTGCATAAAATAAGCCACACTGACGAGTTATATTATTTCATATAGTAAAGTGCCTAAAAGATTTTCCATAATAATGCAGATGGTTCTTTTCTAAAGTTTCATTAATTCATATTTGCTAATTGTTCGGTTTCTTTAAGATGAGGCATTTGACACATTTCTGAGATTTTGTTAACACAACTGTTCTTCCCCCACATGCCTACCTCCTAGATTCCAGAAGAGTGTATTCTGCAAGCCTCAAAAACAGTATCTTATTAGGAAATATTTCTAGAGTAGTCAGACTACAATATTCTGTTGTGTGTGTGTTTCTTATATTGCACAGTGGATATTTTAGTCTTTTTTTTTTTTAAAGATTTTATTTTCCCTTTTTCTCCCAAAGCCCCCCAGTACATAGTTGTGTATTTTTAGTTGTGGGTCCTTCCAGTTGGGGCATGTGGGATGCTGCCTCTGCATGGCTTGACTAGTGGTACCATGTGCACACCCAGTATTCAAACTGGCGAAACCCTGGGCCACCGAAGCAGAGCGCGCAAACTTAACCACTCGGCCACGGGGCTGGCCCCTTTAGTGTCTTTTTTGTTGAAATTCCTGAAACTGCACCATTAACTAAGGAAGATATGGGCTTAGAACAGTTTAAAAGGGGCTGCTTGAATCCCCACCTTTCTCTGTTTATTTTCTAGAAGTGTTGTTGGAGTCATAACAATAGGAAGTAGAGGGTGGAACCCCCTGCTTTTTTTAAACTGGAAATGTTGAAATTTGTGATGGGAATATTTGTTTCTGAGTTATTTATTTATGAGCAGGAGAATTTGAAGTGAAGACAGAATCTGGTGTGCATGAATGTAATGGTTAAGTAGTGCATGATTTTGTTCGATATGAGACATGAAAGGAGCTATGAAAAATGGGTGGTGATTGGTGGACCGAATGCCTAATAAAAAAATAAAAGATAAAGAAAAATGTCAAGTCTTGGAATTAAAAAAAAACCCCTGTGATCCCTTGTCCCAGTGATGATGGGTTAGGGTGCCAGCATGTGTGTAGTTGACAAGGACAGGGATAGGGAGACAATAACATCCTCAAAGGAGGGTGAAGGACTATCACGTGGGCCGTACTTCTTTTCAAACGTTAAACTAAGTAGTCAGAAACATAATGAAATATCTCGTTTTCCAAAATGTGCCATAGATTTTGAAAGTACACAGCCTCATTTGAAAGTACAAAGTGTTAATGCAGTAGTTTTAAGAGCTTTGCAGACAAGCGGAGGAATCTCTCTCGTGGTTTGATGATAGCCCCTGACTTCGGAGTGTTAGCAGGAGTAAAAGATTTGTCTTGAAACACTCACTCTCACTTCTCCACGTGATTCCTGCTGTGAGATTGGTACTTCTCATCACAGTCCAACCACCTCCTCCTTTCACAGATCTGTTTTCCTGCCCCTGAGGCTTATTCAATTTCCTTGTCAGCAGGAGGTCAGGTGCTGTGGGTCCCTGTGCAGGGAGCATACTTCCACCATCCTACAAGGGCTGGTCCACAGCGCAGGCGTGAGGATGTGGCCTCCAGGTCCACAGCTGGGTCAGTGACATGAGGGCCCTGGGCACTTTGCCCTCTGGCTGCCATGACTGCTGACCAGGACCGCTGTCAGTGGTATAGCGCATGTAGAGTTAATCTGTTAAATTTTTAAATAGCTCTATTGAGGTATAATTTGTATACAATTTATTTTGATATATTTTTTCCAGCAGTTTATTATAAAAAGTTTCAAATATGCAAGAAAGTCGAAATAATTTTACAGAAAATACCCATATATACCCACTACCTAAATTCTACAGTTAACATTTTACTATTCTTGCTGTATCACATTGAGAGTACGTTTTAACATAAAATGAGACCATCTGATCCCAGCACTTAGAATTTTTTCTCTGGTAGTCCAACAGCCTTTTCTTTTAACATAATTAATGTTTAATCCTATGGGTTTTTATTCTACATCCACGGTAACCTGGTTATTTAATTAGAGATAACAACGCTTAGATTGCTGCTACATTAGCCATCAAGCCAGTGACAGAAGCCTACAGTGATCCCTCTGTGGGACACATGAGTTGCAAGAACAGTACAGTTTTCCCTCTGTCTGCCCCAGTTGAGGAAGCTGGAGGCCCCCTGGGTTACAAGACAGCTGTGACTTCTGTTGGGACCTGTTGAACCTTGTCACATATAACAGTGTGTGCCAGGTTCTTTGGGAAGCTGAATCAAATCCCAAACATCAGCTGGAGCTGACAGTGGCTGTTGTTTATCGAATCTACAGAATAAAAAGGGCACAGAACTGCTGCTTGGAGTGGATGCTCTGGGGCTTCACATCTATGACCCTGAGAACAGGCTCACCCCCAAGATCTCCTTCCCCTGGAATGAAATCCGAAACATCTCGTACAGCGACAAGGAGGTAGGACATGTGTATACAGCAGATGCACCAGTGGTCCAGCAGAAGGGCTTTCTCCATCTCTCCTCCTTGCTGGAGCATCCCCAGCCAGACTCCTTCTTGCTATCAGTAAAATCCTTTAATTCTCAGGCTTTGGGTTTTTGGTTGTTGGTTTTTATAGTATTTATAGAACAGTACGGGCATCCTGTTTTCAAATAGTGTCACTAAACCCCCCTGCTGACTAACAAGAGGCTGGGAAGCTCCGCTTGTCAGGACTAAACCCCAAGGAACAGTAAACAAACCCGAAAGTAACATTTTCTTATTGCTTGGCTTTCTATTTCTGTTGAGAAATTTTCTTTGTATTTTAAATGTGGTATATATTAAACCCTCTCTCTGTGTCCAGTGCTTGATACATGTGATGGGGAAATATATATATATCCATACGTAATGTGTGTGTGTGTGTATCGCTCAGCAATGATATAAATAAGGGTATCAGGCTAACCTGCTTACAAGAATTTGAGAATAAAGTGTGAATAATTTAGATGAACACTCTAAATAGAATTCAGATATTTCTATATAGGGTGGTGCCCTTTCCCAGATGCTGTAATCCTGTGTTCATTCATTCATTCATTCATCGTTAATTTTAAAGGAATCGTTGAGCATCTGCTTTGTCTTAGGTTTCGTGGGGGAAACAAAGATACAGAAAATCCGCTCTCAGCCCTCAAAGAAGTTAGTCAGGTAGCACTTCAGCTGCTGTAACGCACAACTGTCGTGGAAGGGAGCGATGGTGAGGAGGATGGTAATACAGTGCTTTTCCACTTACAAGCACTTTAACCCCCACTCTCTGGTTTGGTCCTCACGAAAACACTGCTGAAAGAGGAGGGGCCGTGATTTGGTTGTCTCTGTGTCACGTCAGGAGGCAGAGATGCAGAGGGATCAAGTAACCTGTGATCAGTGAGGGGAATAGCAGAGGATGAGCCCTGAGAACACAGGGCACCAGGCAGAGAGAGCAGGCCGAGACGTGCTCAGGCACCCGCTGGTGCCTGCACAGCCGGGACGCCAAGCGTGGAGTAGCAGTGACAGCTCATGTTGTTGTCTGCAAAGCCCCCACCCCTGAGCAGATTTCCTGTTTCCTCTTTTCTCGTAGCAACTCCGGGAAAGGAACATCAGGCCCCTGGTTTCCAACACGTGGTTGAGATCTGCTCAGCCATGTTTGATGAGACAGATTGAGTTTCTTAATTCAAAACATTCTGGCTTTCGAATTTTTGTAAAGAGCCCAGGAGATGAGCATTTAGGTATTTCTTTTTTAAAGTACTTCAGTTGAAAGCTCCCCATGACTTAAACCAGTAGGTGTGCCACGGTACAGCAGTTTTTCATCTCTAATTTCATAAAGTCTGTTTACCGCACATCCACAAATTTGAGTGCTAAAGGCTCCCAAAACACTCTTTCTTCACAGAACCCAAGGATTAAAGTCTCCCCTAGTACAGCCTGACACAATAAACTCTAATGTCCCCTCTCCTGTGGCAAGGCGCCGTCATGTTCCATCATGTCAATAACTCTCACTGCAAGAGGACGCCAAGCTGACTTGACATAATGGGAAGTCGTCTTGGTAGTTATGCATGACAGCCATGCTGTCAAAACAGAAATGTTGGTTTATTTTAAGTGATCCATTGATTCTTTGTGTGCGCCCTGGCATGGCGCAGAGCCTGTGGTTTCCCCACTACTTGTGGTTTCCCACTGACAGCTCTGGGGTTTGACAGCAAGGCCAAAAATAAGCTCACGAAATTCACAAATAGCAGCCTACACAAGAACAATACTGCTTCTAAGTTAACTTGACCAAAAGCTAAAGAAATGATCGTTTTCTGTCCTCTGTGTGCTAACCCCTTGTTGGACAATATAACATGTGAAAGAAGTATCCAAGAATAAAACTTCCCAAACATAGTTATCTGCTTAGCAAGTCTTTCTTGGGAATGGATATCCATTTTTTAAGGGCATCTTTGCGATCTAGGATCTGCTGGCCTCATCAGGAATGGTTGGGAACATCAGTTGCCATTTGTTCTTAATATGCTTCCCTGCTTAAAGGTCTGGCCTTGGTTCTCCTAGTGAGCTGCCACCCTATCCTTACCATTAACTTTCTCTCTTCTTTGACTTCAGGAACTGTTTTCCTCTTCTACTCTAGTTCATTCTTTTACACTTTATTCCTTCTGTTAACAGATTTCATCAAATAATCTGCATGTTCAGAAACCTGGAGTGATCACTCTGTGTGTGCTGCCACATCAAATCTAAACCCTTCTGACAGTCCACCCCCAGCCCACCCCTGCCTTCCTCCCAGTCTAAACCTATGGTATCGTCTTAGTCATCAAAGAGTTAAAAATGTCCCACACATACACACGCACAAATACACAGTGCTCATTTCCCCACCTCTGCCTTATTTCTCTTCCTTGCCCTGTCCAGAATGCCCCTCCATCCTACCTTGTAACTTCTCTGTCATATTCTTTGTCTAAGACCAGCTTACTCCCCTCCTACTTCTGCTAGACCTACTCTGAACCCTCAGGACGTTAGTGATTTGTGCCACCAATGAGGCACTAATATATGATGTCATTTCTTGAGTGATTGACTGTTGTTAGTCCAGTTCCAGCTAGGTTGTGAGCTTCCTGAAGGCAGGATCGTGCCTTAGACACTGCGGTGTTGGCCTCAAGGTCGGGCCCATCAAGGGTTCTTATTTCAGGTTTCCAAGCCTAAGGTGGTGCTGAGAGCATATCTTCCAGGATCCTGAACTCCCACAGCCCCAGGTGTGGCACCCCACAGAAACTTATAATTCACTGTGATTTAGTGCCTGGGCACCAGGAAGCCAGGACAAGGCAAAGCCGAGTGCTGGATCTTTGCCAATGTGGTTGCTGCTTTTTTGGGTTCTCCCAGTTGGTGGTAACGTTCTAGGCTGTCAGACTGAAACTGTTTTCTGCTTCCTTCTTTCAGTTTACTATTAAACCATTGGATAAGAAAATTGATGTCTTCAAATTTAACTCCTCAAAGCTTCGTGTTAATAAGCTGGTAAGTTCAGATCCTGGTTTTTATTACTGATAACTGTAGTTTTTCTGAGAATTTGAATGGCCTTTTTGAAAGAAAACGAGAATGGCATCTTGTAAGGTGATAGCTCACTTGATACACACTTTTCCAATAGGCCTTGAAAAACTCTTCTCTTAACCGAAAGAGTAAACCTAAATTTTGTGATGAGGAACTTTTTAAAGTTATTTTTATTGAAGTACTTCGTATATATAAAAGGATAATATAATTACGTCTGAGATATAGAGTGACAAAAATAAATAGCTATGTGCCCACTATCCAGATAGCACACTTGCAGTACTTTTGAAACCCCTCATGTTAGCACCCTGCAGGTCCCCGCCCTCCCTGAGGAAGATCACTGTTCAGTGCTGTGTGCTGACTATCCTCTTGCTTTTCATCAGAATTTCATTTCTTGAGTGGCAAGACAAATATACTATTAAGTTTTGTATTTTTTTGACATTAAGTGCTGTTAACTGTACTCTTTCATCGCTTGTTTTTTTTACACATTATTTTTTGAGATTTGTCTATGTTGATTCTTAAAGATATGACCCCTTCATTTTCACTGCTGTATTATATTCCATTATATGGAGGTATATGTGTGTGTATTTTTTCATTCTTCTATTAATGGACAATTAAGTGCTTTCCACTTCTTTGCCATTTTAAAAAGGCTGTTACAAACATTCTTGAATCTGCCTCCTGGTGTGCATGGGCAATAGTGTCTTTAGAGTTTAAAGAATATATACACATAGCCCTACAAGTGCAGGCAGGGCTGTAGTGTGTGTCCAAATTCAAGATGATGCCATGTTGTTTTCCACAGAAGGTGAATTAATTTACAGATCCAATAGTGGTGGATGAGACTTTCTTTTGCTTTATATCCTCAACAATTGTATTATCAGCCTTTTTTTAAATTTTTGCCAATCTTGTGCATATAAAATGGTATCTCAGTGTCATATTAATTTGCATCTTTATATTTACTAATGAAGTTGAACATCTTTTTGTATGTTTATTGACCAATCTTGTTGTCTCTTCTGTCAAATGCTTGTTTCATGTCTTCTGGCTTTTTTTCTCTTGGGTTAGTTGTTTTCTTTTTGGTTATATCTTCTTCCAGTTTGTGGCATATTTTTCCTCTTTTTTTATAATGTCTTAACAAAAAATTTTTAATTTCAAGGTTGACTAATGTATACATCTTTTCCTTAATCGTTGGTGGTTTTTGTGTCTTGCTTGACATCTTTCCTTATCTTATATCATAAAGATATTCTTCCATATTATCCTCTAAAATTTCAAGGACTTGATCTTCACATTTAAGTCTTTCATCCTTCTAGAGTTTATTTGTACAGGTGGTGTGAGGGAGCGATCCAATTTACTTTTTTCCATGTGAATAGCCCAAACTATTGAATGCACTTTCCTCTCCTCCCTGACCTGCAGAGCCACCTCCTGACTTAGGAGAGGGAGGTGCATCCGGAAGACATGCTGAAGCATCGTCAGTGTCTCTTCTCCGTGGTTTTTGGCCCTGGCGTACCTGAGCCTCCCTTGTTTTACTTGTCTCCAGAGCCGAGAGCACGCGAGGCCGTTGGTAGGGCTTTGGTGTTTCCCTCCATGCTCTCCTCTCAGGTTTCTTACTGCCCGCAAGAGCCCTCAGACCAAGATGCTGTAGTGCTGGTGAGCTGGTAGGCAGTGAAGTAAATTTGTGGGCTTAACATTTCTCTTGTTTCTGTGGCCACAGATTCTCCAGCTATGTATTGGGAACCATGACCTTTTTATGAGGAGAAGGAAGGCTGATTCTTTGGAAGTTCAGCAGATGAAAGCCCAGGCCAGGGAGGAGAAGGCTAGAAAGCAGGTGAGCAAGACTGAGTGAACTGCTGTTGTTAGGGAGCGGTGGGTCTTGGCCTGGGAGGGAAGGTAGGGGGTGGTCGTGTACTGAAAGGAGTCGTTTGGCCATGGATATGCCTGCTCTTATTTTATCTCTGTTGCATCTTTATTGGCTGATGCCCAACTGGCGGGGTGTCAGCTCTGGAAATGAGGAATAAACTCTAATAGCATATCTAAAAGCAACGTCTCTCGTTGTTTCTCCACTTAGGTGAAGTAAGTGAAGTGTGGTGAATGCAGATTTGGGAAGAGATAGCCAAGCCTGCATGGATCCATCCAGCCATGCACCTCTTGTCCATCTAGCTGGCTTGCTTTCTTTTTGCCTGCCTGTCTGCTTTGCCCAGCCTTCCCCTTTCCTAATTAGATGGTGATAGAATGCATGGAGGCATTTCACTGCTTGCTGCTGGAACGCTAATTAGACTCCGGCCGCACCTCCCACTGCAGGTCAGCCCAGGCAGCACATCGCCCGCAGCGGGAGGTGCTGGGAGCACGTCAGCAGACCGGACGGTCTGCATCATTGTTTTCTACTCACAGACCTTTTTGACTCACTGAAATACACACAACTAATCTGAGCCTCGCTGCTGAGGATATCAATTGTGGCTTTGGATGAAGCACTAGATAGAGTGGCAGCAACTGCAGACTGCTGCCCTCAGGACTTGGTGGCCCAGAGGTGTAATAATTATTCTGTGTGCAGCTCTCTGATTTGGGGACTCTGGCGAGGCTGGCTCCCAGCCCTGAGACTTAGAATGAAATGTGCAGTTTGATCCCATGTGCTTTCAGCTCTCCGTCTCTCTACTTTCTGAGACAGTGGGCCATAGATGTGCTCTTTAGATGCTTTCGGGTGGTGAAATGGATTTTGCTGGACAAAGAAATGCTCCTGAGCCAGCCTGGGGTCACGGTGGTAACTTGAAGAAGAGCCCTCTTTGACCTCTTTCAGAGGGGCAAAGCTTAGAAGTGAGAGATCTGAAAACGGCAAGGAGCGTCTAGGCCTCTGGGCTGTGGCAGAGAATAGCGTGAACACACCCCAGACCTGCACCGCCTGTAGAACAGCAGAGACACGTCCCTGGCCTCTGCAAACCGCAGGCTCCGTTGGCCCAGGAGCACAGACACTGACCTTGGAGCCAGGTGTGAAACTTAGTATGTGATGTTAGCGAATGGCTTACCTTCCAGAGCTCAGTGTTTTCATCTGTCAAGTGGAGCTAATGATACCTCTTCTCTGTCTCGGATCAAAGGACACAGTGTACCTGAAAGTCTTTGTAAGCTTAAACTACTTTGCAGACAGGAGGTCCCTTTTAATTGGGGTGGAGGTCGCAGGGAGAGTGCAGTGCTGGGAACAGAAGGGAATAGCTGCACTTTTTTCAAGCAGAGAATAATGGAGATAGAGTAATCCACCTAATGGAAATCGTAATATGATGGAAATTGGAGAACAAATTGGCTAAGCTTTTCATTGACCTGCAAGAGAAAAATTGAAGAAGAATTTATGCTATTTTATTGCTTGTCTTTGCATTATTCCTTCGAGTCCCAATGATTTTTTTTTTTACCTTAGTATTTAGAAAAAGTAACAGTCGTAGAAATCTTTTGTTTGGGAGAAGATTGAAGCAAGAAATAAGTAGTTAAATGTGCTGTAATTATTTAAGGAAGAAAATAGTGCAGTGGACACTTCTGGGTTCTGCTTTCCGAACTCAGTTAGTACCCTAGGATCACAGAGAATAGCACTTGTCCTGTGCTTGTTCTCCTTATTAAGCTCAGCATGTGGTCCAATTAATACAGTGATCCAGAAGGCAAGGGAGGTGGTGGCTGCTTTGTACTGGTGCCTTAAGGACGGGGGAGTGTGTGCTCCCTGCCTGGCTCCCTCTCGCAGGCCTGGCTCAGGAGTTGCCTCCCTGTGAGGCTATGAGAGTCTGTGCTGTGGCTGCTGCAGCAGCTTCCCCCTGTGCAATACAATGTTTGAGCCACTGATGCATCACACAAAATGATTCCATCTTCTCTGTGGGTCAGGGGCAAGAGTGGAGCTATTGTTGATGAAAGTAGAGATGTGGAAGGGGTCTGTGTGGATCAGAAATGGCGAGATGGCTCGTCCAACCAGACGAGAAAGCTGTCTGTTTCTGGGGCTCCCTCTCAGGGAGAAGGAACCTGCATTGTGTCCTGTCAGCCACAGGGCAGAGCCACGTGCAGTCTCCCAACAAAAAGGGATATTGGCAAGGTGGCCGTTTCAGCACAGTGTGTGAGAATGCCTCCTTCGATCCAGGTAGAGACAGGGCTTGGTTTTTTGTCGTTTGTTTGTTCATTCACCACTAGATGGTTTTTCAAGGAACAGAGCTTTCAACTCTACAGCTGGTTTAGAAGGACAGAGGGTAGTGGCGGCAAGAATGACACTGGCTACCTGTAAAGGGAAAACAACGGTCTCCAAAGGGGAGCATTCTTGGATCTCTGCACCAGAGGTCGTGAGCCCTGTGACTCTGACTGCTCTCCTTCCCCGCAGATGGAGCGGCAGCGCCTTGCTCGAGAGAAGCAGATGAGGGAGGAGGCTGAACGCACGAGGGACGAGCTGGAGAGGAGGCTGCTGCAGATGAAGGAAGAAGCAACAATGGCCAACGAAGCACTGGTGATTTTCGAGGAGTCCGGGTCCCAGGAGGCTCTTTGGGGACTTGCTCAGTTTTCTGAAGTTAGGCCTCCTGAGGACCACAAATTAGCGACATTTGCTTTGACCCTTTATATCAGCTTAAAAAAAAAATTCCGTGCCTTTTCTTTCCACCTGTGTTGGCTGAAGCAGACTTAGGTTGAGTTCATGTGCAGCCAAAGTCCACTTTCACCGTGGGCTGCCTGTAGAGTAGGGCTCCTCAGCCCTGGCACTGCTGACACTGGGGCCAGATCATCCTTTGTGGGTGAGGATGTTTAGCAGTGTCTCTGGCCTCTGCCCACCAGACAGCTGTAGCACCACCTCACCCCCCCATTTGCGATGATCAGAAATATCTCCAGACATAATTGTATGTCCCCCAGGGTGCAAATTCTTCTCTGGTTTTGAACCACCGATTTAAAGGGAAAGAAGAATAGAGCTAAGTTGCTTTTCTCCCTCATAAAGCAAGCCTCAGCTCAAGTGGGTATGTGAAAAAGGAGCTTTCTTGTTGCTCCCCGTGGATGCAACCGGAAGGGCACTTCTGAAAAGTTGAGGGATGTGTCTTGTCATCTGTTGCCAGAATGTCATCTGAGGGGACACTCAGTGGCAGGGCCCCAGGGAGTCTGAGACTCTGCTTCTTGCTGACCTGAGTGTCTGAGGCCAGATCCAGGTGGGATAACAGGCGTGTGATCCCCGTTCCAGCTGACAGTGCTCTTGTCCCCAGATGCGGTCTGAGGAGACGGCTGACCTGTTGGCAGAAAAGGCCCAAATCACTGAGGAGGAGGCAAAACTCCTGGCACAGAAGGCCGCAGAGGCCGAACAGGAAATGCAGCGCATCAAAGCCACAGCCATTCGGACCGAGGAAGAAAAGCGCCTGATGGAGCAGAAGGTGCTGGAGGCCGAGGTGCTGGCGCTGAAGATGGCTGAGGAGTCGGAGAGGAGGTCAGAGATGGGAGAGGGTGGGAGTCCTGGGCGAGGGGCTGCTCGGTCCTACCCTGCCCTGAGGCAGAGCTTGACTGCAGCTGTCCTCAGGCTGCTTCTCCATCTTCTGGGGCAGGGGCGTGCAGACTGGTACTTAATCAGGTTTTGGGGCTGGAGCCTGCAGAAGGACTCAGGAACCCAGTCTCTTGTCGAGTGGACCTCTGCTCATGCATCTGCCCTTGTGATAAGCCCCTGTCCTCTGATAGCCGTGTTGGTAGGAAAACCATTGGGCCTGTCCACAGGCTGCTGTTAGCTGAGTAGGTATAAGGAGGCTCTTCTTACATTTAAAATATGCCGTTCTTTCCCCTTTTTGTTTAGGGGGCCTGTGGGGAGACAGCAGCTATTTACCTTTAATGTAGAAACGAGGCACCCTCTTCCCTGCAGCCCATCCTTGTGCTAAGGCTCCTGAAGCAGATGGGAGGGAAGGGCCAGGATCCTCTCTGTGGCCAGAAGGCCTCAGCTCATGACCAGGTTGAAGGATGGAACTGTAGTCTGTACTTTTCAAAGACTATTCTAGGCTCTGGATTGTTCTGGTCCTGCAGCCTTCAGATAAACACTGGCACATTCTCCACAGTGTTTGGCTCTGTTTAAACGAACAATACCTGGGAATGTTGTCCTTGTTTTGTAAGTTCTGATTTCATGTAACTGTCCCCCCCACCCTCCGCCATCCTTGTTTGCTTGTTCTGGTGCCATCTTCAGGGTTATCCCAGGTCCCTCCTCTCTGCAGATGTAAGGGGGAAGAGGGATCTCTCTCCTCCACCTGTCATCTTCAGGGGAGCTGACAGCTCCTCCTTTCTTGGCAGGGCCAAGGAGGCAGATCAGCTGAAGCAGGACCTGCAGGAAGCCCGTGAGGCCGAGCGAAGAGCCAAGCAAAAGCTCCTGGAAATCACCACCAAGCCCACATACCCAGTGAGTCTGGGCAGGGGGCCGCCAGCCTGTGGCTGCTTCAGACTTCATAACCTTCCCTTCCCTTCCAGCCGGGCGCCTTCAGGGTGACTGTTCAGGCAAATGCATGGTGCAGTGAGTGATGCAGAGAGCCTACAGTTAGGGACTGGGTAGAACACCTGGTCTGCCATTTGACCTTGGGCTAGTTAGTCACCTCTCTGATTTAAGAGATAACAGGCAACAGGGCCTTTTCCAGCTCTGAAATGTTCTTCTTATTCTAGGTAAGTAAGAGAGTCCCAAGTTATCATCAAGACGATTTGCTCTCTAGCCTCTTAAGGCCACAGTGAATGTAACCTTCGACTACCAGTATATACCACATCCCATAATTGTAGTTCTGGGCAAGGATAGCCCATATACTTGGAGTGAACTACTGCCATGCACGAACCAGCTTCCAACCTCAATTTTGGGACAGGGAGACAGACTTTGATTAAATAGGATCACAAAATGAATTGGGAAGCCTCTTCCCTTCCTTTCCTCTCTGTGTTCAGTTCAGCAAATATTTTTGCACATCTCTTCTGTTCTACATAATACTAGGCAGATGCAGAGCCTTTGTACAGACAAGGTGCACAGATGCCTAGGGGAGACCTTAGCCCAGTGTGGAGGACCAGGTGAGGCTCAGGATGCGTCTGAGCTGACTCTTGAAGGGTGAGTCAGAACTAGCCAGGTGGGAAAGCAACAATAGAGTATTCTAGGCAAGCATGCCAGTGTGCACACAGCACAAACACATGCACTGCACCTTCACACACACCGCAGAGATATGCATGTGGCAAAGAGGCGCAGGCAACAGAGGCATAAGCTCAGGGTTTGAGATGGAGGGAAATGTGAACAGTTTGCTCTTGTCATCTGTTCTTGTTATCTGTTGCTGTGTGACGAGCCACCCCAAGCCATCCATGTAGCTCAAAACCACCATGTGTTATTCTCTCTCGTGGCTTGGTGGGTTGGTTGGGCCAATGGTCTGTCCTTGGGGTCTCTGAGGTGGTTGCGGGCAGATGGCAGCTGGACTGGAGTCATGTAAGGGCTCATCTGGGCTGGATGTCCAAGATGTGTGTGTTTTGAAAATATACATTGCAGCAAACTTTATATACTTTTCTAACAATAAGTAAATCAATCCTGGAGGTGATCATCCATATCAGCCTTTTAATCATATTCCGTTGTATGGAGGATCGTAATTCATCTAGCCAGTCCCCTGTGGATGGATATTTAGTCTGTTTTCTTTTGCACTTATGAACAAAACTGCACTGAACATCTCTGAACACAAATCTTTGCACATCCATGTGGATATAGTAGAACAAATTCTCATGAATAGAGCTGTGGGGTCAGATTTCCCTTTCTGAGGCTCTCCACAGAGGTCGTCCCTGCGTGTCCCCTCAGGTCTTGCAGCGCCTGGCACTCATCTTTTCGGACATTTTTATGAAGCGTAACATACATACAGAGAAGTGTCCAAATTGTAGCTATACAGCTTGATGAATTTTCACACACTCAACACACCCATGTACCCAACACTCAGATCAGAAAACAGAGTGTTCTAGTACCCAGAAGCCCCTCTCAGTACCACCTTCACACGTTTAATACCCACGCAGACAGTCTGCCTCAGGCCTTGTTATTGTCTCAGATGCAATCGCTGAGCCTCTGCTCATTCCCAGACGCTGTCCTAGGCTCAGTAAAGGATCCAAGAGTGAAATAGAGGCAGATCCTGCCCTCAGGAAACTTGCCGACAGTAGAAAGATGAAGATATAGCCAAAAAGGATTCTTTTACGGGGTGGAGTTAGAGTAGTGCCATTACGAACTGGAAACACAACGTTAACGCACAGCAAAGAGTTGTCATCTGGCCGAGAGGGATCTAGAAAGGCTTTGGTGAGAAATCATAGTATTTGAGAAGGGCCTTGGAAGGGAGATGGTAGTGTAGAGAGGAGGCGTGGTTTAGGCAAAGAAGCAGAGATGGGACAGCAGAGTGGTCCCAAGAAGTAATAAATGCTATCATTTACGGTTTTGTGGGGCAAATGGTGGAAGAAGCTGGAGAAGTAGGTTGGGGCAGTATTTTAGATGACTTTTTGTTCTGGGGTGAGAAAGTCCTCAGAACAAATCTAATTGCTTCACCCTATGCTTCAAGCCACACCCTGGCTTGATCTTCCAAATCCAAACTCCTCAGCAGACAGGGGAGCTCTTTATGGTCTGCTCCAGTCTCCCACCCGCCTCCCCACACTGGCACTGCAGGCACTCAGCATTCTCGCTGAGCTCTCTCTGCCTAGCCTGGGGCCAGCCTCTTGCCTGGCAAGCCTTCTCTGGCATGTCCTCTGATGCCAGCAGAGGCAGCATCTCTTCTAGCATACCTTCTCCAGCTTTCTCGGCCTCTGTTCACTCCCTGGCTACAGTGTTTACCTGTTTAATTGTGATGGTCTACAAATGCATCTGTTTGCTGAACAAGACTCAGCTGCTCTGAGCCAGGGAGCTGTCTTGTTCTGTGTTTCCAGCTCCTAGCATGGGGCCTGGGTGTTTCCTCCATGAAGAAGTGAGTGGGTGTTGTGTTGAGTTTGGCTGAGCATGAAGAATGGTTAAAGGCTTGAAGGGAACGGAATGACTTGCCTGGATTTGGCATCTTTGGGGCCGATCACCTGGCAGCAGCGAGTGTAGAAAGATTGAAGAGAGGAGTCATGGGGGTGACAAGTGTGATGGGAGGTCGTGGTGGTGCTGGGAGACAGGGCCCTTGCTGTGCCCACTGCCTTTGTGGCTGTTGGAGGGTCACTGGTTAACACAGCAGTGCCCTTCTGTTCTTGTAGAACCCAAACCTCCTAATCAGCGATTTCTCATTCATAGCCCATGAACCCAATTCCAGCACCATTGCCTCCTGACATAACAAGCTTCAACCTCATTGGTGACAGCCTGTCTTTCGACTTCAAGGATACTGACATGAAGCGGCTTTCCATGGAGATAGAGAAAGAAAAGTATGTGGCCTCCTTCAGCCTCCCTCATGCCCTGCTCGGGCAGCTGGTGAGCTAGAGTGAGTCTGTCTTATCTGGGGAAAGTGGAGGGTTGACACAGCAGCCTGTCGCCAGCTCCTGCAAAGATTTGCTCTGTACTTAGCCACTGGAGGAAGAATTTCCTAAACAGAAATGAAGGACAACAGACCAGCATTCCTTCCAGGACAAAAATGACATGTGATTGGTGACCTGGAGTTTATAGTGGCTCAAAACTTCCCCTAAAGTATAAAGTATAAATATAAAGGATTGATTGTCAGGGGTCCCCAAGTCAGCCAGACTGCTGTCCACGTGGTGACAGAGCATGTGATGATGTTCTAAACTGGTAATAGAACACGTTTCCTAGTTGTGTTCTCTGGCGGCTGAGATTTGTGGTGATTCCCCTGACTAGAATGAAGGTGGGAGAGAAGCTCAGGCTCGAGGCTGAGGAAAGCAAACAGGTGGGGCAACAGCCAAGCTGAGCCAGCCCTCGCATGCAGCAGCACTGAGCTGAGCCCAGCACGCCTGTTCACAGCAGCTGCTGCTGAGTTTTCTTCTTCCTTCATTTTGTGGTCAGTGGAAGTGGATCCGAGATGAAAAGGCGTCCCACTCCAGAGACTGTTTAACCGAGCTCCCCTAATTCAGAGCCGTAGGGAAATCGCCCAGCTATGCCATGGCTTGTGAGAGAACAATCACATAGCTGCCATGTACTGAGTGCCTGGACATCAGGGTTTTTCAGCTTTTACTCACTTCATTCACACAAATAACAGCAAACTGACATCAAAGGTAGGTTTTAGCATTCCCGTTTATAAATGAGAACCCAGATTTAGAGCATCTAAAGAACTCACCCAGCATCCTGGAGCTGATGAGGCACAGACCTGGGGTTCAGCCCTTCGCCTGTCTGACTCTACAGCCTGTGTGCCTTCACCTTGTGGAGCATCCTTGGATAACCCTCTTGGGAAAGTCTCCTTGGAGCCCAGCATGAGCAACCATGAGTCGGGCTCTGTGTCTCTTTGGCTCGCATACTGAGGGTATAGATAAGTAGCCAGTGAGCCAGAGTCTCTGTCCATGGTATCTTCTGTCTGTGGTATCTGCTGTCTGAGTTCCCCTCCCAGCCTTTCACCACTGTCCAGGCATCCCCAATGTTACGTGATTATGATCAGGATGAGGCCATATCCTGTTCTGTGTCCTGCTTTTTTATAGCTTGTGTTTTCTTACTTATGACCCGTACACATGTAGCCATGGGAATCGCTACAGAATGTTCCTTAGCATTTGTGTTGCATGGTTTGCCTGGCCATGCCCTTGTAGTTGGACACTTTCAGGATGGTTTCCAGGTTTTCATCACAGAGACAGTGTGTATCTACTTGCAGGTGAGATAGTGCAGATCTTTTTCTTCCTGGTGTTGGCTGAGTGAGCTTCTGTCATCTTTAGGAGATGATGTCCCCAAACAAGTGGGGTGTGGCCACGGCCTATGAGAGGAGGTCTCTTGAATGGAATTACTTCTCGAGAAGGGTTGAGACGAGATTGTTTTGGATGCCAGGAGGCTTGCTTCATGTGTTGTTTTTTGTACAGAACTGAGAGCTGTCTGTTAGAACTGGTATTTGTGGAGCACTTTATGGGAGTTTCCAGAGGGCTTTCTTACACAGCCCTGGGGTCATTATCCCTATTTTATGGGTGGGGAAACGGATTCAGTCAGAGCAGTTAAGTGACTGGCCCAAGCTCCCACGACCTGTGAGCGGCAGAGTAGAGACGTGAACCCCAGGCTTCAGACCCTGGATCCCACCCTGAGCAGCTTGTTGGTCTGGAGCATCTCAATTCTCATAGGTCTCGCTGTTTGCCAAAGCCGTGATACACAGTATCCCCTTGCTGGCAGAGTGGAGTATATGGAGAAGAGCAAGCATCTGCAGGAGCAGCTCAATGAGCTCAAGACTGAGATCGAGGCCTTGAAACTCAAAGAGAGGGAGACGGCCTTGGATATTCTGCACAACGAGAACTCCGACCGGAGTGGCACCAGCAGCAAGCACAATACCATTAAAAAGGTACTAAGTCTCTTGTCTTTTGCTGATCAAGACAGTCATTAATGAAATGTGAGGTTGGCATCTGGTTTTCTCAGTAGCCGAATCATTAAACTGTTGTCATTTTTTTATGTGTACTTAGTTGAGGAAATTTTTTGACTCATGCCAGAAAGGAAATTTAATCTGCCAGTGACTGTGAACCCATTGGCTTTATGGAAGGGGAGCTTGTGTTAAAAGCTCGGATGAAATGAATCACTGTTACGGGATGGGTTTTGATCCATCATTTAGCAGTAAAGCAGTTCTGTCTTTTAGGCCAAGGGGAGTTATGCCCAGGGAGCTGCCTTACTTAATGAGAAAGCAAAATGAAAAGGAGGCTGTTGAGAGGGGACTCTCCCTCTAGTTTCTTTGTGTTTTTAAGTGGCAAGGACTATAAAATTCTGTTCTTGATTTAGAAACCAAATTCTGAGTTTTTAACTTTTTTCACACCTAAAAGGATGTATCTAGAAGAACCTTAATGCTTTAAAAGATGACTTAATTTATGTTGCTAACAGTTCATATCTTTCTCCATTTACATTTTGAGGTTTCAGCATTTTAGAGGAAGTTAAGTTCCATACTTAAATGTCAGCCCCAGAGTATATTTCTCTTATGTTGGGCAAACCAGAAAGGTCCTCTCTTGCCAGTTGATGTCTGCTCCAAACTGATAGCCCAGGATCAGGTTAACACCTGTAAAATAGGTGCCATTAAGATAAGACTGTTCATTGAGTCTAGTTAATAATAGTTTAGATATGCTTAATTCTTTGCTCTTTACCTTAGTCTTTAAAATGGTCTTCCGGTTTAAGGAATCTCTGTTGTCAGTGGTTAAGCTGTATCTGAAAACTCTAAGAGATCTGTGTCCACCTGCCATCGTTGATGAGACAGTCGGGAGCAACCGAATTCTTTCTCTTGACTGCATTTGTGTTGGCACCGGATAGAGAATTCCTTTTAATAGCATAACCTAGAAGGAAAGACCTTTCCATATTGCACATTCTTCTTTCCTCTGGCTTCTGTAAGTTACTGGGTTTCCCTTCCAAAACCAAATTATTAAACAGCAAAAGGGGAGCTACAGCGAGGCCTGAGCCAGTGAGCAGAGAGTTAGATAGTGATGGGGCCAGGGAGCCAGTCAGCCCTCGGAGGAGCTGCCTCAGACCCCACCCTGCCCCCACCGACTCATGTGGGCACCAGAAGCCGGCTCATCTCTGCCGCTGCTGCAGCGAGCTGGGCCCTCAGCCACGGGCACCTGGAGTGCTGAAACCTGGAAAGACCTGTTTCCGAGCCATAAAAACAAATGAAGTCACTTGTCACAATTTCAGGCCTGTCTGAGCATTTTGCAAATGGCACATGTGGCATTGTTGATATCACAGGGTATGTTTTTGTTTTTCTTCATTTTATTTTGCTGGTTTAGCCTCAAGCCCAAGGCAGAAGACCTATCTGCATTTGAGCCCTCAAAGTAGGTTATTCCCAGGTACTCTGTATGTGGTGATGGTACTGCCCTCTGTGATACTAACCCATGCATGAGCTTGCCTGTCTCTGTCCCCGTGCCACACCCAGCCCTCCCAAGGGCAGGTGGCGCCTGGGTACTGGCCGCAGCATGCTTTGAGTCTGAGAGCAGGAGTCCGCCATGTGGGGCCAGACCAGCCTCCAGGGGTCCGGCAGGCTGCCTCGTTCTGAAGAGCATGTCATGGGGCTGTAGGACCAGTCATCCTTCACATCTGGTGTCATTGTTGGGCTGGGGAAGGTCATGGCTTCTTGTCCAGTCAGGTCTGTCTAAAAAGTCTTTTGTCTTGGTGGTGTACTCCTTAGATAAATAACCCTAGCATGGAAACGGGATAAATTTGGGTGTTTTTAAGAGTGGTGTCTTTAACTCAAGATGAAGACTTTTCATGTGGTGATAGCCTCTGAAGATGCATGGGCATACCTGGCAGCTTCTGGTTGTGGAACGAAGGGGCTGCCCATGCTCGCTTATTTTCATTTAGAGCCTCCCCTTTCTGTGCACATCCATTTTCTTTTCAAGTAAAGCAAACAAATAGCACAGGGATCTGATTTGTAGTCAGTCTCAGTGGACTGTCTGTCTGTCAGCTTCAGCTGACGTCTCTGCTTCAGCTCCTGCACAGCCTGGGGCAGAGTTGTGTTTGGAGTGAACTCACGTTGGGACAGTGCAGTCTCGGGTCCCCAGGAGATGGGCAGTCAGTGGTTGTTGAGTGAATTAATTGAATGATTGCTGCTTTCCTTCTGCAACAGCTCATTACTCTCCCAACATGTCTAGGCAGTGGAGAGAGTCTATCATGCCCAATAATAGAGTAACATCCTGCCTCTGCTCTTTGCCTAATCCCCAGTAGTACCCAAGCCAGAGAGGCCACCAACACTCGACAGCCACAGTGGACATGTCCTTTAGAGTCCTCACTGTGGTTTCTGCTACTAGAATAAATAAGCTCATTGGAGGCTTTCTACCAAAAAGTGAGATCTGGCGGAAGATAGATCCTATTTGTTGTTGTTATCCAAGCAAGAGAGGTTAGCTATTAAAGTCCCAGATGGATCTCATTATAAGATGGATTTGAGCTGTCAGTGGTTCCAAGAATCCATGGCATGAACCCCAATTTGTGCAAGACACTTTTATTCAGTGGGCTCCTATTTCTTGTGCTTTCATACCACACGTTGGTGTTGAACACCCCAACGCTGAGCAGTGCATACTCTGAGCAGGGCAGTTATGGCCAGCATCAGAAGGGGCAGGCCCAGTGGACCATCTGCTCAAGTAGTGACCCCATGGCACCCAGAGGAGTGAATCTCCCTCAGTTTCCTGGACTTTGTGGCTTGCACAGGGCAAACAGAAAATCCCTTGTTTCAGCCTGTGTTGTCGGATATTCCCCACATGTGACCATACTATTCCACCTTGATGTGATTTCGTCTTTCTTCTTTCTGTAATGATTCAGAACGTTTAAATTCTTCAGGGGCCTGATTTTCACTGTCAGTTTTCACTGAGCTGTTATTATAGACAAATGAGGTTTGATTTGTAGTCATATTTGTCCTGCTCCTAGAACGTATACAGAAGCCTTTCTTTTTAATGTCTTGATGTAAAAACTTGTTTTCCAAGGAGGCCGCCAGGCTCCAGTTAATCAAGAATTCTGATTACTCAAGGGTTAATAAAAGCATGGACTTGCCTTTTAATCAACTGGAGTTATTGCAGCATCACTCAATTAAATAGTGGCAGTTTTGCTACATGTGAATTTTGATACACTTTCCTTCCATTTTCTAGCCTTTCATGGTCCCTATGGCCAGTGACCAGGACTGACCACCAGCCACCTGCCTGTGCTAGGGTGGCTCCGGGGTTGTGCCTGCTGCAGTCTGTGCCAAAGTGAGCCTAGCTGAAGAGAAACACCACTGCAGGCTTAGCAAGTGTGGGCACCTGGAATGTCAAGGGCAGAGCTCCATGTAGAAAGTCCGGGAGAAGAGCTGGAAAGGCTGGTGGCAAACTGGAGAGTTTCCAGTGTCCTGAGAGCTCATTAATCCTGGTTCAAACCAGCCTGCATTGACTTTAGTCTTGTTTTTAATGTCTTTTGATCAGAGATTTCTTCAAGGAAAAAATGGTTCTCCTACCTACCACGACCCAGGCATATTCCTCCTCCTTGCTTTCAGTATTCTGCCTCACTGACCAAGAGGTCTTGGTGTCTGACCTGACTCAGCAGTACCCTTGGGGGCTGAGTAACACTTAAGCGAATGCCAAAGGGTTTCCCTTGGGTTTCCAGGGGTTACCATGTTCCCTTGGGAATGCCGAGAGGCAGTCCAGTCCAGTTAACTGAGGTTCCCACTGCTCTGCCACTTACTTTCTAATTCTTACTTTCTCCTAAGACTCAGTGTCCTCACCAGTACAAGGTGAATAAAAATACTCCTTCCCCGCCAGGACTGCTATGAGGATTCAGTGGGGTAATGCACAGCAAACACTTGGTTCACCGTAAGAGCTCAGCAAGGGCTTAAAAATATATAAAGAAACAAATCTGCTTGTGAGCCTGTGGCGAGGGATGCACCACATTTATATACACAACTTGTGATAAACATATCCACTAATTGTATTAATTTCCATGTGTTTGGAGGTAAAAACTTTAAAAGGCCAGAATTAACTTCACTGGTTCCTTCTACTATCTGATTTGGGTTTGCAATGGTATATTTTCCTCCTCCTGCTAATCTTAACTCCCCACGTTTCCTTTTTTTTTCCCCAATCGATATTCAGTGGAACTGGTTTGGCATTTGCATCTGAGTCAGAGCGGCACTAGCGATCAAAAGATCAAAAGCCGCCCTTGGGAGCGTGGATTCCTTTCATTCTCAGGGGGAGGGACAGCGACACTTGTTCCTGGCATCTGAGTCTTGAATGAGGTCTGGCAGTGAGGCTGCGGAGAGGAGGGTGTGGGTGTCTTGGGCTCAAGCTTCTTGCCTTCAGAGCCACAGAGCTGATGAGGTGAGCAGTGGCCTGGAGTGGCTTAGCTGTGCAACACACTTTGGAAGTGAAAGTGGGGTCCCGGAGCATGCGCATTTTCAACATCTTGCTTTCATTCCCTCTCAAGGGACAGGTTTCACTCCCCAGTCCTGAGCTGGTCTCATTCCCAGCAAATTTGTCATGTTTGTGCCTGTGGTCTCCAAGGGAGCACAGGATTTCAGAGGAAATCGACAGATGAGAAATCATGGAGGTCAGAGCGCTTAGAAATCTTGTGTTATTAGTAAATGATTTGAACCATCAAGGTCCAGCTGTGGTTTCCGCTGGTGGAGGAACAGGAATGAGGATCCTTAACATTTATCTGAAGCTCTAGCCACCTCTCTTAGATCAGGAAGACGTAAAAGTCCAATGTCATCTTCAGTTTGCGCGGACTTCCCTTGGAGATGCAGGGCTGGCGAAGTGAGGGAGAAGACTGAAAACACCTGGGGAAGAGATACATCGCAGGGCAAGACTGAATGTGCCTGAAAGGCGGCTCCCGCAATTAAAACAAATGGCCAGAGCCTCCCCGGTGACCTCTGGTCTGCATTGCCTGCCTCGAAGAGGGCTGCTGAACAGTTCATGGTGCACGTATGGCTACTGTGTTCAGCCCTCCCATGACCCTGGTCCTGGGGCCTGCATGGCTCTCTCTGCCTGCTGTGGAAACTGGGCGTAGCGTGGTGGAGCGTCCTTTGCCCTGACATAAAAGGCGGTGGACTGCCTCCCCGGCTCCAGAGCCTTCTCTTTGTTATGTTGAAACTTGGCAGAGGTGGGAGAGGGGAGGGGAAAGGGGAAAGGGAGTGGGGTGGGGAGCGAGGATTAGCAAGGAGCCCCAGGGGCACCAGATGTGGACATGGAGCGCACCAAAGAGAAGCTCTTCCCGGCTCTGGGAAGCACGGAGACAGCATCGGGCGGCGAGGCTGGGCTCAGGGAGTGCACTCCTCCTGGATATGACACCTGGGCTCGGCCCTGGGGCCACTCCTACCTTACACACACAAACTACATGTCCAGGTGCCTCTTAATTGTTGAGAGCTTACCGTTCTCTTCCTTGTTTTTGGTAGTTCTCTAGACAGAATATTCTACCAGTCTCTTTTCCAAAAGACCACACCCCAGTCCGTCTTTTTGATGGGGAGACCGTACCCAGTCAGGCAGTTGCCCTTTGGAAGGCCTGAAGGAGCCTACAAAACCGGCCTGCCCTCTAGGATATTTTACAACCATTTGGAAGTGCCTGAGCACATTACTGGGCCTTATTTGATGCAGTAAAACCTCCCGTTTGGTCCCTCGGCGCTCAAGATGTGTGTCAGTGCAGTCTCCCCCAGCACCTGATTCGTTACTGCAACAGTGGGAGGGAAGAGATGGGATGCAAACTCATTCTGCGGGCGTGAGGTCCCGCTCTTATGATCCTTGCCATGATTTCCCTGCTGGTATTGGCAGTTTGAAAACGCCATCAGTATATCTGCACCTTCTTCCTAAGGTGCGGCTCCGAGTGCTCTGTAGCTGCCAGTTAGCCTCCCCCTGCTCAGTGAGGTGAATCAGGCCGATTAGTCCATTTTCCAGGTAGAGGAACCGAGTGGCAAAGGGCCCTCCCAGCATCACACAGGCAGCTCGAGACACGGGCAGACACTAATTTCCATGCAACTTTCTGCTGCTTTGGATCCTTAAAGGATTAATATACAAAAGAGACCCTCTGGGTTTTACCTGACAGATTTCTCTGTAGAGCAGATAAAGTAGCTAATACCAAACTGGATTTGTTAATTGTCATGGACTTGGCCTTTCATCGCACCTCTGTTTAGGGCTAAGTGTGTGGACAGCTCTCTCCCTGTGCACATCACCAGATGGCATTTGGGTGCAAGCTGTCACTAGCAAGACAGCGAGAAGCTTCATCTGGCCAGTTTACAGCAGCAATCCCCCTTCACCGGCCCTGCCCCATCAGCTCCTGTTTGGAAGGGGGAATGTTTATCACACTCTAAACCAAAGATTCTGTGGGAATTTGCTGCTGCTGGATTTGGCTGGCACCTTTCTGCTCCAGAGTCGGCTTTCTGGCTTCTCGCGGTGGATCTGTGTGCCAGAGAATCTGCATGTCCTTTTGTATCTGTGCTCTCCCCCGCTCCTTCATTTTCAACATGTAGTGGCGGGGAGGAAGTATAACATGATTTTAGGACTTGCATTTCAATTTCACTGCATTTTTATGGGACAAGCGGAATCTCAGTGCCTGGAGTTACTAGGTTAGTATCTAAAATGGGTTCAGCATTATGGGTCTTATTGTTTAAGATGAATTAAGTGGCCCCTTCCCACCTTCCTTTCTCCTCCCTCGGGATGAGTGGATTGAGGCGAGGCCCCCAGAGACTAGTTGGAGGAATCCTGGTGCTCTGATTAGTTTTATTCTCCCAGCTTAATTGTAGAGCTTCCTTTCTCTCGTCATGGATAGCCGAAGGGGCTGTGTGTCCTGCCCACCCCCACACCACCCCGTTTGCTTCAGGAGCAAGATTATCACAATGCAGCCTTCTGAATCACTTTTCTCTATGTGCTGATGAAAGTGTAATTCATTCTTAATCAAGCAGCCTTGCTGCTGCTGGAATACATTTAGTTACCCTCCCATCACTTTGGGAAACGATCCCCCAAAAAGGGCTTTTAGAGGAGAGCAGGAAGGAGAGCTGGCCTCACACTGTTTTTCCAGCAGAGGGCACTTGTGGGGATGATGCTTGAGGAGCCTTTGCAGCTGGAAGCCTTCCAATGTGGGGCAGGCCGGGAGGGACGGAGGGGCCCGGTGCTTGTCATAGGTGCCTCCCAGGAGTGCTGTCTCTAGAGCCTGGAGCCGTTTCTCAGGAGTAGGCGGGTGCCAGGTCCTTGTATCTCGGTAGGCTAAGTCCACCCAGGGAGCAGGAACCAGTTGAGTGTGCATATTGCATGGATGCCTGGGTTAGGGAGAACCTGCTGGGTACCAGATTCTTCCTAGGGTTGAGAGGAGCCAGCCTCCTGTCTTTTTCAGGAGACAGAGGTGTCTTCCGCATCTGAACTTGTTTAGATTGGGTGGATGTGTCCGTTTGGTCACACACACACAGTTTGGGTGGCGTGAGGAGGTCTAGCTCTGCCAAGTGGCTCACTCTCCTGCCCTTTCACAGCCTGGTGGCTGTCACAAACAACTAGCAGTTTGGTGGAGCAACGGGCTGGAGGAGAGGTGGCTCTGCCAGGCCCTCATGTGTTGAGGTGGGCAGGAAGAAGGGGCCGGGCCCAACAGGTGGATCAGAGCCCCCGTAAGATAAAACAAGCCCTATAGATGTGCAGCGGAGAAAGAAAGGGAAGTTTGTCTCCTCAGACTGGAGTTGGATTAGTGACAGACTTGAACAGCCGGTTCAGTCAAGAGAGAACTTGATTCCTCCTGTATTATTCACACGGCTGATTTTAATCAGATGTGAAGAGACAGCTGGAAGAGAGGAGCGGGTCAGCCTAGTGCCTGGTGAGGAAACTTGGTGTTCTTTTAGTCATCTTTAGGGAACTGGCACGAGCCCTGGGGGTGGAGGCTTTGCACAGGGCCCACAGGGTTCGTAGCTTCTGGCAGGAGCTGGCGTGAGAGCCAGGCCTCCGTGGTTGCCCCTGGTCTGGATTCAGTGTGAGTTTTGGATGGTGCGTGGCAGATGTGGTCACCAGTCACGTTTGGGCAGAGCTCTGTCCACTTGTCCTCACAAGGATTCAGAGAAGGTGGACCAGATTTGGCAGGTCCCAGAATGATGCAGCCATTGTCCTCGAGGTCCTGCTTGTCTTCCCTTGTCTGCCTGCATCCTGAGGCTTTTCTGCCTCACCATTTACTGAAATTCAGAGGAGACCTCTTCCTGGACAACCTTGGAGATACACCGTGGCAGCGTGCTGGTAGAGCCCACACCCTCTGCACTTGGGGAGTTCCCCTCCCTCCTGGTGCTGCCCCCGCCCCTCCCCCACAGGAGGTCAGGCTGGGGCTGCAGAGGGGGATTGCTAGATCACCAAAGGGAATGCAGGGTGGTGGATGGGACTCACAAGACGGGCTTCAGTTCTCTCACTGCAGTATTGCAGGAGGCGAGGGCCTTAGCCGGGTCGTCTCTGGAACCTTTGCCGTGCAGTGCAGAGAGAGCCAGCCCAGTCATTGAGCAAGAAGACGGACCGAACACTGACACGGGCTCCTACACTGTAGGTTGTGAGAGGGTGGTGAGGAAACCAGAACCCTTGTTAGCTGATTTTCATGAGTATATAAAGAGGACCTGCAGAGACAGTTTACTTTATGAAGGGCTAGCTTTGTGCCATTTCCCCTTCTCTTTTATGAATACCTCCTGCCTGTAGATGTGCTGCAAATATGGCAGTCAATGAACTTTCTAGAAACAGCAGGTGGTGAAGGATCCCACAGGTAAGGGGAGCCTGCCCAGTGGTTGTGTGAGGCCAAGCAGAGGCTATAGCACAAGTGGCAGATGCTGTCAGCAGTGCCCCGAGGGGAGGACCCCCTGACCTCTCTGTAGAAAACCTCCCTGCCCCTGGGCTTCTGAGTCCCACCTGGAGGAAAGAAGCCCAAGGCTTCCCTTTGCAGGCCTGCCTCTCACTGCCTGCCTCCCTGCATGCTCTCCCGCACGAGCGCAGGGAGTGCTGGCTGTCTCAGGAGGAGGACATGTCGCTGTCTAAGATGAAGGGCGCTGCCGAGGGGGAAGCAGGCAGAGGCTACGGTGGTGCCGGGAAGGGTTCCAGCAGCCGCCAGTCAGCTCGTGCAGCAATTTCCTCTGACAACAGGGTTCCTGATGGAATTGGAACCGCCAGGAATGGCACAGTAGGGTAAAAGGTGGGGGCGAGGCAGCCAGCTCTGCCTGTGGGCCGAGGCAGGAGGCTCCCAGAGCCCTCGGTGTCAGCAGCCACGTTGGCTGCCTCTGTCGGGTGGGTCTGCCTGTCCCCTCTACAGCCTAGCGCCTTTTGGAAGACATGGTACTCTCTCCTCTTGTCGAGGCCACGTGTCTGTGGTGCTTTTCCTCCATCTGCATGGCCAGAGTGCTTGACTTCACTCCACACCTTTCCTTGGGCTGGGGTACAACTTCTGCTCTTGCAAGATGAGAGGTCAGGCTGAGCCGCTGCCCTGCAGTGTAGGGTGGGATCTAGGGAGGCGACCTGCCTACCTGGGGAGGGCTTTGCATCCCAACGAGCACATGCTCCAGTAACTGGAATCTGGCGCTGCCGGAGCTGCCAGAACCCTCCCCTGGCACCTCGAGGGGACAGCCAGCACATGGCCTGGGTAGAGGACCCAGGAATTCTTGGAGCCAACGTCGTACAAATGGGCAGGAGGCTCTCAGAGGCCCCCACAGCCTGGGCTTTCTGCCTGGGGAAGAGGCCAAGCCTCTGGGGGCATCTGCTCACCCTGCCTCAGAGACCGTGCAGGCCAGCGCAGCACGTGCCCCTGCCCTCGCCTGCACCCACTTCTAACCCTTGCCTTGTCCTGCTTCCCCACCGGAAGGAAAGGAGCCAGTGCTGGGGGAGGGGAAGAAGAGGGATGCTGCTATTTAGTAATAGCAGCTGTTGAGTTCTCATCGAGTGCCAGGCGTGGTGCTGAGCGCTTCACAGTGTTTCCCAGTTAGTCTGCATGTCACCCTGTGAGGAAGGGGCTGCCACTACCCCCGCTTCATGCTGGGGACCTGAGGCCAGGACCACCCAGCTGATTGGAGGCCCAGAGGGGCTTTGGGTCAGGCAGTCCAGCTGTGCCTGTGTGTGGCACAGTGCTTGAAAGGGCTGTGGGCAGGGCCCTGTCCCCTGAGGAGCCCACCTGAGGTCTGCTCCAGGAGTGTGGGAGCAACCTGCTTGGAGATGTCAGGTTTCACACCTTCTCATTCAAACTCTCCCCTATGAGGGTTTTTGTCCAAGTGGTTCTCTGTTCTCTTTCTTCTTTCTTTCCCAGTTATCATCGTGGTTCCCATTATCACAGAGCATGTAACTCCTGGCCCTTCTCCTCTGATGGCATTAAGGGAGAAGCCTGTCCAAACTGGGCCCCTTCTAGAGGGAGTTCCGTTTCGGCAAAGAAATGAAAGCTCTCTCCGTTTGCATTAGAGCTGGGCTTTCCAAAGGGCTTCTGAAATTAGTTCCGCTGAAGAAAACAGCTCAGATGCCTCCCTGCATTCAGCTTGTTAGTCAGGAACTTCAAGGCCAAAAGATCTGGCAGGATTTAAAGAGCCGGCTCTCAAGCTGTCTCATTTTGAGCACACTGATGCCGCCTGTCTTTGATGGTGAAGTGGTTGGTTTGGAGTCTTCCTCCCCCGCCCTTTGGAGAACCGCGGATGGTCCCAAGGACTTTTTGGATTCAGAGACAGCCAGAGGTCGAGGGAGTGGGCCAGACCATCTAGCCTGCCCCCATGGTTTAATTCTAGAGGACAGAGGCTCAGCGAGGTCAAGGGTGTCCACTGAGGCCACACAGTGAGCAGGTGACAGAGGAGAATTAGCGCCCAGGCCTTCTCAGCCCCGTGTGGAGCTCTGCTCTTTCCCACAAATCTCACCATTTTGTTATTGTTACAGCCTACAGCTTATTCACTCAACAAACATTGTTTGAGCTCCTACTAGGTGCAAAGCACTAAGCTAAGTGGTTTGGGGGATATGAAGATGAACAGTATGTACCCCGAGTCCCCCCTCCCTGAAAACTCTCCTTTGCGAAGTCCCAGAGGTGGATATGGAACACACCGTCTCGTCCACGTGGTTGATTTCAGAAGCAGAACAGGGAGCAGGGCACCGGAGGGTGCCTGTGCCAGATGCTTCTGTCTGGAGATATCCTGGGAAGTGGCCCACAGAGTCGGGGAATTGGGGTTCAACAGTCCAGGAGGTCTCAAACTCTAGTGCCTTCTCTGCCACGCCAAGAGCTTGACCCCTGACCCTCCCTCTTCCTCCCGCATCTTCCCAGCCCTGTGCTCCTCAGGGCACCATTCTCCCTGGGAGGGCCTCACACTTTCTGAATAGAGCACTGCCCCGTGTGCACCGTCGTCCCTGCCTGACCCAGCCCCACCTGGAAAGCCTGTTGCCTCCCAGCTCGTGGATGGAAACCTCTCTCAGCTGTCAGGTCATGGGCCAGTCTGCTTTGGGGCCACCTGGGGAACCAGGAGTGGAAGGGACAAGCTCTTTCTCATCTGACACAGGCCCGCCCTGCCTGAGGCCGTGTCACCTTGCCTCAGGGGCATCCCCAGGGCATGAGGACTGGGGCCCCAGCATGAGCCAGCTTGTGCTGCCAATCTGGTGCTCTGAGCCTGGAGAAGATGAGCGTCCCAGGCTGGCACCACTGCAGACAGCACACCACAGAGGCGTCTTAGAGCCTCTTTTGTAGACGGAATGTGAGAATCTATTAAAATGTCCAGGGATTTGCTGCCCTCTGTGAAAAGGTGACGTTGATGACATTTTCCTGCTGACATGCTTCTGCCCACCAGCCATCCCTGCTGGCATGTCCTCATTTGTCGCCTCCTAATTTGAGTTCTTGGGCAAATCTGGAAACTTGTTTGAGATTGACCACCAGCTTCTTGAACATCTGTTTGAACTGTCTTCCCCTTCACTCCAAACCACCTCTGAGGTTAGTCCACAAGGCAGGAGGGCATCCTGTTGTGAAAGAGCAGAAATCGAGTCCTCCTTTCAACTTCTTCTCTGCTTCCTTGCAGCTCACCTTGCAGAGCGCCAAGTCCCGCGTGGCCTTCTTTGAAGAGCTCTAGCAGGTGACCCAGCCACCCAGGATCTGCCACTTCTGCTGCTCCCAGCACCGGCAGGATGGGTCAGACACCGTGGGAGCCATCTGTAGGTGGGCTGGCTGGGAGCTTCCATGGGAGCTCTGGAACTTTCCCCAGCTGAGTGGAGAGCCCAACCCCCTTCATGTGCAATTGCCTTGAACTATGACCCTGCAGAGATTTCTCTCATGGGGTTCTAGTTCTCCTGACCTGAGTCTTTAAAGTTTTTAAGAAGTATTGTCTTTTTTTCATCTAGTGTGGGATCCCATACTTCCTTTGTCAAAGGAACCCTGGGCTGTGCATCTTACTGTCCAGCGCTGACCCTCCCAGCCCAGGCTGGGAAGTGGTTGTAGGGGTGAAAGGCATAGGCCCCCTGGAGACCAGGAGGCTGGTGCCACCACCCTCATCCTCCAGGGTTCCAGAACATTCGTCTCCTCCCCTTGTGAGGAACTGGCATGCAGAGAAGCGTGGCCTGCCCGAGCCCAGGCCCAGAGCGGCCTGCCCACCAGCCTGCCTGCTTGCTGCACGTCATCGGTGAGCCTGCCCACAGCTCATGATGAGCCAAGTGACGGGTCCTTGGCCCAGGCCCCCTGGAGGCAGTGCTCTGGCTGCCCGCTGGTGGGAATGGGAAGGAACTGTGACTGGGGCAGACTAGGAGAAGCTGTGATGAAGGGCTGGCTGCCAGCAGAGGGGCTGGGAGGCCAGTAGAGCCGAATAGGAACCTTCACCATACAGAACACTCACTGCCCTCCTCCTGCCACCCCAGACCAGGGTCCAGGAGCCATGTGTGTCTTTCCCACCCCCCTTTAGCGTTAGCCTCTCCTGCCCGTGGGGACCTGGGGGACTCCCTGGTCATGCTGTAATCGGCACCTGGAAGCCTGTCTGTGCCCGGGGGGCTCTGTAGGGCTGAGGCCCCACAGGTACTTCTCACTGGCTGGAACACCGAGCTCCACTGGCCCCAGTCTGCGTTGCTGATCTGAATCACCTTTCCTCCTGGCCATGTGCCAGCAAACCCCTCCTAACCCTTTATTGTACCTGGGCCTCCTTTTGCTGTTGCCCTCATCCCCCAGAGGGCCCTTTATCTTATATCTGTGTGTGGGCTGTGTGGGGTCCTTTTGTGCCCTTCCCCTCCAAGCTCCACACCGGCTGGCACACGACTCCTCCACCATGCTGAGCAGCAGCAGGTCACAGAACCACCCCACAGCCCACACTCACTCCTTGATTTGGGGCCACTTTCTTGCCCTTTCTTTTCTCCATGGCTTGTGGTGCTGCTGTGACCCATCAGGCCATCCAGATCCTTCCAGCGGAGCTGTTAGGCAAAGCAGGTGATAAGTCTTAACCAGTGAAAAGATGCTTATTATGTGAAGACGTGTGAGGGCCTGGAGAGCTCCTGAGAACAGAAGTGGCTCTCGTGATCCTGTGTGGTTCTGAGGAGCTCACAGAGGTCCTGCCTTTTTTCTGCAGTCAGGCTGACCTAACAAATAGTCTCCCGGGCTGGCCACCACCTTCTCGGGCCACCTTGCCAGCCCCTTAGGACACACAGTGGAGACTCTGCATCTAGACACTAAGCATGGGTGGCTGTGGCTGAAAGAGTTCCCTTTGTCTCCCTGTCCCCTGGGATGTGGTCCTGGAGGTGGTGGTGGGGGAAACAGTCCTCAGGTGTTTGGAATGTGAGGTCTGGCTCTTGTGTTGAATCTCTGTCTCCTCAGCTCACCACCCATCCCTGAATTTCCACGAGTTACTTTCCTCCCGACCTATAAATTTAATCTGTAACTGTGGCTGTGGGCACAGGAGCATGGTGTTGGTTTATAAAAACATTGTCGGGCTTTGTTTTTTTATTACTTAACCGCTGTGTGTATGCCTGCAGTCTGGGATGCCAAGCCGTGTGGCCACAAGGGAGCCGGCTGGCTTCTGCGCTGTGGCAGGAGCACCCTCGGGCCCGGGGAGCAGACTCGAGAGGGCCGGCAGAGCCTCACTCAGCCAGGATCACTCCAGCTCTCCTTAGAGGCAAGAGCTGGTGGGTACCTCCTAAAGATGGATAGGCGGAGAGGGTGGGGCCCTCAGAGAGGTCCGGAGCCTCAGTGGAAGGAGAAAGAATGAAAGAAGAGCTTGGTTTTCACAGCCTTGTGCCTGTGGCTGAGGTGACTGCGTTCCTTTCAAGCCAACATTTTTAGAGCGTGGTTGCTTATCCAGTAGGGAAGCCTCTGAGCTCCCCTGAGAGCAGGGCCCTGGCCATGATTAGTGCGTTACAAGCGTTTCTGATGGTTTTTGGGCAGAAGCACCATGCCAGTGACACTCCGTGAGGCTGCGCTGTCAGCCTTTAGCCGTTCCAGCACAACCTCGTTCATCCTAATCGAGGCCCCACCTCAGCCCCAGCAGTGCTCTGACCTGTAGTATCTGCTCAATTATTCATGTACCCGCCAGGCCCTGCCAGACAACACCCGGTGGCATTACAGAACACTTCTTGAGTGACATTTTTTTTGTAATCTCGGGGACAGATTTCTCTCCCTCCCTCTTCTTTCTTTTTCAAATCGAAACAGCGAGTCCAGAGGCTGACAACCGGCGATGGTGACTAAGTGTTGCTGCTGACAGGGCTGGGGCCTCGCAGCCCCTGGAGCGGGCAGCCTCAGCCCCTCCCGGGCTTCCAGGGGAGCTCCATCTGTTTTCAGAGATGTCACACTGCACTTCTTCCTGTGGGGCCTGAGTCCCGCCTCCTGTCAGGGCCAGACCATGGAAGGCTATTTTCTATTCTGGGGGATTGTTGTAATTTAAATGATTGTTTTAATAAAAATTTTAAGCTGTAAAGTCGTTCTTGGGCTTCCACAGTTGCTTATTGCTCAGGCCGTCGAGGTGGCCAGACAGGCTGGGTGGTGAGGCCACCTGTTGTGAGTTCTGTGAGGACGTGGGGTCTCTGCTCTCGGGACTTCAGCTCCAGCCCTAGGCTGTGGTAGTGAAAGAATCACAGCAGCCCTCTATGCCCTCACCTGGGAGCTCCTTCCCTCCACCCGTGGGGTACGGGGGCTCGGGGAAAAGGCCCTGACCTGGTCCCAAGACCTCCATTTCCTCTCCACATCCTCTGTCTGTCCTCTAGTCCAGACCCGAAACCTAGGGCGTTGGACGGGGCCATCTCGCCAGGCGTTTTGGCTTCATTCTGAGCTGGGAATGGGGGGGTTGGGGGGGTGCACACAGAGCTACTGGGACCCTGGGCACTGTCCACAGGACAAATGAGGCACAGCTGTTGTCACAGGACCACATGACATTCACTGTAGTCGGGAACTATCGCTGCAGAGCTTACGGTTTTTTATTTTGTTTCTATGTTTTTAATCAATAAGTCCTCTATTAAAACTAAAACTATTACTACAGGCTAACTCTAGCCCAAATCACACAGCCTAAAATCAGGTTCAGGTGGCACAGTGTGTCGTCAGGACTTCTAAGGGACCCCAGTGCTACCTGCCACATGTCAGAATCCGTTTCAGGTCTCCATTGTACAAGCCAGTAAGGAAAATTACACAAAATAAAATAAAATACTATCAAAATACACAAAATTCTCCAAAAGCATTTGAGTTAACTATAACTAAGTTTTTATGTATTTTGGAAAGATATGTTTAAAGTGGTAAATTGTAAAATTTGTAAACGATGTTTTGTTAATATTAAATTCATAGAATTAGTAGCTAATTGACTATTTTTATTAGATAAATAGAATATGAAGCTGCTTCATTTCTTAGATGTAGATTGTGTTATTTTCAGTGATTGAAAATAGTTTGATCTTCTACACAGTGTGAGCCAGAGAAAGTACTTCATAAATACTGGTTATTTGATGCAGTCCAGACAAGATTTTTACCTTTTTTTTTAATCCAGCCCTCAACCCCCAAAAGATAGTAATATGCTCACACAGATCCCAAGGGCTCCATTCAGTGGGGTTAGAATGATAATATTGCCCGGGGGCCGACCCCGTGGCGTAGTGGTTGAGTTCAGCGCACTCCACTTTGGAGGCCCAGGTTCGAGAGTTCGGATCTGGGGCAGGGACCTACACCACTTGTCAGCTATGCTGTGGTGATGTCCCTTATACAAAGTAGAGGAGGATGTTAGCTCAGGGCAAATCTTCCTCAAAAACAAAATAATAATATTGCCTGGTATTTTGTATCAGATGAGTTCTCTGCTTTTTCGTTTGTTTTGACCGTGCTGTAAACCCAAAGCTGCTGACCACAGCTGAGTGTTTAATTGTGGCCTTTGCAGCCTGGTCTCATGGGATCCCTGTGTGGCTCCTTCTGACCTCTCTGCCAGCACTTTGTCCTTTGCCTGTGGCCCTTGCCTGAGAGCTGAATGCCTGGCAGCTGTTCCCAGGGCTGCCCACCCCAGAAGCCTTCACTTGGAGGAGCGGCTAGGGAGCCACCCACGTATAACACCGAGTTGGCAGCGGGACTCTGGGGGGAAAGGTATTGGTGAGAAGATTGCCTCAACCATGTCTAATCCAATTTCTTGCACGTCCGGGAAAGAAAAAGTTGAGCCACTCTCCTCTTGTGTCTCCTTCTCAGACAGCCCAGGCAGCCGAGAGAAGCCTCTCCCCTGCCGGCCGCCGCGGGCCTCCCTGGCAGCCTGTCATTACTGCATTATGGCAGGATGCTGCGGCCCCTGTCCCCACTCGGCTCGAGAGTCCGGAGCTCCCAGGGAGACAGCTCGGCCCGTTCATCTGCGCTGCGAGGACCTGAACTGACTCAGAGAAGAACTCCCTCCGTGTCCTCTGCCGATTCCCACTCGATGCCCATTTCTCACTGGGGTGGTCGCCCCAAAATAGCACCTGGCATCTTGCCCCTGAGCCGAAGAAATCAAGACATCTCCTGAAGAGCTCCACAGCCTGGGCAGCGAGAGCCCGCCTCGCTGCACTTGCTCTGGGCCACCTGGCTCCCTTCCCCACAGGGCCAGACGCTTTGCTTCCTGAAACCCGTTCCCCCCTCTGTAAAGAGGGTTGATAGTGACGCCTCTGCGTACCTCTGGGATGTTGTCAGGATAACATGAAGAACAGATTCAAAAAGTACTCAGATTTCTAAGAAAAAAGGGGTGACAGTTTGCAGCATTCTTTACAGGTAATAGAAGCAGTTCTCAGGAAGATACATGAAATCTTTTCTTTGCGCCCAGCCATGGGGTGGCGGAGGAAACCACGTAGCTGAGGGGCTCGGGGCCCTTTCCTCACAGAAAGACCTGGGTTCAAATCCCTGCTCAGCCACTTACCAGCTGTGTGATCCTCAGCAAGTGACCCAAACTCTGGGCACTGCAGTTGGTTCATCTGAAAGGGGAGTTTTATAAGGTTTTGTGGGGACTAATAATGCCCGAAAGCTCTAAGCGAAGTGTCGCTTGGGAAAGGTGACCCTTTCTCCGGATGCTTCCTTTGGGGCAGGGGGTGGGGGTGGGTGATGGGGGCAGAAGGAAGCAAAGAAATGTGCACTGGTGACCCAGAGGAAGCCCTGGCTCAGAGGGACCAAGCCCACCAGCATCCCCCACGTGGGCCCCATCACCTCCACCTGCACCAGGAGCTTAATGAGCCTGCATCTGGCCTGTTTGTCCTTGCTGTGTTTGCCCAGTGCCAGCTGCAAAGCCTGGGAGATGATAGATAACCCGGGCTGGGGCTGCCTGGAAAGGATGTTCTGGTTTTGTCACATTAATACCCGCTGCACCGGTCAATAATTTACCAGAGGCTCAGGGTGGGAGTGGGTCTGGGTGGGCACCTAGAGATCTTCCCTGAGCCCGTAGGTACCTGGGCTGTAAAAACGCAACCACAGACACCAGGGAGCACAGCAGTGACCTAATTTTCTCTTATCAAGCATAAGGAAGAAGTCCCCGTGGAGTCTTGCCCATTTCCAATATAAATAATGTAATTCCCCCGCCTGCCTGCTCTGGGGAAGAAGGGGCAGCCTTTGATCTGAAGGAATTAAGTCAGTAAACCAAAGCGAAGAAGGCTGAGGAGGTGTCTTTGCGCGCACCTGCTGTGCCGTTTACCCTGAGAGAGGAGTTAAATTCAGACAAATGAAGTGGACCAAGGGGGACAACCTCTCTCCCGCCCACGTTCCCCCTGGATTTCCCTGAAGTCTTCCTTTATCCCCAGCTGAACCCCAGACACTTTCCCGGGGCCCCTGGCACACACCTGCCACAGCCCAGCCTACGCATGGTGTCCCCCTTCCTCCCCAGCAATGGCCAAGCCTGGGCCCTGCATAATTTTCAGTGGAGGATAATTCTGAGGGAAATACGTGTGCAAAATCTGAGTGGTCCGGGATTGGCAGCTTAGCCCCTGGGCCCCGGAGTGGAGAAGGGTCTCCTCATGGGAGGAAGGGGTCCATGCCTGGCAGAGCCATCTGACTGTGTGTCCCATTGAGGACCACTCATGCGTCCAGCTGGCATTTCAGGAGAGCAGGCCTTGGATTCTGGTCCCCCAAGCTCCCTGCTTCCAGCTAAGTGGCCTTGAGGAAGTCCCTTCCACTCTGGGCTTCCGTGTCCTCAGCTGCAGAAGGTTAGTTTTGGACCAGAGGAACTCTGAGGTCCCTTCCAGTTCCAACAGTCTTCGAATGTCATGTTTCTAAAGGAATTCCTCAGGCTTGTCTCCCCAGGCCCTGTCAAAACAGTTTCACTCTCCAGGAAGCCGAAAGAGGAGTGACTGGCCCAGGAACCCACAGGGACAGCCACGGCCTGAGCTGGACTTGAACCAGGCACCGTGCAGCCAGCCAGCTTCGCCCCATGCCTTCTCCTAGCCTCATGCTCCTCTGGCACAAATTGGGGAGGAGCAGTTGTGCCAGCCCCCAAGTTAATGTGAAGGGCAGTGGGCGCCAGGGCAGGGGGCTAGCATGGCCACTCTGGACTTCACGGCTGCCTCCTGAGCAGTTCCTGTCGGCCCGGGGAGAGACTGGGGTGGCAGGAGCCGCACGTCAGCCACGTCAGCTGCGACAGTTGTTCTGCCCTAAAACCCACGGGGGACCTCCCTTTGCCCAGGCCCACATCCCTCCCCCAGCCTTCCGCCCCCAGCGAGTTCCTGAGGCAGAATCTATTAAGTCCTTCATATTAGCCGGCAAAGGGGGAAACAACCCTCTTTCATCTTAACTGGAGTGAATTTGCATTAACACCTGGGGAGTTCTGTTTGCCTTGAGAAAGCACATTGCTATTCTGAGCTGCACACGCTGTGGAGTTCGTCGCAGTATCCTATTCTTTTATTAATACGGCTTTTCTCTCCTCCTCCTCTTTTCCCATGAAAGGGGGAGGGCTGCTGGGGATGCCAGGGCTCCCCGCCCCACGTAGGCAGGTCCCCAGAAACACTGAGAAGGGGAAGCAAGGAGCAGCTCCCAGGTGGAGCTAGTGTCTTCCCCTCACGAGGCTGGCTTGTGAGCTGCCCCGACTCCCAGAGGCCACCAGGCTTTGGGGGCAGCTCCCACCCGAGCCACAACCTAAACCTAGAGCCCCCATTTGCCAAGCTCTGCTGTGGCCAGTCCATGCCGGATGTAGGGTGCAGGGGCCCCAGCAGCCACAATATAGAAGTCACAGCAGCATTACTGGTGGGCCTGACTCAGTGGCTGCTGCGTGTCTGCCCCAAGGGCCCTGCTCCTGATCCTCCGAAGGCAGGACTGGCTCCGCCCCCTGCACGTCCTGTCGGGCAGTAGCTCATCAATGCAACTTACAGTGGTTGTGCCCAGGAAACATTGAGTCTGGGATGGGTGTGGGTTGAGCAGAGATCTTGGTTTTCTGGTCTCAGACTTGGAGACCAAGGTTCTAGAAGGTTCTAGAAGCAGAGAAAAGGGAGGACGGCAGGGGAGGGAACAGTGAGCAGTGACATACCTGCTCTCGGCCCCTCTTGCCTTCTAGTCTTTCAGGAGGCCCAGCTCCTTCCCTGAGTCCAGACCCTGGAATGGCTCCCATGGGCCAGGAAGCTGAGTGGGGCCAAGAGTCTAAGATGAGCACTTCCCCGGGAAAATGACACCCCCACCAGGCGACATTCCCCCTCCTCCCCCCTCCTCAAGATCCCAGGAGATGGGGAAAGGGAGGAAGATGCAGATGGGGGGGCCAGGCCCCATCTCTCCTGGGGTGGGGAGCCAGGCAGAGAAAGGGTCCCATGAGGACTGTGGGTGGCACAGCAGAGCTGGAATTGGGGGGCCACCCCCAGTGCTGCTCGGAGGAGAGACTTGGCCTCTGGAGCTGCACATTCCTCTCCCGCCAGATAGAGTCCGTTCCGGCGACCACAGGGTCATGATGGAGGTTGAATGGGATCTCGGATACCAGGTTCTGAGCCAGCATCTGCCGCAGCACGAGTTTATTAGACAAGACCTGCCGCTGTGTGGTTATAGCTATTTACTACTCACTTGTTCTGACTCAGTTATCAGAGGAGACAGCTCAGAGCAGCAGGGGCTGACGTGGGCCAGGAGGGGTTCTCCCACAGAGCTCCCTCTCCCTCGTGTGCTCTGGGCAGCAGTGCCTCTCTCTGGGCCACCCTGAACTCACCCCCATGAAGAGAGGGGCGGGATGTGGCTGTCGGGGAACCCTCCCAGCAGGGGCTCAGGCCCTTGTGAGTTGACAGCAGGAGAGGGGCTGATGGTTGCAAATGTCCTCAAGTAGGTGACAGCTGCAGCTGGCTGGGCACAGCCCTCGGGACTTGGAAGGGAGTCTGGAGGGTCTGGGAGCCCTGGGCTGGCATCAGCATTCCATAGGCATCCCCAGCCCCTCCAGCAACCTGCCTGCCCCCACCCGAGATTGGGTCCATGCCAGGTGCCGTGGCTGTTCTCTCCAGTGACATTTACCGGCTGGAAAGTGGCCACCGAGACGTGAAATCAGTGCCGGCCTGAGGCTAGCCCACTTCATTAGTGCTGGCTCTGCTCCACTGGGTAAGTCAGCACAAGCCAAGCACAGCCCCCTCCTAAGCCCCCCAGCTTCTCCTGGCCTGTCCAGCCCTACTGCCTGGCTCCAGAAAGCAGGCCCCGACCCCGTACTCCAGCACTGACCCTGTCTGTCTGGGTCAGGGCCACAATGTCCCCTGAGCACCTGCTCTGGCCAGGCACCGAGGAAGATGAAAATAACAGTGATCCGTGTTGGCCTTGGCAACACTTGGTCTGTCTCCTTAATCCTCAGCAGTCCTGGGAGGGCCACCTTCACCACTCTACACACCAGGGCCCAGTTCATGGCAGCCGCCCCCACTTAGGTCCTTCCCTGGTGGCATCATGAAACCCCACAAGAGCCCTGTGCAGTCATCATTGCTCCCATGTGAGAGAAGAGGAGACTGAGGCTCAGAGAGGCCAAGTGACTTCTTAGAGCTGTGGTTTGAACCCCATCCTACCCCTCTGCCTGGGCTTGTTCTGGTCCTCAGCCTCAGAGGAGAGTCTCTCCCTCCTGCTGGCCCAGCTCAGAGCAGGTGGGACAGAAGTCCTCCCCTCACATCCCAGGTGTGGCCATCGTTGGCCCTCGGAGGGGGCTCAGCATTGGGTTCAAGCCAGGGGGCTTGACAGGTGTGCAAGGGGCTGTCCAAGGGCGGGATCAGATTCTGGGATGGGAGGTCTGGGTCCGGGCCCTCGCCCCCACAGCAGGGGAGGAAAGGGGGATGCAGGCTTGGGCTTGGTGCTGCCGGGGGGCATGTGCTGGTTCAATCAGGAGCCCCCCCATGCGGCAGCTCCTCACTGAGCCTGTTCCTGGCCTGGTTGGGTGGAGAGAGCCCGAGTCCTGGGTGCAGATGTGGGTTCTGCCTCCTCTTGGCTGGGGCACCCCAAGCAAGTTACCACGTCACCCCTTTGAGCTCCAGTTTTCAAAGCTGGAAAATGGGGTCACTGATGTCTGCCTTGGACGAGTGAATGAGACAATGCACTTAAAGTGCTCGGCTCTGCGCCTGGCACCAAGCGCCCCCAGAACTGCCCGGCAGCCCGCACTCCCAGAGGGGGTGATATCCTGGCTCATTCTCTTTTATCTACATGCTGATGGACACCCAGCTTTGATCCGCCTGTAACTTCCAGAGTGCCTGGGGCAAGCAGGTAGCCGAGACCTTGTTGTCTGATGCGCACCCCCCCACCCCCGCCCAGCACAGAGCCTGGCACAGAGTGAATGAATGAGTCTGACTTTCCCTGTCTGTGGAATGAGCATCTTAATGCCCAAGGATCTTGCCCCACTTCCTAGGCTGTTGCGCAATTCAGGTGAAATGATGGCTCAGAAAACGTTTGTTTTTATAATTAAAATATTGAGGAGGAGGAAAGAGGCTGACTTCCCAGCAAACCAGTGTGCGGGGGGAGGCAGAGGGAGGGAGCATGATGTCCCCCTGGCCAGCTGGTCGAGTCAGCTGACCTATACTCACTGGGGGCCTGGTCATCACTCAGTCGCCCCCTCCCCCAGCCCCTCAAGCCCGGAGGAGCATCCGTCACCATCTCCTTCCCCGCTGACAGCCCAGACAATTAGTCAGTCCTGCCTGAATCCGCTGGCCCTGCCCCTCAAAGCCACCACTGCCTCCTCCTCCAGCAGCCCAAGGAGTCCCAGGGCCAGGTTGGGGCTGTGAGGCAGGCATCGTCTCTGTAAATTCTCTCCCCTTCTGGGTGAGGGGGCACTGCTGTGTCCCCATTTTACAGAAGAGGACATTGGCTCCCCGAGGCTCGAGACTTGCCCCCAGGGACACACAAGTGAGTCCCAGAGCTGTCACTCAAACACCCGTTGCTCTGGCCCCAGAGTCCCCACTTTTGACTTCTGCCCCCTTCCTCCAGGCCTCAGTTTCCCCTGTGCACTAGAGAGCTGTGGACTTGCTGAAGATTCCGGCCCCAAGGAACCTGGCAGAGGGGCTGCTGCCTGCTCACCCTGTCCCAGCATCCCACGGACAGCGTGATGGATGAGGATCCTGCAGCGGGCAGGTGCGACTCGCCCACACACCCTCGGACCGACCATTGGGTGATGGATCTTTTCCTCCTCTCCCCTCCCCAGGGGCTCGGCTCCATCTGGTCAGGTGCAGCGCCAGGCTGATGGATGGGCCACCCACCAGGCCACTCTCACTGCGGCCACCACCCGCATCTTCGCTGCCACACTCCAGGGTCAGGAGAGCCACTCTGCGGCCCCTCATTCCGTCCTTCAACAAACACATTTATCAAGGGCCTACTATGCGTTGGAACACAGAGCAAGCAAAACAGACTAGGATACCAGCTGTCACCCTCCAGCATGACAAATGTGATCACGGGGCGAATAGAGGACAGCTGTGAGAGCCAGAGGAGACCTCTGACCAGGCCCAAAGGACCAGGGCAATGGGTCTGATGAAGGCAGAGGGAGCAGCTTGTACAAAGGCCTGGAAGTGAGAAAGGGCAAGGCATGTTCACGTAGCCGCAACAAGTTCAGGATGACCAAGGCATGGAGATGGGCTGGGGCAGAGGGCCCGTGGAGGCTGGGGAGTTGGGGGAGGGCAGCCTGCCAAGGGTCTGCAGAAATTCAGGAGCAGAAGAGAGGGTCCTGGTTGGGTGGAACTGGAAGGGGAGGAGGGAAAAGAGGAGGGATGTGAATGACTCTGGAACTAATAGTGGTGAGTGCCAGGAGCCAGGGACGTGATAATATTAGCCCCACTTTATAGAGGAGTCGACCAAGCCTAGGCGACGGGGAAGGACTTGCCCAAGGTCATCCAGGGAGGGAGAAGCAGAGCTGGGCTGGAGGCGAAGTCGTGTGGGAACCAGTGGCCCCTGGAACCCTGGCATCCAGACCTCATCCCCAGCCTCAGCCTGGCCAGGCACAGGAGTCCGAGGATGCCCCCCACCAGCACGGGCACCGCCTCATTCAGGGAGGCAGCTGTCCTCTTCATGCTGCCATAGACAGGAACTAGGCAAGAAATATCACATCATTAAAATGACAAATCCCTTCACTAACTGAACTGGAAGGCCTGCCTCCCTGTCTCGGGTCCCTTCAGCCCCCCTTCCCTCGCCCGGGGCTCATCTCCCTTCCAAGACCCACAGGAGAGCATGGCCCAGACCACTGCCTCGTCCCTGAGATGACCTTGGGTCTCCAGCCCTCCAGTGGGAACCAGGGAGGAGTGGGGGGGCTCCATTCTAGAGGTGAGGAAAATGAGGCTCGGAGAGGGGACGAGACGCTCCAGTGGGCTCCCTCCCCTGCAAGGGTCCTAGCCATCAGCCCCTGAATTAGCAGCAGGGGATGGCCCCAGGTGACCCCAAAGGCCCCATCCAACCCTGGGACCCCATGGTGAGGCCCTGTCCCTGCTCAGAAGAAGTCCAAAGCCAGACTCGCATTCCAGAATACTGCCCGCGATCTGCTACAGAGCTTCTACAGGGTCAAACCCATCTCCCGCCTGGGTGGGACACCTTGTTGTCCGAGCCCACCTTGTGAGGAGGTCGGAGCAGGGGTCTTTCTCCCGACTTTACAGTCAGGAACCCCGATGGCCTTAGGTAGGCTGCTGCCCTTGGATTCCCCCTCTGACAATGGGGGGCAGACCCTGTTCATTTAGACTGAAGCTGACGCCAAGCTTGTGCCCGGCCTGGTGGGTGTTGAGGGAGCACATTTCTCCCCACACCCACCCATGCCTGTCCACACCTCATCCACACCTGCATGGATGGAGAGGCCCACACAAGCAAAGTGCACACATAGATGTGTGCAATGCATGCACACACACGCCTCCCCCAACTGGGTACCTGCTCTGCCCCAGCCCTGGATTTTTGGGGCCCAGGTGTTCAGACCCCTGCATGTGCATATCCACCCTGGTACACATGTGTGCACACACACCCGGCCACGGATGTGTAAGTCTGCACCGACATGCCCACGTGCACCCACACCCCCTCGCACGTCTACCAGACCTGTCTGTGTACATCTGTGTCACGTGCCCACAGCCGTTGGGAGCCCCACGTGGGATCCGGGCTCCTCTGGGGAGCAGAGCAGGTGAGCAGATGCCAGGAGACGCCGCCCGGCCCTGCAGGCAGCCCCGGTTCCCAGAATGACCCCCCCACTCCACAGCCCTCTTCCAGGCCCAGCCAGCAAGGACATGTTGTCCGTCCGCCCAGTGTCCTGATCTCCTTGGACGCAGACAGAGCCCACGGAGGCGTCTGGCGCATCCTGACTCGGCCACAGCAATTGCATCGGCCCCACTGGCCCTTTCCCTGTGCCCGGTGCTGTCCTGCCTGTCCTTCCCCACCTGCAGGGCAGCTGCGCCAGCCCCCAACTCCCCACCCTCCTGGGTCCATGGTGGGGAAGGGACTTCTTTCAGGAATCGCCATGAGGGGCCTCCCAAGCCCTCCCACCTGACCTTGGGTGGGACCTTCCTCTCTCAAGACCTCAGTTTTCCCATCTGGAAAATGGGAGGGAGGTTGAACTAGAAATTTGCCAGGGTCCTGTCCATCTCCAGCCATGTATTCTCCTCAAAGCCAGGGGTGGTGGTAGGGGGAAGGATTGGGTGGGGAGACACAGGGAGGAGGAAGCAGGGTTTTAGGGACAGCCCCTCCCTGGCCCAGCACCAGGCCTAACAGGATCTAACTCTGGGTCTGGAGCCTGGTGGCTGTGCTTCTCTCAGCTGATCCTCCCTGTTGCCTCTGGCGGGCGTCTCATTACCATTTACAGATGAGGAAACTGAGGCCTGGAGAGATGCCATGAGAAGCCAAGAGCCCCCCAGCTCCCTGCACTCCCCCACACTAAGGGCCACAGAGTGGGAGCCATGCCCGAGACAACGCCAGTACCACCCGTTCTGCCCTCGGTCAGGGAGGGTGGCCTTCCGGGAATGGCTTTCTCCCGAGCCAGCACCTCCCCCTCCCTACACCCCGCTCCTGGCTCTGAGCCCACTCCTCGGCACTGCCCATCCATCTGCTGTCGCTTCCTGGCAGGGCCAGTGGGCCATACATCACCTGATTAAGCCCGAGGCAGCCGGGCCAGGCGGGTGGGCAGGGCGCTGCTGAGCGCGCCGGACCCTGGGGCTCAGCCCAGGTACAACCCACCTTGGTGCTGATGATGGGACTTTCAGGTGCTGTCACCTGCCTGTGAATAGGGAGCTGCAAACAGCAGAGGAGGGGTTTCCTAGAGTCCCAAAGCCCACCCCAGAGGTAGCCACTTCTTGTGGGGGGCACATGAAAGACGCAGCTGGAGGGCACGAGGTGACCTTGTGGCTGATGACCACACAGGTGGAGGGCACCGAGGTGGAGCATTTGGCAGAAGGACAGAGATTTTTATCTCCCTGCCCCCCACCTGCCGAGTAATTTGCTGATATAGGTCGCTGGGGCGCTGTCTTCTGACCGAGCTACTGCTGGTTGAGGGCAGCCGGGTCGACCAGAGGGAGGAGCTCACAGCCAGGGTGTCTCAGCCATCACCCCCACCCCACATCAGCCTCCTGCCCTCTTTACCCACACCTCCCACAATCTGCCTCACTTCCCAGGGCTGTCTCTGTAGGGAGCCTCCAGTTCTTCATTCATTCATTCATTCAACAACTGCGTATGAAGGTCTATTGCATGTCACAACACGAGGGATGCAGCAGAGAACAAAATCCAACACCAGGCAAGAAAGTCCAAAAGGTGTTACATCGTGGTAACTGCAATCCAGGACAATAAAGCAGGGCAGTGGGAGAACAGGCGCTGTTTATCTTTTTTTTTTTTTTTAAAGATTTTATTGTTTTCCTTTTTCTCCCCAAAGCCCCCCGGTACATAGTTGTATATTCTTAGTTGTGGGTCCTTCCAGCCGTGGCATATGGGACGCCACCCCAGCGTGGTCCGATGAGCAGTGCCATGTCCGCGCCCAGGATTCGAACTGACGAAATACTGGGCTGCCTGCAGTGGAGCATGCGAATTTAACCACTCGGCCACGGGGCCAGCCCCAGCTGTTTATCTTTTTGTGTTTTTTTTTTTTTTTAATTTTTTAAGCTAGGGTGGCCAGGGAAGGCCCTTTGGGAAGGTGACTTTTGAGTAAAAATCTGAAGGAGTGAGCGATGAAGATGTCTAGGGAGAGAGCATTCCTGGCAGACAACACAGCAAGTGCAAAGGCCCTGAGGCAGGAGTGCCAGGAGCAGGTGATGGCCAGGTGTGGCAGCTGGAGCAGGTGAGGAAGGGGAGGAGGTGAGGGCAGAGAGGTGAGCAGGGAGGTATTTCCGGCCTCTTGGTGTCTTTGGTTCTCCCATGAAAAAAAGTGATGCCATTGGAAGGCTGGGAAAGGACCATGCCTGAGTTTAGGAGAGCCACCAGTGGTAGGTTAGGCGATCAATGGGAGGGGCATGGGACAGAGACCTCTGTCCATGATCTGTCCTCTCTCCCTCCCTCTCTTTTCTTTTTTCTTTCTTTCTTTCCTTCATTAATTAATCCAGCAGATATTTACTGAGTGCCAGGCGTAGTTCTAGGCTGTGGGGAATTCACTCTGCTCTGCCTCGCCTCCCCAAGGCACCTCACAGTGTGTGTGCCTGGGGTGGGAGTCAGGCCTCTCAGCCCCTCTCCATGCTCCATGGCCGTGTGCCTCCTCACACAGGAGCAGAATGGCAGCTATGTGTGCACAAAAAACTCACCAAATGCTGGTGTTCAGGGCTGGCGAGCCTGCCACGCATGTATGAGACCAGCATGGAGCACACACAAAGTTGTCCTCTCCCCTCCCTGAGCCTCAGTTTCCCCATCTGAGAAAGGAGCAGGGTGAGAGGACCAAGGACCCCTTCCTACTCTAAGATGAGGACACTTTGTGGTTACTCAGAGTCCTAGGGCCAGAAGTGCAAGGACTCAGGGCTGTGGCTCCATTTGTGCAGGCAGGGACATCGGTGCACACAGTGAGCCCACGGGCGAGGCTGCACAGACCTGTGTGAGCACAGTGGACACGCATGCGTGAGTACACAGGGAGAGGCTGGGTTTGTGGGAACCCCTCCACCCCGTTCTATAGGGAACTGGGCTATGAGCTTTGGGGTCTCTTGTGTAGTGCTCTCCAAGGCCTCCTCCTCTGACGTGATGGGACCTCAGGTCTGGGAGGGGTGAGTATAAACCCCCACCTGGAGCTACCCTCATTCCGCTGCCCCAGGGGCCCTGCCTGGAAGGAGCAGCAGAAGGGCAGGCGGTCCTAGTGGTGACCTGGGCCCAGCCTGGAAACTGGGCCCTGCTTGCTGCTCCCTGCCCCTGGCCCCACATGGCCCCCCAGTTCACCCCGGCCCCCCACAGCTCCTCTAATTACACAGCCATAAAGCACAAATCTCTAACGATCCAATTAGTAACGCCATTACTGCTCTGTCCAGGATTAAAATTACCAATTAAACTGCTGTCGATTTTATCATCACTTAGGCTAGACATGACCGGGGCACTGTGGGCCGCAGGGGCCCATTAGTGGGCCCTTGGGCAGGGGCCGGGGCTACAGGCCTAGCTCGGCCCTGGAGGATAGTGACTCAGAAGGAAATCCCTCCACCTGCTACCCCTGGCTTCCTGGTGCCCCAGCCCCATCCCCCGATATCGGGGACTCCAAGGGATCATAGCTCAGTTCCTTATGGAACTGATGGCAGCGGGAGAGGAGGGGCTCTCACCAGATCAACCACCCCTGGGCAGTGCCTCCAGTCTGGGTGTCCCCCACGTTCCCCTCATCAAAACTCACCTGTCCCATGTCCCAGTCTTTCATGCCAGGCTAATCTGTGAAGCTGAGCCCTGGGACGAGGGGCCGTAGCTGCTCATCTGAAAGCCTGGCCCCTGCTTCCCCTGCCCCCTCTCTCTGCCACCACAGTGCCCTCTACCCACAGCCTCAAGGTGCCATCCTTACACAATGTCCCCACTGAGGGGGGGAGCACCAGTCTGATGAGCTGCTCACAGGTGAGCACTGTCTGTCTCCCAGGTGACATGCAGGTGCCCCTTTTGGGGACCCTCAGTACCTCGCCTCAAAACAGGGGAGAACTTGGAGCACAAAGTCAGAGCCCATGGAATAGCCAAGTTCTGGCCCTACCCCTGGAGGGTGAGCTCCCTGTCCCTGGAGGTATGCAAACACAGGCTGCACCCAGGCTACATGGTGGCAGGTGGAAGCAGCAGCTCACACATGGGGAAGACTAAGCATTGGGCTCAATGACTGAAGCTAGGTAAATAATTGGGTTCTCTTGAGAAAGAATTTGTGGTGTTGGGGTCTGAGAACCCCTTTGGAGAAGCCAGAGGGTTCTGTGCCCTGATCTTCATCCCTTTCCCTGGAGAGCTTCCACAAAGCGAGCGGGGCAGGGGCAGAGGGAGGGGGTGATGGGAACCAGAGCCAGAGAGGTAGGCACCAACCCGAGAACTCAGCCCAATGGGTATGCTGAAGGCTGCCGGTCTGCGGCATCTCGAGGACCCCTCTGTGACACCGCCAGCACAGTGCATGTGCTCTGCCGTGGACCCTGGGCTCAGCACCTGCTGTCCTTCCTCTCCGTGCTCACCCTGAGAAACAGGTGCCCTTATTCCCAGGTGAGGCACCAAGATTCTGAGGTCCAACGACTTACCCAGAGTCACACAGTTTCTCTGTCAGGTATGCCTCCACAGAACATGCTCCTGCTCCCTGGAGGGGGCCAGCTGTGCCAGCTGAGACAGCAGAGCCCACCGGCAGGGTCTGCACATTTCAGCACCTGTGCAACTCTTTGTTCAAATGAAAGTTGACGCACAAGCTCTTTATGTCACACAGAGAGATGCAGAGAGGAGGGGCAAGCCCCTGGGGACTCCAGGGTCTCAGCCTCCCCCTGCTCCAGAGGTGGCAAGACCCTGTAAGGAGAGGCAACTTCCCCCACTGCCCATCCCAGGCTGCTGCTTGGGTGGCCGGAGATGGAGCCTCTTCCGGGGGAGCAGCCGCCCCGGGCAGGCCAGTCAAGCGTCTAGTCAGAGGCAACAGAATGAGGCAGGGATCTGGGAGCCCAGAGCAATTAGGAGCTGCCTCATGCCTTGTCTCCTGCCAGCTGCCACAGCTGTCACTCAGGAAATGGGTCCGGAGCAGGGGCTGGGCCCGAGGTACCCATGATCCCCCTCCCAGCCAGTAGCCGGGCCAGGTCCCCTCCCGTCTTCCCAAAGTGGGAGACCAAGGCCCAGAGCGGGCCAGGGCCAGGGATCTCTGGCGTTTCCTGGGTGGGACATGCCTAAGTTCCTCTCGTCCCTTCCCAGACTCGGTTTCCTCCTCCAGGCCTTCTTCCCCTGGAGCAATGGTTCTAACCCTGGCTGTACTGTGGAAGCTCCTGGGAAGTTTTAAAATATGCCCTTGCCCAGGCCCCAGCCCAGCCCAGTGGAGGCATTCTCTGGGGTTGGGGGGCTGGGTGAGTGCCTGTGCCTGTCTCTCTTGGGCTAGGTTTTTGCACTTATTGACATCAAACCCTGCCCTGAGCACCAGAAGCTTCTCTGCTCCTCCTGGCCATGCCTCCCTCTGCCCCCTAGATCATTGCCGGGCTCAGGGGAGTCCAGGGGCCAGAGAGGGAGGCTCTCAAGGTCCAGCGGCTCAGCAACATGTCCCAGCACTGTGTGCCAGCGACAGAGGAACCAGGCACTGTCACCTTTGTCATCTCATCAGATCTCAGCAACCCTGGTTATGTGGCATCGACCCCATTTTACGGCGGAGGAACTTGAGGCAGGACCGTTGCCATAATCAGGGCACAGAACTGGTCACAGCAGTCAGGCTTCATCCCAGACACACTGAACTCCAGGTCCAGTGCTCCTTTTCCATCACCAAGTTGCTTTTCAAGGAGCCAAAAATTCAAGGACCTGTCTTTCGCCCCGTCCCCCTTCACGGTCTTTGTCTCCTGCTCTGTCCTGTTTGTCCCTGTCACCTGCGGTAGCTGGGCATCTGAGGGCTCAGAGGGGGTGCCAGGGCAGGACGGGATCAGAGCAGACAGGGGCCTCTGGGTTCCGGCCCACACCTCTCCTGGCTGGGTCTGCCTCTGCAAGTCCATAAATTCCATTATTCATCAAGTGACTGTGTGAGTTTGCCCAGACAATGAATATTTTATTCACCTCCAGACACTGTCCCCAGCGGGTTCTTGGAACAATATTGTTCCCTAGCCCCGGAGCAGAGGCCAGACCTCTGCCCTCCCTGGACACCCCCTCTCTGCCTCCTCCGACAGGACCCCCAGCTTGAGCAGGGCTGTGGTCAGTGGTCCTGGCATGACCTTGAGCTTGGCGCTTGCCCTCCCCCACTTTGATATCCTCCTCTGGACAGTGGGTTCATTTACTGCCTGCCAGGCTCTCTGGGGTCACTCAACTTCCCCCTCCGCGGCTGCGCCCTGGGCTCTGCTGGGAGCTCTCCCTGGTGCTGAATGAGGGTGGTGAGAGGATGCGAGTCTCGGAGGAGCGGTCTCCGCCAGGGAGGGCGGAGAGCAGGCTGGTTTTGAGAGGGTAGGGCTCCAGTCTTCAGGAGGGAGGCGCTCAGCCTCTGGACAGGGTGGTCCCTACTTCTCTCCCCTTGCCTGCCTGTCATTTGGTGAATTCTCCCAGAGTCATAGGTGGGTCACCTCTCCTGGTGTCTCCAGCACTCTGAGCCAAGGACTAGTGGGCAAAGTCTGTGGAGACGCCTCTCAGGAGGGCTCCACGAGTCTCCCGGTGGCACCCCAGGGAGTGCAGTGTGGTGGCAGCAGCACCTTCCCAGATGGGGGAGCGACAGACATAATTCACACCCTGCAATCGCGCCATCTGCTCCCCGTGACGTGCAGAGGAGAGGACGGGGCTGCAATGCCGAAGGGCGGGTGGGCTTGTGGGTGTTTGTTCATTTGTTCATTCATTCATTCATTCATTCTTTCATTCATCCACTTGGCAGATGTTCATCCAGCCCCTGCCACCTTCCCAAGCCCAGTCCAGCCCTGTGCCAGGCACCGGATCTGGAGGATGCAGACCGAACCCTGCCCTCCAGAGCTGAGGGTGGTCCTTTCACACTTCTGAGCTTTTTGCCCACCCTGGTTCCTCCTCCTGGAGTTCCCTGGACTCGTAATAAGAGCCACCAAGCTCTATGCACTGAGCACTTCATGCACAGGATGTAAGCGTTCACTCTGGGGGCTAGACGTGTTCCTCTTTAACAGGTGAGTAAGCCGAGGCTCAGAGAGGTGAGCGCAGACACCCAAACGCACACAGCCAGCTCTGGGCTCTCCACACAGAGCTCTTACTGCTCGTGGCACTGCCTCCTCCACCCCAATTCAGAGGCCCTGCTTCCATGTCCTTCTTCTGTAAATCTGTCCCCATCCACTGCCCTTCAGCAGACAGTAAGCCTTGGCCTCAGCCATGATGCCCAGCCCTCTGGCATTTGCTCTGTGAGCCCCAGGTAGGAGCAGCTCCCCCCATCCTCTGACTCCCAGCCTGGCTTGCTCACAGGACCTGGCACCCAGGGGCTGCCCAGTGACCTGGGGTCTATAGTGGCAGAGGGCCAAGGAGGTCAATGACGACTCTCAGAGAAGCCAGCGTTCCTCTGAGCCTGGAAGGGTAGGGAGAGATCAGCATGGCCCAGAGCCTGGTCCTTGGAGCCCCTGCCTCTTCCCTCACCCAGCTCCCGCCTTAGGCTCGAACCCCCACCCTACCTCATACGGCTGCATGGCCCAACCTGGTCCCTTCAGCTCCCTGAGCAGGGATGCCCTCGACCATGAATGGGGGCAAGGCCTTCAGAGGTTCGGGGTCTCCATGCAGGTCACATGCACAGCCTGGTGTAGCCCCGGTACCCACTAGCAGATAGAGAAGAGGGAGCAGGTACAAAGGTAGCATATAGAAGCCCCCTGGGCACACAGCCAGCTCCATGGGCCAGACCTTTGCACCAGGGGAGAGGACAGGGACTGGCCTGAGTCACCAGGGGACTGGGGTGTCAGGGATGGTTCAAGCAGAGGGGGGTACCATTATCTTGGGGCTATAATCCCCAGGGGTCCTGTGCCTTTGGCCTGGTGGGATCCTGCCCTAAGGAGCAGCCTGGCCACAAGGTGGACATCCTGACCCCTTGGCACAGACCAAGGCCAAGGTCTGGAGGGAGGCCCGTGTCTCCACAAACACCCATGCTCTCCTTCAGCACAGTCCCGCAGGGCTAGGTAGGCCCACCCACTGGATTTTTACTTCATTTACTTGGGGCCATTTCTGCCCCAACCTTTGAACATTCTCCACCTGGGCAGCATGGCCAGGAGCCGCCAGGGATGCAGTGGGAGCTGCCCCTCTGTGAGGCAAGCGCCATCATGCTCCGCGGCTGCCACTCAGGAAGTCACCAGGAGCTGGGTTTCCCACTGGCCCCTCAGCAGGCTCCAGCTCACCCTCCCTCAGCTCAGGGGTCCTGATTTAGAACTGGCTGGCCTGAGCTGGCCGCAGCCTGGCCACTCAGTAAACACCAAAGGAGTAGGCTGCTGTGGCTCATGTCTCAATCAATCCGTAGCAGCTATAATTATTATTAATTCATATTCCTTGGGGGGGGATTTTCATGCTAATAGGAAACTCCCGAGAGGTACAGACAGGCATTGCCAGCCACCTCGCCTATGTTGCATCACTTCATCCTCAACACTGCTTGGGAGGTGGCATTGCCACCCACTTCGCAAGGGGAAACTGAGGATCCAGGAGGTTAAGGGAGGTGAATAAGGTCCCCTGGCAGTGAGGAGGTGGAAGATGCAGGAGCCCCAGGCTTGCCTGGCTCTGAGATCTGGGTTCTTTCTTCCCTACTCCTCTGCTCCACCAGAACTGAGGGAGCTCAAAGCACTCAGTTCCAACGGTGGGTCATCAGACCAGGGCACAGGTGGATAAGGAGGGCTTCAGGGTGGGGTTTTTTGGGGCCTCTCAATTCCCAGCCCCAGGCCCTAATGGGCACCCAGTTGGCCCATGGAGGCTTGGGAGACAGACAGACAAACAGCTGGGGTCCTCCCTGGCTCCTCTGCAGGTTGTGGACACTGCTGGGAATCCCCTCCAGAGCTGTGCCTGAGAAGTGCCAGGGCCAGGCGTGGCCAGGGCTGGCATCTCTCTCTGGAGCCCCCTCTTGCCAGGTCCCAAGATAGGGTTGTGATTAATCAGTGACAAAAGCAGAAAACATGCAGAAAAATGTAATCAACTTGGGAAGGGCAGGGCGGGGCAGAGCTGTGGCAATCAGCTTTCCCCAGGGGCCACCCGCTGATTGGACTAAAGGGGGCAGGGAGGTGGTTCCTCCACAGGGCCTCCAGGGGCAAGGCCTGCAGCTGGGGCCATGGTGAGGCCAGAGGGTCAACTGAGCCCCCATAAATATGCATGCACATCTGTGCTCACATGCCCATTCCATTCCCTGCCCAAGGGCCTGCACACCACCCCCCACCCGCCCACAGGCTCCTGCCCTCCCCTCCCCTGCCAGCTCACAACCTTAGCACACGCAGGTGTCTACAAACTCCCAACACACGTCCATTTGCATGTGGACTCAAAAACACACGTACACAACCTCATGGACAACAGATGTGCACACACATGCTGCTCCCACAAACACCCACCCCCCTTCCTGGACATGCACACACACCCTGGGGCCTGGGCAAGCCCTGGACACACATTTGGTCTAACCAGCAGCCATGTGAACTGACAGACCCTCATACCAGTCCTTGCAGACATCCAGCCACTTCTCTGTCCCTCTCTGCCCTGGGGGCCATGAGACAGACCCTGGCTCCCCCTCTGCAGGCTGAGTGGTGGGGGATAAGGTCAGCTGCGAGGTCTCTGCCCTGTCTCCACCTCCTGCCTGTTGCCTCTGCCCTACGACCTTGGTCAACGCCCTTCTCTCTCAGCCTCAGTTTCCCCACCTTGAAGCCTTTCCTGGCACCAACACCGTGTGATTCTCCTCGAGGACCCAGGCGCCTGGGGCAGACCTCACCTCGCTGCAGTGTCTTCCGTGCTCAGTTCCTTGCTTTCTGTTCGTAGGGGGTGGGGGAGGGCCAAGGGTCAGGCAGGAAGGGCCCCACCCCCACCCCATCCCACCTTGGTCCTGGCGGCTGCGGACTTGGGGCGGGGGGCGCAGGGCAGGTGATCCTCCGCAGGGGGAAAGGGGAGTCCGAGGCGGAGGGGAGAAGCAGCCCCCGCGGGCTTGGGCAGCCGCGCAGGGGCCAGAGGCGGGAAGGGGCGGGGGGGTGGGGGAGCGCGGAGGGGGCGGGCGGGCGGCGGGCGGGGGAGGCGGGGAGCGCAGCCAGCGCGGCACAGAACGAGCGAGCGCGCGAGCTGGAGAGGCGGCGAGAGCCAGAGCGGCGGGCCGGGCGGCCGCTCCGGCGAGCGGACGAGCGGGCGGCGAGCAGCGCGGAGCGCGCGGGGCACCGAGGAGCGGGCGCGGCGGGCGCAGCGCGCGGCGGCCGGAGCGGAGAGGCCTGAGCGGCGCCGCCCCCGCCGCCCCTGCGGGACCCCGGCCGGGAGCCCGACGAGGGAGGGGGCGGCATGGACCGGCGGCCAGGGGCTCGGGGGCGTTAGGCCCCCGGAGGGGCACCCCTCGCCTTGCCGCCGCTGCCGCCGCCGGGCCGCCCTCCGCAGCCGCGCGCCCCGCCTGCTCCAGCCGTCCCCGGGGCCGCTGCCGGCCCATGAGCCCCGACCTCAAAGTTTGCGGCGGGCGGGCGGGCGCGGAGCCTCCAAGATGCCGTTCCACCCGGTGACGGCGGCGTTGATGTACCGGGGCATCTACACTGTGCCCAACCTGCTGTCGGAGCAGCGCCCCGTGGACATCCCTGAGGACGAGCTGGAGGGTGAGTGCCCCGCCGGGACCCCAGCCTGTCGGCCCTCCTACCTGTGCGCCCAGGTGAAGCGCGGGCTAGGGGCGCAGGAGGCGGGGGGCTGTCCGCAGGTGCCGGCTGCCAGGTGGGCGCTTCAGCGAGCAGCTGCGCGGGGAGACAGGACTGGCTCGCACCCCTGGGCGCCGCGGTAGGGGTCGCCGAGGCGGAGGGGCGGCCCAGCCCCTGCCCGCGTGGTCCCCCGCGCTGCGGAAACTTGTCGGCCCCGCAGCGGGGTCACGGGGCCGCGCAGTCCGCGGTGACGGTGCGGCAACGCGGCGGGTTGGGGTGAGGGTCCTAGCTGCGACCCCCCAGCCGGCGGGGCCGGAGCACCCGCATCCTGATCCCCTCCACGGCGCCAGCCCGCGGCTCTGCGCTGGCATTGACATTCCGCTCGTGTCGCTTTTAAAATCCAGTCTGCTCGGGCAGCCGGAGAGGGGGAGAGGACGACCGCCCTGCTCTTGCTGGCTGTCTGGCTGCCCCCAGCCCCTCCTGCGGCCATAGGCCCTTCCCCACAACCCTGCGGGAACCCCCAGCCCGGAGCGCCGGGAAGGTGGCCCGGGAGGTGGTGGCGACAACAAGTGGCCAGATTGGGCGTCTCGGTCGCGATAACCAAGCCTGGAGGGGAAAGGCAGAGAGGCTGGGACCCAAATCTGTCCCCCCGCCGTCTGTCCACCTCTTGGCATGAGTGGGGGACCTTAGGCAGTGGGCTAGGTGAGATCAGAGCAGAGGGCAGAGGCTGGGGTCCCTGGAGGGAGGAATCTGGGGAGCAGTGAGAGCCCTGGGGCCTGCGAGCTATTTCCCTACTGGGCTGGGGGCAGGCTTCCCCTCTCCACAGACCTCTTGGGGCCCCATATGGAGTGGAGTGGGGGGCTCTGGGCTAGTGGGATTCTTGGCCCCTTGGGATCTGCTTGTCTGCTGGTAGGGGAGGGGCTGAGATTGCCCAGAGGCTGGGCCTCTCTTTGGGTATCTTGGGTCCAAGGGTCTCAAATCCGGGGCTCATCAGGGCCTGGGGCGGGGATGGTGCAGCTGAGACAGCAGTGCAGTCGGGGATGGTGGTGCCAGCACAAGGGAAGGCACGAGAGAGGTCTTTCCTAATCCTCAAGCCCTGGAGGGGGCAGATCTTGGAGGAGTCCGACTGGGTCAGGAGGATGATCAAGAGGGAGAAGGCAACTACTCTCCCCTCACTGCGCCATAGACCATGAGCCACCTCCTCCTCACCAGGTCCCCCCCGAGAGCCCCCAGAACCTGGGGAGCCGTGGAGACAGGGTCTGGTGTCTGACGCGGGCAGGACAGAGGGATGCGTGCCGCTGCTGGGTCTCTGGCCTTCAACCCTAAAGCCCAAGTCCCTGTCCTGTCTGGGGCGAAGCCCAGGAACCAGAGCCTCATCCAAGGCGGGGGAAGGACGGGGTATGATGAGGGGCGAGAGGGCAGGGCATGGGGCATAGGCCGACTCTTCCCTACCGTTGTCTCCTCCTGCCCTGGGCCAGCCCAAACCTCCTGCTGGTGTTCCCCTCCACAGGCCCTTGTCCGTCCCTTCCTCCTGGAAACTCCGGCCAGGGTCAACACTGTCCCTCCATGCCCCAGGCAGCTTCCACCTCATTCCTTCCCCTTGCTCCCAGCACCCCACCGTGACGGTGGCAGCCCTGCTACGGGCCTCACTGGGTCCCTCCTCTCCTGATCTCCCAGCCCTGGAGTGCAGACCCCAAGGAAGGGGAACAGCTGAGAGGAGGCTGGGATGCAGGGGTGAGTGGGGCACAGATGGGCAGTGCAGGGGCAAGAAGGCCGCAGGCTCCCCTTGGGCCGCCTGGCAGACACACTGGCAGGAGCCCAGCAGCGTTAGTCACCAGCTACACCAAACGCACTCCATGCTTTCTTCCGTCCCCTTCTCCTGGGCCCTGAGGAGCAGTGGGGGCTGGCACAGGGGGCATCTGAAGGGCAGGGCCCTCCCTGGGATGGGCAGGAGGGGGTCGTGCAGCAAGCAGATGCCTGGATGGCCCAGCCCATCTCTCGGCCCACAGGCAGCTACAGATGATGGCAAGAAGTCCTCCATTAACGACTCCCTTCTTGGCTGCAGGCGCCCTAAGAGCCCTGCTCCTAGGAGACCAAGTCTCTGCAGGCCTTGGTGGTCCTTGAATGCCAGGGCTGGGTCGATAGGGTGACCATCCCTGGCACAGATTCACCCTCTGCCCCCTCTTCCTCCCCGGTGCCCCATTAGTGCTCCTGCCCCAGGGTAGTCTGGGTGAGACCCAAGTTCTTTGCCGGAAAGACGCCCACCGGTGGGGGAGCCGCATGTGCTGAGACAAGGGAGCCTGGCAGCTTGGGATGAAATGCTGCAGACAGTACGTGCTTGCCGCAGAAATCCAGGGGGTGGTTAGTCTGAGGGGGAGGAGGACCAGGAGGGGAGGTGGAGAGCGCAGGGTTAAGATGAGGGCTTCTCAGCTGGGCAGTGGTGGGTTCGAGTCTCTGCACCCTCAACTTATGGAGTGACCTTGGGCAATTACTTGCCTCAGTTTCTCCATCTGTCTGAAGGAGCTGGCATTGCTCCTCCCCAAGGCTGCTGGCGACAGAGGATGTGATGGAAGTGCTCAGCACAGGGCCTCCATGCAGCAGGGGCTCGGGGACCTGGACACAGCAGCAGGGGAGGCCAAAGAAGGGGGCCCTGCTGGGGTAAGAGCCTGGAGTGTAGAGGAACCAGTGAAGGCCCATGAGGTAGGGACATGTGGTGCGGGGGACTGAGCCAGAAAGGCAGCCTGGGGGAGGAGCTGGGTGGACGGGACCTTGAAGGTCTGGTAGAGGCACCTGGGGACCTGTGCCTGGGGAGCCATGAATGGCAGTTGGCAGGGTAGACGTGACTGGGCAGAGCTGGACTGGGCCCACCTGCCCCCCATGAGGGAGAGGTGCAGGCTCTCCCAGATTCTCCCTGTACCCCCTCACTGACGTACACACACGGCAGAGACCCCTGGGGCCAGCAGGAGCACTGAGGTGGCCCCAGTGGCATCAGCGGACTTGAGCACCTGAGGGTGGGATTGGGGGCAGCCGTAAGACATGACACACTCTCTCTGGCCAGAGAGAGGACGAAGGTGACAGACAGACAAGCAGACAGCCGCCAGGGCGGAGTTCTGGGGTTGGTACTTGGTCTGTTTGGTTGGATGGTGGAGCCTGCATTGAGAGTGGCCAAATGGGGGCATTCAGACTGTAGGGGCCAGAGGGGTCCCCTTTCTTGTCCCTCTTTCCTGCAAGCCTGGCAGCTGCCTCTGTGCAGGCCGGAAACTCAGGGAGGCCAAAGTGGTGGGGCGCTGGGCCAATGCCACCCAGAGCAGCGGTCACTGCAGAGGACAGACGCTGCCCCCTCACTGAGTGACCTCCTGCCTGTGCACCCCCTCTCTGGACTCCGGCTCCTTCACAGAGTGCTGGCATCCTTTGGGGCTTGTTGGGGGACTCAGGAGCTGACACAGCTTCACAGGCCAGGGAGGGGATTGGGGGTGTCAGGCTGGAGGTGGCAGGTGGGGGACAGTGTCAGCCTGGAAACCCGGAGGCCCTGCCAGCTCTTTGCCGGGCCAGGCGTCCCCTTGCCAAGATGGAGCACGGCAGGCTTCTCCCAGCCTCAGGGGGAGGGAAGAGACCGAGGCTTTTGGGAAAACGCGCCCAGCTGGGATGTGCGGACGGCAGCAGCGGGGAAGACATGACGCCCACCCTACTCAGGGAGCCCCCAGGAGAGTCCAGGCCTCAGCGATGGGGCAAGAGTCTTACTCCCATTTCACAGACGAGGGACTGCGGCTCAGAGAGGGAAGTGCCTTGCCTGGGTCACTTGGCTGCTGAGTGGCAGAGCCAGACTCCAAGCCCAGGCCCTCAGGCCAGGCTCAGCCACCAGGAAGGCTGGCTGGTGTCCTGAGCTCGCCTAGTCCTCCCGCTCCTTCCAGCCCTGCTGCCTGGGATGGTCTGACTTCCAGCGCGCTGTTCTGAGACACGCTTGAGTGTCTTCTTTTGTTGTCCCTGCAGCCCCACCGTACAGGTGAGTGAACACCAGCTCAAGGTCACCCAGCGAGGGTGTAGGAGAGCTGGGATTTGAACCTGCCTCTGTGTGACCAAGAACTGACTCTCTGGCCGAGGAGGTGGGCCCCTGGGGCTGGGCCACGGCTCTCAGCCTGGGCGAAGGCAGAGCAAGCTGAGGGGGAGCTGTGTGTGCCGGGAGGGGTGGCCGAAGGCACGGGTGGACGTGGAGGTGGCAGTCTGGATTTGTGTAGTGGTCTTGGGAGGTTAGTTCTGCCTGAGAAATGGCTATGGGGTCCCTGGGCTGCCTCTAGGCCCGTCACCTGCCCACATACCCTATGATTCACCTGCCTCCACTGTCTCCTGTCCAGCCTAGTGCGTTTCCTTGGGGATCCCAACGGGGTCAGGGGCTCCAACTGAAGCAGCCCTGGGCTCCAGGAGCCGCACCTGGCCCCTGCCAGGGTGGGAGGGGCAGCGTGGACCCCAGCTCATTGCAGGGGAGGGGACCAGCACCCGGTTCAGCCACTGTGAGTCCGGGGTTTTGTCCTCCCACCTTGAGATCTCCCAAATGGGCCTCAACAGAGGAGCAAACTGAGGACCCAGAGAGATGAGTTGCCTGACCCTGGGTTCCCCCTTCCCCAAACCAGCCCCTGACCCGGAGGTCTAAGGATGGTTCTCCCACCCTTGTCCTCAGCTGGATCCCCCTCTTCGGTAGTGGCCCATAGGTGGGTGGGGGCGGGGTCTTTGCCGGCTGCACAGAGGGACAGGCAGCGTCCTCAGCCTCACCTCATGCTTCTTGCCTGCTTGGGGATGGAAAGCAAACGCTTACCTTTACTAGGATTGTTTGTAAACCAAGAGTAAATGGGCTCTGAGCGATGGCCTCACCAAAGCAGTGCCTGAACCTCTGCTCAGCTCCTCTCTCTGTGTGCTCCAGATGGGGGGTTCCCCAAGTCAGTCAGTCATTCATTTAACCATTTATTCAGCGAATGTTTATGCTTGAGTGACAGACACTGTTCCAGGTAACAGGGACCCAGGCGTGAGCAACACCGACCTGGTCCCTGCTCTCATGGCATTAGTGGTTCACAATCCAGTGTGGTCAGTGCAAGGATGGAGGAAGAGCAGGATCTGTGGGAGCCCAGCGGAGGGCCAGAGTCAGCCGGGGGCTGGGGAGGGCACCAGGGAGGTGATGCCGCCCATGCTGGGAACTGCGGCTGCGTCAGAGCTCACTGTGGTGAAGGGAAGAGCGGTCCAGGTGAAAGGAGCCTGGAGGTGGAGCAACCTGGTGCCACCAGCACAAAAGGGCCCTCAGGGCTGGAGTTCAGGACACCTGAGATGGGCGGAGCCTGTGGCTGGGTCGGGAAGGCAACAGTGCCAGCCAGAAACCTAAGTGTGTGTGTGTGTGTGTGTGTGTGTGTGTGTGTGTATAAGACAGGGTACAAGTTGTGCCTGGTTGTAGGCCAGTGCCTTCCTCTTTACCCAGAGACTCCCAGGCAGCTGGAATCCCCTCAGCAGCCTCTATAACTCCAGGCCTCTGCTCACACACCTCTGGAGCTGGGGAGCTCACCACCTCCTCAGTGACCCGGGAAAACTCTAGGTAGAGTTCCCAGAGTCCAGGGTTTACAGATTTCCCATCCCTGCTGCTCTTCTGGCCAAGGGGCCACTGGCTAGGAGACCAAATTTTCAGGCCCTGTCTGGGATCGGTAGGGGGAGGCCCAGAGGCAGAGGGTCTGGGGTCCCAGGCAACTCAGCTGTTACCCACTGTCTCTGTCTTGACCTGCACGTCAGTTGGTCTAATCTCCAGGCCTTGAGTGCAGACACCAGGTGGCAAGAGCCTGATGAAGGTTGGGGGCCTCAGCCCAAACCACCTTGCCACGTAGCCTGGGACACGCAGCCTCCCTCTCTGCGCCACACATGGCCCCTGGTCTGTGATGGGGCCAGTGGGATCAGGGAATGACCCCACAGCACAGGATCCCACTATCAGTTTCGGGGTTCACAGACCGCTGAGGCCAGGCCCAGGGCCAGCCTAACTCCTGTCCCTACCAGAAACAGCCCTGACACCACATTGACCCTGGGCTGGCCACCTTGCCTCTCCATGCCTCAGTTTCCAGGTCGGCAGGACGGAGCATCTCATCTGTCTCTGCTTCCAAACACATATGCGCGCACACACACACACACACACACATGCACACGCACACAAGCTCCCCTCTGCCTGCTGAAGTCCCACCCAGGGGAACAGCTTAGGCAAAGGCCGGGAGGCTGGCAGGTGAACTGAACAAGGAGACCCCAGGGAGCTGGAGCAGAGAGGATGGAGTGGACTGAAGTTCCCTCCCCACAAAGGAAAATACTCATTAGGGCTCTCCTTGGGCCGAGTAACAAGGAAGGGACAGCAGGCAGAGAAACAGAAGTAGAGCAAAGAGCGGGGATAGGACCCCTCAACAGTTTCTGGATTCCTTGGTGAAACCCTTGTCACCCCCACATCATTACTGCCCATTTTACTCTGGGTAAGACTGAGGCTGGCCCAAGGTCACTCGTTGCCTGTTCCCTGACTCCCACCCAGTGCATTGCTCCCCACCCATGAGTCACCCGAGTCCTCAGGCCTCAGTCTCCTCCTCTGTACAATGGGGGTGACAACCCCAGCATCTGAGACGACCTGGGCTTGCTAGGGCTCCCCCATCCGGCCTCTGTCTTCCCCCAAACTTGGGCTCTCAGAGGCAGCCTGTGCCTAGCTGTCAGCCCATCAGCCTGGAGTCACGGCTGCCTCCTGTGGCTGCCATTAGTGAGTGCTGGCCGGTGTATGAGCTGAGCCGAGAGCCGGGGGAGGAGGCGTGAGATGGGGATGAGGGGGAGCGGGGGTGGAAGGAGTGAGGAGCGGGCAGGGAAGCCTTTGGCAGCTCACGGAGGCTGTGGGCTGCCTGGCCCCAGCATCTTCCCCTGCACAGTGGGACCCACAGTACCCGCCACACGAGGTCGTTGTGAGCACGCTGGGAGAGGCTGTGGGAGCCTGGCACACTGAGGCCGAGACCCCGGGGGCGGTCTGTCACTGCCGCGGGGCTGGGCACACCTTTGTTGCCCTGCTCAGCCCGCTCTGAAGGCAGTGCTATGGTGGCATCTTGTGACCACCCGCCAATTGTCTCTGACCCCGCAGGCTCTGGGGTGGATTCTCCATGCTGTGCTCAGGCTGTGGGTTCCAGGATGCTGGGGGGTCTGGGAAGTGGGTGTTAGGGAAAGGAACGAGTCCCAACTTGCTCTGCTTCCGCCACAGAGATCCGTGAGGCCTTCAAAGTCTTTGACCGCGACGGCAATGGCTTCATCTCCAAGCAGGAGCTGGGCACGGCCATGCGCTCCCTGGGCTACATGCCCAACGAGGTGGAGCTGGAGGTTATTATCCAGCGGCTGGACATGGATGGTGAGCACCGCCCCCGCCTCAGTTTCCTCACCCCTCACCTGGGGTGAAGTGGGTCTGGGGCCTGATCCATGGAGGCTGAGCCCACCATGGGCATCGCACTCCTTCCACTCCTGGCCGCCCCCAAGCCCAAGGCATTTTGCAGCCAGGTCTGGCCCCATTTCTCAGCCAGGAGCAGGAGGCCAGCAAGAGTGACAGCCCCGACCACATCCAGAGGTCGGAGACTTTGCCCTTGTCACCCTGTATTCCAAGAAAATTTTAAAGTACAGAAAAGAAGAAAGGATATAGTCAATACCCCAGTTCCTACCACCCAAAATAAAACATCATCAGTTTTGTTACATTTGCCCTGTGGCATTTTATTAAGGAAAAACTCGTGGGGCCGGCCTGGTGGCGCAGTGGTTAAGTTCGCACATTCCGCTTCTTGGTGGCCCAGGGTTCACCAGTTCAGATCCAGGGTGTGGACATAGCACCGGTTGGCAAAAGCCATGATATGTTAGGTGTCCCACATAAAAAGTAGAGGAAGAAGGGCACAGATGTTAGCTCAGGGCCAGTCTTCCTCAGCAAAAAGAGGAGGATTGGCAGCAATTAGCTCAGGGCTAATCTTCCTCAAAAAAAGAAAAAAAAACTCGTAAGAAGAACCATGATGCCCAGTCCCCTCCCCTCAGCCCACCTCCTGTGGCCTCCTCTCCACCCAGAGAGCAGGTGGCGACCTGGGCAGGCTGTCCCCCATCCTGAGCCTTATTTCTTCTGTGTGGTGGGGAGAGCATTGGGTCCCACCCCTGCCCCAGGACAGCAGCAGGCTGCTGGGAAGCCATGACAGGGTCTGAGTGACATGTGAGGGTCTCCCATGTGCAGCTTCCTCCAGGCCCACCCACTGCACCCTACCTCCACCTCATCACAGTTGGTGGCTTCAGCATCAGCCCAGAGCTTGGCACATGTTAGCTGCCTCTGAAATTGCCTCAAGGCTCCGAGAATCCAAGGGGACCTGCCCAAGGCCCCAGAGTGGCCCAAGGGGCCCAGTTGCAGTCCCACCTGCTGATTGGACCTGGGCCCACTCTAGGTGATGGCCAAGTGGACTTCGAGGAGTTTGTGACCCTCCTGGGACCCAAGCTTTCCACCTCGGGGATCCCAGAGAAGTTCCATGGCACTGACTTTGACACCGTCTTCTGGAAGGTATGCCCTGGCTGGTTGGGATTCAGGGCTGTGCACACTGTGAAGAGCTGTAGGGGAGCCAGTGAATGGTTTGGCCTACACTTTAAAGGGGAGACGACCACTCCAGGCTTTTCTGTCCACGGGATGTCTTGTCTCCCAGAGGGGGATGGGCTCCCTGGGGGAGGCTGACTCCCGCGGGTCAAGGACTCGAGGAACGGAGTGGTTTCCAGCCCTCAGGATCTGAAGGCCTGTTGCTGGGCTTGTGTGGCTGTGGGTGCTGGGTGGGGACTGTGGTGGTGGTGGCCAGAGCACTGTGTCTCCCCCACCCAAGTGTGACATGCAGAAGCTGACCGTGGACGAGCTGAAGCGGCTGCTCTACGACACCTTCTGTGAGCACCTGTCCATGAAGGACATCGAGAACATCATCATGACAGAGGAGGAGAGTCACCTGGGCACAGCGGAGGAGTGCCCCGTGGACGTAGAGAGTGAGTGGTGATCCCTGGGACCCCATGGGCAGCCAAGTGCTTGAGCAGGGGAGGAACCCGGGGTTTGCAGAGGGGGCTGGGGGCCTCCTTGCCTGCCCCAAGCCTCATGTCCCCATGTGCCCCTGGGGACCAGCCACGTGCAGAAGTGCAGGCAGCTCCTGATTCCATCGCTTTACTGTCCCCTCTGTCTCTCTGGCGCTCCCCGGCGGCGGCGCAGCCTGCTCCAACCAGCAGATCCGCCAGACGTGCGTGCGCAAGAGTCTGATCTGCGCCTTCGCCATCGCCTTCATCATCAGTGTCATGCTCATCGCAGCCAACCAGGTGCTGCGCAGTGGCATGAAGTAGGCGCCAGTCCACAGGCGGTGCACGGGTCCTCTCCACACCCCTCGCCGCCTGCAGTTCTCTCCCTCGGCCGGGTCCCCGAGTCACCACCGCGGGTACTTCAGGGCCTGGACATCTGGCACCCCCACCCCACTCGCCCACGGGCCTTGCATGGAGCTGTGGCCAGGCTGCAGAGGGCCTGGCGGTGGCTATGCGGATGACCCCCAGCCCAGCCTGCACCCTGCCCGTGCCCCACCCTGGCCTGTATGTAGCACTAATGCTTCCCGCCGTCCAGGGGCTCCTGGGGAGTCAAGGAGGAATTGGTACAGGGCCCAGGAGCTGCTGTGGTCCCTAAAGCAGGAGGGGGCACCCTGTGCCCCGGGCCACACAGCCCACTTGACCCTGGTCCCTGAGGTTTGCCCATGGCCATGGGCAGGGTGGCAGAGGTGGGGCAGAAAGCCTCCTCGCAGAGCGGGTGCAAGGAGGTCTCCTGGGCTCCACTCCCTGGCATGGCCGGAGGAGGCCTTCTGCTGGTCCCTTCCTCTGACCCTCCTTCAAACCCAGCCCTCCTCCACGCACCCTCTGGGGCCAGAGAATCAGCCCATTTTACAGGTGAGGAGCCTGAGGCTCAGAGGCGCCCAGATTTGGCCTCAGTTCCCCCATCAACAGGGATTTTCAGAAAGGGCAGAAGCTCATGGAGGGTGGGGCCTCTAAGCTGGCTCTGCAGCTACCCCACCCTTGGGGGCCTCCCACCAGAGGCCCAGTGACCTGAGGGCCTCATTGCGACCACCACCCCAGCACGGAATCTAGAACTGGAGCGCAGTTGAGGAAGGAAGTAGAGCCGGGCCTGGTGGCTCCTCACTACCTGAGCAGCCTGTGTGATCTCCCCACCAGCCAGGGGGCTTCTCCAGGGCAGGAGCATTGGGAGGGCCCCCGGGCCACCCCTGGGCCGAGGGTCCAGCACAGCCCAGTGCTGTCGGTGCCAGGAAGCTCAGCCAGGCCACTCTCCCAAGCCCAGGGCCTATCTTCCTGGGTCGCCCACTTCTCTACCCCATCCAGGCCAGAGACCCTGCTCCAGTTGGGCCATTGCACACTCGGGCACCGGCTCAGCAAGGGCAGACGTGGGGCTGGGACAGCAGACCGAGTCACTGAGCTCCCCTCCGCAGATCTGGAGCTACATCTCACCTGGGTGATGGTCACAGCCCCACTGGCTACCCTCTGCCCAGCTGTGCTGGGTCTCTGCCGGCCCCCAGTGGAGAAGGGCAGCACACACCAGTCACCCTGCAGAGGACCTCGACGTGCTCCGGCCCTGCCCGTCTCTGACCAGGGGCCAGAGCACGGAGCTGAGGGCCCCGGGCAAGGGGGAAGTGCAGCCACACCACCGTGGTGACAGACTTTCTTTATAAACATCCAGAAGGAAGTTTTCACCCATCTTCTCAAGATGTCCCATGAGGAAGGGAGGGAGAGCTGCCTGGGGCAGAGCCAGGACCAGGGTGGCACTTGCTGGGGGGACTCCTGGGCCTCAGCGAAGCCAGGCCAGGTCCATAGTTTCAGAGGCTCCACGGGGCACAGCAGGAAGGGGGCTCGGCCTCCCCACTATGAGCCCTTATGTTTATTGTGACTGATTCAAGAGCTGAGCAGGTGGGGATGAGGGGCTCAGCCCCACTGGACGCCGGGCTGCAGGGGCCACCCCCCGGGTGGGGGTGCCCGCAGGGATGGCGGCAGTTCCTGAACTGGTGGCCAGCCCACGGGGTACTGGAAGATAGTGGGTCTGATGGGTTCAGACCTAGAGAGAAGGGGAAAGGCAGAAAGTTAGAGTAGGGCAAGGCCAGGCCCATGCTGCAGCACCCCCCACAGCTTACCCTCCCCACTGTCCTGGCTATGGGGAGGGTCAGCTGCCTGCACGACCTTTCTGGAAGGCAGAGCCTCAAAAACATGCAGACCCTTTGAGCCAGCAACCTCACCTCTAGAAACCGAGTCCAGTAGTGGGCAGAGATTGAGCTACAAGAAATGGAAATAACCTAAGTGTCCACCTGTGCGGGATCAATTAAATACATATGCACGTCCACAGCAGAGAATGCTATGCAGCCTGCGTAAAAATTAAGGCAGAATTATATGCACTGATGAGGAAAAGTGTCATGATGTACTGTGTAAGGAGAAAAAGCAGCTTATAAAATAATGTATATAGCATGATACTATTTTTGTTTAAAGATATATAACATATATAAATGCATAAAAAACCCCCTGGAAGACAGCAAAATGTTAACAGTGGTTCTATCTGAGTGGTGCAATTATGGGTGAATTTTTTACTTCTTTATACTTTTCAAGAAAAGTTTTACAAGCACACAAGCCTTTGAAATCAGAAAAAAATATTGTCTAAACTTTTTTTAAAAGCCTCATTTCTCATGCTACTCACTCTCCTTCCCCTTAAGGTCCACAGCCCCTGGAGCCACCTCCTAGGAGCTCAGGGCCTATGTGGAGCACCCACCACGAATGCCCAGCCCGGGGCCGCTCTGTCCTAAGGGGGCCCACTGAGGCCCAGTGGGGCACAAGGCAGCCTCCCCGCCACCAACTGCCCCACCTTCTGATCCTTCTGGACTTGACCCCTACTCAGGCTGCTGCTCCAGGGCTCAGTGCCGCCAGGCTCCGGAGCACTTTGAACTCACCTGGGAGCTTGTGTCTCCCCTATGGGACTGGAGCTCTCAGAGGGTAGAGACCAGGGGGTGGAGGTGGGATCCATCTGTCCCCATAGTGCTGGGCCTGGCTCGGGGGGGCCACTCCGTGAATGTTTGCTGATGACAGCAACGCTGAGTGCACATATTGACCAGGCACCACTCTCGGCCAGGTACCATGGCCTAGAGAAACCTCAGAAATCCTCACTTGAACCTCATTTTACAGATGAGGCAACAGAGGTGCGTGGACTCACTCATGTGCCCAAGTGACACAGTCAGGGTATGGGTGATGGGGGGCTCCTGTACACGGGCTCCAGACACTGGCCCCTCTTTCTTCAGCTCCGGGGGCACCCCACCCCACCCTGCCCCAGGCTCAGGTCTCAATGAAGGTGAAGCCCTGGCAGCTCCTGGAGCACTCAGAGGCCCCATGCCCAGCTTTCCCTCTGCAGAAAGGGAAAGTCCTGGGCCCTCCGTGAGAGGTTCGGAGAGGCCTCGGGCCTCAGAAGTGGAGGTGGGGGCGCAGGCATCAGGAGCCCCAGGTGTTTCCCTCACTGCACCCACCCAGCCTGCGCCTCTCAGGGCCTGACCTCCTATACAGAGCTGATCTGAAGACCAGGCAGCCCAGGCGCAGCCTTGGGACCTCCTATTGGGAGAGGACAGGGAGATCCCTGCTCAGCTGCTGGCTGCCTGCTGGAAAGCACAGAGAGCGGCTCTCAGCATGATTTATGGCGCTGGGGAGATGTCATAAACTCTGCCAGCCGCAGAGAACGGTGGGAGTCAGGGGCGTTCCGCAGTTGCTGGAAGGGAGAGCCCCAGCGGCCAGCCAAGCCCAGGCTCCCTGCGGGATTGGGGTGTCCCTAAGTCTCCTCTAGAGAGGGTGTGATCCTGGCGAGCCCCTTCCCATGACCCTGAAACCCTTCCTCTAGGAGATGGGGCCAATTCCTGGGCAACTGGGACCCGGTGCCCCTGCACGCCCTGAGGCCTCCCACCAGGAGGAGGGCATTCCCACGTGTGCTCACAGACACTGGCACGTTCCCTGGGCCCTCAGAGCGCACCCCTATAGCCCCCACAGAGCAGACGGGACGCTGAGGTGCGCGTGTTGCACGGCTCTGCCCCTGGCCCCGCTCGTGGCCTGTTTGCCCTGGGCGTGAGGGCAGGAGCAGCTCTCGTTTTCCTCGGCCGTGGTCCTAATCAGAAGGAAAGAGTCTTAGGGAGGCGCCTGGGCCGGAACAGTAGCGTTGGCTCAGCAAGGGGTGCAAAGGGGGAGATTAACAGGGATAAAGTCACAATCTGAAGAGCCAACAATGGACAGCAGGCACAAGCACTGGCCTCACCGGCGGATTAGTCTGCGTGTCTGAGGTCAGCCTCTCCCTCCCCGCTGGCTGCTCTTGGCAGATCCCTCAGGGTCAGTCTGCTGAGGGGGATGGCACAACGCACCAGGCTGGGGCCCCACAGAGCCTCCACTTACTCTTTATAGGAGGGCCAGCCCGGTCACTTTGAGGGCTCGGCTTAATCTGCAGGGTTGGAGCCCTTGAGTCTGGGTGGCCCCAGGTGGGCCAGGCAGCCCTGTGTGCCCTGTGCCCCAGGGGAGGAAACAGACACCCAGAGAGGGAGAGGAGCCACCTGATCAGTCCCCACAAGGGGCCCATGGCATTAACACCCTGCTCCCCCAAATGCTCTCATGCAGTCAACACGTAGGGTGCAGCCAGGCCCAAATGACAACAATGTGAGCTCAAGGCCAGGCCGGAATGACAACAATGTGAGCTCAAGGCCATGAGGGGGAGGCTCGGGGGTGGGGGCTGGAAGGCGAGATGTCTTAGCTAAAGCTTGAAGGATGAGTCTGACTTTGCCAGGCAAAGAGGTAGGGAGGCAGTTCCAGGCGGAGGAAAGAACATTCGCAAGGTGCCCTGAAATCAGAAACGCCCACCGCATGTAAGAAGCTAAGCATCCAGCAGGAGTGACACAAAGGCCAGATGGGAGAGGCGAGAAGGTGACCCCCAGGGGCTGGGGAGGCGTGGGGGAAGTTCCACTGGCCCTCCGGGCTGCGGAGTCTGGGCTCCCCTGAGGTGGAGGAAGCCTAGGAGGGTTTAAGTAGAGGCTGGGCGTGTTTGAGAAGCTGCTTGGAACTGTTGTGTACAGGACCATAAACTGGAGGAGCAGAGGGAAGGTAGGAGCCCAGGAGGGCTGCTGTGGCCATCTAGGAGAGCCAGGAGGGTGAAGGGCACAGAGGGCACTGTTTCTGCGGGGCTGCCTCTGGGTGTGGGGGGGGGGGCAAGCAAGGTAGCCCTAGGGCTTGAATCCACCTCCCCCCACCCTACAGGCGGGGCCAAAGATGCTGGGGCAATCCCAAAGCCCTCAGGCCACAAGATCGGGGTGTCATTTTTCAAAAGACCAGCCTGCAGGGAGCGGGCTGAGGAGGACCCAGGCAGCCATGGCCAAAGCAATAATAAATGTTCACCTCCCTTCCAACAACCCCTTTTTCCCCAGGCTGGACAGGCCTGCTCTGCCCAGAGTAATTCATTTTGGCTCTGAGCTCTCTGGAGGCAGGTGGACAGGCAGGTGGGCACAGAGAACAAGTGGTTGTTGAGAAAGCAGGTCCCCTGGAAGAGGCCAGCTTGGGCTGCCAGAGGGAGAGGAGCCTGGGGGACAGGTTCCGATCCCCTAGAGCCAGGGGAGGGGGGGCAGTCCCCAGTTGCAGGCTCTGTTCCAGAAACAGCAGGGAGGTGAGTGGCCAGTGGCCAGGGAAGCACGGGAGTGAGCACAGGGCGCAGCTGCGACCCACAGGGGCTGCTCCAAGAAGCAGCACAGGGCAGAGCTCCCTGGGGGCTTCCAACCGGCCCCAGTGCTCTGACACTCAGGCCGAAGGAGCCTCGGGTACCAGACATGGATCCCTGGGCGATGCCAGTCCCAAGGAGGGCACCCACACAACCAAAATCACAACCACTTCAGACAGGACGAGGTGGAAGGGACGTCATACTCCCAACATTTCAGTCATGTCTGTACTGTAAATTTTCAAAGTGGGGGGACAAAAACTGGGCACAGATTTCAAACAAAGGTAAAAAACAAAGTTAATTTTAAAATAGCTTAATGATCTCTCTTCACTGGGGCATGGAGAAGGCAAGACGCATGGCCTTCACTTCCTGACGGAGCCCTCTCCTGACAGACGTCTGACCAGGCTCCCTGGGCCCAGGCCAGGCCGCTGGCCCATGAGGCCACGTCACAGAGATAATCAGGTCTAAAGCCCCACTGCACCACGGGGCAGCTCTGCCTCTTCCTAGCCGCGTGCCCTCGGACAAGTCACCCCCTCCTGGGAGCCCCAGATTCCCCTTCTGCAGGGTCAGGTAACCATGCCTCTCTGGCAGGGCCCTAGAGGGGGCTCAGTAACCACAGTCAGGCCCTTCCCTCTGGCAATGGACTTGGTGATGTGGAGTCAGGTCAGCTTCGTCTCCCCTTTAGCTGGCAAAGACTCTAATAAGGGAGAAGCCACCAACGGAGGGGAATAGGACCCAAGAAAAGGCACTTTTAAATGCATACCCCTCAGTCTCTGGCCAGGACCTGGGGACCCAAGAGCCCCTCATGTGGCTCCTCCAGTGGGGAGCTCTGTGCTGGGGGCAGGTCCGTATCTGGCGCCTGGGCCTGGGCAGTTCATGGTGACTGCTCAGCTTCAGGTCAGAGCAGACTAGCTGGGGTCTTTGTTCCCAGAGGGCACGGGAGGAGGGGACCGATGGGGCCTGTACCTGCTGCTTGGGGCTGAGCTCAGCCGCTTGGCTCTCTTCTCCAGCCAGTCCTCCAGATTACCCTCGGGGAGCTCAGCAACGTCTAGTGGCCACTCCCTGGCCCGCCTCTCTTCTGTGGGGTTAGGGAGACAGAGACCAGTGAGGGGCACGCTCACTCCTGCCTGAACCCCACCCTCCCACAACGCAGCAGGAACCTTCCTGGAGGGGTGCAGGCCAGGGGACCAGGAGCAGACCCTCAGGCCTGTCCCCACAATGCTGCCACCACCCCAGGCCCTGCCCTCTGGACCTCACTCTGCTTCCCCATTAAATGGACACAAAATACTGGCTGGCTCCCAAGCTGTTTGGAGCTGGACACAGGATAATGCGCGGAGATTGCCTGGCCCTCAGGAGAGGTCCAAATCTGGGACCTCTCAGAACAAAGCAGAGCAGGGCTTGAATCTTGGCTCTGCCACTCGCCAGTTCCCAAACCCTGGGCAGGAGAAGGAGCCTCAGCTTTCCTGTTCATAAAATGTCCTATAAAAAGCTTTGCTCATTGAATTAAAATAGAGCAACGGATGGAGTTCAAACAAGCCATGTGAGAGAGTGCAATGGGGTCAGAGTCTCTGGGGGGCCCAGGGCCAGAGGAAAACAATCTTACTCGTGGGCTAACGCTTACTCTGGGCCAAGCCCTGGGCTAGCACTGTGCACGCATCATCTCACTTCATTTCCCAAGTGGTCACGTTCGACAGGTCAGGATGCTCCTCCAAGAAGGTGAGCCATGTGCTAAGGTCACAGGGGATATGGCTGAGCCAGGACTGTCTGAGCTGCCAGCTGGGGGCACGTCTCAGCTCCCAGTCCCCTTGGGCCTCTCCCACTCCTGTCTCACCAGGCGTCTCTAGCTCCCACTGGCCTGTGCTCTCCCCACCACAGGCCAACCATTCCCCTAGAGCCCATGGCCCAGGAAGAGCGAGAGACCCCACCACTGCCAGGACTGGCTGGCTAGGCCCATGGGGGCTTGCTTCCGCCCTGGGAAAGCTCCTGGAAACCCTGTGTTTGTGCTAGGGCTGTGGCCACACTACCATCAGCATCCCAGGGCAGGGCATTGCCCACAAGGCCTCACTGGCCAGAAGGGAGTGAGGCCCTCCTGGGGATGAAGGCAAAGGCCAGGCCACCCCAGACACCTGCTGGCTGCCCCAAGGCTGCCTGGATGATGGAAGAGTGAGTGGTGGCACCCTGGGAGACTTGGAGTTGGCCTCTAACTTGCTGGTGGCTCACATGAGGCCCTTCTGCCTGAGTGCTGGCCTCAGTTTCTCCATCTGTCCAATGAGGGGCTGCATGCGAAGATCAATAAAGACCACCTAAGTGAGAACTTCCTTGTTCTCTAATTGGAGAAGTGAGAAGTGAATTTCCCAACCGCAGACATGCCAGTTTTCAGGGGAAGCTGAACTTGCCCTTCCTGGAATCACCAGGCCTGAGAATCCTGAGGGTGGAGAGGGTGCTCTCTTCATCCCCTCATCCCCAGAGCATGGCAGGGGATCCGCTAGGCTAGCAGCAGGGCCCGCGGTGGGGCTGAGGTACACCCTTAGGGCTACCGGGCAGGAATTCCCGCATATCACTTTAAACCCAGCAGTGGACACGGATGGGAGCTTATTCCTTCTCCACTCACGCCTGGGACGGTTAGGAGGCAGTTCCTGACACCAGCCCCACCACCCAGGCAGCCACATGGCAGCCACAAAAAGGGAGGTGGGGAGGCCCAGGGCAGCTTCCCCAGCTTCAGATCCTGCACCCCCCCCAGCATCTGCGCCCGCCCCTGCCCAGGGTCCCCACTGAAACGCACCCTCCACTTGGATACTCAGCTCCTGCAGGTCTCGCTCTGACATGTGGGAAAATCTGCAATTGGAGCCAAAGTCACACTGGCCTGCAACGGGAAGACAGTTACTCGCTGCTGCAAGGGGTTCCCACCGAGGGCTGAGGGGCACCCTGATGAGGGGAGGCCGCAGTTTGGGGGACAGGGCTGTAGGCTTAAAGAGTAGCCACCCCACCTCTAAAGAAAAATACGGACTCTCTCTGGCCCTGCCCACACAAGCAGCCAGAGCAACCCGTCTGGTCCCTCAGGCCGCTCACAACCCTTCCTGGGCGGGACCAAATCCCACTGACGCCTTTCGTGACTGGGCGCACAGCCTCTGCAGGCTCATCTCTCAGCGCCGCCCCCCCGCCCCTGCTCCCCAGCCACAGTGAACCACGGGTGGGTCCCTGAAAGGGTCACGTCCCCTCTCTCCACTCCAGGCCATGGCACTGCCATGCCCTCTGCTGGGAGCCCTGCCTGCCCGTCTGGCTTGCACAAGCAGCTGGACTCCTCCCCAGAAAGGCTTTAATGCAGCTTTGTCAAGGAGGTGCCCAAGTCCAGAGCGGCTTTCCAAATCTCAACCGAGGAGCCCAAAATGTGTTTCAAAGTAACAGGAGACCGGAGGTGTCCTAAGCCTGCGAAACCAACCAGTGGTTCACATCGAGGTGAAGTCAGTGGGGAAGCCCCTGATCTGCAGGCCTGGCGCCCATTCTAGAGGCAGCCCCATCTCCTGAGGGACCTGGATGTTCACCCAGCTTCCCTAGGCCAATAGCTGTATTTTTCCCTAGGATTAAGCTCCTGTACACACCATGTTAATCACTGTGGTTTTCCTCTTTGCCTTGGCTGCCAGGAAGCTCAGGGCCAAACCCTTAGAGAGTACACAAGATCTCAAGGCAAGTATGGAGGCGACTAATCATTCTCCTGGCTTTGTCTTATTTTTCCTACCCTTATTTTCATCTGGTTCCTTCACTTACTGAGGTTTTTCTCATTTTGAACAGTATGCATCTTTATTAGCTGGGTATTGAGCAATCAAATCAACAGCTAGCATCTTTGATTCTAATTCTGAATCTCCTCAGCATTGTCAGAGCTATTACGGTCTCCAGTCCTGCCTGCTGGGAGGAAGGGCACAGCGGAGGCCAGGCTCCAAGGCTAACTTAATCAGTCAGTCTATTACACCCATCAGTGTCTCCTGGATTTACTTGCAATTTCCCAGCGCTTGCTTGTTCTGGGTGAGCCAATAATATCACATTCCAGGTCTGAAGAGCTAAGGCCCAGGCCCAGGAAGTCCTACACAGGCCCCAATGGACCAGTCTGCTGATGTACCAAGGCCACAAAGTGGGCGTGGGATGGTGGCCAGGGCTGGGGGAGAAGCTCTGCAGAGGTCCAAGCAGGCCAGACTGGGCATGCTGGTCCCTGGGTGCACTGGAGCTGAGCAGAGCACTTTACCTGTCAGTAGAAACTTCCTGCAGGGCCGCTTGTTCTGCTCATCCAGCAGGATGGCAGCTGCATCTGCAAGGAGAGAGGGGCGGGGTTCAGACTTCAGTTGCACCAGGCATTTCCGGTCACTGAGTGATCAGGGAGATCAGTCGTGAGGAAAGGAGAGTTTCCCATCCACGGAGGAGTGTAAGCACAGGTGGGGATGCTGGGCGGAGGGATCCCAGCTTCAGCTGACCTCGACCCTCCCCACCCCCGACCCAGACCCAGCCAAAGGCAAGACGAGGCTTTAGGTCAGAGGCTCTCAACTTTGACTGCACAGCGGGGTCACCTGGAGAGCGAAGCTGATGTGCAGCCCGGGCTGAGAACCTCTGCAGCGGATGCTCAACAAAAGGGAGCAGTTCTTACTTCATTTCCTCCTCACAAACCCACTGACGGTGCTAACAACCCCATTTTGCAGAGGGGAAAACTAGGTTCAGAAAGGGAAAATGATCTGCCCAAGGGCACACAGTCAGGAAGCGGCTGTGCCAAGCTGGAACCCTGGCTGGGAGTCTAAAGCCCCTGCCCTTCCCATGTGGCTGCTGGTCTCCTGGTGTCTGGGTGAGCGGCCGACTCTGACGGGGGCTCCTCCCTTCCCCAGGGCAGCTGGTGGCTGGGGTGCGGGTGCTGCTGGGGTCAGGAGTTGGGTATCAGAGGACTCATTCCAGGGGTGGCCTGGTGGAGACAGGGGGGCCATCTGTCAGCATTGGGCTTGTCCGGCTCAGCTAACCCAGCTCCTGCCACAGACCTTCCCAGGAGAGGTGGGCTGGGGAGGGCACGTGGACTTGCTCAGGGGCCCCCTGAGGCTAGGACAGCTGAGGCTAGCAGGGGGGCTGAGCCCGAGTCCTAGACAAGGGGCCCTGGTGGGGTGGCTCAGCGCAGGAGAAGGGTTCCAGGCTGCCCAGCATCCGGCAGGTGGTTCTCAACTCCAGCAGACTCACTGGGCAGCTTTTAAAGTACACAGATGCCCGAGCCCACCCTCCTAGCTTCTGCTTTAATTTGTCTGAGGGTGAGAGCAAGAGAACTGCTAAAAGCTCCTCGGTGACTCCAAAGGGCACCCAGGGTTGGGAATCCCTGGCCCAGGCCCTGCACAATGAAGCCCATGCTCCTCCACCCGGCGTTCAAGGCTCCTCGTGATCTGACCCCACTGGTCCTTCTCGCTTCATCTCCCAAAATGAACAGCTGCCCTGGTGCCCTGTGTTTGTTTGCTCGTTCACTTAGACGTTCATCTAACAAACATTTACTGAGTACGTCCTGTGTGCCAGGCATGGCGCCAGGACGAGGATTTAGTGGAGAACAAGTCAGACCTAGTCGTTCCTTCCAGTCCAACAGTCACACTAAGCCATGTGGATATAAATGGGTAAACAGCCAGCGTGCAGCCCAATGACCTGACCTGGCCCGGGGGTTGGGGAGGGCATCCCTGAGGACTTGCTGCCTGAGCTGACTTCTGAGACAGGAGGACCAGGCTGGGGGCAGGAAGGACGGCAGGAAGGGCAGGTCCGCAGAGACAACAGTACCTGCAGGGGCCAGTGTGGCCAGAGCTCAGAGGGAGAGGGTGGCAGGGCCTGGAGGCCTGGGCAGGACAGGGGTTCCACCCAGAACACACTGCTGTAACTGGGCATGAGGTCGCTTAGGAGTGGAGCCCTGTTTTATTCACCTGTAAGTCTTCAGAGCTGGTCTGGGAGCCGAGGACATGCTAAGTGCTCACTGAGCATTGTCTAAATGAATGAAGCCATGAGATAGATAAAGGGCCTCAGGCCAATCCTCTTGTGGCCCCATATGCATTGTTCCTACTTAGCGAACCCTCACGTGCCATACGGTCATTGTGAGCATACTGAGCCCCTGTCACATCCCTGAGACATGGGTACTAATGTTATGGCTGTTTTACACATAAAATTGGGGCCACACTGTTAGTGAGTGACACTTTGGGACTGACACTCAGGCAGCCTAGCTCCAGGGCCTGTGCTTGTCCCAACCATGGCAACTGTAAATGGTCAGCCCATCCAAGGGCTAAGGGACTTATCCCAAGGCTACAAAGCTGGGAGCAGAGCAGGTGTCAAGTCCTAGCCCAGGCTGGATACCACATGCCTCCCCAAAGTCTGTGCTATGTGGTTGCTCAGATAAGCTTGAGCCTGGGGAAGCCTCTAGAGGAAGTGGAAAGAGCTCGTATGCCAGCTTGAGGACCCCGAGTGAGTTATCCACCACTCTGGATTTCAAAGTCACCACCTGTAAGCAGGGACCCCCAGCCTCCCTCGCAGAGCTGTTCTAAGGACTGAGTGGGGCTGGGGATGTGAGAGGACACTGGGAAGGCAGGAGCCCTGAGAAGGCATCACAGTGCCCGCTGTTTCACTTTTTCTGAAAGTAACACAACAGCCTCTGCTGAAAGCCCTAAACCTGAGCACCTGGCTGTTCTTGGCGAGAATCTGGGACCAGGAGCAAACAACAAGGTGAGCTTGAGGCCCAGCTCCACGCCAGATCACAGCACCCCCCCCCCCGGATTTGGGGGACAGGGAGCCTCTGCATAACACGAGGGTCAGAGGCCTCCCAGGCACCTAGGAGATCCCTCTGCCACTGAATCCCCCTCTGCTCCCACTCCCAGCCCCTCACCACCACAGCCATGCCTGGCCTGCTGAGCGGTCTGGCGACCCTCCCTCACCCAAGCCGCTGAGCCTCATCTGAAATGGGGCGAGTCTAGGAGAGCTTTGAAAGTACCATGCCTGGGCCCCACCCCTACCTGCCTCTGAGGCTGGGGTCAGGGGATGAGCATGTTTTATTTCAAGGTCTCCAAGTGATCCTAACTCGAAGGGTTGAGGTCCACTGCCTTAGAGAAATTACCGAGAAAAGCAAATGACAAACCACAGAAGGCACCTGGCATGCAGCAGGCACTCGATAAATGCTCATTCTCCTCTTGTGAATCCTGAGTCTCAGACCAGGGAACAGACTCTGTCTCTCCTTCTCCTCCCTGCTCAGCTGCTGGGACTCCTTCCTTCCTTTCTGGGCCCTGTTCCAGAATCCTGCTCCCCAGCTGGTGGAGCCTTGTTCCCGCCCGGCTCGTTCCAGGAGCTCTGTGCCCGCCCCACCCCATGCCAAGCTCCCTCTCGTTAGCTCTGGCTCCTGGCTGGCCACCCTGGCACCTCCCTCACTGTTCCTCAGTGTCTACGTCTAATGGCAGCAGCACCTTCCCCACAGTGAGTGCCTCCCAGGTGCCAGGCCCTGTGCTGCTGCCCATGGCCTTAGCTCACGAAGCCCAGTGGCAGCTGCTCCAAGAAGCCTTTCCCGGAAGAGCCCTCCCTCCCTCCCTCCGGCAGCTCCGGTTATTCATTCATCAAACCAGCTATTTCAACAGCCATTTACCGCACCCCACTGCTCACACAGTGGCCAGTCATCACTGTCAGACGTAGCTCTGGTCACCCAGGCCGTGGCCGAGAGCCCTTCCAACACTGCCCTCTGCCCTCAGGTCAATTCACCCCCCTTACTGTGATCCTCCTGTGTCACCAGCTGCAGCCCCCACCATCCTCCTCCTCTCCCTGTGTCCAGCCACACCCTCTCTCTTCTGCTCCCGGAGCACCTGGTGCATCGCTCATGGCCACTGCTTCGGCACGCCCTCTGCCCCAAATGGTGTGGCTGGCTTTTCCCTATCTTTCAGCTGTTGGCTCAAACATCACCTCCTCGGAGAGACCACGGTGTCCCCAGAGTAAGCAGAACAGAGCTCTCAGCCAAGATTGCTGGGAAAGGAGCTCACGTCCCAGCCTGCCCCTTTGAGGGTCCATCTGCCCCTGGAGGCCAGAGGCCCAGGCCTCCTCTCTTCTGCTCCTCAAAGATCCCAGACCAGGACTGACACTGACCCATGGAGCCTCATACCTCCTTGTCTGATGATAAGAAACAGAGAGCAGGGCTCCCTTAGCCTGGCTGCCACCTACCTCGGAACATGTCGTACCAGACCTTCTTGGCCTTGAGGTGCTGCAGCCCGTTCAGGTGCTTCTTGCGGTTGTGGAGGTTGTCCTGGAAGGAGCGGTCACAGTAGTCGCAGAAGTAACGCTTCCCCATGGCCACCTGTGCCAGGTGCTGCCGCTGCCTGGGAAGCCACACAGCACTTGGTCAGAGCGTGAGGAAATGCCACACACCAAGGCCCGTGGCACACCAGCCCGCTGAGCACTCCCTGGGGGCGAGGCCTGTGCGGGGTAAGGAAGGCTCTGCTGACACAGCACTTAAACCCTACGACAGCACCCCTGGGGCACCACGTAGCCCGTGATTATGGCCTGAGAGGCCTTGGGCCAGAGGGAGTTTTAACGATCCTGGTGCCCAGCCTTCACCCTGGGCCAGTGAAAGCAGAACCTCAGTGGGTGAGGCCTGCACATCAGTGGCTTTTAAAGCTCCCCAGGGAACTCTCACAGGTAGCCAGGCTGGAGAACCACCACCTCACACCCTCTGGCAGTGGCCCCCCAACTCGACCTCTGACCTCCTCTCTCCTGTTCTCTTCAATCCAGCCACAGGCCTCCTCTCTGCTCCTCACACACGCCAGGCACACGCCCACCTCCCCTCCCAGCCTGTCCCTGCTGTTCCCTCTGCCTCGATGCTCTCCCCGACACCTGCCACGCTTGCACACTCGACTCCAATCTCTGCTCAAATACTTCTCAGTGATCTCCCGTGACCGCTTTATTTAAAAATGCAGAACCCTCCACCCTCCACTTAGCTTTTCCCATTCCCTGCTTCATTTTTTTATCACCCTTGAAGGAATAAGTTACTCGTTCTGTTTATTATCTTTTCCCCCCAACAGGAACATAAATCCGTGCAGGCCAGGATGTTTTTGTTCTGTTTATTGTTGAAGCCCCAACACCCAAAGTGGTACATGGTACACAGTAGGCAACCAAGTATTTGTTGAATAAATGAATTAATTCCTATTTTCCTTATGGGACAAGTGAGGTTCAGAGAGAGGAAGTGATCTGCCCAAGGTCACACACGCTGGTAAGCAGAAGCCAAACCCAGGTCCCCTAAAACCCGGCTGCCAGGTGCCCTTTCTTCCACAGCCAGCCCACTGCTTAGAGAAGCCGGTGGCTCAGGCAGAAAAGCAAACAGCTTCCCAAGGAGATCAGCTAAACTCTCAGGCAGCAGGTCCCCAGGCAGTAACAGAGGGAAACGAGAATGTTTCAGGGTCTTAAAACCCATGGTGATCACGGCTTCCACTCCTGACCCAGGAGATCTGCAGGCCAAGGTGGGTGGCGATTCTATGACTCTCATGGCCAGCCCTTGGTCCCCGAGTTTGGTTCCACAGGATCAGAGGAGGAATGGGTCCACTTGAGGCCATCAAGCAGGATCTGCCAAGGCGGAGCCGAGACCAGCCCCTCACCCTTCAGGTCCCAGGCTCTGAGCCTTCATTTCACAGAGCAAGCTCCTGTGGCCCAGAGGACGGAGGAGAGTGACTTCCCCAAGGTGATAAGGTAGCAGCCCAGGCTAGCAGCAAAAGCCCCAGCCTCCTAGGATCTGGCAAAGGGAAAGCTGGGACCTCACCCACAGGGCAGACAGATGGGGAAATATATCTTGGGAAGAAGAGACTGGGAGAGACGCAGAGACAAACAGGCCCCCGGACAGTGCTGGCAGCCCCGGGTCGATAGAGAAAGCCGCTCCTGTGGCAGACGGGGACAGCAGCCATTCAGTCAAGGGCTGTAATGGGATCAGGAACAGACAGTCATTCAAAATGAAAATGTATAAAACCTCTCTTCTCCCATTACTGCCGAGAAACCGCATCCCAGACACATGGACTTGATATATTAAATTTGGCAGCTCTAATACACCCCGTCTTGCCAATAAACTTATAGGAATTGGATTGAAATTGTAAGAGATGAACGTTTAACGGCCGAGTGCTTAACCAAGCCATTCACGAAGCTTGAAGCTCTGAAGAGCTGCTGCATCTGGAAAGTAACGAGGAGGGGAGGGGCAGAGGGAGGGGTGTCCCCCGGGAGACTGAGATGGAACAGTGGCTCTGCAGCAGACTCAGCTGGACAAAACCACACAGGGCCCGAGCAGCCGGCTGTGTGACCTTGGGCAAGTCACTCTCCCTCTCCAGGCCTCTAGGAATATGAGGCAATGGGTCCGACGGGTTGCCTGATTGCTTGGGGAGTGGTACAGAGAAGTTTGCAAATCCAAATAAATTATTAATAAGAGAGTAAAAGCAATACAAATGACACTAATAGTGCCCAACATTCAGCAAGTGCTTAATGAATGTTACCTATTATTTGATTTATTGAGCACCTACCATGTGGTGGCACTGGGCTAAAAGCTTTACATACATCATCTCATTTAATCCTCAGGCCAGCCTGTGAGGTGGGCCTATCACACCTTTTCAGATGAGGGCACTGAGGTTCCGATAAGTGATGTGACTTAGCCAAGGTCAGGCCGCTAGAGAGCAGCCAAGCTGGGCTTGGAATGCAGGCAAGATGGCTCTAGAACCCACACTTCCAATCACTTACGAAAGTCTCCTCCCAACACATCATACTGATGTGGCCCCTCCGAACCCCAAGACATGTGTATTATAATCCCAATTATGAATGAGGAAACCGAGGCTCAGAGAGTTGCTGTGAGGTCCCCAGGTCACACATCCAGGAAGGGCAGAGCAGGTCTCAGGGCACCTGGGACTCAGGTCTGCTGAGAAAGCCTCCCACCAGCCCACCGGGACACCAAGGCCACATGCCCCTCCACCCGCCTGCCCAGCAACACTCTGACCCAAATGACAAGCCCCTCAGGGCTGAGCTGCACGCAGGTGTGTGTGTTTCTGTCTTCCTCTCTGTCTCTCTCACACACACACTGGAGGTGCAAACCAGCCTCACCTGAGGGCCACAGCAGCCACACTACCCACCCATGCCTCCCTCTGCCCACCCTGGGATCCCCCATCTGGCACAGGGAAAGTACTTGGCCATCTGGGATGAGGCAATGGACCCCACATGCTAGTCCCCGATCTGCCAGGTGAGGCTGTGGCTCTGTCACTTGCCCTCTCTGGGCCTCAGTATCCCCATGAGTGAAGTGGGAGGCAGGCAGCTAGACCAGGTGATCTGTAAAGGCCTCTCTAGACCATCTGGGTTTGAGTCCAGGTGCCAGTGCTTTCTAACTCTGTGATCTTAGCAGTTAACTTCTGGCCTCGGTCTCCTCCCATGAGAACCGGGATGATAACAGTGCCCAGCTCAAGGTTGCTGTGCGACTCAGATCATCCACATGCACACTTAGCACAGAGTCTGGCCCACAGGGGGCCCTCAGAAACGTTGGCTGTCATCACCATGATTATTATTGGCCTTTGAAAAGCCCATATTTCAGAAAACACAGGCTCCGAACAAGGAACAGGATGCCAGTACCCAGGTGACCTCCGGGGTCAGCTGGTCTCTATTACAGATGAGGAAAGTGAGGCGGGGAGAGAGGAAGTAAGCTGCCCGAAGTACACAGCACAAGGCAGAGGTGGGGCTGGAACCTCAGCCCTTGCAGCTGGGCCCAGACCCTGCCCTGCACAGCAGCTCTGCGGAGCCCCCACTGCCCAGGGACGGCGTCAGGGCAGCAGACCAGCTCCAGGGAGCCAGCGCTTCCCTCCTGCTTCACAGGCATGCCCCAGGGAGGCAGAGGCCCTGTTCCTGGGCAGGAGCTGGCCTTCAGCAAGGCGACCTCAGCCACATCACCCAGGTGTGAACTTCTAGGCTCCCGACTCAACTGCCACCCGCTCCAGCGCCTTAGCGCACATTAGGAAAAGGTGTGGCTGCAGAATCCTCTGGACAAATACAGAGGCCGTGCCAGGCACACAGCTTGACAAGCGGAGCATATTTCATTCCAATTCACCCCTCAGCCAGGCGTCCTTGCACAGGGGACAACCTGCACCACCGCACTTGGCAGCCCTGAGCGGGAGGTCAGGGAAGGGGGGTGGGGACAGCCGGACATCTCTGACAGCAGCATGGGTTGCTGACTAAGCTCGCCCTCTCTGCCGTGATTCATCCTCATGCTCTGAGGCTGGTGTGCTCAGCAGCGTGAGCAAAGCCCTGTCCAGAACACAGAACGATCAGGCCCCATTCCCTCGCCAGGAGCACAGGCGGTGCCACCCACTCACTCCCAGGGACCAGGTCCACGGACGCGACAGCATCTGCTGTCTCCCTGGAGCGTAGCCGGGTGACAGGGTGGCACCTCGTGGTCAAGAGGCAGCAGGCAAGGCTGGAGGGACAACCCTCTGCGGTCACACAGGTCTGGGTTCAAATCCCAGCTCTGCCACTTATCAGCTGGGTGACCTCTGGAAAGTGATGTCATCTCCCTGAGTCTGTCCTTCACTATAAAACAGGGACCCCACAGCTGCTGTGGATTTACCAAGGTAGTGGTATGGAAAGGTGCCTAGCAGATAGTTAGTGCTCCAAGAATGGTACTCGTTGTCATCCAGGCGGCTCACTCCCTCGCCCTCGCAGTGAGCACACCCTGACCAGCTGAATTAAAATCACAGCCAAAGTTGCAGCCGCAGACACTTCCACCCCTCCTTACAATGTGCTCTGTTTTCCAGCTTCTCTCCCCTTCTCACACGCTGAGTGACTGTCAGGGGAGCCTCCCCCCAACTAGAATACAGGCTCCACCAGGGCAGCGTTCTGCCTGCTGCGGCCCAGCCCCCGCGACAGGAGCTCGGACACACAACTGCTTGTGGAATGAGCGATGGCGCGGCCTGCAGAATCCGATGCCTCCCCACCTCTGCTCACCGACAACTCCCAGGACCTTTTCTCAAGCTGGAATCTTAGGACGAGGATGGATAGAGAAGAGAGACACGTAAGGCCCTGACGGCAGGTCTTGCGCGGCCACCCCTACCCTGTCCACAGGACTTCTGTCTCCAGCAGAGCCCCACTCTACTGACTTAAATCACATCTGGCCATCCCATGGCGCCTGCTCCAGTCCTCTGGGCTCAAGGAAAAGATTACCAACTGGTTGAGACACTGCGGGTGGAAGAGGGAAGAAAAGAGAATGGCGTGGGGTTGGGGTGAGGGAAGACAGCTTCAGATTTAACTCCTGTGTGCCAGGCACCTGGCTTTCATTCTCTTGTTTAGTCCTCACAGAGACCCTCTGAGCAGCCATCAAGGTGTCCATTCCGCAGATGAGGAAACAGGTTCAGAAACACCCCTCAAAGTGTTTGCACAAAGCCACTGCTAGGAGAGACAAGCGAACAATAATTTCTCATCAGCCTGAGAGCTGTCTGTGGGCCAGTGGCACTGAGGACCCCCACGCACCCTCTCAGGCAGCCCCCATCACCCTACCGTGAAGCCACATGCCCGAGGCCCCACAGCCAAGGCATGCCAGGGCCAGCATTCACACTGGGGTCAGGCTGCTGACACCAGAACCCTTTCTCTCCCCATCCCACTGCTCCACTGAGAGGCTGTCTCGGGGCAGACATTTGTGCTTCATCGATATTCTTTGTCCCTTTCACTGTGTGTGTCTCAGGTACAGAGCTGGCTTGGGCACAAGGCTAAAATAAGCCAGCAGCTTGGCCGTGGCCAGGGGCTGGGATGCACACTGTAATTATCCAGGATTTGTGCTCGCCGCATGCTGCCCTCAAGCTCACCTGTCATTTCTTCTAATTATGGCACCGCCAGACCCTAGGTAAACAGCAAACTGCAGCCAGAGGACGCTTTATTGCACGCCCACCAGGAGCCATCGATTCCAGACGGCAATGTCCCAGCACCACATGCCTGCCGTCTGGAATCAATGGCATCAGAACTGCCCTGTGGGGGTGGCCTGCGGACTGCCTGCTCAGGACCCAGCTCCAATAGAAGTGCCAAGAAGATCCAGATGTCTTTCCTGATTGGAGCCCCAATATGTTAGAGGTCTCTCCCCAGATGCCTGGTGTTCTATAGCAACCACACAGCTTTCTCATCCTGGCCTCGTTCATATGGTCCACCCCTTGGGGTGAGGTGTATTATCTTATTCCCAGCAGTATAAGGCAGTGGGGGACCCGCCCACAGAGTTTCTAACTCGGCAGGTCTGGGGGAGGGCCAGGACCTAAGGAGGCTCTGATGCAGACTCCGCAGAACACACTTGGAGAAATCCTGGTCTAAGGTAGCAGACGCTGGAGAAGACGAGAGCTTGCCCAAAGTCAAACAGATCACCCAAACCAATCCTGACTCTAATCACTCAACCCAGGTCTGAATCCCATCCCTGCCACTTTCAGGCTGTGAAACTCTCAGCAAACCCTCTGAGCCTCATCCGGAATATGAGGTCATAACACCATTTCATAAGATTACCATGAGGATTAAATCATGCATGCTAGGTGCTTTGCACAGTACCTGGCCTGCCAATGGTGCTTAGCACACATTTGTGGATGTGGCAGCCAGCCTCCATGGCCCCCAGTGATCCCACCTTCTGGTGTTCGCACCTTGTGTTGTTCCCTCCCATGCTGTATCAGGGTTGGTCTGTGTGACTAAGAGAATAGATCAGAGGTGATAGACAGTATGCCACTTCCAAGATCAGGTTATAAAAGACACCATGGCTTCCATCCTGGTGTCTCTCTTTCTCTAACCACTTGCTCAGAGGGAAGCCGGCTTCCCTATTGTGAGCAGCCCTGTGGGGAGGCCCAATTAGCAAGGAACTGAGGCCTCCTGCTAACAGCCAAGTGAGTAAGATTGGAAGCAGACCCTCCAGCCCCAGTCAAGCCTTCAGATGAGTAAAGCCCTGGGAGACTCTGAGCCAATACAACCCAGCTAAGCCAATTCCACATTCCTGATCCTCAGAAACCATATGAGATAATGTTTGTTGTGTTAAGTCACTATGTTTTGGGGTAATTTATTACACAGTAATAGCTAACTAAGACAGTGGAATAAGTGAAAAACTAAATCACTGTACAATCTGTGATGGCCACAGGTACAAAGTGCCCCATATCCCAAAACACTAGTGAGTCAAGTCAAAAGAGCCCACCCCCCCACTCACACATGGACAACTCTAAAGTCCCACAGGTCTCTTTTCATTCATTCATTCAGCCAAACATTTGCTGAGCACTTCCTTTCTGCCAGACTGGGGTTCACACCTCACGACAGAGTCCCTGCTCTCACAAGGAGGTGCACTGAGTGTTTGCTGAGAGTAGCTGACAGATGCGTCCCCAGTAAGCATACGAGGCGTGAAGCTCTGTGCTGCGTGCACCAAGGAGGGGCACCCACATCCAACAGGGAATTCCTCCAAGGGAATGACCAGAGATGATCTCAAAGATCTCGGTACTATGATGGTCACAGCAATGTAGCTCGTTCTAAAAGTCCAACAGTAAGAACAGCTGACAGTTATCCATTGCTTACCACACGCCAGGCAGGCTGCTCAGTGTCCCGTGGGTGGTGGGGGCAGGGGTTCAATGACATGATGCACAAAGCCTGTTGTTATCCTCACCTTACCCTAAAAAAAAAGCTGCGGGCAGAGGGAGCCCACAGCCGGCAAGGAGCAAGAGTAGGGTGTGAGCCACATCTGCTCACTGGAGTACCATGCAGCCATTAAAAATCAAGTCAAAGGAAACGATTTCCTCACACGGACCAGTGCTGGCCCATGGATTCCCTCACACGGACTCCATATTGCTAAATGCAAAGTGGCTTGTGCTCACAACAGCATGTACAATACGATACCACTTTTTTAAGGAGAAAGAACCTCCTGCCCCAACACACACACACACGCAAAGACTAGAGCAGACACACAATATTTACTGTGGTTATATCTGGATAATAAGATTATGGTGGGATTCTTTTTCATTTTGTGTTTTTCTATTTTTCTCCGTTTCTACATTTAGCATGTAGTGTTTTTAAATTTTTCCCAAAAATTTCCTTCAAGAAAGTGGGAGCTTTGTCAGGCAGGAATAAAGTCCTATTCCTTCTCCCTTCAGAGCTGCTGCGGATGGTTCCAGCGACCTGGCTCATATGGAGGAAGCAGCTACGGGGGGTGGTGAAAGGGATCCAGAGTGGACACTACCCTCAGTCCCCAGCTGAAAGCCGACAGGGTGTGCGTGCCCTGATTCCAAGCAGCCCTGCCCAGTGAAGGTCGGCTGAACCCAAGTCTGGGCGCCAGGGAGCTGCAGGCTGGAGACACAGTTTCTCATCAGTTACAGGTCCCAGGAGGCCAGAGTTTCCAAAGAGCAAAGGTAAAAATAGTCTGAAGGAGGCTCCTGAACCAGATACCCAGACTCAGAACTACCTCTGCCTCCCCCTTCTTCTGCCCCGAGTCTGCCCTCCAAACACCATCTGACCTGCTGTCACCACCATTGCCAGTGCCCCAGTCGGATCTCACCTCCGGGCACCTGAGCCAGCCTCCTCAGTTCACGCAGGGCAGCGTCAGATCAACCCTCTCAAAACTCCTGCTCAAAATTTTCCAGGGCTCCTGGTGGGGAGCTTATTAAAAATAAAGTCTGCGGGGCTGGCTGGTGGCATAGTGGTTAAGTTCGTGCGCTCCACTTCGGCAGCCAGGGGTCTCCTGGTTTGGATGCTGGGCATGGACCTAGCCACCGTTCATCAAGCCATGCTGTGGCGGCATCCCACATGGAACTAGAAGGACTTACAACTAGGATAGACAACTATGTACTGGGGCTTTGGGGAGGAAAGAAAAAAAAGAGGAAGATTGGCAACAGATGTTAGCTCACTACCACTCTTCCTAACCAAAACACAAATGAAGTCTGCTGGGTCAGATCTCCAAGAATTCAGAGTCAGCAGATCTGGAGGGGGCCCAGAAACCTGCATTTTAACCAGTGAGCCTAGAACCCCCTAAAAAATAAGCGTAGGGGAATGAGCTTCTCGTGCTCATTGATCTCTCCATTCCCTGCATCCCAGAGGCAGCCTCTGCTGGGGACAGCCACTCTAGGTAGACACAGCCCCCGCATTCGTGTCTGTCAGAAATCAGTCTGATTAGGAACAACCTCAGCTCACTGAAATGGTAACCCCAACTTGATTGGAATGCTAAGCACAATTCATTAGAGTGGATAAAACTGTTTTCTTACTGGCTCAGTGTCCTGTCACATTCCAGGAAAGTTTAGAATTGAAAATAGAGGTGGTAGAATAAATCAAACTCACTGTATTAATGTTCCTGTCCTAAGTTTAGTCATAATCAGAGTATGCTTGTATTTGAAAGTATCTGTAACGTTAAAAAGAATTTGACGTTTTGAGTATACAACAGAAGAGCATTGTGATTTCAATTTAAAATATAAAAGTTAAAATCTAGGGGCCGGCCCCGTGGCCAAGTGGTTAAGTTCACACGCCCTACTTTGGTGGCCCAGGGTTCCACCAGTTCGAATCCTGGGCGCGGACATGGCACTGCTCATCAAGCCATGCTGAGGCGGCATCCCACATGCCACAACTAGAAGGACCCACAACTAAAAATACACAACTATGTACTGGGGGGCTTTGGGAGAAAAAGGAAAAATAAAATCTTTAAAAAAAAAAGTTAAAATCTATAGTTGGGTAATTAACAAAATATGTTAGTGACTGATATTAGACCTATGATTTTAAGTTGAGAGGTTAGCAAAGGTTGGAAACCCTGGCTGCATATTCGAATCACTTGGGGTGCTGTAAAAGCTACTAAGGGCGCCCCCTATATTCTAATTTCATGTCAGAGAAGGAGTCTGTATTTTTTTTAGCTCCCCAGACTGTCAACCAGTGACGTAAGAGAATTTGACTAAAAGACTGTTAAAAGTATTGAACTGTTTACAAGAACTTGAAATTCATTATGTTTCTAAGTTTATAAGATTTTCTAGTAACTGTTTAAGTATTCTGGGGAAATGATGCTTGTTAGATTACGTATCTGAAGTATTTAAAAAGAAAACAAAACATATTAAATTTATAAGTGGAGTTAGATGTGTAAGGGAATGTAATTAAGCTGTATAGAGTTGAATGTTTAAAGGACTTTTAGTCCCTTCAACTTGAGTTCAAACATTAACCAAAGGCAAAGTTACCGCCATTTTTCTTTTTTTTTTTTAAAGATTTTATTTTTTTCCTTTTTCTCCCCAAAGCCCCCCAGTACACAGTTGTATATTCTCCGTTGTGAGTCCTTCTAGCTGTGGCATGCAGGATACCGCCTCAGCATGGCCCAATGAGCAGTGCCATGTCTGCACCCAGGACTCGAACCAACCAAACACTGGGCCGCCTACAGTGGAGCGTGCGAACCTAACCACTCGGCCACGGGGCCAGCCCCCCATTTTTCTTATTTTTCTAGATTTACGTATAGAATAATAATTTCTGAGTTGAAATTGATGGATTAAAGAAAATTAGGCTTTTAAAAATTGTTGCTCCAAAATGAGAACTAAAGGAGCCGGCCGGGTGGCACAGCAGTTAAGTTTGCATGTTCTGCTTCTCTGCAGCCTGGATTTGCCAGTTTGGATCCCAGGTGCTGACATGGCACCGCTTGGCAAAAGCCATGCTGTGGTAGGCGTCCCATATATAAAGTAGAGACAGATGGGCACGGATGTTAGCTCAGGGCCAGTCTTCCTCACCAAAAAGAGGAGGATTGGCAGCAGTTAGCTCAGGGCTAATCTTCCTCCAAAAAAAAAAGAGAACTAAAAATAAATAAATAAATAAATAAATAAAACAAGCCACACTTTCACTCCCCGTGGTCGTCCCTACCCATTCACCTAAAATAATTCCTCCCTCCTGGGAACTTCCCATCAGTCAGATTTGCTGTTAACAAGACCTAAGCATTCTTTCCCAGAAATTTCACAACTTTCTGCCCCAAGGGGGTACTAGGATGCTTTGCAAATGGAAAATAACTCTAGAAAGGACAACTCATCACTGACATAGAGTATTTCACATTGTTCCTCCCAGACCCCTAACAAGGCATTACTGTTGCTTTTAGGAATCAGAGGCAGATCCAGGCCTCGAATCCAGTCCCCAGTTTTCAATGCCACACCTATGCTGATGACTTTCTTTTCTTAATTCTTTTTTTTTTTAAAGATTGGCACTTGAGCTAACAACTGTTGCCAATCTTCTTTTTTTGTTTTTTCCTGCTTTTTCTCCCAAAATCCCCCCAGTACACAGTTGTATATTTTAGTTGTGGGTCCTTCTAGTTGTGGCATGTGGGATGCGGCCTCAGCATGGCCTGACAAGCGGTGCCACGTCTGAGCCCAAGATTGGGAACCGGCAAAACCCTGGGCCACCGAAGCAGAGCGTGGGAACTTAACCACTCAGCCATGGGGCACCGCCCCTGCTGATGACTTTTATCTCTGGCTCTGAACTCAGGATCCAAACCCCCATTTGCCTCAGACATCTCCACTTGATGTCTAAGGGAGAGCTCAAACTTAACGTGGCCAAACAGAGCTTAAGATCATCCCCACTGATTTTAAGTTATGGAGGTCAAAACTTAGATGTCATCCTCAATTCCTCTTTCCTGCACACTCTACATGCATCTGTCAACTGTTCTATTTGTCCTACCTCCCAAAAGACGTCCCAAATCTGATCACTACTCTAATCCACACCCTAATCTAAACTGCCATCCTGTCTCAACAGGCCCACCGCAGTCTATTCTCCAGAAAGCAGCCAGAATGATGACATTAAAATGTAAATTAGATCATGTCACATCCCTGCTTAAAACCCTTCAGTGGCTTCCTAGCGCAATTAGAAAAGATAAAATAAGACTCCTTGTGATGGCTTATAAGGCCAGATATGAGCTGACTCAAGCCACCTCTTCGCAGTCCACTCCTTTCCCCCAAACCTCAGGTTTGCAGCAGCCTCAAGGCCTTCGCACGAAGGCTTTCCTGTCTGACCCGCTACTATTCATTCAGGTCTCTGGTTAAGCGCCCCCCTGGGCACCCTGGCTAGAACAGCTCCCCACCCCCCCCTTCCCAATCAACCTGTCTTCTCCATTACTTTGTGGTTACCGCACCTCCCCATCCGCCCACACACAGTAGAATGAAGGCTCCTTGAGAGCAGAGACTTGTCCACTGCTGGGTCCCCAGCGCATGGTCCAGAGGAGGCGCTCAGAGAACATTTGTTGTATGGCCCTGGTACTCCAAAGCCCTTGTTCTTTCTCTTCCCAAGTTTCCCGCCTTCCAGGCCAAGGTTCTCCGCTGCGAAGCCCAGGGGTGAGGGGAACAGGAAGCAGGGGCAGAATAGCTCCTTCCCCTGACGTCTGGGTGAGAAGTTCAGCCCCCAGGACCCGACTTTTGTCACAGTCTCCAACTCCAGACCTGGACTTGGGGCTGAAAGAAGGGAGAGGTGGAGAGACGAGCTGGGAACCCCCGAGCCCAGGTCCTCCGGCTTCTCTATTCACTCCCCACCCCGTTAAATGGTGCAGCCAGCCGCGGGGTGCGCAGACTTAAAGAGCCCAAGTCCTCTCCGGGCGCGGGAGAGGAGGAGGCAGCACTCGCCCCTCGACGTCCCGCCAAAGAAGGTGGTACTGTACCTGGCTCCGAGGGGCCCGACGGCTCCGAGCTCCTCCTCCCGCGCCCTCGCGTTGCGCACTGCTTGCTGGGAATTGTAGTCCTTCTTTGGGTATCAGTCCGCCTTTCCCAGAAACCTTTGGGAATCAAAGCGGAGAAAGCACGGAGGAGGGGGAGGAAGAACGAGGTCTTCTGGGTGTTGTAGTTCAAATATTTAATCAGCAAGAAATGATTAAGAAGAAAAATTGGGTAATAAATCTTACCAAATTATTTGGGCTACCTTGATCTGAATCTATGATACTTGCCTCCTGTGCAAGCCATCAGTTACCTCTGTCATTCAAAACGACGAGTACTGAGATTCAAAAGAACTACAAATCCCGTCAGTGTTGCACTTCGAGGACCTTTAGAAAGCAAGGTCGGCAGCGGCGCAGGCGTGGTGGCGCGAGTTCGGCAGTGGAGAAATATGGCGGCCCCGACGTTTACTGCGAGGTTGTACTCTCTGCTGTTCCGCAGGACCTCTACCTTCGCTCTGACCATCGCCGTGGGAGCTCTCTTCTTCGAGCGTGCCTTCGATCAAGGCGCAGACGCGATCTACGAACACATAAACCAGGGGGTGAGAGCCTGGGTCATCCCTGACCTTGGGCCCGCCTGAGGGGTGACAGTGGGAGTGGAGGTGGGGCGGGACTCAGTCTGCCTTTACGAGGAGGGGGTAAACCCTGGGCGTCTTCTGTCTGTAGATTGCCGTCTTGCATCTCTGCCCGGTGTGAATATAAAACGTTAAGAGTGTTCAATAGATCCCACTTTGCAGGGGTTATAAGGATAGCTGCCTCTCACCCCGCATACCCACTTCTCCTTTTGCAGAAGAGAAAAGTAAAGCCTAGGGCTTATTAGGAGCACACCACCAGGAAGTCAGTGGCAAGTCAGAGCTGGAACCCGGACGCCTGTCTCCTTTGAGGGTTTCAAGGGCAGATCTGAGCGGGCGACGATCGTAAAAGGACATCTCCTTAACCACTGTGGTTGTCCTTTTCAGATAGCGCTTTTCGGTTCCCAAGACTTCCCATGCAGGCAGCGTGGTATTAACGTTTAAGAGTGGGGACGGGGATATGAAATCAGAGCGCCCTGGATGGGAATACTGGGCTTTGTCACCTAATAACTGGCGTCAAGTTGGGCGAGTTTCTTAACCTGAGCTTCACTTTTATCTATGAAATAGAAATTATCATAATAATAACTACTTCCGAGAATTATAGTGAGGATTATATGAGATACAGGTAAGGTGCCAGAATACCTGGTAGGTGGTACCACTCAAAAAATAACCTTTGTTACATTCCTCAGGAGAAGGGGGAAGCATAAGATAGGGAATAATAACACTTTTTAATCTCATTGTGTGCCAGCACTGTGCTAGATGCTGTGCGTGCTTTATATTATGAAATCGTGGCTCATACTGGGGAAGATCTTGTACAGATAGTCCTGGTCCACCATTCAGTTGTGTTTTTAATTCGAAGCTGTCTGACTCTACAGGCAGGCCACGTCCACTAATGCTGTCCTGCCTGTGGCCAGGGCAACTTTCTGCCCCTATGAAAGTGCTGCCACTGTTCCATTTCCTGCAAGGGATTCCATTGGCCATTCCCACTGTTTGGGAATGGCATCTAAGTGCGTTGTCATAACGCACTCATTTTCTGTGCATCTTTATCTCAATTTCCTGTAAAACTAAGAGCATCCCTTGCCACTTCCTATGGTAATTGAAAGCGTCAAAGCATTTTATAAATGTTAGGAATGCGCGTCAAGCCTAGTGTTGCTTCCGGTTTGCCCACCACTGCTGTCCGACTTGGTGCGGGTGTTCTCTCAAGCTTGGTTTAGAGACCAGGGCAGTGGGAGTAGTTCAAAAATGTGAGGCGAGACTAAGTTTGTGACTCTTGTCTTTAAAATGCAGAAGCTGTGGAAACACATCAAGCACAAGTATGAGAATAAGGAGTAGTTCCTTGGAGGCCCCCATCCAGGCGGAAAGGACCAGGTCCACCCACCAGGTGTTGGCCCAGAGCCAGGGCCTCAGCTTGAAGATGATGCTCACGTTACTCTCCATGGACCACCTTTAGATGTTGGCCAGAAGTGACTTCACCTGACAGACTCTTTAACTTCCGCTCTGTTTGAAGTATGTTTAGTCAGAGTCATCAGCAAATAAATGTAAAGTGTCCGTGAGACCTGCGTCTGCCTCCGCTGCTTTCTTAACTCTCCCTGAGCTTCGCTTGTCAGTTATTGGAGACCGCTTCAAAGTCCTCTGAAAACATCTGAAGGGCAGAGTCCGCTGTTTTAGGTTTCCCATTAATTTCCAAAGAATTCTGGTTTTCAAAACAGGAGCTAGAGTTGGAGATGTTACCTTCAACTTTGGCTTCTAAACTGATAATTCCGTTCTTGAAACACGCAGAGGGAGCTAACTGGCGTGGCCATGGGGAAGCACTGTGGCTTCAGCTGGGGAAAAGGCCCTGGCCTGAGGGTCGTGGGCCACCCCATGCTCCAGAGGCTAGTCTCCATTCTGCCTTTAACTTCCTAGGTGTCTTTGGGTAAGCTGCCATACCTCCATGGGCCACAGCCCATCTTCTGCTGATGAAGTTGGACCAGAACGCTGAGCCTCTTGCTAGTGTTCTGCTCTCTAATGAGTGTGGTTTGTCCTGGTACTTACTTGATGTGTTTGAATATCCTCAATTCACTAGTTCTGGGTGTGTAAACCAAGGGTGAGGCGCTTGACCTTACTGAGCTTCAGTTTCCTGGTCTGTAAAATGGGGGTAATAGACAGACTCTCTGTGCGGGGTTTTTGTAGGTATTAAAGGAGTTAGTAAATGCAGGTAACACAGTCACAGATCCTGGCACATGGTAAATGGCACATGGAGGTGACTGCTGGCAGAGAGATGGGGAGGATATTTAAGGACCCAGAGAACCAGAAGATTTTCCCAGAAGGTGGTGGAGCAGTAGGAATGTGAGGAAGAGGGGTTAGGACGTATTTAGGTCATTCAACAAACGTATGGGTGGCCAGTATGAGGTACTGTGCTAGGTGCTGGGCACATATAGAACGTGGGGCTTGAACTCTATGGAAGACACTGTAAGTGCCATCATATGTGTGCATGACAGACTGGGCCAAGGGTTCTGGGGAAACAGTGCAAGGAGGGTAATAACCGCATAGCTAGGAGCAGCAGAGGAGAGCGTTGGGAAGCGCTGAGCAGGTATAGAGCAGTTCTGTTCTGTAACTGGCCTGGGAAGATGGGTGACTCTCCTGTCTGCCATCTTTCACTTGGAGCCTGGCATAATTCAGCCAGAGCTGAGTCATCTACTAACAACTCATTGGGGAAAAGTCAGGTCAGGAAACCCACGCAGAGGAAGGAAAGACCCTGGAAATTGCAGAGTTTGTCCTACCTGAGGCATATCTTCACGAAGACTATGTCAAGGCCTAGAGAAATTATGACCTGCCAAAGGCGGTACAGCTCTCGGGGTCAAATCAACACCTGAACCAAAGGAGAGACTATTCTAAGACTTTTAAGAATGATTTCAGTATCAAACAGAGGATAACCGTGGGGTTGAAGATTGCCACTGATAATACACTCTTCCCAACAATTTGAGGGCAAGGTGCTGGTGAAAAACAAAGCAGGGAACACTCTCACAGTTATTCTGCTCTTCTACAGTCCCTGATGATGAGCTCAGGGCAGCAGGGTCAGAACAAGCTTAGCTGATCACCTGCCTCAGGTGGGCACATTGTGACTCAGCCAGACCAGCAAGCAAGGGTATCCATAAGCCAGTCTACAGTTAAGATGCCCCATTATTTGTCATCAGCATTACTGTAGTTGTGTGTGTGTGTGTATGTTTCCTTTCAGTAAGAGCTAAAGGTTAAAATAATAATATACCCTGTTTTACCGATTGTATGAAGTTGAATAGTGTCCCCCCCAAAATTCATGTCCACCCAGAACCTCAGAACATGACCTTATTTGGAAATACAGTCTTTGCAGATATAATTAGTTAAATTAGATGAGATCATGCTGGATTGAGGTGAGCCCTGAATCCAATAACTGGTGTCCTTTTAAGAAGGCTGTCTGAAGACGGAGACAGAGATTGGAGTTATGCTGTCACAGGCCAAGGAATGCCACAGATTGCCAGTAACCACCAGAAGCAAGGAAAGAGACAAGGAAGGATTCTTTTCTAGAGACTTGAGAGGGGGTGGGGCCTGCCAAAACCTTAATTTTAGAGTTCTAGCCTCCAGAACTTTAAGAGACTAGATTTCTGTTGTTTTCAGCTGCTCGGTTTGTGATCCTCTGTTATGGCAGCCCTAGGAAACTAATGGCCAAGCTAAAGAATGATGGTACCTGATCTTGTCAAGGACATGAACAAATGGCCTTCACCTGCTATTGGCAAGAGTGTGTGAAGTGGCACCATCTTCCTGGAGGATATTTTGTACCTACATATTAAGACCCTTAGGGGCCGGCCCGGTGGCGCAGCAGTTGAGTTTGCACGTTCCGCTTGGGTGGCCCGGGGTTCGCCGGTCCGGATCCGGGGTGCGGACCTGGCACCCCTTTGCACACCATGCTGAGGTAGGCGTCCTACATATAAAGTAGAGGAAGATGGGCATGGATGTTAGCTCAGGGCCAGTATTCCTCAGCAAAAAGAGGAGGATTGGCAGTAGTTAGCTCAGGGCTAATCTTCCTAAAAAAAAAAAAAAAAAAGACCCTTAATGTGTGTGCCTTTGACTCAATCCCACTTCTGTCAAATTTTCCTGAAAAAAATGCACATGTCCATGAGAGATGTTCATCACAGTATTGTTTATAATGGGGGGAAAATGAAAACAAGTAAAATATCCAAAATAGGGATTACTATTGAGGTGAAATATTATCCAGTCATTTAAAATCATGTGTTTTTTAAAAAATTATTTTATGGGCCAGCTCGGTGGTGCAGTGGTTAAGTTCACACATTCCACTTCAGCAGCCCAGGGTTTGCTGGTTCGGATCCTGGGTGTAGACCTACGCACCACTTGTCAAGCCATGCTGTGGTGGGCGTCCCACATATAAAGTAGAGGAAGATGGGCATGGATGTTAGCTCAGGGCCAGTCTTCCTCAGCAAAAAGAGGAGGATTGGCGGCAGATGTTAGCTCAGGGATAATCTTTCTCAAAAAAATTTATTTTATTGAGGTCATATTGACTTATAACATTGGGTAAATTTCAGGTGTACATACATTATTATATCAGTTTCTGTATAGACTGCATCGTGTTCACCATCAATAATCTAGTTTTTATCTGTCACCATACGTATGTGTCCCTTTACCCCTTTCACCCTCCCCCAATCCCTAAAATCACGTTTTAAGTGGGAGAAAATATCCAACAAATAGGCGAAAGTTCCAACCTCACTAATATATGGAGCAGTCTTCCAAATCAATAAGAAAATGATGAATAGCTCAGTAGAAGCTAGGGCAAATGACGTGAATAGGCAATTAAGATAAGAAATACAAATAGCCACAAACATGAAAAGATGTCCAGTTTCACTAACAAAGAGACAAAATGAAATACCGTGTTTGTCCCTCAGATCAATAGAGATGAAAAAGATTAGCAAGGCCAGTTTTTTGGTGAAGGAGCAGGCACTGCCATGGCATTGGAACAACAGTTTTGGAGAGCACTCTGGCAATATCTATTTTAAATTTTCATTCCTTTTTTAAAATTGTGTTAAAATACACATAACATAAAATTTGCCATCTTAACCTTTTTTTGGGGCGGGGGGGAAGATTAGCCCTGACCTAACTGCTGCCAATCCTCCTCTTTTCGCTGAGGAAGACTGGCCCTAAGCTAACATCTGTGCCCATCTTCCTCCACTTTATATGTGGGATGCCTGCCACAGCATGGCTTGCCAAGCAGTGCCATGTCTGCACCTGGGATCCGAACTGGTGAACCCTGGGCCACGGAAGCGGAATGTGCACACTTAACCACTGTGCCACTGGGCTGGCCCCCATCTTAACCATTTTTAAGTGTGCAGTTCAGTGGTATTAAATACATTTGCATTTTTGTGCAGGCACCACCCCCGTCCATCCCCATAACTCCTTCCATCTTGTAAAACTAAAACTCTATACCTATTAAATAACTCCCATGCTCCCCTCCCGCAGGCCAGGCAACCACTATTCATTCTACTTTCTGTCTGTATGATTTTGACTACGCTAAGTACCTCATATAAGTGGAATCCTACAGTACTTGTCTTTTTGAGCCTGACTTATTTAACTTAGCATAATGTCCTCAAGCTTCATCCATGTTGTAGTATATTACAGAACTTCTTTCCTTTCTAAGGCTGAATAATATTCCTTTGTAACATGTATATACCACGTTTTGTTTATCCCTTCACCCATCGATGCACACTTGGGTTGCTCCCATCTTTTGGCTGTTGTGAATGATGCTGCTATGAACATGGGTGTACATATCTCTTCAAAACCCTGCTTTCAGTTCTTTTGGGGGTGTATACCCAGAACTGGAATTGCTGGATCATGTAGTAATCCTATTTTTGATTTTTTGAGGGACCTCCATACGGTTTTCCATGGTGGTTATACCATTTTGCGTTCCCACCAACAGTGAAGAAGGGTTCCAATTTCTCCACATCCTCGCTAACACTTGGTTTTTTCTGTTTTTTCCACAGTAGCCATCCGAATGTGGGTGAAGTGCTAGCTCATTGTAGTTTTGATTTGCATTTCTCTAATGATTAGTGATGTTGAGCATCTTTTTATGTGCTTATTGGCCATCCACATATCTTTGGAGAAATGTCTAGTCCTTTGGCGATTTTTGAATTTTTTATTTGTTGTTGAGTTTTAGGAGTTCTCTATACATTCTGGCCATTAATCTCTTATCAGATATATGATTTGCACATATTTCCTCCCATTCCATGAGTTGCCTTTTTACTCTGTGGCTAATGTCTTTTGATATACAAAAATTTTAAATTTTCATGAAGTCCAATTTGTCTGTTTTTTCTTAAATGTTCTTTCCTTTTTAACTCTGACACTCCACTTCTAGAAATATATCTCCAGAATCACATGTGGGCGTGCACACACACAAAGTCATTGGAGCATTGTTTGGAATTAAAAGAAGAAGAAAAATGTCCTTCAATAGGGGAGTGGTTAACTAAAAAAGTAGATTAATACCATAGGAATCTGTGTAGACATTAATAAGATGGAGATGTGTGGTGGTAGAGAAAGATAAAGTGAAAACAAAAATCACGCTGCAAAATGGTATGTTTAGTTGTTTAGTTTGATCTTGTTGATGCAAACACATACACATTGATGTATGTGTGTAAAGACAAAATACTGAGGGATGCGCACTGAACTTTTCCTGGTGGTTATCTTCCAGGGGTGGAATTTCAAATAACTTTCACTTTGCGCAACAGATATTGACTTTTTTTCTCACAACAAGCAGATATTGATATTCTAATAAAAAAGATTGTATAAAAAAGAAACCAACTGGGGCCGGCCCGGTGGTGTAGTGGTTAAGATCGCCCATTCCAATTCAGTGTCCCAGGGTTCACGGGTTTGGATCCCCTGCACAGACCTGCACACCGCTCATCAAGCCATGCTGTGCTGGCGTTCCCACATACAAAAAAAAAAAAAAATAGAGGAAGATTGGCACAGATGTTAGCTCAGTAACAATCTTCCTCAAGCAAAAAGAGGAGGATTGGCAACAGATGTTAGCTCAGGGCCAATCCTCCTCACCAAAAAAAAAAAAAAAAAAGAAACACATTAAGTAAAAAATGGTTAAGGCGAATGCTTAACCTTGAAAGAGACAAAATATAAAGTCAAGTGAAAAAAGCAGGTCACAGATTCGTGTAAAGCATGATACACTCTTTTTGTGTAAACGTGTAAGAAAAAAATTGGAAGTGCTCACACCAAATTGTTAACAGTGGTTCATTTTGGGTGAGTCATTTTCCTTTCCGTTTTATTTTCTCTGATTTCTAAATTTTCTGAGTCAAGCATGTATTATTTTCATGATCGAGGAGTATAAATAAATTAAAAGAGGGCACCCAAAGAGAGCGTGAACACAGAGAGATGCAAAGTATGAGCCCCCAGCCTTGGTTCCAGGCCTGTAAGCTGGCTGCTTGGCAGCCCAGGGCTCCCCTTCCTGAGCTCCGAGGAGGACTCATCCTTGACTGGCACTGCCAAGTGAGAGCTGGGCCTCCCCGAGCTCCCTGGGTGGGTTGCCCTTGCGGGGGGTGGGAGTGAGGATTAGCACCCTCCTCAGACTGGCACCGAGAAGCTGTTTACTACTGGAAAAAAGTTCTCTCTCCCAAGCTCAGCCCAAGGCATTTCCTGGAGTCAACAGCTGGGACGGTCTTTACAGTTAAAACCCCACGGACTCCCTACCTGCTCCCCTCGCACAGGTGTCAGGAAAAGCTAAATGCTTGAGTAACTCATAAAGCAACTTCCAGAAGGTCTCTGAAATCCTCTTCTGAGAAGTTGGCGTCTGGTATAGCTCTGAGCAGACAGGACCGCTCCATTGACCAAGAGTATTTGAGCTGACGTCCTATTCACCTAGCTTCTTTATCACATTCAAAAATCTCTCTCCAGGGGCCAGTCCGGTGGCGCAGCGGTTAAATGCACACGTTCCGCTTTGGCGGCCCGTGGTTTGCTGGTTCGGATCCCAGGTGCGGACATGGCACTGCTTGGCAAGCCATGCTGTGGTAGGCGTCCCATATAGAAAGTAGAGGAAGATGGGCACGGATGTGAGCTCAGGGTCAGTCTTCCTCAGCAAAAAGAGGAGGATTGGCAGCAGATGTTAGCTCAGGGCTAATCTTCCTCAAAAAAAAAAAAAAAACTCTCTCCAAACTGGTAGAACCTCTTTCCTTCATTCATTCATTGTTGTGCAACCAATACATCTTTATTGTGTGACTGTTCTTCCTGGCACTGTTCTGAACCTTGGGTATATAATGGAGAACAAGAAAGATCCCTACCCTCTTGCAGCTCACATTCTAGTAGGGGAGATAGACAGTAAACCAGAAACTAAATAAGAATTTCAGCTCCCATTAAGAGCTACAAAGAAAATAAAACTGAGCTACGTGTAGGGAGTGACTTGGGTTTGAAGAGCAACGTTAGATGTTCAGGTTGGTAATCAGGGGAGTCTTCTCCGTGGAGATGACATCTGAGCTGAGGTTTGAATGGAAATCTTAGCCAGGTAAAGAGAAAGAATAAGAGCATTCCAGGAAAAGAGAACAGCATGTGCAAAGGCCCTGAGGTGGGCATGAGCTTGGTTTATTCATTGAACTGAAGGAAGTGAAGGAGTGCTAGGGAGGGTCAGATCCTGTATGGTCTTGTAGGCCATGCTAAAAGAGTTTGGATTCCATTCTAAGAAGAAACGGAAGCCCATGGAGGGTTTCTGATTAATAGCTTACATTTATCAACTACTTACTATGAGCCAGGCATTATACTAAATTCTTTGCAGTTTACACGTCACTTAATTTGAATAATAATCCAAGAGATTATATTATTATTCCCATTGACCAGCTCTCGTGAAGTGTAAAGAGCACTCATCTTAGAATGGACAGACCTGGGTTTAGAATTCAAGTCCCTTCACTCACTGGCTGTGTGAGCTTAGGCAATTACCTACCCTCTCTGAGCCAGTTTCCTCATCTGTAAAATATCCACTGTGATAATGCACAACGGCAGCTATGACTCTTGTTATTTATGGAGATGTTGTCATCTTTGAGGGGTGTCAAGAGGAGTAAGGATTACTGAGCAGTAAATCTTCATCAGCTGACTGCTTAATTAACCCAGGCAGGGGCTACCCCGGAAGCCTCTGGCACTCCAGGGCTGCCTGCCAAGGCTCAAATCTTTTCAGTTCTGGGTAGAGTCCAAGTTGTCCTGGCAGCTCAAAGAAAGAAGAAAGGCCTAGCCCTTAGAACATTCCAGGCTCGTCCCCAGTAGACACAAGCATGCTGCCTGTCACAGTCTGGGTTCCCTGGGAAGCAGACTCTGGGCTGGGGGTTAGCCAGCAGGAGGTTTACTTCTCAGGCTCATTTCATGCCTGCATCCTCTCGTTGAGGCCCTGCAAGAACGGATTTGCCAAGTAAAAATAACTAGATATGCTTTTACTTATTAAACTTGTGAAGATTTTTAAAAATTTCAATATCCAGTGTGAGAAAGGGCATGGGAAACGATCGTTCTCAAATCCTGCTGGTGGGAAGGCCAATTTGACAGTAGAAAAAACTTGACCTAGCAATTCTAGTTCTAAGAATTTATCCTGAGAAAATAATCATAAATGCGGATAAAGATTTCGCCACAGGGTTGGTCCTTGGAGTTTAAAAGCAAATAATGAGAAACGATCTAAATGTACAACTGCAGGGAACTAGTTGAGTAAAGCATGGTGCAATGGAATATTATTAAGCCGTTAAAAAGGATGTAGAAGAGAAATGGGGAAATGTTCACAATGACTCATTAACTGAAAAAATGGTAATTCAGGGGACAGCCCCGAGGCCGAGTGGTTAACTTCACACGCTCAGATTCAGCGGCCCAGGGTTTCACCAGCTCAGACTCTGGGTGTGGACATGGCACTGCTCATCGGGCTATGCTGAGGCGGCGCCCCATGTAGCACAACCAGAGGCACTCACAACTAGAATATACAACTATGTACTGGGGGGCTTTGGGGAGAAGAAAAAAAAAGGAAGATTGACAACAGATATTAGCTCACGTGGCAATCTTTAAAAAATAAATGGTGATACAGCATGTTTAGTATGATCGCATTTTTATGGAAAATCAGTGTGTAGGCAAGCCCAGTAGGATAGTGGTTAACTTTGCACATTCTGCTTTGGCTGCCTAGGGTTCTTGGGTTCAGATCCCAGGCATAGACCTACACACTGCTTGTCAAGCCATGCTTTGGTGGCGTCCCACATACAAAATAGAGGAAGTTTGGCACAGATGCTAGCTCAGGGCCAATCTTCCTCACCAAAAAAAAAAAGAAAGAAAGAAAGAAAAGAAAAGAAAACCAATGCATATATTCCTTTTTCTAAGATAATGCTGGAAGGATAGAACTGAAACCTAACAGCAATTATTTCTGAATGGTAGGATTACCAGTGGTTTTCCTTTCTTGGTCCTTATTTGTATGAACCACACTGAGCATGTTCCTGCTTTTGTAATAAAGGGAGAAAGCAATGTAAGTTATTAAAAAAGAAATAGATTCCATCCCATAACTCAGCCAGCCCTTCCAATAACAAGGAACAAGGACTGTCCTACAAATGAGTTTGAGGTCTTCCGAGCAAAGGACAGAAATCAATGAATTTAAAATGTCTGAGCACTGTGCAGAGTTGGAGGGAATACAAATTCCTTGAACGAGATGGAGGTTATGGCAGCTGCTTGAGTGTTAGCAAAGGAGGAACACTCTGTACCGGGGGCAGGCACCGGCCCACGCAGAAGAACACGCACAAACACACACAAAAATAGCTGTCTTTTCTGGGCACTCTTCCAGGGCCAGGACTGGGCTGGGTGCCGTTAACATACCCCGTGTCACTGGATCCTCAGTCCGAGGGGGACACTGCTCTCCACTCCATTTTACAGGTGGAAAATGAGGCTCAGAGAGGTTAAGTGTCATGCCCAGGGTAACACAGCTAGTGAGAATGGAGCAGAAGTTCAAACACAGGACAGTGATGCCAGAGGCTAGGCTCACATCCACTGCTCCATGTGGTGTAAAAACCATGTTTCTCTTTTCTTTGGGGCCTTGGCCTGATATGCTTGGATTCATACACAGACTGAATGCCAAGGGCAGACTCCAGCCAGCATCAAGGACAAGGCGATGATGGAATGCAGAGGATGTGTTGGCTGGGAGCTGCTCAGCTGACAGTCTGTGAGTACAGGGGTGCTGATGGCCTTCCTGCTGCTCCTGGCTTATCCTCCCTTCAAAATTCTCACACAGAACCTTCCTCAACTGCTCTGGACCCTGTCTCTCCACTGCATTCTTTTTTCTTTTTTCTTTATTTATTTTCTTGCTGAGGCAGATTGGCCCTGAGCTAACATCTGTGCCAATCTTCCTCTATTTTGTATGTGGGATGCTTCCACAGCATGGCTTGATGAGCAGTGTGTAGGTCCATACCCTCGATCTGAACCCGGGAACCCCAAGCAGATGGCCAAAGCAGAGGCATGAACTTAACCACTATGCTGGCAGGCCAGCCCCTCCACTGAACTCTTGTAAGCCTGCCAGATCAACCCCCCCTGCTCAACCACCTTCAATGGCTCTCTGGTACCTGCACGATCAAGTTCAAATTCCTTAGGCTGACATTTAAGATCCCCACTACCTCAAACCTCACTTCACAGACCTCCCTTGCAGTGGGTCCCTTTGCTCTCCCATCTTGTGCATAGACATGGATTAGGCCTGAGTTGGAAATCTAGCTCTGCTCCTCTCCAGCGGGGTGAGCTTGGGCCGGTGGCTTCCCCTCTGTGAGCCCCGGTTTCCTCAAGTAAATACTTCACAGGGTGTCTGGGAAGATACGTGATCAAATGCTTGCAATGTGCTTAGCACAGGCCTATTGGGGTGGTTTTGTTATGTTGATCCAGCGAGTGAATTAACGGGGGCTCCCTGCTCAGTCTTCAGGGACCGGCGCCTAATTAGCATATTCGATCCACAAAATGCAGGCTGAGCTCTGGGGATGGCCGCGCAGCTGAATCAGCCAAGTGCCCCGCCCCCCATGCCAGCTGCTTGTTCCTGACATCCTTTCCATCCCTCTGAGACCAGATCACTTTCTTGTGTTCCCCTTTGTGTCGCTCGTCAATCTCTTCTTCCCGTCTCTAATACTGTCTTAAACCCCGGCAGCCTCGTGTCTTCCTCCACAGCCCTTATCTCTTCCCCACACCTTTCACCAAGTAAGGGAGTCAGTCAGTCCTCTCCACTTCCGTCCATCTTCCTCCCTTCCCAATGTCTGAGCAGACTTTCTGTCTGCCTCCTGTACAGGCTTCCAACACAGAGGCCACTTCCTGCCCTGGGACTGCAATTCTCCCTGATGGAATTGCACTAAGCTTTCCTAGTGGAACACCTCCTTCAAACTGGGCCCTCCAAGGGGCATCCCTTCCTTCCACTGGCAGACAGGGGAGACTATGGCAAAATGGAGACTTGGAAAATAGGTCCTGCCCAGCTTCATACTCTCCTCTCCTTTCCCCGTCCCTCTGTCAATGGAATGACTTGATTATAGGTTGTATCTATAGAAGCATGGTGTTTGGAATAAGGGAGGTGATAGGCCCTCTTTTCCATGCTGAGCCAACCACATGTAGAGTATTGTGGGTTCTGGTTTAAGTGCCAAGCTGTAGGGAGGCAGGAAAGCCGATGGGGTGAGAGCATGAACTTTGGAGACCCGCAAACCTGGGTTTGAATCTTGACTTGGCCACTTCTCGGCCACCACTGAACCACTGAATGAGGCTTATCATCACGCCTATCACTTGTCTTTGCTTCAAGGATTCACCGAGATAATTTCCAGTCCCACAAGGTTGAACAGGGCCCTCCTCTGGGCTCCCAGGGCACCCATCACATACTTACTGGGCTGGATTGTGCCTGTCTTCTGCGTCAGGCTCCTGTGTGTCCAGGCCATCCTGAGCCCAGAGGAGTCAGGGCAGCTGTGCTGAGGGGGTGAGAGGTGGGGTCCACAGAAAGCCGGCTAGAGCACTGGCAGGAGGCGTCCTCCACCCCTTGCCTGGGTCCCTGTGACAGGGCAGCACCCTACGAGTTCACTGGCCTCACGGTGGGCCGGGACCAGACACGCCTTATCCCAGACACCCTGCAGACACCTCCAGTTTACAAAGACAACTGTGGCTCAGAGAGGTGAGGCCACCTTGCTCAGAGTCACAGAGCCAGGGAGGGGCTGAGGCGGAGTCTAGCCCCTGCTCTGAATGGCAAAAGCAAAACAGACCACTGGCCATTCGAGGACCCTGATCCCCAAGGCAAAGGTCTGGCCCGGCCATCGCCTGTTACTCTGAGTTAACACTCTGGAGAAGGAACCGATGCCTGTCTGTGCGGACCCCTCCTCAGCCGGGCAGTCTGGTTTTCCAGGTGTGACAGGCCACATGCATGCCCTCTGGCAGGTCACCCCGCTGGTCCTCATCTGTTGCCCCTCCCCTGTGACAGAGGCCAGCTGGACCTGGGGGCTGGGCGCTGCCTATTGGATCTGTCACGTGGGACCTGGTGAGCCTGTCGGAGAAAGGGGGGCAGCAGCCTCACCTTCTTCTAAACAAACTCCTGTCCAAGAGGTCTCAGGGTGACAGTTCCCAGGCTTCCCCAGAGACGGGACCCTCTGGGGAGGCTGCATCAGGACAGAACTTGCCCATGGAGGCAACAGCCTTGGAGTTCAAGCCGTCCCCCGATTCTGTCCTTCTGGTGAGAACTATCAGGAAAAATCCCAATAGAGGCAGCTCTAAAACTATTTGTGGCCCTGGGATCCCAGCATCCACGTTTGGAAAAGGGCCTCCTGGAAATAAGAGGTGATTTGTGCAGAGAGGTTTCCAGCAGAATGATTAAAAGAGGGGAGAGGGGGAACCTGCCCCAAATGCAGAGTAGACAGGGCTGCCCATGACAGTTTTCTCCTCTCCCATTTGAACAGGGTCTACTGCTTTCACAGTGTTCCCCCCTGTTGTGGTCTCATCAGACCCTCACAATTACCCACACCCATGAGGCAAGAGGGCTGGGAGAATGATCATCCCCATTTCTCACAAGAAGAAACTGAGGCCCAGAGAGGTCAAGTGACTGACCCAAGGTCTCACAGCTTATTGAGCTTTAGGGCCCAGATCCCAGCCTCTTGACTCTTAATCTAGTGCTCTTTTCACCACCCCAGGCCACCTTTATGAACAAATTAACAATTAAAAGGACACACACTTGAGGCCTGGGAATGGCCCATGAAAGAATGCTAAGTAGATCAGACCATAATATGGGAGATAGGGTGGGAGCCTGCGTGTAAACTCTGCAAATAAAATCCCTAAATGTACAGGAATGATTGGTCCTCATCCCACCGGGACCTCCTTTTCTACCAGGCTCTTCTGTTAAAAGCACTTTAAGGAGGAGAAAACCATAATTACCGCTTGTGCTGGCAGAGCACTTAAGGGACACGTCAGAGTGCTGAGGGTGGGCTCACACAGCCAGAAAAAGCATATTCAATGTCATAATTTCATATTTGGAAAAGCAGAATCAAGTACCCGTTGTTTCTGTAATTCAGACCGCAGCAAGTACAGCTCGACACAACCTCCATGGCTGGGAGACCCCCAGGAGCCCGTGGAGTCTAAGCAGGGAAACCTCCCCACCCCCAGGGGAGGAGGGGGTATCTCAAACCCCAGGGCCTGAGATTGGGGCGGGTTGGGGGTTTAAAGAGGTTGAGAACCTCTGGCTTAAATGCCCTTCCAGGCTCTCTGGGTTCTGCCAGTCTGTGTAAAATTCTCTTGATGATTATGGATTCTTGGAAGAGAATTTCCAGTATGATGTGAAGTCAGAATTTCACGCTCCGTTTAAGACACCCCTACCCCCGACTACACATCACAGCGGACGGAAGACGGTAGCCTTTAGACTGAATGCTTTACCTTGGTTCAGGCTGTAGAACTGCAACGACAGCCTCTGGCCACAGTCAGGCCCCACCGTGCTGCCCCGGCGCCCACTGGAGATCTAGCTGAGACCTGAGGCGAGGCTGCCCCTCATCTGGGAGCCCTGCAGGGGCCCTGGCCCCACCCCTCGCCTCACTGTGGACTACCTTCCCCCAGGTGGGTTCTCTGGCGCCCCCCTGGCTCCTTCTGGGCATCCCACAGACAAGATCCGGGTTCTAACACTCCCTCCTCGCCTCTGAGCCCCCTCTTCCTCTTCTTTGATGCCAAGTTCCTTTCAAGACAGGCCTCCCCTCCCGCCTTCTCTTCCTCATCTTCCATTCTTCCCACTGGCTGCCTCCCCACCGCCTCCTGGCAGAGCTGGGGCAGAGCCCCCATGAGCCCCACCGCCTTGGCCCACTTGACCTCTCAGTGGCTGCCTGATGCTGCGACCACCACCCTCCGCTTCCAGAAAGTGTCTGCTCTCGGCCTCTTTCTGTTGACCTTGCCTACTCATTTCTTCATGTGTTTATTTATTAGGACTTAGCACAACTGTTACTAATCATTTTTCCAAAATGTCTTACCATCCAGATCCCCCTTGGACTGTGAACTCCATGAGGCCAGGGCCCGGGTCTTCCTCGTACATGCATGGTACAGTGCCTGGCACCTAGGAGATCTTGGTAAATGTACACTGAGTGGATGCACTTGTCCTCCCAGCCGAGCTGACCATCCATGCCCCAAGCCCTAAGGACAGGCAGCAAACACTGAGAGCTGCTGCTCTGGACAACTGTGTAAGCCATAGCCTGGCCTGTGGCCCTAACTCGGGGGCTCACTCCCTCTCTCCCTCTTCCACATTCACCCTGGACCCTTTGACTTTCCCAGCCTCTTGGCCTCCTCCCAGGCCTCAGTGGTCCCCAGGCTCTGCTGTCCCCATCTCAAGTGAGTATGCTCTACCCTCAGCCTTTTCTCTGCATCCCCTGCAGAGGGAGTGGACACAAAAATGAATTGTTCAATGGGCTTAACGGCAGACTGAATACACAGAGGAAAGGATAAATGAACTTGAAAATGGAAAGTGAAAAAATGGAACAGAGCATCTGAGATCTATGGAACAATACCAAATGGTCTAACATACATGTAATTGGAGCCCTATCAGCCCGGCCTGAAGAAATGGGATTTTCCATCCTCTTGTTCTACAGCTCTTTCACTTGTATTTTCTTCCTTCTTTTTAAGGACAGTAGTAACAAGGATGTGCACATGGGGGAAAGGAGGAATGGCAGTTGGTTTTGGGGTGAAGAACACCATGGGCTTTAGGAGACAATCCTGGGACTGAATTCCCCTCCTGGTCACTTGATAAATGTACGACCTTGGGCAGGTACCCTCTCTGTACTTTCGTTTTCTCATCTGTACTTACCTTGTGAGGATGAAACAAGATAATGGGAGGAAAGAGCCCAGCAGAAACTCTGGCCATGGTCAGTGCTTTTATTCTCATTATAAATCATCACAGTCTCACCATCATTTTCACTTATGTGCATTCCCTTCCAGATTTGGTCTGTATGTAAAATTTTTTTTTTAACATTTTCACAATCATGGTACATTATCATCATGTATTCTTTCAAATTTATTCTTTTTTTAAAAAAAAATTATTCTTGAATATTTAGTTTCCTATGTTGCTAGCAAGTCTTCATTGACATCATTTAAAGGGGGGGCTCCACAACACCCCCTTGCATTTTTGGCGGGTTTACTTTGTTGTTGTTGTTTCTCTCTCCGTATTATTTAACCCAGGCTCCTGGTGTGGCAGGGACAGGCAGGTCTCACTGATCTTTTGCTCTTCCAGACTGCACGTGGCTGTCTAAGGGGGGCACTCAGAAAGGATCTGCATCCAGGCTCTGCTGCTAAGTTGCCACAGGCTTTGGGCAAGTTCCTTGCCCTCCCTGGGCCCCCGGGTCCCCTTTTATAAACAATGACAGGCTCTGCCCCACCCACCTCACAGAGGCACAGAGGCATCGTTCAGACAAACACGTCCACCATCCTTGCCACTCACAGACTAGAAACAAAGACACTCAAGTCTTAAGTCTTCTCAGAGGCACACCGTCTCAAAGCTTCCTGGGAAATGCCTGTGATCGTCATGTTCTCTGTGAGGGTACAGAGAAGGCACTTAGAAAATTCCAGCTTAGGAATAGCAGTGGGGGTGGTGGGGCCCAGCGACCAAGTGGGCAGGGTTCAGGGCCCCCCTCCGACTTCACTTATAACATTTCTGCCATTGCCCATCTTAAACCTTGAGGCCTCCTCCGAGGATTTAATTGGTACCAAGTGGAAACCCATTCATCTGGTCCAGTGTACCCACTTTACCTATGGAAAAACTGAGGCCCCAAGAGGTGAAGGGGTGTGCCTACCAGTACCATTCCAGATGACCCCTGAGCTGTTTTCAAAGCACTCCTGAAAGGGTGCTCTCAAGATCTGAAAGGAGAAATACACAGTTCCTCGAGGGAGACTAAGTTTGACCTGGCACTACATTCTGGAAAACTTGAAAAATCCCCTGGCTCCTCCAATCCTTTCAACCAGGATGCTCATGTGAGGCCTGACCAGCACTCTAGGTGGAAGGAGGGGTGGAGGACAGAGTAAAGGTGAGAGGGGCTGTAGGAACAGCAATGGGTAAGGCAGGTAAGCCGGGAGCTCCCTGACACCACCTCGCTGCACTCCAGGGCCAAGAGCTGAGTCTGAGGAGCTCGCGAGGGAGAGGGGCCCTTGGCTAATGCCTCTGGGAGGAAACAGAGTCTTCCTGCCACCTGTCAGGATGGCTGACCCCAGGCCTGATCTCAGCTAATTCGGCAGTGCGAGGGGAGGACAGTGCCCCCATGTCTGCTCTGCATCTCAACGAACCAAGAGAACTGGCGCGACACAGAGGAATTGCTATTGATTTTCACTTGTGCTGGCTGACCTAACAAAACTAATTCATCAAGTGCCTGTCTGCCTGGCTGCTTCAGATGCTCCTCCTAACCACGTGCAAATAAACTGCACTAGCATCTAGGGTGATTTGTCAAGGTCCAGCTGGGCAGGGGCCCCGGCTTCCTCTGATGGACTCCAGGCCAGGCCAGCAAACACTCCACTGTTGGTCTGCCATGGAGCAGCCACGTTCTGGGGGGAGTCCCCCAGGAATTCCTCACTTCCTCTCATCCCAGGCATTGGGACGCCTGGCAGCTGCTGCCGTGCCTGGAGCCGGTTGGCGATGCCTGGGCAGGGGCCTGGAGGAACTAGGCCCACTTGCTTCAACAGGACTTGGCAGTGCCATCCTCACTTGTTTCTTCCAGTCTCCGAGCCCTCGATTTTTGTGGATTTAACAGAGTGACTGCGTAACCAGGAGGCAGTGAGTTCTGGTACTGGCTCTGCGGATGGCCAAGTTCCTCGGGCCAGCTATGAGATGGAGATGACACCACCTAGTGGGGCTAGGACCCTATAAAAGCCAGGGGTCAGACTGACAGACCCTGTTCACCCACTTCCCAGCTGTGGCTTGGAGAGGTACCGTCAGCTCTCAGTGCCTCACCTTCCTCATCTGTACTATGGGGCTGAAAGCAGTACCTACCTCCTAGGATGGAGGCTGCGGGGACTGAATGAGAAAAGGGAAAGGACCGTAGGGCCTCACGCCCTGAGCCCTTTCCTCTACAGGCAGGGACCGGAGGCTCAGAGAAGGGAGTGATGTTCTCAGGGCCACACAGCAAGGCAGAGCCACATCAGGAGGGGTTAGAATGAGACGCAAGCATGAGAAGTCGATGAAAAGAGCACGGTGATCATCCTGCCCTCTTCCTCTCCAGACAGCGGCTGTCGCTGAAGAATGGGATACAGGGAGAGTGGGTCATGGGCACCTCATGGATCACTGCTTCAAAGGGTCAAAAACTTTATTCGCAGGCCTTTTTTTGTCTTTTGCTTTTGAATACACAGGTTTCCTGCCGTCCAGGGAAAAAGGGAAGCGGTGTCTCGCTGTGTGAGGTTTGGGGGGCCGGCCTTGGGCTCTCCGTCCCCATCTTTCACCTGCTCACTGGGCCCAGGTTCCTCCGCTGTGGGATAAGGCACTGTGTGTTCTACAAGAAGGCGCTCGCGGCTGGCTGGTGGATGACGAGGCGGCCTTCTCAGGGGCTGCAAAGCTGAGGCTGTTGAGGGATGGAGTTGAACTTGGGGCCCCAGCAGAGGGCCAAGTGGTGAGGAGGCCCTAAGCCATGGTAATGCGGCCAGCGGCCTGGTGCTCTGCTGCCCCACTGGCCCCGGCGCAGCGGCTTCAGGATGGAATCATGCCTTTGCTTCTCTTGCGGTCAGCCATGGTTCTCCGGTTGTGGTTGGCTCGTGTCGCCTTGTTGGCTTCCTTCTTCCTGCGTTCCTGGGTTGTCTCACGGCTCTGCCCATGGCCCCGGGGGCTGCCAGCCACTGCTGTCGAGCTGTCATGCCGGTACCTGAGGGAGGAACAACCCACCCGCAGGAGAACCCATCAGCTGGAAGAGGCTCTGATGGGAAGAGCCCACGGCCTTCCTCAGAGGTCCCTGGGAAAGGACACACAGCTTGGGCCGGGACAACCATGTCCTAACTTTTGGTAAGAGGAGAAATGGAGCCTGGCAGGGGCCGGGCTATGGGGCTCCAGCCAGCCTCGTGCCTGCTGCTTTCTATTCTCTGAGTCTTGCCTCCAGATGGGCCCTGGCTAAGCTGTGGGGGAGGACCAGCAGCTATCAACAAGGAGAGGAGGAAGAGGGCTTGGGGGGGGAGGGTCCCTCCCTTCTCCATCCAGAGCCATGTGCTACAGACAAGATAATACTCTTCTTCTACCCCCCAGGACCTTGCTTGCTGGTCTCCAAAGGCCAAGTGTGCTCACAGCCATAGCCTAGGACCTTTTCAGACCATCTCAACTGCTGGGTTTGCCCAGGGCTCTGTGCTCAGGAAGTTGGGATGGATGAGAAGACAGAGTTGCTCTGCTCTCTGATCCACAACCTTCTGTGGCTCCCCCTTCCCTTCAGAATGAGATCCAAATGTCTTCCCTCCTTGGTGAGACCTCCTGTACCCAGTGGGCAGTGCTATGGGAGTCCCAGGGCCAGGACAGGGGACTGGGCTTCCACCACTGGCCTGGCCTTTAGCGGAGGGGGAGCCTTAGGCAGGTCTTTGGCCCTCTGGACTATTTCCTCACTGGGAAGACAAGGGGGATGAAATTGAGGAGGCTGTGGTTACTCGTTCCCAGCTCCCCTCCAAAAACCCCTCTCCCTAACCACACCTGGGCTTTGCCTTTCTGTCCTCACATGACAAACTCCTTTGTACCCTGTCTACCTTTAAAGGTCCAGCTCCAGTGCCCACATCCCTACCAAGGCTCTGTCAACCATAAAGGATGTGTATCTGTCTATTTGTTTTGGCTTTCCCACATTTTACACTCTGCCTGACCCAAGCTAGCCCTGGACACGTCGGGCTCCCACACTGGGTGATAAACTCTTTGCAGTGTCTATCAAGTAATGGTTATAAGTGTGGTGACAATAGTTACAAGAACAGGGCCATTTGAGCCCAATCTTTGCTCCACCACTTACTAGCTGTGTGACCTTTGGCAGGTTACTTAACGTCACTGGGCCTCAGTCTCCTCCTCTGTAATACGAGGATAATGCTAATCGTAGCTATTTCATATGGTTGTTGTAAGAGCTACATTAATACACATAAAGCACTTGGGGTTTATGTGTGGGCTTGCTGGATGGTTGGCTGGGCCTTGCCCAGATGGGCTCCCTCCCACCAGAAACAGCTCGTTAAATGCTCACCCCTTCCTGGCGAGGAAGGCCATGCGCCTGGCTTCTGCTTTCTCCCGCAGCACCGCAGGGTCCTGCACAAAATGGTCAGGCTGTGGAGGGGAGGGGAGAAAAGAATCAGGAGCCGCCCCATTTCCCTAAGCTGTGGTGAGGCTATGCCTGACTGAATCTCGGTGATGCCTCCATGTCAGGAGTGGGGGGAAGCCACAGCAGGGCAGGGTGATGCCCCAGAACGGAGCCAGGCTTGCTATGGTCCAAGGTTTCCACTAGAAGCCTCCGTCCTCTGTCCCTCCCAGTTCCCTGAGGGGGACACGGCTGAAGGGACTGAGGCCTCCTGGACAGGCATGGTGGGGCGGGCGGCCACAGCTGGAGCACAATGGTGACAAATGGAGCACTGGGGGGGAAGGCCAGAAGGGCTGCCATGAGAGACCACATCGGGCCTTGAGAGCCAAGGGAGCTGCCTCGGGAGCCGCCCTGGCCTCCCGCGGGTGCCACGGCAACATGCGGTAGGAGCACGCCCACTCCCAAAGAGTGTTTCCTGCACCAGGAGTGAGAGGAGACTGGACTAGCAGGGGGAAAACTGTGACCTAAGGCCCACAGACAGGCTGTGGCGGCCCGTACTGTGTAAAAAAACGAAAACAAAACAGGAGGAATTAGTAACCTTTGAAAACTGGAAGATTTTACATGAAAATCTGGGCCGACCCGTTGCCTGGAAGGAGGGAAATGCCTGGAAGCTGCGGGTAGCTTGTGCAGAGGGCCCCTCGGGCAGCGCCTACGTGCTCCACACCACCAGGCACTGTCTCCATCCGCCCCGATGCTCATTTCCACAGGCGGCCCGGCCCCGGACACATCTGAATTTGTGACCCTGGTGGGAGGGGATGAGGGGATGCAGGGGTTCCAGCTGCTGCCCATTCAACCCAAGCAGCACCGCTTTCATCTGTTTTATATGAGGGTCTAGGGAAGGTTTCATTTGAAGAAGAAGTTGAGCTGCTAAAAAATAGAATTTTCAAACCCACCAGCCCGGATGACCTCCAAGGGCCCTTGGGCTCCAAAGCCTCTCTGATTTTAAGAACTGCCTTCCTGGGCACAGCGGCTGACAGCTCGCCCTCTCCTGGCCCCCAGGTTCCTGGGCCTAATGAACCAGCAGCTCAGAGGCCCAGCCGCTAGTCCATCCCCTGGGCCTCACTGGGCCGTTGGAGGCGAGTTCTCAGCCAGCAGCTCTCCAAGTAGACAGCCTGGGCTCAAAGGGACCCCTCTTCTCCCAGGCAGAGATGCTGCGGCTGCCACAGGGAAGGGGGGGGCGCAGTGCTCTTCATTCATCCTTCAGAACTGTTCCCTCCCCTTCATCTGCCACCTGCCAAGGAGGTACCTTGGGGGCCTCGTCCTCGGCCACCTCCTCCTCCTCATCGTCGTCCTCCTCCTGCCCTTCTCTGGGCACTTTGGTTCTCAGTACCTGAGGGATGGTGAAGGGCCTGAGGGTTTAGAGAGAAAGTGAGATCAAAGACTGGTTAAACCTGGCGAGCGAGCCTCGAGCCTCGGGGAGGAAGGAATCGGGCTGGGTGAGAGGGGGCCGCCAGGACAGGCACGGGTCAGGAGGCTGGGAAAACCAAAGTGCTTTTCAAGCCAGCTTTGCTCCAGGCCCTAGACTCCTTCAGGGTACCAGTGTCTGACGTGGGGGCCTAGAGGAGCTGAGCTTGGGCTGTGAGGGGTCTCCAGTCCTCTCTGGCCAGGGCAGCTCTGCTTTTATCTGCACTGGGCAATCTCTATAAGATTCCACTAGTAAAAGTTTTCTGTAATTAAGAAGAAAAATGTAAAACCACTGCATGAAACCAAATAAATACTGCTCCACTCAGAGCAGGTTGGACCAACTGGCCAAGGGGGTGCCTGGGGATGGAGGGAGCACTGGACTAGGAGTCAGGAGGCCTGGGTTTGGGCACTGGTTCTGCCACTGACTCGCTCACGTGAAGAGGGTCTTAGCTGCCCCAACTGTATTAAAGAGGCTACGGGAGAGCCCCATGGGGCTCTGCCTCCAGAATTCTACCCTCCGCCCACCCTACAGCCTCACCTGCGGCTGATGAGCTCATCATCTGAGTCGGCATCGTTGGCGCCCACCTGGTTGCCATCATAAGTGTCATCGTACTCATCCTCGTAGTCGTCACCGTGGTAGGGCATGCCCTCACCTGGCTGCAGTGGCACCTGCAACAACAGAGGTGTGGGCCAGAGGGGCCCAGGGGCTGGCCAGTCTCCCCCACCCAGTCGGGGCCCTGTGGCCCCGGGAGGCCGCCTACCTCCTCCACCACCACGCTGTACTGCTCATAGCGTCGCCGCTGTGCCGCCACCTCCCGCTTGTCATTCAGCAGGCTCCGCGTGCTCCCCTCCTTCCTGGCATCGAGGGAACAGCGAGGAGAGAGGAAGGAAACCGTCAGGATTTGAAGGCTGCAGAGTGCGAGGGTCTAGAGAGAGCACGGGCTCACTTCACTCCTCAGGCTGCCAGAAACTGAGACACTGATCTCAAGCGCTGGGGGTGGTGGGAGGGTGGGACTCTCACTGCTGCTGGTGCCCAGGTGACTGGGTCCAGCCACTCTGGAAGGCCTCCCAGGAGCAGCTGTTGGAACACAAAATGTGCTCACCCTTCAGCCAGGAAATACTCCTCGAGGTATCCATCCTAGAGAAACATTGGCCGTGTGCACCAAGAAGTCTGATCGGGGACTGGCTTTTCAGCATTGCTTGTGACAGTGAAAAATGGGAAGCAATTAATGTCCATCATGAGTGAAATGGCCAAATGACCTGCGCCACATCTGTATTACAGAATGCTGGGCGGCAGTTCTCAAGAACGATGGCGATCTCCTTGTGCTGACGGAGAAAGAATTCTAAGACTTATTCCAGAGGAAAAAAGCAAGCTACAGAAAAACACAGACAGTATGATCCCATCTGTATAAAAAGCAGAAAGCAAACAAGACCAACCCCCTGTTCCTGTGGGCACATATATACCTATGTATGTAAATGCACAGAGACAGGGCTGGTAAGCCCCCATCAAATGACAATGCTTAATCCCACAAGGGGCCTGAGGCTATTTAAACTATTTATTTATTTATTTATTTATTTTTAAAGATTGGCCCTGAGCTAACATCTGTTGCCAATCTGTTTTTCTTCTTCTTCTCCCCAAAGCCCCCCCAGTACAAGGTGTATATTCTAGTTGTAGGTCCTTCTGGTTGTGTCATGTGGGACACTGCCTCAGCATGGCCTGATGAGCGGTGCCATGTCCACACCCAGGATCCGAACCAGCGAAACCCTGGGCCACTGAAATGGAGCGCACGAACTTAACCACTCGGCTAGGGGTCAGGCCCCTAAATCTTTTAAAAAAAAACAAAATTTAAGAAAGAGCGAGGCTACATGTGGCTTTCTTACAGAGCTCAGGGGAGCCCTAGGGGCCCTCTGGGGTGTGAGGAGTGAGGAGGGGTCATGGCCTCTTCCTCCCACCCACGCTTTACCACACCGGCCTTCTATAGGTTTGGCAGTTTAATCTTCCACATCAGATTGCATTGGAAGGAAAAGTCTGGAAGTTCAACTCCTGTCAAACTACAGGTGAGGAAACTCGGGTGCAGTGGAAGGGGAGGGACGTGCCTGGGGTCACAGTGAGCTGTAGCACAGGCGTGCTGGGGACTCAGGCCTCTTGACTCGCGGCTTTGCAAATCTGTAGAAAAACCTGGTTTGTCAGACACACAGACAGGCCTGTGGAATGTAGTTTCTAGGCCTGCAGGGGAAAATCAATATGAGATGCCAGGCAAGAAAATCCAGCTTAGCTGTGAAATCGGGTCTCTGGAATGTATCAAGGGGAGGACAAAAAAAAAAAAAAAAGAAGAGATACAAAGCCCTACGCAGCTTCCATAAAAATCTTCTATTAACTGGCTTTTGGTGCAGGGAGGGGCAGGCGCCCAAGTCTGTCGGGCTGTCTGCCTGTGAGCCTGCCTGGGACAGGTCAGGACTGCAGCCCCAGCGTGGGAGGTTAGGATTTGGCTTCGTTCAACAGTTTTATTTAGGGCCTACTATGTGCCAGGCAGGGTACTAAGGCTGAGTTGGGGAGAGATTCAGGAAAGAGTAAGACATGGATCTGCTCTCAGGGAACATGGCAGCCAATGTGAAATATGCTAAACAGAGGCAAGCGCACCCTGGAAACACAGAAGAAGGAGAAACGAAGGCTGGTGCAGGGGGTCTGGTGGGGGGTCTGCGGGGGAGAAGCGGCAATGGAGGTTCTGTGGTGGAGGGGGGTGTTTGATCTGGATCAGGGAAAAATCTCGGTCCACAGGAATGTTTCACATCTCACCAGAAAAGGGGCCTGTGACCACAGCCTCGGCCCTTACCTGGCTTTTTTACCAAGTTGCTGGCTGGAGAGGAAAGAGGCAGACAGGAAATGAAAGGGGCCCAAGCTTGTCAGGTGGTTCGTACCACTGGTAGGAGCACATCCATTCATTCAACACACATTTCCTGAGGGCCTGCTAGGTGCCAGGACCTGCGCTGGGCTAGGGGACCCAGGATTAATGAGAGGTGTCACTGGTCTTTTCTGCCACATCTCATGACTCCTGGTCCACCCTGTCCCCAGTTCTGGGCAGCAGGGCTGTTCTCTTGCACTATGTGGCCTCTGGTTATGTGGCTCCCTGGCAGGGCCAGACAGAGAAGGATGGCAAACTCTGCCCACTCCAGGTGGGCCCTGGGAAAGGACACAGGTAGGAACAGTGGAACCTGGTGCCTGGACACCCCTGGGCACCTGGGCTTTGGCCCCATGACCTCTTTTGGAGGCAGGAAGGAAAAGAAAATCAGGGGAAAAACTAGCCGGGAAAAGATCCATCTGAGGGCCAGAACTTCAACCGAGTCTGGAAACACAGCAGCAGTGGCTTCGGAGACTATCTGTAGAGCAGGTTGCTTCCTGGGCCTTCTACAAGACAGCAGAGAGCCCAGAGAACACTCAGGCCCTCCTGAAGCTTGGCTCCTTTTCCCCTCTATTCCTCCAGCCTACCCTTCAAAGCTCAACTCAAACTGGCCCTTAGGGGGGGTGACATCCACCTTTGAACTTCTAAAGGGCCTGCAGAGGCAATAAGCCCTTCCTTTTCCAGGTGAGGAATCAGACAATCCAGAGAGGCAAAGCAACTTCCCAAGGTCACAGAGCTACCAGCAGATCCAGGGCCAGAACACAGGTCTCCCGATTCAAGTCTGCTCAGCTACCTCCTGAGCTGTGTGACCACAGGCAAGTCCCTTACCTTTGCCAAGTCTTAGTTCTGCCTCCCAGGGATGATGTGAGGATGAAATAAGATGATGAGTAGAAGTGGACCTGGCACCTGCTGGGCTCAACAAAGTGAATCCTATTTCTTTTACAGCAGGACTTGTCAGAGCCTTTAATGTGCTAATGTGCTCTGTGACTCTCCAAGAGGCAGACAGAGTGCACAGACATTTTTGGTGATAGAACTTTTTCTGAAGGAGAACACTTCCTATCTTCCAGAGCACCACTGTTCAGTCCAAAGGAGTTAGGCGACCCCACGTTATACACACTGCCTCCTTCGCTTAGCTATGTTACACAGCACTCCCCCTTATCTGCGGTTTCACATACCCATGGCCAACCGCAGTTGGAAAATATTAAATGGAAAATTAAAGAAATAAACAATTCATAAATTTTAAATTAAATGTGATGAGATCTCTTGCCATCCTGCTCTGTCCTGCCCTGGATGTGAATCATCCCTTTGTCTCACATATCCACTCTGTATACGCTTCCAGCCCATTAGTCACTTAGTAGTCATCTCGGTTATCAGATCAACTGTCACGGTGTCGCAGTGCTTGTGTCCAAGTCACCCTTATTTTACTTCATAATGGCCCCAAAGTGCAAGAACAGTGATGCTGGCAATTCGGATACGCCAAAGAGAAGCCGTGAAGTGCTTCCTTTAATTGAAAAGGTGAAAGTTCTTGACTTAATAAGGAAAGAAAAACATCTTATGCTGAGGTTGCCAAGATCTACAGTAACTTTTATTACAGTTTATTGTTATAATTGTCCTATTTTATCATTAGCTATAGTTGTTAATCTCTTACTGTGCCTAATTTATAAATTAAACTTTATCATAGGTATGTATGTATAGGAAAAACCATAGTAGCTACGGGCTTTGGTACTATCCGCGTTTCAGGCCTCGCCTGGGGGTCTTAGAAGGCATCCTGACGGCTGAGGGAGGACGGCTGCAGCTGTAGCACGTGTGCTTGGTGTCTACCCTCCACCTCACCTGCACTCGGAACAAACCCTCATGTTGTTCGGGTCTTTCCACCCTTCCCCTTCTCCTGGAGCCCTGGACCTCGGCCCTGTGACCAGTTCTCCACTGAGATGTGAGGGGAGTCTGGAGACTTCTGGGAAAGGTTTTCCGGTCCCTAAGAGATCTACAGGAAGACCTGGTCCAGACTTCCTCTGGGCACTGTCATTTCTGAGGTCACAGCTGAAATAGCTGCAGCCACCCAGTGGCCTCCAGGGAACCAGTTCCAAGAGATGGAAAAGATGCATCCTTGATGACGTGGCTGCACCACCGGTTAACCAAGCCTAGACCTCCCTACCTCACAACTCCACACCGTGCAAGGGAACAGATTTCCTTATTACTTGAGCCACCGAGTGCATCCTATCTAACAACACACACGCATTTTAACTAAAGCGTGCTCTGCCTTGTGCTGAGGCCCCGGTGTGCCCCATCCCACCCTCTTGCTGCTTGTTTAATGGTCTAAGTCTTTCCCTTGGTCTCTGTGCCATTTGAGGGCAAGGCCTGGGAGCCCTGCTCACCTTGTCTCCCTGGTGTCAAGCATAGAATCTGGTGCTAGTAAATCGCTTAATAAATATTTGCTGAATGAATAAATAAACAATGAACACATGAACGGACACTTTGCCTCTTTGCAATCCCCAGCCCCTGGGCTACCCAGCACAATGAGTTCAGTAAACATCTGCCATCCTGTCTCTCTGCCTGGCAGCCTGGAGCGCCCTCTCAGCAGGGGCACAGCCTTCCTGGTTTGCCCCTCTCCCCACAGCAGGAGCTGCAGAGGGTCATTCTGGCCTGGAACAGTGGCCACAGATACAGGATAACATCTCTGGCCCAGGATCTGGGGATGTTGCAATGTATGTGACTAAGCAGTTTGCAATTGCTTCCTGTCCAGCCAGCCAGATGGCTTTATAGCTGCCCTGCGCTCACTCCCCAAGCCCTCAGCCAGCCAAGCTTCCAGAAGTGGATAGCCCTGGGGAGGGGGAACAGCACGGAGCCCTCACTGAGCAGCAGCTGGCACTTCTGCCACTGGGGCTCCTATCACAAGAATGCGGCAGGTCCCCTCCCCTCTCTGAACCTCACCATCTCCATCTATATGACAGGGGAAAGGGCAGGCTGTACTGGTCCAGCAGTTCCCAGATTTCCGGATTCCATGAACCAACAACATTTAGGAGAACTCTGGGTTACTAGCATAGTGCTGTCAATGTCTTATTTTGCCATTCTCTCTGTCATACTCTCTACCATTGCTGCTGACTCTTGGCCCCTCCAATGGGTCTCCATTCCAAAGCCAGGTATCTTTCCAAAATATAAAATGTATTCGCTCATAGGACCCTCGCCATGCTCCCCACGGCCTTGGGGCCACTGCCCCTGATGTTCACTCTGCTTGGAAAGCTCCTCCTTCTCCCCTTTGCAGAACTGACCCTTCCTCATCCTTCCACTCTTAGTCCCATGTCATTTTCTCAGAGGAGCCTTCCTGCCTGGATCGAAGTCCCTACCAGAGGCTTGGAAGTCTGCACTTCCACCTTGTAGTATCTATCACATTTGCAATTTTACGTTGCTTGTTTGATTAACTGATTAGTGCAAACTCCACATGGGCAGAGGCTGTGTTTGTTTCACTCCCCGCTACATCCCTAGCACCTAATAAATCCAGGGCCTAGAATGCCATAAGCACCTGGCAAATATTTGTTGAATGAATGAATAAATTATTAATGGACCTTGCCATGCCAAAAAAGTAGGAAGGCTATAAACTAAAAATAAGTAGAAAGACCTTAAAATGGAATATGTTCACCTTCTGAAAAGCTCACTCAGTACAGGGCCTTACTTTTCTCAGTTTGTCACAGAATGGAGAAAATCAGTTCAGGGAGCAGCTTCTGGGAAGTACTGCCAACCCTACCAGGCAGAGATTCGATGGCGGACACATCCAAAGACATAAGAAGACGGGAAGAGCCAGTTTGGGCCCCTCTGGCCTTCTGCTGTCAACAAGGAGGATTCAATAAAAACTACCCTGTGCAGAGTCAGAGCCTAAAGCACGACCACTGGAGAACTTGTCCCCGCCTGCCGGGAGCACACAGGTTCCGGGCTGCCAGGGGAGCCCTGCGCTGAAACTCGGGCCAGTTCCATAGAGAGGGAGACCTTAGTTTCTCTCTGCACTTTCGGGTTGAGGTTCCCGGAACCCCGCAGCCCACTGCACTCACCTCCTGCCCTTGTGCACCCGGCTCAGGTCCACTGAGTCCCTGCTAAACACGTCAAACTCATCGTTCTGGAAGACGTTGTGACGAGCTGTCAGCAGGGGCGTCGGGTCTGGCTTCACCTGTCTGGAGGGCAGCACAGGAATCAATTTAAGGGGGCCTTGCCAGCGGACGCCTACCTGCGCCCCACTTCCTATCATCTTAGATCCATCAGATTCTCCACTTCTCTTCAACAGCCACACCTGGACACCATCTAAAACCCTGCCCTACCCAGCCCTCGCCTGGGTAGGCAGGCACATCTCAAAGGAAGCTCCCCCTCGGTCCTGTTTGCTGTTCACACAGGTTTTCTTCCTCCCTCATTTAAGGCTCACAACAGCCCTATGAGACAGGCGGTCACAGGTCATTCACCTCTTTGTGCCTCAGTCCCCTTGTCTGTAAAATGGGCACAGAGAGGCTGAGGAAAAGTGTCCAAAGGCAGAGCTAACTTGATTCATTCATTCAGCAAACATCATTTGTTCGTGGAAGAAACACCCATTCACACACTCCTTCCTGCTGCCCCACAGGGCTTTCAGGGAAGCTGTGGGCCCAACTCAGAAAGGGCAGGTGTGGAGGAAGCGAGAAGCTTTGGCTGTCCTCCCTCGGGAATCCACTGGGAAGGTGGCAAAGACAGAGGCTGGCCAGCAACTCTGGAGCCCTGAAGGGCTCAGTAACCCCTTTGTCACATCCCGTGCCTCTCATCGGTCTTCCCGCAAGGTGACACAGGGATGTCCAGCTGGGCACACTCTCTGCCCTGCAGGGGGCATGTGAGAACCTCCCCGGGGGGCTAAGGTTTTTGTTTCCCCAAAGAGGACATTAGTTTACACGGTTGGGAAACACTGCGATGGGGAAGAGAGCAACTGAGCCCTGAGACATGACGGAAGGAAGAGTGGGAGGCAGAGGAGCTAAGGAGGGCCCCCGACAAGGCCCCCAGAGTGCCTCCAGCCGGGGCCTGAGCAGGCTGGACGCCATGAGCCTCCTCCCACCTGTCTAGGCTGCGGTCCAGCTGGCTGAGGGCGGGGGCCAGGCGCTCCTCCAGGATGTTGTTGATCACCTGCTCCGGGTCGTAGCTGTAGTGCTCCAGGCAGGCCAGGATGAAGCCCTCGCCAAGGTCGGGCAGCAGGTCCTTCACTTGGGAGATGAGTGAGTCCAGCTCCACGCCACCCACGGGGGCGCCCAGGGCAGCAGCTGCCCCCATGCACTGTGGGGAGAGCCAGAGTGAAGGACGGGAAAGGCCGGGCCAGGCGGGTGATAGGGCAACAGGCCCCAAAGAGCACTGGATTCAAAGTCAAGGGACCTGGTGTGAGTCCCAGCCCTGCCCCTCCTAGCCATGGGACCTTAGCCAAGCGATTCAAGTCTCTCTGAGCCTCCATTTCCTCCCCTGTGGAAGACGGGGCTCTGCGACTTACCAGCTGATTGACTTCTGGCTGTGTGACTTTGGGCAACATGCTTCCCCTCTCCGAACCTTAGTTTCCTCCTTATAAAACAGGCATAATACCTCCCACCCCATGGGGTTGGTTCAAATGGTTCAAATAGATAATGTACATGAAGCACTGAGCACAGTGCCTGGTGCAGCCTAGGCTCTCCTTAAATGGTTCTCTTAATCAGCTCTCACAAAGTGATGGCTGACATTGGAGGGAACACCAACCACCAGACCTGGACCATGTGGAGATGCTCCCTTTTAATTATATTCTTTTCAATAACGGGGTTCAGTTCATATGCTGCTTGATGTGGCTCAATTTTGTTTGGCTTTTCATTTAAGGAAATTCACAAATCAAAAAAACCCCCATAGGGGCTGGCCCCATAGCCGGGTTCTCGCACTCTGCTGCAGGCAGCCCAGTGTTTCATTGGTTCGAGTCCTGGGCGCGGACACGGTACTGCTCATCGGACCACGCTGGGGCGGCGTCTCACATGCCACAACTACGAGGACCCACAACGAAGAATATACAACTAGGTACCGGGGGGCTTTGGGGAGAAAAAGGAAAAAAATAAAAATCTTTAAAAAAAAAACCCCATAAAACCCCTCCATTGTCTCAGATAAGAAGCCAAATGGGAAAGAGAGTGGGAAAAGGTCGAGGGGGCTGTCATTCTCCAAGGCCCTGCGACAGTCACGGGCCCTGGGGTCTGACAGGAAGAAGGACAGCAGCCATGAACGGAGCATGGAGGGCCAGGCAGGGGCAGAGTGCTCCACGCAGCAGCTTTGGGAATCCCAACAACCTTATGGAGGCGAGGACAGCAATGATCCCCAACTTAGAGATGAGGAACCAAGGCTGGATGTGAGTGATGTGCCTAAGGTCACAAAGCTGGTGAATGACAGAACCAGGATACACCCCTGAGCTGCCTGACTCCAGAGACCGTGTGGTCTTAATACCTATATCAAGCTGCCTCCCAACACACAGGGAAGAGTCCTGGGCTCAGTGGCCAATCAGTTCAGCCACAACTTTTCCACAGAGTTCTGGAAAAGCCCAGAGAGAAAACACTATATCAGAGGCTTCCAAACTTGCTCAGTGGAGCCCTGCAGTCCCATGGAGGGGCTTCCAGGGAGGCCAGGTGGTGAGACCAGGCATTGCTCCCTGCTGCAACCGACAGCTCCACTGTCATGTTTAGAGGAGAGTCCCAAGAAAGATTTCACATGGAAAAAGCTCCATCACGTCTCCTCCTTCTTCTTTTTTTTTTTTGCTGAGGACGATAAGCCCTAGCTAACATCTGTTGCCAATCTTCCTCTTTTTTTGCTTGAGGAAGATTTGCCCTGAGCAACATCTATGCCAATCTTCCTCTATTTGTCTTTCTTTTTTTTTTTGAAGATTTTTTTTTCCTTTTTCTCCCTAAAGCCCCCTGGTACATAGTTGTATATTCTTCGTTGTGGGTCCTTCTAGTTGTGGCATGTGGGATGCTGCCTCAGCGTGGTTCAATGAGTAGTGCCATGTCCGCGCCCAGGACTCGAACCAACGAAACACTGGGCCGCCTGCAGCAGAGCGCATGAACTTAACCACTCAGCCACAGGGCCAGCCCCTTCCTCTATTTTTCATGTGGGTCGCTGCCACAGCATGGCTGATGAGTGGTGTAAGTCCACTCCCAGGAAACAAACTCGCAAACCTGGACTGCCAAAGTGGAGTGCGCTGAACTTAACCACTAGGCCACAGGGCCAGCCCTCCCTCACTTCATTTTATAGAAGGGAAATTGAGGCTTTGACAGCTTCAGCAACTTGCTCTCTCCTCACACCCGGCCATGCCCTCAGCTCTCAGCTCGGGACTCTCTCAAGGCAGCACAGAGCTGACCAGCAGCTCGAGGCTGTCAATTACAAAAGAAACCTTTTTGCCTGATAAAGAAAGGAGGTTTCCTGCTGGTTCAACCTCTCAGATGAGGCCAGAGGGGCAGGGGAAGCAGGGGGAAAGCGCTGCTCCAGACACCCACCTCCTCTTCCTCTGAGTTCTCTGGATGTGAAGCCATTCCACTAACTGGTTCCGCCGTCACCACAACCCCGTTAGGATCCCCGGCCACCGGTGGGTCTTTAGCATCTGCGGCTTTCCTTCGGTCCACCCCTTCCCATGCACTCTCGACCGCCTGGAGGATGTAGGTGGTCCGTGTCTCATCCCTGCGATGATGTGTTAAGGGGTCTCTCTTGGGGCCCACAGCCCTCTCTGCCTCCCCAGGTCTGAGGCAGCGGAGTTTCTCAGTTCCTCCCCAGGTCTGACCATATGACTTCTGCCAGGGGCTGTCGGGGCTGTACCCAGTGGGCCATGGACACCTGGGCTGCACAGAGAAACAGGTCAAACCACAGCCTCACTGGCCTGGAAACCTAGTACCTGCCACTCAGCATAAAGCAGCACTAGGTAAAGACAGGGCCAGGGGATGGCATTAGAGTCCTGGGACATGGTGTCTGGACAAGCCAGCAGCTCCTCCTCTGCCCTGACCACAGGAGGGCCTGACAGGGGTACTGCCACAGGGCTTCCTGTTCACTGAGGGCTCTCTGCAAGGCTGGGGGCGCACAAGCGTCTCCCTGAGGCAGGACTGAGCAACCTACCCCAGCCACCAAAATGGACAGCCCTGTTCCTCCTTGTCCTTCCTGTCTCTCTACCACCCTGGGCATTGCCAAGCCAGACATCTGGGAGTTGCCCTAGACTCCTTCACTCCACTTCTAATCCAAACCTCCATAGCCATGCCTGCATGCCAGCAACAGTGTCCTCACCAGCCCCTGGGCCTCACAGAGGTCCCAGACCAGTCTGTTCTCCTTCCTGTGACAGATAGAGCTCTTACAATGTATAAAACTGACCCTGTGACCCCCGGCTTCCACAGCTCCCCAGATGCTTACAGGACAGAGCCCAAACTTCTTAGCGAGGCTCAACCCAGGGCCACGAAGGTCCACTCACCCTCAGCTCATCTGCCACATGCTAAACTCCCTCCCACTAGACCCCTTCCCCTCAGCTCCACCCTGCCATCTCCTCAGACAGGCCTGCTCTGTCCTCTCCACTGGAGACCCTTAGCTCGGGGCTTGGCCATCTCCTATCCTTCTGCTGTTCTCAGCTTGGTCTTCACTTCCACATGACATCCCCCACCCCAAGGTCCACTGGGTGACGTGCCTGCCCTGGTTTCCCTACCCTCTGGATTTCTCCCATATGACATGACTGAACTGTCTATTTACTTGTCCGTCTCCGGTCCTGCAGTGAGGTCCATGAGGGTGGGGCCAAGTCCATCTTGATCATGCAGGCCCAGACACTCAGTAAACACTAGAGAAAGTGGGACTGTCCCTCCCCTGTCCCAAGGATCAGAACAGTCATCTCCTCTAGAAACAGGGGCCAGAGCCTTGGCGGGCCTCTAGCAAAAGCTGGCTGACCTGTGTGTTCTGGCGCTAAACCTCCCTCCACTCCTCTGAGCTCTAGCAGCCCATCTCTGACCTGGTCAGGCCAAGCCCCATCCCCATGGCTGTGGTAAAAGGATACAAGACTGATGAGGCCTGCTGCAGCAAGCTGACATCATCGGCCACAGGGAAGAGCGCGTCATAGTCCCGGAGGAACCTGTTGGGCAGAGAACAGACAGGAAGGACAGGGCTGGGGCCACAGGGGCACTGGTCTGCTGCGGGCCACTCCCTGTGTCTGCCGCCCAACCACAAATCCCAGAAGCTTAGTCCGTAGTGAGCATGTGGCAGGGGCTCTGGTATGCAAGGCCTGAAGGGGACTGGTGGGAGCGCCATGGGCCTGACCCACTGCTGGTCCCAACTCAGCCAGACACTCACCTCTTCTCCTGAAGCAAGGAGCTGAAGATCTGAAGGAACTCTTCAATGAAGCCCTGAATGTTGTCACAGCTGGAACAGAACACCAGGGAAGATGAGCTCACTCAATGCAGAGGATCTGCAGCTCCCTCCCACACCCGCCCCACCCCTCTGCGGGGCCTCTGGCCAGTTGGAGGAAAGAGGCATTTTTCATTTCCCATCTCTGCACAGCAACCAGGGAGCAAGGGAGAGGGCTGAGGAAGTGAGGGAAACACCCCGGCTGGGCTTTGGCAGGGGGTTCTTCCACCTGGGCAGCAGCTCCCAAGGGTTCACCTGCTTTCCAAGACGGGGAGAAGGCAGATCTGGTTTATGAGGATGTGAAAAATTTCCAGTAGCTTCTTCCTGGAATGGGAGAGCCTCTGCCACAAGTCACCTAGCAGCCTTCGATGGCCAGAGAGAAAAAAGAAATAAGAGATTTGAAAGACGAAAAGGCACCGAGGGAGCTTATTCCCCCAGTTGCAGATGTCCCCCACACCTGTCCCCTGGGTCTGAGAGGGCCTCACAGTTCACTGTTGACTGCAGCTGGCAAAAGGCTACAGGCCCTGAGTGGTTGGCGGGTTCCAGGGCTGCTTCTCGGTTTAAACAGTGGGTCAGGAACCAATGGGTGGGTTAACAGGAGCTTGGAACAACGCTGAGAGGGGAAAAGCTCAGATGCAGGGGCCAGGAGGATGCTAGGTAGGGACACACGAGCCTGAAGCTGCAAGATCCTTGGTCCCAACCCTTGTCTTAGAGATGGGGATGCTGAAGCCCAGGGAGGGCAGGGCCCACGCTGGGGCCTCTCTCCCCGAGGCCACTCTTAGTTTTGTCCCCGCCTCACTTGCTATCTTCAAGCCTCCTCTTCTTTTTTTTTTTTTTTTTTTTTTTTTTTTTTTTTTTTTTTTTTTTTATTTGTTTTTTTATTAATGTTATGATAGATTACAACCTTTTGAGATTTCAGTTGTACATTTTTGTTAGTCATATTGTGGGTACACCACTTCCCCCTCCGTACCCTCCCCCCACCCCCCCTTTTCCCTGGTAACCACCGATCAGATCTCCTTCTCAATATACTAATTTCCACCTATGAGTGGAGTCATATAGAGTTCGTCTTTCTCTGACTGACTTATTTCGCTTAACATAATGCCCTCGAGGTCCATCCACGTTGTTGTGAATGGGCCAATTTCGTCTTTTTTTATGGCTGAGTAGTATTCCATTGTGTATATATACCACATCTTCTTTATCCAATCATCAGTTTCTGGGCATGTATCAAGCCTCCTCTTCTTAATTGCAGACTCCAGTTCGGGAACTGCTATTTCGTAAAATGAAGCTAGTCTGTGAAGGCACACATGGGTAAAAGGCTGGATTAGTTCATTAATACGACACTTCATGAGGAAATCAAACAAACCCAAGGGAGCAGGAAGGCCCATTTCTTGCTCCCAGGTGGTCACCACAACAATTTTCCCCCGGAAGCACCCTGGCTCTTCCCCAAGCTCACCCAGATTGATCAGCAGTGGTTGGTCCCAGGAAGAGCCTCACACAAAGTGACCTGTAACTATGTCCCCCATTCAGATGGGAAATCAAGGCGCAGATAGGCTCATCCTAACAAAGCAATGAGGGCCACCCAGGACTCACTGAGGTTTGAGAAATGGACACAGGGTCACTCTTTTTTCTTGCTCAAAACTGCCAGCAGGTCCCTGCCTCCTATGACATCAAACAGTAGCTCCTCTCTCTGGTACATGGATACTTAGTACAGCGTAACCAAACTTACTTCTCACTCTGGCAACCTCACACCCACCCCTTCCCAACTCAAATTCAAAGTCTCCGTCCCAGCCACATGGCCTTCCCTGTCCTCCCGGAGATCAGTGCTCCCACAGCTTCCCACGCAGGCTTCCTCTCAGGTTAACGCCCACGTAACTGTCCTCCTACTCCTGGCAGCATTCCAGGCCCCCTCCGCTCTGGGTTATTCCTGATCGTGCTCGCCCGCGTGGTTGCTCCTTCCTGGAACTAGATGCACAGCACTCAGAGTATCTTGTCCTTACAACTTTAAATGCAGCTGCCTCTCTTCTGTGGTGTAATTCTTCCTCTGAACACCTTAAGCTTCCCAAAGCCAGAAATGCAGCTCACGTGCCTAGAACGGTGCTGAATTTGTAGCAGGTATTCTGTAAACACATGTCTATCGATTGGCTGGCTTCTGGCAACTTCTATGCTAGTGCCATGCCATACAGAGCAGAGGGTAACTAGGCCAAAAGGGGCAAGCCTTACTAGGCCCACAGCATGGCACCCAGAAGAAGACAGAGAGGGCAGTTTGGCCCAAACAGATTCAAGTGTTGCCAAGATACATTGCTGAAGGGAGAGTAAATTGGAACAACCCCTTTGGAGGGTGATTTGGCGAGATCTATGAAAATTTAAAATGCACATACCATCTGCTCCTGCAATTCTACTTCTAGGAATTTATTCCTCAGATATACTTGCAAAGGTGCAAAATGATGTGTGTGCAAAGTTATTCGTTGTAGCATTTTTCTGTAATAGCAAACAATTGAAAAAAATCTAAAAGTCTATCTATGGGGCCTGGTATTCTGTATAGTACAATGGAATGCTATCTAGCCATATCAAAGACTGAGGGTGCTTTATGCATTGAGATACATTAAATTAAAAAATAAAATGCAAACAGTACATATGGAACTCATAATATGCCAGCACTAAATTTAAAAGGAGGGGCAATACATATTGTGCATATCTGCTTATATATGCATATCTCTGGAAAATTCCACAAAGAAACTAACAACAATGGTTGTGGGTGAGGAACAGAACCAGGGAATGGGTTGAGGGAGACTTTTCACTATATATTTTATACTTTTTGAGTTTTGAACCATGTGAATGGTTCAATATTATTCACTCACAAATTAAAGGATAGAGAGAGACAGGCAGACAGATATACTTGAGTACAGTTGAGAGGAAGGAGAAGCAGCTTGTTATGAAAGGGATCAGCTAAAAAGTTGTTGGTGACTAACCCCTTGCAGAGAGATCTGGGGACTGAGGTTGCTGCCTTTGCTCAGTGGGCGTTCCTGGCCTCCAGCACAGTTTGAACAGGCTGGGCCAGCCCCAGGCTGTTTGTAGGTCAAAGGCAGTATTACTTGCCAAAGGCAGTGTGGCTTGCAGTCAAAAGTGTTTTCCTTTCTTCCTCTTCACCCCCAGGTGGGTGGAGTCGCTCCCTACCTCCACTGTCCCTTGCAGGAAAGTCAGTTCTTCCAAAAAATTGCCCTCGTTCTCCAAAGACCCTTTCAAAAGCAATCTGTGCTACATTTGGGAAGATGATTTAACAGAATGGGAAAATGCCTACAATAAGTGAAAATAGGCAGGGTACAAAACTCTAAGAAAAGCATGATCTCTCATGGTGATCTTAATTTCCTACCTTTTGAGATTTTCCAAATTTCCTACAAGCATCTACCACATTTACCATGAGAAAAGTTACCTTTTTAAAGAAGTGGACAGCTACAGGCCCATCCTAAGCCCTTTCTTCTGGGAAAAGTGTCGATCAGCGCTTTATTCTAACATTCCCTGGGAAGCTGTTCAATCCTAATGTCTGATTTTCAAGAGCTGAGGAGATCCAGGAGGGGTCAGAGCACCAGCTGCCATCTCTGGCACATGTCAGTGCTAGATAAATGTTTTGTTGAATGGGCGAGTAAACGACTGAATGGATGGACGGCTGGGTGGATGGAGTTGGGCAGCTCCCAGAAGCTCCTGAGAATGGTGGGGAGAAATGCCTGGCAAGAACAGCTAGAAGCCACTGAGAACAGGCCAGCCCCTGCTGTTGCCAGGCAACGTGCAGGTTACCAGCTCACGCCCATGCACCCCTTTCTCACGGTACAAGGAACAGATGCTCATGGTGCTAAGCGGGCAAAGAGAGTCTCCCTCTCTGCCCTATACTTTCCTTTACATCTTTCGTCATCCCAGCAGGATCCTTCTATGACTTCTTTGGAATAACGGCCTCCAGTGGCCTCCTAAGGCCTACAGAATAAAGGCCCCTCTGCTAGCATGTTTAAGGCTCCTCATAATCTGACTTCTACTAACTTCCCCAGATCTGTCTCTTGTTACCTGCTCCTTTTCCTGCTGCCCTGGTCTCCCCACCCCCCGCCTCATGTCACACTCCACTCTCTGGTTCTCCATGGAACATACTCTGGGCCTTCACAGGCTTCACTCTGCCTGCCTGGAATGAGCTTCACTTTCTCTGTCTGGAAGGCTCCTGTTCATTCTTCAATACCTCACTTAAGGGGTCCCATGAAATCTCTTATTTCACCAGACAGAATTTTGCCTCCCTCCTCTGTGTTCCCAGAGTGCTTCGTAATATGGCCACAACAGCTGGCCCCACATGTGAGCACATCTGCTTGTTTCCTTGTGTGTGTGCTCCCTTGGATGAGATGCTAAAGACTTGAGACCACTTCCCATCTATTACTCCCTTGTAGGAGCTTTGAAACAAAATGGAACTGAATTGAAACTGCCCTATTCTTGGTTGTTGGTTTTTTCCTCCCCTACCCTGCTCTTAGCCAAAAATTGGGGTGCTTCTACTATGCAGGCTCCACAGCAGCAGGAGCCTCATTCGTCTTCTTCACTGCTGTATCCCCAGACTGGAAGAGGCCTGGCACGTTATAAGTACCCAGTAGATATTTGTTGAACGAGGACGTGAACTAGAACCTCTATTTCGGCAGCCAGAACTACCGCTGTACCTGTAACAGAAGTCGTGTTTCTGGAAGGTTTGGCAAGCCAAAGGGAAGATTTCCAGAAAGGCCCAGAGTGTAGTACAGGTATCACAAAGGTAGAGAACGATGTCCTTTAATTCCTGTCACCAAAAGAAAACACTGCATTATTCTCCTCTGCCCCCACACACAGCTCTGTAGAGGGTCTGAGACAAAGTTGACAAAGCCAGGGTTCCCCAATAGCCAGATGCCTCGTGAAGGGAAGACAACACCAGAAATCCTGAGCAAAGCCTGGCTGGTCCATCTCTAGGACCACAATCTGGGCAACTCAACTTCCCTAAGCCTCAGGTCTTGCTACTGTAGCTCCAACGGGCACACACCCAACCGTGTCTAGGGTTACTTCTACTTCTAGCATAATACCATTCTCTTTTCTAAGCTGAAGGAGACCCCACCCCTGAATCTGAAGACAATGCCTATGACCCTGCCCAGAAAGTACATCCCAGTGAGGACAAGAATATCAAGACCACACTTTTCTTACGTTTTGAAGAGGGTATACAGAACATAAGGTGCTTTCTCATACACTTTCCTGATTCTCATGACAACTCTAAAAAGTAGGCTGGAGAAGGGGCCAGCCCGGTGGCACAGTGGTTAAGTGTGCACGTTCCACTTTGGCGGCCTGGGGTTCACCAGTTCGGATCCTGGGTGCAGACATGGCACCACTTATCAAGCCATGCTGTGGTGGGCATCCCACATATAAAGTAGAGGAAGATGGGCATGGATGTTAGCTCAGGGCCAGTCTTCCTCAGCAAAAAGAGGAGGATTGGCAGCAGTTAGCTCAGGGCTAATCTTCCTCAAATAAATAAATAAATAAATAAATAAAAAGTAGGCTGGGCAGGTCTCCATTTTACAGATAAGGAAACTGAGGTTCAGAGGGGTCAAATGACTTGCTGCCACAGCACCTGGCAGGCCCTTTTCTGCAACACTTGTTTTATGCCTGTTTTCCCACAGGATCTCAAGCTCCAGGAGAGCAGCTCACAGCTCCCTTGTTCCTGGTCTATCTCCAGGCTTAACACAAGGCCTGACATGCTTCCAGGCTCCTTAAATATTTACCTTCTATCTGTCCTCCCCATTAGACTCCAATGTCCATGAGAGCAGGGGCTGTGTCTGCTTTTGCTAACCACTTTACCCCCAAAGCCCAGCACAGGGCCTGGCACATGCTGGGGGCTCCTACAAACTTGCTGAGTGAATGAATGGCTCAAGGAATAACACACAAATGAACGTGTTGAGCTGAACTCAGTGAAAACTAAATCTCTGTCCTCTGAATTCTAGTTCCCTGTTCTTTCCGCTGCTCCGTAAATAAAGCTCCCAGAGAAAAATGAAACCCTGCTGAAACACTCTAAACCTGTGTGATGGAAGTAGCTGCTGACAGAGTTGGGAGAAGGGGCCGTGAACAGGGAAAGAAGCTGCTGGGTCTTCTATAAGCCAGAAAGACTGGGCTGAAGGGCAACCTCACCAGGAGAGGCATGTCGCTGGGGGTCAACCGGCCCCTCTCCTCGAGCTTCTGGGGTGTGGCGTTGGCCCCGTCCCCTTGCAAACCACAGTGCTGGAGGATATTGCTGAAGACCTGTGAAACACAAGAGGTGATGCTCCTGCATCCTGTCAAACCAGCAGCTAGGACCCCTGTCCTGCAGCCAGGGACGGGTGATCCCAAAACTGCCACGGAGCCTTTAGAATAAATGCCAGTGTTCCCGTGATACCAGCTGAGGCAATGACCTTCTCAGAGAGCGGGGTCAGGGTGGAAACTGCATAAAATGGGGATGATGGGGCATCCTACTTACAGGATTGTGGTGAAGATTAAAAAGACAAAATGTATGTAAAGCCCCCAGAATCCTGTAGATATTTCCTGACTGGATAGGCTGGGCAAGTGTATGATAATGAATATTTAAGACAGACATTCAGCAACATATAATATGTTTTTGAATCCTCTGGAGATAGCAATTTATGGGAACTATATTGAAATAAAAGACAAATCAACAGTGAAGGGAAAACAGCTCATCGTAAAATCATATATGTAACAGATGGTGCTGTCTTTAAGTACGCTAGCATGTAAAATTCTAGAAATTTCTGTGAAGTGTGGATAACTCTGGGTGGTGGGATTATGGAGAAATATTAATCTCCCTCTGTTTTCTTCTATTTTCCAAATTTTCTACAATGAGCATTATTATTTTGTAAAATGATTTTATAAAACTTTAAAGCTCTTATTTGAGAAACACAGGTCTCTTAGAGGGGTATCCCAAGATGGCTGTTGGCAAACAACACAAAATTCACGCCAAGCTGTTTTTGTATGAGTGCTGGGCAGCCCTTAGATTTCAGTCCTGTTCAAGAGAATAAAAGAATTCGAAGGGGTGTGGTCAAGGGTAGGACACAGAGACAGTCTGGGTTTGGAGCCAAAGTGGGGTGGGGAATAAACATCTCTCCAGAGGAAACCCATCAGGGAGGGAGGGGGTCTGCCTCCCAGGCTCCCTCTCCCCTGCGCAAGGCTGAGAGCTGTTACCTGAAGGATGGTGGGCATGGTTTCATCCAGGTCATTATAGTAACTTGGCTGCTGGAGAAAGATGTTTCCTGAAAAGAGAAGAGAAAGGTAGGAATTGGGAAAAGAGGGTGGGGGTGGAGAGGACACATTACAAATGGTTGCCAGCATGCTCTGTGACCTTTCTCCTCTTTCCTAAGCCTGTCTGCACCAGAGCAGTCCTGGCCCCAGGCCCTGCTGGCACAGAGCTTTGGCCCAGCCTAGAAACTTCCCCAGGGTGGGGGAGGGACCTTGCTCAGTACAATTTAACCTTTTAAGCACCTTGGCCTAGTGAATTACATAAAAGACCTGCCCTGATCAAACCAGCTCGCCCTGACATCCCCAGGGAGTGATCACACGTGGGCACCGTGCCTCGTATGACAGCATTAGCTTTGGAAGTGGGAGTTAGTCATCCAGGAAAATCAGGAGATATGATCTCTTTGCTCAAGAAACCTGGATACTACAATCCAGGATTCTTGCCAGGCCATGCCTCCAATAATGTGAGGAGACTCTAGGGAGAAATTTATCTGGAAATTCTCTTACCCTCTGCTTTTGAATATGCTAGCCATACTAACCCACCCTGCTCCAAGGTGAGAGGCCTGAGAGAGACCTGCAGAAAGGTCTGCCACACATTTGTGGCTGTACCTATAAAACGAAGCTCCTCTCCAAGTGTTTACTATCCTCCAAGTGCTGCCGCTGAGTGTGTAGGCTAGAGCATATGGTAACTGGAACAGAAACCAAGTGTTCCAGTGGCGGCCCAAATGGCGAGGGAGGGAGGGGGAATCACAGCCAGCTGGGGGAGAGGATGATGCGAAATGCCAATGCCCTTAAGAAGAGGCCCGGGTTCTTCATCCCACTATATTCCCAGCATCTAAGGCCGGCTGGGTGTCAGGATGTTCTGAATTCTGGGGGCCCTCTGTCTTTGGGCAGGTCTGTCCTTGGTTTCCTTAATGAAAACCCTGCAACCCCTGCCCTATCCCAGAGGATTTGAAAATGAAGGAGATCAAAGGCCAGATGGGGCTGGGTGAGTAAGCAAGTCACTAGGTGGTTGGACTTTCCATAAACTCTTTGTTAGATGCCACTTCATTCCTTGATTCCAGAAAGCTGAGCACCTCCCACCTCTAGGTGGGCAGTGATCCCTCAACCTGTGAAGGTACTCCCTGACCATCTGCGCCCACCTCCTACTCCCGACAGGCAGGGAGTGACTGAGCTGTTTCCCTACCAACCTCTGCTCTTCCTCGTAAAACCCTCCTATCGGTATCCTCAAGGTCAAGTCCAAACTCTTGACCATGGCACAAAGGGCCCCGTGAGATCTGGCCCCTGCTGGCATCTCTGGCCACCCTCTCCCCATTCCCAGAATTGCATTCCTCTCTTGCACCATCCTCAACCTCAGAGAACAAGCCCTGTCCCCTTCCTCTGCGGCCTCCACCATAAGGCAAGTGTGAACTCCTCCTGACCTAGGCATCAGAAGCAGGTCTCCCCTCAACAACTCCCAGGGCCACACCATGCTCCCCACAGCACCCTGACCACCTGGCAGCGGGAGGCACTCTCACCATCTTTCCAATGCTTAAGTCTGAGTAACAGGGATGTTTTACAGGCATCAGAATAGATCACATTTCACAATCTACCCTTGGGATCTTCTAAGTCCCTTTCCTCTCCTTTATCTGATTTCAATGACAGTGAAGATCTGACTTTTGATCTCTTAAAAAATAATTGAAAGGTAAGGGACAGCAAAGGCATCCTTTGAAATGTCCCTCCTCCAACTAAAGCAGTTCAGAAGCCCAGAGTGAAAGAAAGGTATTGCCAACAGATCCGTGTAGTCCTCGATAGGGTCAACTCAGTGTACTCCTGCTTTGGCAAAGCAGCTCCCAGGGAGTCTAACTGAATGGCCCTGCTTTCAAAATTACACTTGCTGATTCATAATACCAGCCTTGAAGTTTAAAAAAAAGTGGGGGCTTGGGGGCGGGATAAGGACTGGGCTTCTGCCCAAAGAACCATCGGCCAGTTTCCTTGCTCCCTCCTTCCCTCCCTTGTCAACCCTCTTCCAGCTGGTCTGTTCTGCTCAAGAGTTTCTGTGGTAGAGAAAGTGGAGGCTGCCCCTTGTTCTGCCTCCTGCTCAAGAGTTGGAAAGGCCCCTTCTCCACACCCACCCCAACACACACACACACACACACACACACTCCCACCAAACAGACACACACACACACAATGAAGGGGCTCCTAACGCCTGGTCCTGTCCTCGTTTCTGTTAACCATCCTCTAAGAGCCAAAGAAAGGGCTCTCCTTAATAAGCCAGTTGAGGGTTCTCAATCTGGGAATGAGAACATTCTAATACACCTCAAAATCTATGAGGGAGTATGTTTTTCTGGAGATGAGCTTTCATCTGATTCTCAAAAGAGTCAGTGACCCAAAAGCTTCAGAACCCTGGCAGCAGGCAGAGCTTTCTCGCTCCACCCTCGCCCTCAGGGAACTGCGTCATCTCCCCTGGGATGCTCACAGCCATCTTACACCCAACAGATCTAACACTGACCTTGCCTCCTCTCACAGCCCACTCCCTCCACCTCCTGAAGGCCCTTTTTCTGCAACCAGCAGAACTGTTAAGACTTCTCCCTCCACCTGAACCCACTAAGCCCTGCTTTATTCTGCTTCCCTGATGTCCTTTTCCACCCCAGCAGCCCAACCAAGCTTTCATCTTCAAACCCACACCGAAGCACTAGCTTCCTACATGGCCTCCTGCCTCCACCATCCCCACCAGAGTGTCACCAGGTTAACTTTGTTACCAGATGGCTCCTTGACCTGCTCCAAGCTCCTAGAGGCTCCCATGGCCTCATCACCATAAGAGCTCCTACCTACCAAGTGCCTTAAATGTGCCGGGCACCATGCTGAGCACCACCTCATATTCAACCCCACAACTATCCTACAATGTAAGTATATCATTAGTCTTCCCACTCTTCAGATGAGAAAACTGAGGCTCAGAGTGGCTAACTGACTTGGTCAAAGTGCCATAGCCAGGAATAGACCTGGGTGTGAAGTGGGCAGTTCAGCTCTAAGGCCCACCTTCCTAGCCACCAAGCCATGCCGCTCCCCAAGTGCTGAAGCCTGGCCTGGAGCCCTCCCTGATCTGGCCCCAGCTTCCCCTTCCTGTCTCCTGTGGCTGCCCTCCTGGAATGTTCTGCTCTAACCAAACTGGCCTAATAATTGTTTCTCTAGCTAATCATGCCTGGTTTTGCTCACTCACCCCATCTTCTCAGTCTACAGTAAAATTACTAAGAGTCTTTCCCTGGGAAAATAAATTAACTGATAATCAGGCAATAATTAGATCAGAATGAGAAACCAGAGGTGGTTCCAACAAAAAGGCTGGATGTGAAATTTCATATACATTATGCTCTAATATGCTTTTTAAAAATACACACAGAAAAGACAGAAGGAAGTAATCACCAAATAACTCTCTGGGAGCAGGAATTTGGTAATTGCTTTCCTGCTTCTTCATACTTTAACTTCTTCCAAAATTTTCTTAATTAACATATATTACCTTTATTATTAGGAAATTTAAAAAAAAGGAAAGAAGGAAGGAAATCGTTTCAAGAGATAACCCAGCTTTGTAACTGGTTGTCTGGAAGACTGTGTCCTATAATCTCAGGGCAAGGAAGGCTGGTAGGGGTGTTCAGGGTGAGCACCTCTCCATTCCAGAATGCCATGAGCTGCGAGTCGAAGAAGACTCCACTGGGGTGTTGTTCCCTCTGTGAGACCCCAACAAAGCTTCCGTCTCTGAATGGACCTTCCGGCAATGACAGGATCCTACTGCTGACATCCGTTCCTTTCACAACCCAAAAGAGTCCTCTCTGAACTCTGCCCCCATCTGTTCTCAGCCACAATGCAAATCACGACATTTTTAGGGTAGCCCCATTATCCCTGAAGCAGGGAGTGGCAAAGAACAAGAGCTTGAGAGTCAGGCCTACGTGGACATAAGTCCCAGCTTGGCCACTTATTAGTCATGGTCTCTCAGGCAAATCTCTCACCTTTTAACGTTTCTTTATCTGTAAATGCGGATGAGGATAGCATTTATGTCAGAGGGCTGCTGTGAGGATCAATTGAGATAACACATGAGGAATGCTCAGCAGAGGGCCAGGCCCCCAGCAAGCACTCAAATAAAGGTTAGTTCTCACTGCTCTTCTTACTCTTGTGGCCAAAGCAAACGTCCCTACCTCATGTGTCGCCAGGACATGTCCCCATGTGTCAACCGTTTGACACATGGCCTCATACTAAGACTTCAAAGTCCTTGAGTAACCATGCGGTACACATTTTTGTCTCCACTCCTCCATCACCACCTAGTCACTTCTTTCAGAGTTGACACACCTTATCTGTTAAGTCATTTCCAAGCACCACCCGCCACTGCTGCTCTGAATCCCCCTGCGTTCATCTAGGCATCTGCCTGTGGAACGTCTAGTTTGGGGCTGTCTCTGTGCATCCCCTGAGGCTCCACGCCCTACACACCTATCATCTTCTGGAGCAGCGGTGAGTTGCCTTTTCCAAAGAGAACGCAGAGGTCCAGGATCTTTGGGATGTCAAACAGGAAGTTATTGTAGAGGATTTCTCCAAACGCGGAGGGGGAAATGAAATGCTCCTAAGGGACAGTGCAGAGAGAAAGGATGAGACACTTTCCGAGAGCACATGCATTGTAAAGTAATAGCAAACTCACGAAAAACAAACTTCAGGTCTGTCAACAGGGGACTGGCTAAGAAATGAAGGTCTGTCCACACTGTGGACATGTCTGAGCCTCAGCCACTGACCTGGAGCAAAGGCCAGTCTTCATTTTAATGTAAAAAGAAGCAAAAGCACACTATAAAATAGTCAGTTGGGGATTCATCCTAACATGTTTATTGGTAATTTACCATGATGCCTGGGATTGCTTTAAAATACCCCCAAAAAGAAAACTCAGGAGCCAGCCCTGATGGTCTAGTGGCTAAAGTTCCATGCTCTCCACTCCAGAAGCCCGGGTTCATTTCCTGGTCATAGAACCACACCACCTGTCAGTTGCCATGCAGTGGTGGCAGCTCACAGAAAAGAAGTAGAAGGAGTTACAACTAGAATATACAACCATGCACTGGGGCTTTGGGGAGAAGAAAAAAAAACTCAGGAAGAAAGGGAAAACAAGATCAGCAAAATGTTGATAATTGTTGAAGCTAGGTGATGGGTACATGGGATTCATTTTATTTTTGTGTATATTTGAAAAACTGCATACTAAAAAAGTAAAAAACAAAAAAGCAAGATCCTGTATTTTAAATACATACACACACACTATTGAAAGGAAAAAAAATTCCCTGAAGCAACATCACCTTAACAGTGGTTATTTGGGGGGGGGGGTGATTTGTGGGTGACCTTCTCTATCTATAAAATATTTCTGTAATGTTTGAATTGTTTAGAGGCAGTATTATTATATTTAAAATCACAAATAAGAAACAGTAAAGGTTTTTAGAAAGTACATACAAGTTCCTTTAAAAAATCGGAATTAATGTTTTCACACTCTGACGCACGAGAAAAGGCACAGTCATGCGTCAACTGGCAAAGGGCCCTCGGCTCCCATTGATGAAAACACTGGGTGTAACGCAGACCGACTCGGTGAATTAGAGAATAAGGAGGTGACACAGATTTCTTCCCCAACAGTGGGAAGAGAGGTGGAGGGAGACAAAGAGGAAACTCAATACTTCCAGAGCCTTCCTTCCCAGGGGCAGAGAGTCCGGCACAGAGGTGTTGGGTGTCGGGTGTCGACCTGTCACAGGATCAGGGGCTTACTTTGGATTCCTTGTGAGTAGACATGCGGAGGAAGGTGAGAAAAACACTTCGGTGGAGGCGCTTCTGCATGTCAACAACCTCAGGGGCCGGGGCCACCCACTCGTCGAACTTTCGGGGGACATAGCGCAGGTAGGAGTCCAGGCACTTCTGCAGGGTCTCATCAAAGATAACCTAAGCCAAGTGACACAGGAAAGCGAGGATTTGTCACTGAGGCTCAAGGGCATGTGGGTGGACTGCACAGGGGCTCGTGGCCCATCAACCCTGGCCTATGGCAAACATTCCAACCCCAAGGGACCAAGGAGGTAGGCATGAAGCAAGGGCTAAACACAAGTTTCTAAAAATGACATGTTGGAAGGCGTTGTGTAAACATCATTAAGATTGTGATACAATACAGAGCAATCCAAACCATAATTTGCTGTTAAGGATCCAGTGTAAGAAGTAGAGAAAAAAGCATCTCCTAGGGGGAGAAAAACAACAACAGCAACCAACCAATGGCATGTCATGTGCTTTGTCTAAGCGTTAATTTTGATAGAATGTTACCTGGCACCAGAATTTATCGTGAGGCAAGGCCAGGAGCCAGTCGAGGTCATTGGCTACGAAGGTGGCGCGTTCCAGGTACTCCTCCACTAGGGCGGGAATGTTGTCTTTAGGGGGCGGTTTGTATAACACAAAATACCGGTCTGCCTTCTGCTCTGGGTGCTACGGATCCAAAAACCACGTGTTAACGTGGCAAAGGTTAGTCAGCAAGGGCCCATCTGCCAACCCACAGCAATGACAACACTTGGCTGTTCCAACCGGTGACCCTCCAAGGAGCTTTGAAGCATAAAGAACCAAGTGTCTCTAACAAAGGGGGCTTGGTTGCATCCAGGGAACACTAGGTGGGCATTAAAAACCATGTTTTTTGGAGACTATTCAATGACACGGGGAAAGGTTAAGGGAAGAAAGAGCAGGATACAAACCTCTCTATTTAGTAAAATCAGTTTTTAGATTTTTTTCAAAAGTACATATATTTAATACATTCATACTCTGGTATAGGTTAAAAAAAAAGTGGGGAGAGGACAACACCACAAAGCTAATAGTCGTTATCTCTGGTGGGGGGGATTATGACTTGAATGTATTTTCCAATTTTTAAAAAATGAACATGTATTTACTTTTTAAATTATTTTTTAATTATACAAATGAGACATAAGCATCTTTTCTTTCAAAAATTTTCAATACTACAGAGAAGGTGAGTCACCTGGGACCACACTCCCAGTACCCGTGTCCTCCCAGAGGTAACCACACACCATCTGGTGAGTGTCTTCGCAGACCCTTTCTAGGCATTTATGTTAAAATATACCCATATAAGTATTTGCTTAGATCTGTTTTCATCTTTCCTATACAAATACTATCATGCCATACGTATCATTGTGCTACATCCTTTTTATAATGAGAAAAAAACTTCAGTAATTTTTTTTTAAAGAAAAGATGCTAATCAAGTCGTTGCAGGGCTCGGCTGAGAATCACAAGTTCTCTCTTGCAACCCTTACCTTGCCATGAACAAACCTTACTTTGTTCACCATAGACGATGAGCTCAGTTTTCTCCTCTGCCTACATAAGGGCTGCTTTCTCCAGGGGAAGTGGTAATAGGAGGAAGGCCAGGCAATGTCTCAGCTGTTATCAACCACAACCCACCCACTTCCAGGTCTGTGAGTCCAGGCAGAATAGGAAAATCACCACTGATTGCTCAGTCTCCTCGAGAACCACTTATGCCTCCCTCCTGCTTTATGCAAGTTTTCAGACTGTAGAGTCTTTGAATCCCACAAGGATTCCTCGGGGCCCACCTATCGGGTGGGTCTTCAGGACCCCTCCCATTTAAGTCAGAATTTATACAGTGGGGTTCCAGGTACAAATCTTTCGAAAAAGGAATCCTGCTGACTGAAACAAGTTCAAACTACTCTCCAGGGCCTAAATTCATCTTTGTTTCCAAGCTCCCCACCCTCCTCTCTGTTGATACCTCACCTCTTAGGTCACTTCTTAAGCCAGGCTACTCACTGCTTCCCACTCCCCCCAACAGACACACACACACACACACATATAGCCCTCAGTTTCTACCTTCCTTGCAATCCTACAAACATGTGCTGGCACTCCACTGTGCCACGTGGTGGGGCACGTGAAGAAAGCTTCTGCGTGCTCAACAGAGCCCATGCTCCACAGGGGAAGACGCACATCTAAGCCATCAAGTGAGCACAAAACAGAGGAAGTGACAGCTCAAACCTGGCAGAGGGACCATGGGAGTACAAGAGGCGATTAACTACACCTAGAGGACAAGGGATGGCTTCACAGGGCAGGCAGCATCCGAGTAGGCCTTGGAGGATGAGGATTTTTAGATGGAAGAAACAGTATTTTTATGGAAGCATAAAAATGGGCCATAAAACAAAGGGCACAGATTGCACTGGGCGGTGGGAGATGGATTTGGAGAGAGAATGTTGGAATGATGATAATAAAAGCCACCACTTAGCAAGGACCCGCCCTGTGCTGCTGCCAAGTGGGCATGTTTCTATTTCTTTTTTACCTACAACAACTATTTAAAAGGGAGATCGTATTCTCCCCATGTTACAGAGAAGGAAACAAAGACTCAGTAAGGTTCAGGAACTTTACCAAGGTCAACTGAGGCAGGATTTGAACCAACGCTTACACTGCAGACCTACTAAATGACCTATGGTACCTATGTGCCATCCTGGTCTCACTGCTTGTCCCTCTCACCCCAGCTCTGACCTCACCTCCTCCAGGAAGTCTCCCCAACTCCCACCCATGACTGGGTTAGGGTTCACCTGGGCTCCATCAGCACTTGCCCTCCATGCTTTCCTGATTGCAGCACCAGCATCAAAAGGGCTTTCAGATCAGTGGATGCTGCGGATGGGGAGAGAATAAGGAATGGACTATAGAGGGGCACGAGGAAATTTTGGGGAGTGGTAGAAACGTTCATTATCTTGGTTATGGTTACAGCTTTGTCGGTGTATGCAGATGTCAAAACCAATCAAGTTGTATACTTTGAATATATGCAGTTTATTGTCCTTCAATGACATCCCAATAAACTTACATAAAAAGGGAGGGCCTGCCTTCTCTGTGTCCCCCACTCGCCTGTAGGTCTCTGGAGGCCGTCTGAGCCTTGCTCACCGCAGCACTCCCAGTCTCTAGAACAGTGCCTGGAGTCGAGCAGACTGTCCACATACCTTTGCTAGCTGGACAAGGGAATGAATGGAGGTAATGAAGGACCTTGAAAGCCAAGCTCAAGCTCAAGAGCGGGGAGTTTATCCTGTAGGTAATGGGGGGTCACAAAAGACTTCAGAGCAGGGAGCAGCGGGCCCCACTTGTATCTTCCACCCTTCAAGCCTGGCCTAGGTCCCACTTGCTCTGTGAAGCTGTCTAAACATTCTCTACCCACCAAACTTCTATTTATCTTGATAAGAAACCACTATGCACTGTTCTCCAAATGTTCCACTTATATGAGTCTTCTCTTCCTCACGAGCTCATTCACCATTCTAGCCCAAGACTTTATTTCTTTCGATCTTCAATAGCACTAAGTATGTGCTGTGCACACAGTAGCTCCTCAAGAAACATTAGCTCCACCTAGCACTCTGCTAAGGCAGTGTGGTAGCTGTCCCTTGGCTAGAGATCTTCTTGTCCCAAGTTGGGACTTGAGACAAATATATGGTGGGTAGAACTCTCCGGACAATCAATCTTTCAGGAGCTTCCAGCGGCCTGCAGGGTAACACCCTTCAGCACGGCCAGCAAGGCCCCTCCTCAATCAGGCAGCCGTCTTCCTCAGCTTGTCCCTCTTCCCATCTTACCCCCATTCAATGCTTCTGTTGCGGCTACTGTTGTCATCACTATCATGACTGCTTATTATCTTCTAGGCACAGTGCTAATTCACAGACGTCTCATTTAATCCTCATGACCACCCCACAAAGCTGTTCTGTTATTACCCGTTTGGGATCCTGAGGCTTAGAGAGGTTAAGTAACTTGCCCAAAGCCATTCAGCCAAGTTTGTGTGAGGTTTAACACAAAGCCTGTGCTCCTTAACTCTGTGATACTGCTTCCACCCCGGGCGACTGGTGGTCAGTGTAGGAGTCAGGCTCTCTCAAGACTCCAGGCCAGCATACTTGGATCCTCCTGCCAGGTCCACCTCTCTTGCATTGCTCTGCCCAGCTAGTGCTTAGTCTCCCTTCAATACTCAGTTCAGGATCCACCTCCTTCAGGAAGTCTTCCCTGGCTGCGCGTGCCCTCCCACAACCCCCAAGACCTCCCTGCCCCTATACACTCCTTTGGCCTGGGTTCTGGGCTCACATAGTAAGTAGCCTGGACTTCCTTCTATCACAACCCTGATCACACTGTAGAGAAGCTTCTGGTCTGATTTTCTCTCAGACCATGGGCCCCTCAAGGGTAGGAACTACGTTTTCTCTCTTTGTAGCTCCAGCACCTGGCACAAGGCCTGGCTGAGGTCCTTAATTTATTTACTAAATGTTTCCTGAGAGCCTACTACGTGTCTGGCACTGGGAAACCAGAGTGAAGGGACAGGACCAGGTCCCTGCTCTCACAGAGCCCACCATCTAGCAACCTAGGTGTTCAGTACAAGGGGAAGGACAGAGGAGGAAAATCAAACTCAACCTCTCAAGGAGCCAGTCTCCACCCACGCTGTCCAAGAGAGCTTTCTGTGATAACTGAACTGCTCTGGCAGTTACACCTGCACTGGCCAATACGGTAGGCACTCACCAGATGGGGCTGTTTTAATTTAAATTAACTAAAACTAAATTAAAAACCCAGGTATTTCCCCAGTCGAACTATTCACATTTCAAATGCTCAACCTCTACAGGTAGCAAATGGCTACCCTGTTGGAGAGAACAGTTTTAGATTTTCTGATAAATATTCTCCTTACATAAAAAGGTTATGTATGGGGCCGGCCCCACAGCCGAGTGGTTAAGCTCACACCCTCTATTTTGGAGGTCCAGGGTTCACCGGTTTGAATCCTGGGTGCAGACATGGCACTGCTCATCAAGCCATGCTGAGGCAGAGTCCCACATGCCACAACTAGAAGGACCCACAACTAAAAATATACAACTAGGTACCGGGGGACTTTGGAGAGAAAAAGGAAAAATAAAATCTTAAAAAAAAAAAAGGTATGTAACGAGAGGCTTTATAGCAGAAACGTTAAGGGTATGGGCTCCAGGGTCAGCCTAGCTGGGTTCCCTTCCTGGTTCCAATAATTTCCTAGTTCTGTGACCTTGAATTCTTGGTTTCCTCATCTATAAAATGGGGATAATTAAAATTCCTACTCATAGGACTGTGGTGTGGCTTAAACGAGATAATCCAGGTGAAGTGTTTAGAAAGGTTTTGGCCCAGAGCGAGTGCTCTATAAATGTTAAGTGCTATTATTAGAGAGTACTTAGGAAGTAATAGGAAGCCATCCAGAATGCAGGAAATAAAACACCAAGCTCTTGTTTCCCACGACTTTACTCGAGCCCCCAGAAAATACTTCCTCCCACCTTGTTCGAGTAAGCTCATATTCTTGGGAAAACCGCAAGTGGGTATGCGGACTCCAGTCCCCACGCCTGTCTCCTTCTTCAGCAGCCTGGCACCTCTCCGTGGCTCTAATCTCCCTCTGCAGCTGGTAATCGGCATGCTCACAGCCTCCTTATTTTTCAGTCTCACGAGCCCTGCTGAGTCTGTATGTGGCACTTCTAAGCCCGTTGAGATAAAAGACGGCCTGACCTCTGAAATCAGTGTTCCCTCCACAGTGTGGATAGCAGCTGAGATAGCTCTGAAAAGGGCCTACCTGAAACCTGAACACCTCCTGCAGGGTCAAATCCCCTATCCCAGCTTTGGCCTGGATCCATTTCTAGGCCAGCCCAGGCTGAGTCAGAACTGCCATTAGACTCTGATTCAAAATGAAATGTTTTGGGGGAAGGTGTGAGGTGGTGATATGGAAACTACTACTCAAATTCAAGCTGCTGCTTGGAAAGGAAACTTCTACACTGGGCCTGGAAGGAGCTAGTGGTGCCCCAGCTTCAGAATTACTGACCATGGCCCTCAGGTTATTCTTAAAACAGATAAAGAAGGAATTCACTTTTTGCTTCTGAAATTGCACAAATGATAATATCAGGCTGAACGGGTTCAAGGCACCGGCTCACCAGCGCTGGTGAAGTCCTCAGCTTTCCTGTCTTCAGGTCCTTGTGGGTGATCTGGAGTTGGTCCAGGGGCAGAGCTGGCATTGTGCTGTGTGACCCTCCTGAAAGGAATATGGGTGGGAAGAAGAGAGCAGATACATAGGCTCCTGGGGGCAGGGGCCTGCTCTGGCACTGATCCCAGAGCCAGGAGAGAAGCTTCAACCTCCGGCCTCAGGCTGTTCCTGATGCAGGCCTCGAATCCACACTGAAGTGACTTTTCTGCCTAAAGCAGGCATTCTCAGCTGAGGAGGAAAACACTCCCCAGGAGACTCCTGATATATCCCCATCCCCTTTGAGAATTACTGGCTAAAAGTCTCTAGATTATCTTTATCATGGCTCCAGCTCCACACCCTCCTTACCCTGTGAACTCTGTGAAGACAGCGCCCGAGTTCACCTTCTCTTGCTATTTTTCCCTTGACCAGCACAGGCCTGGTACAGAGGCAGCCTTGTCAAATGTTTGATGATCGAGTGAATATGAGAATAATCTTCTTATAACTCTAACCAAATTTTAAACCTTTTGAGGCTTGGGGCCATGGGCCTTTCCTCACTTGTAAAGGGTGTTAAGATTTTACAGCTTCTCTAGGCTTCAGGGAAGAAGGACATGGATGAACAGAAGGACCAGGGAAGATAAGAAAACTCATAGAAAGCTGCCATCGCAAGCTCCTTTCTACAGAGGCCCAAACCAGCCTCAGAGTCAGTGAGTGGCACACCCCACATCTCCTGTCTTCTCGTCTGCCATCCTTTTCACAGTACCACTTGGCCTGACCCTCAGGAGGGGTATGCATATTGGCTGAATCATGGAATGGAAGTGAATTAGGCCCTCTAAAAAACATGCCATAAAAGGCCAGCACAGTCTCAATGACAAACTGAAGACATATCAAGGCTGAGATGAGGAAATTGTCACCTCTTAGGCCCTCACAGATGAGTTGAGGGGCATGGTCAGCTATGAGTTTCACGGGTCATATATGTATATATGAGTGTCTGTGTCTCAGCTATCAGGCCCGGCCCTGGTATTAAGATGACAGACTGATGAGGCAGGGTCTCTGCCCTGGGGGAGCTTACGGTCCAATAATAATAATGACAACAGCAGCAGGAGCAACATGCTTATCAGGTACTGCCGCTCTTCTAAGTGCTTTTCTCAGCATTAACTCACTTGACACATGTTAAATCGCTTTACATGTATTGATGTTCATAACAACTCTAAGGCTGGTTCTATTATTACTTCATTTTACCAATGAGGAAACAAAGGCTCAGAGAAAATAAGAAACTTGTCCAACGTGTCAGTTAGTAGTTGGTGAAGCAGGTTGGCTCATATCCATTTGCTGTACCGAGTCTAGTGTAGATGAGTTTGTGTGGGGTGTGGCTGGCAGGAAAGCATCTCTAGAGGAGAGCCTTAAGGATCAGGAGAGCCTGAGTTGAGTTTTGATAGTGGAGACTGGCCAGGGAAGAGGGGTGCCCCAGACAGACGAAACAGCAGGGGCAAAGGTAAGGAGGTGGGAACCAGATTGGTACACAGGGAATCTTGGTTCAGGAGCTGTTTTAAAGACTGTGAAGATATCCGTCTGAGAGGGGTGTAAAAAGAGAGAATCTGTCTGTCCAGTCCTCAAGGCCTGTTCCAGTTCTAGGATCTCAGTGGATCAGACACATGGTCCCTGCACACATGAGGTGGCCTGAAAAAACCTACAAGGCAAAGTAATGAAAGGGGTTTGGGATGAGTTTTCACCCTTCAGCTTTGCAAAATGTAGATAATATCCTCTGTTGCGTTTACATTATTTCTAATCAAGTTACTATCTTACTAGCCTCTCACAACAACCCAGTTAAGGGCGACAAGGATTATTACGCTCAGATGTCCAAAGAGGGGCTGTGATTTGCTCAGGGCAAATATATTAGTGGCCAAGTTGAAACTGAAGCCCTGCTCTTCTACCTTGGGAGCTGGGTCTCTTGTGCTGAACATGCTAAAAATACTTCTTTCCTAACCCCCCAGCAATGCTGGGAGGGCAGCGAGAAACATCAGTGGTCTGCTAACCAGTGCAGAAGTCTAAATGACTCAGAGGCCCAGTTCTTTCCATGCTCACCTTCCAAAGACAGTAGTGGGAGTGTCCAGTGTGGGGATCTAGGGTGGGGAAAGAGTCATAAGGAGAAGGCAGCTCTCCACCCTTTAAATTCTAGGCCACAGAGTCCAGGCCTAGACAGGTAGAAACAACACCTGCTTTCAGAAGAAATCCACTCCTATAAGCCAGAGCCTAGAAGGGCAGTTCAGACTCAGGCTGATGTGACGGTTGAAAGAGAGCTTTACAGTTCTGCAGCCTGGGTTCAAACGCTGGCTCCACCTTTTCCTACCCATGTTGAGACCTTGAGACAGTTCCTTAACCTCTATAAGCCTTGATTTCCTCATTTGTAAAATCAGGATGATAATAGTACATAATCTCTCAGGGTTCATGTGAGAAGTAATCAGTGCTAAGTGTTCAACACAATACTTAGCATAAAATAAGCACTCGATAAAGTTTAGTTGTTATTCAAGTCCCAATCACAGGCCAAGCACTTTGGGCTTCCTTATTTACTCAGCAAACACTGACTGAATACATTCTGGTTCCTGGGCATGTAAATGACTATCATTCAGTGTGGTTAGAGCTATAACAGGAGATTTCCAAAACAAGCACAGCAGAGAAAGGGAGGACGTCACAGAGAAAGTGACCTATAACCTGGATGTGGAAGGATAGAAGGAAAAGATGGGAAGGAAGGGCATTCCAAGCAAAGAGCAAGCATGAGCAAAGGTTCAGAGCCTGTGGCTTTGAAGGAAGGGGGAGGCATCTAGTAACATTGAAAACACAAAGTCAGGGAGAGGATGACAGAAGCGAGGAAAGAAGAGGTTGGATAGGAAAGAGGGGGCCAGTTTAAAAAGAGCCTCAATGCTATGCTAAAGATTTTGGCCTTTCATCTGAAGGCTGTGAGGAAGCATTTAAGGAGAGGAGAGAATGATCAGAAAGAGAAGACAATAACCTGGTGGCTGGAGACACCTTCTATGAACCACTGGAGAGCAAAGACTGCGTTAATCGTCTCAGTTCTCCACTCAAAGATTTTTGAGCACCTACTATGTGCCAGGCACTGAAGCCCGGAGAATACTAAGATGGGCAAATAACAGACCTGGCCCTGCCCTTTATAGAACTTACAGTCTTCATGGGAAAGACAGATACTAATCAAATAGCCGTACAAACGACTAAAACTCAATACCATGATGTATGCTATGTAGGTAAGGCCCAGGGATTATCACAGCATTTAACAGACAGAACTGACATGAGGGAGGGAGGACGCCAAGGAGGATCTCAGTTTTCATCTAAAGTATGGGTAGAAGTTAACCGGGCAAAGACTAGAAAGATAAGGACAATGATCATGATGATGTCCGTGCCCATCACTGCATCCCCAGTGCCAAGCAAGGCAGCAGAAGCCAAAAGTTAGGAAAAGGCTGTCTTTAGAAGGGGAGCTCAGTGCAAGTACCAATCACAATATGGCCTGGGAGCATCCCCAGGACTACTGCTGCCTCAGTTTCTCTGGCTGTCATCACCTTTCTGGTCTCAATTCAGTATCACTCTCCTCAGAGACCTTCCCAGACTGCCCTATCTAAAGTATTCACTTCCCCAGTTACTATCATATCTTTATCTTGTGCATTTATTTGTCGTTGACTGTCTCCTCCCACTAGACTGTACGTTCCCTGAGGGCAGGAGCTTTGTCTGTCTTGCTCTGTTTGTATGCCCCGTGCCTAGATCTGTACCTGGCACGTAGGAGACTCTAGACATGTTTGTTGAACGAATGAATGAACCCTGAGGAAACTGAAGCCCGGGGTGGGGGTGGGGGTGCGTGACTCGTCCAAGGTCACTCTGGTGCCGAGTCTCGAACCCAAAACTCCCTGTTTCAGCGCCCTGGCCTTGGGGGGCGATTCATGGCACCTGGGACAGCGTAAGGCTCGGCCCCGCCGTGGAGGAGAGGAGGACTGAGGCCGCCAGAAGCACTGCCGCGGCTCCTCCCAGGCCCGCTGCCCCGCATCCGGCAGGGCCCAGCCACGCACTCACCTCGGCGGCTCCACTACCGGCGCTGAGCCGCCCCCGCCACCGCCGCCGCAGTCCACAGTGACAGCTCCCAGAGCGCCGGCACTTCCGGGGTCAAACGGCGATTCCGCAGGCGCAGACAGGAAGCTTCCGCCCGGCTCCGCCCCCGGCGCCAACTGCCGCCGGGAACGAGGGCCCTGGGCCACGCCCCCAGCCCTAAGACTCCGCCCCCACAAGGAAAGGGGCTGGCCGTAACCACGCCCCCTATCCCCATCTATCTCGGTCCGGCTTCAACGGCGAGGATGGAAAGTGGGCCAAGGGTGGCTTGTGATTCCACCTCTTGGAAAATCCAAGTATAATACACGGCTTCTCAGAATCCCAGGCTTCCATCTCCTTCCTAATCTTCACAGTCATCATTTTACAGATTTAATCCAGAGGAGTAGTTTTAACAAGTCAAAAGCGTAAACGTGATGTTGAGTGAAAGAAAGCAGACAAAGTAATACAGACTGCAATTTTGTTTATAGGAAGTTCTATAAAAGGCAAAACTAATGAGTGATGGTGGGGTTAGGATGGTGGTTATCTCTGTGGCTGGTGAATGAGAGGGGCCACAGTGAGGGTGGGGACATTCCCCGTCTTCATCTTAGAGTAGCTCCAAAGATGTATTCGCTTTACATGTCATCAAACTATACACCTGTGAGTTGTGCACTTTTCTGTACGTTTGCAATATTAAAAAGATTTTGTTTTTTAAATGAAGAAGGAGGCTATGTATAGCTATCTTAAGAGCAGACTGTAATTTTTCCACAGAACGTCTCAAGCGGTGTAGGATTAGTGTTCCCAAGCCTGGCTATGCATCAGAACCGTCACAGAAAGCTAGTTAAAAATACACATCCCTAGGGCCGGCCTGGTGGCCTGGTGGTAGTTAAGCTCGCGCTCCGCTATGCCGCTGCTTGGGCCGCCTGGGGTTCACCAGGTCGGATCCCAGCGCGGACCTAAGCACCACTTATCAAGCCATGCTGTGGTAGGCGTCCCACATGTAAAGCAGAGGAAGATGGGCATGGATGTCAGCTCAGGGTCAACCTTCCTCAGCAAAAAGAGGAGATTTGGAGGCGGATGTTAGCTCAGGGCTAATCTTCCAAATAAATAAATAAATAAACAAACAAAACACATCCCTGGCTTCATCTCAGTGCCTAGCACACAGTAAGGGTTAAAAAACCACAACCATCATTATCATGTCATTATCAAGAGGGTCTTACGGAAGACCCTAATGGAGTACACAACCCAGCCTTGGGAGTCACAAAATAATATCTAGCACCCTGCACCCTCCTAGTGCCAGGCTCTGCTCTTTGCACTGGGGCTACAAGGAAAGACAAGCACAGTGCCTGTCCCCGGGTAGCTTACAAGATAGGGGAAAGCAAGAAAACCAACAGCTATGAGGCAATGTGATAAATGCAGGATGCAAAGGAAGTAGGGAAGATGGGCTCTGAACCAGGAATAGATTGGGAGGGACTGGGTACTCTATTAGTTATGTATTGCTACCTAACAAATTACCACAGACTTTGCTTATAACAACACACGTTTATTATATCACATTTTCTGTGGATCTGGAATCTGGGCATAGCTTAGCTGGCTTCTCTGCATCAAGGTCTCCCACAAGGCTGCAATCAAGGTGTTAGCCAGCACTGGAGTCTCATCTGAAGGCTCAAGTGAAGAAGGATCTGCTTCCAAATTCATGTGGCTGTTGGCCAAATTCAACAGGATTGAATTGGCTGTAGGACTGAGGCCTCAGTTCCCAGCTGGATTCTGGCCAGAGGCTGCTCTCAGTTCCCTGACACATGGGCTTCTCCAATGTGGCAGCCTGCTTCATCAAAGCAGGCAAGCTGAGAAGGCAATAGGGAGAGTTGGCTAATAAGACAGAAGTCACATTCTCATGTATCCTAATCATGAAAGTGACATCATCTCACCTTTGCCATCTTCTTTTTGTTAGAAGCAAGTCACAGATCCTGCCCAGACTCGTGGAGAGGGGATTACACAAGGGTGTGAATACCAGGAGGTGGGAATCATTGGGGGCCTTCTGAAAGTCTGCTTGCCACAGATACTTAGAGGACACACATCAAACAGAGGTCTACAGCAGAGGAAGGAGGGGTGCAAGCCCAACCACGATAGTAATGACTACGTTTGTCAGGTCTTTTCTCCGTTCTAGGCACTGGACTAAGTATTCTACATATATTATTTCCTTGACTCTTTATAGAATTGTAAGAGGTAGAATCTATTTTTATCCTATTTTATAGAGAGGTTTAGAGACGAGACCAGGGTCACAGAGCTTGCATGTAGATGGAGTGGGGATTTGAACCCAGCTCTGTCTGGCTCCAGAGCTTGCTCTCATAATCTCCCTACCAGGGGCCTGTTCAAGCTCCATGATGCAAATTTGGGAGTCTCAAGTCCAGGAAGAATTCTGCGGCCAAATGCTGCAAGCTGTCTCCCAACAGTGGATGCTTCCCTTTATTGCTGTCATTTTTCAAGGATACCTGATCATCCACTGCTATGGAAGGGAGAGAAAAAAATGCCATAAACTCCGTGTTTTTTAACTCTGGCACCACACACAGTAGGCACATGGGAAATGCAATCTGTATCTTGGTGCCTGGTTGAAAGGAAATCATGTGTAGCAGCCTTTGGTACAGAGAAAATTAAAATAGGATTTCTGGCAAAATGGATGAGTTGGTTTCATCTTTCCCTATGAGTATTAATATCACTGAGGTTTTGGAGTTAAATAATGTGACTGTAGAAATACAAAAACTTCCAACAGGACACCTAACTTCTCCAAACGTGTCTCAGTTTCCTCATCCGTTAAAAGGGGTCATTAATACCTACTTCATCATCGTTAGGAGGCTTAATGAGATAATAGAGAAAAGCCATGCACAAAGTAGCTGCTCAAGAAATTTTGGTGGCGAGAAGAAAAGAAGGAAGGGAGGAAGGGAGGGAGGGAAGGAAGAAGGAAGGAGACTCCCTCTCAGTTAGAGTGTTAACCCTTATATTTCTTTCATCTTTGTTTTCTTTCCCTTGCCTGAAGAGATTAATGAGAAATGTGAGCTTCCGAAGGAGCCGTCCTTGTCTGAACAAACATATGTCCAACCAGAATTAAATGAAAAAGCCACTTTTACAGGAGAAGCTTTAAACCATACATTAGTCATACGCAAGTACGGAGGAATTTTGAGGCCTCTATTCTCTAGATTAAAAGAAAAACAACAACAACTAGCTTACTTTAAGAGCAAATATTTGAGTTGGCAAAGGAGGCGAGTGTCTGTGGTGCTCATAACCAGTCAGGTCTAGGGATAACTAGGGAGAAAATCTCTCAGTATTTGGAGCTAGAAAATCAGCATGGAAATATCTGACCCAGATGCTCTGAGTCACCTAAAATGAATCAGTATTACCTTTGTGCTTCAATCCTCCAGCAAGCGTGTGTTTATGAAGCACCCATTGTTGGAGTTAGCTGTTGTGTGGCCTGCCCAGGGTTTATTTCCTCTGTTTTCCCACTAACAGTAACTTGATTACTCCTCAGAGCACCATCCTTCCCACTTTGGTCCACATGAAGATGTGGGACTGACTCCTCACCCAGAGTTGAGGGGTGTGCAGTCGTATTAGTTATCTATTGCTATGCAACAAATCACCGCAAAACTCAGTGGCTTAAAACAGTAATAATCACTTATGGTTTCTATGGGTTAGGAATTCCAAAGTGACTTGGTTGGGTGGTTCTGGTTCAGAGTTTCTCATGAAGATGCAATCCGATGTTAGCCGGCACTGCACTCTTCTAAAGGTTTGATCAGAGCTGAAGAATCCACTTCCAAGGTGGCGTTTTCATATGGCTGGCAAGTTGGTACTGGCTGTTCGCAAGAGTTCCTTTCCACAGGGCTGCTTGAATATCCCCACAACATGGCCCCTGGCTTCCTTCAGAGGGAGCAATCCAGGAGATCAAAGCAGAAGCAGCAATGCCTCTATGACCTAGCTTTGGAAGTCACACACCATCATTTCAGCCATATTTCTATTGGTCACATAGGCTAGACTTGTTTTAATGTGGAAGGGGACTATACAAGGGCATGAATATCAGAAGGCAAGATCATTGGCAGCCATCTTGGACCCTGGCTACCACATCAATCTAAGATGAGCCTGGTCAATTGGCGTATTCCAAACCCCGAGCCACAGTGACTGGCTCAAGAATAGATACATGCTTCAAACTTATCCAATGATACGTAACTCTGGGTTCTTTATTGGAATCAAAGTGAAAGAAAAGCTCTCTTTCTAATGAGATTTCTGGCAGTAAGAATGAACTAAGCTTGGAGCTGCCAGAGGCTACCACCTGGAACTGAAGAATGAAGCCAAGACAAAAGAAAGCAGAGCTGAGAAAAGAAATGAAGAGTAGGGGGAAATGAAAGAGGATGATGACATCCTTTGATCCCTGGATCCAGATGTACCTTAATCCAGATACCCCTAGACTTTTCTCATTCCTGGTTTGACTAAGCTGTTTTGAGTTGGGATTCTATCCTAACACAACTTCCAGATGCCAAGCCCTTCTCATGTCTAGTGGACCAGCCTTTTCTAAAGATTAAGACTGGCACTCACTGGGACAAGAGGGATGGGGTTGCTAACTGTTCAAATTCATGACCGGAAGGAGTTGCTGACGTTGCAAGTCATTACCTACAAATGGGGACATGTCAGTTTGAATCGGCCAGTTATACCTTGGGTATCCACCAATTGGTATTCTTTAATTAAACCAAGGGTTTTCAGGAGAAGTACGTGGCAAAGAAGTGGGAAATGGTTTCGTGGTGGAGTCTGAAGACCTGTGTGTTAGTCCCAGTTATACCCCCTACTCACTGGGGAAGCTTGGACAAGTTGCTCAGCTTTTTCCAAGCCTCCATTTCCTTATCTACATAATGGGAATGGTAATACTTGTTCAACCTGCTATGTCTACTCAGCAAACACTTGTTGAAGATCTACGATATGCCAGGTCCTGTCAATAAAGCAAAAAAAAAAGACTCAGTTCTAAGCTTCAAGGTTTTCACAGTTCCGTCAGAAATATGAATAAAACGTGAATTACCACATGGTTGAGATGTGGTGTGACAGATGTACACATGGGCGTTTTGAGGTCATTGGGGAGAAAGTATCTCAGATGGTGGGATCTGCATGGACTTTCCTGAGGGGATGCTATTTAACCTGACTTTTCAGGAAATGTAGGAACCAGCAGGTTGGAAGAGCATAACAGGCAAAGAGCACAGCTTCGGCAAAGACCCAGAGGTGTAAAAGAGGGTGGACCATTCAGGAAATTGTAAGTAGATGTGTATAGCTTGAATCTCGAGGTTTGAGGGTATCTTGAGGAGGGGCCAGGTTATGAATGGCTTTGTGGATCGTGCGTAGGAGTTTGGACTTCCTCCTCTTGATGGTGGGGAAGGTCCTGGAAACTTTGAACAGAACCAAGGAATTTCAGAAAGCTATTTTGGAAGACGATGCTTGTAGCCATGGGAGTGGGGAGGATGAATAGTAGCAAGAACAGAGGTAGGCCTGTATTGAAGTTAACTGTCACTGTAGAACAAATTACCCTAAAACTTAGTGGCTTACAAAGATATATTATTTCTCATGATTCTGTGAATTGATTAGGCTCACTTCTTCTGCTCTAAGTGGCATCAGCTAGGGTTATCATTTGGTTACATTCAGTTGGGTGTTCAACAGAGGCTACAACATCCCAGACTGCTTCACTCATATGTCTGACTTCCTAGCTGGAGTGGCTGGAATAGCTGGTGGCTTCTTGGGCCTCTCTCGTCACATGGTCTCTCAACTTTCAGTAGGCTAGTCCAGTGGTTCTCATGCAAGGGTGATTTTCTCCCTCAGGGGACACACACAGTGTCTGGAGACACTTTTGGTGTCACAGCTGGAGCATCTAGTGGGTAGAGGCCAGGGATGCTGCTAAACAGCCTACAATGAACCGGATAGCCCACTACCATAAAGAATTATCTGGCCCCAGATGTCAATAGTGCCGAAGCTGAGAAACCTTGGTCTTAGTTCAAGCTTTTTTATGTGGTGGCTGGGCTCCAAGAGGGTAAAAGTGGAAGCTGCCAGATCTTTTGAGGTCTAGGCTCTGGAACTCATATGTCACTTCCTCCACATTCTATTGGCCAAAGCAAGTTACAAGGCCTGATTCAAAGGGAGAGGAATTAGCAGCCCTCCTCACCCAACCATGGGCAACCACTAATCTGCTTTCTGTCTCTATAGATTTTGGTAGCCATTTTTTACAAGCAGTCTACCACAGCGAGGGAAACTACGCAGTGAGAGAGAATCATGTGAGAGAGAATAATGATTTGAGCTCAGGCAGCGGCAGAGTATCCTCATGAGAAAATGAAATAAGGCTAGTGAAATCTCTTTGCGAAGTGTTACATAAATATACTAATTTCATAATCCACGCTGTCCCCAGCCAAGAACTGCTGTCCCCAGCAGCTTTCTGTTAAGCTGGGTTTTCTCTCGATAGGCCTTCACTCTTGTCTGTCCAATCCCCCTGCCCTCTGTTGAGTTCATCAAAGCTTCTGCTGACTCAGGAAGAATCTAGAGAATGATCAGGACAGTGAAAGTCTCAAATCATCCCCCAGGGCCCCTAATAACAAAACATCTGCTTGTCATTCTCTCCTACCCCTCTGGGTTTTAGTGAGAAAACAGCATTAAATGATGATAATGATAAACAACTTAGAAACTAAGCCTCCTGGTTTCCAAGAAGGGAGGCTTAATTTGAAGGCAGCTAATTATGCACTGAGGATAATTTACAAATAGTGGTTGTCTTGCCTTCTGTCACCGGTCTGTGAACAATAGTCAGAAAGATGGAAAAAAATGTCCAAGTTAAGAAAACATTTTAGAAACCAGAGGGCAGAGAATTCCCAAGTCAAAGAAAGAATCTTATCAAACACGTTATTCAAACCTCTCATTTTACAGATGAGGAAACTGAGGCCCAGAGAGGGGACAGGACTTGCCCAGAGTCGCCCAGCAGCCGGTGGGTGGCAGAACGGGCACTGGGACTGAAGTCTCCGGGCTGGCTCCAGTCTAAAGCCTCGCCCAGGGAGATGAAAGGGTAGCTCTGTCTGCCCCATGCAGCCCAGAGACTCTGCACTCAGACCACCCATCAAAGTGGCAATTGGCACGTCCAGGCCTCTCCATAATCATCAGTGTGGGACAATGGAGCCACAGAACCAGGAGGTAGAAATAATTCCTCAAAGGCTGGGACATGGTTTAAATTGCAGAAGGTCTGGGGCAAGGGGATCTTTGATTTACTTCGAGATTAAACATATTTTATTTGGTAGTATCTTGTGCTTTTCATGTAGGATCTGAGAGGAAGGGCTTTCAAAAGATACCACCAGCTACTCTGGTGATGGGAAAGGTTGGTACTTGATGTTTTTAACCATTAAACCTGGGGTTTCAATGCAATGGAATATTGCCAGCTCTTTAGCCTTCCTTGGGAGAGCATGAAAAGAAGATACGCCTTGACCATCATGAAAAGAGGGGAAATCCAGCCTTATGTTCCTGGGCCACACAGTCCCCACGGGAATCCAGAAGGTAGCCACTCTGACCTTCTACTTTCTTAAGTGCTTGGCCATTGAGTCAGTTTTGACTCCTAGCAACCCTGTGTATAGCAGAGTGGAACCCTGCTCAGTCTTTTTGCACCATCCTCTCACCTTCTGGTGCTATATTCGACAATGTTTTGCCGCTATTTATAGGTTTTCATGGGCAATTTTTTCAGAAGGGGGTGGCCAGGTCCTATTCCTAGAAGCTCCACTGAAACCTGTCCACCATGGGTGACCCTGCTGGTATTTGAAATCCCAGTGGCATAGCTTTCAGCATCACATCAACACGCAGTGGCCACAGTATGACAACCGATAGACAGGTGGAGTGAAACAAACCCAGGATGCAGTGGGGAGAGCGCTGAATCTTAACCACTAGACCACCAGGGTTAGCTTCTTAGCTTGTACTTGGCACCTAACAGGGTGCAATAAATATTTGCTGAATGAATGATTGAATCAAAGCGCCGAGATAATCTAGATCAACTCTTCCAATTTCAAGTAAAGAAAATGTGGCCCAGAGATGGGTAATGACTTGCCCAGGGTCACACAGTAGATATGCAATAGATGATTTTTCACTTCCTTAAAGTGGCCCCAGGGACAGGGTACTTTCGTGGAAGAGCAAGTGTGAGGGACTGAGCTGTTTTCCATGCCCTGAACAATTGTATTCTCTCTCCTTAAGAGAAGACTCTCCACAAGGCAAGAATTCTAAAGACAAGTCCATGAAGGGGCTTCCAGGATCTTTACACCCCCTGAACTGTAGACAGATGTATTGGGGAAAATGTTTCAATAGCGAGGCTGCAAGGCATTCATTTGATCCTCAAAGGAGCAAGATCCCCAAAATGCTAAGAACCACTCACACCAGCTCTCTGCTAAACCTTTTCTTGCCTTCTAGCTAGAAAAGCCATTCCACGGCCCAAGAGTCTCTGGTGGCAGAAGTATGGCTTAGTGTGAGGCTATGGGGCCAGCAGTGGTCAGGGCTATGTGGCAAACACACGGGATCAGAGAGAAACACATTTTCAGCTTCAGTTGGATGGGGATATGAGGGAAAGCCTCCTATAGTAGGTGTCAATTAAGCTGGACTGTAATGAACTATGAAAATTCAAGACGCTGAAAGTGATGTGAGGAGGGGGATAGGGTCCCAGATTTCCTTCTGGCAGCTCCGATGTCGTCACCAACTCCCTGTGAACAAAAGGAGGGCTTGTTTAAACTGTCTAGTATTGAAGTCATTTTGGTCCAGACACCAGCCTGGCTGGAGAGTCTCTTTTTTCCTCTCCCTTTAGAAGGCAGCATGGGCTGTTTTTGTGATGCCAACCATTGCTGGCGGCCCTTTGTCCCTTCTGTTGAATTATTCATCCTGCGAGATGAATTATTAATTTCCAATTTTGTACAGCAAATGCCAGGCAAACAGGTAGAAATGTAGTTGGGACCCTGGGCATGGAGCCACAGACCTCCCCAGGTCTCCTGAAACACAGGACACCAGGGCCAAGAAATTATGCAGGAATCTGCAAGGGACTCACCCTGGATGCACTTGACTGAGGGCAAAGTTGGCAGAAGATCATGGTGCCCCTGAAGTGACTGGGCTCCATTCTCCTCCGTCTCTCAGGCCCCTTGCTTTTCTGTGTCTTAGCTGTGGCCCTCCGGATTGGCTCCAGTGCTGGACTGCATTTTGCACGTCCAGAGTGGGCTCAGCTATGTTCAGCAGAGTGACTTGAGTTTGATTCTAAGCCTAGAATCCAAGTGGCCCTGGGTTAGTGAAGTGGGGTTTCTCAACCTCAGCACTACTGACATTTTGGCCCAGATAATTCTATGTTGGGACTGTTCTGTGCATTGTAGGATGTTGAGCAGCATTCTTGGCCTTTACCCACTAGATGCCAGTATCACGCCTCCCCCTCCCCTAAGTTGTGGCAACCAAAAATGTTGCTAGACATTGTCAAGTATCTCCTGGGGGGCAAAATTGCTCCACCTCGACAGTTGATGGGTTGGTGCTTTCACTTCTTTGAGTCTTTTTTTTCCCTCATCTGTTAAGTGGGGATCAGAGGAGTATTTACTGGGGTGAGATGGAGATCAAATGAGATCATGGATTTCAAGTCTCAGCTTGTTCAGAGTGTCTCTACCCTGGGACTTTTCTGTTATATGAACTGATGGTTCTCTTTTATGCTTAAGTCCAGGTCTCCGTTAGGACAGTGTTCAGCTGCAGGTAACAGAACATCCACCTTAAACTGACTTGAACAGTGAAGAGGAGTGACTGATTCACGTAACTGAAGATGCAGAAGTAGGTTGAGCTTCAGGTTTGGTTGATTCAACAACTTACCTGTGTCCTCATCCTCAGGGACCAGTCCTTTGTGTCTTTTGCCTCTGCCATATACAGTGAGGGCTTCTACTGAGATTGGTTCACCTTAGGGTCCTAGGATGACCTCCAGCTGCAATTAGCACTATGGGCCTCCTTATTCACTTCAGTGTCAGAAAGAACACATCTGTTCCTGCATTCCAAGCCAGATTCCTGAGTGTCAGCCTGACTGGGCCACTTAGGTCACAAGCCCACTCTGAAATTAGCATCTACATCCAGTGAAATAAGCGTGCTGGTTGGTTTAAGCCCATGAAGTCCCCACTCCTGGAACTTGGGATGGAATCACTTTTCCCAGTATATGGCTGTCTAGCAATCCAAATGAAGATCTAAGCAGCAATAGGATTCAGTGACCCTTCCAGAACCAATCATTCCAGTGAAGGGGAGGAACAGATTATATTGATTGGCTGGACCTGGGATTTGACCAACCCTTGGAGTTGAAGGCATATGGAAGTGGGGAGCTCAGCCTCACCCAACCATAAAGACTGAAAGTGGGGGAGGCTTGGTTTCCCAATCCCAAAATAGGGATGCTGGTAGGAGAAAAGGGTAGAAAGGGATGCTGGGCAGACAAGAATGAAAAATATCCATTGTATGAGGTCAAGAGAAGGCCGTGGCAGGGGCAGGGGCAGGAGCATGTTAGTATATCTGTAGAGCTAGTGGATCAGACATCTCTGTGTACCATTTCAGGTACTCTTGGGCTCACCTTTTATTCCAGCCAGTGATAAATGCTCTCCAGTGCAACTTGACAATGCCTCACCTCTCTCATTTTATGCCATCAGGAGTAGGGTAACCGTCAGGCTCAGTACTCATCATGTGTAACGAAGTATGGGACGTTAATGCCCCATGAGGCAACCAATTTGACCAACAGGAATGGGAGCTAATGGCTAAGTGCTACCCAATTTATTCCTCAGAGTAGATGCTTCCAAGATATATTTCCTATGTATATTTCTCAGAATCACCTCAGAAGATTCTGAGGGATTGAGTCACTGGTCACCCATATCAGGGCCACTCATGGCCCATCTCCTCCTGGCTCTTGCTCCTTGTCTGTCCTTCACTCCTGCTCCCTGGGGGCACTTCCTAAATAAACTATCCACACAAAAGCCTTTATCTCAGACTCTACTTTTGGGGAGAACCCAAGATAATCAAAGATTTTAGCTAGTCTAAGATTTAGATGTAAGTCTTTATTCTTTTTTAGATAACATGTGAAAATAAACAAAAGTAAGTTTTGTGCCTTTAAATTGGCCTCCTGCCTGCTGATCAGGGCCCTGCTCAGAGGACACTGCACTCAGGGGCTGAAAGTCAAGACTCTTGAAACCCACTGAGTCCCAGACCTTTCCTGGCAGGAGGCAGCAGCCTGCCAGCTGCTGTGCCCTGGATAGGCAGGAGCGTCCCAAGATGAATTGCCACTGAGAGAAGCTGTTGGGGGCTGACTGCAGGCCTTGAGAACTTTATCAAGATGTCATCAGCTAAACCGGGAAAGCTGCCCCGCCACCAGCCGCGCCCCTCTGATTCTGACTGACGTGTCAGGACACTGACATGTCCCCAGCTCCACTCGGGCATCAAGTGTTCACTTCAGATGGCCTGCTGGTGACAAGGCACAAACCAGCCTGGAGATAGTGAGAGAGGCCTGGAGAATGGACTGCTCCTTTTCTCAAGCAGCCTTGATTCTCCTGCTGGCTACAGACATATATCACAATACACCTCTACTTCCTGCACCCTGGGCTTGGTTTCCTCTACCAATGCCCACTGACAATCCTTGACCCTGTTTGGGGATGAATGCCTCATTTTCTCAACCCTCTGGCCCGTGCCCATATACCTGCTGTGCCCACCTCCTGGTAGGGCCCCTGGCCACCTCTCCTGGGCTCAAGACTTGCTCCTTGCTGCCAATGAGGCCAGCAGGCCCAATACTTCTTGCCTTTTGACAATCCTCTAGCTCCCCAACAGAAAACCACAGCAGTGCCAGCGGGGCATGAAGGCAGCCCAGTTTATACATATTTGGTACTATCTCAGTTTGTGGTCAGACATACCAGAGAAATTTGGGACAGGATTGCTTTGTGACTAATTAGCCCCAATCTTACTGTGTCATTCCTCGGCTTCATATTTTTCAGTGGCTCCTTATGGCAGTTCAAGGGCTTGTGTGGGGCATTCAAGCCTCTTCAATCTCTTCTTTCGTCCCACAGTCTCCCACCATTGAGCTTACTGTAGTTCTGTGACCATCCCACACCCCCTCTAGTTCCCATGTCTATGCCCCACTGCACAGAATGTACTTTCCACTCCTATTCCCCTATTGTTTTGCTTACTTTGAGTCATTTTTCAGGTCTCAGCTGAGTGCCACCTCCTCCAGGAAGCCTTCTTTACCTTCCCAAGCTAGTGAAGTTGCTCCTGTAAGCTCCCAAGTTGCCTAAAATAAACCTTAGCACATTGGCACATTGCCTGGTACCCCTCTGTTTATGTGTTTGTCCTCTGCAGCAAGTGATAAATTCCTAGACATTCAGGTACCATTCCTATCCCATCCATCATTACCTCAGGGCCAAGCACTGTGCCTGGCACAGAGAAGGTGTTCAGTAAGTATTTGTTGAATAAATATTAGGAGACTTCAAAGTGTCTAAAAATTTGAGTTGAGAGTTTATTTAGAGGAAATGAAATCTCGGGTTTTATATAATATCTGAAAGTAGAAAAATAATTCATGTGTTAGTATGGGGTATTAATGATTTTATCAAGTTATTTTAATATATCAAGTCTATATTTGTATAGACAAATATTTTAAAACTCATATAGCCACAAATTGTTTAAAAAGCTGTTAAAAACAAAGAAAATAAATATGAAACAACCTAACAACATAAGCATTGTGCATTTTCCTCCAGTTTTTGCCTTTGGGCTTTCCCCAGTTACAGCGTGTGCTATTTCTAACCTTTCGCTTAGCGTTACAGCATCAATATTTTTTCGTCTTGGAATCTCTGCCTTTGGAGCTAAAAGGAACTTTAGAAATGGTCTCCATCTGCTTCATTTCCAGAGAAAGGAACTGAGGCCCAGAGTGGTGACTGGCTCAAAGTCACCCAACAAAATGACAACTCTAGTTTCTAAACTTCCTGATACGTGATGTCACCGTCCTGTCCCACAGCTTTTGAGATTTCCTTAGACACTTTCTCCAGTTTTGGATCTGAACAGGAAAACACTTTGAAATGAGGATTCTGAAGCACAGATGGATCATAATTGGACTTGCATGCAATTTATTTCTAGAGTTTAACAACATATAAAATTTTATACTTCCACTGGAACTCTCATACACTGATGGTGGGAGGGTAAATTAAAATGGTACAACCACTTTGGAAAACCACTTAGGGAGTATCTCCCAAAAGCTGAACATCCACTTACCCTATAACCAGAAATTCCTCTTCTACATATACTCATCAGAAATGAACATTTATGTCCACCAAATGATGTGTACAAGAAGGTTAATAGCAGCCTTATTCATAGTAGCCAAAAACTGAACACAACCCAAATGTCCATCCACAGTAGGATGGAGAATAATTGTAGTATATTCAATAAAATACTACACAACAATGAGAAACAATGAATCTCCATACAGGTCAAATCGTCAATGAATCTCATGAACTTAATGTTAAGCGTAAGAAGCCAGATATAAAAGAGAATATACTGTATGATTCTCTTTACATGAACTTTTACATGAAGTTCAGAATAGGACAAACCAATATATGGTGACAAAAAAGTGGTTATGTGGGGAGGGGTGTCGATTTATAGGGGGCATGGGGGAGCCTTGGGGGCTGATAACATTCTGTGGCTTGATGGAGATTTGTCTACACAGGTATTTACGTACATAACATTTCATCAGGCTGTACACTTAAGATTTGTGTACTTTACGTGTGAAATAGAAGTTTAAAAATATATTATATCCCCCAGACTGGTGCAATCTGAGTAAAGTCTGTAGTCTTGTTAATTTCCTGGTTTCGAAAATGCTCTGTAGTTATATGAGGTGTTACCATTGGGGAAGTTGGGTGATGGGTACAAAGAACCTCTCTGTACTATTTTCGCAACTTCTTGGGAGTCTATAATTATTTCAAAATATGAAGTTAAAAAAAAAATCTTCTGCTCCCTACTCTTCATTACAAAATCAGGCGGTTTAAACATATTACTTTTTCAATCACACTCCTCTCTACTTTCAGCCAAATTTATGGATCAAATAAATTTATTTTCTTTTCTTAGTGGTTTTAGGCTCTCCCTTTCTTTCTTCCTTCCTTCTTTTCCTTCCTTCTCTTGAGTATCACTGAATCTGGCCTGTTCCTCTTTTCTGCCTCACTGGATCACCTCACCTCAGTGAATGCCTGCTCTGAGAGGGCATCTTCACAAGATCTTACTACTCATACCTTGGTGAATCCAAGTTCTGGGAAGCCCAGAATTAATTTTACTCTCCTCCCTGCTCCAATGTCTGGTGACCTATGGCCAGGCCTCTAATTTGTAAGTCTGGGTTTACCTGTTTGGAAAATGGGTTGAATAATAGATGCCTCCCTCACCAGGGTGTTGAACTTTAATTACTGTTTGCAACATTGCTTAAGATGTTGAGATGAAAGGCAGTTTTAAAAGTTCATGTTATTGACATTAGTAATAAAGCTGAGGAATTTGTTTGTGAGTTTGCAGGGTTGTCGTAACCGAGAAAAGGGGAAAAAAACGTTGATTTTATGTGGAAAACCTTGCCTAAAAAACAGCCACAGATCCTGGTTGGTATAAATAGCAAGAACATGTTGTACCTCAAAGGACTTTGCAAATTTCACATTCTTCCATGCCCCTGAAAAGATAGAATCCACACTTCCAAAATTGAAAACAAGTTACCTGGGGTTTTAAGGCAGGAAATTCAGAGGGTAGTTTTTGGCTGAGACCATTCTCAGGTCTCTGCGTAATTTACAAGAAAAACCCAGTGAAAGCACAGCGTTCTTTATTTTTATTGTCAACACTTTGCTTTTTCTTTTGGAGTTCTGATCACATTTCTACCAATATAGCAGCTAAAAAGGACTTTCAGAAAACCACCATTTTTGTGAGCACTTTATAAGGGAAGGTTAGGATAAAATAAAAGGCTAAACCTCAGTCCATGCCCTCAGAGCATTTACCACCAAGCCAGAAGATAAATAGGAGCCAGTGGCCTATATTTAGAATTTATTTCATGGTGCCCTGTTATTAATAATAACTGCCCCCTTTGGAGTGTCCAAAGCCCTTTGAAATGCATTACTTCATTTGATCCACCGGCAATGCTGGAATTACAAGCTCTGATTTGAGGGTGAGGAAGCTTAGACACAAGTGACTTTCCTAAGGCCACACAGCCTGCAAGTGATGGTGTTGGAGCTTAAACTTAGTTTTGGGAATTGGAATGGTCTAGAGGAATCTAGTGGAAGGATCTAGTGTTCTTTCCACTTTACTTCATGCCTGGCAGCTACTCAGAGAGCCAGCCTTCGCTTTTTGGTCCAGGTTCAAGGCAAGCCTTGGCCAAAGACTGATGCTACATGGCATCTAATCAGAGAGGAGGAGTACAGTAGAGGTTAAGGGTGTGGGTCTTGGACTCAGAGGCTCTGGTTTTGTTCCTGCCTCTTAATTACTATGTGACTGGAACAAATGACTTCATTTTGATGAACCTCAGTTTCCTCATCTATCAAATGGAGAAATAGTAAGACTGTTTCCTCCTTCACTATGTTCTAGTAAAAGAGATAATCTACAGAGAGCACTTAGCCTAGCGCCTGACATATTTGGTTTTGTTAAAGGTCATCAGGTGAGACCTTAGTAGGCAAATGCATGGTAAATGCACCTTCATCCCTGAAAGGAACCATCTTGGGCCAAGAACTCAAAGAAATTAAAATTTGTTTTGTTTTGTTTTGAGATAATTATAGATTTACATGCAGTTGCAAGAAATAATACCAACAAAGATCCCCTATGCCCTTCACCCACTTCCCCCAATAGTAACATTTTGTTACTATTGTATAACTATAGTACAATAGCACAACTAGGAAATTGATGATACAATCCACTCACCTTATTCAGATTTCACCATTTTCACACGCATTCATTTATGTGTGTATGTGTTTAGTTCTATGCAATTTTATCGTATGTGTAGATTTGTTTGACCACCAGCACAGTCAAGATATTGAATAGTTCTGTTTCAAGGATCCCTTGTGTGGCACTTTTATAGTCATAGCTTCTCCATTCCTCCTCATTTCCCTAACCCCTGGCAACCGCTAATCTAGTCTCCATTTCTATAATTTTGTCATTTCAGGAATGTTATATATACAGAATCATATTGCATGTAGCTTTTTGAGGTTAACTTTTTTTACTCAGCATCATTCCCTTGAGATCCCATGAAGCTGTTGCAGGTGTCAATAGTTCCTCCCTTTTTATTGCTGAGTAGTATTCCATGGTATGGATGTACCACAGTTTGTTTTACATTTATCCATAGAAGGACATTTGTGGAAACACAGCATTATTTCCAGTCTGGGGCTATCATGAATAAACCTGCTATGAACAATCACGTATAGGTTTTTGTGTGAACATAACCTTTCATTTCTCTGTAATAAATGCCCAAGTGTGCAATTGCTGGGTATTGGTAAGTGTATGTTTAGTTTTATAAGAAACTTCCACATTTTTTTCAGAGTGACTCTGCCATTTTATATTCCTACCAGCAATGTATAACTGATCCAGTATCTCTGCATCCTTACCAGCATTTGGCGTTATCGCTACTTTTTGTTTTAGCCATCCTGATAGGTTTGTAGTTATATCTCACTGTGGTTTCAATTTGCATTTCCCTAATAACTAATGATGTTGAATGTCTTTTCATGGGCTTATTTGCTATCTGTATACTCTTTTCAGTGAAATGCCTGTTCACATCTTTAGCTCAGTTTGTAATTGGATGGTTTGATTTTTACTATTGAGTTTTAGGAGTTCTTTGTCAGATATGTAGTTTACAAATATTTTCTCTCAGTCTGTAGCATGTCTTTTCATCTTTTTCACAGGATCTTTCAGAGAGCAGATGTTTTTAGTTTTTGTGTGGTCCAACTTACCAACTTTTCCTTTCAGGGGTTATGCTTTTGGTCTCAAGTCTAAAAACTTCTTGCCCAGCCCTACATCTCAAAGATCTTCTATTTTTCTCTTAAAGTTTTGTGTTTTACACTTGTCCTTGATCCATTTTGCATTAATTTTTGTATATAGTGTGTGGTTTAGGTTAGTGTTCATTTTCTTGCCTTTGGATGTCCAATTGCTCCAGCATCATTTGTTAAAAGGCTATTTTTCCTCTATTGAATTGCTTTTACATCTTTGTCAAAAATAAATTGGGTGTATTTGTGTGAGTCTATCTCTGGGTCAAGAACCCAAAGGAATTTTGACTCAAATATTTAACTTGGGTGAACAAAACACAAGAAACCAGTCCATACAAAGACTGAATGAAGACTAACCTGTGAAGCATTTATCAAACAACCTAATGCTTTATGTAATTAAGTGTGAAACTGTAAGAAATTGACTGGTGAGTACCCTGATCTTTCAAACACAGGCTCGTGGAAGAGGTGTAAAGCAGCAGGGTATATTGAAACAGGCACTGACTTTGGGGCTGGAGAGATCTGCAATTAGACTGTGATTCCATCATTTATCACTAAGAGACATTGGATAGGTAAATGAGTTAACTCTCCTCCCAGAGCCTCGCCTTTTCCATTGTTCATGAAGATCATTATTACCTGCCTCACAGAACTAGTTTCTAGACCAATGAAATGGGGGCCTGGAAAATGGCTAAGAGTGAACTTGGTCCACAGTAGCTACAGCAGGGAAAAATCTAAGGGATGCTTTGGAGGTTTTACCGTGTATTCTCTATCAGCCTCCTCCTAAGCATCCAAAGCAAACGTCCACTCTAAGTAAAAAGTGTGAATGCTATGCAAATGTGCCTTACAAATGCAGCTTTGATACCTTTCCTAGTCTCTTCCTTCAACCAAGCTACTGCTCTTGAACTCTTCTCTTACAGAAATTGCAGAGAGGGAGCCAGCCCTGTGGCCAAGCAGTTAAGTTCACATGCTGCGCTTCGGTGGCCCAGGGTTTCGCCAGTTTGAATCCTGTGTGCGGACATGGCACAGCTCATCAGGCCATGCTGAAGCGGCGTCCCACATGCCCCAACTAGAAGGACTCACAACTAAAAATGTACACAACTATGTACCGGGGGGCTTTGGGGAGAAAAAGGAAAAATAAAATCTTTAAAAAAAGAAAAAAAGAAATTGCAGAGATGCTACTGGTCTACAATATATGTTGGGCCTCTTTTCTCTTGAGCCTCGGAACTTGGTGGGTTTGTCCTCAGGACCAGCATTCAAGGGTCCTCATTTCAACTTCATGTGGCCACTGACTCACCTTGCAAATGTTCAAGTTTTTCTCTCTCTGGGCATCAGCTTTTCTGTAGAAAGAAGAAGAAACTTGGTATTCACCTCTTAGGGTGGCTTAGGAGGACCAACAAATAACAAAATGCAGAATACCTGGCAGATTTCCTTATACTTTACATGTGTTAAGCACTGTTGAGCAGGGGTGAGTCAACTATGGCTCAGGCCCAAATCCCGCCCCTCACCTCCCAGATTGGTTTCGTATGGCCTGAGAGGTAAGAATGGTCTTTACCATTTTTAAAGGGTAAAAGAAAGAAAGAAAGAAAGGAAAGAAGGAAGGAAAAAAGAAAGAGAATAGGCCACAGAGATGTATGTGTCTCACAAAGCCTAAAATATTTACTATCTTGCCCTTTATAGAAAAACTTTGCTGGCCTCTGTTGTAGAAGATAAAACTGTAGGACCCTGAGCAAGTCCCCTGAGCAAGTCACCCAGCTTCTCTGAGCCTTGTTGGTGGAAAGCAAAGACTCATTTCCAGCTACATCTTTGATACCCTGTCTTCTGCCTTTAGAGTCACATTTCCCACAGAGGCGTTCATTGAAATCCTTCATACCACTGGGCTGGGGTTAGAGGATGCTGGGGCTTTATTTTTTCTCTCTGGTTGGATATAATTCTGTAATTTCCCAGAAGGACAGAGGCCTCCATATTACACTGGCTGCTCTTTTTGCCATGTATGCCCTGATGAAGGAGGATGGAGTGGGTCAGCTTCTAGAAGACCCAACCTTAAAAAGTCAAGAATGTAGGACTCAGGGAGATAGATGGAATATGTCCAATAAAAGGATCTGTCAACATCCAGAGACTTGCCGGAACAGGGTTGATTATTTCCTAGAGGTGCTGATGAAGGAATTCGTAATATTAAAAGAATGCAACCATTATGGAATCCAGCCTACACTCTATGATTAACACAGCATTAAATCATAGAATTTCAGCAAGATTCTAGTCTTGGAATGGTAAGCCTGCCTCACAGAAAGATCCCTAAATAAACCAATACTTGCTCCCCTTGGTTGGTTCAGTGAATAAGTCGGCTCTCTTTTGCCTCTGGGTCTTTGCATGTGCTGCTCCCTCTCTCTGAGTGACCCTTTCTCTTGGCTTTTGCCTGATTAATTCCTACATTTCCTTCTGGTCTCTGCATCAACGTTACCTGGATGCCCGTAAACGTGGGGTAGGTTCCCTATATGACTGCTGCCGTAAATCCTGTAACTTCTCCATCAGGGCACTTACCTGGCCTTCTATTAACTTTGTCTTGCCAACTGGACTGTAGATCCCAGGAGGTCAGGGACTGGTTTTGTCTTGTTCATAGTTGCATCTCCAGAGCTTGGCATGGTGCTAGACAAAGTGGGTACTCAGCGAACATTTGCAACAATCAAAGAGATTGAGTGTATACTTCTCGGTTCTCAGACACATTGGGGAAACTGAAGCAGCTTGGCAGACTCTGCAGAGGTGCAGCAGAGCTGGGAATGGAACGGAGATCCTCTGACACTTTGTATGGGACTCTTTCCTACCCCTTGACCACTTCTTTTTGGATTTGGTGAGGAAGATTGTCCCTGAGCTAACATCTGTGCCAATCTTCCTCTATTTTGTATGTGGGATGCCACAGCATGGCTTGATGAGCTGTGTGTAGGTCTTCACCCAGGGTCTGAACCCGCGAACCCTGGGCTGCTGAAGAGGAGCGCACAAACTTAACCACTATGTCACCAGCCATACCCCCTTGACTACTTCTTAAATAACTTAATTCCTCTCCAGCAGAACTTCTACAGCCTTTTTCTAGTCTTTCTTGTCATCACTGCAGAGGTTAAGACTGTTTCAGAGAATTGTTTTATAACAAATGGGATCTCAGGGTACAGGAAAATTTATCTAACTCTTGGGGGTAGTAGAAATGTGTATCTTTGGATCTTGGATTTAAATGAGCCAGCAAATCCCTGCTAATTCTCTTCCCTTGCTGGGTCCCGTCTGCTTCATATTCAGCAAAGGAGAAAGCCAGCCTGTGTCTCCCATGATTTATGCCCTGCTGTTTGCTCTTTTCCTCTCGAACATTAAACACCCTGAGCAGAGGGGGAAGAAGAGGTAATCTCAGGATGCCTGGCTGCCAGATGGGTGTCTGGGGCAGGCTCTCTGCTCTTGTGGGAAACAGGAGGAGGTTGAAATGCAAAAAAAAAGAAAAAAGAAAAAGATCCATGGGGCTTCCACATACAAGGAACAAGGGAGTCTCTGTTTGCTTCGACCTCTGCAAAAACCATTGGCCTCTGAGTGAGAGACCTGGATGCTTGATTTACTTGTTTACTGAGTGCCTTTGGGCAAGACTCTCCTCTCGCTGGGTCTCAGTTTCCCCAGCTGTCAAAGGAGGATCTGGATGGCTTGAGATCTCCACAGCCTCAGGGATATGGAGCTAGTTGGTGCAGGAGTCTCACATGGAGAGAGTAGTGCAGTGGACTCCAGCTCCACCTCCCACTGGCTGTGCGGCTCTGGGCAAGCTCCTTATCTCTCAGAGCCTCACCTGTGTGATGGGGTTAATCACTTGTACCTTCCCCATTGGGTTGCTGGGAGCCAAATTGCCCAGTGGTACTGGCACAGAGCCAGCACTTAATAAGAGTCAGCTATATTGTAGTGGTTGTTCCTGAAGTGGTCCCCAACTGTGGCCCTGATGTCCCTCTACCTGAGTTCCCTGCCTGGGACCTGTGTGGTGGGGGCATGGCGTCCCTGTGAACATTTGGAAACTCTGGAGAGAAGGGAGGAGGAGCTATTTTCAGTGGATTCTGGTTCTATTTGTGGCTGTGATTTGGCCCAGGCTGCAGGGAAGCTTTGGGAAAAGCAAGCTGGGCGCTGAGTCTGGTGTGTTGTCTTACACTGGAGAGGGTAGAGAGAGGAGAGGGAGGAGACAGGAAGGGGAAATGAAGAGGAGAAGGGAAGGTTCTCTTCCTCTCCCGTGGTCCCCGACTCCAACCCCTTTATATCCTCTTCTTGCCAGTTTCATCTCTTCTGCCTTTCCTTGCAGAATTTAGAGGGGGGTGCAACTGACCTTTCAAAGGTCACTTTGGTTAAGAACACGAAGCCATCCATCAATCCCGTTAACACGGTGTTCCCAACCAACAGCATTGATTTTCTCAAACTGAAGCGGGATTTGTACTCCCAGCAGAATTGTTGGGTATTTGTTAAGGCGTGAGTGGTGTCTAGACTGCCAAACACCGAAGCCATTTGTCAAAGTGTAGAGGAAGCGCTCTCATCTCCCCACTGGACCCTGGGGCAGTACCTGTTGACAACCCCCCTCCACACCATGTGACCAAGCAAGTTGTTTAACTTCCTAACCTCTCTGGGCCTCAGTTTCCTCATTTATGAAATTAGGGGGCGGGGCATGCCAGGGAGACACATTTAGAGTTCTTAAGTCCTTTCCAGCTGCCATTCTGTGATTCTTTGATGCAATAATCAAACAAGGTGAGGCTGGATCCTTTAATCAGAGGATGGTTCTAGGACTGGGAGGCTTCAGAGACAGGATGACATCCTGCCTTTTCCTTTTCTGGATGAGAAAACTGAGGCCCTGAAGGTGGAGTCAGGTCAGACAGTGAGTCAGTGGCTCAGCTGGGTCAGGAATCCAGGCCTCCTACCTCCTATTGCAGCACGTCTTCCCTGTCACTGGACTGCCGGGTACCTCTCCCTGGGAGGAGGATGGGAAGCACCTCTACTGAGCACTACTGTGCTAACTCTTCTAACCCCCATAAGATTCCATTTTCCAAATGAAGTCACTCACACAGAAAGGTATGGTGGCAGGTCTATCTGATTCAAAAACTCAATCACTATTTGAGTGTTTCCCAAAGTCCAATCATTTGGGTACTATCCTCATGAATTTTTGACACAAGCAGCTTTATACTAATATTTACTTCATATTTTTCTTTAAATCAATTCATCATTTTATATAAATAAATTTAGCCTCACCCTAAGCAAAGATATCTGTGATACTGAGTTTGATTTGTTATATTTATCCAAATATATACTAAACATAACTATTTAAATAAAAAAAAATCCGTGTGCTGACTAAAAATGCCTTTGTGGTTGAGAAACTCCAATGAATACTCTACCAGTGGTTCTCAAACTTGGTTTCTTTAAAATTATTGAGTACCCTAAAGAGCTTTTATTTATGTAGGTTATATTAATTGATATTTACTTTGTTAGGAATTAAAACTCACAAAATATTAAATTGTTTATTAATTTTCAATTTATTAATTTTATTATATATAAGATATAATATAATAATTAAATTAGGGGCCTGCCCGGTGGCAGTTAAGTGCACACGTTCTGCTTCGGCAGCCCGGGTTTGCGGGTTTGGATCCCAGGTGCGGACATGGCACTGCGTGGCAAGCCATGCTGTGGTAGACGTCCCACATATAAAGTAGAAGAAGATGGGCACGGATATTAGCTCAGGGCCAGTCTTCCTCAGAAAAAAGAGGAAGATTGACAGATGCTAACTCAGGGCTAATCTTCCTCAAAAAAAAAAAGAAAGTTTCAGTTGAAATACATGAAGACAATCCAGCCTCACACAATTCAGATAACTGTGGATTTTTTTTGATACTACTCTAAAACTTGACAAGTGGTAGTTTCTTAAAATTTAGTTGCATAAATTCATATGAATGAATTTTTTGTACTTACACTAAAATCCGTTGGTTTATCCTGCACTTTGAATGGATCTTTTATTTGTTCACTGGGTTATGCAGCTCTTCCAAATGCTGGCATATTTCATTCTAACAATAGCAAAAATTCACTTTTGTTAATATTACTACCCACATTAGCAGAAAAGACATTAGGGATTGGGAAGCTGTCAAGTTCACGGTGGGACATTCAAGTATTCCAAAATTCCAATTAAGCTTGAATTTTACCATAGGCAACAAATACTATGAACTGTTTTACTTGATGTGACAGACCGATTTCATACATTTTTGAGAAAATGTCTGCCAAATACCAAAGTCTGAATAACTGTAGTTTGCATGTTGACCATTCTATCAAGTAAAGTAAAAAGTTTTTTTTAACCTTTTTTTCTCCTAAAAAATGAGGCTAGTTCAGCTTGCAACTCAAACAATCGCACAAGCATTTTTCTTTGAGACAATCATCCGACTTCTGCACATAGCAAAAGTGCTTTATGTGTGGGGAGTAACTGATTAATAGGTATGGGGTTTTGTTTTAGAGTGGTGAAAGCATTTTGGAACTGGATAGAGGTGATGGTTGCACAATATTGTGAATGTACTAAATGCCACTGAATTGTTAACTTTAAAATGGTTAATTGATGTTATGTGAATTTGACCTCAATAAAAAAGTGAAAAAAAGTCTTAATGTGTAATTTCCATTTCATCACAGAGAATATTAAAAAGACTTGTATTCAAAGGTCTAGAGTTAATAAAATTAGGGTTCTTTTGCTGCTTTGTCAAGGACATTCTTTTTTTTTTTTAAAGATTTTATTTTTCCTTTTTCTCCCCAAAGCCCCGGGGTACAGTTGTGTATTTTTAGTTGTGGGTCCTTTTGGCTGTGGCATGTGGGAGGCTGCCTCAGCATGGCTTGGTGAGCGCTGCCATGTCCGTGCCCAGGATCCGAACCAGCAAAACCCTGGGCTGCCACAGTGGAGCGTGCCAACTTAACCACTCGGCCATGGGGCCGGCCCCTGTCAAGGACATTCTTAAGTGAAACTAGCCTTTTGTTTACTACCAGTGCATGTTAGTGAAGCCTACAATGGCTACTAGTGCAGATGGTACCACCGCCTTGATTTGCAATTTTACCACCACTGCTTTCACATCATCAATGCAAATGACACAGTGAAAAAAAAGGTAAATGATTTCTTAGTATTATTATTAAAGCAGTTTTGACCCATATGGGTCCCTGAAAGAGTCTCAGGGCTCCCCAGGGACCTGTGGATCACACTTTGAGGACCAATGCTCTATGCTGAATTGGAGTTGAGCTGACCCACCCCAGCAGTAGGGATGCAGTGTGGTGCCTGGGAAATCCCTGGAGATGTTGAATCGCATAATCTCGTGGGTCCAGTTCTAGTTTCTAATCTACCCTAGGCAAGCGGTTCCTCAAAGTCTGAAAGCCTCAATTACCCGTCTGCCAGCTGGGTTGGGAAGCCAAGCAGATGCTGAAAGGTTATGAGAATTTGGGGATAACTCACCCAAAGCACTCACTGTAGGGGAAGTGACTTTTATCATTAAGCAGCAGGACCTAGTGTTGGGAAGGCTTTTCGGGGCTTGAGGAACTCCTGCCTTCCGGAGGCCCTGTGTGACCTCAGAAAGCCTCCATCAATCAAATCTCCCATCTGTCTTAAGCTACTTCAGAGTCCTAGAGCAGCTGGAAGAACATTTTCAGCTCTGAACACAGCAACGGGGAAGGAGGCTGAAAGGGTAGCAGGACGAGGGGAGGAAGGTCAGGTGGGCAGAGGGGGCCCCTAACATGAGAAATAGGGCAGCCAGAAGCCCTCACTGAGCCTCAATTTGTTTGTCTTCAGCCAAAGCCCACAAAGAATCCTGTCTATTGGTTTAGCTTTTCGTGGGTACAGAAAGTTGTCAAGTTCATTACCTTAAAGGGTCCTTACACACCTCTGTGAGGTGAGCAGAGTAGTGATCAGGACCCCACAGGGCAGATGAGAAAACTGAGGCATAGAAAAGGGAAATAAGGAACAAGTATGTGGAGGCACCAAAGTTCAAATCTAAGTCTTTAGACTCAGACCAGCTTTCTTTGCATTGCTTCTTCGTAGGCCCTGCTGCTTGAAGTGAGTCTTCAAGGCCACACAGCAGTTTTCTGTTTCTTATTTAGAGACTATCTACTAAGGTCAGCCTTAAATGTAAGCAGGTGGGCAGCAATGGGGAGGAGGTGTATGAAGTTTAAAAGCATGCGTTCAAATCCTGACCTTTACACCTCCTCATGTGCAAAATGGGGGAGAATGACAATACCTGCTCATAGGGTTGTTAAGATTACATTAGATATACATGTAAAGTGCTCACATAGCATCAGTACATCTTAAGGTTCAATCCACCTTAGCTATGAGAAGGAGGAGGCGCAAACAGTGATCTCACAGGTACAGAGAAATTCTTCTCAAGTCCCATACTCTAGTTGAGGATTCAGTTTAAAATTCTTTAGCCCAGATCAAAAGGCAAATATGGTGATACTCTGTCCAAAGAGAAGCCAAAGCGATACGTCTACAGCCTGCTCCCGCCTCCCTCCCCGATTCCTGGGGAGCTGTGGGATTGGCTGAGCGGATACCAACAGCCTATTGGCTGAATCTTTGCCCAGATTTGAGATGATTTGCACCTCATTGGGAGATAGCCAGTCTATGTGTGGGCTGTCCTGGAGTCAGATGGTAGTTTCGATCCAATCAGAGGCCACCCATCTGTGGAAACCCATCCCTCCGCTTTTGCCTGAGTACTGGCCTGGGTAGAGGAACGTGCGCCCAGAGGGGATGGAACCTGGTGGGAAAGTTGTTTATCAGACAATAGGAGAAACAGGTGGGAAAACCTGTTTTTTGTTTGTCATTCATCTATTCTCCGTACTTATTATTTCCAGTCTCACTGCATAAAGGCTATACTCATATAACAGAAAGGGGAAACCAGGACAACAAAATACAAATAAAGGTGCAAAGTTGAGGTGGGAGGGAAAACCACAGTTAATATGCTTACCTGAAGGGCCAACGGTAGGCCACCATTGGAGTTCAAATTTAGCCCTGGGCTTTCTAGAAGCCAAGGTTAAGAGATATACAATCAGCTACATAACATTAATTATCAGAAAGGAAGCACACCTGTTTCTGTGGGAGCAAAGCAAAGCCTTTCCTAACTTTTGAACTCTAATGTAATTTCTCACTTTGGATTTTATTTCAGGCGTTGATGCCATGGAGTGGGCGGTGCAGCCTAGTGGGTGAGAGCATAGTTTTTGTTGTTATTTGGGTTTGGGTTTGAATTTTGCTGTAGTGTGGCTTATTCTATGCTGCAGTTTCTTTATCTGTAAAATGGAGATAACAGTATCTACCTATTAAGGCAACTAAGATTCAATTAGATGAGTTATATATAAGTATTAGCTATTAATCAAGGAATTTGCCCACTACTTGTTATGCGCAGTTCTAGGTGCTGGAGATAAAGCAATGAACAAAACAAACAAGATCCGTATCTTCAAATAGTTTTTACACGAGTATGGGATAGAAAGACAGTAAACATAAAAAATGGATAAATAATTGCAGAGTGCTGTGGAAGAAATACCACAAATACAAGGATATTTTTCATTTGGCTAGTTAGCCATTTTCCAGAAAAGTCAAGAGTATAATGTTAAAATGCAACTCTGAGGAGGGGAATCGCTTAGGGCCTAAGGTAATTCAGTCCTGGTTTGTAGAATTCTTCTGCGGGCTATTGTGGACGGGTTACAATTTTTGCTTGTTTGAAAACTCACTTCTTCCAGCTGAGCTTTAGTTGAAGCAGTTTGAAATTGTATTCCGGGTAGAACCTTGAGCACAGGATACTTACATGCCTTACATTAAATTAGTTTTATCCTTACCATGACTACAGGTGAAAGATACTATTATTGTTCTATTTTACTGGTTAAGTAGAGTGAGGCGTTGTCTCGCCCAGGGTATGGAGCTTGGAGAAGATGCCTCCCCAAATCTGTAGGACCACCTTTGGTTTTTTCGCTGATCTCCTACCAGTTTCTCCCTCCTTCTCCAGCTGCGCTTGGTCGCCAGCCTCTCCCGCGCCGCTGGCGTTCAGCTGGTCTGCAGCCCCGCCCACCTCCTGGGGCGTGGCCACGGGCCCGGGCCCCGCCCCCCCGCGCCGGCCCTCCCTCTTTCCCCCAACCGCGGGCTGAGGGCCCGAGCGTGCGCGCGCACCTGCGCTCGCGGCTGGCTCGGCGTCGGCAGCGCGCTCTGTGTGGCTGCTGCCGCCATGTTGTTGTGGTTGTGAGAAGGCGGCGGCAGCGGCGGAGGAGCAGCCGGACCAGACGCTCCAGCGGTCCAGGCGCTGCCCCCCGCCGGCCCTGGCTGGGAGCCTCGTGGGGTGGCGGAGGAGGCCGTGCCGTGGCGGGCCTGGCCATGTCCTGCCGCCCGGTAAGAAGCCCCCCCCCCCTCCTCCGGGGGTGAGGAGGAGCTGGAGGAGGGGCCGGCTTCGGCCCCGGCGCGGCGGCTGTCACCCTCTGAGGAGGCGGCGGCCTGCGGGGGCCTGGGGACGGCGTGCGTGGCCCGGGGAGGGCTGTCCTGGGCGCGGCCGCCGCCGCCAGGGGGAGGCGCGGGGAGTGGGAGCGCAGCGGCGCGGGAGAGGCGGGGTCCCGGCCCTGGCGGCCTTCCCGGACCTGGCGGGGACGGGCCCATGGGGGTTAGGGTTGTGAGGCGATTCCCTCGGGGCGTCCGGGAAATGCCCTCGGACCCCCGGGAGGTGAGTGTGCCCCCTCGCCCCCGACCGGCTCTGGGAGTCCACCGTGCCGGGAGGCGGGAGGTCGGGGGCCGGCCGAGCCCCCGGGGCGAGCCGTGCGGGCCCAGGACTTGTGGGAAGGAGGAGTGGCCGCCTGCCTGGGCAGCAGGGTATCCTCCTGACCTGGTAGTACTTGGTGGAAGGATAGTTGGGAGGCGGCTGAGGGAGCTCTGGGAACACTGGTCACACAGGTCACACAGCCCCGCAAGAGAGTCCACTGTTGTTTCTTAGGTGGAAGTCGTGCTGGTTGATGGATTGCATTGTGCAATGCATGATGGACCCCTAAGAGAATGTTGGTTGTACTTTGGGTTAGAGTACTGACCTCCAAATGATAGGGTAGATTTTAGGGCCACTTGAATAAACTCCTCTGGGGTCTGATAATCTCACATGTGAGTTTTGCACATGGGCTGCTGTTTGGTATTGGTGTTCAGGTGTCTCTCCAGACCGAGGCCTAAATTCTTGATGGTTTTAGTATGTTGACATCCCCCTTGTTATCTGACAGTATCTCTTTTTCTTTACAACGAAAAAAAAGTGCTCGTATTCTTCTAATTGAGGTTCAGCCTAGTTTCTCATGATGTGGATGGTGACACTATCAGAGGCTTGGGTTGAATTACAAGAGATGATTTCTTATGTAGAATGTTTGTGATTTGTACATGGAGAGGTGACGGGGACCGTCTCTCTTCATACTCAAGGCTGTAGTTTTTGCTCAGAGACCAAGTAAGGTGTGTTGGTGGCATGTAGAGTTGTCCCTTCTAGGGCCTGTGACTTGGGTCGGTAGAGGAGCTTGCAGAATGACACTGTTTTTGGTAAACCCAGTACAATATGTGATAAACTAAATTTGAAGGGTTCTAGAATTTTAGATTGGCTGCCTATGAAGGCCTCTTTCAGCTCTAATTACCTCCCTTGTTTTCAGGAGACCCAGAGCAGTTCAAGTGACTAGCACAATGGCGCAGCCCCACTTGTAGTTAGTTAATGGCAAGCCATAGAAGAACCCAAGTTTCTCAGCTTGTAAGCCGGGTTCTTTAGTTCACTGGTTACCTAGTTAAATACCTGTCATCACAAGTAGTATGGACTGCCTGAAATGGTGATTCCTGGACCTCACACCCAACCTGGTGAATGAAAATCTCTGAGAGTGGGACCTGGGAAGCCATCCTTACAAATATCTCTGAATGATCTGGTCAGCTAGGTTTGTGAACTTATGCTTTAGGTTACCTTTGGTGTTCCAAAAGATTCCCATTGATGATGACTCCTGAGAGTGCTTTTAGTTGTTTATAGACTTTTTTTTTTTTGAGGAAGATTAGCCCTGAGCTAACTGCTGCCAATCCTCCTCTTTTCGCTGAGGAAGACTGGCCCTGAGCTAACATCCATGCCTATCTTCCTCTACTTTATATGTGGGATGCCTACCACAGCATGGCTTTTGCCAAGCGGTGCCATGTCTGCACCTGGGATCTGAACTGGCAAACCCTGGGCCGCTGAGAAGCGGAATGTGCGAACTTAACCACTGCGCCACTGGGCTGGCCCCAATTGTTTATAGATCTTTAAGATTCTGAGAGGTAGGGAAGAAGGGGAAGCCTGAGAAACTTAAAATTGAGCATCTCTTAAAATATAATGGATTTATGTAGGAGAAACTGATTTGTTGCCAAAGTTATTTGTGCAGGTCTTCAGGAACACATTCAATAAAATTAGATATTCCTTGACTGGAGATAGATCTAGAGATATATGGAAGAATCCAGAGGAAAGAGACAGAGAGGCCCTCGAGGCAGTAAGTTGTCTTCTAGCTGACAGAGGGGTCCACCAGAGGTGCTTTCCAACATCTCGACATCATGGTTGCTCCTAAATCATCTGACTCAGGTTTCTAGTAAAGTGAGGGTAGGGTGGGTGAGTTAGCAGTCATTTGAGACACAGGCTGTCAACCAGGAAGGTTTACTGTGGATTGTGAAAAGTCCTTGAAATTTACCCCAGGTCATGAGGAGTGGTAAAGTCAGTTTTTAAATCTGTTGTAGTTCTGGTTAACACCTTCTGTGGTGAAGTGTAATTCTGAGTTACTGGAGGAGTATTCATATTGGAGAGAGGGTGGGGCAAGGTTTGTTACGAGTTTGGAAGAGTTGGCAGAAAATGTTATTGTAGTTGTGTAGGGTAGTCAAGGAGTTTGGTAAATATCCTGTCAAATTGTAGAGTAGTAATTTGTCTATTTTGTTTCTTGGTGTCCAGTACCTAGCATAGTTCTCAGCATACATTATACCCTCAGATATTTGTTGAGTAATGAATAGTATTGAGATGGGAAAAAGAACAGTTACGTTGGTTGATAACATTAGTTATTAAAAGCTACTTTATATCTTACATTGGATCAAAAAGCTGGTTTTTAGCCCACATGGTTGGAAACTTTGAGATTCTTTTAAGAGATTCTCTTTTCTAAAAACTGTCATTGTATCCCTGTCCCCTAGTTTTTGGTCTTAAATGTGTCTTAATTTTTTTAGGTTTTAGTGACTTTCTTTTACGAACACATTCTATTATGTGTAGAGGCATTTAGAATAATGGGAAGCTGGAGATTGGCAGAGATTCTCTGTCATTAATTGACTGTGTGACTGCTGTTGGGAATGTCACTTCTCTGGGCCTTAAGTTTTCTCATCTATACAGTTAAAGGCCTGTACTTGTTGATCTCTAACACTGTCTCCAGCGTGATTGTACAAATCTTTAAAATAATTTTTAATTGTTATTTGATATTCATCTCATACAGGGAGGTGAACCTTTTAAGAAAAAAAAAGAAAAAAGAACATTCTGTCTTGGGTTCTACTTTTAGCTTGCGAGTTTTAGACATTGTCCAAAAGTGCTCTGGAAATTGAGTGCATGTTGCAAGTATTATGCAGAAACAACATGCTTGTGCTGTTGTAACTCACTTAGTGTTGAAATCAAAATGGATTTCACATAGGGAACTTCATAATTTAGTGTGAAGCCACAAGATTAGAATGGTTTGGGGGGAGTTTGTGCAATTTGTGTGGCCACTTGTTTCTTACAAGACCACCCAATTCTCTAATTTTCTATGGTGAATTTATATGTAATTTTGTAATCAGTGAAATGTTGACTTAAGTCAAAATAAGAGATCAAATCCATGTTGGATTGAATTAGGATTCCCAATGATTTTAGAGGCTACCAAAATTGTTAACATTCGTTGTTATTTTTAATCTTAATTTTATGATACCAGTATTAGTATCATGCTTTCATCTTCACTTTTGTATCTAGAAACTTAACATACCTTTAAAGTTCATATTTGTATTAGATGTTCAAAATAAAAAAATTGTTGTAGTATGAGAGTGGGTAGACTAGTAAGTCCTGGGTTCAAGCCTGGGTTGTGCTCCTCGTTAGCTGTGTTGTTTCTGGCAAGCCACATACTTCTCTGAGCTCCAATTCCCTCATTAGTAAAAGGAAGAAGAGTAACTTCTCTCTTACAGTCTGTCAGGAAGAATCAAATGAAATAGTGTATGTGAAAAGCAATCTAAAAATGTAAAGAATGATAATAGAATCTTATTGTATTAGTATCCAATTTTATTTTCTTGAAAGAGTTGCTTGTGGAGCAGTGGTAAACTTGGTATGTGTAGTCAAGTCCGGAACTTACTAATGTCTCTGATATGGCAATAGAAAAGATTTTTGCTTCTGTATTGTGCTTGGAGAAACCTTTCAGCACTTGCATCCTGTCCGCCAGTAGGAATAGTCACAGTGTTGCGGGAACTTCTGGGGGATCTGGGATATCTCACATTTGTGCCAAGGTTTGCCCTTGGAATAGGCTTGCTAGATTTCTCTCATTTTGTTTTGTTGGAATGGTGATGGAAGGTGGTAGGGTCAAGGAGTTTAGTATGTTCTGTGTAAAGTTTTAAGGCTATGTTTAATAAATGGCAGGTGGCAACGTCATAGGCTAATGAAATCAAGGTAGTGATTTAAAAAAAGCATTAAAAAAAGAAATAGAAAATATCAGCATATTGCAAAAGGTAAAAGTATTGATTTGAGGAAATTTTAAAAAATTTTTTATGTATGTGTACTGGATTGGAAGGTAAAATGTATTTTTACTTGAGTTGTGGTAAAACTTTGAAGCACTTGCTTTAGGGACATGATACCTGGGCTTTGCAGTTAGGATGACTGTCTCTAAGATAGTAAGGCGTAAAGCAAATGAAGAACTACAAGGAAATTGTGAAATTGGGTTAAATTAAAGCTATTCTGTTAAGGGTGGAAAACCTCCTAGTTCTGTTATAAATTGTGGGTTTATAGAACAAGGTTAAGACATAAACTTATGCTAATATTCTTAAGCACTCTCTTCCCTTAAATGGACTGCTTGGTAGCTACAGAGGTCTTGTCTTGGTGCTGACTACTACAAAGCATCATCTTGGAGATGTCCAGGCCTGGATCTGTTATGTGCCTATTTGTGTCTTCGCACAATATCTAGAATAATTTTGTTATGAGAGATAGTAGTAAGCTTTCCTGATTTCATTTCTTTGAGTTCTAAATTTAATTCCTTTAGTAGCTGATGCTTTTGTAATTTACTCGTAGAAGAGAAATATAAATTCATTTAGTTCTCTGAATTATTCATAGATTGATAATCTGGCAATGTGTAAGGAATTATAATTATATTGATAAATCCTAACATATTTAAGAAGAATTGGTATAAAGACAAGATGACTAACTTGAAATAGGGTAGTTCTTATTTTTTTGTTCCATGTAAGATAAAACTAATCTGTAATTGTTAAGTATTTAGATTGATTCCACAAACCACATGGGGCAAAGTAGAGTGTTTATAAAGAGTTTTTGGAAGTGCTACAGGGCAATAATAAGGAGTTTTAACTTAATCTCATTTTTAATTTCAAAATGAAATTATTTCTGATTGTGAAAGCTGCAGTACATGTTCAGTATGGGGGGAAAACCCTATAAAAACAAGAATTGAGATAACCCAGGAGAATAAATAAAAGTAGAGATGACCCATAAGCCCATGTAGATGTAATGTTTGGTGTTTTTCTTTTTTTCTTATACGTTATTTACTGAAATACTTAAAAAAGAATGACTTCCCAAGTCAAATTGATCTTCCCTTAGTGAGTCTTTAGTGTTCTGTGATATGGATGTATCATAGTTTATAGCAGTTCTTTGTTAATGGACATTTTCAATTTTTCTCTTAAAAGAGTGCTGTGACGAACTTGTTTGGATTTTTTTGTTCATTTGTGCTGTTATTTTCTTAGACTAAATTCCTAAAAGTGGGCTTATCTGGTAAAGGGCGATGTGTATTTTAAATTTGAATATACTCAAGGTGCCCTATAGATGGGATGTCTGTCTTAAAAGTCCCACCAGCAGTATAATAGTGTCTAGTTCCACATGTTCTTGCTAGTGATTTATTATTTTTTAGCTTGTTGTGGGATTTTAAAATAGTTTGGGAATAGTTTTCCTTTTTTTTTTTTCAGCATCAGGTCTTAGCGTCTACAGCTGAAGTCTGTGGAAGGGGCAGGTAAAAATGAAAGTGCAGTGACAGGGAGTACTTTATACTTTAGACAATGGTCTTAAACTTTTTGATTGCTTATCCCAACAGTAAAAAAAAAATTTGAGCATTAATCCTCAGTCCTTAAGTATTTACTTAGTTTACAAACAATTAGTATAGTAACTGGTTATTGTGTACCTTACAAATATAAACCAAAAAAACCCAAGAAACAAAAAAACCCAGAACTAACAAGGATGAGAACTAAATATCTTTCTCCTTTACCCCTTTACAAGTGGAGTATTTGAGGTGCTTCTTGAGGTGTTCTGTACTCTGCTTTGGATATCACTGCTTTAGATTCTTAAGATTTAATGTTGGCCTTTTATAGATGATTGTTTTGGGGGCATTTCTAATAGTTCTGCACATGGTCCAGCCTAGTTGGAGTATGATAGTCTTTAAAGTGTCCCATGCTGTTGAGAGAAATATCTGCAATAAGGGCCGACATATAAACCTTGCTCATAAAGCATCAGTTTGATACCTTTTATCATTATTTAGGTGGCTGAATTTGAAAAGGGCAAATCCATACGATAGGAAACAGTCTAATTAATTAGCCTATTTCTCTTAGATATGAAGAACTGATATTGTGTGGAGTATATTTTAAAAAGTCTATGCTTTATGGAAAGCAGTTTGTTTGTAACATATCCCTGTTTTCTAAGAGCTTAGGTCTTAAAGACTGAGTGAGGGATGAATAATTGCTACTTGCTTTTCTTTGCTTGCAAAGTACCACAATTAACCTGTCACTCAGTAACTCCATTTGGAAGAGCCTGAGCCTGTAACTTTAAAAAAATGCTTTCTTGGGCTGAAACTTTCCATGATGAATCTTAGAGTAAAAGGTAACTTTTTCCCTAAGTTTGAATAAGTTGCTTTTGATTGCCCCTCCCCCATAAATTATGAAGTCAGGAAATGATGCTTTTTGCATTAGAAAAATGAGTCTTCCTTTCTCCTCCCATCATGGGGAACTTAATTTCAGTTATTTCTTATGGGTCTTTGTCAGAGAAAGATAATTTTGAAGTTTTAGAGATAGTGGAAAGAGAAACTCAAGTGATTCTTTTTTGCCAGTTAAAAGAAGAGATAATTTATATTGAAGATGATTGCTATATACAGTGCTCTGGAAAAAAGCCCAGGTATCCTTGTTTATCTTAGTGCTTTCACGTACATCTTCTTAGATCCTCATAAGGATTTGAGAGCATCATTTAATCAGGGGTGTGAGGACTCCTATGAGGCCACATGCCTTGTGATTGATGTCATATTTAAAGAGGTAGACTGTAAGCTGTGTAGAAGTACGTACTCATGGCTGTTCTCCCTCACTCCCCAGCACTTAATATAATTCCTGGTACTCTATCAATATTTATGGACTAACTGTTTAAACTTGTACATATTTATTTACACATGTACGTAAGTTATAGCATTGTAAAACCGACACTTACCGTTTTCTGTAGATTGTTCCTTCATCTGATGTGCACAGAAAATGTTTTTGTGGGAGAGACCATTAATTTTACATCAGCCTTTCAGATATCCTTTTACCTCCTCTTAAGGATATCTTCTTGGTGACCAAAAAATTAATCTTTATGTAATTCCTTTTACTGTGTGTGACCCTCCTACTGGCAAGACTATGGTGTATATGTATATTGCTTATTTTTATAGTAGGCTGCTATTTATAAAGGAAACATACTCATTCGTTAGTCTTTGGGTATATGATAGTTCTTGAAACATGGGCTCCATGGTTTGCCATGGGGTGAATGAAAAGGAGGAAGTGTGATTTCTCTCACTTGTGTTATTCTCTCCAGTTCCCTGTACACATGGTTTTGGCTTACTCTGAAAGCACTGAAGAAAATTCATCTTCTATAGAACTAGTATGTTATTTCCTCTTTGTTCTGCTGTACATAAAATCCTCTTTAGTAAGTGAACTAATACACCTTTAACATAAGAGAGATCCTGGAAAGACAGGAATGGAAATATTAATAGTGATTTATTTCTGGCTGGTGGGATAGTGGACTATTTTTTGCTTCATACTCTTCTGTAGTTTCCCAGTTTCCTATAATGAGCATATGTTATAATTAGGGAAAACTGCTATTTTAAAGTGTGTTTTAACGTCTTTAGTTTTCATTGGCTGTCTTCTGAAGGTTTTAGTCATAGTCCCCAGTGGGAAAGGGGATAGTTAACTGGTTCCAGTTCCTAAGCAGAGTGGCAACTGTAGGAAATGGTATGGAGGAATGAGGCAGGCAAGCTGGAACTTTCTCATTATAAACCCCACTGTGACTGAGACAGTCTGGGCTTTGATCAAAGTAGACACAAGAGGACCTTCATCTAATCTTTTCCTTCCTAATGAGCTGATTGAGAACTATGAATGAGGCCTTAAAAAGAAAAATTGGATTCTGTGAACTCAAACACAGGGCTCAACCTGAATTCCCATTTCTCCTGCTGACTTGCTGTGTGAACTTGAGCAAGTTCTGAGCTGTGTGTGTGTGTTTTAAATATCAAGTGGGGTTATAGCAACTCAGATGTGATGTGGATTTTGTACATGTGATTTGAACTGGAAGGTATTTAGACAGACAACTTTTATTATGACCGTATAGTGTCATTGGAGTTTTGGTGTTAGTATACTGCTGGGAGTTGAGCCACTATAAGTTTGTATACTCATCTAGTGATAGTTTAGGGAGATCTATGTAATATATCCTTTACAGTTTAAGTGTTTCGATAGAGCCTGTCAGTTTTTGCTGTTAGTTTACTGCACATTATAGTTTCTTAAATGCTTGTGTAAATAGATGATATATCATTCAGAATCTTAGATTTCTGGGGTAAGACATTTGTAATTATCTACCCTTACTTTATTCTTTTAAAGAATAAAGTTAAAGTTAAAGAGCAATCAAGGTAGTAACAGTAGGTACTAGTATAAGTTTATGGGTTTTTTTTTTAGTTAGAAATTTTATAGTAAAGAATGACAGGCTTGTCAGAAAAAAATACCCTATAGAAGTCTACAAAGCCCATCTTCCTCTGTTCCCAAATTCCACAACTCTGGCTTTCTTTTTTTAAAAATAAAATTTATATATTTCAAAAATTTAGAAATATATGGGGAATATTTAACAAACGTCATGTACCTAATTTAATAGATGTTGATTTAGATTTAACAGATGTTGACATCTTGTCAGATTTGCCTCAAAGGTGTATTTATATTTATTTTTAAAAATTAAAATATTATACAGTTGGAGTCCTTTTTGCACTCCTCTTAGATCCTGTTTCCATTATCCGGAAGTTATTTATCTTTCTTAGCCCATGCTCTTATATTCTTACAAATGTCTGCATGCATTTAACATGTAGTATTACTGTTTCAAATATATATGGTACCTTAGTATACATATTCTGCAATTTGAAAAGCTTGAAATTTATCTATGTTGATGTATGTATGTTTACTTCATTTAATACCTATATAGTATTCAGTTGTGTGAATAGAACACAATTTTAGTCCCCTATTGATAGTTGTTTTTGATCAATATATAGATTTAAAAGTTTACCACTAATAGGATCAACCTATACATGCTGATCTACAATTTGCTTTTTTCTCCCAGTGATACTAGTGTATTACGGACGTTTTACCCTATCACAGAATGTCGATTTACCTCATTTTTAAGGACTGTGTAGTTTTATTTATCAAGTCCCTTACTGATGGACATCTAGGGATTTTTTTGTTTTGGCGTTTTTTTCCATATCACAAAAAGTGCTGTTACTGATGGATATTCTTGCACTTTATACTTTTGAAGAACTGTGAGATTATTTTTACAGAAAGAATTCTGCAGAATAAATTCTTGGAGAATAGAATTATATACATAAGTATTGATGCTTTTATATTAAAACTAAACCAGTATGTATATTTGTAACTTTCTTGTTTCTGGTATGTTCGCTTAGCTCTGTTCAAAATTGGTGCTACATAAGAGGTGCTGAGATGGATAGCTTCATAATATAAAGCAACTGACACATTAAAATTGCGCAGTAGAGACTAGGAGGAGTCCCAGCTTTTGATAGATAAGACACACAAAGCTGTGTTTGGGGAATAGTTTTAGTTTTGCTAGCACAGAATAGAAGATGGGTGATTCAAAGAAAAGTTTGTAAAGTTTGTTTGCTGCAAAGTGTTGAAATCAAATCATTAAAGTGTTTGAATTTTCTTTTACTCTCTGTACTAAGACTTTTTAGGCTTTTGAAGTCAAAGGCAATTTTGGGGATGATGTATCTGGTAGCAGTGTGCATAACTGGGAGCAGGCAAAGATTGGAAAGCAGAGAATAATCTGTACTGTACTCAGAATTAGGTAATAAAAACCTGAATTAAGGTGGTAGTTCAAGTGGCTAGATTAAGGTTAAAGATTGTTAGTTGACACCCTAAAGGAAATATACAAACTAATTAAATGGGAGGTAAGCAGCAATGGTTCAAAGTTGATGAGTTTTGGGCCTCAGAAAATAGTGATAACTACAGAAATGTGGAATTGGGAGGAGGAGCTGGTTTTGGAAAATGACTAAAATGAAACCCTTCACACATTTAACATTGGGACCAGAGGATTTGCAAGTAAAAATGTCCTGCAGGAGCTTGGAGATAGAGAATTTGAGGTAGGAAGAAAGATATGCCTCATCTGGATGAGATCTTGAACCTAGAAGAGCTGAAGATTGAGGATTACATTTAGGGAGGTGGGAAAAGAAGATAGAATTAAAAAACTCTTAAAATTAGGTTAATGAGGCAATGAGGCATAGTGGAGGCCAAGGAGAAGAGAAGATTTCAAAAAGAGTGGTAATTAAGTTTGAGTGAGATGAAGGGAAATGAGGGCTATGGAACTAATCGGATTTGGTGATCTGTACTAGATGTTGGTCATAATTTTCTTATATTAATTTTAGCATAGTAAGGGGCTGGGAGTGAGTTGGCGATGAGACAGCATATACAGAGCCAGTGCTGTTCAGTACAACTTCCTCTGATGATTCCTTCTGACATTTGATATCTGCGCTGTCTAGTACATATTGTGCACTTGAAATTTGACTAGTTTGGCCAAGTAACTGAATTTTAAAATTTTATTTAATTTTAATTGAATTTAAATAACCACACGTGGCTGGCTAGTGGCTACCATGTTGGACAGCACAGATTATAGACTCTTAAAATGAAACAGTAATGTAGATGAGCAGTAGGAGGAAATCTCAGGATAAAATAGAAGCATTTAGTTATTTAAAAATTTTGTTGCAGCACCCTCAAAATGGTGTTGGAATTATATATTCTAGTGCAAACCACATTTTTACATTTTTTTTTGTGTTCGATGTTGGCTATAATTAATTGACAATGCTTTTCTACATATAAGAGCAAAATTAAAGAATGTAATTTAAGAGAATTATGGCCTGAAATTTGTTTATGACTTCCCTACCGTTTTTTTCTTCTGTCCTGCTTTTTTAAAAAAATTATAGTTCAGTTTTTGTTGATGAAAGAATAATATATTTATTGACACGTTTTGAGTCTCTGTTTTCTCCAACTAAAACTAACTGAAAATTTCTGTCTTAGAAATCTCATTGGGGACAGAGGGAATAACAGCTATACTTGACTTTAAATAGATCAATGTCTTAGATATTTTGTTGCTTGAGAAATGATTTGCTTTGAGAATGTTTATGGTTCAAAATTGGGTATTTGATAGTATTGAGAGAACCTTTCTTACTATTTGGCTTACCTAAATACATTTTGTTTGCAAGAAGAAAAATTAAAGTGCATATGAAAGAACCCATTCATAAGACAACATACTTTGTGATTCCATTTCTATATAGTTTAAAAAACAGACAAAACTAGTAGATGGTAATGGAAGTCAGACTAATGGTTATTGTTGGCAGTGAGCACAAGGGAGACTAGGGGTGCTGGTAATGTTCTACATCTTGGTCTGGGTGGTGATTTCATGATTCTCTTCAGTTTATGAGAATCATTGAGTTGTATACTTATGATACGTGCGCTTTTTTGTATGTATATTGTACCTCAGTTTTAAAACTTTTACCCCTTCTCAAAATTCTAATGAACATAATCAGCTGAATTTGTCTCCCTTTTGTTCATACGTGAATACGCTTAATGATGAAAGATATTTTACCCTTTTAAATTATGATATAAAACATACAGAAGACTGCATAAAACAAATATATAGCTTAATGAATTTTTATTTTTATTTATTTTTATTTTTTTTTAAGAATGTTTTTTCCATTCTTTCTTTCTTTTTTTTTTTTTTTAAGATTTTATTTTTTCCTTTTTCTCCCCAAAGCCCCCCAGTGCATAGTTCATAGTTGTATATTTCTCGTTGTGGGTTCTTCTAGTTGTGGTATGTGGGACGCTGCCTCAGCGTGGTCTGACGAGTAGTGCCATGTCCGCGCCCAGGATTCGAACCAACGAAACACTGGGCTGCCTGCAGCGGAGCGCGCGAACTTAACCACTCGGCCACGGGGCCAGCCCCTGAACTTTTAAAATGAATAAATTGGAGGTTTTTTAGGGTTATGTCATACCTGTGTCTAACAGAAGGGAAGGAGTTGCTGGAGGGCTAAAATTTTTGGAGAGAAAAAAGTTTTGAGGATTCTCAGAACACCAGATCCTTGTCTTGGCTCTACCTTCACCTACTATCTCTTTGGGCAAGTCATTTAACTTACTTGGGCCTCAGATTTTTCTATACAACAGGGATAATAATACTTAACCTCCTTTGCAAGGTAACTTGGTGCAATTCGGGTAAAATTATAGGAACATAGAATACTATATGCCTTTAGGCCACTGAATTTGTCTTTTACCCTACAGAGCAGAATTGTGGTCTATAACTTCAAATGGTTTGTTTAAGGACACATAGCTGATGATTATTAATATCATTCATTTATATTAGCTTAAAACTTTCTGAAGCTTATTTAAGTATGCCAGGCACTATTCTAAGTGATTTACATGTCTTTACTCATTTAATTGAATAGGATTATTCCCAGAGGTAAGTTTATTGTAAAAATTTTACTGATGAGGAAATTGAGGCAAAATGAGATTAAATAACTTGCTCTGGTAGTTGAGTCCTTGAATCTGAGCTCTGAACCATTTTGCTCTACTGCCTGCTTAGGTGAAAGCGCTTAAAGATTTTAGGCTGGGGTGGGCCTGGTGGTGCAGCGGTTAAGTGCGCACGTTCCACTTTGGCAGCCCGGCGTTCGCCGGTTCAGATCCTGGGTGCGGACATGGCACCACTTGGCAAGCCATGCTGTGGTAGGCGTCCCACGTATAAAGTAGAGGAAGATGGGCACGGATGTTAGCTCAGGGCCAGTCTTCCTCAGCAAAAAGAGAAGGATTGGCAGCAGTTAGCTCAGGGCTAATCTTCCTCAAAAAAAAAAAAAGATTTTAGGCAAATATTACGATCTTCTAATAATCTCTTGGAGGTTTTTGAAGTAAAATTTAGTTTTTTGAACCCAAATTAGGAGAGGAACCTCATTTGTTGTGACTGTTGTGATTCTGGAAGAGATTGATGTTAATATTTATTGCTTGGGTTTTATCCCCTTCTTGACAAAGCTCATTTTCTTCTTTTTTTTTTTTTTAAAGATTTTTTATTTTTTCGCTTTTTCTGCCCGAAGCCCCCCGGTACATAGTTGTGTATGTTTAATTGTGAGTCCTTCGAGTTGTGGCATGTGGGATGCCGCCCCATCATGGCTTGATGAGCAGTATCGTGTTGGTGCCCAGGATTCCAACCGGTGAAACCCCAAGCCACTGAAGTGGAGCGTGCGAATTTAACCACTTGGCCACGGGGTCGGCCCTTCATTTCTTTTAAAACTACTAGGATGTAAACACTAAGTAGTTTTCTTTTAAAAATATGCTTTTTAATCATAAGGAAAAGTATGGCTACTTTACAAATAGTGTTTAGATTTCTAAGCAAAACGGTGGTAGAAGGGAGTTTTCAAATTTGGTCTCAGATTTAATAAGGTTTAGTGTTCCTGCTTTGGTTGTTTGAGCAGCATCTGGTCCTTGTTTTCAGAGCAATAATTAAGATTCTGTCACATTGGTGGTTTAAAAAACTTTTTAAACTAAGGTATAATTTACATACAGTAAAGCTCACCCTTTTTGAGTGCAGTTCTGCAAGTTTTGGAAACACATATGATCACTGCTGTTGATCAAGGTACAGGATAGTTCTATCACCTCAAAAAATTTCTTCCTGGCCCTTTGTAGTCATCCTCTTCCCCCACTCCCAGTCTGGCAACTACTGATCTGTTTTGTCACTATTGTTTTGTCTTTTTCACGATTCTGTATAAATGCAATCATGCAGTATGTAGCCTTTTGAGACTGGCTTTTTTTATTTACTATAATGCACTTTGAGACATCCATATTTTGTGTATCAGTAATTATTTTCTATTGCTGAGTAGTAATAAAACTTGCTTTAGTAAAAGAAATACAACTTTCTTTTGTTCCTCTAAATAGCAGAATAGTTATGTAATTGATTTTGAAGAGTCTGTAAATAAAACATGTTTACCTCTACAGAGTTTCTTCTTTCTTTTCTCCCCTCCCCCAAAATGACTGGCACTATTAGTGTTGGTAGCCAGAGTTTCATGTGAACAAGATATAAAACTTATGTTTTGTGGTTTATGGTTGATTAGCTACTTGAATTAAATTATCCTTTTTGTTCCTAGGTAGTGAACTTTTTCTAACAATATGGGGCCAAGAGAAAGAGATGGGACCTTTTTACCTTGGAAAAGAGATTGCAGGCAATTTTTGCAAGTTAATGTTTTGAGTTCCAATTCTGACCCTGCAGAGGACTTCAGAGACTATGGGTAGTTTGACATTTTCAAGAACAGTATGTGTGCTTGTGTTTCTTTTGCTTAGTCTAGAATCTTAGCTTAAGCCTTTCAGATTTAAATGTATCCTATGATTGAGGTGCGTAGTGTACAGAGCTTCTTTCAGCATGTGTATTTCTTCTGAGTTAAAATATTCAGAAAACTCAATATTGTGTTTATAACTAAGAGATTACACTTCACATATGTTGATTTGGTAAGTGTATGTCTCATTTGTAGGCTATCGTCTTTTGGCTGTTTTACATGGAAGTACCTGGAGATGCCCAATCTTGACAGTAATGGGAATTGGAAATTAACAGTTCATCTCTTGTATATGGTTGATTGATCTGGACAAGACTTAGGCACTTTACTTTTCCTGAGACTACAATGATGGTAATCCAAGTTTAGAATTCCAGGATAGGGTTGCCAAAATTAAAACCATGGGAATATGGAGGTAGCAACTATGGGACCAGTATTACAAATAAAATTTTTATTAGCTGTGTTAGTTGCACACTTAACTTTCCCTGCTACTGTGTAAAGTAGACAAGGCAGGCCATATTATTACTCTCACTGTATAGGTGAAGAAATTGTGTTTTGTAGCCTTTAGGACTTGCCTGAGGTTGTACTGCTAGTGAATAGCTAAACTAGAACTTGAAGCCAGATCTTCTGATATCAAGTTGGATGCTCTTTCCGCTATTGGAGTTTAGTATGGTGAGTAAGAGCTCAAGCTTGGGTTTGAATCCTGGCTCCACCACTAGTATCTCCATGTGACCTTAGGCAAATTCCTTAACTTCTCTGTGGTTCAGATTTCTGAGTTTTAAAATGGGGATAATGATACTAACTGGTCAATAGTAATCTCTCTGTATATGCTAGTTGCAGTTGTTGCTGCTGTTAGAACAGTGATAACAACTCAACAACACCACTCCCTTTTTCCATAGGAGTCAATGTTAGAATTAAAAGAAGGTAAATAAATGCAAGAATAGTCAAAGATGATGGATTTAGAGCCCAGGAGAATAAGCAACAAGGGAAGTTGATTTTTGGCAGAAAGATGAGGAGTGTTGGGTGGGTATGTGTGTGTGTATCTTGCTTTTAAACGTGGGAACAATTGGACATCTAAGTCCAAATAGGTTAGGCAGTTGGAGCTGTAGGATAGGGCTGAGAAGGAAGACAAATGCTAGAGGTAAACTTTTTAATTACCATCAGAGGTGATGTATGGGAAATTTACTTTGTACTTATACCAAGATTTAAACAACACCAACTTGTTGCCCTATATTACATAAGGTTCTTAGAGCTGTTTGTTTTATAAGCAGTAAAAAGCTTATCATACGTTTTCCATTTTTAGTGGTTACACAGAGAATAATACAGAAACTCAGCGCATATCCTAGTATAAATAACAGGGAAATCCATCTCCTTAAAATTTCATAGATTAGTGAATACTTCTTGAGCTCTTTCACCATGTGTATAACTCTTAAGGGATAGGGAATTCTGAAGTGTAATTTAGAGGATAATGACATTCCGTACTTGGGTCCTTGTATGTGGGTAAGGTACTTTCTTGGGATAAGATAATGTTCTTTTAAGCGTTCTAAATTAAATGTGCATTGTTTGAAGTTACTTGTTAGGAAATATCTTGCCTTTAATTCAATATCTGCTATATAAATTATGTTTTATATATTCTTAGTATTTTTGAATTTGCAATTATTGTATATTTATACCTTTTCCTCTTTGGATATTAAAGCAACTGTTATGGGAACGTGTTTTAAATTTATACACTAAAACCTGCATAAGCATGTTTTAAATTATGGTAAGTTTCTTAAACCTGAAAGTCTGTATATATTAGTTTTTCCTCAAAGTCATTATGTATCCTTTTACTGACAAACCTGAAACAAACTCAGCATCTCAAAGTCCAGATTCATCCTAAACATTTGCTTTCATGTCAGTTCGGTTTATAGAAAGAACTTTGGTGTATTCTAAAGGGAACAATATCATACATGAGTATTTATCTTACTTTGTATACCCTGAAAGCATTATTACTGTCGGTTTTATTCCGAGATAGGAGCTTTCCTATTCCTGATCTGTGGAGCTACTTCACTTGCACTACATACAGCCCTTCCCTCATTCCCAACAGTGTTCTACCTTCTTAAAACTAAAAGTTACGAAATTTTTGTATTAATGGGTTCCTCTAAAAAGGTACAATAGAATAGATTTTTCCTTTCAGAGATATTTAGTGGACCTTCAGAGAATTCTAGGTATCTCAAGCTTTTATTAATTTCAAAATTCTTCAGCTCATTTACCTGATACAGAAAAGATAACTTTTCTTCCCTCAAGGGCATAAAAACTTTTCAGTGTACCCATTTGCGTAAAATCTACTTAAACAAAATTATCAGGAGATTTCAAGGACATTTTTGGACACTTGCACATAAGAGAATCTTTTAACATGATACTACACAAACTCCCTTGCATTATTCATCCCTTTTCTTACTAAAACATGTGAGTGGCTTGCTTGGATATGTATCTGTGTCCTTTCTTTGATAAACACTTTGAGGGAGTCTTTTGAAATGCAGTGTTTTGGCCACCATTTCAACTCTACAGAAATATGGTTTCATGATAAACTCAACAAAAAGCACATTGGCAGCAGTCCAGAAGCTGACTCACCAAGGAGTAACGATAGACACTTTGAAGGGAATGGCCTATCCCAGGGTCGTATTTCAAAGCTTCATGCTATGATTACATCAGTGAAAGGCAGCCAAGAAATCAAGATGAGATCTTGCTTGTACCTCCTGGGAATAATGGTAAGAAGGACTTCCATAGTAGGATGCAATTAAGATTTTTTCCTAACAATCTTGTAAAACTTTGGGATGGGAAACAAGGTGAAGATTCAGAATTGTGGTGACCTTTTTGGGGCTGCAGTGCCATTTCTTTTTTGGTCCTGGATGAGAATAGTCTTATAGTGACTAAGGGTTAACTCAAGAAGCTCAATGCTGTATCAGTTTTCTAGAGCTCAGGGAATATACTTAGCTCAGTAGCAAGCACAAGTATCATGTTCATGTCAGACACTGTAGCTACTGTTTCCTACTTGAACAGATCAGAAGAAACCAAAGCAAGACCAGAATCAGTTTTGAGGAACAGACCGTTTGCCTACTAGCACTGCACATTTTAGGAGTAAAAATAGTATGAAGGTGACGTTGCTTCAGAACTGTGAAATAAGTACTAACTCTGATGTTTTTGTGGATTAGAGTGATTGCAGCTCCATTTCTAAATGCAATTTCATAGTCTTAAGTTTTCTAGATGGCAAATTAATCTTCCGTAATCAGCCAAAGATCACTTTACTGTTGACTCTGTGTGGAAATAGCAGTGTGCACTTTTCATGTTGTTGAAGGTTGTCTCAGAGATAAGAAAACACCTGAATAATCTGAAAATATTTTTCAGAGATAAAGCTAAATGAATATGCCACAATGATAGATCAGACTCATTTTTTATTATTGTAGTACTTTCTATTTCTCAATAAAAATTGCTGAACATAATAGTCCTTTCCTAGCAAATGTTGTGGAACATTGCTTTTAGCTGTTTACTATATTCTTTCAAGCATAATATTTAGAATGAAAAATTAGTTTTCGAAGTGCTGTCATTTAATATGAGCTTTCTCCAGAATCTGCCTCTTGAAAGTTAAAAATGCTTTTCTTTATGTAAGAAATATGTTACTTTGTGATATCGTCATATAATTTGAGAATATAGATATTCTTTTCCCCTAGTGATCTAAGCTTGGTTTCATTGCACTGAGTGAAAAAAATCTTGGTTTCTCTTTGTGTTTCTTTTCTGCCTTTTTGAAATGGAGTATTTTGACATTGGCCTTTTGTTTTTGGATTGGCCTTATGTATGTTAGTCTTACTTAATTTCTTATATGGTTTAAACTTGCATCTGTAAATTATTTATTAGCTAGCTTTATGACTTGGGCAAGTTACTTTATCTTGCCTTAGCTTCTCCGTTTGTAAAATAGGATAATACCTTTTAGAGTTAAGATTAAATGACAAATAAATGGTGAAGCATTTAGAAGAGTGCTCTGTGTGTGTTGGCTGTTAAGTTATCATAAGCAAAGACCTTGACTTCTCTCCTATGCTATTTGCAACTCTTCATTTTTATGATTTTTTTGTAGACAGTATGACTTTCAGAATCTAACAGCTTTGGCTTAAGGAATGATAAATGTTACCTTGTTTTTAATTTTTTATCATAAATTTAACTATGTTTGCTACTTTTTGAAAAAGGGTATCATTTATTCTCTCAAATTAAGCTTGAAAGATAAGAAATTAGTAGAAAGTGAGCCTTTTTCTATGTCTTATAGGTGCTAGATACTACTAAATGTAGGTCATTGTTTGAGTTGAATTCTAAGCGTACATGCAGTTACGTAGAACAAAAACAGCTTGCATGGGACTGGGAGTACTGGAAAGATAAAAACTGTAGTTGGTAGCACACTTCGTCAGTTAAACTGAATGATGGATCAGCAAGGAATTTGGGGTTGCATTTATAGCACTCAATTGTTTTGAAATGATTAGCCTTGAAACAGTAATTTAAAACTTAGATATGCTAGATTTGATTCCTTTCCACTTAAAAAATGTCTTTTAAAGAGGGAAGCATTGCTCCAGAGGTATTTAGCTCACTGAGTGCTGTATGAATCTTAGCCATTTCTGTAGTGATTATATGATCACCAACAGTATGAGTCTCATCTTATACTGTAGTTTCAGATTTATGCTGTCAGTGAATGAATTTTTAAAATGAGATTGCTGTTTCTTGGTAAACTATCATATATATAAGCCCATTAAATTGACCTTTTCCTTTTTTTCTCCTGTGATAAGACTTTTCTGTAATTTTAGGTCAGTGGTTCAGTGCTAGGAATTAGATTTCCTTATTTTTTACATTTTGGATTATATCTTGAGGATTATTGCTAATTCCTAGATTGTGTCCTTAAACAAGTTTTTGAACATTAGGGACTCCCTCAACAATTATATTAGTAAAAGGAATAGAGTATTCACTGAATTTTTGTTCGTTTTTGAGATCCTTTCATTCAATTCGTGGAATCAAAATAACTTAAAGATAGTGCAAGTCATTGCTTTTAGTTTGTTCAGCAAGGTTTCTCATTCCTTGTTCTCTGGTGGTTTAGGGCTTGTACCAGGCCTGGCCCCACTTATAGTACTGATTGGCATTTGACACAAAGGTCCAGTAGGTGTTCTTCACTGGTGTTGCAGGAGCAAGCTGTCAGTTTTCTTCTGGGCCTGTGATCTGAGACTGCCTCTAGCAGGAGGCAGGAGGTCTGTCTGCAGTGGGAGAGAATGAGGCCAAATGAGAAAAGAGGAGCATGAGATAAAGAGATGAATCCAGTGGCATTGAACCTTTGAGGCCCTACTGCCTTAAGTTTGTTTGTTCTTTGTTTCTGTGTACCACCTCAGTGTCCTTCTGTGAGCCAGTCAGTTCTGATTTTAAGTTAGCTTGGGTTTCTTTGACTTAAAATTGAGAATTCTGATTAGTGTATCTAATGTTGGTCTAATACTATTTCTACAGTGACTTTCTAAGTATTTAAAGATAATTTGGACTTTTATCTCAGGGTAAGCATTTAATATACATAGATAAACTCAGTTCATATATGAATTCATATTCAGAGTCAGTGGAGTGAAAATAAATGTCTTCCATTTTCAGTGGGTCTTTGCTTAGAGGGGGAAGTGTTTATGATAGGTATAGAATGGAACAGTATTCTTTCCCAACCGTTTATGCCTATACAGTATGGAAATTGCCTTTAAAGAGATTATCACCATAAAAAGTAGAAGAGCAAAGATAAAGTCAGATTGTAATCATAATTTCACTGATTAGGCATAAATATCCTCTTTATTGTTTTCCCACAAAGAAGCTGTGGTAACTAACCATAGAAAAGGGGCAGAAAGAGGGACGACGAAAACTGAGTGAAAAGTAGAACAGACAAGAGGAAGGGAGAGGTGAGCTATGTATACTAAGCATTAGTGCACTGCTAGTAGCTGCTGTATGTAGGTTCTATTGGATTGCCTACTTCTGGATTTAGACGTTAACTCCTGTGAAATGAATTGGTGATAGGGATGAAGAAAAGTCTTAATTTGTTTTCTTTAGGCTGAGGTTAAGGTTGATGTGGTTAATAAGGCATTAAGAGCAGCTTTCTTGTCTTGCTTTTTAATAAGCTGTTGGCATTATGTTGTCTTGCAAAATCTGGTTCTTTTGTTCCTTCACCCTAATTGCTTGTGTGACACATTAGGTGAGAATGAAAGGTGAGTACTCAAAACTTTCTTTCAGAATTGTTGTTTTGGAAGCCTTTGATTAATAGGATTAATGTGTAGGAGCTGCAGTGAACATGAAGAACTTTAAAATATTCCAGTCCCAAAATAAATTTGACCATGGGCAAGAGTGTGGTAAGCCAAGTAGTTGAGATGTCTGTGCTACACTATCCAACTTTTAGTGTAATCTGTTTTAGCTGGCTTGCCCTTTGTAAGTTGAAACTTCCTTTGAGGCTTCACTGTGGGTTAAATGCAGTTCATTGGGCTCCAGTGAAATGTTCTTAGTTATACAGGTCCTCATGGTCATACCTGAAGTATACATTCTGAGTTTTGATTTAGAGTAAAATGGTCTATATCCCAAAACATGGTTCCACCAGAGTACTAATGGTATGATTTTAGGCAAGTCATTATCTTCTTAGAGCCCTACTCTAAGATTAGCAAAAATACTTGCCTTACTGAGAGCACATGTATATATCTCTGACTTTTTGGCAGCCAAGTGGGGAAAAAAAATCAGCTTTATTGAGGTATAATTTGCACAAAATAAAATTTCACCCATTTTTAACTGTCTAGTTTTTTAATAAATGTATGAAGTTATATAACCACCCCTATTTCTATCACCCCAAAAACTTCCCTTGTGCCCCTTTATGGTCACTCCTTTTCCCCTATCCTTGCCTCTGGGAGTTAGTGATCACTTTCTGTAACTATAGTTTTGCCTTTTCTCTAGAATGTCATATAAATGGGATCATACAACAAGGACTGTTTTGTGTCTGCCCACTTTCACTTAGCATAGTGCTTAAGATTCATCCCTGTTGTTAAAAGTAGTAGTAGGTTGTTTTGTGGTAATTGCGAAGTAGTATTGCATTGTATGGTAATTTCAAAATTTCTTTATTCACTAGTTGATGGATATTTGGGTTTCTAGTTTTTGGCTGTTATGAATAAAGGTCTTATGAACATATGCCTGTAGGTCTTTGTATGGGCTTGTGTTTTCATTTCTCTTGGTTAAATGCCTAGGAGTGGAAATTGCAGGCTTGTATAGGAAATATATGCTTATAACTTTATAAAAAACTGCCAAACTGTTTTCCAAAGTGGTTATACTGTTTTTCATTCCCACTAGCAATGTATGAGAATTCCAGGTAGTCCACATCCTTATTAATGCTTGGTTTTGTCAGTCTTTATTAACTTTAGCCCTTCCTGTGGGTCTGTAGAGATAGATATATTATCATGGTTTTATTTTGTAATTTCCAGATGATTAATGATCATCTTTTCATGTGCTTATTTGTCTTCTTTGGTGAAGTGTCCTTTTGAATCTTTTGCCCATTAAAAAAATTAGGTTGTTTTTTTGTTAAGTTGCAAGAGTATATATCCTGGATATGATCACGGGTTTTGCAAATCACGTGTTTTGCATATATGTTCTCATAGTTTGTGGTGTGCCTTTTCATTTTCTTAGCAGTATCTTTCAAAGATTGGAAAGCTTCGTTTTTATGAAGTCCAAGTTACTGATTATTTTTTCTTTTATAGTTAATGCTCTTTATATTCTATCTAAGGAATCTTCTCTAAACCTAAAGTCACTAATATTTTCTTGTGGAAGTTTTATAGTTTTATGTTTACATTTAGGTCTCTGAAACACTTCAAGTTAAAGTCTGTTTAGTGAATGAGGTAAGGTAAGGGGATTGAGTTCATCTTTTTGTATATAGATATAAATATGAGTGTTTAGTAAGATCTCTTTACTCCTCTTGGTCTGAACTAGACGGCTGTGTATACTCTGGTAGTTGTTACTTTTATAGTTCCCAGATAGGTGCTCGTTACCCAGTGATTCTTCTTCGCCCACTCTCATGGTAGGTATCTCACCCTGTGCATGTATAGCTTAGTTTAGTAAAGACACAAATGATACCGAACCTCTTAATCACAAGTTTGTGTTCCCCATGTGCAATAAGCCAGTCACTGAGACACCACGCTTGGAGATGGAGAAAGGTTTATTTGAATTGGCTGAAAGGAGAGGGTGGGAGGCTAGGTTTTCTCAAATCTACCTTAAGAAAGAAGAAAGCAGGGAGTCTTTATAGAACTGAGGGGCTTGGGAGGAGGAGTTTCGGAGAAACAAAGGGGAAGTTCACTCCACATAAGCCCTTGGGCAACCAGACTTGTGGGCTGGAGGTTGGTTATCTGGTGGTCGTAACTTTCTTAAAGGCACTCTTTTTCAAAACCAGCTCATAAATCCTTGTGACCCTTGAGTCACCCCTCAGGTTAAATAAGAATACAGCAAATTAGCAAAATTAACTTATTTTCTTCTGTGTCTGTGTTGAGAACAAGGTCCAAGAGTGAATATATTCTTATGGAATATTGACAGTAACCCTCAGGTCCGGGCTTTCACAAGGAGGCCCCAGAAATTACAGCTGCCTCAACCTTCTGAAACTCGTATTTGAGTTTCTGAGTGGATTTCTGCTTTGCTTGGACCTTTTTGGCCAGGGTGTGGAAAGTGCTTCAAGGCAAAAAGTTTAGGCAGTCATAGGTCTCAGGTAATTTGTTTCTCTTTTTTCAGTAATCACACTTCTGTGTTGATTGTTGCCCAACATCCTAGAACTGTTGTTTCATATATCTTGTCCAGTGTTGGTTATGGTGGAAGGGCTAGTCCCAAACCAGTTACTTCATCATGGGTAGACTGATCTCTTAGAAATGCAAGATTCTGCATGATAAAAGCTCTTATGGCTTATAACCTTTGAGTAAATTAATATATTGCATTTTGAGGCAGCCTTTTGCAGCAGCTATCCTGGTTTTCCCAATATCCATGTTCTAATTATTTGTTAGAGGATTTTATGTAAATTAAGAAATATTTAACCTTTATAATAGGATTGTAAACAGTGCCCTGAAACTGCTACTTTACCAATTGCTCACTAATGCCTGCAATTGATAGCTGGAACTGTCTCACTGGCCACTGTAGCCACAGTAGTTTGAACTTTAAAAACAATGTCACTAATTAATTATGGATTATTCTGTTCTTGTTCTATAACATACCAACACCTCTAGTGAAGGATTTTGTATTGGCTTCCACCAGCTAGTATTCATTAGAATATGGAAATCATTAAAATAAGAGGACTAGCCTCTTAAAAACTTGCTTTAACAGAAGAGGAAAGGTGATTCTAAGTGACTTTTTTCATGTGAAGAAGGCATTAAATTCTCGTATTTATTGCTTAAAGAAAAAATTGTGTGGCCAAAGATATTTCTTAAAATTGAGTCATTGTTTAGGACTACAGACTTCTGTTGTCTTAGTAATATTATTCTCTTCTCCACTCCTCATCATCCAAGAAAAGACCCTTCATATAAGATTTTAAAAATCATACTGAAATTTGCACTGAAAGTTGCAACACATACCTAGTAGACTTTATTATCATAATGTGTGATTTTTATCTACTAAATTGGACCACCTTTGTTCACTAGAACCTTTACTTCACTAGAAGAAGTCTTTGTGCCAAATTTGGCACCACTCAGGGAGTAGGATTTAAATATTGACAAAAGATGTTAAATAATTTCTCCTCATTTTATTGTCATCATTATCATTACTACTAAACAATAGAAAGTTATAAAAATATGGTGCATTTATTTAATACCTGTTTCTTGCTTTCCTTTTATAGCTTTTATGTCTTGGTAAAATGTCATGTCATGGGTAAATTGACATACTGTGTCTGTAATATATGGATAAGTAAGATCTTTATGTAGCTTGAAGATCTTATGAGTAAACAGTATTTGCTAACGATTGAATAGGATTTGAATAACTGACAAGGAGTCATTTGATACAGGGAGGTTGCTTATTTATCGTGAAATTGTAAAACACTTTTTTCCATCTGAAATCATCAAATGTCTTATATTGCTAATAGAGAGAGTTTAAGTGTTTAATTTAGAAAAGATTAGTAACTGCTGGTTTTATCTGGCATGTGATGAACCTGGAAGGGAAGTGTTGTGAGCGTGATTTGTACTTTTGCTGTTTCGAACTTTCTTTAGAGATATATATGTAGTTCTTTCTTACACTAATCTCCCAGTGTATGCCAGAATAAGGTTTTACTTCTTGATCTACTGAAAAATAAGTGCATGATGTTAAGCAAACATCTCTAAATTGGTCATATAATTTAAAATAACTTCCATGTATTCTAATTCATTTTAAACTTTAAAGTTCTTCATTTTGATAGCAGGTAGGAGCTCTCTGAAGCATTTCCTCTGACTTGAAACATCTTCCTCTCAAATCTTTGCCTGTTTCTTTTATAGGATTTGGCTTAGGATTATTATTATTATTATTTAAGATTGGCCTTGAGCTAATATCTGTTGCCAATTTTCTTTTTTTCTTCTTCTTTCTAAAGCCCCTCAGTATATAGTTGTATATTTTAGCTGTAGGTCCTCTGGCTCTGCTATGTGGGACGCTGCCTCAGCGTGGCTTGATGAGTGGTGCTAGGTCCATGCCCAGGATCTGAATCAGTGAAACCCTGGGCCACTGAAGCTGAGTGCTCGAACTTAACCACTCTGCCATGGGGCTGGCCCCTGGCTTGGGCTTATTAATACAATAAATATTTACCAAGTGCCACATATTTACGAGACACTATTATGCCCTAGGCCTTGTGGATGCAGAGGTGAACAAGACTACATGATCTCTACCTCATTCCGTTTGTAGCCTGTTAAGGAAAAAGAATAGGCATAGGAGTTGGCGAATTACTCATGTATAAGTTACTTTTTTGAATCAGGAGGGTAAAATACGCTGAATAGTTAAGATAGTCTTCTCTTTTGGTACACTGAGGGGTGTTACCAGAATCTGTCTGGAAATTCTCAATCAACTGTTAATGTAAAGGGAATGTATCACGTCATTTGTTAAGAGTAAAGGGAATTTTAACTAAAAAAAAAAAAAACAAAACCATGATGCTACTGGTTGTGGATTCTAAAAGGTAGAGGTACACAATATTATTTGCCTTTAAGAATACAAAGAAAGGATTGTCCTTTCTATAGTCAGTTAAATTGTCTTATTTCTTTTTTCCCCACAAGAGACATTTTAGTATCAGGCTAAAATCTAAAATTATAGCTCTTAATGTTTTGGGGAAAAATGTCATATGACTGCATAGTTTTGCTAGTAGTCATTGGGTCATTAATTAAGTTTCCTCATTTTATGCTTCCTGTTCTTTCTTTTTTTCTGGGGGAAAAAAGTTTCTCTAGGCTCCACCTCTTCTTAATTCTTTAGTGCGGCACATTCTTATTCTTTATACCAAAACGTATGTACTTAAAAGTAAGTGACAGTCTTCCTATGGATTTCTCACTGACACATTTGGTGAATTGGTTTAAAATGTCCAATTTTATGTACATTGAGAGCAAAAGCTAGCCAAGAAAGGAGAAAGGAAAGTTTTCTTATCAAGAGGTTAATAAAATTATTGTCATAAAACAGTGATATGTGCTCAATAAGACACTTGGCTCTTGAAATTTAATAAGTGTTTCTAGACTATTAGTTTCTATTCACCTTTGGGCATGTTTCCTATCCTGGTTTTAATCTGTAGGAGAAATATTTTTCTAGGTTAAACTCAAACCAGTATAATTATGTTTACAATATATTTCAGATATCTAACTTTATTAGAATACTGGTTAATGACTTTGTGCACTTTATTTTACCTGTGCTTTTATTATTCTTAAGATTTAGATAATTTGCTTTAAAAATTTAATCAGATAACTCAGGAACTCATTAGTTATTCCTTATTAGCTAAAAAAATTATTAGATCACTCCATATTATGCTAAGTGACTCATTTTTGCTAATTAACCCATCTGTAATAGGCTGGAGAAAGAACATTTTGTTGGAGTCTCACTCTTTAAAAAACTAAGCCCATCAGAAATTTGTGGTTAAGATTAAGACTTGAATACAAGATACTTAAGCTGAAGTCTGGATATGGGACTTTAGTAAACAGTATCTTGCTAAGTTTGTGTGGTTATTCAGTTTTGATACCTGCTGGTATTTTGAATATTTGAATGCTATGTTATATATTCATTTGGATATTTATATTTTGCATCTACATTAAAAAAAGGAAATGATTGATAGTTAAACTTTTTGAATGGTAGGAAAAGAATCTTGGAGGCAAAGGAAATCATGTCAAGACTAGTGTTGTATACCTATTATGGATACGGTTTTTTAACCTTATGTATATAGATCTGTATGGTAGAAACTGCTCAAGCTTTGATATAAAGCATAGATATAAATCAGATAACGTTTGGCCTAAAGATTGATGCTGACCAAATGCAAAAAACTAAAGCTTGTGAGTTTTGCTTCTTCTAATTTTTTTTTTTTTTGAGGAAGATTAGCCCTGAGCTAACATCTGCTGCCAATCCTCCTCTTTTTGCTGAGGAAGACTGGCCCTGAGCCTCACATCCATGCCCATCTTCCTCTACTTTATATGTGGGACGCCTGCCACAGCATGGTTTGCCAAGCGGTGCCATGTTTGCTCCCGGGATCCGAACCAGCAAACCCTGGGCTGATGAAGTGGAACATGCGAACTTAACTGCTGTGCCACTGGGCTGGCCCCTCTAATTTTTTTTTTTGCCTTTTGATGTTCTTTGAAGATATGTGAATGACTAATTTCTTCAAGTTTTACTAAATTTTTTTAAAATTTTAAAGATTTAAAAAAAGCTTACAAATTTAATTTGTCACAGTTATAAAAAACTCCACAGGGTTTTATGTTTTCTTTTTGGAGGGGTGTTGTCCTCTTTTAATGATATAATATATTAATAAACATCTTGTTAATATTTTGGGGAATTTCTTTTGGAGGAACTTAGGATTTTTTAATTTTTTAATGCATTGTTCATTTTCTGAAATTCTTATTTCACTTTACTACTTTTACTTTATTTCCACATATATGATTTTATTGTAAAATATATAACATGAATTTTACCATTTTAACCATTTTTAAGTGTACAGTTATGTGGAATTAAGTACATTCACATTGTTGTGCAACTGTCACCACCATCAGTCTCCAGAACTTTTTTCATCTTCCCCAGCTTAACCTCTATAACCATTAAACACTAACTCCCCATTCATCCCTCTCCTAGCAACTGTCATTTTACTTTCTATCTCCTTGAATTTGGCTACTCTAATTACCTCATATAAGTAGAATCACATAATATTTGTTCTTTTGTGACTGGCTTATTTCACTTAGTGTAATGTCATTAGGTCATCCATGTTGTAGCATGTGTGAGAATTTCCTTTGTGGTACCTATATACCGTGTTTTGTTGATCCATTCATTCATTGATGGATGCTTTTGGCTATTGTGAATAATGCTGCTATGAACATGAGTGTACCACTAGCTGTTCAAGTCCCTGCTTTCAGTTCTTTTGGATATATATCCTAGAAGTGGGATTGCTGGATCATATGGTAATTTTATGTTTAATTGTTTTGAGAAACCTCCATTCTGTTTTCTACAGTGGCTGCATCATTTTACATTTCCACTAGCAATGCACAAGAGTTCCGGTTTCTCCACACCCTAGCCAACACTTCAGTGTTTTTTTTTTTTTTTTTAACAGCCATCCTAATGGCTATGAAGTAGTGCCTCACTGTGGATTTGATTTGCATTTCCCTAATGACCAGTGATGTTGAACACATTTTATGTGCTTACTGGCCGTTTGTATGTCTTCTTTGGAACAATGTCTGTTTAGTATGTATCGGCCTGCTCAGCCTGCCATAACAAAATCCCAGAGTTTCAGTGGCTTAAACAACGGAAATTTACATTTTCATGGTTCTGGAGGCTGGAAAATCCAAGATCAAGGTTCTAGCAGAGTTTGGTTTTTGGTGAGGGCTCTTGTCCTTTCTTGAAGAAGGCGACTTTGTCCTCACACGGCCTTTCCTCTGAGCAAGGGTAGAGAACATTTTCTGGTGTCTCTTCTTATAAGCATATTAATCCTATTGGATCAATGCCCGGCCTTTATGGACCTCATTTAACCTTAATTACTTCTGTAAAGGCTCTTTCTCCAACTATAGTCACATTGGGTGGGGATTAGGCTTCAACATTTGAATTTTAGGAGACTGCAAACATTCAGTCCCTAACAAAGTCTTTTGCCCATTTGTGAAATTTTTTTTTTGGTTGAATTGTAGAAGTTTTTTAAAAAAAATATATATTCTATTTATTAATCCTTTATCAGATATTATGATTTGCAAATATTTTCTCCCATTCTCTGGGTTGCCTTTGTACTCTGTTGATAGTGTCCTTTGATGCATAAAAACTTTTCATTTTGATCAAGTACAATTTGTTAATTTTTTGTTTTGTGGCCTGTGCCTTTGGTGTTATATCCAGGAAATCATTGCCAAATGAAATGCCATGAAGCTTTCCCCATATGTTTTCCTCTTAAGAGTTTATAGCTTTAGCTCTTTGATCCTTTTGGAGTTAAATTTGGCATATGGTGTAAGATAAGGGTCCAGCTTCATTCTTTTGCATGTGGATATCCAGTTTTCCAGAGCCATTTGTTGGAGAGACTTTTTCCTGCTGAATGGTCTTGATACCCTTATAGAAAACCGTTTGCCCGTATATGCAAGGTTTTATTTCTGGGCTCTGTTTTCTAGTCCATTGGTCTTTATGCTAGTACCACACTGTTTTGATTATTGTAGCTTTGAAGTAAATTTTGAAATCAGGTCGTGTGAGTTCTCCAACATTTGTCTCTGTCGATACTGTTTTGGTTGTTCAGGGTCCTTTGAAGTTCCATATGAATTTTAGGGTGAATTTTTGTATTTCTCCAAAAGCATCTTTGAGATTTTGATAGAGATTGAATTGAATCACTTTGACATTGTCACAGTATTAAGCTTTCCAGTCCATGAACACATGATAACTTTCATTTATTTATGTTGTCTTTAATTTCTTTCGGCAACATTTTTGTAGTTTTTAGCATACCAGTCTTTTGTTTCCTTGGTTAAGTTTATTCTTAAGTATTTTATTGTTTTTGATGCTATTGTAAATAGAATTGTTTCCTTAATTACCTTTTTGGGTTGTTCCTTGTTAGTGTATTTTATCTTATTTTTTATTTCTTGGACCAAGAATAGAAATTGTTAGTTTTTCTAGTTTGTAGCTAACTTGCTTATCCATACTGATGTTTATAATTGATTTGACAGTAACAGCTTTTAAAATGTTTGCATGAAATAGTTTGGAAAGCATTTTACCTTTAGTTTTTTTGACACTAGTTGTAATTTGTGTGTCCTGTGTTCTGTCTGGATATTGGGATAGTAGCTTGGGAGTGGCCTAAGCCTTGGAGATAAATTGATTAAAAATTAAGAGTAATTGTAGTGAATAATTGCAAATATAACTTAAAGGGTTAACTACTGTGATTATTAATTTTATATGTTAACTTGACTGGGCCCTTTCTGAGTATGTCTCTGAGGGTGTTTCTGGATGAGGTTAGCATTAAATGAAATCAATAAAGTAGATTGCTTTCCCCAGTGTGGGTGGGCATGTTCAGTCCTTTGAGGACCTGAATAGAACAAAAAGGCAGAGGAAGAAGGAATTCACCTCTTTTTGCTTCCTGCCTGCCTGCTGAGCCGGGACATTGGTCTTCTCTTGCCCTCGGACTGGGATTTACGCCATTAGCTCCTCTTGTTCTCAGGCCTTTGGACTTGGACTGGAATTTTATGACTGGCTTACTTGGGTCTCCAGCTTTCAGATGGCAGATCATGGAATTTCTCATCCTCCATAATCCTCTGAGCTAATTCCTCATATTAAATCTCTTCATATGATTATCCTATTGGTTCTGTTTCTCTGGAGAACTCTGGCTAGTACATATCTCATTTTTTAAAAAAGGAACCAAGGAGTAAGAATGTAAATATGTTACTCTCCTTTTTCTTTTTTTAAAATGACAACTTGGTTCAGATATAATTCACATATCATAAAATTCACCCTTTTATTTATTTTTTAATTATTATTTTTATTTTATTTTATTTTTTATTTCTTTTTGAGGAAGACCAGCCCTGAGCTAGCATCTGCCAATCCTCCTCTTTTTGCTGAGGAAGGCTGGCCCTGAGGTAACACCCGTGCCCGTTTTCCTCTGTTTTATATGTGGGACGCCTACCACAGCATGGCTTGCCAAGTGGTGCCATGTCCGCACCTGAGATCTGAACTGACGAACCCCGGGCTGCCAAAGTGGAACGTGCGCACCCAACCACTGCGCCACCGGGCCAGTCCCAAAATTCACCCTTTTAAAGTGTACAGCTTAGTGAATTTTTATATTCATGGACTTGTGCAGTCATCACCACTAATTTCATAATATTTTCATCATCCCCCAAAGATACCCCATACCTTTTAGCAGTTACTCCCCTTTCCCACCTCTCCTCAGCCTCTAGAAACTGCTAGTTGACTTTGTTTTTCCATGGCTTTGCTTATTCTGGATATCTTGTATAAATGGAATTATACAATAGGTGGTCTTTTGTGTCCAACTTCTTTCACTTAGCATAATGTTTTTAAGATTCATCCATGTTGTAGCATGTATCAGTACTTTATTCCTTTTTATGGCTGAATAATATTCTGTTGTGTGGATAATACCACATTTTGTTTATCCATTCATCCATCAATGGAGATTGAGTTGTTTGCACTTTTTCACTATTATGAATACTGCTATTATGAACATTTATGTATAGGTTTTTGTGTGGATGCATATTTTCAGTGAAATTGCTGAGTCATGTGTTTAACGTTTTGAAGAACTGTCAGACTGTTTGCAACATTGACTGTACTGTTTCACATTTCCACCAGCAGTATGAAATCCCATTTGTCTATTTTTTTTCTTTAGTCACTTATGGTTTTGGTTTTTTATCTCAGAAGCATTTGCATAATCCAAAGTCGTGAAGGTCTATGCCTAAGTTACAAAAAAGTTTGCTCTCACATTTAGTCTGTGATCCATTTTGAGTGAATTTTTGCGTGTGGTGTGAGGTGTAGTATTTCAACTTTATTCTTTTGTATGTGGATATTCAGTTGTCCCACTGCCATTTGTTGAAAAAACTCTTCTTTCCCCATTGAGTTGTTCTGGCATCCTTGTTAAAAATCAGTTGAGGGGCTGGTCCGGTGGTGCAGCGGTTAAGTGCACGTGTTCCACTTCAGCGGCCTGGGGTTTGCCGGTTTGGATTCTGGGTGCAGACATGGTACCGGCTTGACAAGCCATGCTGTGGTGGGCATCCCACATATAAAGTAGAGGAAGATGGGCACGGATGTTAGCTCAGGGCCAGCCTTCCTCAGCCAAAAGAGGAGGATTGGCAGCAGATGTTAGCTCAGGGCTAATCTTCCTCAAAAAAAAAATTCAGTTGACTGTGTATGTCAGGTTTTATTTGTGGACTCCTCTTTCTGTTCCATTGATCTGTATGTTTATCCTTATGTTAGTACCACATTGTCTTGAATTCTGTAGCTTTGCAGTAAGTTTTGAAATTGAGAAGTGTGAGTCCTTCAACTTTGTTCTTTTTCAAGATTGTTTTGTTTATTCTGGGTCCCTTGCATTTCCTTATGAATGTTAGGATTAGCATGTTAATATTTGCAAAGAAATCAACTGATATTTTTATAGAGATTGCACTGAATTTGTAGATCAGTTTGTGGGTAGTATTGCTAGCTTAACAAATTAAATCTTTTTTTTTTTTTTTTTTCCTGGGAAAGATTCACCCTTAGCTAACATCTGTTGCCAATCTTTTCTCTTTTTCCCCCTAACCCCCCCAAAGCCCCAGTACATGGTTGTATATTCTAGTTGTAAGTCCTTCTGGTTGTTCTATGTGAGCTGCTGCCACAGCATGACTACTGACAGACGAGTGGTGTGGTTCTGAGTCTGGGAACCAAATATGGGCTGCTGAAGCAGAGCATGCTGAACTTTAACCGCTAGGCCATCAGGGCTGGCTCAACAAATTAAATCTTTTGATCTATGAACATGAGATGTCTTTTGGTTTGTTTAAGTCGTCTTTGTCTTTCAACAATGTTGGTAGCTTTGAAGTTTTTTGTTTTAAATTCTTGTTTTTAAATTTTCTTTTCAGATTTTGAAGTATGTTAGAGAGTAATGTTATTCTTCTTTAGTGGTAGTAGTTTATTAGAAGAGAAAATTTGAGTATTTATGGGTTTTCCATAGCAGTGTGCAATATGGTGCATGCACTAGGCACAGCAACACTTCTGTGAAATGATAGTAGTATTTCTGAGGGGAGACTGTTTAAGGGAGGAAAACATACTACATCAATTTCTTGTTTGTATCAATGCCTTCCAAAATAAAATTTCAGTACACAAGTAGGTGAATAAATTCTCCTTGTAAAATATTAAAGATAAGGCTAAAATTCCTTTAACCATCATTTTCATTCCTGGTCTTTTCTCATTCTCTCTACAGGTAATCACTATGATTAGTTTTGTTTTTTTCTTCTAGGCTTTTTTCCTCATGTTTTGTGTATATATGCACCCCTAAATAATGTATGGCATTTTGTTTTTTTTCTTCTTAATATACTGTATGTTCCTCTCTACATTTTACATTTTTCCTCAGCAATATGTCTTAGAGACATTTGCTTAAATATTATATAACATTCCATAGTATGAACATAATTTTGTATTTCCTTAGGTATTCTTCTATTAATGAATATAGTTTGAATGTTGTTGAAGGTTGTTTCCAGTATTTTTTCTTACTACCTGTTTCACTGAAGATACTTTTTTTATGTATCTCTCAGTACACGTGTGACTACTTCTCTGAAGTGTATCAAGAGAAATAGAGTTGCTGGATCATATGGTAAGCATAGCTGTAGTTTTAGTATACTGCCAAAACGCTCTTTAATGTAGCCATAAGAATTTTACTTCTACCAAAAGTGTGTGCAAGTAGTCATTTCCCACACTTTCTAGTATTCTTTATTTTTTTAATTTTCTTTATTTTATTTGAGGAAGATTAGCCCTGAGCTAACGTCCACCACCAATCCTCCTCTTTTTGCTGAGGAAGATTGGCCCTGAGCTAACATCTGTGCCCATCTTCTTCTACTTTATAGGTGGGACACCTGCCACAGCATGGCTTCATAAGCGGTGGGTAAGTCCTCACCTGGGATTCGAACTGGCGAACTCTGGGTGCCAAAGTGCAGCTCATAAACTTAACTGCTGTGCCACCAGGCCAGCCCCTACACTTTCTAGTATTTGAAATTAAACAAGATCTTCTTGCCAATCTTATGGATGGAAAATAGTTATCTTCATTGTTTTAATTTGTATTTTTCTGATTATATATGAGGTTGAGCATGTTTTTTTTTTTTTTTATTTTTTTTTTAAAGATTTTATTTTTTCCTTTTTCTCCCCAAAGCCCCCCGGTACATAGTTGTATATTCTTCGTTGTGGGTCCTTCTAGTTGTGGCATGTGGGACGCTGCCTCAGCGTGGTTTGATGAGCAGTGCCATGTCCGCGCCCAGGATTCGAACCAACGAAACACTGGCTGCCTGCAGCGGAGCGCGCGAACTTAACCACTCGGCCACGGGGCCAGCCCTGAGCATGTTTTTATACGTATTTGAACATTTACATTTCTTCTGTGATTTCCCATTATCATTTGTCAACTTTTTTCGATTGAGTTCTTTTTTTTTCCCTCTGATAGATTATAGGAGATTTTTAAAAGAATGTGCTCAATTCCTTTTAGATTATTGTAAGATAGTTTTAGGAAAGTGTACATTTGGTACTGTCTATTTAGTCAGACTTGCTGTTTTTAAAGGTATCTCTAACGCTTAAAGGGAAGGTCAGTATTTTGAGTGAAATGCTTGTAACATTGGGCAAGTGGTTGAGGATTGGGAGTGGAGTGTGGAGAGTAGAGCAGGTGAGGGCTTTGTGACTGGGAGGCACCTAGATTGGCTTCCATACAAATAGCCTTTTCTTTTTTATAGTTAAATCAATTTCAGTGATTTTTTTTCCTTAGCATTTGACTTCCCAGTCATTTTTCAAAGCCTAAATTGTGTGGATTAACTTTTAAGTCAACTTTATTAAGATGGTTTTGTATACAACAGAATTCACCAGAAGTATACACTTATAAAATCACCACCCCATTGAAGACAGAATTACTGCAAAAACGTTCCTAATGCCATTTTGTGGTCACTTCTCCCTCTAGCCCCAGCAAACCACTGATCTGATATCTCTGTTGCAATAGATTAGTTTTGCCTGTTACAGAATTTAATAAAAATGGTCATTCCCAGACTTTTTTGTGGACTTCTGAGCTTACGATTATATTCAGTTTATTAAGAAAGTGAACTTAAAAATGATTAACTTTTAAGAATTGTTGGCTGAAGAGTCCTTAATTTCCTTAGAGTTGAGAGTGGTTTCTGAATAGTGACTTGGCACCTTTACTTCACTAGTTAGAAAAAAATTTATTTTAAATTCTGCAGTGGAAATACTGACACGAGGTTAACAGTACTTGAATCTCTGAAATGAGATATAGGCCTGTGGAAGGAAGATAGCAGTAGCTGATCTACCCCTATCTATTTCCATATTTGCCTCGTAAATGTTAGTTTCATGGTACTGTTTACAATTACATACCTTGATTTTGGTTTATATTGTACTGTACGTGCAGACATTGTTTTCAAATAAAGGACAACATCTGAAGTAATACAATGTTGTTTTTGCCAAAGCAATATTTAAAAAAAAATAATTTATGTTCTAATAGTCCCCTCAAAAGGGGAAAAGCACTTCTCCACGTTTTTTGTTTATTTTTTCAAGCAGACTAAAACTAAGACAGTTGAGGAGTGTGTCTAACCTGTTTTCTAGCCCTTTTGTAGGACAGTTAATGTTACAGATTCATCAACATTTTATGCTATTTGGTGGGAACTCCTGACAGCTGGCTCTTCTTTCTTCCTTGAATGTCCCTTGTTCTCATTGCACACCTTCTACTGAAAGTTATGCAGTGGTTATTCTTTTAAAAAATGTCTGTCTCAGAGGTATACTCAGTGTTAACCAAAATTGCAGTGACTGGTTATAAATCTGAATGCCAATGTAATCTATGTCAGTTTGTTGTATTGTAGGTTTTGGATTTGAACTAAGAACTTCTCTGTTCTCTAAAAGCACTTGTTTTTTTATTTTTAAAGAAGATTAAGATATAAAGTACATATAGTAAAGTATAGTAACCTTAAACTAAAGATCGATAACTGTTTACATATGTATAGATCCGTGTAACTTCAGCCAGATTAAGATAGACCCTTTACAGCTCTCCTCCCACCCTTTCCCAGTCAATACATACCCTAAAGAGATAATCACTATTTTGACTTCTATCACTATAATGCCTTTGTTTTTGTTTTTAATTTCATAGTAAAAGTTCTTTTTAAAATATGTTTTTTAGTTCTAAATTTAATAGAACACTGGTTAATACCTAACCTATTAAAGTTACAATCGGATTGCTTAGAAGCATGAAAGTGAGCAAGGTGAGTTATGATTCAGATGGTTAATAACATCATTCTAGGGTAGTCTGACGCAGCCTTCCTCATGGTCAGAATATGTTTTTCCTGAGACTAGAGTACAACTTTCTTTTTTGTTTGAATTTTTTTTATCATAAGGAAAATATAGAATAGTAAAGTAATATAGTGAATCTTCATCTATGTACAGACTAATTTAAAAATATTAATCTTCTGTCACAGTTGTGTCAGATTTAAAAAATAATTTTTTGCTTTGATTTAGTTTCAAATTTAATAAAAGTTACAAAAATAATACGAAGAACTTACACTGGCCTTCTCCGGCTGTTTACATTGTGTTTCATATGCTTTATCATTCTCTCTCCATTTTTGTCTGAACCATTTGAGGGTAAATTTTAGAGGCACTGTGCCCCTTTGCCTCTAAATATTATAGAGTTTACATCCTAAGAATAAGTTAAGGGCATTTTCTTAGGTAACCACAGAGCAATCCTTTATGGGTTTTTATAGTTTAATTTTGAGGATAATCTAAGTTCTTGGATATACCTCACAATTAGCAAAATGTTTCACATATGATCTCAGGTTCCTACATCATCAGAATTTTTAGTATATTTTTAAGCATTCTTAAGTAAATGCGAATGTAGCTTGTTTTACTATTGGTTAAGACATTTTGAAATTTGAGAATTAAAATGCATCTTTCTGACTACTGCTTATATTTCATTGGGTTGTTGTCACCAGGTATACTATATTCTAGTATCTTCACATAGTTTTTTTTTTTTTTAAAGATTTTAGTTTTCTTTTTTCTCCCAAAGCCCCCTGGTACATAGTTGTGTATTTTTAGCTGTGGGTCCTTCTAGCTGTGGCATGTGGGATGCCGCCCCAGTGTGGCCCAATGAGCGGTGCCATGTCCACACCCAGGACTCGGAACTCATGAAACCCTGGGCCGCTGCAGCGGAGCGTGCGAACTTAACCACTCGGCCACGGGGCTGGCCCCATATTTTTTATTAGCTTCGTGTAATTTTTGAACGGGGAGATACGAATCAGACTTTAATCTGTCAATATCCTTTGCACCTTGATACTATAAAGTATCAAGATGATACTATAAAGTATCAAGATGATACTATAAAGTATCAAGATGATACTATAAACCCAACAGAGCATTTTTAGTTGTCTCTTATCACTACCTTCTACAGAAGGTACTTGTGCTTGTCCAAGCCACATTTATTCTCCTACCTGTTCTCCCTATAATGGTACACATTTTCAGGGCAATTGATTTCTGGTTAAAGACGTTTATACTATGCATAATATCTATGAAAGTGAGTAAATTTGCTTATGAAAATTCAACTTGGAACACTAAAGGTCTAAGCACACATCTAACCAAATGAGCAATTATCCATAATGAAATTCTTGAAGAATGTAGTGCTTTTCTTTGTGTCCTGTTTGGATATTCTGGAGCCCAATTTTTCTCTTGTACATATAACTTCTGGTGTTTTCTCTGTTATCTTTGCATTTTAATGTAAAATTTATAGTATGATCTCTTTTCCTTAGTATCTAAGTTTCAGTCCTTTATTATACGTTGTTGTGTTTGTAGAATTTGAAGAAATCTTACCATTGTTTTAGGGGGAAACTGCATTCACATGGTCATGCCACATCATGGTGTGTTGTCCATTCTGCTCTGGAATTTTTGAATCTAGAAATGTCCTAGCTCTTTGACCTTGGGCAAATTGCTTAGTCCTTGGGAGACTGGGAGTCCTTGCTGTGAAAAGGGGATAAGTAGTACCTACCTCAACAACCCTATGAAGATTAAATGGGATAATGTATGAAAAGTATATAGCTTAGTGATTGGCCCATAGTTTAGTAAATACTAACTTTTAAATATGAAGATAATGGTGTTTACAATCATGTGTTCTTAATGACAGGGACGTGTTCTGAGGAATGTGTTTGTTATTAGGCAATTTTGTCATTGTGTGAACATCATAGAATGTACTTAGACAAACCTAGATGCTCTAGCCTGCTACACATCTAGGCTATATGGTGCTAATCTTATTGGACCACCTTCATTGACTGAAACGTCGTTATGTGGTGCATGACTGTATTCAGAGTTTGGTTTTGTTTAAGAAAATAATATTCAGATATCCCTTTAGACTAGTTTTACTAAGTCTATGTTGTTTTATTATAGTATTCAAACAGAGCTCTGTGTGAAGTTTTTTTTTTTTTAAGATTGGCACCTGAGCTAACAGCTTGCCAATCTTTTTTTTTTCTTTTTCTCCCCAAATCCCTCCAGCAGATAGTTGTATACTTTTAGTTGTGGGTCCTTCTAGTTGTGGCATGTGGGATGCTGCCTCAACATGGCCTGATGAGCGGTGCCATGTCCGCGCCTAGGATCCGAACCGGTGAAACCCTGGGCCCCGCAAAGCGAAGTGCATGAACTTAACCACTTGGCCATGGGGCTGGCCCCGGTATGCAGTATTTTAACTGTAGTTCTCTTGTGAGCTGAGTAATGGATACTTCTATAATGAAGACCTTTAAGAGCTTTTTTATGTATTCTGATTTATTCTCTAGTAATCCCATGAGGTTGTTTGGTCAGGGGAGATAATTATATTGAGAGCTCAAGAAACAGATACCTAAGTGAGTGTGTGGTGTAACTGGTTATTGATACATAACAGGGCATTACTAAGTGCTAGGTGCACTTTTAATTGCTTCTCTGTATTAGATCACTTAATCCTTACAATAACACTATGAGATACTGTTGCCATCAGAAGCATGTTAATGAAAAGTGACCTGCTCAGGATTACAGAACTAATAAATGCCTGATTAGGTTTTGAGGCAAGATCAGGCTGACTCTAAAATTGTGCAAGAATGCCTAAAAACTAACACTCTTTAAAATGCCAGTATAAGTTTTAAATTCTTAAACATTAATATTCCCCTTGCAGGCTTTGTTTAAAACAGCAGAAACTGAAGTGATACTGCAGAGTAAAAGGGGAAGTCATATTCCTCTACTCTATCACCAGCTGTGGGAATAGAATAAAGGAAGAAAAGCAGGACATTAGATTTGAATCCTGACTTTTGCACAAGAATTAGGTTTTCTGATTAGGTTTACTGTCTGGTTAAATAATCCCTTCTGCCCCTGCACCCTTTCCAGAGAAAAGTTTAGAAGACGGAGACAAAATCAACTCTCCATTTTGAAATCCTTAAAATGAGTTTGCATCTCTTTCTATTCTATAGTCTACAATTCTAATTTGGACCAAGATTGGATTTAGGAAGAATAAAAGATTTCTTAACTTCTCCGGTCTTGTTACAGTACTTACCCTAACCTCATAATAAAATGTTTTTGGGCAGTCAGTCTGTTTGTGTATGCTTGGGAACTTTTAGGTAGTTGTCGTCTCATTAATATACTGATCACATAGACCAAACTGTCTTACCCGATCAGCCTTTTGCTTCCTTGCCCTTACATTTACCCTATTGTGCTGGTGCCCATAACAACGCAAACTTACAGCCCAGTAATGCAGGGCAAGTAGACTTCCTTCCTACCCTGGAGCTTTTTCCTGTACTAGAGGCCAGCTCGGAGGATGGTGAGCCTGGGAGTTTTAATGGAAAACCTGATTTCCTGACTTTCTCCCATTAGATTAGGTTGTCTCAGTGCTGAAAGAGAGGCTTTAAGAAAGTGAGTAGAAAGCAATGCTCAGCTTGAAGATATTTAGTAAATGTTCAGCTTTAGAGTGAATGGATTTCTTGCTTTCTTAACATCTCAGAAAATGTCACTGGCTTTAGCGTTACTATTTAATAATAATCTGTGGTAGAACATTATTTAGTGATACCAAGTTTTCAATTTGGTAGCCATTTATTTGCCTTCGTAAAGTCTCTGTATTTTCCCATATAACCCCAAGCTTGCTTTTCTTCACAGTTTTCTGAGTTAATTTCTTTGAATAGGATATAAAATTATAATATTAGAAAATATGATATCCCTCATCCTTTGTATTTGAGTTTTAAGATGCTTATGTTTTTAATATTACTAACCTTGCTTACCTTATTTCCAAAATCTTCTGTCAAGCACCCACTGCTACTGCTGACAAAACTAAGATACTTCTTGATAAGGGATTAAGCTTCATTATTGTATACCATCTTATTTTCTATATTGTCTTTCTAGTCCTACTAATGTTTTAGCTTTACTGTATTTTGTCATCTAGCTTGTTTGGATTTGGCAGTTTTACTGTGCTTATCAGCAGGGCTGAATCTTTTTTCTCAAGAGAATGCTGACACTTTAAATAGCTATAAAAATAATTAGTTGTTTGAGTGTCAAGTCGTCCTTTTCTGGAGACTTGTCTTTACTGCACACTGTTTACCTTTGATCACAGCAGTCTTGAGGCTTAGGAGCTGTTTGTTTTTTCCTCTTTTTGTGCTTGTTCATTTTTCATTTCATAAAGCTCCATAGATTTGTTTTTATAAAATGCTAGTTTTAGAATATAAAATTTGGTGAATAATAGAATTACATCTAATTTTTGGGTCTCAATGAAGTAAACATCAAAATGCATTTCATAAATGTATGTGAAAAGATCTAAAATCATTGAATGATGGAATGAGCTTCCAAAAGCCTGGTTTTTTAGTTGATGATGCCTCAAGAGGTGCAGACCTTTCTGAAATCTGAGTCTCATTTGGAACCATGTGTGTACTTCTGGTCGAAATAAAGAGGGAAAAAATTGTATTGATTTGTGAACCCAGAGATAAATTTTTCTTGGTCATAGAGCAGTGGTGTTTGTAAATTCTTTTCCTATTTTTCCGTAGAATCTTTGCTTAGGACTGGCCATATAATTTGCAGGGTCTCTTTTTAAAAAATTATTAAGAATTTCAAAGTGGCTACAACAGAGCACTAAACCAAGTGTGGGGCACTATGTGACTCCATAGGTTGCGCACTCATGAAGCTGGCCCTATCCTGGTTAATGTGCTCAGTTCTTGAACAGATGATTTAGAAAAACTGTGTGCGTTTTCTGATTTTGATGCATAATTGTATATTTTCATTTGAAGAAAACATATCCATAGTAGAATTTAAAATATTCTTAGACTGTTTTACATTAGTTTTATTTTCTAATTTAAGATCTGGTTAAAGAGACACTCAGTTCAAATTGTTCTTATTATAGGTTTAAATAAGATAAAAAACACAAAACACTATGGATCTGAAAGATGGGGAAGGGACTCTATTGGAGCTGATAGTGTGTTTTATTTCATTAAGAAATCGAGTTCTTGTAGATACAGACTTTTGAAATTGATGATACTGAGTTGTGACTTTAAGTCACGTGCTTATTACCTCACTCTTGAGATAACCTTATAAACCTTTTCAGGCCATACCAATTGAGGTTAGCTAAAACAGCTTTTAGCAAAACGCTTTGCTGGTTTTCCCAATGAGCTAAACCGAGCATTATTTCTGAAGATACGATTTTTTATGAAACTTCTTAAAGTTTTCAAGGTACACATTATTCTGGGATGACTTTATGTGTATGGGGATATTACTTGCCTGTTTTATACAAAAGAATAACAATTGATGTGGGCTTTCAGATAGTGGCTCTAACAATTAATAATACTATTACTGTATTTTTAACAGGTGAGAAATTTGATGGGAGCTGAAACTAGAACCCTGTTTTTCTTCCAAGTAGGAAATGAGAACATTCCCTAAAGTGCAATATTTCTTCTTCTTTTTTAAAAAACTATTGCTTATCCCAAACAGTCTAGCAAGTGGTTAAACAATAATTTGCATGACAGAAAGTGCTAGGTAACTGACTAAAGCCATCATATAACATATGCCCTTGATCATGTCATAAACTTGATCTCCTTGGAGGCTAGTTAACTTTGTGGACATTTCAGTGCCTTAAGAGAACCTCAGACTTAACCTTGTCCTTTGGTTATAGGGGAGACCAGGAGTTCATATGTATTCCCTGGAAAAGAATGAGATTTGAAACAGAGAGTCTGATGACTTTGGGAGAGTGGTGCATGTGATCTGGTTGTGCAACCTTTTCTGGAGACACTATACTACTACTTTTGGATGAGGATTAGAGCCTCTGCTTTAGGATACTATTTTAGAATTTTTTAAAACAAAGTGGAATTTATATAGTGAAATGCACAGGTGGAAATGTGCAGTTTGAGTTTCAATAAATGACTACAGCTGTGTAGCCACTGCCTCCATGCTGATACAGAACATATATATCACATTATAAAGTTCTCTCATCCCCTGGTTATTTCCCCTTCTCCCTCCACCCAAACTACAGTTCTGGTTTCTATCACTATAGGTTAGTTTTGTCTGTTTTTGAACTTTATTTAAATGGAATCATATAGTATGTATTCGTTTGTAACTTGCTGTTTTGAGTCAAATAATGCTTTTGAGATTTATCCGTGTTGTTGCAAATATCAGTAGTTCATTTATTGTTTTATTGCTGTGTAGTATTCCATTATAGAAATGTACCACAATTTGTTTATCTGATCACCTGTTGCTGTACATTTTGAGTTCTTTGCTGTTTGGGGGTATTATGAATAAAGTTACTGTGAACATTTGTGTCTAAGCCTTTTCATAATCCTGTGTTTCCACTTATCTTGGGTTAATACCGAGGAGTGCAATTGCTGGGTTATAGGTTAGACGTATGTTTAACTTCATAAGCAAGTGCCAAACTGTTCTCCAAAGTAGTAGTGCCAGTTTAGACTTCCATGAGCCGTGTATGAGTTCTGGCTACTCAACAATCCTTAACAGCAGTTACTCTCATCAGTCTCTTTAATTTAGTTTTTCCAGTGGGTGTGAAAGGTATTTCATTGTGGTGTTTTCACTTGCGTTTCCCTGATGACTGCTGATGACGTACATCTTTTGAAGTGCTTATTTACTGTTTATGTATCTTCTGTGAGGTTTCTACTAAAATCTTTGCCCATTAAATTTGTTTCTTTCTGTTAGTGATTTGTGTTTGTTCTTTATATAGTTTGGACACGAATCCTTTATCAGGTATGTTTTTGTGAATATTTCTTCTACTCCTGTGATTTACCTTTTCATTTTCGTAATGGTCTCTTTGATAAGCAGAGATGTTAACAATTTTTAAAAAACTTCTTTATTGTAGGAAAATATAAATAGCAAAATTTACCATTTTAACCTTTATCTTTTTTTTTTGAGGAAGATTAGCCCTGAGCTAACATTTGCCGCCAATCCTCCTCTTTTTGCTGAGGAAGACTGGCCCTGAGCTAACATCCGTGCCCGTCTTCCTCTACTTTATATATGGGATGCCTACCACAGCATGGCTTACCAAGCAGGTGCCATGTCTGCACCTGGGATCCAAACCGGCGAACCCCATGCTGCTGAAGTAGAATGTGCGAAGTTAACCTCTGTGCCACCGGGCCTGCCCCCATTTTAACCATTTTTAAGTATACAATTCAGTTGCATCAAGTACATTCACCATGTTGTGTAACCATGTCGACTATTTCCAGAACTTTTTCATCATCCCAAACAGAGTCTCTGTACCCATTAAATAATAATGACCAAGCAGAGATTTTTTTTTTACTGTATAATGTATTTATTCAATCTGTTCTATATTACAGTGTTTCTGTGTCTCTTCCACACTGAGAATTCTGGTTCTTAAGGTCACAGGAGTTAATAAGATCAGAATATTCCATAATTACCTATTTAAGAGATTTTTTAATATAGTTCTTTAGCATAGAAATTCCTTTTTTTTTTTCCTGCTTTTTCTCCCCAAATCCCCCCAGTACATAATTGTATATTTTAGTTGTGGGTCCCTCTAGTTGTGGCATGTGGGATGCCCCCTCAGCGTGGCCTGACAAGTGATGCCATGTCCACGCCCAGGATCTGAACCAGCGAATCCCTGGGCCGCTGAAGCGGAGTGCATGAACTTAACCACTTGGCCACGGGACCGGCCCCATAGCATAGAAATTCTTATATAAAAGCAGTCAATATTGTGCCTGTTGAGTACCTTTAATTTTTGAATATATTGACCCTTCCTGGACAACTTGAGCTATGTGATGTGTGTAGTTTTCTTGTCTATATTTGCCACTCCTTTCGTATCTTAATATATTTATCCCCTCCATCCTTATCTACCCCAAGAACCTGTCATTGTTTCAGGTAAGTATTTAACCTTTACTTCTTTCTGACTTGCATGTTAATTTTGCAATATTTTATTCTAGATCAAGTATCCTCACTTGAAGTTGTTTTTGATCATGATAATGGAAAAAGTCAGACTTTGGATTTTCTGTGTTTTCTCCCTACTCCTCAAGAGGACAGAAAGTGGATAGGGAGTTAGCGAGCTGAGTTGCATGAGGATGGAATTTGTGGTCTTGCAAACAAATTCTGTTATTCTCAGGATGTCTGTAGCTTCTAGCATGCAGAGGCAGCATGACTTTTGGAAACTAGACACCATTCTTTTCCTTATTTCTGGGGTCCTTTTAAGTTTTGCAAGCTACTTTGCTCTCTTGCTTTCAATGTTGATTTGTGTATTTATCCATTCCCAACCCAGTAAAACCCTGTTCTGTTTTTCCAGAATTGGTTCAAATCCCTTAAATATCCTTCTTTTGCTCCAAAAGTTACACTATCACAAATTTGTTATCATGCTCATACATTTCTTTCTCTTAAGTTTCTTTTTTGAAGACATTTTGGTATGTTGAACCTTTTTGTATATGACCCACAACTGAAGTGCCTCAGATACAAATAAATGTACAGCGTAGTGAATGATTATAAAGTGAACACTCATGTCATCACCAACAAAGTCGAGTAATAGGACATCACGAGCACCCCAGAAGGCTACCATGGTTTCTGTTCCTTCTTACACATATCCCTCTCCCTTGCTCTTAGAAATAACTAACTACTGTCCTGGCCTTTATGGTAATCACCATCTGGCTTTTATTTGTATTGTCACTTCTGTATGCATCCATAAACGATACTTTGGTTTTGCCTGTTTTTGAATGGAATCATACGGTACATATTTTCTATCCTGCTTTTGCTTGCACATTCCTGTGTGTTGTGTATTGATTTAGTTCATTTTTATTGCTGTTATATTGTACAAATATACTACAGACTATCTATTTTATTGTTGTTGGATATTTGGTATATTTCTAGGTTTGGACTACTATTAATAATGCTGCTATGAATATTCTCATACATTTCTTCTAGTGCAATATTTGTATTCTAGGGTGTATACCTAGGAGCATGATTGTCAGGGCACAGGATATGTATATCTTTAACTTTAGGGCCATGTTGTTTTCCAAAGTGGTTTATCAATTCACATTCCCATTAGGAATGAATGAGAGTTCCTGTTGCTCCACATCCTCATCTACACTTGATACTGTCAGTGTTTTCAGATGTTGACAACCCAAGAGGTGTGTAGTAGTATCTTGTGGTTCTAATTTAAATTTCCCTGATTATTGAGTTTGAGGATCATTGCCTATGTTCATTGGCTGTTTGGATTTCTTCTGCAATTGTATATTCAATTCTTTTATTCATTTTTCTGTTGGATTATTTGTCCCTTTTTTTGGATTATTATTTTATTGAGGTCATAATAGTTTATAACATTGTGAAATTTCAGGTATACATTGTTTGTGAGTCACCATATGTATGTGCCCCTTTACCCCTTATGCCCACCTGCCAACCCCCTTCCCCTCTGGTAACCACTAATCTGTTCTCTTTTTCCATGTATTTTTTTATCTTCCACATGTGAATGAGATCATGTGGTGTTTGCTTTTCTCTGACTTATTTTGCTTAACATAATACCCTCAAGGTCCATCCATGTTGTTGCAAATGGGATCATTTTGTCTTTTTTTGTGGCTGAATAGTATTCCATTATATATGTATGCTGCATCTTCTTTATCCATTCATCAGTCAGTGGGCACTTGGGTTGCTTTTACTTCTTGGCTGTAGTGAATAATGCTGCAGTGAACATAGGGGTGCATAAATCTCTTATGAGTTGTTCATTTCAAGTTCTTTGGATAAATACCCAGTAGTGGGATAGCTGGGTCATATGGTATTTCTTTTAATTTTTTGAGAAATCTCCATACTGTTTTCCATAGCTGCTCCAGTTTGCATTCCCACCCAGCAGTGTATGAAGGTTCCCTTTTTCCACATCTTCTCCAAACACTTGTTATTTCCTATCTTAATTATAGCCATTCTGACTGGTGTCTGGTGATATCTCATTGTAGTATTGATTTGCATTTCCCTAGTAATTAGTGGTGTTGAACATCTTTTCATGTGCCTGTTGGCCATCTGTATGTCTTCTTTGGAAAAATGTTCATATCTTCTGCCCATTTTTTGATCGAGTTGTTTGTTTTTTTGTTGTTGAGTTCTTTATATATTTTGGAGATTAACCCCTTGTCAGATATATGATTCGCAAATATTTTCTCCCAGTTGCTGGGTTGTCTTTTTGTTTTCTTCCTCGTTTCCTTTGCCTTGCAAAAGCTCCATATTCTGGTGTGGTACCATTAGTTTTTTTTTCCTTTATTTCTGTTGTCTGAGTAAACATGGTATTTGAAAAGATACTTCTAAGACCAGTGTCAGAGTACTGCCTATATTTTTTTCAGGAGGTTTATGGTTTCACCTCTTACCTTCAAGTCTTTAATCCATCTTCAGTTAATTTTTGTGTATGGCATAAATTAATGGTCTACTTTCATTCTTTTGCTTGTGGCTGTCCAGTTTCCCCAACAACATTTATTGGAGAGACTTTCCTTTCTCCATTGTGGCTTTTGCTTCCTTTGTTGAAGATTAGCTGTTTGTAGATGTGTGGTTTTATTTCTGGGCTTTTGATTCTGTTCCATTGATCTGTGTGTCTGTTTTTGTGCTAGTACCATGGTGTTTTGATTACTATAGCTTCATAGTATATTTTGAAGTGAGGGATTGTGATACCTCCAGTTTTGCTCTTTTTTTTTGGGATTGCTTTAGCTATTCGGGGTCTTTTGTTACTCCATATGAATTTTAGGATTCTTTGTTCTATTTCCATGAAGAATGTCATTGGGAATCTGCTTCATTGCATTGAATCTGTAGATTGCTTCAGGTAATGTGGACATTTTAACTATGTTTATTCTTCCAATCATGTGCATGGAATATCTTTCCATTTCTTTATGTCATTATTGATTTCTTTCAATAATGTCTTACAGTTTTTATTGTATAGGTCTTTCACCTCCTTGATTATATTTATTCCTAGATATTTTATTCTCTGTTGCATTTATAAATGGGATTGTAGTCTAGAGTTCTCTTTCTGATAGTTCAGTATTAGAGTATAGAAATGCAACTGATTTTTGTAAGTTGATTTTTTTGTACCCAGCAACTTTGCTGTAGTTGTTGTTTCTAATAGTTTTCTGATGGATTCTTTAGGGCTTTTTATATATAGAATCCTGTCATCTGCAAACAGTGAGAGTTTAACTTCTTCCTTGCCAATTTGGATACCTTTTATTTCTTTATCTTGCCTAATTGCTCTGGCCAAAAACTCCAGTACTATGTTGAATAAGAGTGGTGAGAGTGGGCATCCTTGTGTTGTTCCTGTTTACAGAGGGATGGCTTTCAGTTTTTCACCATTGAGTATGATGTTGGCTGTGGGTTTGTCATATATGGCCTTTATTATATTCAGGTACTTTCCTTCTATATCCATTTTATTGACAGTTTTTGTCATAAACAGATGTTGGAGCTTGTCAAATGTTTTCTTTGCATCTATTGAGATGATCATGTGCTTTTTATTCCTCATTTTATTAGCATAGTGTATCACATTGATTGATTTGCGAATGTTGAACCATCCCTGCATCCCTGGAATAAATCCCAGTTTATCATGGTGTTTGATCCTTTTGATGTATTGCTGTATTTGGTTTGCCAATATTTTGTTGAGGATTTTTGCATCTGTGTTCATCAGTGATATTGACCTGTAATTTTCTTTCTTTGCATTTTCTTTGTCTGAGTTTGGGATCAGGATAATGTTGGCCTCATAGAATGAGTTAGGAAATGTTCCATCTTCTTCAGTATTTTGGAATAGTTTGAGAAGGATAGATGTTAAATCATCTTTGAATGTTTGGTGGTATTCTCTAGAAAAGCCATCTGGTCCTGAACTTTTATTTTTGGGGAGGGTTTTGATTACTGTTTCAATCTTTTTACTTGTGCTTGATCTATTTAGGTTATTTCTTCTTGCTTCAGTTTTGTGAGGTTGTATGAGTCTAAGAATTTATCCATTTCTTCTAGATTGTCCAGTTTATTGGCGTATAGTTTTTCATAGTATTCTGTTATAACCCTTTGTATTTCTGTGGTGTCCATTGTAATTTCTCCTCTTTAATTTCTAATTTTCTTCATTTGAGCCTTCTTTCTTTTTTTCTTAGTCTGGCTAAAGGTTTGTCAGTTTTATGTGTCTTCTTGAAGAACCAGCTCTTAGTTTCATTGATCCTTTCTACTTTTATTTTGGGTTTCTATTTCATTTATTTCTGCTTTAATTTTTATTATTTCCCTCCTGCTAACTTTGGGCTTTGTTTGCTCTTCTTTTTCTAGTTCTATTAGGTGTAGTTTAAGATTACTTGAGATTCTTTTTGTTTGTAAGGTAGGCCTGTGTTGCTATGAATTTCCCTCTTAGGATTGCTTTTGCTACAGCTGTGTGAGTTGGTATGATGTATTTTCGTTTGTCTCCAGATATTTTTTGATTTCTCCTTTAATTTCTTCATTGATCCATTGGTTGTTCAGTAGCATGTTGTTTAGTCTCCACATGTTTGTCACTTCACTAGCTTTTTTCTTGCAGTTGATTTCTAGTTTCATAGCATTATGCTTGGAAAAGATGCTGGATATGATTTCAGTCTTCTTAAGTTTATTGAGGCTTTCATTGTTTCCCAGCGTATGCTCTATCTTTGAGAAGGTTCCATGTGTACTTGAGAAGAATGTATATTCTGCTGTTTTGGGATGGAGTGTTCTCTATATATCTGTTAAGTCCATCTTGTCTAGCTTTTCATTTAATTCCACTCTTCCCTTGTTGACTTTCTGTCTGGATGATCTATGCATTAATGTAAATGGGGTGTTGAGGTCCCCACTATTAATTGTGTTGCTGTTAATTTCTCCTTTTAGGTCTGTTAATAGTGGCTTTATGTACTTTCGTGCTCCTATGTTAGGTGCAGATATATGTGTAAGTGTTATGTCCTCTTGGTGGAGTGTCCCTTTTATCATTATATACTGCCCCTCTTTGTCTCTCATTGCCTTTTTTATCTTGAAGTGTAGTTTGTCTGATATAAGTATGGCAACACCCCCTTTCTTTTGTTTGCCCTTAGCTTGGCGTATCATCTTCCATCTCCTCATTCTGAGCCTGGTGTTTGTCTTTAGAGCTGAGCTGTGTTTCCTGGAGGCAGCATATTCTTTGGTCTCGATTTTTAATCCATTCAGCCATTCTGTCTTTTGAATGGTGAATTCAATCCATTTACACTTAGAGTTATTATTAATATATGAGGGCTTAATACTTCTGTTTTATCTCTTATTTTCCATTTTTTTCTGTATTTCCCTTGTTTCTTGTGTTATGTATTTCTAACTGCCAGTTCAGTTTGGTGATCCTCTGTGATGGTTTTCTCTTTATCATTTGTGTCTCTGTTTTGTTTTTTTTTGTTTAGTGGTTACCATAAGGTTTGTGTAAAAGATCTTGTAGATGAGATAGCCAATTTTCTGATAGCCCCTTCCTCCTTAGTCTAAGCAGTTTTCATTAAAATGAAGTGATTATAGTTACTTTTGATGCTTTCCTTACCTTTGTCTTTAATGTTACAATTATGTGTTTGCTAACCTGTTCTGATAGAGAGCTGCACTGATTTTGTCTACCTGTTTATCTCCTTGCTCAAGGCTTTGTAAACCCCTGCCCCCCCCCCCCCCCCTTTTTCTTTCAGATATGAGGGCCTTCTTGATCATTTCTTGTCAGGGGATGTCTTGTGGAGATGAACTCCCTTAGCTTTTGTTTATCTGGGAAAGTTTTTATTTCTCCATCATATCTGAAGTATAGTTTCACTAGATACATTATTCTTGGCTGAAAGTTTTTGTCTTTCAGGATTTTGAGTATATCATTCCACTCTGTCTTAGCATGTAACGTTTCTGCTGAAAAATTCACTGAAAGCCTGATAGGGGTTTCTTTGTAGGTTATTTTCTTTTGCCTTGCTTCCCTTAATATTTTTTCTTTGTAATTGACTATTGCCAGTTTTACTCATAGAAGCCTTGGGGAAAGTCTTTTTTTTTCCCCCCAAGGAAGATTAGCTCTGAGGTAACATCTGCTAATCCTCCCCTTTTTTCTGAGGAAGACTGTCCCTGAGCTAACATCCATGCCCATCTTCCTCTATTTTATATGTGAGATGCCTACCACAGCATGGCTTGCCACCCAGTGCCATGTCTGCACCTGGGATCTGAACCTGTGAACCCTGGGACGCCGAAATGGAACGTGCACACTTAACTGCTGCACCACCGGGCTGACCCTGGGGAAAGTCTTTTTATCTTGATGTAATTAGGAGTTCTGTTAGCTTCGTCTACATGTAACTCCAGCTCTTTCTCCAGGTTTGGGAAATTCTCAGCTGTTATTTGTTTGAATAAACTCTCTGCTCCTTTCTCCCTCTCTTCTTCCTCTGGAATGCCTGTAATCCTCGTGTTGCATTTTCCAATTGAGTTGGATATTTCTCGGAGAATTTCTTCATTTCTTGTTAGTTGTAGTTCTCTCTCCTCCTCCACCTGAACCATTTCTGTATTTCTGTCCTCTAAATTGCTAATTCTGTCCTCCATAATATCAGCTCTGTTTTTTAAGGATTCCAGATTATTTTTTATCTCATTCATTGTGTTCTTTATTGCCACTGTTACTGCTTGTTTTTTTTATAGTTTCAATCTCTTTTGTGAAAAATTCCCTCTGCTCATTAATTTTATTCCTGAGTTCATTGGACTGTCTTTCTGAGTTTCCTTGTAGCTCGTTGCATTTCTTTATAACTATTTTGAATTCTCTGTTATTTATGTTGTAAATTTCTGTGACTTCAAGATTGGTTTCTGGATACTTATCCTTTTCCTTCTGGTCTGGAGTGTTAATGTATTTCTTCATGCTGTTTAATGGGGTGGACCTTTGCTGGTGCATAGTGGTGGTATCTGGTTGCAGATTCCAACTGCCACCACGTAGGGGGTGGGCAGGAGCTTTGTTTTCTGAGCCCATCAGGATCCTTGGCAGTTGTGCCTGTCTTTTGGAAGTTGTCCCAATACACCTCTCTGCATTTGGCTGCTGCTGCTTTATACACATAGCCTCAGGAACTCTGGTGGGATTCTCCTGCCCTGGCCAACTGGCTGAACTGATGCACCAGGTGGGATTGGGGAAAGAGGGTGCCTTCCTTCCTGCTTGTGCTCCCACTCTGCACTCACTGGCTGCCTGGCTTGGTGTGGGTGCCCCTGTGGTGGCTTAACAGCCTCGGTGTGGAGCATTCCTGCAGGCTGGGAAGCAACTCCGATAGCGAAAGTGTTCCCTTGGAGGGCTGCCTTTCCCCCCTTCTCCTCTCAAGAGTTGCACACCAGCTGCTGTGCAAGGTCCACTGGGGGAGGCAGAGATCTGCTTACCTCCTTCCACTGCCTCCTAGGGGGGCTCCAGCACCCCTACCTTCAGACAGATGGCTGCCTGGATCTCTCAGACATCTCTTGTGTTGTGTGGATCTCCTCTGTTGGTTAATGAATGTCCTTTCCCTTGTATCTTAAGAAGGAGAGCCTAGGGGAACAGCTATGATGCTGACGTCACTCTATTTTTCCCTTTTAAACAGTACTAATTTGTACTTCTTTGTATATTCTGGATACTTTGTTGGTTAAGTTTGGGCAAGTATTTTTGCCCTTTTATTTGGCCTTTTACAATGTATTTATGATCTTTTGATTAATAGAAATTGTTAATTTTAATGTGAAATTTATCTAATTTTTTTAGTTGCTATTTTTTATGTCTTATTTTAGAAATGTTTCCCTACCCAGAGGTCATGAAAATATTTTCTCTTCAAGCATTTTTTAAAAGCTTTATACTTTTGCCTTTTACTGTTATGTCAGTTACTCACTTGATGTTGCTTATAATGTATGGAATAGGGACCAATTTCATTTTTTTCCCATATGGATCTCAGTTGTCCCAGCACACTTTATTGAAAGCCCAGTCCTTTTCCTACTGTTCTGTTACCTTTTTTTCACAAATCAAGTGTCCCTTTATGTGTGGATATGTTTCCTGTCTCCTTTTTCTGTTCCATTGATCTCTCCTTGTGCCACATCTTTAGCTATTGTGGTTTAATCTTGATATCTCTTTTACGAAATCTTCCCACCTTGGTTCCACGCCTATTTTCAAGAGCATTTTGGCTATTCTTGGACTTTTATGTTTTTACAGTCATTTCATCATCTCCAAAACAAAACAGAGCACGCTCTGCTAATATTTTATTTGGGATTGTATGGATCTTTAGCTCAATTTGAGAGAATTGATAATTTATAGACTTTCTAATTTATTTTGGTCATCTTTAATGTCTTTCAGTACATCCTTATACTTTTTCCCCATAGAGGTTTTACACATCTTTGTTTGATTTAATCCTGGGTACTGGATATTTTTTGATGCTATTATATATAATCTGTTTTCTCTAATTTTATATATTGATTTTTCTAACCTGTAATCTTCCCAACCTCCGTATTGTAATAATTTATCCATAGATTCTTTTGAATTTTATGTGCACTATCATGTCATCTGCTAATAATGACAGCTTTATTTTTTTCTTTTTAGTCTTTATACTTTTATGTCTCTAGCTTATCTTTTTGGTGAGGAAGATTTGCCCTGAGCTAAGATCTGTTGCCAATCTTCCTCTTTTCTTTTGCTTGAGGAAGATTAGCCCTGAGCTAACATCTGTGCCAATTGATACCTCCACAACACGGCTGATGAGTGGAGTAGGTCTGTGCTAGGGATCCGAACCTGCGAACTGGGGCTGCTGAAGCAGAGTGTGTGGAACTTTAACCACTCAGCCACGGGGCCAGCCCCTCTAGCTTATATTAATGCACTGGCCTGGGTAAGTACATGTTGAATAGCAGTGGCAGTAGTGGGCATCTTTGTCTTACTCCTAGTGGTAAAGGGAAAATGTTTAATGTTTAACTATTAGGTATAGAAGGATATTTGCTTAGTTTTTTGGGTAGATATCTTCACGAGTAAGGCAATTCCTTATTTCTGGTTTGCTAAGAGTCATGAAAGGATGTTGAATTTTACCAAACTCTTATGAATCCTTTGGGATATTCATAGGATTGTGCTCTTTTTATTTATTAATAATTATGTTGATTTCCTAATCTTATATCAACTTTGTGTTCTTTGTATAAACTTCACTTGATCATGATTTATTATCCCGTTATAGATGTACAGTAGTCCAGACCTTTGTCTGCGATTTCCTCTTCCTCGGTTTCACTTACCCATGGTCAACTGGGAATATTAAATGGAAAATTCAAGACATAATAAATTTAAATTATGTGCTGTTCTAAGTAGCATGATGAAATCTCTTGCTGTCCCTACTCCCTCCCACCTAGGATTTGGGTCCTCCCTTTGTCCCAGGTATCCATGTTATATTCACTACCTGCTCTTAGTCACATAGGAGCCATCTCAGTTATCAGATGGACTGTTCTGGTATTGCAGTGCTTGTGTTGAAGTAACCTTTGTTTTACTTAGCAATGGCCCCAAAGTGCAGGAGTAGTGATGCTGGCAATTTGGATATGCGAAAGAGAAGCCATAAAGTGCTTCCTTGAAGTGAAAGTTAATAAGGGGGAAAAATCATATGCTAAGGTTGCTAAGATCTACAGGAAGAATTAATCTGCTATCTATGAAAGTGTGAAGGAAGAAAAAAATTCATGCTAGGTTTGTTGTTACACCTCAAAAATATATGTATAGGAAAAACCAGTATATATAGGATTTGGTACTATTTGTAGTTTCAGGCATCCACTGGGGGTCTTGGAATGTATCCCCCGCAGATAAGGGGGGGGAACATATATATGTATAGCAGGTTTTTTTCTAACTTGTTTAGGCTTTTTCCATCTATGCTTACATCTGAGTGAGATCTGTAATTTTCCTTTGTGTATTCTCTTTGTCAGCTTTGCTGTCAAGGTTATGTTAGCCTTTTGAAATGAGACAGATTCATTTTCTATTTTGTGGAATGGTTTGTATAGAACCAGTAATTTGTACTTTGACTCTTTGGTAAAACATGCCAGAGAAAGCACCTGGGTCTGGAGCGGGTGTCTGTGTGTGTGTGTTTGTAAATTTTTGGTTACTGAATCAATTTAAAAAAAAAAAGGGTTATGGAGCTGTTTTAGCTTTCATATTTCTTTTTGATTCAATTTTGTAGTTCTTTAATTTGTCCATTTTGTCAAAAGTTTCAAATTTATTGATGTAGAGTTAATAATATCCTTTCATTTCTGCAGAATTGATAAAGTCCCTCTTTTCATTCTTTATGTTGGTTATTTGTGCCATCTACCTTATAACTTGGTTAGTCTTTCCAGCAGTTTATCAATTTTATTAATCTTTTCAAAGAACCCATTTCTATTCTTATTTTACATCTTTTCTGTTTTATCAGTTTTTCTTTATTTCCTTCCTTTTATTTTCTTTGGAATTATTTTGCTTTTCTTTTTCTAACTTCTGAATGATGCTTAAGCTCAATAATTTTCAGTCTTTCTTTTATAAACTGCATTTTGTGTATTAAGTTTTTCTGAGCAGTGCCTTAGCTGCTTCCTATATTTTGATCTGTAGCATTTTCCTTTACTCAGTTCAGAATACTTTAAAATTTCATCTTTGATCCATGGCTTATTTAGAAGTGTCTTACTTAATTTCCAAATATTTGGGGACTTTCTAGATATCTTTTTGTTATTGGATTGCACTGTAGTCAGGATACAGAGTGTATTTTAAATCCTTTGAAATTTATGAGACTTGTCTTAGGGCTCAGTATAGGGTTAGTTTTGGTAAATGTTCCATGGGCCCTTAAAAAGAATTATTTTGCAGCCATTGGGTGTGGGATTTTACATATATCCATTAGATGAAATTTCTTAGTCATATTGTTCGAATCTCTTTTTTTAAAACCTATTTATTCTGGGGCAGATGTCCTGCTTGTTATATTCAGTTATTGATGGAAATGTGTTACATTGTGGATTTGTCTGTCTTTTTGATCCTAGGCTTTATATATTTTGAGGTTGTGTTATTAGATTTATAGAAATCTAGAATCAGTATGTTTTCCTAATAATTTGAAAGGTTCCTCTTTATTTCCAGTAATGCTTCATGCCTTAAAGTCTTCTTTTTATCGTATTAGTATAGCCAAACAAGTTTTTTCCTGTTAGTTTTGCACGATATCTTTCTTCACTGTCTGGTTTTCAAATTTTGCTTCCTTAAATTTTCGGTTGTGTATTTTTACAGTATGAAGTTGGATTTTTAAAAAATTTGGACACTGATGGGAAGCACAGCTCAGTCTCTCTTCAGTTTCATGAAATACCCCGAGGGCAGAAGCTGACCCTAGTGTTGGACTCATCTCCCTGAAGTTCAGTCTTCTTTTATATCTCAGGGAACTTGATTTTCATAACAGCTCACTGTTCTTTTAGGTCTTTGCTTTTAAGAGAATTTTAAATATTTTATCCAGCTTTTTAAGGTGTTTTCAGGATGACTGATTTGAATTACTTGGTGTTGCTGCAAGTGTTTTATAACCTTTACTTGGGTTTTTTGCTTATTTTGTGATAAGATTTTATGTGTTTGAATTCCTTCCAGCTGAAAATTAGGCTTTGATTACATAGGTAGACTTTGAAGGAGTTGCCTTGGGTTATAGAATAGATTGAGGTCAGGGTTGCAATGTGAACTGATGTATTAGAGGTCAAGGTATAACTTTAAGATGTTATGAGGAGTTTGTCCATCAAATGCATTTTTGTGACTTGACTTCATCCTGGGATGAAAGCTGCTTTAACTTATCTAATATACTCCCATTCGTTTTATAGCAAACTGAAAGAAGGCTTCATCCTTCTGTTGCTGGATTGAGAAGGATTAGATAAAGAATGGAAGCAAGAGAAATATGCAGCAACCCTGGAATGAAAACAGAGGGTGAAGGATCTTGGACAAACTCTGAACCCACTTGAAACTGCCACTTCATCCCAGTGATAATCTGAAATATTTTATAGTAATATATTTAAATATTAGCTCTGTTGAGGGTTGGGTGAAAATACACGATGAAATTAGAATTCTAAAGGAAGCTTGAGTGGCTCTTGGATCTGCCCATTGAGTTGCAGAAAGGAATAATTTAAAAAATAGTTTTTCAAAACATTAGGGTTAAAAAGTTTAGAAAGTAGTTCTGTAGTAACTGATTTGAATGCATGGGAAAGATTAAGACCAGAGATGTAATTATATAAACTAAGGAGCTAACATATTTTGCGTTGGGAGGGAGACACGAGTAACCTAAATTTGTGCATGGGCACCATGGTATAAAGATCACTTGATTCTTCCTTTAATACACGTTGTCCCCAAGAGCCCTTTTCCTCTTGATTGACTGATATAGGCACTGAGGGATGTCGCAAATCTCAATTGCTTTACATTAAATATATCCAGATTATTGAGTTCTATCTCTACCTTTTTATTTTTTTCTAAGTAAACATTTAATTTATATATTTTTCTCCTTTCACGTTATCTGTTGGCCTCCAGGAACTTAGACAGCTCAGTAGCCTACATAATCCAGATTCTCTTCTGGGGAGGTTTAATTCAGTTGCATGTTAATCTGACAGTCTGCAGAGTTCCATTTAAGTTTTAAAAAACTTTAGAAAAAAAAAAAAAAAAACTTTAGACACTTCTATTTTACCTTAGAAATTTTAGGCAGTCTCATCAGATCAGAGTTGCATTGGGAAAAAGGCACTTTAAATATTATTTAAACATTTAAATAATATTGACTAGATTATCATTAAACAATGCTACATGAGAGTAAACATTTGTCTAGGGAAAATACACGCGGAGCCCAAAGGGAAGTAATATGGTAAAAAATTGCACTTCATGTTACAGAGTAGGGCTAAATACCTGTATGTGTGTGTGTGTCTGTGTTTCTGTACACATGTATACATATATACACATATATATTATCTAAGATTAATAAAACAAACCCAACTTTTTTATATGGACAAAGAAGATGAACACACAGGATGAAAATGAATATGGGTATTCTGGGGAAACAAGATGACAGCTTGTTTTCTTTAGATAGTGGTTCAGTGATATCCATTGAGAAGCAGGTTCATTGTTAGGATTTTTAGCTAGTGCAACCAAGGCAGAATACTCGATTAGTAGTAAAACCATTGAATATTAGCCAGCTGATTAGTTACTTTTTTTTCCTGATAAAACTTTATTTGCAGTAGATCTGTACAAACTCTTTATCACAGAACATAAAAATTAGCTGTAGTTGTGATTTTCAATAGGTGTATTTCTGATTTAAGCTTTTCTCATTTTTTGAAATGTTTACTTTTATCTTTGTTAAATAGATTATTTCAGTCATCAGTTGCAATGAATGAACTATAAATTGTGCTCATTGCTGAAATTGTTGCTGTCTTTGATTTATGGAGGAATCTGTTTTTATTATAAATCAAAGCAAGTACAAGGTTCATGTTAGTTTATTTCTGGAAATGAACTAAGTATTATTAAAGAAAACATTTGAATTCTTTTAATAGTCATAGAATGTTTTACTTATTTTTCTTTGAAGCTGTAATTTTTGAGTATATGAGTTTTAGATTACTTAGAAATTGTCTAATTTCTACATTAGTATGAAAGAAAAATAGTTTTTTATCATGCTATGAAAAATTAATTCATATGAGTATTTTGTCATGAAGAAATCTATAAAACTTTAAAAACTAAATTTTATCTCAGTATGCAGTATCTAATAACAGTGTTCTGTGTTCACTTCATTCAGGAAATACTAAATGGAACGATTTGTATTTGAGTTAAAGTAATGCCCTAATTCTGTCTCTTTCGTTGTTTAAAAAACCTGAAATACATTTTTCAGTTATGATTTTTTTTTCCTTTTTCTCCCCAACGCCCCCCAGTTCATAGTTGTATATTCTTTGTTGTGGGTCCTTCTACTTGTGGCATGTGGGATGCTGCCTCAGTGTGGTTTGATGAGCAGTGCCATGTCCGCGCCCAGGATTCGAACCAACGAAACACTGGGCTGCCTGCAGCGGAGCGCGAGGACTTAACCACTCGGCCACGGGGCCAGCCCCTCAATTATGATTTTATTAAGGAAATCAAGTTGAATGTGTGAGTCATCTGATTTTGTTATTAAGGACTCTTGGTTGCTGGTGTCAGAAACTGAATTAGAGCTTAAAAAAATAAACAGAGGAAGGTGTGGCTTTATTGGCAGGATACTGGAGCAGCTCACATAACTGAAGAACTGTGGCAGGCAGCTTGGAGACCTTGAGGATTGGAAGTGAGGGTATGGTGTCTCAGATATTCTAGCTTTGCATGTCTTTGGGCGTTGGTATGATTCTCTCAGGCTTCTCTTGGCTCCTGGCTGCACAGTCCAAAGTCTCTTCTTCCTCTTAGTATCTCAGTAATATTTTCCATACTGCCTTTTGGCCAAAAGAAATAGCTAACAGTTCCATTTATTAAGTGGTTAGGGCCAAATAACTTAGGTATTTATTTCCTGACAACTTAACTATTTGAAAAATTGATACATATAATTTAAAAGAAAACATTTTAATTTCACTATGTGTGCCTGTTGGATACTGCAAAAATTTTGAACCTTGGAATCAGGTGATACCTTCCACCTCTATTTCCTGTTCCACATTGATTTTTGCATGATACTTGCTTTTTATCATAGCAACTGCTGAAACTCCTGCTTCTTGAAGAAATGATGTCATTGAAAGGAATGTCTTCTGAGCTAATGTTGAAATTATGAATGGCCTCAGTTAGTTGTTTGTGTGGTTCACTAGATGTCAATTATTGCTGTGTTTCCCTTAAAAACTTAAACAGTCCTGTAGGCCCTTGTGAATTTACTGTGGTACCTCCAGGGTGCCTCAGCACACTGTTAGCAAATCATGATTCTAGTAGAAAAGAAGGATTCTGATTGGTTCCCCCTTTGATCATGTGGTTGAGGGAACGAGCTGTGATTTGGTCAACCTGGGTTACTCACCCACTCCCTTGCTTAGAAGGGCATAACATTGCATTGTATGGATATATCAGTTTATCTTTTTCTAGTTGTCTAAAAATTATAAAAAGAGCATAAATTAATGTCTTGTGTATCTGTGACGATTTCTATAGCACAGATTCTATTAAGTCTTACCTAACACTTAAACTCAAAAAAAGTTTATTTATGGATGCATAAATAGCATGGTATTTGTGCTTTTAAAATTATCTGAGGGGCCGACCCCGTGCTCGAGTGGTTAAGTTTGTGTGCTCCGCCTTGGTGGCCCAGGGTTTCGCCACTTCGAATCCTGGTCATGGACATGGCACTGCTCATCAAGCCATGCTGAGGCAGCATCCCACATGCCACAGCTGGAAGCACCCACAACTAAAAGAATATACAACTATGTACAGGGGCCTTTGGGGAGAAAAAGAAAAAAAAAATCTGATTATGGGGTCTGGCCCGTTGGCATAGTTGGTTAAATTTGTGCACTCTGCTTCAGTGGTCTGGGGTTCGTGGGTTCAGATCCTGGGCACAGACCTATAAACCACTCATTAAGCCATGCTGTGGCGGTGTCCCACATACAAAATAGAAGAAGATTGTCACAAGTGTTAGCTCAGGGCCAGTCTTCCTCACCAATAAATAAATAAATAAATAAATCGGATTGAGGATCAGAGACTTAAAACCTAAGAGCTAAAACTATAAAACTCTTGGGAGAAAACAGGGGAGAAGTTTCATGGTGTTGCTTTTGGCAATGATTTCTTGGCTGTAACATCAGAAGCACAGGCAACAAAAGAAAAAAATAGATAAATTGAACTTTGTTAAAATTAAAAATTTTTGTGCATTGGATACACTGTCAAGAGAGTGAGAAGGCAGCCCAAATAATGGGAGAAAATAGTTGTAAATCATACATCTGATAAAGGATTAACACAACTCAACACCAAAAATGACCCAGCTAAAAAATGGGCGAAGGACTTGAATAGATATTCTCTTAAAGAAGTTATGCAAATGCCAGTAAGTACATGAAAAGATGCTCAGCATCACTAGTCATTAGGGAAATGCCAATCAAAACTACAAGATAACACTTCACATGCGTTAGGATGGCTGTTATCAAACAAGTAGAAAAGTGTTGACGAGGAAATGGAGAAATTAGAACCCTGATGCGTTGCTGGTGGGAATGTAAGATGGTGCAGCTGCTGTATGGAAAACAACGTGGTGGTTCCTCAAAAAATTAAACATAGAATTACCACATGATCCAGCAGTTCCACTCCTAGGTATCTGCCAAAAGAAGTGAAACCAAGGACTAACACATTTGTACAGCAGGGTTCAAAAGCAGCACTAGTGACAGTAGCCAAAAGGCAGAAACAATCTAAATGTCCGTCAGTGGATGAATAAACAAAATGTGCATACATACAATGGACTATTATTCCACCTTAAAAAGGAAGTTGGGGATGATGAAAAAGTTCTGGAAATGGATACTGGTAGTGATCGCACAACAATGTGAATGTACCTAAGGCCAAAAAATTGTACACTTAAAATGGTTAAAATTGTAACTAATATGTGTATTTTACCATAGTCAAAAAAAAAAAAAGAACATACACTTTAAATATGTGCACTTTGTTATACTTCAATTATACCTTAATAAAGTTAAAAAAAATCTTGAGGAAATTGATGATTATAAATAATTAAAAATAATTTGTGAAGACTTTAAAGATGATGAAATAATAAACTGTGTAGTATTGAAAGACAGTTTGTCCTATGAAGTAATATGATGGGGACAGGTCTGGGAAGAGAGGCAAGCAATGGATATATTTTAACAGTAGGAAAGCTATTAATTATTTCTGGTGGCACCTTCATAAGAGATGAAAATGTCTTATTGTTAAATGGTGCAAAACAGATTAGAGGGTCATACACTGTTACTGGTGGTTTGCTGTCAGATGAGAGAGAGAGAGAAGTAGTTTTATAACGGGGTTAGGATTGGACTCTCTACTGTATAATGTTCTTAATGATATAGGTGATGAAAAGGGGAATATGCTCATTAAGTTCGCAGATGACTTGTCAGTCCCTCGGAGAATAGAATTAGAGTTTCGAATTATCTTGACAAGTGAGAAGAGGTTGTAAAGAATAAAGATTTTTAGGAACAAGTGTCAAGTAATATACTTGAGACAATGGGTAGTAAAACTGATGTAAATCTCTAATTTTGTGGGAGAATGAAACAATAAAGCCTGTATTCGTTAAAATATATTAGGACATGCAGCATATAAAAATATATTCTCAATATGCAAGGGCTTCTTACTTGGATTCTCTTTATAAGCAGTATAGTTAGCATCAAATTTTACTATATTACAAACTTATTTAATAGCGAGGCAGTATGGTATAGATGTTTACAATGTAAACTGTGGAGCCAGAATGCCTGGGTTTCAATTCCGTCTTCTCCACTTAGCTGGTATAATCTTGGGAAAGTTATTTCTCTGTATATCTGCTTTTTCAAGTGTAAATGGGAACAGTAATGGTTGCTACCTGATAGAATTATTGCAGGGTTAATTAAGTTAATACATAGAATACTTTTAAAACAGTGCCTGGCAAATAGGGAAGTGCTCAATAAAAGTTAACTGCTAATAAAATAAGCTTAACAGCTGGTCACAGTTGGCTCATTATAATGAGGTTATGCTTGTGCTGATTGAAAGCGTCTTCTCTCCCTGTTCTTGCTGTCACTTTTTAAAAATTTTATTTTATAAAAATAAATTGGCCTTGTTCTTTCTGGGTAGCATCCCAAATATTATTACCATACTTTCTGATGCTGTGGGGTCAGCTATTCATGTGGGTGAAGTGCCATTAAGATTCTTTCCCAATTATCAGAACGCATTAAAGGTATATGACTGAAAAATTATCTTGGCTTCAAGTTTGGGGAAACTCTTTATAGTCTCAGCTATTTGTGAACCTATCTGCTCTTCCTTTGTCAATTCCAGAAAGGTTAAGAAAATAACAGAGGAAGAACTAGTTTTTGGGGTAGAAGCAAAATTATTACGCACAGAATGGAACATACAAAGGATGCCTTAGGAATGGCTTGATTGTAAGGACTTCTACTTTTGTAGAAGAGATCAAAGAGGATTAAGACCACCTCCCTTTTGCTGCCACTTTTCATTCTATATCCTTGTTTTGAAGCTGTATTTATTTGTTTATTTTTTTAAAGATTGGCACCTGAGCTAACATCTCTTGCTAATTTTCTTTTTTATTTTTCCTTCTTCTTCTCCCCAAGGCCTCCCAGTACATAGTTGTATATTCTAGTTGTGAGTGCCTCTGGTTGTGGCATGTGGGGTGCCCTCTCAGCAAAGCTTGATGAGCGGTGCCATGTCCACTCCCAGGATCCGAACCGGCGAAACCCTGGGCTGCCAAACTACTCGGCCATGGAGCTGGCCCCTGAAGCAGTATTTTCATCTTTACAAAAACCATCCTCATTTTATACAAAAGTGGCATTAGATTAATAACAGTTCAGGACTGATATTACAGCTGTTACCAAGATCCTGTTTGTTTCAAGAAGTTTTTATATGTTAGTGAAATGATGGTTTACGGTTACTTACAATCATGTATTATCTATTTTTAGCTTAATGCTGGAACATGAACATGATTGTAGAAAGCACTCCAGTTTTCCCACGATTGTAATGAGAATTATCACTTAGAGTTATTTTTAATTGCTTATGAGAAAAATTTTTATGATCTATCCCAAGACTCTTAAGGAGAGAAAAATATTATTTCGTTGATTAGTCAAAACACTTTGAGTAGCTCTTGAGGGAACTTGTAGCCTCTGTGTTTGAGAGAGTGAGGGAGAAGAGTGAGTTGGGGGAGGGAGAGAGGTAGACTTTGATAAAAGAGAATAAATGCTAAATCGTGTACTTGCAAAAATGCAGTAAAAGTTTAGTGGCTTGGAATAATAGAAGAGCTCTGGGAATCTGGTTTCTAGAGGAAAGGCTAGTCTGGGTATAGGAAGTAACATAAGCAATGGCAAGGAATTTGGAATGAACATAGAATGTCCTAGAAGGGAAGAGTAAGATCCTCATTTGAGGGAGACCTTGTTGTTCAGAGGGAGGGCCCTCGTTTTAGGGAGACCTTGTTGAGAGGGATGCAGTAGATTTTGACAAATACATACAACGATAGTACCCTGAGAGTTCACTGAGAATGTGTAGAGAATAATGGTTATGTTGCTTGGCTCATTGAGTTAAGTGATTTCCTCTTACTTAGCCTCAAATGCCTATGACTAAAATTTTTGCTTCAGCAAAATCACTTATTCCTTTTTTTATTTTGAACTTTTAAAGTTTATAATGAATAATGGAAACTTACAAATCTTTCAATCCTAGGAGTTTATTCTGTATGAAGAAAGGCAGGTAGAAATGTTGCATTTATGCTAAGAACTAGAATATAGAGGTTTTCAGTAGGCATACTTGAAACATTCAATGAGTGGGTAATAGAAGGCCCTGGTTAATTTCTCATATTTGCTTAAATTATGTTTTTTTTAATTCAAAAAGTAGTTAATGAGCATGTTTCTCGTCTTCATCAGAATTATTCATCGATCATTGATTTGAAGACACTAGTACAATAAATTTGTCTTCTAATGTTATCTCCCTTTTACAGATGAGGAAACTGAGTGAACTTCCTAAAGTGATACACGTAAGTTTGGAACCAAAATTCACATCCCAAACAGTCTGATTCCAGAACCTGTACTCCTACCTAATAAGCTGTATTGTAATGCCTCTCATTAATGGATGGTGTAAGGCCCTTGGGTTCAAATCTTGAGTAGGACACTGACCTATCTAGGAAATCATAATCTGTCTATTAGGACAGATAGAAATGTAAGTAATTATAATGACATGCAGTAAGTGTTGTAAACTAGAGCTGTACTGAAGGTGCACAGTAAACTCTGCAGGGAAGCTTTCACAGTGAAAGTAATGTTTGAAGCCAAGAATTGAAGGATGTTCGGGATTTATCCAGATGGATAAAGCGGTATGAGTAAATCAGACAAAGGTAATAGCAGTGACAAAAGCTCATGCATGAAAAATTTAAAAGCAACCTGAAGTTGTTCATTCCGGATGTGATTGTCATAGGGCACATTTTTTTTGAGCAGTGATGTTTTAGTGAAACTTCTGTTGATGGGATGGGTATGCCAGGTGATGTTAAAAGAGGAATTAACCAGAATCAGTTCTGTTCTAAGTCCAGTTGTAGTTGGTTATTTTGTTCCTTAGGTAATTGAGGTCTACATAAATTTAATTCACATGTTTGAGAACCAGTTTGCTAGACCAAATGGTGGTGACACTGGCGGCGTGGAATGGAAAGATAAAAATGGAGCATTTCAATGAAAGCATTGGGAATTGGTGTCAGATTTTGTTATTGGAAATAGAATCAAATGGTTTCTAGCCTTGCAGACCTAGGCTGACCAGATAGTCCCAGTGGTGGGGAGAGGGGAGGGAGGCTGATGATGGATTCTGTTTGGGATATGTAGAGTTGGAGGTGCTAGGACAGCCCCAGAGGAAACCTGGTACTCCATCATACTGTGCTAGCAGTAGCAGTCATGGTTGTGGAAAAGATGCAGGAGCTCTGTGGTGGTAGCAGAAACCTTGACAGGCTTATCATTTGTTTGGGGGAAGGACTGGATACTGTTGCATGTGGCCCTGGTCAGGCCTGCTTATGAATTGTTTCAGACTTTTAATGGATTGGAAAAATAGGTTTTATGAATAAAAATGAAAGAAAGCAACCTGAGGAAAGACAGTTATGTAGCAGTTTCTGTGTATGAAGGGTTTGTATTAGCATATAGTGCAGTATCACCCAAACCTCTCATATTACTTACATGATTATTTTCAGTATCTGTCAAATGGGAATGCATCTTGAAATCAATGGTATGTTATATGAATTGGCAGGTTTCTTCTTTCTGAGTGGTGTGTAAATTTAATGGTGTGCCTTGAATTTGATGGCATCTCAGAGTCAGTAAAATGCACAATGTTTTCTCCAATGCTCATTAGCATAAATACGTAGTTTTTGTTTTTTAAGAGTATTTGCCTATGTTCCGTTCAAGTCATCTCAGTCACCAGTGATTTATATACCACACCATGGAAATGCTGGTAATTGAAAAATTAACTATGCTGTAGAATATAAGATTTAGATTAGATGTTGAGGATGTAAATCAATAGAAAAGAAAAAGTGTAAGCTCTTTCCAAGGTCTTTATATTTCTTTGCATTTTAGTATGTATGAGTGTCCTGACTAAAAACAGAAGTGATACAGAACTGCTATTCAATCAAGTGCCTGATGGTTACTAGAGAGCTTGGATAAAAGCATTATTCCTTCTGCCCCTTTGAGACATTAGTTTCTTTGACAGACTGTTTTCATGTTGGAAAATGCAAGAAATGGATGAGTGGCTCAGACTGACCTTGGAGGTGTGATATTATTCTTAGTAGTTATGTTCACATGCTTATTGGAAACTTGTGAATTCCAGTTACTTGTTTGTGTGGATTGTTGTTTTCATGCTGAATTGAGTAGTACTTACGTTTGTGATGTATAAACAAGATTACTTAGAACACTTCATAATGTGTGTAGAATAGGTTTGTAGAAGGCTGTGTGTTTGAGAAGTTTTTCATCTTGTGAGAGGATATTTTACCAATATTTTAGTATGTTTAGCATGAATATAAGTAATTTAGTCAGTACGCTTTTTTAAAAAGCCCTCCCCTAGCCCCTCCATTAATGGGTTAAACAAAATGATAGCTTAAGAATTTTTTAAATTTGAGGTTTAGTTTTTGTCTTCACTGTGAACCCATGACTTGAGTTTTTTGTTATTAAGTGCAGTTATTTAAAAATAAAAAATCTCTTTTACTTAATAGCTTATTTCTTATTAGCCCTTACTTAGTACTTTTGCCTTCCTTTTTCTTAAGTAAAGCATATTGATGAATTCTACTTTTTTGACTTTATCAGAAAAAGTTCCCTTTCTTCTTGTGTATATTTGGATGGCAGTCACATATTTCCTTCTGTTTACATGAGATAAATATTACTAGTTTAAAAGGGTGAATCTTTTTCTGGGGATCTGTTGAATTTTATGGTGTTAAAAGGATTCTTAAGATGGTGTCCTGGTCAAGACAATGTCTGGTCCTTTGACTATTTAATAATTAAGGAGAATTGCTTTGAAGGAGTGGATATTAGAGCTCAACATTTTAAATAGAGCCCACATTGTAGTGTGTGGTTATTGGAGGTTATTTTGAGTTTTTGTTGGCTTGTTTTCAAAAATATGAGTAGCCCCCTACTTAATTGCCAGAATATAAATTTTAACTAGGCCAACAGAAGAGTGAATTGTTTTCGTTGCACATAGCCTTTACAATTTGAATTTTGTCTCTCTTTTCTTGAATGTAACTATTGGCCAGCTGGAGTTAGACAGTTTTAAATTGTGATAACGGCAGTTACACAAATTCAAATCTTTTTCTTCTCTTCATTGTTAAGTTGTATGCTTAAAGGACAGATTTACGTTTTCATTCAGCTTTCTGGTCCTTATCCATTTTTATGCTTGTTATTCTGCATAAAACTGAGTGGAAGGAACTAGAACTTTAAAGAGTCTGTTTACAGATGGGAAGAGGAATGTTAACATTCCTAATATAATATTAGTATACTAATAAGAAATATGTAGACTAGCTAGGTTTGGGATACTGATAGCTATTTTTTGAGTGTAATTTACTTCCAAATTTTTCCTAGAATAATTGTTGAACATCTCAAGTACCTAGGCAAAATAGGAAAATCATGCTCATTTATATGTGGGCACTCTCTTGAGATCCTGTGGTAAGCTTGTTACCGAATCAGGTTCATTTTGCCTGCTGCACGATGATGCCAATCACCTAGGTGGTGAGTTTGCAAAGAGAAAGGATTTAATCAGAAGGCAGCAAGAGAGGAGATGGGAGAACCAATCTCAAATCCGCCTCCCTGACAAATAGGGATTAGGGATATTTTGGGATAAAGGGGCGAGGTGGTCTGAAGTAGGAATAGATGATTGGTGGGAGAACCAATCTCAAATCTGCCTCCCCAAAAAATGGGGATTAGGGATATTTGTGGGATAAGGGGGCGGGTAGTCTTAAGTGGGAATAGATGATTGGAAGTAAAGAGAAGTGAGGTAATCGATGATCTGCACAAGTGTTGTCAAGCTTCATGGCTCTTCGTAGGACGCATGTTCACAAAATGGCAGCATTAACATGTTCTGAGGGTGGAGTTTTCATCTCCTTGCTGGCGAAGGGTCACTTATCTGTCGTCCATGTGAGTCCAGTTGATGAGTTGGTTGTCTCAGCCGGCCTGAACTGGATGAGTGACTCTCAGTTCCTGTGTCCCAACCCATTACCCTGTTGACCCAAGCTCAGAGATGTTATCTGTAGGGTGGGCTTTAGTAATGCATTATCTACCTGCTTTTGCTAACAGACTAGACACTGAGTCTAGTTAAAACATTGCCATGCTGCACCCCCCCCCTTCAAATTAAGTTGTTTGTCTTTCTAGAAAAGAAACGTCTTATGCAGCTGGCGGGGGTGGGGTTGTTGTAAAAATGGTGGGGTCTGGAGATTCTGCTTTTGTTCCTTTAGGGCAGGATTTCAAAAGGACATTGGTGTGTTGAATTTTGTGTAATTTTTTAGTTGTGTTTTTAAAAAATTGTGTTTTTTTTGTTTGCTACCTATCTCATTGATTAGTTTTCTTTTTCTATTGAGTGCATAAGAAATAGGACCTCACAATTTAAACCTTGTTTAAAAACTTTTTGAGAAACTATTGTAGAACTGCTCATCTTCATAGGGTTTGGTCATTTAGATATTTCATCCAAGAAAATGCAGTTAAAATTTTATTTGAACAGTAGGAGGCAGGGTCAATCTCAAGAGAGAATGTATGATATGTTAAGAGGGGCAGAAGTCATTACAAGATTATAATTAGGAAAATTTAGGTTTCCATGAAGAGGTGCGAATTTCTTGAGTAGGAATGTTTCTTTTCTTTTTTTAAAAATAGAACAGAATATTTGACCTATGCATTGCCAGTGAGAACTCTGATTTGGGGCAAGGTAGGGGAGAAAAGAGGTACAGGAGGCAAGAAAGTTAGTTCTTTCCACTTCAACTGAGAGCAAGTTCTAGCAGGACGTTATGAATGTGCAGGAATCTGCCTTCTGTTAATTTCCCAAAGGTAGACCTTGGAACTAGTCTAAAACAAAAGTCAAGAAACATTTTTCCAATACAGGAGCTAGTCTTTCTGATCTTTTTATGGAGTTGTCAATATTGAACTACCTCAGGCACTTAGATAAATGATCTTGCTTGGCTTTTAATTCAAGTAATTTCTAGTTATTTGAACGCCCAGATTTTCTGTCATCTTTTCTTAACAAACAAGACTTAAATATTTCTTTTCTTTTCTGTTAAATTATAAGGGGTTTTTTCTTCCTTAGGAGCTAGGGAACATTTCTTCATTTAAGATGGGGAACCTAAATGCTGCTTTATAAAATTAGGTTTTAAATTCTTAATTTCAGTAATAAAATGATGCCCACCATGTGATGTTAGAAAATAACATTACAAATTACTCATAGAAATTCCTTACAATCCCATTAATGATTTAATATATCTGAGTTAGTAGTATGAATTGAATGTGTTCTATGGAAGTGATTTTAAAGAGCAAATCAGAACATAAAAAAAACTTCACATTCTTTCTTAAAATTATTTAATTTTTACCCTTTTCAGCAAATTGTGATGTGATCTTTGGTTTTAATCTTTTCTGGACACTGCCAGAAAGTGTCTTCACCAAGACATTGTATATGATTTATACTTGCCCCCACTTCCTACCCCTTATATAAGGATTAAGTTTAAAAGGAAAATACTTGTAAAATAAGTGATTTTAATAAGTATAAATCAAATTTGCTAAAGTTTGATCACAATTAATCTTTTCTGAGAAACATGGTCAGGGCTTTCTTTTGCCTACTTGAGATGTGAAAAGCAATAAGGTACATCTGAAGTGCAAGCAAATTTTAATGTCTAAAAAAATACTAGAGCACGTCTCACATTTTGGGGTCTACATTTGGAAAAGCAGCTGTCAGTATTTCAGCCATTTAAATGAAGACAAATGATCTTAAGTGTTGATCACTGACTGACTGAAGTTCTGTCTATTGCAGAGCCTCCTTTGAGGAATGTGTTGAGAACTTCTTCCACACTTGAAAAAAAACTCTTCCCCCCACCCCTATATATGTATATAAAGAATGAGCCAGACTCTATACTGCCAACGTAGTCACAGACTTATACAAGATTGATCTTTGGTTATTATCTATTGAAACAGTTTTTACTTGTTGTAGTGAACATTATCTTAAGTGTTGCTGGTTCAAGAGACTTATTACCAGTGAAACACTCTTTGATACAGAAATGTAATTATAACGTGGATTTCAGCTGATGGTTTCTGACGACTTACTGGATTTTTGTTTTCAAGGAGAAGATGGTTGTTTTTTGCTTAGGAAATGATAATGTTTTAGCTGCTTATCTGTGCTGTACAGCTGGCAGAGGAATGCAGTATACTGATCATGAATGTGCATCTGGATCCCTGAAAACTCACAGACCTTAGTGTTTCCATAAGAGGTAGTAAAGACACACAGTGTTGTTTTGTTTTGTGGTTTTTTTTTTTTTAAATCATCTTGTTTGGAGATCTCACTGAGCCAGAACACTGACTCAGTTTTATATTTACTGTTTCTTTTTATCTTTTCAAAGCATGGTCTTAGTAAGTAGGGGGAAAAGTCACACTGAGGGCATTCAGCCCTGTGAGAATAATAGTTGACAATAGAATTGCAGCTCTGTAAGGGCAGGAACTTTGTTTTGTTCACTGCCGCATACCCTGTGTCTGAAATAGTGCCTGTCACCCCAAAATATTTGTTAAATGAACCTCCATCAGAATGAACTTATCATGATAGGTGAATGCAGCTGTGCTTTTTCAACTGTATCTTTTTTTCTCTTTTCATTTAGAGTTGACTAAAGCAGCAAAGGTTTTTTTTTTTTTTGAGGAAGATTCCCGACAATCCTCCTCTTTGCTGAGGAAGGCTGGCCCTGAGCTAATACCCGTGCCCATCTTCCTCTACTTTATATGTGGGACGCCTACCAAGCGGTGCCATGTCCGCACCCGGGATCCAAAACAGCGAACCCCGGGCTGCTGAAGTGGAACGTGCACGCTTAACTGCTGCGCCACTGGGCTGGCCCCAGCAGCAAAGGTTTTAGAGAACCTGAGATTTGGGCTTCTGTTCAGGGACTAAGATCACGCCACAGTAGTTTTACTCAGTTGATAAATGGTTGGCTTTTGTTTACTGCTAGTGATTAAATCATCTCTCCACCATGGAATAATCATACCCAACATGCCATCCTGGTTTGGGGAAGTCATATCATCCATCAAGTCACTGAAAAGTTATTAGGCATAAATGAGGAAAACACTAAGAAGCTGAAAAACTCGCCCAAAGTAGCAGGAGTTGTAAAGTTACTTCCTAAAATTTAACATCTCTGAATTATTTTTATATTGCCCCTACGCTTAAGTTTTGCTGTGAATCTGTTTCTTTATATGCAATGCATATGCAGGAAAAGCCATTTCTTTCACATACAGTGAAAATAAAAGATGCCTTTAAAATTGTTATTCAGTGTTTCCTTCTTAAAGTTTTAAACTCTTAATTATCCTGCACAAGACTGTAGAAAACATTCTGTTGTTCTTTCGAAGTTAAAATGCACCCTAGCCAAAAAAAAGTGCTGCTTAACCTTCCCCGCCCCCCGCCCCAGCCCAGGCCTGAGTCTCTTAGTTTTTCCTCATGAATTTGGTTCAGTCTGATTAGTGTTTGTAGTTTGAATTCTTTTATCATATAAATGGTCCAAATTAGTGTGCCTCTTTGCCCTTGTTGAAGCTTATGTGGTAGGTGGCATACAGATGATCACATAAACTGTTCCATGTACGTGTTCATTTCTTATCAGCCTTCTTATGGCCTCCATGCCCTTCCTTTTAGTCATGACTTCATTGTCTTCCAGAAGGGGACTTTGACTGTTGTGTTAGATTCACCTCTCCAATGCAGCTGCACAGTGATATCCAGTATTATAGTATTTAATATTTAAATATATTGATTTTTTACTCTTTTTAGGGTTTTCTGTAGTAGATAAATTCCTGTTTATAGTAAAATATGTGATTGTAAAATTTTTACATCTTAGTTCAGGTAACTTCAGAAAGATTTTTTTTTTCACTTGGAGATGGAACTTTAGGTGACTCTAGTTAAACCCTGCCCCAGCCCCCACCCTGGTTGTCTCTTCATTATTGCTTAATATGTTTAAGAATCCCTTGTAATTAGATACTTTAGGTAATTGCTTAGGTTTAACATAACCACTTTGCATTCTACCTCTTCAAATATATGAATGTTCAAGGTCACCCAAACTTAACTGCTTTTACTCTCTGAGGTGTACATGACTGGTAACATGGAATACCTGCTGGTATGGGAAGGTAGCTTGTGGCACTGGAGAGCTGCTTTCAGACTCACCTCACATCACCTTTATCTGGTACATAGTCCTAAGAGGCATGGGCGTTTTTAATTTTGTTGGCAATGTTTCACAGTGACATACTTGTTTCCAACTAAGTAGATGTTTGCTTGTGTTTATTGGGAAGAAGAGTCATTGCCAGCATTGAAGCAGACCTGCCTGAACCTTGTTGTTGAATCTGCCTGTTGTTTGGTCCATCTCTTGGAACTTTACACCTGTGAACACTTTACACAAACACTTCTGTATTCATGAACTTCTTGTATCTTTGACAGAATAAATTACCAAATACATTCTAAAACATGTCAGATTATTCTTATATTGTATAGTGATTTCCTTGAATTAAATCTAGCACCATCGATTCATTCTTATGTCTAGACTGGACCTGTCTCTTGAATTTAATTCCACATCTCCTCCTCGTCCTCCCATCAATTATCTTCTGGGTGTACATCATCTACTTGGGAGGCCATCTTTAAAGCCAGCATATCATAGCTGGTGTTGCTTCCTTGGAAGCTGCCCTTAATTTTTTAGCAATATCGTCCTTTTTCTACTCACTGCAGGCCTTATAATTTTGCAGTTATCTTTAACAACTTGCTCTGCTTCTTTTTTCCCCATTCCTAATCAGTTATCAAGCTCAGGCAATTAATGCTTTCACGCACTTTGGTGTCTTCCTCTGCATTTTCATTATTGAAATATTGGGCCCTTGGCAATTCCAGGAACATTGTAAATGACTTTTCCCTTCCAAACCATCCTACTTGCTACTGTCTTCTGTTCAGCACCACCACTTTTTGTGTTATTGTTCTCCTCTCATAAAGCTTAAAGCCTTTGGTTGTGTCCTGCCTTTCTAGTCTTACCTTCTTCAATGCTCTCTTAATATTCTGACCTATTCTCTATTTCTCACAAATGCTGTGCTTTCTTCCTACTTTGGTATTAACAGCCATCCTCTCTTGAATTACTCTAGTTCCTTCTTTCTCTTTAGTTAAATCCCACCCAATCTTTAACAACCTGTTTGAAATTCTCTGTTTCCTGTGAAGCTTCCCTGGGCTGTCCCTCCTCTGAACTCTGAGCACATGGCATGTCTTTGGACAGTTAACCTTGTAGTACGTACTCTGACACTTTTTTTTTTTTTCTGCCTTTTCTCCCCCAGTCCCCCCAGTACATAGTTGTATATTTTAGTTGTGGGTCCTTCTAGCTGTGGCATGTGGGACACCACCCCACCGTGGCCCAGTGAGCGGCGCCAGTCCGCGCCCAGGATGTGAACCTGCGAAACCCTGGGCCACCGAAGCGGAGTGTGCAAACTCAACCACTGAGCCACGGGGCTGGCCCCATGACACTTGTTGAGTTCCAGTGAGCTATGTCTCATCATTTTGTATGTAATACTTTTTAAGTAGAATGTTCCTTCACATGTACTATTCCATCTGGATTTTTTTTTTTCAAATCAGATAAGGACAAAGAGACCCAGCATCTGTTCTTTTTAACAAATGTTTCTTTATTACCCTAAAGTAAAATACATAGATAATATAATGTACCTACAAACATAAGTTTTAAAAATCAGTTAATAGGGGCCGGCCCAGTGGCGCTATGGATAAGTTAACATGTTCTGCTTCCATGGCCCCAGGTTTGCTGGTTGGAATCCCAGGTGTGGACCTCTGTACCGCTTGTCAAGCCATGCTGTGGCAAGTGTCCCACATATAAAGTAGAGGAAGATGGGCACGGATGTTAGCTCAGGGCTAGTCTTCCTCAGCAAAAAAGAGGAGGATTGGCAGCAGATATTAGCTCAGGGCTAATCTTTCTCAAAAAAAAAAAATCAATTTATAACTTTAGTATAAAGGAAAAAATTGTAATATGTATTTCAGTGCTCAAATACACAGCAAAAATTATACTCTAGCAAGAAAAGGTGTTACAGATTTACAACCTCCCCACCTTCCCTGCAGTAGCATACAACTTCTCTATTATACCTTGTTAAACAACTTTAGCAAGACCAATCTTGATACTTAATATGGTTTGTTTCTGCAGTTGCAAATTATGAATAACTTTATTTCCTTTCCCATATAGTATGTGGTTAATATGGCCTGAGTTACAAAATTTAAATTAAAAGTTACTGAGGGACGGGGGCTGGCCCCGTGGCCGAGTGGTTAAGTTCGCGCGCTCCACTGCAGGCGGCCCAGTGTTTCGTTGGTTCGAATCCTGGGCGTGGACATGGCACTGCTCATCAAACCACGCTGAGGCAGCATCCCACATACCACAACTAGAAGGACCCACAACGAAGAATATACAACTATGTACCGGGGGGCTTTGGGGAAAAAAAGGAAAAAAAATAAAATCTTTAAAAAAAAAAAAGTTACTGAGAGACAAAAATAATACTTGTAGGATGATTAGAAAACTTTATTATTGCGTGTTTAGCCTCCCTTTTATGGTTCTTATTCAGTTAAAATGTTCCTGGAGGTTATATGAATAATGTGCTATGTTAACTGACTCCTTAATTTTAGGATTTTGGTATTTTGTACGGTCTTGTTCATGTATGTGACTTCATGTCACGTAAACAGTCAGCCTAGAAGGATGAGTTGTCTGCAAATACTGAGAGAAATCCTTACAAAGGAATCAGGTCCGTTAGATCTTTTATCTCTGTAAAGGTCAGATTGTTGCTTAGTTGTGACAAGAATTCTTTGTTTCAACTATACTCCCTCCTCCCTACCTTCCTACTGTGCCCTGATTTCTGCCCCCTTACACATAAAAGATGCCTTGGTAGAGGCCAATTATGTGTACAAAACACCTTAAACTACCAAGTCCAAGCCTAGACTTCCTGGGTTAGTTTTAGTTTTTTAAAGTACTTGTTCCTGTAGTCATGAAGATTTACCTGAGAAGCCATCAGAAATCATGCTTGCTTGATTGAGAAAAACCCTTAAATAGGAGTATCTGTAGGTTCCTGGAAATTCTGTTTGGACAGTTCTACAGTTTTCAAAGGCATGCTGAGGCCTGGGTGAGCCCATTTTGCGCAATTAAACCTTCTAAAATCTGTAGTTGATTAAATGGTCTGTATCGTAATAATTTAACAAATAACATGTTGTCACGGCATTCTAACTTCTAGAGAAGAGTCTTGTGGGGAGATCGAAGTGGCTTAACTTGATTCTTAGGATATTTGTCATTGTAAAACTACTGGTTTTTCTTTTGCAGATGTTCTTATGAAACGTTCTAGTAGAAAAAGTTCTTGGGACAAACTTCATTAGGTGAGTTTGGTCCCCCCCGCCCTTCAATTTACTAATTTTTTCTCCCTACTAATTTACTTTAAATTTAATTTAAATTAAGATTAATTTTTGGGGTCTGTTTGTGTACCTAATTATTTAGATGAGGTCTTGTATGTTAACTTTAATGTTAAGTCTCTAAATATGGTGTTTTTTTCACTAGGACTCAAGTCAGATTACTTTTCCCATATATAATTGTGCCATAATCTAATATAGTGTTCCCGGAAACTTGTATTTATGTTGAGATTAAATGAATTATAGCCCTAATTTTTTGTTTAAAGTGGACAGTCTTTAGCAGGATGGAATTCTTTCAAATTGAAGCTTGATTCTTGTTTTGAGTTTTCTTAAATTGTTATATATCTATATGAAAATCAAGGCCTCATTACTAGATGTTTCACTAGAAAACAAGTTCTAAAAATTTTGTTAGTCCTGTCCTCAGTGTGGATGTTAATCCCTGTCTTGTCCTTCCTTTCATAGGCCTGTGTTTATCTGTTTCTACCTAAGTCTTTATTACTGTCTCATGTTTCTGCCTTCTTTTTAATTTAGGAAATTATAATCTAATTTTATTGAAAAGAGAAATTGTTGCTTTGTTAAGTTTTTAGATCCAAATCATTCCCTTGTTGCAAAAACTTTAGCATGACTTTGTCTCCAGAATAAGCATCAAACTTCTTAGCATGGCCTTTTAGTCTCTTCACCAGTGGGCTTTAAACACATCTCCTGCAGCTAGTCACCCTGTTTTTCCCACACACCTAGAACACCTTTTGCTGTGGCCACACTGACCTGCTTACTGTCCCTCAAATACTTTGCACTGTGCTTTTTTTTTTTTTGGTCTCATTCTTTGCTTGTGCCACTCCTGTTCCCCCTTTGTCTCAGTAGCTCAGAATCTGGCTGGTTCAACCATTAAAAGCTTGAGTGTTCCAAAAAGCCTTCCTTGAGTGCCCACATCAGAACCCATTTCTTTGTCTTTTGCATCCTCGTGTAATACTATTTCTATATCGCTAATCACACTCTGCCTTATTTTAGGATTGTGAGCACCTTGAAGGCAAGAACTATCCTCATATTTGAATTTCAGTTCACACAAACATTCCCTAAATCCTGGGATACCAGTGTCTTCTCAGTATAATTTCATTTTAATTAGGATTTTTGTGGGTTTTTTTGGTAAGAATAACGGAGAATAGATTCTGTGGTTGTAATAGAGAGTAGTTATCATAATCTTGTTGATTCAGGGTGCTGTGTTTTTCCTTCTTTCTAGCTATAGTGAAGGATTTATATTGTATGTATAATCTGTGTCCTTGTAGTCCAAGTTGCTTGCTCTTTGTCTCACTTGGTTGAGTTATTGTTTGCAAGTGTAAGTTTTAGTTATTGCATGAAGAATTGAGTAAGTTCTCCTTAGCTGGTGCCTGAAAGATGAGATACCGTGTTCAGTAGGAAGATTAAATGATATTTTACTCTGTAAAGATTTCTCAGAAGTTACATCCATGGTGTGGTAGTGATGATGGAGCCCGGAGAAACCTGCAGATCCTAGCTGTCAAATTTTCATGCATATATTAAGAAAAGAGAAATCATTTGACTCTAATGCTTAGAATAAGAATCTTATCCTTTATTTGGCCCAGTGGGTCACATATTAGGCCTTTAAAGAAGGAAATGTAATCCTAACGTATTACTTGGCTGCAGTGTTTAATTTTTACATTGCCATAATAATGTAAATGTTTATTGATTTTTAACTTCAGAATCATTATTAACTTTAGATAAGGCCTCTAAGACTTAGATTCTGTTTACAAAACAGAATGAAGAATTGTTGCATTCATATCTGAAGAAACATGGCTTAGGTATAGAGGGAAAGATGTGAGATTATTAAATTTTATGTCGGGAAGAATATTGTTTGAATTAATATAATATATGTCCCAGATTGAAAGAAACTTAAGAGCTATGACAGCTAGATCCAATATGTGATCCTAGACTGGATCCTTTATGGAGGGAAAAAAAAATCACTGTAAAGGATATAATTATGTCAGTTGACCAAATTGGAATATAGAAAATAGATTAAAGTACTATATCAATGTTAAATTTCCTGAATTTGAAAACCAGAGCTTGTGATTATGTAAGAGATTATTTTTGTTCTTAGGAAGTATGTACTCAAGTAGTAAGGGGTAAAGAGGCGTGGCGTATGCAACTCTCTTTTCAGTGGTTCAGAAAAAATAAGTATGTATTTGCGTACGCATGTATATGTGCGTATATATATGTTGTACGCATGCGCACATGTATATATGTATATAAAAAAAGAGGGCAGAGATGGGAACTGCCTTTTCTAAATTGTTTGTGGGTAATGGAATATCTTAATGAATGATTTTAAAAAGTGCTTGTTTCTATATGCCAGTAACTATACTAAGCACACTGTATGCATTATCTTTTAATCCTCACAACTCTTTGATGCATTTTTTATTCTCATTTTACAGATGAAGAAACAGAGGCTCAGAGAGGTGGCATGACTTGCCCTCAGTGTCATAGATTAGTGTATGGCTGGCTCAGGACTCTTATCTCATCTGCCCTCAGAGCCATTGCTCTATGTCCCTGATTGTTTTTTTGATTGGGGTCATTATTGTCACACTCTGTCTTAGGTTAAGTGAAAACCTTTTATGAAATATTGAGTTTCCTTCTTATGAACTTCTTTGTAGAAAAGTTTACTTTCCTAATTATAAGTGTAATTCTAAAAGTATAAAAACTGAAAGTCCCTGTTCTCACCTTCTTCCTTAGAAGGGTAACCGTTGTTAACAGTTGTATCATTTTTTTGTACATGTACAAACATGCTTCAGAATTAATACAAATACTGCTTATGGGTATTTAATATTTTAACCTTTTAGATTATAGAACATTAAAACTTCTATCGAGTTGATAAATATGTTTTGGTTAATTTTTTTTTCCATAAATATAGGAGTAAGTCTGTGTGGTCTTAAGCAATAATGAACCTCTTCCCCCTGCCCCCACATATGTATCTTTTCATAAATTTATTTTTAAGAATCAGGGCTGTAGAAATTGTGACTTGCAGAGATATGGGCAAAGATGGTTACTGTGGCTTTTTTGATTGTAACAGAAAAATGGAAATAACCTAAATATCTCAGCAATTGGTTCATGGTTAAGTTGTGGTAGACTGGAATATAATGGAATACTGAACTGCTGTCTGAAAGTATGTACTGACACAGGAAGGATTTGGTACATTAATTGAAGAAAAAAGTTGCAAAACAATGAATGTAGTATGACCCTCTCTCTCTTTCTCTCTCTTTCTTTTCCTCTGAGGAAGATTAGCCCTCAGCTAACTACTGCCAATCCTCCTCTTTTTGCTGAGGAAGACTGGCCCTGAGCTAACATCCATGCCCATCTTCCTCTACTTTATATGTGGGACACCTACCACAGCATGGCATGCCAAGTGGTGCCATGTCCGTACTCGGGATCTGAACCAGCGAACCCCAGGCTGCCGAAGTGGAATATGCGCACTTAACCGCTGTGCCGCTGGGCCGGCCGCTCTCTCTCTTTTTTTGGTAGATTATGTGTGTCTTTGTATATACATAAAGAAGTATCCTGGACAGAATTATAAAATAGTTAACAGTGGTTGTACTTACGTGTAGGTAAAGTGAAAGGCAACAAAAAGTGAGAAGGGAACTTCTGCTTGCTTACTTAAAAAAAAAAGATTTGTTGAGAGATAATTCATATACTATATATTTGATCCATTTAGAGTGTATAATGCAGTGGCTCAGGATATTCAGTGTTGTGCGACCATCATTGCAGTCAATTTCAGAACATTTTATCACTTTGAAAAGAAACTCCATACCCTTTAACAACCTCCCCCGAGCCATAAGCAACCTCTAATCCACTTTCTATCTCTGTAGATTTCCCTGTTCTGGACATTTCATATAAATGACATATAAAATGTGGTCTTTTGTGATTGGCTTCTTTTACTTAGCATATGTGTTCAAGGTTCATCCTTATTGGTACAGATATCAATACTTGGCTGAATAATATTCCATTTTTGGATATACCACATTTTGTTTATCCATTCGTTTGTCAGTGGAACATTTGGGTTGTTTCCACCTTTTGACTATTTTGAATAGTGCTTTTATAAACGTGTATGCACGAGTTTTTGTGTGGATGTATATGTTTCTCTCTCTTGGGTAGAAAGCTAGGAGTGGAATTGCTTGGTTAGGTGGTAACTCTGTGTTTAATGGTTTGAGGAACTGCCAGGCTATTTTCCAACGAGGCTGTACCAATTTACATTCCTACCAGCAGTATATGAGGATACTTGGTTACTTTTTACACCTCTATTTTAAAATTTCTTACAAGGAGCATGCATTACTGTTACAACTAAAAAATGAAAAAGTATTAAACTACCTCTGTTAGATTAACAGTAATGACTCAGTTTCTTCTTTTTGTGATGATAGTATAATTACCACTCTGGGACCCAAGATTTGGGAGTCAGTTGTTGAATATTTCTTAAGGGTTGGTCGTATTTGCTCTTTGTAGTTTTATAAAGACCTTCAGCAACTACTTGGTTCACGTTGGTTGCAGAGTTACCCATGATCATGGCTTTTTCTTATGAACTTCGAATTCCTGTAGAAAGCTTACCTTTCCTCAGATGCTTAAAGCTGCACGTCTTTGAAATATTTTTGTTTTCTTATCTCCCCTCCTAGACCATAAATTCTTTAATTTCCCTTAGCCCCAATATCTAGGCCTTTACCTGTTACTGTGAGTTATATTCCAGAATACCTTTCACATCCTTAAGCTTTTATTCCATCTGTACTGCCTCCGTTTTATATTTTTTATTTATTTTTTTATTAATGTTATGATAGATTACAACCTTGTGAGATTTCAGTTGTACATTTTTGTTAGTCATGTTGTCGGTACACCACTTCCCCCTCTGTGCCCTCCCCCCACCCCCCCTTTTCCCTGGTAACCACCGATCAGATCTCCTTATCAATATACTAACTTCCACCTATGAGTGGAGTCATATAGAGTTCGTCTTTCTCTGACTGGCTTATTTTGCTTAACATAATACCCTCGAGGTCCATCCACGTTGTTGTGATGGGCCAATTTTGTCTTTTTTTATGGCTGAGTAGTATTCCATTGTGTATATATACCACATCTTCTTTATCCAATCATCAGTTTCTGGGCATGTAGGCTGGTTCCACGTCTTGGCTATTGTAAATAATGCTGCGATGAACATAGGGGTGCAACAGACTCTTGAGATTTCTGATATCAGGTTCTTAGGATAGATACCCAGTAATGGGATGGCTGGGTCATAGGGTATTTCTATTTTTAACTTTTTGAGACATCTCCATACTGTTTTCCATAGTGGCTGTACCAGTTTGCATTCCCACCAACAGTGTATGAGGGTTCTTTTTTCTCCACATCCTCTCCAACATTTGTCACTCTTGGTTTTGGATGTTTTTGCCAATCTAACGGGTGTAAGGTGATATCTGTACTGCCTCCATTTTAAATCAAGCCATCATCCTCCTTCCTGTAATTGTCTCCTGATTCTCTTTGTTCTTTTTGTTTTCTAATCTATTCACCACACAGTAGCCAGAGTGATCTTAAAATCAAATCATGTCATTCTGCTGTTTGACATGGCTTCCTATCACACTTGGAATGTTATCTACACTCCTTACTGTTTATATGATCTTTCTCTTGTGCATTTCTTTTATTGATTGATTGATTGAGGAAGATTGGCCCTAAACTAACATGTGCTGCCAATCCTCTTTTTGCTGAGGAAGGCTGGCCTTGAGCTAACATCCGTACCCATCTTCCTCTACTTTATATGTGGGACGCCTACCACAGCATGGCTTGCCAAGTAGTGCCATGTCCGCACCTGGGATCCGAACCGGCGAACCCTGGGCTGCCGAAGTGGAATGTGGGCACTTAAGCGCTGCGCCACCGGGCCAGCCCCTCTTGTGCATTTCTTTACCTTCAAGATGGGCCATTTTTTTTTCTGACTCAGTACATTTTGGCTATACTGGTTTTCTCCTTTTAATCCTTTGAAAATGATGGAATCTTTCCCATGTCAGGAACACATGTCTGGTCCAGGCTGTTCCTGTACCAGAAACTTGCTATTCAGAGAGTTTTTCTGACGACCTTATCTAAAGTGGGACTTCCACACTGCCCCCCCGACCCCAGTCTCTGTCTCAGCATCCCGTTTGTTTCCTTCATCACATTTAGCACAATTTGTATTATTATTTGTTTCCATCATCTACACTGGAATATGAGCAGGAACCAGCACAGTGTCATACTGTCTGACATATAGTAGGTTCTCAGATAATTGTTGACTGACTGAATAAAGTGCAGCACACCATTTTATAGAGTCTTTATTTGATGTAGAAATGGAAGGCATCATTTCTTGGTAATGAATGTGTTTAAATTGAGACTTTTAATCCTAAGTGGCAAATCTTTGTCTTAGTATTTCTGTACTCATTAAAAAATTGGACTTGACTTGGAAAATAGCTAATGTAGATATATCTGTTGATCGACAGTTTACTTTGTAAGTGAAATTTGATTTCTAGTTCAGTGTCACTGCAGATGAGTAAATTTCAGTTGGGACAGCTAAGTCTGTGGTGCCTGTGAGAGTTTTTCTTTAAATTTCACTAAAAAATTCTTAAAAGACACAGTGCATGTTGATATGTTCACTGTAAGAGCACTGGTTTTCTGACAGCTACAACTTTGACCCTTTAAATTATTCAATAACTGGGGGTTTTGAGGTAGAAGAATTCCCATGATGTTAAGAAAACTTCATTATGTGAAAATTTTAAATGTATAAAAGTAGATAAAATAGTTTAATGAATCTCTATTTACTTATCTAATTGGACTTCAAAAGGTATCAACTCATGGCCCATCCTGTTTTATAGATATTCCTACTCTTTCTGCCTACTTCTTGATGTATCACTTCATGTGTGCATATTTCAGTTGTATATCTAAAAGATAAACTCTTTTTTAAAAAACCATAAACTGCAAAAAATATTGTCAGTTATACAGAAAATTAATAATAATTCCTTAATATCAAATATTTAGTATGTAGTCAGATTTCTCTGAATGTCTCAACTTATTTTATACTTTGAATCAGGATCCAAAAAAAGTCCATATATTGCAGTTGGTTGACATATTAAGTTTCTTTGAATCTCTAGATTTCCCTTCCATCTCTCTCTTTTGTCTTGCAGTTTACTTTAAAAATTTGTATTGGGGCTGGCCCGGTGGTGCAGCAGTTAAGTGCACACGTTCCACTTTGGCAGCCTGGGGTTCGCCGGTTCGGATCCCGGCTGCGGCCATGGCACCGCTTGGCAAAAGCCATGCTGTGGTAGGCGTCCCACATATAAAGTAGAGGAAGATGGGCATGGGTGTTAGCTCAGGGCCAGTCTTCCTCAGCAAAAAGAGGAAGATTGGCATTAGTTAGCTCAGGGCTGATCTTCCTCAAAAAAAAAAAAAAAAAAGTATTATTTTTCTGTAGTTTTCTAGTGTGTAGACTAGATGGTTATTTGCATCCTATATTTCATTAGCAGTTGTAAAGTGGTGATAGCTATTTCTGTCTTTCCTTCTTCATGTACTAGGTGGAATACTCCCCTTTTACCAACTACTAGCATAAAGGTTCAGTTTGTATAGGAAAAGCAGGATAAATAATAGTTATTTCCCCTTATTTACTATTTTTCAAAAATAAGAGGTTGGTTATATAGCCTTCTCCAGCAGTGACCAATGAGAGAGAGAGAGAGAGTATCATTATGAACTCATACTTCAGTGTATTGAAACTGAATCCATTGCATTTACCATTTTTGCTCAGATTATTCCTTTTTTGGCCAGTAAGTCTGTTCAAGTCGGCTCCCAAGTCCTTTTGACATAACCTCAGTAGTCTTTGATAGTTTGCTTGCTTTCCAATTTAATAATATGTTCTGGAATCAAATTACACATTTTCTGTGCGAGACCTGGAATTGTCTATTACTTCTCAAGGGCTGCTGCTCTTTTTGAAGTTGGAATTGGCCTTTAGAGACCATAGTCTAGATGCTTAGAATACTCATTGCTGCTGGATTGGTCCCATAACTTTTTTGCAGTAAGATTATTTTTAGTATTTAATGAAGAGTTTGATTATATTCATACTCTTCACGTACATTTTTTTATTGAGCTGTAATTCACACCACATAATGCTCACTCCTTTAAAGTATACAATTCAGGAGTTTTTAGTATGTGTATAATGGCAATGAACACCACCATTATCTAATTCCAGAACATTTCCATCACCCTACAAAGATACCCTGTATCCGTGAGCAGTCACCCCCTGTTTCTTCCTCAACCTAACCCCTGACAACCACTAATCTACTTTTTGTCTCTATGGATTTATCTATTCTGGACATTTTGTATACATAGAATTGTACAACATGTGGTCTTTTGTGCCTAGCTTCTTTTACTTAGTATACTGTTTTCAGATTCATCCATGTTGTGTTGTGTATCAGTATTTCAATCCTTTTTATTCCCGAGTAATATTCCACTGTGTGAATATACCACATTTTGTTTATTCACTCATCAGTTGATGGACATTTGGAGTATTTCTACTTTTTGGCTATGATGAATAATGCTGCTGTGAACATTTGTGTGCAGTTTTTATGTGGACATATGTTTTCAGTTCTCACAGATATATACCTGGGAGTAGAACTGATGCCTGATGTGGTGACTCTATGTAACTTAAGGAATTGCCAAATTGTTTTCCACAGAGGTTGCAGCATTTTACATTCTTACCAGCAATGTCTGAGGGTTTCAGCTTCTCCACATTCCACCTACATTTTTGACATTAATATCTTCATCACTGGAGCTGCATTTTGAGTTGTTTTGCAAAACATATCAAATACATTCACTTCCATTTAAGTTGTTTAAGATATAGCAGTTTGTGTATGTAATGCTGTCATCAGAAGTTTAATTCTAATACACAAAAATGCGTTTTGCACAACATTAGGACAGTTTTGTTCTTTTTTAGTTTGTCCAGCAGGTGTTTCTTTTTAAAGTGATCTTTAAAACATTTCTTCTAATAAGTTTATACCCTCAGAAATAGTTTCTTTGCCTTTCTTCCTCTCCTTTTTAGTTAATTCCACCAGGGTGCCTCTTTACATACTCTTGCCACCCCATCTAAAATAGCACTTCTTTGTTACTCCCTATCCCCAAACTTTGCTTTATTTTCTTTGTAACACTTACATAAACGTATTACATAACCTGGCATAAACATATCTATTGGTTTGTTTCTGGTGGGGAAGACACGCAGTAAAATTAAGCTCCATGAATTTTTTGTACACAGTTGTCTCCTCTAAATCTAGAACAGTGCCTGGAATACAGTAGTTATTGAATAAATACTTATTGAAATGAATGAGTAAGTAAGAATTTTATGCTAACTTGTGTTCTTGAGCTAGGTAAATCACAAAGATTTGTTTTGGGTTTGAAGAATGGTAAGAATGATGACTCTGACTTGGTTTGTTACTGAACCACTTGGTTCTTCCTCACCCTTCCAGCCTCTAAACAGTGGAGCACCTCAAACTGCTATCTTTGATCTTCTTAGCTTCTCCATCTGTATTTGTTCCTGAATTAAGTAGCTTTAATGCCATTCACACACGGATATCTCCCAGATTTTTGTTAATATCTCTAGCTTCCATCTTCTTCATCTCCAGGCTGGTTTATTCAGCTCTCTACTTGGTATCTTCAGTTGGATATCTAATAGGCATCTCAAACATTAACGTATCTAAGATGGAACCTGTTATTCCCAGTTTCCCCTCCTGTACCTTCACAGAGTGGGGAATCCATTTTTCTTGTGGTCTTCCTTCATCAATAAATGGGAAATCCTTGCTTCCAGTTGCTGAAACTAAAAAGTTCAAGTTCTCTCTTTTTCTCTTATCTCATTCATCAGCTCAAATCCTGTGGGTGATAATTTCCAAATATATCCAGAATCCAGCAATATCCCGCTATTTCCATCACTACTGCCTTGTAGTGATTATTGCCTTCTAACTGGTCTTTCTGCTTCCTCCTGTGTTCCTCAGCCCCCCAACAGTCTAGTCTGTTCCCACCTAACAGCCAGAGCCATCCTTTAAGTCACCTCATGCTACTCCTCTGCTCACAACTATGCAAGGCTCCACATGTTTTGGGCCCTGCCACTCCTTTGATGTTCTCTCTTCCCTCACTTAGACTGTTCTTAAAGAATTTATTTTGAGTATTGAGTCCCAGACTCCCTAAAATATCCTATATTCATGGAAGTTTATCAAACCAGAAATGCTGGCTTTGCATGCAACTAATCTATTTTTTTAAAAAGCAACTTATTAACAAGATGATAGTGCTCTTCCTGGCCTGTCTTTGAGTTTCTAGTTGAATATTCCTTCTCCATCCCTTTAATTGTTTTTAAAAACCAGGTAAAGATATTAGCATAGTTTATGTGAATTTTCAGATGAACATAGAATATTACGGCCATAAGGTGATTTTTTTCGTATTTTGCTTTGTAAGCCAGTTTGTTACCCACGGATAGAGAGATCCATTTTGAATTTACAGGTAACTACAAAAACATCCTGTAATAATCCAAGAATATTGTTTTTTGCATTTGTAGGTTGGTTTTAATTATTATTGCTTTATGATTTTCACATTTTTTGTATTACTGTCAACATTAGGAACATGAGCCTTTGCTACTTTTTTGCCCAAATAGGTTATGACCAGGAGGATTTTCACAAAGCCACTGTGGAGTTTGGATTTGATTAGTGGGAATTGTCTGGGTGATAATCAACTTTTTCTTGGCTGATTCTGGTCAGGTCTTTAGGTCCATGTATTTACAGTTCCTTTAATTAGGGTAAGGCCAAGTAGGGGGAAAATTGCCAATTTTGTCCTTTTTTTTTTTTTCTTTTTAAAGATCCAGGCATAAAGGAAAGAGAAGTCTTGCCAGATATTGAAGAAGGGCTGGGGATCTCTCCTCCTAATCTGGGCCTCCTGTCATGGTAAGTGCAAGGAAATAACAAGAAAATTGGAATTGACTCTGTCTTGACATTTAAGTGACCACTAAGAAGTCCATAGTTACCTATTTTTGTTTTTGTAAGAAATAATTTTACTTTTCCTTTCCCAGAACTCTCAGTTCTTATCTCCTTTCTTTTATTGTTTCCTTAGTAGTAATAATTACAGAGTATTCTAGTGTGTTAGAGCAGTTTCATTTCTATTAACTTTAATCCTGTAAGTTAGACTCTGTCTCTTGCTTTCAGTCAGATAGTAACTGGAGCCAAGACTCAAACCCATGGTTCCTGGACTCCAAATTTCTTATTCCTTTTCTAGGAAGCAAGATGTAGTAAAAACTTTTTGTGTGTTTGTCTCTGTTAGTTTGTTCGGTGTATGTGGGAGAATTATGATATGGTCATATACATGTTCTTTATGGATTTACCTTTCTGGATAGAAGCAATTCCGTATCTTTCCTGTTCTGTCTCTTTAAGGCAGTATTTTTATCCCAAAGAAGGTGAAGAAGCTCTACACACCCCTGTCTACATCCTTGACTAAAAAGAACATATAATGAACATTTCCCTGACTCCTAGGCCATTTAGGGCCTAGTCCAGACAGAGAAGATGGAGCAATGAGCCAACCACATTTCTATCAATCTTGAGAATGTGTAAACAGTGCTTCAAGGCTTAAAAAAAATAGTCCTCTGTAATATTGTCCTGCTTCTACCTTGTGATGTTTCCTAGATCCAAACTGTTTCATGCTGGTGCACAAAGAAGGAATTGAAAAGGCCATGTTAATTTCAAGCTTCATTAGGGACATGGGTGGAAAATGCTTTTCAAAATTAAAAACAGAAAAACTAGTTGTGCAGAAATGTCATATGAAAAGGAGAAGGGTAACTGCCTTCATCTAAAAGCTGGGCCAATTTTTTCTTAGTTTGTGGGCCTAACAGCTTTCTGATGTGTTCTATACCCAAACACTGATGAACTTTTAATATTATTTCTCTAGACTGTATTTTATTTTGTTGTTTTTCCACAGAGTTTTTAACAAGTTGAAAAAGTGTTTGCCTAATATTTATATGGTATGTATGCCAGTGCTAATGAATAGCAAATGATGGGCTTATGAGAGCAGCTCTGTTCTGTACTGAGGCGTTGTCCTTCATTGTATAGCAGAGAGCTAACAACAATGTAGTCCTCATCCTGGTGCCGCTGGGGTCTCCGTGGTGCCCTGCAGACAGGCTTCCTGGTGTGCTCTGGAGATGCTTCTCTGTGCAGTAGTTGGGGAGCAGTATGGCCATGTGTCTTTTTTTCCCCCTCATAAAGCAGCATTATAACAAGTTTTTACAAATACTCATTTACAATTCTACCACCAAAACCCATGGTTGTATTCCTTTCTAACTAGTCCATGTCCATATGTATATTTTATTATATATTTTATGTATATGTTTATATGGATTTAAACCATAATTAAATTTCCATTTTGCTTGCTTCACTAAGTGAATTAAACATTTTCCCATGTTGATTTGATTCATTGGATTCCTAATGTTCATTTTACTAGATGTATAACATTTTGCAAGTTGTTGGGCCATTGATTTAATTATTATTAATTAATATATTCTGATTTTAGCATTTAGGGTGTACATCCTTAATCCTTGTTTTTCGTATAGCAAATTAAAGAACATTGGATTTTTCTTCCTTCCTTCCTTTCTCCCTCCCTCCCTCCTCTGTACTAATTTGAGTAACATCCTCTCTTATATACTCCTAAAGGTTCTTAAATGAGATTGAAGTCTGTCTTTTTTGGGAGATTGAGGATTAGGAAAATAATGTTGTCATGTTTTATTATGGAAAACTTCAAGTGTATGCAAAGAATAGTATAATGAACTCTCATATTTGTGTTAATCAGCTGTAATAATAATCAATTCATAGCCACACTTGTTTCTTCTGACTCCTTCACCCCCGCCTCTTTGGATTATTTTGGAACAAATCCCAAGCATTATACCAAAAGAGATTGTTTTGTTTTTTCCCTGAGCAAGATTTGCCCTGAGCTAACATCAGCTGGCAGTCTTCCTGTTTTTTGTATGTGAGCTGCTGCTACAGCATGGCCACTGACAGATGAGTGGTGTAGGTCTGTGTCCAGGAACTGAACCTGGGCTGCTGAAGCAGAGCGCACCGAACTTAATCACTAGGCCACCAGGGCTGACCCAAGGAAATTGTATTTTTGTTGGCCTTCAATACCAGTCTTAAGAATAGTGACTAGAGGGGCTGGCCTTGTAGCCAAATGGTTAAGTTCAGGCACTCCGCTTCAGCGGCCCAGGGTTTTGCCGGTTCAAATCCTGGGTGCCGACATGGCACTGCTTATCAAGCCATGCTGAGGTGGCATCCCACATGCCACAACTAGAAGGACCCACAACTAAATATACACATCTGTGTACCGGGAGGCTTTGGGGAGAAAAAGGAAAAATAAAATCTTAAAAAAAAAAAAAAAAAAAAGAATAGTGACTGGAGAGCCAGCCCTCATGGCCTAGTGGTTAAAGTTCAGCGTGCTCTGCTTTGGTGACCTGGGTTCCCTAGACTAGACTAGAATTGGCAATGGGACTGATAAGTATTTTTGCTTTTACATTTTGCCAAGTGTTCCTACACACATTTCACTCCTAGTAGTAGGTAGTGTTCCAGGATTAAAAAAAACTCTATATGAATTTAGTTAATGGGCATTTTGACTGGTCAGCCATCTCTGTTCCTTGTGTTCTTTAAATATTTATCTCTAATGTTGACTTCCCCTTTGAGATGTGGGCTTTTTCTCTTACCTGCGTACTCTAGCCAATAGCCGAAACTAGCCTGGAACTCTGGTGACTGATCCCTTTTCAAGAGTTTGTAGGTGACCCTAGCTGACGTTATGGAGCTGGTGGAGACTGAGAGGTGCCAGATTCCCTGATGTGTGGTGTTCCTCAGCAATACCAGGAAATTGACCATGTGGAATACATTCTCTCTAATACCAATAAATTACTGCTTATAGCCTAGGAGGAATTTGTTTCCAAGCCTCTTATCAGGCCAACACATGCCAGTTTGTTTCTTCTTTCCCTTTTATCTCCTTCCAACTCCTTACTCTGTCAACCGTGTCAAGTTTGGGCTCCTTTTTTACCTGTGAAACTCAGAAACCGTAATAAATTAGGCAGTTAATTCAACTTCTGTTTAGCCAGGTAATGTTTTTTGAATCATCATTCTTCTAGAAAGTCAATGAGTAGTTTGTCCTAATGTTAATTAAGTCCTTGGGGATTAAGATGCATTTTTATGTACAAGGGGGAAAAATCAATTCTGAAGTCTTAGAGGTAATGTGAACTGAGACAGTCTTTTAAAAAGAGTATTTATTTTATTTGACTATGAAAAATTATTACTTCATGCTCTTGTCTAGCTGGCCTCAGTTCTCTTATGTTGAAAATCATTGATTCCATTTTCAGTTTTCATTAGCTACTTTGGTTGTGTGCATTGGCTGGATTAGCACCCAAGTGAGTATACCAGCACGAATGAATTGGTAAATGGCTTCTCTAGGTTTTTTTTCTGCTACGTATTTCAATTGTGTGCTATTTAAAGGTCAGTAAAAATCTAGGTCAGAGAACCCCTTAAATAATGGGTACCTCTGTAAAATGATCTTGAAGAGGATAAAGTTGAGGCTTTATATATTTATGTCAGCTAAAAAGTTAATGTGATGCTGAAAAGACATGCTTATAGTGCTCTTTCCTGTAATAATTTTTAAAAGCTTTTCCCCATATTTCATGGCATTTCCTACCTATACCCTGTTGGCTTATGAGAAAAATCTTCCTAAATTCAAGATTTCTCATATTTTTTTCTCTTTAGTTCTTTCTAAGTGTAAATAGTTTTCTTTTTTGTAACACCAGAATTTTTATTGAAATATGAGATCTGATTATCTAAAATTGGCAGCAAAAAACCTGGAAGTTAAAATACAATGTGTTTGTGCAAACAGGTATCATTTGCTTTCACGTTATTAAAGTAAACATACAGAGACATTTAATATAGATCAGAATAATACTCAGTTTTCTTTAAGTCACGAGCTACCTCTCAAGAATGGAAATAGAATTGATTATAGAGGAAAAAAGCTAACACTTATAGAAAAATGAGTTCCTTTGAAATATGACTGTCTCTTATTATTCCTTCACCCAATCTTTGACCTCAGAGGAAATGAATGAAAAGAGATAAAATGGAATAGATTGACACAAACTCCCTCTAAGAAGTTATTTTGGTGTTTATAGGAGTGGAGCCATTTTACAAACCTTTGTACACCCTAAGTAATTATATTTTTGGAGGTTCCCAGTCACATCATATCAACCTTACTAAAATACACCAATTTCATTGAACTTTTCCTTTTTTGCTATAAGAAACAATAGATTTTTATACTACTTTTGCTTTTGAAAAAAGTTATTTGATTATCAGCCATAATTTCTTGACAGTCATGGTGAATACCTAGCAGTCCTGGAGAAGTGACACTATTAATATATGATTTGTTTTCAAATATAACAAAAATCTCTAATTAATGACTGAAGTTTTATAATTTTTAGTAGCATTTCATGAACCATTTATAAAGTTGTCATTTTTAGAATTTGAAGCCACTAATTTCTTTCTACATTTTAAAATATCAGACCACAATTTTAAATATCAAACTTTGGGAAAGGCCCTGAGAAAGCTTGTGTGTCAAGATAAAATGGCCCCTTAGAGGGGATGGAATGGACCCTATCAGCTAGTAACACAGCTGCTGGTTTTTATGGGTGGTAGGTAGAAGGGTGAGTGATTGTTCCTCAAGTCTCTGTGTGACTTTTCCTGTCATAGATTAGCAGTAGGAGAATGGTTTTAGAGAAAGCCTGACTTCAAATGAAACAGCTTCAATCAGTATTTAGTATTGGAGTATAGTAGAGCACCAGTTTTCAAACTTTTGGTCTAAGGACCTCTTTTTAACATTCTTAACTTGTTGAGGACCCCAAAGAGTTTTTGTTTATGTGGGGTATATCTATATTTACACTATTAGAAATTAAAGCTAAGAAATCTTTAAAATTTTTCATAAACTCATTTAAAAATAACAAGGCAATTAAATGTTAACATAAATAACATTTTTGATGAAAAGCAACTTTTTCCTCATTCAAAAATAATTAGTATGTAGAATGGCATTGTTTTACGTTTCTACAAATCTCTAATGTTTGGCTTAATAGATGATAGCTGTATTCTCATATCTACTTCTGCAATTTGTTATAGTACGTTGTTTGAAAAATATGAAGTAAATCCAGTCTCATGTAGACAAGTAATTAGAAAAGGAAGAATATTTTAATAGTTTTTCCAGATAATTATATTCTTCTGTTATACTACACCAAAACAAGTAATAATTCTTTAAAGGTTACTTGCAATGTGGAATCTGAAACCTTATCCATAAGCTTTTTCTATTCTGTTACATTAAAACCATTGGTCTGCCTTGCACTTTACTTTTAATTAAATTACTTACTTAACTTATTTGGTGAGGAAGATGGTCCCTGAGCCAACATCCGTGCCAGTCTTCTCTACTTTGTATATGGGATGCTGCCACAGCCTGGCTTGATGAGTGTGGTGCTAGGTCTGCACCCGGAATCTGAACCTGTGAATCCTGGGCCGCTGAAGCAGAGGGTGCGAACTTAACCACTATGCCACTGGGCTGGCCCCTGTCTTGCACTTTAAATGGATCTTTTATCCATGCATGATTTTATAACATCGTGCATTAGTCATTTTGAAAATAATGGTTCATTAAGTAATTCAGATCTTCCAAATGTAGACATTTTTCCCTATATAATTTCTTTTTAAAGTCACATATGGTACTATCACCACTGATCTCATCAGAAGAGTCTTAAGTATTGAGAAGCTGTGAAATTCATGGTGGCAGAAGACAGGTGTTCCAAAATACAAGTTTTTGCATAACTTTATCACTGGCAGCTAATAATGTCCTTTGGAGAAAAGGTCTGCCACATGTTTAAGTCTGAATTACCATAGTTTGTCTGTCGGTTCTTCTTTCAATTAAAAATGGTACTTAATGAAAAAAGTGCCTAATTCAGCTTGTAACTGAAACAGTTGCACAAATGCTTTACCTTGAGACAACTATAATACTTGAGTATGCAGTGGAAGTGTTTCATGTGTATTTCCTATATCAAAAAGGCTTTTACTTAAGGGTCAAGATTTAATAAAATTTATCGTTTTTTCTCCTTGATTAATCAAGGAAAATCTAAGTGAAATTGGTGCCACCACCTTGCTTGTACTAAAGTGCCAGCAGTTTTACCCACCAGTTTACAATTTTATTCACTGTCAGTACAGTGACAAAAGGCAAATAATGTCTTAGCATTATTGGTGAAGGATGTTTTGATCTCACAGAGCCCCTGAAAGGGTCTCAGAATCTGCGGACCTCACTTTAGGAACCGCATTAGTGGGGTATTATGGTTTTATGATTTAAGATTGCTCTTGGGCAAAACCTTAAGTGTTATTTACAGCTAGGATTTTTTTTTCTCTCTTTGAGGAGATTTCAAGAATTGTTGGAATTACACTAAGTAGCATACGCAGAAATGTCCACTAACTAGTTGTTAGAATTCTTAGTGCTGTCAGTTGAACGATATGGCTTTTGCTCTTAGAAAATTTGATGTGTAAACAGATTCCATCATAACTTACAGTTAGACTTTCCAATACATTGCTTTTCTCTCCTATATTCCTATACTATAAAAATTCATAATGTAAAAGACTACTTTTTTATACAAGTGATAATTAGTTCAAGTCCTATGTAGATTAGAATTTATCGCTTCTCTTTTTGAAATTGCCTGAACAGGAATAAATCTATTTAGTAATATAAGGCAGATTAAACTAGGGATAGTGGTTCACACACATTTTCCCTTTGAGAAATTCAGTTCTTAAGCTTACATTTTAAAAAAAAACCTTTCTATTAATGAAGTTTCATGTATAACCAAAGTAGACACAATGGTATAGTGAACGCCCACTTACCCAGTTTCATCGGTTATCCCTCATGGAAAATCCTGTTTCATTTATGATCCGCTCACTTCCTCTCTCCCCTTCCCCCTCCAATTATTTTGAAGCAAATTTCAGACATGACATAATTTCATTCTTAATTCAGAATGTATCTTTGAAAAATAAGAATTTTTTTCTTTTTAAAGATTGTCACCTGAGCTAACAACTGTTGCCAATCTCTCTTTTGTTTTTCTTCTCCCCAAAGACCCCCAGTACATAGTTGTATATTTTAGCTGTAGGTCCTTCTGGTTCTGCTATGTGGGACTCTGCCTCAGCATGGCCTGATGAGCAGTGCCATGTCTCTGCCCGGGATCCAAACCAGCAAAACCCCAGGCCACCGAAGTGGAGCACACAAACTTAACGACTCAGCCACTGGGCCGGCCCCCAAAAATAAGAATTTAAGATTGTAACTTAAAGAGAAAAAAACCTGTATCTTGGTTTCTCTTACAAGTAATGTACTAATAACTTATTAGCACTTAATAGAAATGTTCTTAACCTCTTTAACATATATATATATATATTTTTTTTTTGCATCAGTGTGTTCTCTGACTAGAGGCACCTAAAATATTGGATAGGACACTTTTGGGGACGAATAGTTTTTCCTTGAGATTTCTGCCTATTCACCTTGATTTGCTGGACTCTCATTGTGATTACACTACTAGACATGGCAAAAAAAACAAATATGGATGAATAGGAGCTTTGAAATTATTTAAAGGTTTTGGGTTCTTTCAGGATGAGGAGACTCGGCACAGTCTTGAGTGCATCCAGGCCAATCAAATTTTTCCCAGGAAGCAGCTGATCCGGGAGGATGAGAATCTTCAGGTAATTACATGCCGCTTTTGATTGTAAACTAAGTATTTGGCATCATAGTAACAATGTAGCAGAGCTAATGGATTGAAATAATACGCTGTATAATATATATATATTTTCCTAAACCATAAACATAGTAGAAATGCAAGCTGGAAGACATCTTTCCTTCAGAAGGACTTATTTCCTGAGAAATCACTGTTTGAGATGATGATCTCTGTGTCATTCCTTCAGAAGTCTAGAATTTGAATAACTAGGTATATTTGAATCGTGGATATAAACCCATACTCTTCAGATTCCTTACCCATTTATGTATACTGTGTTTTAAGTTTGAGTGACAGAGGATTTTTTATCCATTCACCTGACCCGTGTTTGAAGACTTGGCTGCTTCAGAACCCTGAAGAGTTTCTTCTTCCATTTTGAAGGTTCCTTTCCTTGAACTTCACGGAGAAAGCACAGAGTATGTGGGCCGTGCTGAGGATGCCATCATTGCCCTTTCTAATTACAGACTTCACATCAAGTTCAAGGAGTCACTTGTTAATGTAAGTGATTACCAACTATTCGTCCACTAAAGTAGATGGAGAAGGGAAGTCAGAAGACTTGTTCTCAAAGAAAGGAGTGTTATACAGGATTGGGTATGAAAACATCACGTACTCTGCTTTTCTCTCACTTAATTTAGCACTCGGGACACTAGGTTAGCAAGCAACTCTTATGCTTGATTTAAAATGATACGTGTAGTTGTCAGCTGAGGTGTCCATTGTTTAGTAACACTGAATGGTTTGCACTAGATAATGCTGTATCCTTAAGTTTTATACGGGTGCAAAGGCTGTATAGGCTTTATTCTTCAATCTTTAGTAAGTAGTTACCAACTTCCTCAGTTGAGATAATTTCCTGGACCTTAATGTCAAATGATGAGATGTACTTGAGCTCGATGCAGACTCACTATGGGATCAAGTTTCTCTAATGGCTCCTTAGTGGTAAAGTATAGATGTTAAGTACAGTGTTTATTTGCATAATGGACTATATATTACTGAAAAAAGGGAAGGCTCTCAATTCTCAAGAGTGCATTTACCCTTTTCAGTTATAAGAGTACTCTCAGTGAACTGGTTCTTCCAGTGCCCTGCCATCATTAATAGTTTTCAGTTAATGTGCCTTTCACCACAAAGGCGCAAAAGTTCATGTACTTCCACCAAATGAATGCCTTCTTCCTTCTTCATTTACCAGTATTGTGACTTTCTGCATTTTGGTTCTAGCACAGAGAAGTGTATTATGACGTCTTATGAAAGCTAAGGACTACACTTTCATTCAGATTGTGTGTTTTGGGGTTCATTTTGGGATTCTTTGAAATCTGTCACTTAAGTTCATTTTATTTCGTGGTCCAAAAGTTACCCGGCTCCTTCGTTACATTCTTTCCTTTGTCAAAGGACTCAAATCGCTGCCATTTTCTTTGTAGGTGGCATTTATTATTTATGTGGTGTTTATTATTATTCTTTGTAGTTAAGCATTTATGTGCAAGAGCCATTGTGACCTGAATTCCTTCTGACCTCTAGATTTGGACTGTGATCATAGCTATTATGTCAGTTTTCTGTCCATTGGCTAAAAATACATATCAGATTCATCAAGGAAAGAGGCATGCCATACTTTCATACCATTGCACCGTGTTCAGAAGGGTCCATTTTGAGTTGGGTGGTTGTGGTAGGAGTGGACAGGATAGAAACGCCTATAAAGTCCCAGCAACCAGAAATTCCCCACTGGCCACTGTGGAAGTAATGACAATAATAATTAGTAGAATTGCCCAATTTAATTTTGTGTTTAAATAGCTGGAATCAATGAAATTGTAATTAAATTACATGTTTCATGTTATTGCATTTTTCCATACAATCCCGTGTTTCTCAGTTTATTGGTTTATGGCCAAGTATTTCAGAGACTATTTTTAGGTCTATTTTAGGGAATAAGCTCTGTTGGAGAGCGAGCATGGATTTGATCATGTCATTCACCAGCCTAAGGCCCTTCAGTGTTTCTTGACTACTTCTAAGATGAAATTACTTGGCATGATGGCAGGATAAGGGGTGTGATCCTTGGTCCCTACCAGCTTTTCTGTCTGTTTCTCTCTTTTCCTCCTTCTCCCGTTTCTATTAGTAAAACCACCTTCCTTGGACTATTCAGCCATACCTTACACCTCTGAGTTATCTCTCTTCTGTTTTACTCAGGGAACTTCTCTTCATCTGTCAAAACCCAGTTCAGGTGATAACTTTTTTCATGAAACCTTTCTCAGTCCCACTTCCCTCCCTGACAGTTTATTACACTCTCCTCTGGCTTCTTCTATATCTTGAACACACCTTTGCAACATTTGCCACTTATAGTAGTCCTCCTGTATTTGTGGTTTTGCTTTCTTGTGGTTTTAGTTACCTGCGGTCAAGCTCAGTCTGAAAATATTAAATGGGAAGTTACCGAAATAAACAATTCATAAGTTTTAAATTGCACACTGTTCTAACTAGCGTGATGAAATCTTGCACGATTCCTCTCTGTGACATGAATCATCCCTTTGTCCAGCGTATCCATGCTGTATACGCTATTCGCCCGTTAATCACTTAGTAGCCATCTCTGTTACCAGATCGACTGTCGTGATACCACAGTACTTGTGTGCAAGTAACCCGTATTTTACTTAATAATGGCCCCAAAGTTCACGAGTAGTGATGCTGGCAATTTGGATATGCCAAAGAGAAGCCATAAAGTGCTTCCTTTAAGTGAAAAGGTAAAAGTTCTTGACTTAATAAGGAAAGAAAAAAATTGTATGCTGAGGTTGCTAAGATCTATAGTAGTAACACTAATCTTCTACCTGTGGAATTGTGAAGAAGGAAAAAAATTTGCACTAGTTTTGCTGTTGTACCTCAAATATGTATGTATAGGAAAAAACAAAGGGTTCAGTATTATTCGTGGTTTCGGGCATCCACTGAGGGTCTTGGAATGTATCCCCCGCAAATAAGGGGAGACTACTGTATATTGTAATTTTTCTGGTTACTCATTTTTATTTCTTCAGAATCCAGCATGTCTCCTGGTGCTATGGTATTCAATAAATAAGTGAATTGAAGTTAATATGGGTTTGAAATGGGTATTAGACCATTTTAAACTCCTTTTGGGTTTAAAGCTCACTTTAAAACGACATATTTCTGTGTGAAAAGGTCTGTGTCATCATTGTCTTTAACAGTAGCTATATGAATAGGTTGTTTACCGGAATTGTTGGTCCCTCATTGTGACTGAGGTACAATGCTTAAGAAAACTTACCACCCTTCTTACTTTTGACCCAGTTACTTACCTAAAAGTGTTTTCTCAGTTAGCATTATAACCCTCTAAGGCTTAGAGCCTGCATGTCACTTAAAAAGCCCAAGATAATGGCTTTACACACAAAAATGATTGTGCAAAAGTATTTGCGGTGACTTTAAACATTTGAGGTTGAGAGAGACTAGGACTGCTCCATACAAATAAATTAATCACATCACAGTTAGTGCTAAGTTCCTAAAGCCGGTGGTTACTCCAGGGGACAATGGTTCCTGCACTGGACCCTGGATGGAGACCAGAGAGTTGGTGGTGTTGCCCTTCCCTCTCTCCCTCCCTCCTTTTCTCTCTCAGCAAATAAATATTTCAATAAAATATGTGAGATCGAGAGACCCCTCCTGCCTTTAAAGGTTATTATATCTAGATCAAACACATTTCAACCATCAAAGCCCAAATATGCCAGTATATATTGTGGTGTGTCCCAGTTTGCATTGTTTTGTATGCTTTTAAATGAACACATTTAGCACCTTAGAAAATGATTTTCTGTCAAGTTTTAAATAGCTACCTGATATCATATGTCCTCTTTTAATTTCACAACACATTGAGTAAAACATGTCTGTAGATTTAGATACCATAAACACCGTTACTTTAATCTACACACAGTAACAGGATATCGGGTTTCCAATTCCTAGGGTAAAAAACCTCTGGAGTAGAGCTCATTTGTAGTATTTAAGGAATGAATAGCTCCCATTCTGTGCTTTTCCCAAACCACATTTTTACATATGTACAGATAAATGTTGTTGATGCTCAGCTAATTTATGAACGAGTAAGTGTTCAAGGTGAATTCATGAAGATTTAAAACAGTTTTTGTTGTGTAATTCAATAGACCGCCTCTCAATCTCCTGCTTCTGAGATCCCAGTAAGTAGCATGAGAATCCTAGGCAGTTGTTGCACCTGTGCTTGGAACAAATCGGTTTTGAATGTCAGATGCTCACCTTGCAAATCAGCAAAGTGTGTCCTCTCTGCATGAGTCCCTTCCCTCTCACTAGACAAAGTTCTAGTGGTACCCTATAATGAGAACAATTTGTGGGGTGAGGATAAAGCCCACAGTTTATACATAAGTAGATGGAATTGTGACCTTCAAAAAATGTAAACTGAATTTCAGCCAGAAATAATTTGTAAAATCAACATTGGTATTTAAAAAGACATTAAGACTTTCATTTCCATGCTGGTCTATTAGTGCTTCTTAGAAAAAAGGTGGAAGTGTAGCTGCTGGAAACACCTTCCTCAGCATGTTTTCACATTTTTTCTATCATCTAACTATAGTACAGCAAAAATCTTTATTCCCCAAGCATCAGAAGCAAGCTGTTGTTAACACTGAATGACCAGTAGAGGCATCTGAAACCCATGCTGGAAGAGTAGCTTGTAAATATCAAAGGAGAGCAGTAAAGAGTTTGGGTCTTTCAAGTGTGGCAGTCTTCTTCTTCTGACTGGTTTTTAAATGATAAGATTTAGGGGCTGGCCTGGTGGTGCAGCGGTTAAGTGCACGTGTTCTGCTTCGGCAGCCCGGGGTTTGCCGGTTCGGATCCCGGGTGCGGACATGGCACCGCTTGGCAAGCCATGCTTGTGGTAGGCGTCCCACATATAAAGTAGAGGAAGATGGGCATGGATGTTAGCTCAGGGCCAGTCTTCCTCAGCAGAAAGAGGAGGATTGGCAGCAGTTAGTTCAGGGCTAATCTTCCTCAAAAAAAAAAAAAAAAAGATAAGATGTAGTGCCCAGATATTCCACAGTTTATTATAGATTTTAGGTTTAGACTCATTACTTGCTTTATTTTCACTCTGTTACTCCCATTTTTACTTCAAATGTATATACAAGATTAGTACTTCCCATTCATTCTATAAAAAGGGCATTTGTTTTTAAAAGGTAGAAACTATCCCACTTTTACATTATGGTGCTTAAAAATCATGCACATCTGCATGCGCGTGCATGCGCACATGCACACACATATGCTTAAAGTAAATATAGTAGGGTTTGATTACATAAAATTCCCTCTGGAATGACACAGTGCTGTGGACTTTTAATACCTGTGCATGTTTATTAAATGTTTTAACTGCTGCTCCTCTGCTTTTTTGGATTGACGCTCTTATGAGTTTTGATGTCCGTGATGTAACTTTTGGCCTTTTGAGGAATTGATTAACAGCACCGAATGTGTTTGATGCATTGTTTTGAGCATGAGTTTGGTGGAATTTGTAAGAGGAAAAACACTGTAAAGGGAGACAGAATTACTTGGCAGGTAGAAGTTAGAGGAGAAAGGAGCGAAAAGAAAATGTGTTGCTACAAAACATTGAATCAGTGGGCTAGAGAGGATTTAAATGTGACTTTGGATTTCTTACTACTCTTCCATGGATAGAATTGCCTCTAAGTAATCTTGGTTTAAATTCTGTTTTCCTCTTAAAGGTCCGTGGTGGAGAGGCTACTTAGTTGTGAAAGAAAAACTAGAGTAGAGCTCATACAAAAGGGAAGGGGAATCTTAGAGGAAGAAAAAAAGGCACACCATACGTAATAGAAGGAGCCTGGACTACTGGACAGACATGGATTCTGGTCCTGACCTTGCCACTAGCTTATAATGTAGTGGCTTAACCTTCCTAGGCTATAAAATGGTCTGACTCTTGAATCTATAATTCTTTGCTTATGAGATTGAACATTGGGTATGTCTAGTTACAGAAATGGCAAGAGATCCTCCTTATATATAAGAAAAGTTGAGAAACCCAAAGCAATGAGTGGACCTTAAAAGAAAGTAAAGAAACTTAGTATGTTTTAGTAGGATGTATGAAGAGGAAAAGAGGACCAGTTCTGAGCTCTGCCTTTTTAGAAGAGGAGACAATCTGTGGAGGGAACATTGAAGGGGAACATTGGAGTAGAAAGGAGAAGAAAAAAGAGAGATTCATTTGATATAAAAATCAACGATATAAAAAAGTATTTCTCTTTCATATGTCCATGTTCTTGCTGCATATTAAACTTCCCTGCATGTAACTATCTGCATGAGTATTAAAATCTGCTATTTTCCATATCTATGACCTGAGAACACATGGTTGTTTCTAGTGACTTGCTAGTATCTACGTATTAGCAATGAGTATTTTTATTCTTCTTCCTTAAATTTGCAGTGTTAAAATACATGAAAATTTGTATCTCAAATGCGTTAGGTAGCAAATATTTTGCATGCTCTGAGGTATTTCATTATTCTTATTCTGGAAGTCTGGGCACAGGCCCTAGGGCTCTGGTCCATTAGTGGGGTTGTAAAACTTATCTGTTCTTTGCAGCAAAGTAGCACAGGCTGGTCCACTCCCTCCAGCAGCTGCTAATATCATTAGAGTCATGCAATGCATATGGGTGTTTTGGTCAGTGATGGACCGCACATATGCAGTGGTCCCGTAAGATTAGTACCATATAGCCTAGGTGTGTAGTAGGCTATACCATCCAGGTTTGTGTAAGTACACAGTGTGATGTTCACACAACGATGAAATTGCTTAATGACATATTTCTCAGAACATGTCCTTGTCATTAAGCAACACATGGCTGTAGTTGGTTTTCAAGTTTTCCAGCTATAAGGGAGGTGATCAGAAGGGTCCTGGGATGTAGGTGACTGCTGAGAGAGCAGCATCTCCCTGAGGATTTGCAAAGCTCGCTCTCGCTCCACCTCAGGCTCTTCCCATTTCCTGTGCCTGGAACTTCCTAAGTTGTGACGGTCCGAGTTCAGAAAGCAGAGGCTGATGGCATATGGGAAGGTTGGAAGCTTGTCCGAGAAAGTCAGGAAGCAGGCAAAAGTTTTGTTGGTAAAATTTTAGAAAATTGAGATTAGAACTCAAGCCTCTTAATTGCCAGTCTGGCAGTCACTTTTTTGAGGGGGGGATAGGGGGAGGGAGAAGGGAGAGGAGGGTACATAAGAAAAGAAAAAACAATATGAGAGTCTGTTTCTGGACACCCAAAGGACTGGCCTGAGAAAAAATCAGTGTCATCTTCTAATCTCTGTCTTCTTAATCTCCTATTTCTCCTTTACAATTTATCCCTACTGATATATTGTTGTTGTTTTTTTTTTTCCTTCTTAGATGTACAGGTCTTGAAAGAATTTTTAGCCGCATCAGCTGCAGTTTCTCACAGCACCTTGGGGTTAAGGACTTAAACAAAAACAGAGGGCCAAAGCTCCTTTTTTCTCAGAACACAGGCAAGATTTCTTAGTCTTTCTCTTGTTCCTAGTCCTACTACAAGTGTAAAGGAATTTTGTAGATTATAGACTTAGAACTAAGCAAGAAGGCTCTAGTCCTGAGGTAGAAACTTCAAGCCATTATCTGAGTAATATTATTTTGCTTTCTTCTCTTTTTTAATCTCTGCCCTAGTTTCTGTTTCTTTGTCCCAGACATCCAGCACTGGGCTTCTTTTTGATCCCCACATCCTTGTTCTGAGAGTTTTCTGCTTACTCTGGCAACTGCATGGTGTGGCAGGGTTTGCAGGAAGTCTGTTTCTGAAACTGGCTCAGCTAACACAAGGGCCACCCTGTGCAGGCAGCACTCTCGTTTCTGTCTGTGTTGTAGGAGACTGCCTCCTCCTTCTCATGCTAAACACAGATTGTTGGAATGCTAACTTGCAACTCCCAGAGCCACATTTTGGCTGGGCATGATACAGTATAAGAGACAGTGGTCTACCCCTTTTCCAAAGAGTGAGAATATCCATTTATCTTATCAGGCTCTCTTCACAAGTTTTGGAAATTGTTTTTGAAGCCAGGGGTTGAGTCAGGATGAGTTGAGGGCTAGGGGGAGGATTCTCATGTGCGCTTGAGGATTTGTCACCCTGTTCACATGCTTTCCCTCCTATCTGCCTTCTCTGATCCCTCTCCACTATTGTACTTACTTCTGTGTTCAGTAGAGTCTGCTGACCAGATTGGCAGGGAGGGAACTATTCCAGCTTGCTCATGCCTCAGGTCCCACTTGGCAGACAGGGCCCCTCAACTGGTCTTTTGAAGCAAATTAGACCTAGCTAGTTTTAGGACCTTTGACCACTGTGTGGCCTGCTCCCTCCTCCTTGATACCTGTAGGTCTGTTTTATTGAGCAGAGAGTCTGTCCCATCATCTTTTCCTTGCAACCTGCAGGCAGTTTAGAACTCCAGTCTTTTTCAGGATACTCCTTTGATGACACAAAGCTGCAAGCCCACTTTGTCATTTGGGGCAAACAACAAGTATAGTCCCACTAGGACCTTGATCTGCAGTTCTTTTCTGTAAACAGGACAGAATTACCATTCTGTTTCCCTTCAGCTTTTGTGTCATTGCAAATCACAGCTAGCTGTAGTGTCTGTAAAGTAGTACTTTGAGAGATAAGCTTGTGAATTTGATGTCTGAGAGATGACATATTTCCCTGTTCTTTCAGAGGTGGTGCCTCCTCCTTGTTGTCTTCATGCTATGACACGACTTGAGGCCATTGATTTAAAGATAGAGAAAGGGAACCCTAATTCACTCAATAGTAATCACTTGAATACTATTAATCTGGATGAATTTACAGTTCTGTTTGCTTCTTTCCCCTGTAGAGCTTTCTAATCACTCTTCTTGGACGCTTGACGAACTGCAGGGTCAATGCCTTTTTGACTAAGGGGACTCCATCTTTTTAATTGCAGGTTCCATTACAGCTTATAGAAAGTGTTGAATGCCGAGATATATTTCAGCTTCATTTGACATGTAAAGACTGCAAAGTTATCAGGTATGTGGCGTGTTTATGCTGCTCATTAGTGTGGAAAATATTTTTTAAAAAATAGATTCGTGATTTGGTAACATAAAAACAGCTGTTGAGGGTCAGCCTTGTAAGAAGGTGCAATAATTTCTGAGTAGTTAGTGCTTGAAATATTTTATCTTTAGGCTACTTTGCTATTTAAAGGATGTTTTTACTTTTATTTGTTTATTTATTTAAAGATTTTATTTTTCCTTTTTCTCCCAAAGCCCCCCGGTACACAGTTGTGTATTTTTAGTTGTGGGTCCTTCTAGTTGTGGCATGTGGGATACCGCCTCAGCATGGTTGATGAGCGGTGCCATGTCCACGCCCAGGATCTGTACTGGCAAAACCCCGGGCCGCCGAAGTGGAGCATGCGAACTTGGCCACTCGGCCACGGGGCTGGCCCCTTAAAGGATGTTTTTAAATTCAGAAATAATTTCAAATTCACAAAAAGGTGTAAAAATAAAAATAGTACAAAGAACACCAGTATTGTTAACATTTTACCTTATTTGTTTTGTTGTTTGCAGGTGCCTTTTGTGTGTGTGTGTGTGTGTGTATGTATGTGTATATAGGTGTGTGCGCGGGTGCGAGAGAGAGAGACTCTTTTTCTGAATTATTTGAAAGTAAGTTACATAATCATGGGTCTTCATCCTGAGATACCTTAGTGTGCTTTCCTAAGAATAGGGATTTTTTTTTACATAACCACAGTATCATTATCACCTTCACAATTTTACACTCCTAATGCTTTCATCCAAATCTACTATCTGTGTTCTAATTTTGTCCGTTGACCTAATAATGCCCTTTATAGCATTCCCCTACCCCTACCTTGTTCAGAACAGGATCCAGTCAAGGTCAGACACTATATTTAGTTGCCTTGATTCTATAACCTTCTTTAATCTGAAATGTTTTTCACCGTCTTTCTTTGTCTTTTATGACATTCACATTTTGAAAAATACAATCTTTTATTTTAATAGAATGTTTCTCATTTTGTGTCTGTCTAGTGTTTCCTCATGATTAAATTGAGGTTGTGCAGTCTCAGCTGGAATACTGTATTTATGAGGTTGTGTCCTTTTCAGGGTATTGTATTATGTCAAACAGTGTCCATCTGTCTCTTATCGATGATGTTAAATTTGGTCACTCTTGTCAAGCTGTCACCTGCTTTCTGAATAATTTCTGAATAATTTCTGTGTTTGCTCCCTTGTAACTAATCAAGTCTATGGGAGGCACTTTGAGACAATGAAAATGTCCTGCTTCTCATCAAATTTCTCCATAGATTTAGCATCCATGAATGGTTTTTATTTCATCTACTCTTTGCTATATTGGTTGCAAAATTATGCCTGAAATGCGTTTTTAAATTTAGTAACTTGTAAGTTTTAAATTCCCTAAGTTTTTACTATATCTCTTTAACTATTCTGGAGTGCCAGTAAACATTGTGTTGTTGGCATATTGATGAGCCACGATGATTGAGATGAGGAGAGGGTTAAGTGACCTCCTTGGTTTTAAGATAAATATTTAAATTGCTTTTTAGCCACTGAGATTTGACTTGCTTTTGATAGATACTGGCTACAATTCACAGTTTAAAAAACTTTCTTATTAATTACTCAATTTTAAACACTATCTGCATTTGAAAAGGTAAAGTATCTTTTGCACTATTTTAACGTCCTAGTTTATACTGGAAATTGCGATTGGTAATAGAATTGTTTTGTTCTCTACATGGTCACAGCTGAAAGTGTTGATGTAATATATCTTATTTTGGATATAAAGTTGCTGATTTGTTCTAATTGCTAAATAGATTTTGAAATTATTCCTTAACTGGTGAAAAGTAGTGCTGTAATTTATTTTTGAGCTCTGCCTAATATGTTAGAATGAAAAGAACTTCTCTAAACATATTTCTTGACAACCATAAAGCTTTGATGGAAGAAGTAGAATGAAACCCCATTCATGGAAGAGAATGACTGCCATTTTGCTGTAATAATTGTCATTAATCTGAGAAGAAATTTCATTAGTCAGAAAAATAAGTTTTCCACATGTTTAGCTTTCTTCTTTTTGACATTTTGCACCATTGACCAAAATTTATCAGATCTGTTTTAATATAAATGATAAACATGTGAATGACCACCTTTAATGTTTGTTTTTTTGAGGAAGATTAGTGTTGAGCTAACATCTGTGCCCATCTTCCTCTATATGTGGGACGCCTGCCACAGCATAGCTTGATAATCATCGTGTAGGTCCCTGCCTGGGATCTGAACTGGCGAACCCTAGGCTGCTGAAGCAGAACACACGAACTTAACTGCTACACCACTGGGCCGGCCCCAACCTTTAATGCTTTTTGACTGTAGTTGTCACTTTACCCTGAGTAGCGCTCTTGAAGTGGTGAGCTGTCTTAGGTTTCATTGTCAGCTGTCTTCTGATTACACACTTGTTTGGCTTTACAAAGGTGTCAGTTCTCAACCTTTGAGCAGTGTCAAGAGTGGCTTAAGAGACTGAACAATGCAATTCGGCCACCTGCTAAAATAGAAGATCTCTTCTCATTTGCTTACCACGCTTGGTGCATGGAGGTCTACGCCAGTGAAAAAGAGCAACATGGAGACCTGTGCAGACCAGGTAGGCCTTTCTTAAATGTGCAGATGGTGGCTTTATCAAACTACCACTTGAGGTTACCCTTAGCATGAAATGAGTCTTCTAAGCATTCATGTATTCAGTCATATATTTTGTGGAGCACCTAGCATGTGCCCATCATTCTTCTAAGCTCAATAGAACATGTTTTCTGCCTTTCGGGGGAAGGGAAGAACACTAGATTTGGCATCACAATCTACTGGGCCTAAAAATAACTGTAGTTAAGGTTTGATGGGTGTTATGGAAGCCTAATGGAAGGGAGCCATGAGTGTTGTGTACACTAACTTCATGTTAGAAGTAGCTTTTGAGTAGGCTTTGAAGGTTGAATTAGAGAATGGGGAAAAGAACTTTAGACACAGCAAGTAGCATGAACAAAGGGATAGAGGTATGAGGTTACGCCACAGAATAGTGGAGTACAAAATAGCCTTTTGCTATACTCAAATTTTCAAGTCATAGATTACCTGTTGTCACCCTTTTCATCCCATAGATGATGAAACAGAGGTCTAGAGAGGCTGGGTGACTTCCCTCAGGACAAATAGAGAAGCTGCGCCCATACTGGAATCCAAGCTTCCTGACTCCTCATGAGATCTTTGTCCTGCTTGCTATCTTTCTCCCTCAGAAATGGCTTAGACCAAGTTCATGTTATTTCTCTGTGTAGTTGTCTGTAAACTTTATGCTGCCATAAATAGAACTTTGCTGGTCCAGCACTGAATCTTTAGTGTATCCAATTTGGAAGCAATGTCTTGAATTCTTAAGCAGTGAAAAGTTGTGAGCTTCATTCCAGTACAGTTTACTCTTGAGACTTTTTTCTTTAAACCTCAATTTTTAGTACTGAATCTTTAATCTTAACAATTCAACCCTAGGTCATTTTAAACATTTGAGGCTAATCTAGCTGTTCTTGTATCACTTTGTTTCCTGCCTCTTTCACTGGTTGAAGCTTCTGGTTCATGTTCTTGTTTAACTAAAATATAACAAACGTAAGCATCATCTTATCCTTAAAGATGTTTTAACATGTACTATTGTTTGACCCTCATGACTTCATCAAACAAGCAGGATAGGCTGGTGTCTCCATTTTGGGAGCCAAAGAAATGGAGACTCAGAGGTAAAGCCTGTTGGCAAGTCCTACTGCTAGTTACTGACAGATCTAGGACTTAAATCCAGTTCCAAGCTGTTGACGGCTGACTGCGTGGGGTGCTGTGGATACAGAGATGAAAAACAGAGGTATGTGCCCTTCTGGAGCCTCAAGGAAAGCCTTAGGAATCCAAGCTTCCTATGAACCTGGTCAGGCTAGTGGAGCCCAAAGTCACCCATAAGAGACCACATCAGCCTTGAAAGGTTATGAGAATGTGCTTAAACTCTCTCTCACTTCACTCCTTTGTCCATTACCTCTTTCTTTTTTCTTCTTTATTGAGATGCCATTTCATTTTTAATTTTATTATTTTTGTTTATGGCTCTTGTCAGGTTTTTTTTTAGAGGTAAAGTTTGCATACAATGAAATGCACAAATCTTATGTGTACATCTGCTTAGTTTTTAACCGTTACATCTTATTCATGAAATTTCTAGTCTCCATCATCTTCTAGGATAATGAAGTTAATGAATCTAGCTTGCTACATTATATTATATAAGAACTTTAAGACTTTTATTTTTCCTTTTTCTCCGAAAGTCCCCTGGTACATAGTTGTGTATTTTTAGTTGTGGGTCCTTCTAGTTGTGGCACGTGGGATGCCATGTGCTTGATGAGCAGTGCCATGTCTGAGCCCACGATTCAAACTGGCAAAACCCTGGGCCGCTGAAGCAGAGCACGCAAACTTGACCACTTGGCCACGGGGCCGGCCCCAAGAACTTTAAGACTTTTAACTCCAAAAGGCATTTCCTAGTTTTGCATTGCCACCTTTTAGTCAACAAGGCTTGCTTTCTCCCAGCCTGTTCTCCCACAACCACAGACTGAAAATTCCTCATCTTTTTAGATGATTCCTTATATTCTCTTGATAATTTTACTTGTTTTCTTTTGGATTTGAGCCAGCTCTTAGGATATTCTTAAGATGTGCCAGGTCAGAACTTCATTCTTGTCTTTTTGTTATAGATGGCTTTGTCCTGAGCTGGGATGACTTTGGTCCTCAGGCCATTTCTTTCCTGATATCTGGTATTCTTTGGCCACCAGGACATACAGATGACCATGGTGTCCTCTGTCTGTTTATGAGTTTGTGATCGATGGAAGCATTTGGGGGGTAAAGTACTGATTTAGGAACTATAAAACCTGAATTCTTGACCATACTCTACCATTTAATTAAAAAAATAATACTGGGCAAGCTATTTATCCTCTTCATAGTTTCCTTTGTTCTTCAAACTGGGACATTCTTGTTCTTTCTGCCCAAGCTGATTGGGGTTTCCTGAAGATAAAGTCTGGTAACATTGGAAAGTTCAATTCAGTAAGTGTTTGAATGCTTACCATGTGCTGTGCTTGTGAAAATGTTTTGGAAATTAGGAATATACAAGGTAATGCCATTGTAACTGATTGGCTGGAACTTTATGAATAAAGGTTGTATTTTGTTTCTTCCCAATATGTGCAGTCCACACTGAAATTAACCTGTTCCCACTCACATGGAATCTTATTTTACTTCATTGACGTGGTTAGAGTGTGTATGGCTTTTTCCTTTCATGTATTTTCACTGTGGAGTACAGAGGGAAAACTTGTTCTTAGAAAATACCATGGGGCCAGCCCGGTGGCGCAGTGGTTAAGTTCACACGTTCCGCTTCTCGGCGGCCCAGGGTTCACCGGTTCGGATCCCAGGTACGGACGTGGCACTGCTAGGCAAAAGCCATGCTGTGGTAGGCATCCCATGTATAAAGTAGAGGAAGATAGGCATGGCTGTTAGCTCAGGGCCAGTCTTCCTCAGCAAAAAGGGAAGGATTGGCAGCAGTTAGCTCAGGGCTAATCTTCCTCAAAAAAAAAGAAAACATGGTGGCACTTTTAAAGCCAGTCAACCTGGTTCTTCTGTCTCCACCCAATATCGTTGCGTATCAGTGGTGGCTACAACATTACTCACCAACTGTGAGCATATCAGACAACCACATTCTTATAAGTCATCTTTGGGGTGAGATAGCACTTGAGATATTTCAGAGTAATGCCTTTTTATAACCTCCCCCAACATGTGAGATCACAAGCATAGACTCTGAAGGGTAGAAGTTAGTTTTGTCTTTCAGCAGTTAATAAAGCCTTTTATGGATCCTTCTCTCCTTAGCCTGTTAGGAGTAGAATGTGTCAGAGAGGAGGGAAATGGAAAAATTAGATCATTGCCTTCTATTCATATATATCTTGGTTTCTGACAGTGAACCTGTCATAGTTAAGCCAGCCATACCATGGCTACAGCTGTAGGTCTTCATCTGCTTTGGAAGAAGTCTAAACATTGCTATAGGAATTCATCTGTGAAACTTGCAAAAACTTTTGCAAAACTCTTGACTTTGCTCTTAGCCCCATTTCAAACTCTAAAAAAGAAAGGGACTGAAAAACTTAAAGCTTCTCTCCCATGTGTTCAGCTTCCGTCTGCTCATTGTAGCTGCCTTCTTGGTGATCATTCTATACTTGAGCATTAATCTGGAATCCTGACAGATGACTGGGCAATTCAGTTGCTAGTTTAGTAGCATCAGGCCCACCTCTCTGACCTCTCTTGTCTGAAATGCCCATGAAGCACATCTTGTTTAACCATGAACAGCATATGACTCTGGGTCTTATACTGTTGTGCAGCTGCCTATTTAGTATAAAGTAAAAGCCCTTGCCAGCAGTCTGTCTACCGAGTTTGAATGCAGTTCAGTAAGTGTGCATCTAGATGACTGTACTGCTTTGTCCATGGAAAAGAATGATTCCTCCTTCCGTATTTAGAAATCTGGGAGGGCTAGTTCTCACCTTCTCTGAGTCTGGTACTGGTCTTCTTCACATACTGGCCTGGCTCTTTTATCGCAGGCCTTTAAGCTGTGTAGAATTGTTGGCGTGAATACTCAGAATCACCCAGGGAGCTAGACTTTTTTGGGGAAAAATTTTTTGGACTGCCACTTGACACTGTGATTATGATAGAAGGACTCACTGCTTTAAAAAGTTTTTATTCCCATTAAAATAAGAATTGCTGGACTATTTGTCGTGCAAGAAATACTAAATGTTAAAAAAGGATAAATCCTCATTTGGGGATGGGGAGGCAGACAGAAAGGGTTGAAATGGAACTACAAAGCCAAACAAAAAATTTACAACCTTATGTGTAGAAAAAGGAACCCTCATACACTGCTGGTGGGAATGCAAACTGGTGCAGCCACTATGGAAAACAGTATGGAGGTTCCTCAAAAAATTAAAAATAGAACTACCATACGATCCAGCCATCCCACTACTGGGTATTTATCCAAAGAGCTTGAAGTCAGCAATCCCAAAAGTCCTATGCAACCCAATGTTCATTGCAGCATTATTTACAATAACCAAGACATGGAAGCAACCTAAGTGCCCAGCAACAGACGAATGGATAAAGAAGATGTGGTACATATATACAATGGAATACTACTCAGCTGTAAAACAGAACAAAAAATCATTCCATTTGCAATAACATGGATGGACCTTGAGGGAATTATGTTAAGTGAAATAAGCCAGCGAGAGAAGGATAATCTGTGTATGACTCCACTCATAGGAGGAATTTAAAATTATGGACTAAGAACAGTTTAGTGGATACCAGGGGAAAGGTGGGGTGGGGGGTGGGCACAGAGGGTGAAGTGGTGCACCTACAACATGACTGACAAACATTAATGTACAACTGAAATTTCACAAGATTGCAACCTATCATTAACTCAATAAAAAAAATTACAACTTTAATATTAAAAATAAATTGAGATATTACAGCATATCTAATGTTGAATCAGTGGAGACATGAGCATTCTGAGAGGGAAATTCAGGAATAGATGTGCTTGCCATTCACTTTTCTGGCTGAATAAACGTAAGTGAACTTCTAACACAATTTGGCAAAAGCCAGTTGAATTACTTATGTATGTAAGGTCTGCTGCTAGATCTTTTTCAAGCAGTGGTTTTCACACTGTAGGTTGTGATCCACTAGTGGGTCATGAAATCAAAGTTTTAAGAAATGAAATATGAATTGAAACATTTAGAATAGAAAATAGCAAAATGTCTCACACATACAGTAAAGGTGGTTATTGTTTTGTGAAACCTTTTTTTAAAAATAAACATTTGTATTGAATTGTGATGTAAAAATTCTTATTGTGGGTTGTGGTGGTCAGTTTCAAAGTTCATGAAGTCACTGCTTTAGAGGGTACAAAGATAATTAAAACTCACTCCTTGTTCTCAGGGAGCTTGAAATAAGAGATTTTCTATGCTCATTGCTCAGTATATATTTCTTTGTAGCTCAGAATTTCATGCTCTGGATGGTGGTTTTAAGCCCTTTGGGCAGTGGTTCTACGTAGTAAATTGCTGGTGGTGGTGGTGATTATTATTTTGCCAGTGATTATTTTAAAACTATAGGATCCTTTTAGGGTATCTATGTGTTTAAGATAGAGGTACTAATGTACAGGACCATTAATTAAAGTACTTTACCTTTTGCAAAAGACTTGGAGCTGTATCTCAGGGTGGGAAAAATCTCATTTATTGAGGAACTTGATAGTGGCCATAGTTTTATAGCTGTTAGATTTGGATTATAAGTAAAAGACTCCCTGTCTAGTATTCTTGATGGTCACTATTCCTCGCAATTTGTAAACAGATGGAACCCCAATTCAGATAGTTTTTTTCCCTATTTGGAAGCCTGCATCCCTTCTAAAACTTTTCCAAAATAGGATAGATTCAGTTGATTATTTCTTCCTGCATCTCTGAACCTCATCTTTTTATAGCTGTCCTTCAGGAAGCATATAATACCTAGTTTAAGTTCAAGAAAAGCAGTTTAAATGGGAAGTAGTTTTATAGAATCGTCCTTCATTCAAGTAATTGCTGTTTCCTATTCTGAAGCTTCTTTCCCAGGGGGAGCAAGACTTTATACTTTGATCACTAAAGCAGTCTGTTTTGTGCTTTTATTTATTTTTGTAGTTTCTCCCAGCCCCCACTATCATTTATTTTGTAACCTATAACACTATATATTAGACATACTGCTTAATGGTTTTTTGTTTGTTTGTTTATAAAATTACTGCCCTATGACTGTTTTCAAGGAAGAAAGTTATTTCAGGTTTAATGACTTTTATGTTAGATTCATTTCTGCCTTCGTTGCTCACTGTCCTAAGGAAGAGGAAGCCAAATTCATTAGGGCAAATGTAGGCAGGTTATACTTGTTTGGGTGGATGTTCTTACAAATGCTGAGCACTTTACTTAATAGTATGGTATTTCCTGAGATTCCTGGGTACTGGCAGTTATCGGTCCATGATCTCTTATCTACCATTATGTAATTTGTAAGGCTGTGGAAATGGAAAGATTTTTCTTATTTTACTTGGTGGGTTGACCCGATCTGAGATGACATGAAACTATTTGTTGCTTTATTTATCCCATTTAGTAGGAATTATGCAAACATTTTACTGTAGAAATATTAATATTTGGTTAAATAGACCCTGATGAGAGCGTTAACTTAGTATTTTAATATATGCACCATCTTAAAATCCAGAAAACTCTCAAGTGCTAAAATCTGGCCCAGAGGGTTTCCGATGAGGAGTTGTAGTTCTATTTCTACTCTTGGTGAATTTCTTGATTTTATTTCTTTTGTATAGTTTCAGGTTGAGTGTGGAAATAGAAAAGTAGCCAGTATAGTGACAGCATGTGTTTGGGGACCAGACAGACCTGCCATAACCTCTCTCAGTCTCAGTTTTGTCCTCTGTAAAATGAGCTCAAGGATACTACCCTCAGAGTTGATAGTAGTGATTAGATGATATAACGTAATTCCTGATCAAAATTAATTTCCTCATTCCTTTTTATAGTCTTATCCTGAAGGAGAATTTTTAACTAACACTAAATATATATTGTTTTATTTGTATAATATCTACCTGTATTTTTTTCTTTTTCTCTTAATAACTGAGCAGGTAGCTGTGCTTTTAGTCTACCTGTTTTGCAAAAGGGTGTTCATTTCTTTCTTTCTGCTGTCTTTGGCCCCTAGGGGAGCACGTAACGTCAAGGTTTAAAAACGAAGTGGAGCGGATGGGTTTTGATATGAACAATGCCTGGAGGATTTCCAACATCAATGAGAAGTACAAGTGAGTTGCATGGGTCCCTTTGGACTGTGTTTCACAGCCAGTGCCTTTGCAAAAACCCCAGTTCTCATGTGACAGAACATTTGAACTTAGACTTTTTCTTTTTCTTTCAAACGGAATTTTATTTATTAAATGTAAATACATCATCTTCAGGGTACTTCCTGAGCCATATGTTCCCATTGCTATCACTGGAGTGAAAAGTAATGCTTACTTAATAGGATTCTAGAAGCTTCCTTTCTATCCCTTCCAGGCCTCTGTTCTTCCTGGCACATGCGCGTCTAGATAATACTGTGTTTACTTGTAGACAGGCAGTTTCTGTTATTCTCATCACCACTTGACATCACGTTAGAGATAGAATTAGTGATCTTATAAGCAATGATAAAACACTTAGGAGCTAGTTTTTATGACTATAACTTTACTCCAGATCCTATGAAATAGGCATAAGTATTCTGGTATTCAGTATATTGACGTGAAACTACTTCACAGCTACAATCATTTAATCATTAAATAGTAACATTATTAAATATTTCCCAAAACCTCTTTCCTTAAAAGGTGTAAGTACTTTGGTGGGAGAGGGCAGTAAACCAGTTTGATTTTGGTGATCCAGGTTTCTATGAATCAAAATAAAATTGTCCAGGAGATTTAAATTAATATATCCTTCTCTTAAGTTTCCCTGCAGCAGTTGGAGACGTTAATTATCCTTGTTGTCCTTTGAGCTGCCTAATTATGATAGCCATTTTCCTGATCTATTTGTGGGTAGCCATCAGAACATTTTGTTTTTCACTGGTAAAATTACAATTACTGTACATACTCTTGACAGGGACCTTGGCCAAAGAGTTAGGAACCTCTGGGGTGTTATGAAGCCTTGGGAGCTACAGGTCTGCTATACCTTTGCTTTTCTCATTGACAAGTCAAAGCAGGGAATGAAGGTGGAGACTGGAGGAGGGGGCCTCAGAGAGCCTGAGGCTTTCCTCACATGTAACCCACCTCTCCTGTACTGGAAACTCCTTATCTATAAGTGAGCAGCTAGTATTTGCTGAAGCGCTGACTACTGGGTAGTGTAATACTTATAATGATCAGAAAATTGAGTATAGTCAAAAAACTGAATTAAGCTAAGCTTGTTGAAAAAATGTTTGAGTTCAAAAGCTATTGGTTTTTAAAATCTCTATTTAGTATTTAAAATCTCTATTTAGTATGGGTTTTAAAAAACCCATAGTTAACTTCTTGTCTTTTGAGTCCACTATTTCTAACTCAAAACCAGTCTTCAGGATATTGAAAAGTTCTTCCCAATACAAAGGAAGAATGAGAGGCAAATTTACTCAAGTTTAAAACAAGATAAAAGGAGCAAGACTCATGGTTAGAGTATTAACTGTGATCACCGTGTCCCAGGTTATTTTTAGGAGTTTGTGAGTAGGTGTTAGGAATTTTATAGAGCTGCTCTTGTTGCCATAGCCATTCTGCTGGTTCAGTGGCTTTTAAATTCCTAGTACTTCGTCTTCTGGAAATTGAGAACAGGAGTGAGAGATTTAGTGCAGAATGACCAAAACCCCTAATTCCTAAGCCACTTTGTGTTTTTCTCCCTCTTTCCCTAATGCATAGATAGGCTAGGGCAGGTTGGTGGTGGCGGAGGAGGAGTTTGTGTATTTTAGGATTTGGATTAAAAGTCTTATTTCCTTCACTATTGAAAAGGAATATTGGGATAGCCATAGAGAGACATCATCCTGTAAGTAAAAAAACCTGTCATAAATACTCCCTTTCTAGGGCACCAGCTTGACTAGCATCTTCGCTAATGAAAACAGAGCTTTTTTTCCAAATGTAGTTTGTTCTGAAGTGTATTTTATAGAAATTATGATTAATAGTTTATTCACATTACTAACTTGGCTCAGTGGGGCTGTGATTATACATGCAAATGGCTGACCTCTGGTACTGTTTCTACATGTCCATGGCTGCACCTGTTCCCTATAATTGGGACACCCTGTTTGGTTCACATCAAAGAATATGTTAGTAATCTTCTAAGGTCTCTGGAAACTTGAAATTGTGGGCTCTCATATGTTTCCCTTTGACAAAAGCCTGAAAGACTGAAGGTCTGGTAGAGGTGACACAGACTTTCACTTCTGTAGTGAATTCACTGGGCAACTGTGTAGTTAAAAGTGACCTGTGTATTTGTTATAACAGAGGGGTATGGTGGAGTAACTGCCTCTCAACTCCCCCCTTTTTCATTGATGGTTGAGGTTGCCAGATTACCCAAAGGCAGCATTGAGTGGAACAAGCCAAGATAGTATCACATGATACATACATAAGTAAACACCTGAGGCAGCCCATTCTCCTGAGCAGACCAAGACTCAAGTGATGCTCCTCATTGCCTTTTAACTGGCTCTGGGGTAGCTTGATCAACATCTTTGTGCTGGCTCACCTAGTATCTCTTCCTCTTCTCCCTCCCTTTCTCCCTGTCCTCTGCCCCCTCTCCCTCTTTCTCATCTTCCCTGTTAGGCTATGTGGTAGCTATCCACAGGAGCTCATAGTGCCTGCCTGGATCACTGACAAAGAACTAGAAAGTGTAGCAAGCTTCAGATCCTGGAAGCGCATCCCTGCTGTCGTCTACAGGTAAGTAAGCCTGGCCAGGCCCACCGCAGTCTGGTGCTATTGCCCACTGCATGTGGTCTGCCAGCTCTCCTGCTGCTTACCTGGGAAGGGAAGTGGAGGGGTTCAGTGAACTTTCTAGGTAATTGTATGCTTGCTTGTTGCAAAGCTGTTCTTCTAGTCAGACACACCACTACTTATTTCATCCAGAACACTAGCTGATGGTTCAACTGACACTGATTAGAAAATTTCAATAGAAAAGAGGCTGGTCTTGCTATTTTAAGATCCTTCTGACATTCTCTTGGAAGATAATGTGCTGTCTGCATTTAGCTTCAGATGTTGGCTTTTGGATTGAGAGAGATGAGTTCTAGAAAGTGAGAATTGCAAGGATAGAGTTGAATACTTTGTGATTGTCTTTCTGGTTAAAATTTAACACATGGAAGAGCTCTGCTTTGAGAGGAAGGATTTAGAGAAGACGGCTAGGTCTTAGCTGGATAGAAGATCTCAGAGATCAAAGGCAGGAGAGCCAAAGGAGGCAAGTTCTAGAAGGGGATGGTGGTGGGGTGATGAGCACAGGTTTTGGAGTTCAAGTTGTTTCTCGGACACTCCTTGCTATGCCACCTTGAGGAAGTTCCTAATTGACCTCAGCCTATTCCTAAATTAGTAAAATGGAAATAATATTCTCACTTTGAAGGTATGCTGTGACATCTGAATATGAATCTATAAACACTGGGCTTCTCTAAGAAATATCTGGAATAGATTGTATTCCTGAGGGCTTCTTTTATAATTCAGTGAATGGCTCAGTTCTCACAGGATCATGTTAAATTTTTAAGAAGTCATTCCCTCTTATTTTGGAACTGTTTCAAATCTCATCTCCTTGTAATATTCACATTCTCGATTTCATTTTCTCCGGTTTGCACACTTTTTGAACTCTTCTTAATTTTGGACCAAACCAGTAGAGCACAGTTAGAAACTCTTTCGTGCCAGGAGGCATTCTATTGAAATACTGAGGTTGGAGGAGGGGATTTATCTCCTTGTGGAATTCTCACCGAGATAACCAGCTTGTTCATTTAGTCCACTAAAGGCAAATTCTGATGGCCACTCTGAATAGAGAGAGATGGAAAAGTATTTGCTTCTGGCCCAGTGGAACCCATTAAGTTTTCAATCTCAATTTTCTTCACTGTTGTTTTCAGACACCCCTAGAAAAGTAGGTCACCAAATTTACCTATCACTCAAGTGATAAGGATGACACAGGAATTAGAGAACAGTTAAAGCTGAAAGGATTTATGAGTCTTATCAGTGATCGGCCCAGCTCAAATAGGGAAAGCAGCCAGCTGCTGCTCTGTGGCCAACAGCTGTGTTAGTTTAGCAGCCCTGGCATTGTGGGGTTTGCTGACTTTGAGCATAAGGGGAAAGGACTCTCATTTTCTAAGTAAGGGGCTTTAGGTGAATTCTCCCTGTTGGTAGAGAAGCGTAAGAGTGTAGGTTGAAGAAAAACTTCTTAGAGTAAACATGGGAAGCCTTTTTTCCCTTTTAAAATTTATTCTAGAGGGCATGAGCCATAGGGTTTTTTCTAACCCTTTCTAAAGACCACAGAGTATATATAAATGAAGAAAATTTTTTTTGAGGAGTCAGGTTTTCTTAGAAATTTTTTTTCAGTTTTGGCTATATCTTGGAATAATGGATTTCATAAGTAAAATAGCAGAGTGGGAGATAATATTCCCTAGTATTAACTCTTACTGAAAATTTATATTTGCAATTTCTTAGAGAAAATCTGGTCTCTAAAGATTACAAATGGAAGTTCTTAGTGTAGTTCACATAAAATCAGCCAGGCTTCCAGGAACTGGCCTCTGTTTCAGAACGTGTGTCTTGTATTTCTGAGCTCCAAACTAGGTTGTTATATTATTTGAGAGCTTTGTAAGGGGTATGTTGAAGAATGTTTTGGAATATTGTACCACTACCACTTTCTGCTTTGCCAGTCCAGGTGGCAGGATGCTTCTGAGTCCAACATACATTTACTGAATTTAGTTGTCTGTAGACTGCAGTAATGATTCCTGAGGTTGCTGGCAGAAGTTACTTGACAGCACCATGCTGAACCAGTGCCTGATTAGTGCTTTCTCCTGCTGTGATGAGAGAGTGCTTATTTGGATTTATTATTGAAGACAGAGATTGCTCTAACATAGCAAGATGGTGCGAAGGCCGCCCATCTGTAGTGCAGTTCACAGCTTCCCCTTTTGTGCATTGAGTGATTGTTAGAAACGTCTAGACATTTAGGGGGCTTGCCTAATACTAACTTAGGGATAGTTTGAATATTTATGTGTTTCTATATAAAATTGAAGCATTCATTGTTTAGTAGGGGATTCATCCATTGGACATCTTAATTTTTATACTTTCACTGGTCCTTTTTGTTAAAATGATAGATATGCTCTTTAGTGATTTTTTTATCTATAGTGTTCTAATTCTCTTTCATGCAGTCTAAAGCATCTTCGAAGACTGCAAAAAACTTAGCTGCTTATTGCAACAGCTCAATTGCAGTCTAGCGATTATAATGCCATGGCCCTTAAATCTCAAGACCCAGGCTGAAGAGTGCCATCTTCTGTCCTTCTTGGGTACTACTGGGAAGCATTGCAGAGGAAGAGGATGCTCAGGAAATGCCTTGCCAGCCTCTGCTATAAAGGTTTGGCATCAGTCAGCTCAGCGGTTACCTGGCTCCTATTACTATATGCTAGTAGGCATTTTAAGAATCAGTGAGGTTTTATTTCCAGTTTGGCTCCATTCAACAGGTGAGCCAGTTGAGTGTGTTTGGCGATATGCAAGTACTTTCCGTTACTTGTCTCTTCCAATGAGGAAGAATTTAAAAGCTAGAAGCAAAAACTGGTGGTTCCAGTGGAATCTGATTATTGCCAAAGTTAATTTATAGCTTGTGAGCTTTAGGATTAAAAACAAAAATCTTTCTCACATTGTTCCTTGAAGAAGACAAATAGATTCAATAGTATGTTTTATTTAAATTTATCTATACCCTACACATGTGTTATGTGCATATGCATGTATGTGTTTAGAAACAATTTTAATGGGAGGCAAGACACTGACAGTTCCCTCTGGGATATACAATTGGGGGACATTTAAATTTTTTGCTTACTAGCTTTTTATTCTGCTAATTTATTTTTACAGAGAACTGATTACTTTTATAACTTATAAAAAATAGCTTTATTGAGATGTCACATATACTTCACCCTTTCAATGTGTATAGTTCAGTGGGGTTTTTTTTTTAGTGTATTCACAGTGTTGTGCAGTCATCACTATGGTTAATTTTAGTACATTTTCACCACCCCAGAAAGAAACCCAAGACCTGTTAGTAGTCACTCCCCATTCCGTCCCCAAGCCCTCTAGCTCTGGCTTACTAGTAATCTCGTTTCTGTCTCCAGATTTGCCTATTCTGGACACTTCATATAAATGGACTCATACAATATGTGGCCTTTTGTGACTGGCTTCTTACACTTAGGATAACATACTCAAGGTTCATCCATGTTGTAGCATGTATTAGAACTTTATTCCTTTTGATTGCCGAATAATGTTACTTTTATAACTTTGTAATTGCTAAAATTGCCTAACTAAAATTCCTAATTAGGAAAAGACTGGGTTTTAATAGCATCTTAAAGTAGGCTATGAGTATGATTTCTGGTCTTATTTCTTGAAAGGGGATCTATCAGAGGATGGCTTATTGAGGTTTATGCTATACCTTTCCTTCTAAGAGCTTAAGGAAGGGTAGCTGGCTCATTGAGCTACCTGCCTATAATAAGAGTAGTTTGTGACTCATGAAATCTCAGGAGATTTTATAAAGCAGTCCATTGTGGGCCAGGTAAGTGTTTCAGTCCCAAAGGTGAGATCTTATTTTGAAAAGAATCTCCAAGCCAGCCCAGTAGCACACAGTTGCTGCTGTGGGCTCTCAGAAGTTAGTGAGGAAACAAATATTTCTGTTTCAGCATCTATTATGCCAGGATAGTCAGGTGCAGTATTAAAAAGGAGAGATTAATGTTTCATTATTGAGTAGCAGAATTAGTGTAGTATTTGTAGATTATTTTTTCCTGATTTTCCAAAAATAAATTTAAAGATTGAAACTTTTACTTTATGAATATTAAATTTTCTCTAACACATTTATCATTGTGTTTGTCTCTAAAATGGTATGATAAATGAGAAAGATCCAAATAGGTTTTGTTATTATTCTTGTTGCTATATAAGATTTCTGCCTTGAGAAGACTTGAAGCTAACCCATCACTTACCTGTAGTCAGGTTGTTTGTTAAGGCATTGAAAATCCACTACCTCACTTTTTGTGTGAGCAACAGAGCATCTGAATGGGGCCATCGGGATGGGTACAGTTGTTGTGTCTTGTTCTCTGCACAGGCACCAGAGCAATGGAGCTGTCATCGCCCGCTGTGGACAGCCAGAGGTCAGCTGGTGGGGCTGGCGAAATGCCGATGATGAGCATCTGGTGCAGTCAGTAGCCAAAGCTTGTGCCTCTGACTCCCGATCAGGTGGCAGCAAGCTATCAACTAGGAACAGTCCTCGAGACTTCCCCAATCCAGGAGACCTTTCTGACGTGGACTTTGGTAAGGGACTCGCTGGATCCGTCACAGCAATTTTTATAGCATCTGAGAACCTTTCCGCGAAGTGGCCTTTTCCTTGTGAGACAGAATTCTTTTCATAGAAGAGAGAGAGCAAAGCTTCAACTGACAGAATTGTTTAAGGAGTCACAGGTCTTGACAAAGAACCAGAAGGCCCCTTGTTTTAAACTTGGTTTAAGAGAACTAGAGTGTTTGTTGTCTTTCTTGCCATCATGACAAGAATGGAGTATATATGTGATAGGGGACCTTCAGTGTCTCCAGACCATGGAGGAAAACACCAGGCTTCATTAAAGGACTACAGATGTAGAAATGATGTATAGGAAATTGTAGGCAAAACAGAAGATAAACTAAAGAGAGAAGTCATAGGTATCAAAGGTTCTGGTTAGGTGAATTTCACTTCATTGAATTTTTTTGGTACTGTATAATATGCGCCTGTGGTTCTTATTTTGCACAATTCTGGGAGCGACAGGTTCATTTAGTTTGTCCTCCCCACTCCTGATGTCCCTAGATTCTTCTCTGTCAAATACTTCAGGAGCAGAGAGTTTGGCCATCCAACCACAGAAGCTTTTGATCTTGGATGCACGCTCCTATGCAGCAGCTGTGGCAAACCGAGCCAAAGGAGGAGGGTGTGAATGCCCAGGTAAGGTGGACAGTGCTTTGTCCTCTGACACTCTGTCCTTGTGAATCCAGCCCATGCTGAAGGGGGTCTTAGTTCTCAATTTGAAATGAATGGCTAGCCATGTTCCTCAGCCTATCTTGAGGGAGCTGGAGCTCTTTGGAGTCTTAACACTGTATGTTCTTTTCAAGAGAGAAATGGAGGAGGAGGTTCAGTGAAACCAAATAATCTTCCTTCCCTCTGCCAACCTTTAGGTGATAAGGAAAGTAAATCCTCTCCCATAATGAAGCCTGTTCATGTTTGGAAGCTGCTTCTTTAGTGGCTCAATTTCTCAGCCTTCTAAAAGCTTTTTGTTGCCTTTGTCAGTGGGTATGCTCATCACTGGCCTCACAGAAAACTCCTCACATGGCTTCTACTTAGAAAACCTGGGCTGGAAATTGAAGCAGTAAATACAAAACTCTAGCAAAGCACCTCTGTCCTGACCTATAACACCCCTACTGTTTGAATGCTGGCTTTCTCCAAGGAGGGACCCCTTCGGTGCCAGTTGTGTGCTGATGGAGCAGGTAGAGGCACCAAGCTCCTTACTCAGATGTGATCTAAACGGGAAATTAAAAGCAGTTATACCAAAGTGGAATTTGAATGCATGAAATGCATTGTTCTAATAGGCTCTTTTCAAAGAGATTCCAGAGCTACAAGTTAGTTGAGGCCCAAGAAGTAAACCTGGGGTAAGATGGAAGTATATAGACTTTTTAAAAAAAAATAACAGCTCCTGTTTTATGTTTCTCAAATCTATCCTTCCTTTTCGCCGAGACAGCTAAAATTCAAGCAGTTTTCCTTTCCTAATAAAGGACTGGGCTAATAGGCATCAAAATGCTGCAGTTTCATTAGTCAGCAGCTGCAATGGTTTGTTTTATAGCCAGTTTGCTCCTTTTAAATTTGGCCATATGGGCTTTAAATTCAGCATATTTGTGTTCTCTTTATTGTTATTCTCTCCAGAGTATTACCCAAACTGTGAAGTTGTATTTATGGGGATGGCGAATATTCATTCAATTCGGAGGAGTTTTCAGTCCCTGCGGTTGCTCTGCACACAGATGCCAGATCCGGGAAAGTAAGACCTTGACCTTTGCTTTAATTCTGCATTGCTTTTTTAAAAAAAATGAGTTTGGAGGTGTCTTTTCTTCTGTTTCTTCTTAGACTTCGGTTTTACTTTCAGTCTCTGCGGGTATTCTTCTTCCTGTGTTAGGAGCATGGCAACACAGAGGAGGAGCCAGGAGAAAAATCAGCCCTTTGAAAGGTTTAAAAATGTGCAGCACAGAACCAGCCTCAGCTCTCAAAACAGAAGTGTTGCATTCTTGTTTTTCCTGGGACCTCTTCCTTCTTTTGTACATTGTTTTTGGCCTGAAGTAATTTAATTCTCTGTTTTTGACATCCTCTGGTGACACTTAACCTGCTATGAACTGGGATGTTTTACCATGAAGAGTCAAAATTTATTCATCATGTTCTAGAAAGGGTTAAACTTTCTTTAAACTAGCCATTAGGTCAGTTCTTTCTCCATTTGCTTCTGATTTCTAAATTACCCTCTCTTATTTACTAAGAACATTACCTTGATTTTTATTGCTTATTAAAAGTGAATGGCTGGCTTTTGCAGTGAGGAAGGTTAAATAATATCCCCTCCCCACAAGGGCACTGTTTGAATACAAGATAAATTAGGAATGCTCTGTAAAACAAATATGGACAGATAAATATTTAAAAGCTCCTGTTTTACTCTTTCAGGAAGCCAGAAATGGTGCCAGAGAATACAGAATTTTCTCTTTTCTGGTGTTTGTGCTGGAGCCCATGGCTATTTCCCCCGAGTTTTGTTCAGTAGATCTCATGATCACATCAATTTTGCAGCATTCTTTATTTGACTTTATTAAATCAAATGGCTGCCTGAATCACTTGTACTAACTCCTGGGAGCAAATGATTAAATTCATCACAGTTGCAATCAGCCCAGAGGGTGAAGCAGTTGCCCTTGGGGAAAGCCTGACTGAAGAAATAAGATTGCTGCTCTGCTTTGGGGATTAGCAACTTGCATCTGCTACACATTTCCAGAACCCAGCTAGTAGCACTCTCTTTGTGGGGCATAGAAAGAGCCTGGCTGAGGACTCAGGAGATCTGCCACTGATTGTGTGATTTTGGCCAAGTGGCTTAATTACCGTGGGCATCAGTTTTCCTGTCTGTAAAATGAAGGGATAGAATCAACACCACCTGTTCTCTAATATCTTCCATATATTAAAAATTTTTTTAAAACACTGTTTTATAACTCAGAGTCAAAAGGTTGTAATTAGCCCTTGCCTGGTCCAAATGAATGTCTAGGGGATTTTATTAAGGAAGAAGGTAATGCTTTGTGTGTATTTGGCAGCAAATCATAATACTGGAGCCTCCCTTGTGGATAAAAAGAAGGTGTGGCAGTGATGCGACCAGCTATACGCAAGCCTCCAGACACTTGATTGAGGCTGTGGGAGGGCTAGGGCATGGTATATTTCTACTACAGTTTGAGAATAGGACAAGCAAGTGTGGAATCTCTCAGCACCTGCTTGGTTGGCAGATTCTGGAACACAGCTTTCTCTGTTAGGCATGGACAACATCAACTGGTATGTAAGAATAGTTTAGTAAGGTTCAAGGGAACCTTACACTGGTCCTTGTTTACCATTTCTCCAGGGGCCAAGAGATAATTTAGTATTTGCTCTCCTAAGCCTTATCTTTTAAGACTTGGTTTCTTTTAAGACTGTGTAAGGAATGAGAATAAACACTTGATCCACAGTGAAAAATGTTTCTCAGGTACCTATTAGGAGATAGAAAGTCTTGAGATTGAATTTTTACCCATGATTTAAATAGTAGGAATCTTCACTGTATGCTAGCTACTGGGCTGGGGTTACAGCTGTGCCTGAGACACTGTGTCCACCCTTTGAGGATCCACAGTCTGGTTGGTAGACCAAGCTAATTCATGTGAAACCCATGTTTATGCACTACATTTTGTTGTCTGCCTGGACAGACCCCTTCCTTAGACTATTTCAAAAATTCATACCCATTCCCCAAGGTTTAAGAGGCATTTATAGCCTAGTCTTGGCCAAAGCCTTCTCAGAACCCCCATGACAGAAGTATGTTTGAAGGGCTAGACTGTGGTCCTGACTACTAATACTGTGTTTTGGAGAAATCAGAGCTTTTGTTGGTGGGGGTGGGAAGTAAATTCATGACAAGGCACAAGAAACAAAATGTCAACACAAGATAAACAAAATTGACAAACCTTTAGCTAGACTCACCAAGAAAAAAGGAGAGAAGGCTCAAATAAATAAAATCCAAAATGAAAGAGGAGAAATTACCACAGACACCTCAGAAATACAAAAGATTGTAAGAGAATACTATGAAAAGCTATCTGCCAACAAATTGGATAATCTAGAAGAAATGGATACATTCTTATCATCATACAACCTTCATAAACTGAATCAAGAAGAAATAGAGAATTTGAATAAACACTCACCAGTAAGGAGATTGAAACATTAATCAAAAACTTCCCAAAAAATAGAAGTCCAGGACCAGATGGCTTCCCTGGTGAATTCTACCAAATATTCAAAGAAGACTTAATACCTATCCTTCTTAAACGCTTCCAAAAAATTGAAGAGGAGAAGAAGCTTACTAAGTCATTCTACAAAGCCCACGTTACCGTGATACCAAAACCAGACAGGGACATCACAAAAAAAGAAAATTACAGGCCAATATCGCTGATGAACATAAGTGCAAAAATTCTCAACAAAATACTAGTGAATCGAACACAATAATACATTAAAAAAATCATCCACCATGATCAAGTGGATACAGGGATGGTTCAACATCCGCAAATCTATCAACATGATACCTGTGTCAACAAAATGAAGAATAAGAACCACGTGATCTTCTCAATAGATGCAGAGAAAGCATTTGACAAGATACAGCTTCCATTTGTGATAAAAACTGAATAAAATGGGTATAGGAGGAAAGTACCTCAACATAATAAAGACCGTATTTGACAAGCCCATAGCTAATATTCTCAATGGAGAAAAACTGAAAGCTATCCCTCCAAGAACAGGAACCAGACAAGGATGCCCACTTTTCACCACTCTTATTTAATGTAGTATTGGAAGTCTTAGCCAGAGCAATCAGGCAAGAAAAAGAAACAAAAGGGATCCAAATTGGAAAGAAAGAAGTGAAACTGTCACTATTTGCAGATGACATGATTTATATATAGAAAACTCTAAATAATCCACTGAAAAACTTTTAGAAATAATAAATGAATATGGTCAAGTTGCAGGATACAAAATCTACATACAAAAATCAGTTACATTTCCATACACTAACAATGAAGTACAGAAAGAGAAATTAAGAATACAATCCATTTATGATTGCAACAAAAATAATAAAATATCTAGGAATAAACTTAACCAAAGAGGTGAAAGATCTATACACTGAAAAAACTATAAAACGTTGAAAGAAATTGAAGAAGACATAAAGAAATGGGAAGATATTCTGTGCTCTTGGATTGGCAGAATTAACATGGTTAAAATGTCCATGTGACCTATAACAATCTGCAGATTCAGTGCAATCCCAATCAGAATCCCAGTTACATACTTCATGGAAATAGAACAAAGAATCCTAAAATTTATATATATGAAACAAAGACCCTGAATAGCCAAAGGAACCCTGAGAAAAAAGAACAAAGCTGGAGGTATCACACTCCCTGATTTCAAAATACACCACAAAGCTATAGTAACCAAAACAGAATGGTACTGGCAGGAAAACAGAAACACAGATCAATGGAACAGAATCGAGAGCCCAGAAATAAATCCATACATCTTCTGGACAGCTAATTTTTGACATGGGAGCCAAGAAGATAAAGTGGAGAAGGGAAAGTCTCTTCAGTAAACGGTGTTGGGAAAACTGGACAGCCAAGTGCAAAAGAATGAAAGTAGACCATTATCTTACACTGTACACAAAAATTAACTCAAAATGGATTAAAGACTTGAATATAAGACCTGGAACCATTAAACTTCTAGAAGAAAACATAGGCAGTACACTCCTTGACATCAGTCTTAGCATATTTTCAAATAACATGTCTGACCGAGCAAGGGAAACAATACAAAAAATAAACACATGGGACTACATGAAATTAAAAAGCTTCTGCACAGCAAAGGAAACCATCAACAAGACGAATAAACAACCTAACACTTGGGAGAAGATATTTGCAAACCATATATCTGATAAGGGGTTAATATCCAAAATATATAAAGGACTCATACATCTCAACAAAAAAAAGCTAACAACCCAATTAAAAAATGGGCAAAAGATCTGAACAGACATTTCTCCAAAGAAGATATACAGATGGCTGACAGGCACATGTAAAAATGTTCATCATTAACTATCAGAGAAATACAAACCAAACCACAATGAGATGTCACCTCACTCCTGTTAGAATGGCTGTAATTAACAAGACAGGAATCACTAAGTGTTGGAGAGGTTGTGGAGAGAAGGGAACTCTCATACACTGCTATCGGGAGTGCAAACTGATGAAACCACTATGGAAAACAATATGGAGATGCCTCAGAAAATTAGGAATAGATCTACCGTGTGATGTGCTATTCCACTACGTATTTATTCAAAGAACATGAAAACACGAATGCATAAAAATACATGCACCCCTATGTTCCTTGCAGCATTATTCCCAATAGCCAAGACTTGGAAGCAACCTAGGTGCCCATCAAGGGACAAATGGATAAAGAAGATGTGGTATATATATACACAATGGAATACTACTCAGCCATAAGAAACGATGAAATCTGTCCATTTGCGACAACATGGAGGGCCCTTGAGGGTATTAAGCAAAAGAAGTCAGAGGGAGAAAGTCAAATACTGTATGATCTCACTCATAAATAGAAGATAACAAACAAACAGAAACAGAGATTGGATTGGTCATTACCAGAGAGGAAGGGAGGGAAGAGGGCGAAAGGGCTGAAGGAGAGGGGTGAAAGGCACATGTGTGTGGTGATGGATGGTAGTTAGTCTTTGGGTAGTGAACATGATGTAATCTACACAGAAATTGATGTACACCTGAAATTTATATGTTATAAACCAATGTTACTGCAATAAAAAAAAAAAACACCACAGTTGAAAACAAGTATGATCAGTTTGTGATTACTCCCACAGGGCAATTTATGGAGTCTGATACTTCCTTGAAGGTCTTTCGAAAAAAGGTTCTTCTTGATCCCTGCTGAATCCAGTCTGTGCCAAGCCCAGTGATACTGTGTAGCCGTTGGTGTAGTAATTTGTGTGTGTCTGAATCCTTAGTTTGAACCCATCCAGTTTTAGTCAGTAGACACTCAAGACTTAAGCTAGGTGTTAGGGTGTGGGGGTAGCAGACGATGTTGTCTGCTCTGTTCTTCAGTGTGGCATCAGGCTTACATCTTGTTATAGACATATTTGTATTTGAGTTTTCTTTACTTTTTTTTTTTTTGAGAACTTGGGCACAGTTTGCTGAGCATTAAATATAAATATCTTCTATTTTACATCTCAAGCTGGCTGCATTTCCTTCAGGAGAAGATTCCAGAAAGAACTACTTACACAGTAGTCTCCCCTTATCTGTAGTTTCACTTTCTGTGGTTTCAGTTACCCACAGTCAACTGCGGTCCAAAAAGATTAAATGGAAAAATCCAGAAATAATTACTAAGTTTTAAATTGTGCACCATTGTGAGAAGCATGATGAAATCTCATGCTGTCCCTCCTGGAGCATGACTCCTCCTTTTGTCCAGCATATCCATGCCATATGTGCTACTCACCTGTTAGTCCCTTAGCCATCTCACTTATCAGATTGCCTGTCTTGGTATCGCAGTGCTTAAGTTCAGGTAACCCTTATTTTGCTTAATAATGGACCCAAAGTAGTGATGCTGGCAATTCAGATATGCCAAAGAGAAGCTGTAAAAGTGCTTCTTTTAAGTGAAAAGGTGAAAGTTCTCGACTTAATAAGGAAAGAAAAACAATTTTATGCTGAGGTTGCTAAGATCTATGGTAACTTTTATTGCAGTATATTGTTATCATTGTTCTATTTTTAGTTATTGTTGTTAACCTCTTACTGTGCCTAATTTATAAATAAAACTTTATCATAGGTATGTATGAATAGGAAAAACCATAGCATACATAGGAGTTTGGTACTATCTACAGTTTCAGGCATCCACTGGGGGTCTTGGAACATATCCCCCACAGATAAGGGGGAGCAACTATATTGGGTCTATATCTACCATGGACTGAAAAATATTAAATATTCTCTCTGGGAAATTAGCTATAAGATTTTTGGAACAAAAGATAGTCCTATTAATTACTGTCCTATGTCTAAGGCTCTCCTCTATTGCATAGTAGGGCTTGGGTCTCATGCTTTATAAAGATACAGAAATTTTCTGTTTGTTTTGGCAGTGTGTTTGGAGGGGAAAATCTTCGGGAATTGCTTTTTAATTTGACAGGTATTTGGCATGATGCAGTAAATCATAAAAATCGGCATTTCTTTATCCCCTTCTGTTTTTATTCTTATAGTTGGCTCTCAGCTCTTGAAAGCACAAAATGGCTCCATCACCTGTCTGTGCTTCTGAAGTCGGCACTTCTGGTAGTGCACGCCGTGGATCGTGATCAGCGACCAGTGCTAGCACACTGCTCAGATGGCTGGGACCGAACCCCCCAGATTGTGGCATTAGCTAAGCTCTTACTGGACCCTTATTACCGAACCATAGAGGTAGGTGCACCAAAGAGTGGGATTTGGTACTTCAGGATGAGTTGGGGAACCTATTTTGATCGAGGTGGTTAGGTGTGATGAAAGTGAAATTTATTTATTTTTAAATCATTGCTCCTTTACCTTGAGCTAAATTGTGGTGATGCCTACCACAGTTCTTGTGGCTCTTAAAATGGGGCAGAAGGTATGGAGAATACAGACGTGTTTTCCTTTGCAGTCTATCTACTTGGAAAAGTTTTGGCTGCCTCAGGAAAATGGGGCCTCTATGGAAGGATCTTGGCATACTTATTATGGTAATGGGTCTAGATAGCACCACAGAGTATTCTGTGGAGAAAGAACCCTACTCTGTAATAACCACCTGTTGGGTTAAATATGTAAGAATGAAAGAGGATAAAAATACAGACTCAAGAAAGGCTTAAATAAATGCTGAGTATCCTTTTGATGATTATGGAATGGAGTTGAGGCAACTGGGAAATTGCCCTAAGCATGTGTCCCATCAGGGATGGAGCTATTGGCAGTAGGGCTGGATTGGGGCTCCTGATGGGGTTTAGTGGGAGGCTGTTATAAGAGACTGCTGCCAGTGACACCAGGATCAGGACTGTCACAGTCTGGACAGACAAGCCTAAATGATCGCTCCTGGGTGCTTCCTTGCAGGGTTTCCAGGTTCTCGTGGAGATGGAGTGGCTGGATTTTGGCCACAAGTTTGCTGACCGGTGTGGTCATGGGGAGAACTCAGATGATCTGAACGAGCGTTGCCCAGTGTTTCTGCAGTGGCTTGACTGTGTTCATCAGCTTCAGAGGCAATTTCCTTGCTCTTTTGAGTTCAATGAAGCATTCCTTGTGAGTTTGGGCTTATAAGTCTTTATTTTGAGGACCTTCTAAATTCATGGGGGTGTCACCACATATCACCACAAATGTTAGTGGGTCAGTTTTCACATGAAACTGTGCATCCTTTTTAGAATTTGATGGAGGAGCCATTCTGTCTCTTATTTTTTTATTGAAAAACAATAATCATAAACAAGTGTTTCAGTGAATCCAGGTGTACTAGATTTGCATAGTTTTTGAGTTGTTTTAAACTTAGCTTTTAAAATGGATAATAGAAGCTTCAAAAAGCGGTTAGAAATAGAAACAATAGAATGTCTTCTGCTCTCTCCAGTCCATCTACCAAATCCCCTACATCTCTCCCACTCTCTCTGCCCCCTCCTTTAATGGAAGATGCACTATCCATGCCCTCTTCCAGCCCCTCCCTCCACTTGTGCACCAGCTCCTGCCCCTCTCCTCTGCTCCAGCATTTCTCCTCTCTGTCTTTTGCATCAGCATATTTCCCTCTCTACCAGATCATTGCCATTGGCATACGTATACAGTGTGGTGCCTCCCATCTCATCAGAACCCTTTCTCAGTCCTGCATTCCCATCCAGCTGTTAGCTCATTTCTTCACAGCAGAGCGCCTCAAGTCTTCTACATTTACTGTCTCAAATTCCTCTCTTCCCATTCTCTCTTGAACCCAGACCAGTCAGGTATTTACCCCACCACTTTACCAGAGCTGCTCTTGTTAAAGTGACCAGTGACCTTCATGTTGGTAATCTAGTGATCATCTCTCAGTCTTCACCTTCTTTTTTTTTATTGAAGTGTAATTGACATACAACATTATGTTAGTTTCAGGTGTGCAACATAATGATTTGATATTTGTACATATTGCAAAATGGTCATCACAGTAAGTCTAGTTAACATCCATCACAATACATAGTTAGAAAATTTTTGTGTGTGATAAGAAGTTTTAAGATCTGTTCTCAGCAACTTGCAAATATACAATACAGTATTATTAACTATAGTCACCATGCTGTACATTACATCCCCATGACACATTTATTTTATAACTGGAAGTTTCTACCTTTTGACTGTCTTCATCTTCTTTGATCCATCATTAATATTTGGCACAGTTTAATCACTCCTTTCTTGCAGCAGTTTCTTCAGTTGACTTCTGGCACACTTTCTCTTAGTTCTCTTCTACCTCACCATCTGGTCCTTTCTGTTTCCTTTCCTGGTTCCTCTTTACCTTCCCAGTTCTGAATGTTGGAGTGCTCCAGGGCTCAGCCTCCAGGCTGTTCTCTCTGTACACTTCCTCTCTAGGGACTTCATCCAGTCCAGTGGCTTTAATTGCTCTCTGTGATTCCCACTTTTATACCTCTTCAGCTCAGACCTCTCCACTTAACTCTAGACTCATCTATCCACATGTGTCTACTTAGTATCTCCACTTGGATGTTTTAATGGTATTTCAAACTTAAGATGTTCAAAACTTAGTTCTTGATTTCCACATCTCCCCATCCCAAAACCTGATCTTCCAGAAGTCTTCCAATTCACCAAATGGCAACTCAATCCTTCCATTTATTTAGGGCAAAAACTTTTATGTCATCCTCAACTCTCCTCTTTCTTTCATACTCCACATTCAGTCTGTCAGCAGATTCTCCAGCTCTGCTTTCAAAAAATATCTAGAACCTTGATTACTTATTGCTACCTCTACTGTTCCCACACTGGTCCAAGCCACCATCATCTCCTGCTCCAGCTCTAGAGAGTCAACCTTCTAAAATATAAGACAGACCACGTCATTCCTCTGCTCAAAAATCGCTAATGACTTTCCGTTTCACAAGAGTAAAAGTCAGAGTCCTCAAAATGGCATGCACGGCTCTCCTAGAGGTTACCTTTCGAGCCTCATTTCCTACCATTCTTCTCCTTGTGCAGTGTCCTTTAGCTCGCCTCAATACCGTTGTGCTTGCTCTTGCCTCTGCATGGAGCATCTGCCTCCCTCCTTCCCATACCCACATGACTTGCGCTCTCACTTCTATCAGGTCTCCATCGGTGAGGCCTTCCCACACTGCTCTGTCCCTCTTACCCTGCCTTAGTGTTGTCCAGAGCAGTTCTTACCCCTCCCCCACAACTAGAATGAGCTCCATCAGGGAGGAGAGCTGTCTGATTATTGTTGCATATCTAGCACCCATAGAAACATCTGGGGTGTGTGAGATGCTCAACAATGTTTTGTTGAATGAAAAATTGTTTAGAAATGTGATGTCTCTCAGACTTAGGTTGCACACTGATCTGCTCCAGTACCCAGTTTTTATACTCTGTCACTCTTGAGGGGGGTTGTTAACTTAGGGCCTCAGAGACTGTTTGCCAGGGAGGCCAAGAGGAGTGGGTGTTCCAATGATTTATCTTTGCTCTTTTGACTCAGGAGTGATGGTGGTTGGGGTTGGCACTCTAGAATTGGTGTGGTGAGGAGGTGCGGTTGTGTGGCTTACTTGGTTCCCCCATCTTTACTGAGTGTGATCTAAAGTGCTCTCAGGGATGTGGGGGAAGGGTAGCTCAGCTGGGCTGACCTCCCCCTGAGAATGCATACCCTATTGCTTGATTTTGCCTTGTTGGACTCCCATAGGTGAAACTGGTGCAACATACCTATTCCTGCCTCTTTGGAACATTCCTGTGCAACAACGCCAAGGAGAGAGGGGAAAAGCATACTCAGGAACGAACATGTTCCGTGTGGTCGCTCCTTCGGGCCGGCAACAAGGCTTTCAAAAACCTACTGTATTCCTCTCAGTCAGAAGCCGTATGTATCCTTCAGCCTTCCTTCCCTGATCAGCAGAAGGAATTTGGGAGTGGAGACTAATGGGAGTGTTTTTGAGTAGCGACCCTTCTTAATGGCATTTCTGTTGTCTCTGGATAGGTTGGTTCCTTTTTTTTTCCTACCACCATCCTGAGAAAGGCCTGTTTCCTGGTGATGCTCTGGCTTGCTTCTGACCACTCTTTGCTCAGGGTGGTTTGATTAATACACATCTCTACTTTGCCTTTCTAGATACCAGTCTTTTCTGGCACCTCCATCAGAGTTTAACTTGCGCCTAGTGTGTTCTGTCTAGTGAGTGGAAGAGGCACTTAAGTCGTTCCCTCGATGACCCTGATAGCTCAGAAGGCCCCCAGCACCCTTCCAGTGTCAACAGGCACTGACATCTACTGCAGCTTCTATCTGAGAGCAGAAAATTCTGTGACGTTAGCATGCGTATCTCTGTGTGATTCTCTGCTCACACAGAGAACAGGCAGGTCCTTTAACACTTTGTTCCTCAAAGGAACACCTTCTGTTAAGCAGAGAAAAAGAGGACTTGCGTCTGAGAGTTAATACATTGTAACATGCCTTTGTCAGAATGCATCTTAAATTCTAAAGAAGTCAAAAGGAGGCTAATCAGAGGTTATATTGCTTTGCTGGACTATTAATATATCTTTCACACATTTAAGTAGTCAGAGGAAAAATTTACACTAACTGCTTCTCTCTCTCCTTCACTGTGCCTGCTGGAGAAGTGACAATACAGGAAGAAAATTCCCTCGTTTTCACATGATTAATTTAAATGATCCTGTAAAACAGGTTTGACAGTGTCTTCTAAAGCCAAGCCTTTATACCAGGGAACAGACAACCACCATCTAGCAGAATGACTCACTTTCTTATGCAGTAAAAGCAACAAATTAAGCTGAGCAAAGTCAGACATTCAATAAAGTTGACCTAAGAAATAATTAATGAGAGATGGATATTTTAAAAAATCCTTTAGATTTTCATGCCGGCAAAGAGGCTCGCAGGTGAAAAATGTTGTCCCCCCAAAAAATCTCTAGTCCTTTATAGGCCTTCTTGGGAGAGAGACCTGCATCCACTGATGCTAATTCCCTTTGGAGATAGTGCAAGACCTGTTGGGTGTTCCAGCTTGGTGCTTGTTCCTGACCCTCATTTCTAAAAGCTTGTTGGGACTTGTTTAAACCTGTGTCCACTGCTCTCTCCTCAGGTGCTGTACCCTGTGTGCCACGTGCGCAATCTAATGCTGTGGAGTGCAGTGTATCTGCCCTGCCCTTCCCCGTCCACCCCTGTGGACGACAGCTGTGCACCATACCCAGCACCTGGCACCAGCCCTGATGATCCACCCCTGAGCCGGTGAGCCCAGGGTTGATGCTAAGGGGCCTTTTCTGTGTGGGTTATTCCTGTGTTGGAACGTGGCCAGGGAGGGTCAGAGATCATGACATTGTCTGGCTCCCCACATCTTTCTTAGATCTCTAAAGTTTTCTCAGGGAAGGTATAATGGTTCTGGGCTATGAGGCCATAAGAGCCTCGTTTCCTGAAGGGTGTTGGGCCTTGTCACTACATCGCTCTGCTGCACGTACCAAGCAGTGATGGAGCAAATCCTCTGGGTTCCTTGTGACCCTCTGGCTTGAATCTCAGTCACTACTCTGTGCTCCTGCCTCCCTGCCATGATTTGTCTTCTTGGGCTTGAAAGGCAGATGCTGTCAGATGATAGAAAGTTTGGCTTTAAACCTGTGAATTAGCTTTACTGAATTCAGACTGATAAATAATAAATTAATTTAAAATATTGTAATAGCAGAAAATCAACAATGCTATTTTCCTTTGCTGCTAGTTGAGAAACACAGCAGTACCATGAAGAACATCTTTTTAAAATAGCATTTGCTGTTAGCTTACGGTATGTATCAGGCATTTGGTAGGGGTGGGACCAGAGGAAATTTGCCGACTAGAAGGAGGACTCGTTCGGAGCTTTGCCTTTCCAGCAGTCTGAGCCTCATTTCAGAGATGCCGTAGCTTCTTGAGTAGTGATGAAAGACCCAATTATGAAACAACTGCCTGTTAAAACCTCTTGTCTCCTACTTCCCTCCAAACAGCTTCAGATTCTCATTTCCCCCAAACTTCTTGTTTGTAGGCTACCAAAGACTAGATCATTTGACAATCTGACCACAGCCTGCGACAACACAGTGCCTCTAGCCAGCCGGCGCAGCAGTGACCCAAGCCTTAACGAGAAGTGGCAGGAGCACCGGCGCTCACTAGAACTGAGCAGCCTGGCTGGTCCTGGAGAGGAACCTCTTGATCCTGACAGCCTGGGGAAGCCAACCAAAGTGCTGGGTGGCGCCGAGCTGTCTGTTGCAGCTGGAGTGGCCGAGGGGCAGATGGAGAACATTTTGCAAGAGGCCACCAAAGAGGAGAGTGGGGTAGAGGAGCCTGCCCACAGGGGGAGCATTGAGATGCAGGTCAAAGAGGAGGTGCTCTTAGAAAAGGAGAACAGGGGGAAGATCCCTGAGGGCTCTGCCATTGTACTTCATCAAATCCCGGAACTGGATGCTGCTGCTCTGAGGAGTCATCCTGTTCTCCCCAGTTCTCTCCAGGAGCCTCTCAGGGGAGAGGATGCCCAAGAGGTCCCTGTAGAACAGCCTCACACAGGAGCTGTGGCAGAGGACAGGGAGGAAGCAGTTCTTCCAATCCCAGTAGATGCACAAGCTGGCTATGGTACCTCACAGTCAAGTTCTCTGCTGCCCTCCCAAGTCCCATTTGAGGCCAGAGGATCAAACGCAGACAGCTCCATGGACATGTTAATGGAAGATAAAGTGAAGTCAGAAAGTGAGCTCCAAGGCCATCTTAGACCTTGCCTGGTAAACAGTGGCAGGTTCAGTGGCAAGGACATGCTTCCTCAAGCCTTGGAGCCCAGGCCTTTGGAGAGGAGCCTGACTGAGAGGCCCCAAGTGGGATCTTTGGTGCATAGGACTTCCCCTGACAGCATCCACAGCCCAATGCATTCTCCTTGTGCCTTGCCTTTAGCCGAATGTAAAGAGGGGCTCGTGTGCAATGGTGCCCCAGAGACTGAAAATAAGGCCTCAGAGCAGCAGCCCCTAGGGCTTAGCACCCTCCAGAAGTACCCCACCCCCAATGGGCACTGCGCCAATGGGGAGGCTGGTAGGAGCAAGGACTCACTGAGTCGCCAGCTGTCTGTCACAAGCTGCAGCTCTGCCCACTTACACTCAAGGAACTTGCACAAGTGGCTGCACAGCCACTCGGGGAGGCCGTCTGCAACTGGCAGCCCTGACCAGCCTTCTCGCAGCCACTTGGATGATGATGGCATGCCTGTGTACACGGACACTATCCAACAGCGCCTGCGTCAGATTGAGTCAGGTCATCAGCAGGAAGTGGAGACCTTGAAGAAACAAGTCCAGGAGCTAAGGAGTCGCCTGGAGAGCCAGTACCTGACCAGCTCCCTGCACTTCAATGGGGACTTTGGGGATGAAGTAGTGAGTACATCATGGTGCCTCCACAACTGTCCAAGGAGTCAGGGCACACTGAGGCTGAGCACCCTTTGTGCCTACTGCATGATGATTGGTAGAGATTTCTAAAAGAATTGGAAAGGTCCAGAGTAGCCCTCTTGAGAGAGGCTGGAGAAGGGCATATGAATGGCCGTCTGCCTCTTTCTTTTCTGCCTTGCGTATTTTCCGCAGGTGTCCTGTTTAGGCAGTTAGAACAAGGAAGAGAGTTAGCACTCACTACGTGGTTGGTCAAATCTCTTTGGAGAGAGGATTATGTATCTTAAGAAGGGCTTGAACAACTGGGCCGAATATTTGTAAGGCAGTGTGAAATAGTCCTGTCAAATCGTAGTGCCTGTCCTAACCCAGTAGCTAGTAACTGTTAGCCTCCCCAAACATGGGCTGTAACTGTGAAGGTTTAGTTCTTTTTTTAGCAGGTATTCATACCCACCCTGTGGCAAGTGATGGCAGTAGAAATGGGGAGAAGGGGTTGGTTTCTAGTACTGTCGAGGAGTTGGCACTGTAAGGGGGCCTGGTGACTGGAACTGCAGGTACCTGAGGGGAGATTCTCAAGGAGGCGTTCTCACTGGGTGGGTCTGACTTGATGTGTTCAAGTTCAGGTGTGAGCCTGGCTCTAAAAGCAGTCAGTGTACATTAAAGGCGGGCTCATCCAATGACTTTCAGTTCAAACTAACTTCCTAGTGATGATGGTTTCTCATTTTCCTGAAAAGTCCTTTAGAGAGAGGAGGACATGCCCAAAGCACTCAGTTTCAACACACACATGTAAGTGGCAGGGTTGGGTTGACAGGCTCTTTGGAGCAGCTGACACTCAGTTCCCACTCCATTCTGGTCTCTTCTGCCCCACTCACTTTCTAGAACCCACAGCCTGTCTGCACTCCAGAGTCACTGCACGCAGCCTTAGACCTCTGTATCTCTCTTCCAGCTGAGCTCAGCCCTGTCTCTGCACCTGCTCAACCCACTTCTTGATGGCTGATGCACCTACAGATTTGGCAGCCCTAACACCCAGGCCCACCCCATGTCCCCAGTGCTCCCTTCCTTACCAAGCCCCTTTCTTCTTCTGGGAGGAGACCAGGTTCATTCTGTTCAGCTGTGTTTGTTTGCCAACAGACTTCAATCCCTGACTCGGAAAGCAATCTGGATCAGAACTGTTTGTCTCGCTGCAGCACAGAGATTTTCTCTGAAGCCAGCTGGGAGCAGGTGGATAAACAGGACACAGAGGTACAGGCTCAGCCCCTGTTCTGAGTGCCACCCATGAAACTCTTTTGCAGTTCTTCTCCTCCCTATCCTTTCCCCATGCCCTTGGCTAAGGAGTGACCTCATAGCACATGTAGCCTTGAGCTTCTGTGAATCTCAGCGCCTGTGAAACCCCATCGAGCCTAGAATTTCTGTGCCAGGGAGACTCAGCAAACTGGCCCTCTCTCCTCTTTGCCTCTATGAACTGGAGCCTTGCCAGCTCTCAGCCACACAGGGTGCTGCTGCCTGCCACTTTATCTCAGGGGAGTTTCGAGTCCCTTCCAGGGAAACGATTTGGACGCCTTTCTTGTACTACTGACATCTGACCTGGGCTGGTGCCACCAGAGCCAATGTGGTCCTTGTGACTCTTGCTGCCCCCAGCATGGCTCTGCTGGCTCCAGCTGGATGGCCCATCTCCTGTCACTAACCTGGCCCTGTATGTTTTACAGATGACCCGTTGGCTCCCTGACCACCTGGCGGCCCACTGCTATGCGTGCGACAGCACCTTCTGGCTTGCCAGCAGGAAGCACCACTGCAGGTGCCACTGGGGTGTGTGGTGGGGTGGACAGGGATGTGGAGGCTGAGACTGGCCCATGGAGCCTGCAGATGGAGAGATGCAGGCCTTGGGCTGGCAGTGTTCTGGCTGAGACAGACCCCAGGTTTACAGGACCCCGACTCATCTTTTGTGCCTCTATAATTGGTGGTTGCAGAACTGCATTTGGTGTCTTTCTTCCAATTCAGAGTGATCATGACTAAATTTTGAAATGTACAAATGATGTCCCTTTTTTTTAATTTTACTTCCAGGATTGGTCCACCGCCCAAACTGCCATTTCTTATTACTAGAATAAGATTTCTTCCCATTTCAGCATGCTGCTATGAGCAAAAATAGTTTTCCTGCTGTGGGCAGGGAACTTCATTTTCCTACTTCTTACGCCTGCTCCCTGACCCCAAACTTGTTTTCGTTGTGCCAGTGGTGAGCAGACATAGCTGGGGATACTAGAAGGGACAGCTGAGTAGGCTCCTGACTTCTTTCTTCCTTCTCAGTTGGTGCAGTGAGTTGCTAGGGATGCTTTGTCCCAGCTGGGGTGATGACTATCTGGAGGATGTTCAGTGTTCTTGGGATAGGCAGTTTATCTGAATCATGACACAGCTCGCCCACACTAGTGAATCCAGATTGAAAATGAAACCACCTCTTTGTCTAGTAATGATGCTTGTAGGACTGTGTATCTCCCCACCCTGCACCCCAAGCCCAGATGTCTTTGTTTGGCTTCTCCTCTGAGCTCTTTCTCCCCTCCTTGCAGGGACACTGACCGTGTTGATCAAACGTGGTGAGCATTTGCAACAACCTGTCTGTGACGTCCACACATCTACAATAACTTGTCCACACTAACTCTGCCGTTTCCCCTCTCTGCACTCATTGGGATGAAGCCTGGGGCTGAGAGGGCAGGCAGGCAGGCAGGTGGGCTTGCAGGGAAATCAAAGCAGCTGACTGAGGAAACCATTAGGGCTGAGTCACACTGCAGCCGTGTACTCCCCTCCGACCTCACAGCTCAGCTGAGCCATCTTGCTTGTGATGAGAAGCAGTGCTTCAGCAGGGGCTGGGCTTGTGGAGTAGCCAATTGGGTTTTTAGAGCTGTTTCTTTTGGGTCAGTCATGCCAGAATGATGCTAGTGACTTCCAAATCAAACGGCATCACCACTCCTATTTTTTTTTTTTAAAGAGACCAGACTGAACAGAGGTGGTCTTTCCCAAGCACTGTTTTAGCATGGGACACTTTAAGGGAAGAATCCATTTAGGGTCTGTCAGGATCCCCTGAGAGAAGTCAGATAGAAAAGCTTAACCGATCAAATTCATGTCATGCTTTTTGAGCCAACTCTAACAGGTATGTTAAATAAATGTAGACAATCAGAAATAGATTTAGGTAATTTTTCTGTGTTGCCCACTCATGCTTTTCAGAAACAGAGTTGGGAAGTACTTAACTGCATTCTAGTAGATGAAGTTTTGTGTGTTTGTTTTACTTCTCTGTCTTTCCATTGCCCCGTGTCTGGCCTTTTCCTTTTGTGGTATTCTTTTGTCCCCAAAGGGTATTCCGTATTCTCTCCTCTGTGCCTAAGTGGTCCTTAATCCAGCAGTGGGTTTGCATTCTGAGGAGCATAAATGAAAAGGTAGTGAGTGATGCTGGCTGAGAAGGAGGATTTCCCTTTAGCTGCTTTCCCCAAGTCTTTGGTGGGCTGTGTCAGGCTCCTTATAGTCTCCCGTTCTTGGGTGTGTTGGGATTGATTTGTACTTTGGGACCCAGCAGACGGGTTATAAGGTGAGCAGAAACCCATCCCTTGCCAGCTACCTGTCCTGTTAGCTGTGAAGAGCATCTGTTTGGGTGTGCGGAGCTGTGCTGCACAGATGCATCAGAGCTGGGCTTTCAAGCGGAAAAGAGGGACTCCTGGAGCCTGAGTGCAGTCAAACCTTCAGATAGAGCTCTAGTATTCCCTGGAGATGCGTGCGGGTTGGGGAATGAGCCATAATTGACTGACACCTATCTAATAAGGGAGTGTGTGTGCATGTGTGTTCATCTGTGCTCTTGTCCTTTCACCCTGAGCATGTGTCATTGGTTGCTTGTCTCCTGGCTTTGCATGCTGGCAGCAGAGCAGTCCTAGATGGCAGCAGTCTATTCTCCATGTTGCTGCCTCTGAGCCTCTGGGGAAGTGGCCCTTTGGGCAGGGCTTCTCACTACCCAGCTGGGCTGGGTAGTTTCTCTCATCTGAAGAGCTCGGAGGCAGTTCCATTGAACTCTGGCCTCTGTGATCACAAACTATATGGAGGCTGTTGCCCAGGTGGTTGTGGCCACTGGGTTTTCCCGGGCCAGGACTTACCCACTGAGCTAGGAGCTGCTTCTGCCCTCAGCCCATTTGTTCTCACAGATCTCTTGAGCAGCATCCTTCTGTACACCTGGTAACCTTGAGCCATAGTGGTGAGGTTGCCAAGTGTCCTTGGCCCTAAAGTGAAAGTGGTGTGTGACTATGCTAGGTGGGGATCCCCTCCCTGCTTGGCTTGTTTCTGGGCTAGACAAATAAAAGTGTTTGATCTTAGAGGAGTCTCCAGCACATCCAAATTACGTACGGTGAAGTTCTGTCTTCTGAAGTTGGTTTCCCCACTCCATTCTCATTACCAAAACTAACATTGTTTTATGTCTTCTTCTCATCCCAAGGAATTGTGGGAACGTATTCTGCTCCAGTTGTTGTAACCAGAAGGTTCCAGTTCCAAGCCAGCAGCTCTTTGAACCTAGTCGAGTGTGCAAGTCTTGCTACAGCAGCCTGCATCCCACAAGCTCCAGCATTGATCTTGAACTGGATAAGCCCATTGCTGCCACTTCAAACTGAAGCTCAGTGAACTGGGGTGGGCAGAGGCCAAGCTGTTGTTCCTCTGACAGGCCCACACAGCCTGGGCAGACTCAGAGGCCTGTGCACTTTGGAATGGGGGCATGGAACCACCTATGCAGAGTGACAGAAATTTGGGATGTACCACTGGATTGTAGATTGATTTTTCTTTCCTGTTTTTTTCCTCCCTTTTCCATCCTCCCTCTGCCTCCAAAAAAGAAAAATGTCCCCTGGTTGTCTTAAATTTTTTTGTTTTTGGATGGAAGACCAGAGGTTGCCAGTCCCCCTGTAACTGTTGAGCCGCCTGCTGTCAGGTGATGCTGAGGGTTGGCTTGGTTCCAGCCTCTGACCGGCCTAGAGTCAGGAGTGGAGGCCTGAGATAGTGAGCAGGGAAGAAAGCCAGTGCTGACATTTGTGACCATTCCTTGTGCCAGCGCCACATCAGAGCTTGTTGGGAAAAGCCTTTGCTACAAGGGAGAGAACTGCCCCGGGTGCCCTCTCCTTCCTGAGAAGCTGGGCGAGTCTCACCTTCTAGACAGATAAATGGGATTGGTATTTGGAGGGAGTGACACACAGTAAAAGGAACCCCTCAGATTCTCCTCTGGGGAAGAAAGGTGTATGCTCCTTTGAGGCAAGTGAGAGGAGCTGGGAATGGGTGGCCAGCATGTTCTCCCCCATGGGATTCTGTTTTGAACTTGACTCAGATTGTCTAGGGCTCCCTTCACTGTCATGGGTCTGCCTCCCTCTGCCAGGCTGTGTAGTGCTTCCCACGCTCAGGCATAAGAGTGCAGACTGGCCAGAGTGCAGTGTTCTGCTGCTGTGGCCAAGGCCAAAGCCTGCCCTGAGCTCAGGCACACCTGGAAGCCCCTTCTGGGGCCTGGTCCCCCAAACAATCTCTTCCTCAGCCAGCACAGGGAAATCCAGACTCAGGGTTCCAAAACTTCCCCATTCCCAAACCAAACAAATCATGGATCTCCCTCTTAAGGGGTAGAATCAGCCTTTAGAGTGCAAGCCTCTGGAAAAGGGAGCATGTCCCATACAATCAGCCTTCCTCCTTCCCTTCTTGGGGCAGCGGGAAGGGTCCAACAGTCCCCCTGCCCTGCTCCTGGCCAGCAGTGAGGGGCCACTTGATGACTCTGCAGGGTTCTTTCAGAAGTGACACAGCCCGTAGGAGATTCTGGGCATCTTTCCTCAGTAAGCTTTGATGTGGTCCCTAAAGAGCCTTAAATATTTGTGGTGGAGGTAGGTATGGGGAAGGGTGGAGAGGAGTTTAGGTTTGTGCTTTGTAATCTTGGCATCCATGTTTTGTGCCTGCCCTCCCTCTCGGGGGAAGGGCCATGTTTGGCTCTGCTAAAAGCTGCTAACTGGTAACAGGGCAGATTGTGGTGTGTGGTGGGGGTGAGCCCAGGGAACTCTTGTGAACTTTTGGAAGCAGTTCCCTGGCCAAGGGCAAGTTGTGTCTCAGGAAGGTGGCTGCTGTGTGTGTCTGGGTGTGGTGAAGACGTGGCCCAGAAGCCATCCCTGGAGCTGCTGGTCCAGGCAAAGCCAAGCGCCTCTGAGCACGTCTCCGACTTCCCAGTGGCAGCAGGTTGCTCGGAGTTTGAATTTAGTGAAACAGGGTGTAGTTCTTCTCCACACTCTGTGTGGTCTGGCCGTGCAGGTAGGGAGAAGTCAGTGTAATTGAAGATTGTGCAGTTCCTAGTGACAGGTGCCAAGAGGTTATGATACGGGTTTCTTGGGTCTGATGTACAGTGTGAATAAATGCTTGCAGCTCTTAGCCCTTTTTTGATCAATGAAGCACTTTTTTATTAATATTTTTCTTTGTATGTAAAGGAGGAACCGTAACTCTCCGTAGCTGTACATATAACCCTTTTCTCCTAAAGAGGAGTCAGTCAGTGCTCCTATATTTTTCATTTTTTGTCAAAGCAAGAAGTAAATACTTTAGATCTGTTAAATATATAAATAAAGTGAATAAAGTTTAGTGTTCCGCATGGTAGCATTTGCTAACATGTTCTAATTCTTTTTCCTGTGGTCTGTCCTCTCTCCATCCCTTTTCCCTTTTACACAGAAGCAATTTGAGGTGCTGCTGGGAAACTGAACTTTGGCAAAGGAAAACTACAGATTTCTTTTCAACTCTGGACCTTGGCAAGGAGCTGCACCATGATGCCCAAGCTGTGAAACACACTTTCTTGATGGTTTTGCCCCTAACATCTCCACAGCTAAAAAGGCAAAGCAGTCAGGCATCTTCACAGTGGGTGGTTCTTCCTTATCTGAAGAACTGAGCATCAAGAGTAATTAAAACTATCTCTGGCCTCCAGGCTCCTTTTTTTGCTACTGCTCTGATTTCAGGGCAGCAAGTGCCTTGGCCCCCTAACCCCAGCCCACCCAGGGGCATCAAGCTGCACCTGTAGCGGCAGTTAAGCACAGACCCTGCATGTGGTGGGAGAGTGAAAGGAGATGTTGGGGGTGGTGGTGGCTAGAAAGTATTTACATGGGTGGGCAGACAGAGACCTTGGGGGCAGACACTGAATTGGATATGATTACTAGAGGGCTCCTTCCTCCACACACACGGAGGAAACTATGCTCCTTAGATCTGCAACCAGCTGAGCAAGGCCATAGCTTCCAGTCACTTGGTTAGTTCCTGCTCTTCATAGGGGTGGATTTTCTTTCCCTTACATCGCTGCTGGGTATGCTTCCCATCCCACGGTGTTACATACTTCCTCTGTAGGGAAGGTTGGTGTTGAGTGGTGCCCAGCTCTGGTGTCGTCAGCCCAAGATCTGTGTGGTGAGTTGGCTGGGCCCTGAACAGGATCTGCTCAGAACTCCCCGAAGTGCTTTAACTCTGGCTTAGGCGTTCCAGGGTCACTTTATGGATGTACTCTCTGCCTAAAGTATACAAGCACTTAAAAAAACAGCTCAGCTGGTTCCAGTCTGAAAGCTGTGCGTGCCATCCAGCAGGTGTTTCAGAATTAGCCTGTCTTCTGGGAGAAGGTACCATTTCAGCTGTCTTCAGTCCATCATAGAGCCCAGGCTGCGTTCAGATCAGTTTGTAGAAAAGTGTGTCATAGCCAATGTGTGTCTACACAGCTTCTATTGTTCCTGAGGTCTAATGGTTTAGCCCTTAGCGAGTTAAAACACTAGGAGAACCTAGCGAGGCTGTCAGGGGCCATGGGTGTGGAGCTGCTGGGAGTAGGAGGAGGAAGAGCCAGGATGCTGGTGAGACCTGAACGGTGCAGGTTGAAGTTGAAAGGCAGAGAATTGCCCCGTGGACGATGGCTGTACATGGAGAAAAGCAGTTCTTTAAGGACAAGGCCAGCTTTCTTCAGGCCATCACGTGGAGGAATTTGGTCTGAAGCAATGGGGTACTTAACAGTGGCCCTGAACTGCACGATGTCCTCCTCATCCCTGAACTTTCCTAGCCTGGCACTCTCTCAATGTTTCCCTTCGTGCTGTACTTTGGGCTCATTATTCCCAGTCCACAGATGATAGGGCTGCCTTCATCCACTGAGATTTTCTAGTAAGGATATACAGAAAGCTTTTTCTTTAGTAATTTTGCTAATATGCCCACTGTTCATTTCTGTGTCAGCAAATATTCTAAGGATTAAAAAGGTACTGTGGCAGATTTAAAGGGGAATAAACAGAATGGTGCCAGAGGATCTGTTAAATGATTTCCACTATTAAAAAATATCAAAATGAGAATTGAAGGTATATCTTAGAATAAGATTACAGGCTGCTGTCCTTGAGACAACTGATATGATTGGCCACTGCACACGAGGCTAGGAGATCCCATGCCTATTGAAGTTGTTAACTCTGGTGCTGACCTCTATTGATCTTTTAAGAATGAGGCTGATTTGAAGGGTCTGTTGCAGGATTTCATTTTGCTGGTGCCTGTTCAAGTGACCTGTCCCCAGGGCTGCAGCTGCACCCACCCGATTGCATTAGCTGAGGATAGGGCTAACAGCAGAGTTAAGTGGGCCCTGGGCTGTGGAGCAAAATGACTGACTCTCCATTTGGTATTTTGGATAACATGGCAGGAGTCCCAGCTCTTTAACTTCTAATTACATCTTCTAAGAACATTTGTTCTAAGTTGAGGTTACTGACAAGGTATCTCAAGGGCAGGACTAGAATGTGTGAGAGGCTTTGAACAAGAGCAGGAATAGGAGGCGACCCTCCTAAGCCTCTGACTCTTAAACATGAGTGCCACTGTCCCCAGCACATAGCCACACTGGGCCCTTTGTTCCTCTCCCCTGTGTGTAAAGTTTATCTGCCATGCATTCCGTACAGATAGCAGCTGCCTCCCTGGCCAAGGCTAGGCAGTTGTTCAGAGGCATGAGAGGAAGGGGAAGGGGCACCCTCTGAAATGGGAATTACAAAGCTTTTAAATGCTGCTATGCTGTTTTATTTACCACTTACGGTTTTGTCTATCATATCCGAGTTCTTAGTCAACTTTTCTTACATTGCTCATAGCAGTTGCATTTCAGTTGTATTTTCAGTGAAATTTAAAATTGGCCTTTAACTGTTTCCCAATTGGTTTATAAGATTTTTTTTAAAAAAATGCAAATGTAACCCACAAGTCTTGGATGCTGTTTAAGAAATACACTGTGTATTGCTGCTGACACTACTTGCCTATTATAACAGCATTGATTCTGCTGTAGCCTCAGTGACCATGTAAACTAAACAAATGTGTCGTGTTCACCCACAAACAGTTGTTCAGCCCTGGATTTGGGTTGCCACAGTGGTTCTCTAGTCAGTGCAAGGGATAAATCAGCTCAGCCCCTTAGTTGGTGCAGGAGAGAGGGAGGGGCCCGGCCAGGAGGTGGACCGGGGGATATGAAATCTGACATTCAGGGCTGGGAGGGACCTTAGAGTATCTAGTTCCGTGGTTTTCCTGCTGTTCTTTGGGGCCTTTGTGGAGAGGGAGCCCCTAGGCCCATGCCATATCAGACGTCCAGATAAGATCTGATTGAAGAAAGGGTTTGGTGCTTCAGATAAAAGTCTGAAAATCATTGATTGAATCCGACCTTCTGGTTTTTTGTTGAGGAAACTGAGGCTCAGGGAGCAGCAAAGACTTATCCCAGGTTTTGCTGCAGTAAATTAACAGCAAAATTTGAATAAGAAACATTCTCTCCTGACCCCTCCCCTTCAGTGCTCTTGGGCTTCCAGAAGACTGTCTTAGATAAATAGCTATTTTAACCTGATTCTCTTTGAGTTGGCCAAGCCAGAAATCTTGGAGAAGAGCTTAGTAGTTGCTATCAGAAGGCTTAAACTGTGAGCTCTCCTCTCCATCCTAAGCAAAATTGAAAGGTTTTTTTATAATCCAGTGTTTTTGTTTTTCTTTTTAACCCTTCACGTACCTAAAACCATGTTATTAGCATGAATCCTCTAAGTTCAAGTCATAACATTGTCTTAAAACAGTGGGGTGGCGAGTGACTTGACTAATGCAAGTGGGATAGTTATGAACTGTGTCAGCATCCAATTTATCTCTGAATTTGTTTTCTTTGTATGGTATGGAGAAAAGTCCTGACCGTATACAGATAAGTGGCTGCAAATGGTAATAGTCAAAGCTTGCCTGCAATCTCTGGTTATTATTGACAAAACTGAAGTAGCGTTAAAAAAGCGATTAATAGAGGAATATCCAACATCTGTTTTCAGTCCTTATCCTCCATATATCAGATAAGAAACACCCAAAGGTTATAATAAACACTAAAATTATTCTATGGTGAGAGCCTCTAGCATTGAGTTCTGGAGATCACAGCACGAGGCCAGCAACCCTCTTGATCAACGACCCCTGAGAAGCCCGCACAAGCACAGCTGTGGAGGCCTTACTGTGAGGTCTCAGGCAGCCTAAACTCGTGTGTTTTACAGTTGACTATATACATTAATGATTTTTAATATTGAAGATGACATTTGAAGCAAATGTTTAAAGAGAACCTCTGAAGCACCGCCACAAAAGACAGTTTCAAAATCACTAGTTTATCTGGAAAGAACCTGGGGGGTTTTTTTGTTGTTTTTTGGTGAGGAAGATTGGTTCTGAGCTAACATCTGTTGCCAATCTTCCTCTTTTTGCTTGAGGAAGATTGTCCCTGAGCTAACATCTGTGCCAATCTTCCTCTGTTTTGTAAGTGGGATGCCACCACAGCATGGCTTGAGGGAGTGGTGTGTAGGTCTGCACCCGGGATCTGAACTGCAAACCTGGGCCACCAAAGTGGAGCACACATACTTAACCACTGTGCCACCGTGCTGGCCCAAGAACCTGCGTTTCTGAGCCCACAGGCCTGAGCTGGAATCCCAGCCCTGCAGGACCAGCTGAGCTGTCCGAGGGCAGGTGAGGAAGTGAGCATTTCCTTGTCTAGAGCACGGCACTTACCACAGAGAAGGGGTTGAAGGTGCCTGCTTAGTAAATGCCTCTCTCCGCGCTGTCCATGAGGTAAGATGGCATTTCTGTCTGTCTCTTGCTGCTGGCAGACATCCTGAATGATCAGCGCCAGACGGTGCTTCCGTTCCGCCATGTATTCAAACTAGAAGACAACTGACCCTGCCCCGGGCCTGCCACCCCACAGAGCTAAAATTCTGACCTTAAAGCATTCTGATCTGAATTTTACAATAAATTGCAAATGCATCACTACTCAAAGACTTTAAAGTTCATATATGCATTTTATTAAAGAGTTAAAAAATTTTTTAACAGATGCAGGTCTGCACTGATGCTTTAAAATTGTATAAAAGCAACGGGAAGGAGGCTGAGAGAGAAATTGCTTGTTGGACTTGAGGAGGCATCTAAGAACTCCCGAGTACTCTGGAGACTGCTGTGGCCTCACTTTGCTGAACAGCTGATGAGTTTTAGGTTCTCTACTAAAGACCGAGCCGTAACGTGGGCTAGCTCTCCAGGCTGAGGGGCAGGGGCGGCAGAGCCAGGTGGGCCTTACCTCGGTGCAGCACAGATGGAGGCAGAGGCCTGGGCCCGGGTTGTATGCTGGCCTTGCTTTTTGTCCTATGCGTGGAGGCTATTAAAGCGCCAAAATATCAGCAGTTCCTTCCCAAGCAGCTGGCACCCCGGGGCAGGGGTGAACATTGGTGCCAATTTTCTCCTTTCCCCCACCCCCAAGTAGGAAGTTAACCTCCTCTTTCCAGATTGCAGTTGAATTCCTCCCCAAATCCCCACCCACCTTCCCTAGGACTGGGAAAAGTACCATCATTCAGTCTGTTTATGAAGCTCAAGGTGTCACTAATTTCCCCAAGGAACTCAAGGGTGGGTTTGAAAGCATTTAAGAGATGCGCTCACCAACCACCAATCACAAGACTAAGCCTTATTTTTAATGCTAGGATCTCCCCTCGGAATGAGCTTAGGCCTTATTACCATAACCTGCAGTGTACGCTGAAGCATGTTTTCCAACTGAGCCTGCCCAAGCGAATACCCACCTTTCCCCTTTTGAATATTCATTCCCCATCCAAAATAAAAAGCCCCTGCTTTGTTCAGGGACGCCACAACTTTGGAAATGATTCCACATGGCCTCCTATTTGCTGCTGCTAATATACTTTACTTTGTGTGACAACTCCTTCTGATGGAGAGTCTGATTTAACTTGCCAGGAGGCTAACCCACTTTGGTTTCAGTAACAGTCATAGGAAGTTCTGAACCACATCAGGCAGGAATGAACCAGGGCACCTGTAGCCACTGCATACGGCTCCTGTGTGCTGCCTGATGGGGAGGGCAGCGGGGTGGCAGCAGGAGATCACCCTGGCCACTCTCGTATCCTCCACATAGCCCTGCCCTTCAAAGCACTCCAGGTTTTTAGAGGTCACTGCCAATGCCTGAAAAGCCCAGAGTGGGCTGAGGACAAGAGACAGTGTCTGAGGTCACACAGTCACCCCTCATTGCTGGGGACCCTAACAGGTTCAGCCATGGGTCTCTGCCTCTAACAGCTCTGGATACACTGGGTGACTCGTTCATTTAACAAGTAATTGAGGGCTGTTGGTCTGCACAGGCTTCACTGGTGACTTAGATGCATCCCCGCCCTCACTGCCTCATGAGGTGACATGGCATTTCTGTCTCTGGCATTTGCTCTCAAGAGTGTGCCGTCTGTTAGGGAAGATTGGGCAGATAAATTAAAAGGCTCTCGTTATCCAAAAAGAACTGGGACCTGAAAAAGCCTCTTAGAGTCAACCCACTTAAAATGGAGACCAGAGTTTCTTATGGTAAATAGTGAAAAAGGCTCAACTGGAACGTTATCTTGCAAAATGAAACTACTAAAATAAGTATCTGTTAACAAAATGTTATTGCAACTATAGGCTAATTCTTAGACCAAAAAATATTTTATGTATATTTCCCTCCTAAAATTACATGATTGCACAATAGGACATCATTTCATGTTTGATTCCCACAGTGCAATCAGTCAGGGTCCTTTTTGCAAAAGTTAGTCAAGGGCTGCCTCTGTTTTCCTGAGGGTCTCTCAATCCTTTAGACCTTTGATATTCAGATCATCCCCCAGGAAGCATCTAATTGGTTATATGCAGCTATTCTCTTCATTTGTTAATGGGTCTGACTCTCAGATCCTCATTTGCAATGACTGCTCTCATTTGAGCAGTTTACCAACAATACTTTAAGGACTATGAAATTCTACATGTTTTGCAAAACTTAAATTGTACTTTGGTACCTATTTTTGTTGTATTTTCAATGTCAGAAGTTTAGAACAACTCACAATCTTAGATGCAGAGACAGGAGAGATGAGCTGTGATGGATGTAATTTTATAAGTGGTCACTTGGAGGATACTTTTCATGTCTGATGACTTCAGCTTGCCTCCACAACCTAGTGGCTACAGCAACTTGAACGCTAACTAGTTAGATGTGGCTCAAAGAAAGAAGACAGTCCATGGACTCATCTGACCAGAGAGAGCCTGCCCTTGAGGGACAGCGACTGATGGTGGTATTGGGTCAGCATGAGCCAAGGCAGGAGGGCCGGTTTGGGGAACTGAGCCGGAGTGCTCTGCTTAGCGAATAAGGGAAGGCAGGAAATATTTGTTAAAAGGTCTGAAAGTCTCTTTCAGGACAAACACTGGTCTCAGTTCTATAGCTATTTGAGGTTTCTGTACAAGATGATAACAGTTAAGATTTATTATGGCCCAGGTACTATTTAAGTACTTGCCATGAATTAACATTTAATTCTCTCAGCCTGCTGAGGTCAGTACTATTATATCCTGATTTGAAAATAAGGTGACTGAGACAACATCTCTCTTAATCCCCTTGCCTAAGGTGACACAGCAACTATGCAGCAGAGCCATGGTTTGAGTCCAGGTCCTTTGCCTCCAGAGGCCACACTCCCAGCCACTGCCGGTACATACCCAATCTCTCCTGAGTCAGGGCCAGCTGGGAGTCGGTGCTGGAAAGCAAGGGAAGATGAAATGGGAGGGACAGTAAGAGGCCACGTGGAGGATAAAAGGAAGGCCCACACCAGGGTAGAGGAGGGTTCAGGAGCAATTCCAAGGGAACCCTTAATTTTAAAGTAGTAGTGCTATTACATTGGATTTACATAGGACTATTTATTTCCAAAATCCATAAGTGTATTAAATGATGTACGAATGTTGCAAGAAGGAATTAGCTACTCACCAAAATTTACCAAGTTTCTTAGGTGGAACTCCCTCACTCAACTATAATGTTTCCATGTCTAGCACAGGGACCAATCTGTATTTGAGATCAACTGGCAGCAGACACCGACTCCATCAGGGGTTAAGACAACCTTTGTCCTGAAGCGAGAGCTCAGTGTCTACCTTGGCACGTGCCTATGTGTGCGCAGCTCTGGGCTGCCCTGACCCTGGGTCTCTGGGACCTGTGTTCCAGTTCTCTTATTTAGAGTGTGGCCTTGACCACCCTACTCGGCTTCAATTTCTCATTTGTGGGGATGTTTGTCCAATCAACCCAAGAGGCTGTTGAATATCCATGAGGACATAGGGCATGTTTGCATCATGGGGGTGGGATCCTGCCAAAGCTCGCACTTGAATGTCTGCTTGGAATCTGAGTTCTCACACCTTACCTGCCTTCCAGGGTAGCCTGAAGGTGAAGGAGGCAGGAATCCTGCTTGTTTTCCCTGCAGCCTGCCCTGCTCCAAGGCAACGGCACTTCTCTTTCCTGTACCTGCCAAACTAGAGAGGAGGAAAATATGTCAGGTCTTTCTGGGGATGGTAGAGACTCCCAGCCATCTCCAGCCCGGACAGTCCCCAGTGTCAATACTGCAGATTCAGCCACTGTGGCTGGAGTGTTGCCAGGGAGAGGTTTTCTGGCTAGGGTGGGGAGCTCTGCCTTAGGCTACTGGGAGTCTCCAAGAGATGGGCTCCCCGGGGCAGCCTCGCTTCAGCGCAGGTGAGGGCTGGGCAAGCAGTCAGCAATGGTGGCCCCTTCCTTTCAGGCCTCTGGCCACCTTACCTTCATTCTGGCTAGCATCTGGATGTGCAAGTGGGTGATCCTTGAACTTCCCAAACACAAACCTCTTGATGTGTGCCTATCCTGGGGAAGGAGAGGCACCAGAGGTGACTGCCCGACTAGTGTGTGGTGTTTCCTCTGTCCTTCTAAGGCAGTGTTTTGCTATAAGCTGCCTCCCCCAGCCTTCTTTCTGAGCATGCAGAGCTGGCCGTGCACCCCATGGGGAGTAGAGAAGTCAGGTCCCACAGCAGGTCCAGCAGAAGGAGGAGTCAAGCCCATGCCTGCCAGACCTCCTGACCATGGCCTTAGGAAGGCAAAACACTTGCCCTCAGGGGGGAAGTGCACCCCGTAGTCTCAGTAGGAGCAAACTTCTAAGGAGCCCTCTGACGCCCTTTCCTCCATGGTACCTTCAGCCCTGCTCTGCAATTCCTTAGCCCTGCCTGACCCTCTGCCTACCCCACCCCCATGCCGAGAGCTGCTTCTGCTTCTTTCCCTCCCTTCCCTTCACTCCGAACTCCCACTACCTCTGCAAGCCTCACACTTAAGGCACAGAAGATACACAAGCCAGAAACAGCACAAATGTCCATCAACAGGACAAAGGATAAATAATCTGTGAAACATTCATCCACAGAAATATAACATAGCAACGAATGAATAAACTAGTTACACACAACCACATGGATGACTCTCACAAAATTATGTGCTGTGTGATTCCATTCTGCAAAAGTTAAAAACCAGGTAAAACATAACTGTTATTTTGGGAAGCAAAGACATGGTCACTACAACAGCCAGGGCCTGGGCATCTCTCGGGGGATGGAGCGAGCAGGTTGGGGAGGATGCTGGGTTTCTGGAGTGCTGGAGATGCTCCGGGTCTTGATCGGAGTGGTGGGTTTCATAGATGCTCACCTTGCAATTCACCAGTCTCTACAGATATCTTTCATGTACTTTTCTACATGTATGTTTCACAAAGTTAAAAGAAACCAGCCCCCCCTACCCCACTTTGGGCTTCTAGGGCACTGGCCCCTTAGTTGCACGCTTCATGCAATTGGCCTCAGTGGAGAACATCCACTGGGGAGCTGCCAAGGCCTGAGGAGAAAGGGGTTGGCCCAACCTCTCAGGGGGCCCTGAGTCAATGAACCAGGGAGTTCCGCCTTCGTTCCTTCTCCAGGAGTGTTGTCCTGCCCCTCGTGCTGTCACATCCTTGCTCCAGCTCCACTGATTCTCAGGGAAGTTTGGCTCTGTTGACCTGGAGCACCCAGTTTCCTGGCTGCTGTCAGGCTTGCCCTGAGTGGGCCTTCCCTGACCCAGGTCTGTCTCACGAAAGGGTCTGTGATGATGAATCAGCCCCAGCGCGCTGGGTCTAACCTGAATCTGATGTGTTACTCTTGGTCTCCATTGTTTGTTCATGTAATGTGGTCATCTGCCCACTCACTCACAGTTAGGGGAGAACATTACAGGGACCTCATGCCCAGGAACCTTGATTGTGTATGAGGATACTAGTCAAATAAAACCCGAGTGCCTACTCCTCATTAGGCAGAGAAAGCCAGGATCCTTGTCCTCATGGACAGAACTGTTGGTAGAAGACAGGTAAGTGTGAGGAATGCTGCAGAGCAATCTGGTGGTCTGTGGGAAGCTGCACCGAGTTCTGTGCAAGTCAGGAGAGGGGTCCCTAAGGAAGCAACGTTTAAACTAAGGCCTGAAGGGTGGAGAGGGAAAGAGAGAGAAGGAACTAATTCATTGAGCACGTACTATGTGCTAAGCCACTTGCATCATTTCATTTAGTCCTGACAACAACCCTTTAAGATAGATATTAGTATCCTCATTTTACACATAAGGAAACTGAGGCTCAAAAAGGTGAAGAGCCCTACCCAAGGTCACTCAGCTAACATGTGGCAGAATGAGGACTTAAACCCTAGTCTGTACGATTCAAAAGCCAGTCAGCGAGGAGGCTATTGTCAGTCATGGCCAGAAATGATGCTGGTGTCAGTGGATGTGGAGAGGAGTGGATATGTGGGCTAGGGAGGGCCACTGAAAGAATTGGTGGGATTTAGTGAGCGGTGTTGAGGTGAAAAAGGAGGAGGAATCAAAGACAGCTCCCGGTTTCTGCTTTGATCAACTGGATGGACAGTGATCCACCCAGTTGGATCATTTACCAAGACGGAGAAAAGAGAGAAGCAAGATTAGAGGGAAAAAAACCATTCATCTAAATTTGATATATTCTACTTCAGATTAAAAAAAAAAACTGGTTGATTAAATAAAAACAAAACAGGGATAATTCCATGCCTAGAAACTCCCCATCATGCCTCCTCAATGCCAGCATTCTCTACATCCATTCATCGCCCCTTCCTTCCAATGTCCTAAGGCAGCCCCCAATTCTTTTCTGATCCTTGGGCCCTCAGGCAGATCAGGACCAGGAGGAGCACCAAGAGAATGCTGCCCTGGGTCACACCATCCACGCCCTCAGAAGTGGCCCTCTGGCCACTCCATGCTTCATCTGGGTCTTTGCTGACCCTCCCCTCTCTGCAGAGGCTCTGCTGTGTGCCTGAGCTCCTCGGGGTGAAGTGCCCCTCGTCCTCCTGGTACTCAGACCATTCTGTGTGTCAGCAGCCTCTAGAGTCGCACAAGGCCCCACACTCAGAAGGGCCCTGCCCTTGGTTTAATGCTCCTGTATTGCAGGCTTGAAATTCCTACTATATTTAACAAGGGCCCCAATTTTCATTTTGTACTGGGTCCCACAAATTATGTAGGCAGTCCCATATGTACGTCTGCATCGTAATGATGCGAGGCAATGAGCCTCATTTCCAGCTAGGAAGACCCATTGTTTTAAATCAGAGGGAGATAAAGCAAAAAAGAGCTCTCTTCCTTTGTTTCTATGAAATACACAGTTTTATGTGCAGTTTTATGTTTCTTCCTGGGTGATAACTTAGGAGGGAACCTTGGGAATAGAATACAGAAATAACAAATTATGGGCCATTAACTGTAGTTAATTGTTTCTTTACAGCTTAGAGTGGAGGAACGTCCTGGTTGCTTTCACGCTCACAGTTACAGAGAGAGAGGTAGGTCTGCTTACAACCTAGGGTCCCTCAGGAGGTGGAGGGAGGAGTGATTGAGTAATCCCAACCTGGCTTCTGAAGCCGAAACTGCCACCAAAGCCTCACCTCCAGTTACAGCATGTTCTCTCCCAAGCTAGTCACTGAGTGATTAGGGACCCCTTACCTGAGCTCCCCTCAACTCTGCAAGTGTGGAGGTGGTCTACGTGTGGTCTGGGCATCCCGCTGCAGCAGCCTTCAGGGTTTAATTCACACTGTGCCCCAAGAAGTTGGTCTCATCTGCCACTCGGGCTCCAAATAGCAGCAAATCCTTGCTCACTTCAGTAAACACCTGTTAAAAGAACCATTATACCAAAAAAAAGTTTGGATTCCTTGCTAAAAAAGATGCAGAAATGCTCCACTGCCTATTGTCATAGCCCTATTCGCCTCCTAAACAGCTAATGGATGAAGCACTGTGACCTCCTAGTGGCAAGTCCTCAGGTGTTAGTAACTTACAGTAGGAATATCAAAGACTCGGTAAGCACAGCACAGAGAAAATATAATCCACTCCAGAAGCCCTTGTTCTCAGAGACATAGCCAACATCAATCCAGTGACTGTCGAAGGCTTTTTAGAATGTACTAGGTCATCCCATTTAGTCTTCACTGAGCTGATCATATAACTGCTGTCCTGCTCTGAAAGCTTGGCTGACTTCCCTCGATTCACAAAACACAGCCCAAATTCCTTAGTCTGGCATCTGAAGGCTTCCCATTCTGCCATCACCTGGCCTTTCCAGTTCCATCTTCCCAGAGCCTGCATCCCAATCACGCTAGGTTATTCTTTACCCCAGGGACTGTCTCCCTTTTGTCCTGGTCTGTTTCCTCTCCCTTAACTTTCCATTTCTATTTGTTGAGTGCCTGTCCTTGCTAGGTCTGGGGGACACAAAAGGAGGAAAACAGGTTAGGTCCCTAGCCTTGGCGATTTCAGTCTAGTGAATCCATGAATTACCTAAACCTTCATGGCAAACTGTGAGAAGGGCTGTGAACAGGAACAGGGGCTCTGAGCACCCACATCGGGGGTTTGGTCTAGTTTGGGCATCAGGAAAGGTTTCCTTGAGGAGGAGGATTTCTGTGGAAACACATGGTAACTAGGCACCAACCACGGGATGGGAGGCTGTGAGGAGGGCACACTCCAGGCCAGGCCAGCAAGGGCAGAAGCCCCAGAAACAAGGCCGTTTGGAGAGAAGCACTGAAATGCCAGAGAGGCTGGAGCACAGAGGGCAAGAGGAGATGTGAGCTTGGGTCAGATAAGCTGAGTCTTCATCCCTAGGACCATGGGAAGCTTTTGAAGGATTTTCAGTAGGGAGTAATGTCAGAGTTGTGTTTTTAAGAAGAGCCTTCCAGGGGCCAGCCCCCTGTCCAAGTGGTTAAGTTCATGTGCTCTGCTCCAGCAGCCCAGGGTTGGCTGGTTCGGATCCTGGGTGTGGACCTATACACCACTCATCAAGCCATGCTGTGGCAGCATCCCACATAGAAGAATTAGAGTGACTTACAACTAGGATATACAACTAAGTACTGGGCTTTGGGGAGAAGAAAAAAGAGGAAGATTGGCAACAGATGTTAGCTCAGGGCCAATCTTCCTCACCAAAAAAAAGGTTGCCTTAAAAAAAAAAAGAGCCTTCTGGAAGAGGTACAGGGCACTTGCAGGGGGATCAGGTACAAGGCCATCACGCTCATGGTGAGAAGGGAGGAGCAGTACAATAAAGAAAAGTGTTTGGGCTTCAGAAAGGAGAGAAGACAGATCTCTGTCCTACAAAATGGGAAGGACAATGGTGTCATTTACTGAGGGTTTCTGTGTCCTGGAGAAGTGTGGGGGTTCGTTTTGAAGAAGGCTCTCTGAATGTCATGCTCAGAGGGATGTCTGAGCTAGAGGTGGATGTGTGAGAGTTGAGGCAGAGCAATGGAACTGAAGCAGTGGATGGGAAGGAGCTTGCCCGGTGAGAGAGAATAGAAGGTCAAGGATGAAGCTAAAGGCCAGGGAGAAGAAACGGAGCTAGCAAAGGGGGCCAAGAAGGAAAAGGAAAAAGAAAACAAACATAGAGAAGATGGTGCCAGAAGAACAGGGAAGAAAATATTTCAGGAAGCACCAGCCCTGAAGGACGAATAGAAGCCACACGCCTCATGAGGAACAAGGGGGAAAGAATAGCACAAAGAGGGAAGAGGAATGCCAAGGTCCAGAAGGCAGCGTGGGGTGGGTTCTGGGAGCTGGAGGTGGGGATGCAGTGGAGCTGGAAGGCGGCTGGGGGAGAGGCGGGAGAGGAGGCCTGGAGGCCAGGGGAGCCAGATCGAGGGGGGCCTCAGTAAGTACTGAGTTTGGACTCAACAGGGCCAGTGGAGAGTTGTTAAAGGTTTGGTCTGTCTTTTCAATTAGAAACAAAATGCATGCTCCTTATAAATAAGACAACCACCCTCCACCAACACAAACTCTCCAGCAACACAAAAATGTACATATTAACAAGTGAAAGTTTCCTCTGCCAAATCCCACTCCTTAGCTGGCTCTTTGGCGTTATCATTCCAGATCTTTTCCTGCCACTCACAGACGGCTTTAGTTTTGTGAAAATATATATTTGCATCTTCCCTTATTCAAACAGCAGCAATCTTGGGCTTCCTTCTGGGTGCATACATGCAGATGGGCCCCACCAGTTGGAATGGCTGTACAGTACTCCACAGCCTTCACATTAGTTACCTATTGCTGTGTAACAAATCGCCACAAACTTAGCTTAAAATGACACAAATTTGTTATCTCACAGTTTCTGTGGTTCAGGAGTCTGACACAGAGTGGCTGGGTCCCCTGCTCAGGGTCTCCCATGGCTGACATCATGTAGGCAGCCCTGAGACTTGGGGTCCTCTTCAAAGCTGTTGGCAGAATTCACTTCCTTGCAGCTTTAGGACGGAAGTCTCTGTTTCCTTGCTGGCTGTCAGCTGGGGGGCCACTCTCTGCTCCTGGAGGCTTCCTACAGTCCTTACCATTGTGGTCTCCTTCATTCTCAAAGCCAGTAGCAAAGAATGCCCCTCATGCTTTACATATTTCTTTAGGAAGAGCCCAGTCCTTTTTAAGGGCTCACCGCATCAGGTCAGGGCCACTCAGGATAACCTCTCTTTCTTAAGGTCAGCTGTGCCATGTAACAACCTAATCATGGGAATGAAATCCATCATATTCGCAACTTTCACCACACCCAAGGGTAGGGTCACTGGGGGTCACCTTTGAATTCTGCCTACCACAATACCATACAATCACCTTCCCATAGATGGACAGGTAAAGCGTTCCCCTCTCTTTGCTTTCTGCAAATAGCTACAATTAATATTCTTTTGTATATATTCTGTATACTTTGTAAATACTTTTGTTGGGTGATAAAAAGTGACATTTCTGGCTTGAACAATAATCACACTTTAAGTTTTTAAAATGTGCATAGATTTTTGTAAAGGAAGTAAGTCTCTGGGGCGTCACGTGCAACAGTCCTTTTTAAAATAAACTTTTAATCTGGAATAATTTTCTACAGCCTCCTTTTTTGTGTGTGCTTTCTCATATGATTTTTAAAAACAACATTTTATTTTAAAAACAATTTTATATTTACAGGAAATTGAGCAAATGGTACAGAGATTTCCCAGGTGCTCTGCACCAGGTCTCCCCTATCATTAACATCTTACATTAGTATGGTAACATACTTTAACTACAGCCCAAAATGTATTCAGATTTCCTTAGTTTTTACCTAATGTCCTTTTTTCTGTCCCAGGATCCCATCTTTTTTTTTTTTTGAGGAAGATTAGCCCTGAGCTAACTGCTGCCAATCCTCCTCTTTTTTTTGCTGAGGAAGACTGGCCCTGAGCTCACATCCGTGCCTATCTTCCTCTACTTTATATGTGGGACGCCTACCACAGCATGGCTTGCCAAGCAGTGTCATGTCCGCAACCAGGATCTGAACTGGCGAACTCCGGGCCACTGAAGCAGAATGGGCAAACTTAACCACTGTAACACCGGGCCGGCCCCCAGGATCCCATCTTACATTTAGTCATCATGTACCTTTAGACTCTTCTTATTTCTTAGACTTTCCTTATCTTTGATGACTTTGACAGGTTTGAGAAACTGGTCGAGTACTTTGTAGAATGCCCCTCAATTAGGATTTGTCTGAGGTTTTCTCATGCTAAGACTATGTGTTTTTAGAAGGAAGACTGCAGAGATAAAGTGCCATTGTCATCCCATCCTATCAAGGGTACACACTATCAACATTGATGTTGACCTTGATTACCTGGCTGAGGTAGTGTTTGTCAGGTTTCTCCACTGTGAAGTTACTCTTTCCCCCATTTCCATACTTCCAACTTTAGAAGTAAGTCACTGTGTGTAGCCCATACCTTCAGAGAGGGAAGTTATGTTCTACCTCATTGAGAGCAAAGCATCTACGTAAATTCTGTGCAGTTCCTCTGCACAGGAGATTTCTCTCCCCCCAAATTTATTTATCTATACAATCATTGATTAATATCAGTATGCACGCATGGGTATTTACTTTATACTTTAGACTATAATCCTTTAGGGCTCACATAGGTTTTATTTGCATGCTTCGGTGCTGTTAGCGTTTACACTGGTGGATGATAATATTTCTACACGTAACCATCTCTACAGTCTCCTTAACATTCTCTGGTGTAGTATAAACTTTTTGAATCCTGATAGCAAATTTAATACCCTACTTTACTTTCCTGTTCACCTTGTCCCAGTGGCCATTGGGAGCTTTTTCAGTTGGCTCCTATGCCCCTTTGACATCTTTGTGTTGTTTTGTTTGTTTGGTTTTGGTTTTTTGGGAGCATTTCCTTACTTTCCTCTTACAAGATGCTCCTGGCTCATCTTGTATATCTCCTTCCTCAGTCCTAGAATCAGCCATTTCTCCAAGGAGTCCTGGTGCCTTTTATGGCAGAATGATATTAGAAATCAAGATCTAGGCCTTAGATGTGCTCATTGTACTGCGGTGCCATTGCTGCTCAGCCCTCTCGGTTGAACTAGGAAATACTGTGTGTATACTAACCCATGTATATATACATACGTATAAATATTTCAAGATGTAACTCTCTCTGCTACCTTTTTAAATATTCCCTTGGTGTAGCATAAAATTTTCTAATTCTGTTAGCAAATTTAGTTCCCTTAATCATTATAACTTTTTCTGAGACCAACGTGTACATTATCATCCCTCAGTGTGAAAGCCTAGCAGCATCCAAACATGCAAATAACCCTTATGTCCGCCCTCAAGGTCTAGCATCTGTGTGGAAGAAAAGGGTTTCCTGTTTCACAGGACTCTTGTATTTCTTCCCCTTTCTACCCTGAGAGAGAGCCACTTAGCATAATGTCATAAAAGCATATACTGGGGACTATCGGAACTGTCAACAGAAAGCTTTCTTGGTCTGGTACGTGCTCCACTTTGAAGAACCCAGGGCCCAGGACTGTTCCCATAGTCCATAGTGGAACCAGGAACCCAGGTCAGAGATGGGGTGACAGTGGGGCAGGTGTGGGCAGAAGAAGAGGAGGGCAACAGGAAGAGAAATGGGTATCCAGGAATCCTCTAAGACTGACTCTAGAGAGAGACCAAAAGGTAACCGAATGGAAACGTAAAGAAACAGTTTCCCAGCACCTGGGATCCATGAGTGCTGGAGCTGGCTCTAAGTAGGCTGTTTTCTTTCTGGCGACGGACAGCTCCTTCCTGATGCAACAGGGCAACATGGTGGGGTTACAATTCCATGTTGCAATATGTTAGATAACAAGCCTCCAACTCAGTCTAAAAGTAGGACTTTGACAAAAACCAATAATTTCTTCAGTCTTCAGGTTTGTTTTATCTGGGTTTCTTTCTGATATTTTTAGATCTATGTCCATCCTCTAGAAAAGACAAAGCTAACCCATTCACTGCCAGGACAAAGAATTCTGTAAGGGCCATCAAAGACAAATTGTGCTGGTTTGGGAATAAAACAAAAGAAGATAAACCTCTCTTTCCATGAATATGTGCTAACCTGGCAGTACCCTAACCACTTTAGTAATTTTTTTTTCCTTTAATGACCTTTAATTTTTCTTCTTGCTTCAGAAACAATATATATCATCATTTTTAAAATTCAGGAAATAACAAGCAAAAAAAAAAAGAAAAGAAAAATAATCTATAATTCCAAGATCCAGAAACAATATTTATATTTTTGAACAGTCTTTTTTGCTCCTATGGACATATATATAAATATAATTCATAAAAACAGGATCATGCTTTGTATAAACATGCTCCTTCACATCCAACACTATACTGTGGACATCTCTGCTCATTTGGACGCCCTTCTATGCAAAGAAGCTGGATCTAAAAATGGAAAGTGCATGGTCTGAATCCCCACTTTTATCTGTTTTGTTTTGGGGGGTGTGTGTGTGTGTGTGTGTGTGTGTAAGATTGGCCCTGAGCTAACATCCATGCCAATCTTCCTCTATTTTGTATGTGGGATGGTTTGACAAGCAGTGTGTAGGTCCCTGCCCGGGACTGAACAGGGAACCCCAGCTGACTGAAGCTGAGTGTGTGAACTTAACCACTATGGCACCTGGTGGGCCCCTGAATACCCACTTTTAAAAGGCATTGCTGGGGCCTGCCTGGTGGCGCAGCGGTTAAGTTCACATGTTGCACTTCGGTGGCCCAGGGTTCACCAGTTTGGATCCTGGGTGTGGACCTACACACCACTTGTCAAGCCATGCTGTGGCAGGCGTCCCACATATAAAGTAGAGGAAGATGGGAACAGATGTTAGCTCAGGGTCAGTCTTCCTCAGCAAAAAAACAAAAAACAAAAAAGAAAGATACCCAAAAGGAGGAGGATTGGCGGCAGATGTTAGCTCATGGCTAATCTTCCTCAGGAAAAAAAAGGCGTTGCCAAACTGTCCTCCACAAGGTTGTGCTGCATTACATTCCCACCAATAATGTTTGAGAATGCATATTTCCTGACACTACCATCAGGTGGTGTTTTTCAATCTCTGCCAGTTGGAGAGATGGAAAAAAAGGTAATCTTATTGGTGTTTTAACCTTGATTTGTTTTTATTATTTGCATCCTACCACTTTCCGAGACCACTATTTCTTCTTCAGTTTTAGCTTCCTCTATATAATGAACTGACTCTCTCTCTAGAAAAACTTCAGCTATTTTCAGCTCCTTTGACAGATCTACTTAAGTATTCTATGTCTATATTCATAAGGGATATTGATCTATAATTGTCTTTTTCTGTCATGTCTTTGTCAGGTCTTAATATTCAGGTAATACTAGCCTCATAAGTTCAGAAGTGTTACCTTCTTCTCTATTGTCTGATAAAGTTTGTGTAGGATTAGTGTTACTTCTTCCTCAAATTTTTGCTAAAAATCATCAGTGATAACTCCATTTTATTTCTGATATTTGTGTTCTGCAATTGATGTTCCCTTCCTTTTTTCCTTCCTTGGTCCACTAAGCTAGACCTTAACAATTTTGTTGCTCTTTTTACAAAGAACCAACTTTGGGCTTTGGTAATTTTCTCTCGGGTTTGTCTGTTTTCTCTATATTAATTTCTGTTCTTTATTTTTTTCTTTCTGCTTATCTTGGGTTTACTTCTTTTTTAATTTCTTAGGTCATTGATGTTAAACCTTTTGTCTTTTTAATGTAAGTATTTATTTATTTCCCAGCTGTACTGAGATATAATTGACATATAACATTGTATAGGTTTAAGGCGTACCCGTATAACATTGTATAGGTTTAAGGCTTACCAGTTGATTTGATACACTTATATACTGTGAAATGATTACCACCATAATGTTAGCTACCACGCTCCATCACCTCACATAATTACCTATTTTTTTGTGGTGAGAACACTTAATATCTACTTTCTTAGCAACTTTTAACTTTATAATACAGTATTGTTAACTATAATGACCATGCTGAACATTAGATCCCCAAAACTTATTCATCTTGTAACTTAAAGTTTGTACCCTTTGACCAGCATCCCCCCATTTTTCCCATCCTGCTGCCCCTGGCAACCGCCATTCTACTCTGTCTCTATGAGTTTAGCTGTTTTAGATTCTATATATAAGTAATATCATACAGTATTTGTCTTTTTTTTTAAGATTTTATTTTTCCTTTTTCTCCCAAAGCCTCCTGGTACACAGTTGTGTATTTTTAGTTGTGGGTCCTTCTAGTTGTGGCATGTGGGACGCCACCTCAGCATGGCTTGATGAGTGTTGCCATGTCTGCGCCCAGGATCTTAACTGGTGAAACCCTGGGCCACAGAAGCGGAGCGCGCAGACTTAACCACTCGGCCACGCGGCCAGCCCCTTGTATTTGTCTTTCTCTCTCTGACTTATTTCACTTCACACAATGCTCTTAAAGGTCCACCCTTGTTGTCACAAATGCCAGGATTTCCTTCTTTCTCATGGTTTAATAATATTCCATTCCATATATACCACATCTTCTTTATCTATTCATCTGCTGATGGACACCTGAGTTGTTTCCATATCTTGGCTGTTGTCAGTAATGCTGCAATGAACATGGGAGTGCAGATATCTCTTTGAGATCCTGATTTCATTTCCTTCGGATACATACCCAGAAGTGCAATTGCTAGATCATAGGATAGTTCTTTTTAATTTTTTAAGGAACCTCCAGACTGTTTCCCATAGTGGCTGCACCACTTTACATTCCCACCCACAGTGCACAAAGGTTCCCGTTTCTCCACATCTTTGCCAACACTTGCTATCTCTTGTCTTTTTGATGACAGCCATTCTACCAGGTAGGTGATATTTCATTGTGGTTTTAATTTTAATTTCCCTGATGATTAGTGATTTTGAGCATCTTTTCACTTACCTGTTGGCCCTTTGGATGTCTTTGTGAAAATTAATAAAGGGAAATCTCACTTAAAATGGAGTTAAGAGGCCAGAAGGGGGAGCCCTCATGCACTACCACTTCAGTCAATTGCAGGAAGGATTGTCAATGACAGATCTCAACATGAAGTCCTCAACAGGAAGAATCCTCAATTACAGACCCCAGTAGGAAGAGATGTACATTGTATCCCCAGCAACTCAGTCAATGAGAAACTGTCACTACTCTGAACTCTTGCCTTCAACCGATGGGCTTTTGTTCAAAACAACCCCTTCCAACTTCCTCTTTTTTCTCTATAAAATAACGTTCCCCTCCTTTGCTTGCTGGACTGGCCTATGGCTTTTGCTATGGCTGGCTTGTCCCAAAATGCAATTCCTTTGCTATTGCCAAATAAACCCATTTTGCTGCTAAAATAACTGGCTGTTTTACTTTTAGGTTGACATCTTTGGAAAAATATCTGGTCAGATCCTCTGCTCATTTCTTATTTGGATTGTTTGTTTTCTTGCTATTGAGTTGTATGAGTTCTTTGTATATTTTGGATATTAACCCCTTATCAGATATATGATTTGCAAATATTTTCTCCCATTTTGTAGGTTGCCTTTTCATTTTGTTGACTATTTCCTTTGCTATACAGAAGCTTTTTAGTTTGACGTAGTGCCACTTATTAATTTTTGCTTTTGTTGCATGTGCTTTTGGTGTCACATCCAAAAAGTCATTGCCAAGACCAATGTCAAGGAGCTTTCCCCTATGTTTTCTTCTAGGATTTTATGGTTACAGATCTTATAAGTCTTTGGTCCATTTCAAGTTAATTTTTACGAGCGGTGTAACATAGGGTCCAATTTCAGTGCTCTGCATGTGATTATCCAGTTTTCCCAAACCTTTTATCAAAGAGACTATTCTTTTCCCATTGATTATTCTTGGCTCCCTTGTCAAATATTAGTTGATTGTACAGGTGAGGGTTTATTTCTGGGCTCTTGATTCTGTTCCATTGGTCTATGTATCTATTTTTATGCCAGTACCATACTGTTTTAATTTCAATAGCTTTGTAGTATAGTTTGAAATCAGGAACTGTGATGCCATCTGTTTTGTTCTCGCTGAGGATTGTGTTGGCTATTCAGGGTTATTTGCAGTTCCATACAAATTTTAGGATTGTTTCTTTTATTTATGTGAAAAATGCCATTGGAATTTTGATACGGATTGTATTGAATAGATAGATGGTTTTGGATAGTATGGACATTTTAACAATATTAATTCTTCCAATCCCTGAACACAGGATAGCTTTCCATTTATTTGTGTCTTCTTTAATTTGTTTCACGAAAGTCTTACAGTTTTTTGTGTACACATTTTTCACCTCCTTGGTTAAATTTATTCCTAAGTATTTTATTGTTCCTGATGTTATTGTGAATGGAACTGTTTTCTTTGTTTCTCTTTCAGATATTTTATTAGTGTATAGAAATGCAACTGATTTCTGTGTGTTGATTTTGTACCCTGCAAGTTTACTGAATTTGTTGATTAGTTCTAACAGTTTTTTGGTGGAGTTTTTAGGATTTTCTATATATAAGATAGGATCATCTGCAAACAAAGACAATTTTACTGCTTCCTTTCAGATTTGGATGTGTTTTATTTCTTTTTCTTGCCTGACTGCCTGGCTAGCACTTCTACTATGTTGAATAGGAGTGGTAAGAGTGGGCACCCTTGTCTTGTTCCTGATTTAGAAGAAAAGCTTTTATTTATTTATTTATTATTATTATTTTTTTCGAGGAAGATTAGCCCTGAGCCAACATCTGCCAATCCTCTTTTTTTCTGAGGAAGACTGGCCCTGAGCTAACATCCGTGCCCATCTTCCTCCACTTTACATGTGGGATGCCTACCACAGCATGGCTTGCCACATGGTGCCATGTCTGCACTTGGGATCCGAACTTACGAACCCCGGGCCACCGAAGCAGAACATGCACACTTAACCGCTGCACCACCAGGCTGGCCCCATGAAGAAAAGATTTTAACCTTTCACCATTGAGTATGATATTAGCTCTGGGCTTGTCATATATGGCCTTTATTATGTTGAGGTATGTTCCTTTTATACCCAATTTGTTGAAGGTTTTTATCATGAAAGATGTTGTATTTTGTCAAATTCTTTTTCTACATCTATTGAGATGATCATATGATTTTTATCTTTCATTCTATTAATGTGGTATATCACATTCATTGATTTGTGTATCTTAAACTATCTTTGCATCCCAGGGATAAATCCCTCTTGATCGTGGTGTATGATCCTTTTAATGTGCTGTTGAATTTGTTTTGTTAGTATTCTGCTGACAATTTTTTTTTACTTTATTAAAATACTAAGTTTATTTCACATGTATATTTTTGTCTCCCCACCATTTCCATTTGTCTGACCACCACTACTACTATGTCCTGTCATAACATTCCATACATACTTAAAACCAAGCAAAGGGTGGAGTTCCATCTTTAAAAACTAAACAGACATTTTGGACAACACATTCTTGGCAATGGAACCTGGACAACATTTATCAGACACGGTAGGGAAAGTTCTCACTCTGCATTATAAAAAGGACAGCCAGATATCAACTGTTACAGAAATGAAATAAGATGGAAAATTTTAACAGACTGTTTAAACTATTTTCTTAAAGAGACTTCCTCCACTGCCAGAGATCTTGAGTAGCCTCCTGGTCAGTCATCCGGAAGCAATTCTTCACGTAATGGATGAACTTGGCTTCCACTTTGGGAAGAGAACCACCTTTTTCTATACTTGCTTGCATTTTTGCTTTAACGTCTTCTACAGAACTAGGTCCTTTTGGTGTTTTAGGAGTTTTTTCCTGTTTTTTGAAGGATTCTTGACCTTTTGATCTTGGCGTTGATGGTTTGGAGTCTTTTCCATTCTGGTTTGACTTTTTTGAATTTTTGGCTGGAGTATCTCGTATAGATTTCTTTACTGGAGCTTTTTCTTCAGCTTCCTCCTCATCAAAATCATCATCATCATCATCTTCATCGGCAGCAAGTTTTACTTTTTTTTGTGGAACCTTGTTACCACTTCCAGGGGCAGAACACTGTCCAGATATACTCAGCAGTTTCACATCCTCCTCCTCTTCATCTTCTGATTCTGCATCTTCCTCCACAGCTACTAAGTGCTGTCCACTAATATGCACTGGCCCTGAACCACACTTCAATTGTAAGACCACAGGTGGTGTTATTTCAAAGCCCCCAAGGGAAACTGTTGGCTGTACAGACATTTTCAAAGATGCCAGTGTTACTTTAATTGGACTGCCTTCATAATTCATTGCCTCTACTTCCACAATGTGCAATTCATCCTTTGCACCAGCCCTAAACTGACCATTCTTAATGATAACTGGTGCTCATTTTCATCATTATCCACCTTAAAGTGATAATCTTTGTCAGCCTTTAGTTCACAACCTTAGGGTGGCTCGTGCCTGGCCAGCTGAGAAGCTCCGCTGCTCCCAAAGATGGCTTCTTTCCTCTCTAGCAGGAATTTCTGCCTCTTCCTCCTTAGTCAGGACTGTCCCTTGTTGTGGGGGTTCTTTTTATCCAGTTTTCAGTTTTCTCTCCAGGGTAATTTTTCCGAAAATAGTTGTAACCTGGTTGTGTTCGTGGGAGGAGATGAGTTCAGAGTCTGCTTACGCCGCCATCTTGACGAGATCTCTGCTGACAATTTTTGCATCTATATTCATCAGGGATATTGGCCTGTAGTTTTCTTTTCTTGTAGTCTTTATCTGGCTTTGGTACCAGGGTAATGCTGGGCTCAAAAAATGAGTTTGAAAGTGTTCTCTCCTCTTCAACTTTTTGGAAGAGTTTGAGAGAGAGTGGTGTTAATTCTTCCTTAGATGTGTGGTGGAATTCACCAGTGAAACCATCTGGGCCTGGGCTTTTCTTCGTTGGGGGGATTTTTGGTTACTGATTCAATCTCCTTACTCATTATTGGTCTGTTCAGATTTTCTATTTTTTCATATTTCAGTCTCGGTAGGTGGTAAGTTTCTAAGAACTTATCCATTTCTTTTAGGTTATCCAATTAATTGATGTATAACTGTTCATAGTAGTCTCTTTAATACAAAAATCTTTTGTATTTCTGTGGTATCAATTGTAATGTTTCCTCTTCCATTTCTGATTTTACTTGAGTCTTCTCTCTTATTTTCTTTGTTAGTCTAGCTAAGGATTTGTTAATTTTGTTTACCTTTTAAAAAAAAGCCCAGCTCTGAGTTTCATTTGGATCTTTGTTGTTTTTCTGGTCTCTATTTCATTTATTTCTGATCTTTATTACTTTGTTCCTTGTGCTCATTCTGGGCTTAGTTTGTTCTTTTTCTAGCTCCTTGAGGTGAAAATTTAGGTTGTTTATTTGAGATCTCTTTTCTAAAGTAGACATTTATTGCTATAAACATCTCTTAGAACTGCTTTTGCTACTTCTCGTAGGTTTGGCATGTTGTATTTCCATTTTCATTTGTTTCAAGACATTTTTCATTTCCCTTTTGATTTCTTCTTTGGCCCATTGGTTGATCGGTATCAGGTTGTTTAACCTCCACATATCTGTGAATTTTCCAGTTTTCCTTCTATTATTGATTTCTAATTTCATACCACTGTGGTTAGAAAAAATACATGGTATGATTTCAGTCTTCTTAAATTTGCTAAGACTTGTTTTGTGACCTATCATATGCTCTTTCCTGGAGAATGTTCCAGTGTGTGCTTGAGAAGAATGTGTATTCTGCTGCTGTTAGAATGTTTTGCATATGTCTGTTAGGTAATTCAGCTTAAAGTATAGTTCAGATCCAATGCTTCCATGTTGATTTTCTGTCTGGATGATCATCCATTGTTGAAAGTAGGGTATTAAAGTCTCCTACTATAATTGTGTTGTCTGTTCTCCATTCAGATCTGTTAGTATTTGCTTAATATATTTAGGTGCTCCAAAGTTGGTGCATAACTTTATGATTGTTATATCTTCTTGCTCAATTAACCCCTTTATCACTGTATAATCACTTTCTTTGACTCTTATTACTGTTTTCAGCTTAAAGTCTGTTGTGTCTAGTACAAGCATAGTTAGCCCTACTCACTTGGTTTCCACTTGCATGGATCTTTTTCTATCCCCTCACTTTGAGCATATGTGCATCCTTAAAGCTGAAGTGATTCTGTTGTCGGCAGCATATAGTTGGGTCTTGTTTTTTTTATTCATCCAGCCACTCTATGCCTTTTCATTGGAGAATTTAACCTATTTACAATTAATCATCAATAGATCAGGACTTCCTAATGCCATCTTATTGTTTTCTGCATGTTTTGTAGTTTCCTTGTTCCTTTCCTCCTCTCTTGCTGCCTTCCTTTGTAAATTGATGATTTTCTGTAGTGGTATGCTTTGATTCCCTTCTCTTTAGCTTTTGTGAAACTACCGTAGGCTTTTGCTTTGTGGTTACCATGAGGCTTACATAAAACATCTTATACATATAATAGTCTATTTTACACTGATAACTTCAACTTCATACAAAAACTCTACCCTTTTACTCCCCCCATGTCTATATTTTTGGTGTCACTGGTACCTTGATTTGTATTGTATATTTATTAAAAAATTAATGTAGCTATGGTCATATTTAATACTCTTTTCCTTTAACCTTTATACTATGGTTAAGTGCTTAACACACCATCATATTACAGTATTAGAGTATTCTGAATTTGACTATCTACTTACCTTTACCAGTGTGTTGTTTTTTTTCATGTTTTCATGTGACTAATTAGCGTCCTTTCATTTAAGCTTGAAGAACTCCTTTCAGCACTTCTTCTAAGGCAGGTCTAGTGGTTATGAATTCCCTCAGCTTTTGTCTGTCTGGTAAAGTCTTTAATTCTCCTTTATTCCTGAAGATTAACTTTGCTGGATACAGTATTCTTGGTTGGCATTTTTTTCTTTCAGCACTTTGAAGAGATCATCCCACTCTCTTCTGGGCTATAAGGTTTCTGCTGAGAAATCCACTGATAGCCTTATTGGGGTTCCTTTGTAAGTTACAAGCTTTTTTTAATCTTGCTGCTGTTAAGATTCTCTCTTTGTCTTTGGTTTCTGACAGTCTTATTATAGGGTGTCTTAGAGAGGATCTATTTATTTATTTATTTATTTATTTATTTTTGGTGAGGAAGATAGGCCCTGAGCTAACACCTGTGCCAATCTCCCTCTATTTTGTATGTCAGATGCCACCACAGTATGGCTTCAGGGAGCAGTATGTAGGTGTGTGCCTGGGATCCTAACCAGTGAACCTGCGAACCCCAGGCTGCCAAAGTGGAGCATGCAAACCTAACCACTACACCACCGGGGTGGCCTGAGGATCTCTTTAAGTTGACTTTGTTTAGTGACCTATGAGCTTCATGAACTTGGAAATACAAATCTCTCTCCAGATTTGGGGAATTCTCAGTCATTAATTCTTTAAGTAAGCTTTATGTCTCCTTCTCCATCTATTCTCCTTCTGGAACTCCAATAATTTGCAAATTGTTTCTTTTGATGGTATCCCATAGATCCTGTAGGCTTTCTTCACTCTTTTTCATTCTTTTTTTTCTTTATTCTCCTCTGACTAGATAATTTCAAAGTTCCTGACTTCTATCTCACAGATTCTTCTGCTTGATCCATTCCATTATTGATGCTCTCTATTGCATTTTTCATTTCATTCATTGTATTATTCAGCTCCAGAATTTTAGTTCTTTTTTATGATTTCTATTTCTTTGTTAAATGTCTCATTTTATTCATGTATTGTTTTCTTGATTTTGTTGAATTATCTTTCTCTGTTTTCTTTTAGCTCATTGAGTTTCTTTTTTTTTTTTCTTTTTTCTTTTATTATTATTATTTTTTAAAGAATGGCACCTGGGCTAACAACTCTTGCCAATCTTCCTTTTTTTTTTTTTTTTTTTTTTAAGGATTGGCACCTGGGCTAACAACTGTTGTCAGTATTTTTTTTTTTCTGCTTTATCTCCCCAACCCCCCTCCCCCCCCCCCCCCCCCCCGTACACAGTTGTATATCTTAGTTGCAGGTCCTTCTAGTTGTGGGATGTGGGACGCTGCCTCAACATGGCCTGATGAGCGGTGCCATGTCCGCGCCCAGGATCTGAACCCTGGGCTGCCACAGCAGAGCGTGCGAACTTAACAACTCAGCCATGGAGCCGGCCCCTCATTGAGTTTCTTTAAGACAGGTATTTTGAATTCTTTACTGGGTAAATCACAGATCTCCATGTCTTTGGGGTTAGTTTCTAGAAGATTTTTGTGATTCTTTGGTAGTGTCCTGTTTCTTTGCTTTTTCACGTTCCTTGAAGTTTTGTGTTGCTGTCTTTGCATGTCAAGTAGCAGTCACATCCTCCAGTTTACTAACTGCCTCTGGGAGAGAACTACCTTCTTTCAGCTCTGCTAGTGATTCTGAGGCTTTCTCAGACTGATGGATACACCTGCCCCATGCTTCTTGCTCCCTCATGTGCAAAATTCTTAAGCTTATATGCCTTTTTCTCAATTCTGCAACTCACCAAGCTGAGTGCTGACAGCCCCCCTTTTGTTTTACCAAAGGTGGCACTAAAGTCCAAATTTGTGGTTTCTCTCTGGTGTGCACATTCAGGCTGGCCTTCTGCACATGCTCACTAGCTATGTGCCAAAGCACATGTGCCAAAGCTCACTTTGTCACTGGCATCAGGAGCATGCACAAGAGCCAGCCACAGGTAGGGGTACGTGTGGGTAAAACATGTTGAGTGCTTGGGGTGCTATGGGCCAGCTGGGGGATCCACAGGCAAGGTGATCCCTGTGGCTAGTGGGCAGGCTTCTTGATGGAGTGCATGATGCAGTTAGTAGAATCTGCATCCCTTTAATGCACTCCAAGACTCCTATCTGCCACTCTTCCAGACTCTTCCTGCCCCCTAATCATGTAGCTTACAATTCAGTACTCTGGATGGGGTAAGAGAGAAATGAGCCTCTTTGGTAGTCTCCCGCATAGCTGGGGAAGCCGGATGCTCACTCACACACTCTCACTTCCCCTGTGAGAGAAATCATGGGCCAAGAAGACCTATTTTGGCCCTGAGCTATGCTGCCTTGGGGGAAGGATGATGCTGGTAAAGTTAATCTCTTCCTCTTACCCTTTCCAATGTGTCCAAACTTGTTTTGTTTGGTTTTTCTTTTTCTCCAACAGTGTGCTTGAATTTCTCCTCTGGAAACCTGGACTTCCACAAAGGCTTTCTCATCCACGAGTGTCTAAGAGAGTGTTCTCCAGGGCCTCCTGGATTGTGGCCAAGAGGGTCTAGAGCTGCTTCACAGGCCAGTGCAGGGTCCACAGCTGGGATCAAGGTCTGTACACCTATTACCTGACACACAGGTGGGTAAGACTCCTCCCAGGCCCCTTGGTGTATGGTGCTGGATCCCACAGCTCCCACAAAGGCACTTTTGTCCATAGATAGATGCTGAATTACTGTTGGGAGGAGGGATAAAAAAAGGGACATCTTATTCCACCATGATGCTAACATCACTCCTCTGTTTTTAGTAATTTATTTTATCTGATTTGACATTGTTATATGATGTGATCTTTGTGATTCCTCATTGCCTAGAGACTAATTGCTTTCTCCAGGCTCTTTGCCCTTCCCAGCTTTGCTCAGGCACATCATTGCCCTGTAACTCAAACTTACTCCTTACAGCTTTTTTTGTGGGGAGGTGGGGGGAGGGGTGGGGGGGTGGAGGGGGGGTCTGGCGTCTCTCATGTCATTTTTTAAAAAATAAAATTTATTTATCTTTTATTATTTTATTGAGGTCATATTGGCTTATAACATTGTGTAAATTTCAGCTGTACATTATTATATTTCAGTTTCTATACAGACTGCATTGTGTTCACCATCAATAGCTAATAGTTTATCTATCACCATACATATGTGCCCCTTTACAAACCCTTTTGCCCTCCACCGACCCCCTTCTCCTCTGGTAACTACTAATCTGTTCTCCTTATCTATGTGTGTATCTTCCACATGTGAGTGAAATCATACAGTATTTGTCTTTGTCTGACTTATTTCCCTTAGTGTAATACTCTCAAGGTCTAGCCATGTTGTCTCAAGTGGCACAATTTTGTCCTTTTTTACGGCTGAGTAGTATTCTATTGTGTGGACATCTTCTTTAAACATTTATCCATTGATGGGCACTTGGGTTGCTTCTACATCTTGGGTATTGTGAATAATGCTGTGATGAACATAGGGATGCACAAATCTCTTTGAATTGTTGATTTCATGTTCTTTGGATAAATACTCAGTAGTGGGATAGCTGGATCATGTGGTATTTCTATTTTTAATTTTTTGAGAAATCTCCATACTGTTTTCCATAGTGGCTGCACCAGTTTGCATTCCCACCAGCAGTGTTTGAGGGTTCCCTTTTCTCCACATCTTCTCCAACATTTGTTATTTCTTATCTTGTTAATTACAACCATTCTGACAGGTGTGAGGTGATATCTCATTGTAGTTTTTATTTGTATGTCCCTAATAATTAGTGATGTTGAACATCTTTTTATGTGCCTCTTGGCCATCTGTATATCTTCTTTGGGAAGATGTCTGTTCATATCCTCTGTCCATTTTTTGATTGAGTTGTTTTTCTGTTGTTGAGTTTTATGAGTTCTTTATGTATTTTGGAAATTAACCCCTTGTTGGATATATGATTTGCAAATATTTTGTCCCAGTTGGTGGGTTGTCTTTTCATTTTGTTGAGAGTTTCCTTTGTGTGCAGAAGCTTTTTAATCTGATGTAATCCCATTTGTTAATTTTCTCTTTTGTTTCCCTTGCCTGAAAAGACATGGTATTCAAAAAGAAGCTGCTAAGACCAATGTCAAAGAGTGTACTGCCTATATTTTCTTCTAAGAGTTTTATGGTTTTAGGTCTTATATTCAAGTCTTTAATCCATTCTGAGTTAATTTTTATGTATGGTGTAAAATAATGGAGTACTTTCATTCTTTTGCATGTGACTGTCCAGTTTTCCCAGCACTGTTTATTGAAGACTTTCCTTTCTAAATGGATGTTCTTGGCTCCTTTGTCAAAGATTAGTTGTCCATAGATATGTAGTTTTATTTCTGGGCTTTCAATCCTCTGTCACTGATCTGTGTGTCTGTTTTTCTGCCAGTACCGTGCTGTTTTGATTGTTGTAGCTTTGTAGTATAACTTGAATTCAGGGAGTATGATACCTCCAACTTTGTTCTTTTTTCTCAGGATTGCTCTGGCTATTTGGCGTCTTTTGTTCTTCAATATAAGTTTTAGGATTCCTTGTTCTATTTCTGTGAAGAATGTCATTGATATCCTGATTGCAATTGCATTGAATCTGTAGATTGCTTTAGGTAACATGGACATTTTAACTACATTTATTCTTCCAATCCATGAGCATGGAATATCTTTCCATTTCTTTATGTCTTCTTCAATTTCTTTTAATAATGTTTTATAGTTTTCGGTGTATAGGTGTTTCACCTTCTTTTTCTTGAGACTGCAAATGGGATTGTATTTTCTTTTTTGTCTTTGCTCAGGAAGATTTGCCTTGAGCTAACATCCACTGCCAATCTTTCTCTTTTTGTATGTGAGCCGCCACCTCAGCATGGCCACTAACAGGTGAGTGGAATAGGTCTGCACCTTGGAACTGAGCCTGGGCCACCAAAGTGGAGTGCACTGAACTTAACTACTAGCCCACTGGGGCTTGCCCAGGATTGCATTCTTGACTTCTCTTTCTGCTGGTTCATTATTAGTGTATAGAAGTGGAACTAATTTTTGTATGTTGTTTTTGTACCCTGAAACTTTGCTGTATTTGTTGATTATTTCTAATAGTTTTTTGGTGGACTTTTTAGGGTTTTCTATACATAGTACATACATATACAGAGAGGGAGAGAATAATGTATATATATATACACATATATATACAGAATTATATATATGTAGAATAACATAGAATAATATATAGAATAATTTTCTATGTACAGAATAATGTCATCTGCAAATAGTGAGAGTTTTACTTCTTCCATGCCAATTTGGATCCCTTTTATTTCTTTTTCTTGCCTAATTGCTCTGGCTAAAACTTCCAGCAGTATGTTGAATAAGAATGGCAAGAGTGGGCATCCTTGTCTTGTTCCTGTTCTCAGAGGAATGGCTTTCAGTTTTTCACCATTGAGTATGATGTTGGCTGTGGGTCTGTCATATATGGCCTTTATTATGTTGAGCTACTTTCCTTCTATACACATTTTATTGAGAGTTGTTATCATAAATGGATGTTGGATCTTGTCAAGTGCTTTCTCTGGATCTACTGAGATGATCTTGTGATTTTTATTCTTCATTTTGTTAATTGATTTATTTACAGATGTTGAACTGCCCCTGTATCCCTGGAATAAATCCCACTTGATTGTGGTGTATAATCCTTGTCATGTATTGTTGCATTCGATTTGCTAGTATTTTGTTGAGGATTTTTGCCTCTATGTTCATCAGTGATATTGGCCTGTAATTTTCCTTTTTTGTGTTGTCCTTGTCTGGTTTTTGTATCAGGGTAACGTTGGCCTTGTAAAATGAGTTAGAAAGTGTCCCGTTAGGAATAATTAGGAATACTTTGAGAAGGCTAGGAATTAAATCTTTTTTGAATGTTTGGTAGAATTCACCAGAGAAGCCATCTGGTCCTGAACTTTTGTTTTTTGGGAGGTTTTTGATTACTGTTTCAGCCTCTTTGCTTGTGATTCTCTATTTCTTCTTGATTCAGTTTTGGGAGGTTGCACAATTATAAAAATTTATCCATTTCTTCCAGGTTAAGTTTGCTGGCATGTAGCTTTTCATAGTATTCTCTTATAATCCTTTGTATTTTTCTGTGGTGGTGGTGTAATTTCTCCTCTTTCATTTCTGATTTTATTTATTTGAGTCTTCTCTTTTTTTCTTGGTGAGTCTGGCTAAGAGTTTGTCAACTTTGTTTATCTTCTCAAAGAACAAGCTCTTAGTTTCATTGATCCTATTGTTTTCTTTGTCTCTATTTTGTTTATTTCTCCTCTGATTTTTATTATTTCCTTCCTCCTATTGACTTTGGGCTTTGTTTGTTCTTCTTTTTCTAGATCTTTTAGGTATAGCATAAGCTGGTTTATTTGAGGTTTTTCTTGTTTCTTGAAGTATGACTGTACTACTATAAATTTCCCTTTTAGTACTGCTTTTGCTGCATCTCATAGGTTTTGGTATGTTGTGTTTTCATTTTTATTTGTCTCCAGGTATTTTTTTATTTCTCCTTTGATTTATTCATTGAGCCAATAGTTGTTCAGTAGTATCTTGTTTAGTCTCCACATATTTGTGACATTCTTAGCTTTTTTTTCTTGTAGTTCATTTCTAGTTTCATAGGATTGTGGTCAGAAAAGATGCTTGATATGATTGCAATCTTCTTAAATTTATTGAGGCTTGCTTTGTTTCTATCTTTGAGACTATTCCATGTGCAATTGAGAAGAATGTGTATTCTGCTGTTTTGGGATGGAACGTTCTATATATATCTATTAAGTCCATCTGACATAGTGTTCATTTAAGGCCACTGTTTCCTTGTTGACTTTCTGTCTGGATGATCTATCCACTGATGAAGTTAGGTGTTAAGGTCCCCTACTATTATTATGTTGCTATCAATTTCTCCCTTTAGGTCTGTTAATAGTTGCTTTATGTACTTTGGAGCTCCTGTGTTAGTTGTATATATATTAATAAGTTGTTATGTCCTCTTGGTGGAATGGCCCTTTTATCATTATATAATGGTCATCTTTGTCTCTTCCTATCTGTTTCATCCTGAAGTCTGTTTTGTCTGATATAAGTATGGCTACACCCACTTTGTTTTCCTTGCCATTTGCTTGGAGTATCATTTTCCATCCCTTCACTCTATGTTTGTCTTTAGAGCTGAGATGTGTTTCCTAGAGGCAACATATTGCTGGGTCTTGTTTTTTAAACCATCCAGCCACTCCATGTCTTTTGATTGATGAATTCAATCCATTTACATTTAGAGTGATTATTGATATATGATGGTTTAATACTGCCATTTTATCTTTTGTTTTCTAGTTGTTCTATATTTCCATTGTTTGTTTTCCCTTGTATTTCTGTTTGCCATTCAGTTTGGTGGTTTACTGTGATGGTTTTCTCAGTTTTCTCTTTATTTATGATTTGTGACTCTGCTCTGATTTTTTGTTTAGTGGTTACCATGAGGATTGCATAAAAGATCTCATAGATGAGATAGTCCTTTTTCTGAAAGCCTCTTATGTCCATTAGCCTGTGCATATTCCATCCCTATCCTCTTCCCTTTCTCTGTTTTTGTTGTCAAAACTTAGTCTTTTTCGTGTTGTGAGTTTGTGATCAAGTTGAAGTGTTTAATAGTTATTTTTTATGCTTTCTTTCCCTTTACCCTTTATGTTATAATTGTTTTCTAACCTATTCTGATATAGAACTGCAATTTTCTGATTTTGCCTGTCTATTTATTTCCTTGCTCAAAGCTTTATAAACCTTTGCCTTTTTGTTTCAGGTAGGAGGGCTCCCTTCAACATTTCTTCTAAGGCAGGTCTACTGGCAATGAACTCCCTCAGCTTTTGTTTGTCTGGGAAGGCTTTTATTTCTCCATCATATCTGAAGGATAATTTTGCTGGATAGAGGTATCCTTAGCTGATAGATTTTGTCTTTCAGTATTTTGAATATATCATTCCACTCTCTCCTGGCCTGTAAGGTTTCTGCCGAGAAACAGGCTGAAAGCCTTATGGGGGTTCCTTTGTAGGTTATTTTCTTCTCTCTTGCTGCCCTTAATATTTTTTCTTTGTCACTGACTTTTGACAATTTTAATATTATATGCCTTCAACAGGTCTTTTTGCATTGAGGTAATTAGGAGGTCTATTAGTTTCATGTACTTGCATGTCCAGTTTCTTCCCCAGGTTTGGGAAATTCTCAGCTATTATTTTTTTTTGAATAAGCTCTCTGCTCCCTTCTCCCTCTCTTCTCCCCTTGGGATACCTATAATCCTTACGTTACTTTTCCTAATTGAGTCAGATATTTCTTGAAGAATTTCTTCATTTTTAAAAAATCTTAGTTCTCTCCTCCCTCTACCTGAATCATTTCTAGGTTTTTATCTTTGAGCTCACTAATTCTCTCCTCCATAAGGTCTGCTCTATTTTTAATGCTTTCTGCATTATTTTCTATCTCATTAATTGTGTTCTTCATAACCAGAATTTCTGTTTGGATTTTTTTAGAGCTTCAGTCTCTTTGGTGAAGTATTCCTTCTGTTTGTTAATTTTATTCCTGAGCTCACTGAGCTGTCTTTCTGAGTTTTCTTGTAACTTGTTGAGTTTCTTTATGACAGTTACGTTGAATTCTTTGTCAGTTAGATTGTAATCTTCTGTGACTTCAGATTTGATTATTGGAGACATCATTTTCCTTCTGTTCTGCTGTGTTACTGTAGTTCTTCATGGTGTTTGATGAATTGATCCTTTGCTGGCTCTTTTGTGATGGTAATCACCTTTTCTTATTTGGGTATGGCTTTGGTTACTTTGGTTCTGAGCTGCTTCTGATTGTATTTGAGAGCCTGCACTTTCCACTGCCTCTGTCAGAAGTGTTATCAGTGCCCTCCTTGTGCCTGTGGGGTTGCTGGTGTCTTGTTGCTTACAATGTCACTGCAGTCTCAGATGACACCACCAGGGTCACCAGGCTGCAAGCACTTCTGCTGCTTCTGGGGTTGTCTGAGTCTTGTGTTCCTCCACTGGCTCTCTGCAGGCTCAGATGCTGCTGCTGTGCACCACCTGTGCTGCTGTTCCTGGGTTGTCTGGGGGTGCTGTTGCACTGCTGCCAGGGGTGCTGGGTTCAGGGGTGTCACTGTCACCGGTAGGGGCCTGGGGACCTGGAGACTTGTATGCAGCCCCCACTGCTGGTGGAGATGGTGTTGGGGGTGCCACCACAGGAGGCTGGGTCACCAGTTCTTCTGTGGTTCCTGATGCTTCTGGCCTCAGGTTCCACCATCCACCACTGGGTGGGGGGCAGGGGTTGTTTATTCTGCTCCCACTCTGTCTACTCACAGTTGTGTGGGTTGGGCTGCTGCTGCTCCACAGCCATCCCATGAGAGTTCAGGCAGGCAGTAACTTGCAGATAGGGCCGCCCTTGCCTCCACTCACAGTCACACTGGCTGCTGTGTAAGAATCTGCACCCTGGATCTCTGCTGCTGGGGGAGGGAGAAGGGGCTGCTCCCTTAGTTCCACTGCTTCCTGGGGGGGTCCAGTCCACCCTCCTTCAGACGTATAGCTGCATGGATCTCTTAGGCAGTCTGTTGTGCTGCGTAGGGAATCTTTTGTTGGGCAATGGATGTCCATTTGGTTGTAACTTAGAATGGAGAAACAAAGGGAACAACTCACTCTGCCATGATGCTGATGTCACTCCTTAATCCTTATATCTTTTTATAGTTGGCTTATGGCATACTGGATTGATCTGGGGTTATCAAGAATGAGGCAGGCTACCTCTCTAAATAATGCTTTCTAAAGTTGTTGCTGTTTCTGAACCAAGGTTTCTACAGTGAAGAAATATCGCATGTACTGTTGTTATGTAGATTAAATTCCATATATCTGCGCATACCCATGAAGGCCCATCCTTTAACATGGCTCGTATGCTAATGTTATAGTCTTCCTATTTTCTACCTGGAGAGCCCTCACTATTCATTGATCCACTAATTCTTGGTGTGTCAACTTGTGTTTCAGCTGTGCCAAAATAAGTATCAGTATATCCTCTAAACAAGAAGACGTAGATCCTTCTCTTGGGTCTAGGCCCTAAGCGATTTCCCCGATCACTAATAAGGTTAAGGGTATTTTCATATGTTTATCGGTCACTGTGGATTTTTTATCTTTGCCCAGTTTTGTTGTCTTTTTCTTATTGGTTTATAAAAAAAACATGATATATTGGACTTACTAACCCTTTATTTAGTATAATGTCATCTCAGGCTGTCATACACTTAAACTTTACTTTTTTTTAAGGGTATCTTCATCAGTTACTAAGCTATTGTTTCTCAACCTCAAATCCATCCTTCTACATTCTGCTCTGCAATGCTGGGACTGAAACTACAAAAGTACAATTCTCCTTAGTCAGCTAGCTTCCTGTTAGGTCCCCCCAATAGTGGGTCACGAGAGAGAAACTAGAAGACAGTGGGAGGGAGAAGGGAGTTGCTCCTTCCTATTTTGTTTGCTGCTCCTGTCAGTGTCACTCCAGGATTGGCCCCCTTACGATGAAGGCAGCACTTAGTTCCAGTTTCCAGGCTCTTATAGCACTCCCGGAATAAGCTTCACTGCATCCCTTGGAGGTACCAGCCAGGCAGAATAATGGCCCTCCAGAGATATTCACATCCTAATTCCATGGAACATGTTGAATATGTTATCTTACATTGCAAAAGGGAGTTTGCAGATGTGATTAAGTTAAGGACATTGAGATGGAAGATTATCCTGGATAATCTGGATGGGTGGGTCCTTGTAACCACAATGTAACCAGAAGCGTCCTTAAAAGTGGAAGATGGAGACAGAAATGTTAGTGTCAGAATGATATGATGTGTGAAGGACTCAACTAGCCATTGTTGGCTTTGAAGATGGAGGAAGGAGCCATAAGCCAATGTGGGCATCTGCCATAAGTTGGAAAAGGCAAGGGAATGGATTCTTCCCAAGAGCCTCCAGAAAAGAACATGGCCCTGCTGGTACCTTGATTTTTAGCTCAGTAAGATCTGTGTCAAAACTTCCAACCGATACAACTGTAAGATGATAAATTTGTTTTACACCACTAAATTTGTGGTGATTTGTTACAGTAGCAATAGAAAACTAATATATACCCCGTTGTCAGAGGTCTGAGTTCCAGTGTTGTTGGGACCCTCTTCCAAGCTTTTAGATTCCCATAAGCCCAACCTCTTCCCTTGTCCCCCAGGCCTAGGGGTGGTAGCTGTTTCCTGCCAGTACTATTTCCATGATTCCTCATGGTTTCCCTTCTGCCTTTTGAGTTCTCCATACCATTTAATCAACCCCCTGGATTAAGTTCTTGCTGTTAAAATAAGCAGTGTGGTGGCTATTTTCCTGACTGATCCAGTATCTGCTGCAAAGAAGTTTTGCTACTTTTATTATAGACACATCACTCAGTATTTTCCCCCTTTATGGTTTTTCAGTTTTGTGATTTGTATAAGAATTCCTCCATTCCAAGATTTTTAAAATTTCAGTGTTTTCCAATTATATATATATAGTTATATTTACAGTTTTATATTTTACATTTAGTTTTTAATTCATCTGGAATTTTTCTTTGTACTTAGTAGGAAATTAAGATTTAATGTGATCATTGTCCCCAGATGGCTAGCCAATCTTTCAACATCGTCTAGTCCATACTTTCTCCACTGATGTGAAAGCTATCCTTATCATGCACTGAATTGCCATACATATACGTGGCTCTGTTTTTGGACTCTCTTTTCTGTTCCATTGACTTGTTTGTTTATTCTTGACCTACATACACTTTCAGTTTCTATAGCTTTCCACAATGTCTGAATGTCTTTTTTTTTTTTTTTTTAAAGACTGGCACCTGAACTAACAACTGTTGCCAATCTTTTTTTTCTTCTCCCCAAGACCCCCCAGTATATAGTTGTATATTCTAGTTGTGTTTGCCTCTGGTTGTGCTATGTGGGACGCTGCCTCAGCATGGCCTGACAAGCAGTGCCATGTCTGCGCCCAGAACCCGAATGGGCGAAACCCTGGGCCGCCAAAGTGGAGCACGCAAACTTAAGAACTTGGCCACGGGCCGGCCCTGTCTCAGTGTCTTAAAGGGGAGATCTTCCAACACCTCCATTATCCTTTCTCAGAATTTCCTTCTTCTTGTGTTTTTATTCCTCTAGATGAACTTTAGAACTCACTCATCAAGTCCCAAGTTTAAAATAAAACGGCCTTCTGGTTGGAATTGCATTCAGTTTATAGTTTAAGGAAGAAGTGATTGCTTTACAATATAAAGTCTTACTATCCAGGAATATATTTCACTAAACATTAAAAACTTGATTATCCTTTTAAAGATTTTATTTTTTTCCTTTTTTCTCCCCAAAGCCCCCCAGTACATAGTTGTATATTCTTCGTTGTGGGTCCCTCTAGTTGTGGCATGTGGGACGCTGCCTCAGCATGGTTTGATGAGCAGTGCCATGTCCGCACCCAGGATTCGAACCAACGAAACACTGGGCCGCCTGCAGCGGAGCGAGCGAACTTAACCACTCAGCCACGGGGCCAGCCCCTTGATTATCCTTTTATTTTAAAATGTATTCTTAGGTATTTTACAGTTTTGGGTGCTACTGAGAATGAAATCTCCCTCCTGGTACATTTTGCAGCTGGTTGTTACTAATACATAGGAAAGCTATATTTTTTATTTCTAGCCCCTTGCTAAATCTTACTAGTTCTAAGAGTTGTTTTTACTCAGTTTCCTTGGATTTCTATTTAGATAATCATCACTTGAAAATATTATGGTCTTTTCCAATATTTATAACTCATTTCTTTTTCTTATCTCTAGATCCTAGGATCTAGAAAATATTAAATAGCAGTAGCAAGCATCTTTATCTCATTATTGACTTGATTAAAAGTCCCTCTATTGTTTTCTATAAGATTTGCTAATGATTTATGAAAAATCTTTTATCAAGTTATGAAATTTCTTTTTATTCCCAGGATGTTAACTTTTTTTTTAAACCAACAATGGCTGTTGAGGCGCCTAAAGAGAGGAGTGTTCCCTAGGGGCTTGATTTCTGGTCTGGTTCTGCTGTTAAGTAGCTGGCTTTGGGGACGACAGGACCCCTAGTGGGTCTGTTTCCTCATCCACTGTGTGCTGGGCACCATTATCTCACAAAACAAACTGGGCGCAGATATTTCTCATCACTGAAGGGCTTACGTAGAGGAATGCAATGATCAGATTTGTGCTTCAGAAAGATCACTCAGGCTGCAATATGAAAAATGGTTGGCTTTTTCTTCTCATCCATATTTGTCAAAAATCTTGCCAATCTTTCAAGGCCTAGTTCAAATTTTCCTTTTTCCACAAGTCCCCCTCCATCATGCCCGACATCTTAGTCAGAATTCTCTTCTACCTGCTTCTTTCCATAAAACAGAGAACTACTTAGACTGTAAACCCCTTGAAACTGGGAATCATGTTTTTCATCCTCACGTGTTTGTTTCACAGGGATAGGTCTATATGAAGACTTAAATGTTCACAGAACTATCCATGCACTAAAAACCATTTTAGTGGGACAAAAGAAGGAATAAGTGAGCCACGCAATACCTGTTTGGGACTCAAACCTTCTTCTGTTACGGAGTTTATCAAAAAGCCTCAAGATGTGTATGATTAAGCACCGCAGGAGGTATTTTCACGAGCTCTGAAAGGTTCCAATTTGCCTGGAGTGCTGATATTAAATGAGAGTGTCTGAGAAACAGGTTCTGAGGCCAGCCTGGTTTATTGTCACAGGGCTTTAATAATATCCCACCACTCTGAAGCCTGAGAGCTTCCTTTTCACCTTGCACAATACACTGAGAGCTTTGCCTTCACTGGACTATTGATATAAGGGAATGAGTGGTAGTGACCTGCTTTTTCTTTTCTTTTGAAAGTTTTGCCGATTAATTACATTTTTCCTTAGATCCATGCAATTCAGTATTATGAAATAAAAAGCTTGTACTGAACATCTGTTCTGCAGCTTGCAGATCAGTTCTCCTGTTTCATAATTTAAAGTAACTTATAGGAAAAAAAAGCCATATTCACAAAACATCTATTATTATCTCAGGAAAGACTGGAAATTTCCTGTGACTTCTATAGAGTCTATAACCAAGAACAATGGGCTGAAGTAATCTAGGGATTTCCCAAGCAATTTTAAAAAGAATTTCACTAGGTATTAGTTAAAATTATTCTGGAAACAGGGAACTGCTTCTGGAGGTGTGGTGGGGACAGGCATTGACTGAGAAGGGCCGTAAGTGAACTCTCTGGGGTGATAGTCATATTTTATAATTTGATATGGCATACATATGTGAACACATTTGTGAAAACTCACCAAATGGTGCACTTATTGATTTGTCTACTTCACTGTATACAATTTTTTTTATGAACAGTAGTCCTTCTCTTTTGCAGACAGAGCTCATTCTCCTGACTTGACTAATTTTTTTTGGTGAGGCAGATTGGCCCTGAGCTAACATCTGTGCCAGTCTTCCTCTATTTTGTATGTGGGACACTGCCATAAAATGGCTTGATGAGTGGTGTATAGGTCCGCCCCTGGGATCTGAACCTGCGAACCCTGGGCTGCTTGAAGCAGAGCATATAAACTTAGCCACTATGCGACTGGGCCAGACTTGACTAATTTTTTTAAAAATTTTCTTCTTCTTTCCATTTTCTCCCCAAAGCCCCCCAGTACATAGTTGCATATTCTGATTGTGCTATGTGGGATGTCGCCCCAGCATGGCCCAATGAGCGGTGCCATGTCTGCATCCAGGATCTGAACTGATGAAACCCTGGGCCACCAAAGCGGAGTACACGAACCCAGCCACTTGACCATGGGGCCAGCCTCTAATTTTTTTCTTTCTGCTTTTCCTCCCCAAATCCCCCCAGTACATAGTTGTGTGTGTATATGTGTGTGTGTGTGTGTGTGTATATATATATATATTTTTTAGTTGTGGGTCCCTCTAGTTGTGGCATGTGGGACACCACCTCAGTGTAGCCTGACAAGTGGTGCCATGTCCGTGCCCAGGATCCAAACCAGCGAAACCCCGGGCCGCTGAAGTGGAGTGCATGAACTTAACCACTCGAACATGGGGTCGACCTCTTACTAATTGTTTTTAAAGACAATTTTTTTTAGAGCAGTTTTAGGTTCACAGCAAAATTGAGAGGAAAGTACAGAGATTTCCCCCTGCCCTGACACATGCACAGTCTCTATTATCAACATGACTCATCAGACTGGTACATTTGTTATAACTGATGAACCTACAATGACACGTCATAATCACTCAAAGTCTATGCTTTACATTAGGATTCACTCTTGGTTTTGTACATTCTATGGGTTTGGACAAACGTATAGTATCATACAGAATATTTTCACTGCCCTAAAAATCCTCTGTGTTCCACCTATCCACTCCCTCCCCTACCTGCCCCTCTGGCAACCCCGGATGTTTTTATTGTCTTCATAGTTGTGCCTTTTCCAGAATGCCATATAGTTGGAATCATACAGTATGTAGCCTTTTTAGAGTGGCTTCTTTCACTTAGTAATACACATTTAAGGTTCCTCTATGTCTTTTCATGGCTTGATAACTCATTTTAGTGCTGAATAATATTCCACTGTCTGGATGAACCATAGTTCATTTATCCATTCACCTACTGAAGGGCGTCTTGATTGTTTCCAAGTTTTGGCAACTATGAACAAAGCTGCTTATAAACATCCTTGTGTAGATTTTTGTATGGACATAAGTTTTCAACTCCTTTGGAATTGTATATGAATTTTACCTTTAAAAAAACCTTGTAAACAAATATTAAACTCTAGTAAAGTGTATGCATGTTGAAGTGTTAATAGATGAAGTGTACTTATATCTGCAACTTACTTTGAGATGCATCAAAAAATAAGATGATTTACAGATGGACAGAGGGATGGATAGGTAGATAGTGCTAAAGCAACTATAGTAAAATGTAAATTGTAAAATCTAGATGGTGAGTGTATGGGTGTTTATATACAATTCTTTCAACTTTCTTGTGTGTTTGAAACTTTGCATAATAAAATGTTGGAAACAATTATTCTGAACCATATGTCCCAGTCTCTCACATTAGATGCATTTCAGAAAGTCAATGAGTACCTTGTTTACAGTCATCTGGCTGTCTCCAGCAGCTCTAAACTATAACTAAAGACACGCTAAGAAAGCAAGGGAGTGCCAAGTCAAGGTCCTTAAGGTCGCCCTGGCTCTGGAAAGGACAGTGATGTGAACTGTGTGAGACAGCTGAGGTTACTCAGTCATTGCCCATGGTGCTTCCCATACAGTCCCACGGGTGACTTATTAGTCGAAAGATGAAACAAACACTAATTCTAGCAGCAAATTATGATCATAACTATGCCAACAAGGTGAAGAGCAATCAAGGTCACCTTGAAACGGAGCTCAGCCCCTGCCATGCTTGCGTGTCCTGCTGCTTTCATCTGCCTGCTGGAATATGGCCTCCACCATAGAGGGCCAGGGCCAAGAGGAAAAGATATCCTCATCTCCAAAGCTGTTGAACCTAGAAAATGCAGAGGAGGCAGGGATAGAACTGCAGAAAATGAGAAAGATACTAGGGAAGTTGAATAATAAGTAGTAGCTAACATGAACTCCATTCTACACGTGGGTATTTTATTTCTCTTCTAGCCACATGCTAAAGAGGCAGCATAGGTGCGGGTCTGGGCAGGGGTCCCTGACACGTAGTGCTGGGGCACTCTAGGGGCTCTGAAACTCTCAGATGATTGGGAGGTCAAAATTATTTTTACAAGCTCTTATTTGTTTTTTCACTTGCTTTCTCTTACAAGTGTACAGTAGAGTTTCTAAAGGCTAAATGATGTGACATTTTAACAAATTAAATGCAAAAGCAGGTTTGTGAATCCAGCTGTCTTTTTTAAGTCAGACATTAAAGAAATTTGCAAACATGTAAAACAACACCATTCCTCTTTTGTTTTAGAAAATAGTTATTTTTATAAAGATATTATTTGTGTTAATGTGTAATAAGTTTATTGTTAAGTTAATAAAAATATTTTAAATTTCCCCATTTCAATTTTTAATATGGTAAAATTTGACAGAGCTCACACAAACAAAGACTCTTTGGGAATCCTCAGTAATCTTTTTTATTTAAAAACTTTTTTACTGAGGTATAATTTACATCCAGTAAAGTGCACAAATCTGAAACACACAGCTCAATTAATTTTTACATATGTACACACCATGTAATCTCCACCCAGTTCAAGCTGTAGGTCATTTCCATTACCCTGGAAGGACTCATGCCACATCTGATCAATACTCAACCTACCAGAGGTAACCATTATTCTGATTTCTATCATCATAGATTAGTTTTGCCCGTACTTGAACTTCATATGAATGGAATTATATAGCGTGTATTCTTTTGTACCTGGCTTTTTTTCTCTCAGCAAAGTGTTTTTGAGATTCACCCATGTTGTTCTGTGCATTAGTAGTCTATTCACTTTTATTACTGCCGGCAGTATTCCATTGTATGACTCTATCACATATTGTTTCATTTTCCTGTTGACAGATATTTGGATTTTGTCCAGTTTTTGGCTATTATGGATAAAGCTGCTATGATCATTCTTGTACAAGTCTTTTGGTAGACACATGAACTTGAGCATATGCCTGGATGTGGAACTGTTGGGTCCTGCAGTAGGTATATGTTTGGCTTTACAAGAAACTGCCAAATAATAATGTATGAGAGTTCCAGTTACTCCACATCCTCAGCAACACTTGCTAATGACAGTTTAAATTATTTTTAGCTATTCTGCTGAATGTGTTGTGGTTTTAATTTATATTTCTTTGATATTATTCTCAATACATTTTAATATGTTTACTGGTCATTTGAATATCCTCTTTCATGAAATGCTTGCTCAAGTCTTTTGCTCATTTTAAAACTGAATGTCTTTGCTTACTGATTTGTAGGAGTTCTTTGTATATTCTGCATATGAGTTCTTTATCAGTCTATAGCTTGCTTATTTTACTTTTTTAATGATGTCTTTTGATGATCAGACTTTCTTAACTTTAATTAAATCCAATTTATCAAATTTTCTTTTTTGGTTTAGTGCATTTTGTGATCTGAGAAATCTTTACCTATTCCAATATCAGGAAATATTCTCCTATGCTTTTATGTGGAAGTTTGATTGTTTTACCTTTTGAATTTAGTTCTGTGATATACCTAAAAACAAATTTTTGTATATAGTTTGAGTTAAGGGTCAGGCTTCATTTTTCTCCATACACATCCAGTTGTTCCAACATCATTCCCCTATGTACAGTGGCACCTTTGATGGAAGTCAGGAAGGCATACATCTGTGGGTTTATGGACTCTTTATTCCGTTCCAGCGGTATACTTGTCTATCCTTGCTCCCAAAGTACTGTTACTTACTTTATAGCTTTATAGTAAATCTTGAAATATTCTGGTTAAGTCCTCCAACTTTGTTTGAGAATCAGTAATTTTAACTTAAAAAGCTCTTTTCTTCATCAAGATTACTTGGATATTCTAGGTCCTTTACATTTTAGCTCAGTCATTTTTTTTTTCAGAATATAAAGGGGTCCTGAGACAAAGGAGTTTGAAAGTTGCTGATTTAAAGCATAGGCTCAAAATCCAGAAGGCCAGGATCCAATCTCAGTTTTGCCATTTATTAGCTGTGAGACCTTGGCAAATAATTTTTCCATGTCTCTGTTTCCTCATCTGCAAGTTAGGACAATAATGGTACCTATACCATAAGGTTGTACTCATCTAATATTAATCATTATATGAATGTTTTTGCATCTGTTAAAATAAATGAGGCAGGCATATATATTTCTAAAGAATATGAAATCAAAGGAAAACAAAACCTAATGAATCAGAAAGAAACATGTAACCTTCTGATAATCTCAGGGTACTTAGTGAGAATCCAGTTGTATCAGGTTCATTGAAACATAAACAGAAATATACAAAGTATAAAAAATATGCAAAATCTGTTATATTTCTCTATATCAGCAATGAATAATTAAAAATTGAAATAAAGGGGCCAGCCCAGTGGCACAGCGGTTAAGTGCGTACGTTCCACTTCAGCGGCCCGGGGTTCGCCGGTTCAGACCCTGGGTGCAGACACGGCACCACTTGGCACACCATGCTGTGGTAAGCATCCCACATATAAAGTAGAGGAAGATGGGCATGGATGTTAGCTCAGGGCCAGTCTTCCTCAGCAAAAAGAGGAGGATTGGCAGTAGTTAGCTCAGGGCTAATCTTCCTCAAAAAATAAAATAAAATAAAATAAATTTTAAAATATGAAATAAAAGAAATTTACAGCAGCATCAACAAACATGAAGTACTTAGAGATTAACTTAACAAAATATGCATAAGACCTGTACACTAAAAACTTACAAAACACTGAAAAATTACAAAACATTGCTGAGAGAAATTAATAAAGACCTAAATACATGGAGATACATTCCATGTTCAAAGATTAGAAGACTCAATATTGTTAAGATGATAGTTTTCCCCAACTGATATAGACATTCAATGCAAACCCAATCAAAATCTCAGCAGGCAATTCTGTAGAAACTGACATGTTGATTCTAAAATTAATATGGAAAACCACAGAACCTAGAATAGCCAAAACAATTTGAAGAAGAATGATGAAAGTGGAAGGCCTACACTACCTAATGTCAAGACTTACCATAAAACTATGGTAATCAAGACCAGAAAAATCATATAGATAGACATATAGACCTAAAGAACTGGACAAGGAGGCTCACATATGTAGGATTAATTACTTTCTACAGTGGTGCCAACATAATTCAATGCGGGAAAGGAAAGTCTTTTAAAATAAATGGTGCCAGAACAATAGGTTATCCATAAGCAGAAGTTGAACCTCAACCTTTACCTTGCATCATAAACAAAAAGTAACTCAATGTGGATCACTGATCAAAATGTAAGTGCTAAAACTAGAATGTCTAGAAGAAAATAAGAAAAAAGATTCCAGACCCTAGGTTAGGCAAAGTCTTCTTAGGAGACAAAAACACTAACCATTAAAAACAATGATAATTTGAATTACTTACACATTAGAAACTGTTTGTCAGAAGACTCTTTCAGAAAAATGAAAAGACAATCCACGGACTGGAAAACAATAGTTGCAAAACACATTTAGGATAAACAACTTATCCAGAACATATAAACAACTCTTAAAAAATTTCATAATAAGAAGATAAACAGCCCAATGAAAAAAAATGGATAAAAGATTTGGACATATACTTCACCAAAGAAGATATAAAAATGGCAAATAAGCATAAGAAAAGATGCCCAGAATTATTAGGCATTAGGAAAATATAAATTAAAATCACAATGAAGTACCACTACATACCTAGTAACTGGCTAAAATTAGAAAAGATTGACAATACTAAGTGGTGGTGAGGATGAGCAACAACTAGAAATCTCATACTTTGCTGGTGGAAATGCAAAATGGCAAAGCCATTTGGAGAAACATTAGGTAATTTCTTATAAACATACTCTTACCATACGACACAGCAATCCTGCTTTTAGGTATTTACCCAATAGAAATGAAAAATATGTCCACACAAATGCCTGCATCTGAATATTCATAGAAGCTTAATTCATAATAGGTTCAAACTGGAAAAATCCAAATGTCCAACAATTCATGAATGGATAAACAAATTCTGGTATATCCATACAATGGAATATTAGTAGGTAGTAAAAAGGAACAAATTACTGATACATGCAACAACACAGATTAATCACAAAAGCACTGTGATAGGTAAAAAAAAAAAAAAAAACAGGCAGACAAAAGAATACACGCCATACGATTCCACTTATATGACATTCTGGAAATGGCAAAATTATAGGGATGGAAAACAGATCAGTGGTTGCCAGGGACTCAGGATGGGCAGGGTGAGGAGAGGGTACTTGACCATATAGGAGCCTGTGGGAACTTTTCAAGGTGATGGAAATGTTTTGTTTTTGTTTTCATTTTTGTTTTGAGGAAGATTAGCCCTGAGCTAACTACTGCCAGTCCTCCTCTTTTTTTTGCTGAGGAAGCCTGGCCCTGAGCTAACATCCATGCCCATCTTCCTCTACTTTCTATGTGGGATGCCTACCACAGCATGGTGTGCCAAGCGGTGCCATGTCCACACCTGGGATCTGAACTGGCAAACCCTGGGCCACCAAGAAGCAGAACAGGCAAACTTAACCACTGTGCCACCGGGCTGACCCCGGAAACGTTTTTATCTTGAGGTAGTTGTAAACATTTGTCAAAATTTACAGAACTGCATACTTATAAAGAGTGAATTTTATTGTACATAAATTATATTTCAATACACCTGACTTTTAAAAATAATTTCAAAAATTAAAACAAAACACAAAAAAGTTATTACTTTGTAAACATAAAGTATTCTCTTTAAGCATGGCCTGATATAGAATGCAGAAGAATAAGACAGAATGATGTGTTGGGTGAGATAAATTGGAAGGCAATAAGAAAGAAAAGAATATCTCCTATGTACATGATTTCTACTACTTAAATTTTGAAGACTGGAGAGGACTATGCTAAGGTTATATAGCCAAAGGTATGATCTTATTTACCTCTCAGTTTTTGTATTTTCCTAGCACTTAGAAAATGATAGGCATTCCTTAAATGTTTGCTGAAATGAACTCATGGTCAGTGCTGACAGACTTGTGGCCTAATTGTGGCTGTGGGTATGGTAGATTGGCTAGCTCAACATGAATGGTCCCCAAGACCACTCTGTTTCAATAATCCACTAGAAAGACTCGTAGGACTTGGGAAAAGGTGTTATACTCATGGTAGTGGTTTATTACAGTAAAATGATACAGATTAGAATCAAAAAAGGAAAAGTCACATAGGGCATAGTTCAGGAGAAAAACACAGCTTTCAACAGATTATCAAAGATCCCATAACTCAAGAAGGTTAAGTATCTGGAGTGATGTCAGCAAGATGGCGGAATAGGAAGCCCCAGATCTCATCCCCCCACAGAGACACTGACTTAACAACAATTTTGGTCCAAAAAGCCTTTATTAGGACTCTAGAAACCAGGTAAGAAGTCACAGTAACCCAAACAAACACAAAGCTAAGAAGAGCTGCATTGAAATGAGTAAAAAAAAGTCATTGCATTTCACCCATGATAGCCCTTACTCCAAGGCAGCAGAGCTTGACATGAGTAGGAGAAAATGCCCAACTTGCACATTCTCCCTTGGGAGGAAAAGAGATGAGTGGAACATATGCCCAATGTTCTGGCTTTTGAGGGGCTAGCCAAGGGACTAGTTTCTGTCTTGCCTGACTTGGATTGCTGACGTTCTTTGGGTGCCTGGAGACCACTGAGAACAAAGAAGAATTAGTGGCTTGTTGCAGGACCAGAGAACCTTTAGTACCACAGACAGACATGAGAGGGAGCAAGAAATTATAAGCTCCTGAAAAACGAAACCAGCAAACCTCTCTAATTGGGAAATTACATGCACAAACTTAGAGAAGATGCATCCCCAGAAAAGGTTTGAGAAGCTCCCAGAATCTCTACCTGGGCTGATTGGTGAAGGTATTCCCCTGTATGAAGCCAGTCCATAAAGACTAGGAGAAGAGGTTGTTTTTTCAAATGGCCAAATCCCAGCAAAAAAAAAAAAGAATAAGAAAAAATAGGGAAATGTGGCCCAACCAAAGGAACAAAATAAATCTCCAGAAACCAACCGTAAAGAAATGGAGATCTATGAATTACCTGACAAAGAATTCAAAATATTTGCCTTAAAGGATCTCAATGAACTACAACAGAACACAGACAGACAACTAAATGAAATCAGGAAAATGATGTATGAACAAAATAAGAATGTCAACAAAGAGACAGGAACTATAAAAAAGAACCAAACAGAAATTCTGGAGCTAAGGAATACAATAACCAAAGTGAAACATTCACTAGAGGAGTTCAACAGTAGACCTGATCAAGCAGAAGAAAGAATCAGCAAAGTTGAAGATAGATCATTTGAAATTATTGAGTAAGAAGAACAGAAAACAGTTAAAGAAGAATGAAGAAAAAAATGTGAAGAAAGCCTAAGGAACTTATGGAACACCAATAAGTGGGCTAATACATGTATTATGGGAGTCTCAGAAAGAGAGAAAGGGGCAGAGAGCTTAATTGAAGAAATAAGGGCTGGAAACTTCCTAATCTGAGGAAGGAAATGAACATCTAAATTCAAGAAGCTCGAAGGACACCAACAAAGATTAACCCAAAGAGGATCTCACAAAGAAATATTATAATCAAACTGTCAAAAGTCAAAAACAAGGGGAGAATCTGAGGAAAGCAACTTGACATGTCCCCTAAGAGTATCAGCAGATTTCTCAGCAGAAACCTTGCAGGTCAGAAGGGTGTGAAAAGATATATTGAAAGTACTGAAAGAAAACAAGTGTCAAGAAAGAATACTATATCTGGCAAAACTCTTCTTCAAAAATGAAAGAGAAATAATTATCTTCCTGGATAAATAAAAGCTGAGGGAATTCATCACCACTAGACCTACCTTATAAGATATACGTAAAAGAGTCCTTCAAGTTAAAACAAAAGGATGCTAGACCACAATATGAAAGCATATGAAAATGTAAAGCTCTCTGGTAAAAGTAGATATATAGACAAATACAGAATCCTGTAATACTATAATGGTAGTATGTAAATCACTTCTAATTCTGGTATATAATAAAAGATAAAAGCATAAAATACAACTATAACTATAAAACTATGTTAATGGATACAAAGTAGAAAAAGAGGTAATCTATGACATCAATAACATAAAGTGGGGAGGGAGATGTAAAGAAGTAGAGTTTTTGTACATGACTGCAGTTAAGTTGTTATCAGTTTAAAATAGATTGTTATAACTATAAGATGTTTTATGTAATCCCCAGGGTAACCACAAAGAAAATACATATAGAAGAAACACGGAAGATGAGAAAGGAATCAAAACATATCACTACATAAAAAAAAAATCAATGAAACACAAAGGAAGACAGCAAGAGAAGAAAAAAGGGACAAAATAATTACAAGACATACAGAAAACAATTGAGAAAGTGGCAATAGTAAATTCTTCCCTATTAGTAATTACTTTAAATGTAAATCGATCAAACTCCCCAATCAAAAAGACACAGAGTGGCTGAACAGACTGAAAAAAACACACAACAAGATCCAACTATATGCTGTCCACAAGAGACTCATTTTAGCTATTAAAGACACACATAGGCTGAAAGTGAAGGGGTGGAAAAATATATTTCATGCAAATGGTAACCAAAAGAGGGCAGGGGTGGCCATACTTATAAAAGACAAAATAGACTTTAAGTCAAAAACTGTTACATGAGAAAAAGAAGGAAATTATATAATGATAAAAGGGCAACTCATTAGGAAGACATAACAATTATAAATATATATGCACCTAACAACAGAGCACTCAAATATATGAAGCAAACATTGACAGAATTGAATAGAGAAATAGTAACACAATAATAGTAGGAGATTTCAATATCCCACTTTCAATAATGGATGGAACAACCAAATAGGAGATCAATAAGGAAACAGACTTGAACAACACTACAGACCAATTGGACTTAACGGACATACAGCACACTCCACCCAACAACAGCAGAATATACCTTCTCAAGAGGATATGGGACATTCTCCAGGATAGATCACAAAAAAAGTCTTAGGAAATTTAAGATTGAAATCCTACCAAGTATCTTTTCTGACCACAATGGATTGAAACTAGAAATCAATAGCAAAAGGAAAACTGGAAAATTCACAAATATATGGAAATTAAACAAGACACCTGACCAACCAATGGGTCAAAAAAAATCACAAGGGAAATTAGAAAACATCTTGAGATAAATGAAAATGGTTAATAATCTGGCAAATGATTTCAAGAATGATCAACTTTAGTGAAAAGAATATGAAATTTGTAATAAATTGACATGGGTTTGATTCTCTGACTTTACCACTTACCAGTTGTGTGACCTTAGATACATATTTTAAGCTCTAAGCAATTCCATTTCCTAAACGGTTTAAAAATGGGGTAATTGTAATTTCCTCATAAGACTGTTGTAAGATCAAATGAAATAATATATTAAATGGGACCTTACAAATTGGAAGGCTGGAAATATCACTATTCTTTGCCTCTTTGCTGGCTTCATGAGCACTCTCTCTTACCCTATTTGTGGCTACTGCTCAACGCTCAATGTCAAGTGTTGCAGTTTGAAAACAGAATTTTTGACCCACAAGGCCTGTTTCCTTAATACAATTGCTAATGTTTATGTTATAAAGAGCAAAACTTAGAGCATTATACCTAGATTATAAAACCTGATTAACTTCTGGTTTTGCATCCCCTATGTAAGTAGCTTGGGCAGGTCCACAAATTTTAAGGTCTTTCCTCATTTGTGAAAAGACAAAAGAATTTTGTGCCTTGTCCATCTCTGAATGTGATTATACTGATTATCTGAGAAGATATATGGAAAAGTATGCTTAAAACATGATTATCATTGTCCCATCTGTCTGGCACATGATAGCAAAATAAAGGTTTGTAAAAAATATATCACAAATACACCTACTCCACAAGGATGAACCTTATGCAGACATCTTCAAATAGGATACAAGTGACTTTCTTCAATAAAGACCAATGTCAATAAGAACTCTAAGGACACAGTGACACAGTTACCCAGAATGTTTCATACAAGTAGGTTCTTACAATCCTTTTATATTTCCCAAGTTAGAAATCTTTTTCATTTCTCATCTGTGATTGCTTTAAAACTTTACTTTCTCTAAGACTCCTGGATCATACTTAACCCTGTCACTCTGAGAAGATACCCTGAAAAAGGGAAAGAAAAGCTTCATGCTCTCTCTTACCTGCTCTCTAACATCTATTTTGTCTGTTTGTTTGTTAGTGCCATAGAGTCAATTCCTACTCCTAGCAACTCTGTATACAGCAGAGGAGAACCCTGTCCAGTCTTCTTGCACCATCCTCTCACCTTTCAGTGCTATATCAGACAAGGCTCTGCTACAATACATAGGGTTATCATGGCCAATGTTTTGGAAGTGGGTGTTTAGGTCCTTCTTCCTTGCCTGTCTTAGTCTGGAAGCTCTGCTGAAACCCATCTACCATGGATGACCCTGCTGGTATTTGAAATACCAGTGGCATAGCTTTCAACATCACAGCAACATGCAGCTGCCACAGTATGACAACCGACAGATGGGTGGTGTGGTTCTCTGACTGGGAAACAAATCCAGGCCATGGCAATGAGAGCACTGAACCTTAACCACTAAACCACCAGGGCTGGCTCTAACATCTATAGTATATCTATACATACTTCGTACCTTCAATCCTGTCTCAGAGGTTAAAGGATCCCTCCTTGTTTCCAAGGCAGGTGTAACTGGTCCAATTCCCTCCCCTTCCTCTAGGACTTTATGCCATGAGTCACTCCCCTACACTATGTTATCTGCAGTCACTCCTTTGCCACAAGATTCTTCCCAGTTTGCAAATATGAGTGTGTCTCCTCTAACCTAATCATCTTTGCATTTTTTGAAAAATTTTACTTGGTTAGGGAGAAGAAAATGATTAAACCACATTTTTAAAGAAAACCAGTATTAGTATACAGTTTAAATCAGAAAGAGGGAGACCTGAGGTACAGTGGTGCCATGAGAATGAAATGAGGGAATAGTATAAGAAAAATTATATAATTAAAACTGATAGGGCTGGCCCAGTGGCACAGCAGTTAAGCGTGCACGTTCTGCTTTGGTGGCCCAGGGTTGACCGGTTTGGATCCCGGGTGTGGACATGGCACTGCTTGGCAAGCCATGCTGTGGTAGGCGTCCCACACATAAAGTGGAGGAAGATGGGCATGGAGGTTAGGTCAGGGACAGACTTTCTCAGCAAAAAGAGGAGGATTGGCAGCAAATGTTAGCTCAGGGCTGATCTTCCTCAAAAAAACCCAAAAAACTGATAGATTTCAGCAAGTGATTGAATGTGGGATAAAAGGAAAGGGAAGAATAAAAGAGGATAGTTTTCAAGTAGAGAATTCCATAGCCACACCTAAGAAAGATTACAGATTTTACAGAATTAGTTCAGGAAAGTCATTAAACAAATAGCAACAACGAGGTCTGGAGAGGAGGGAATCTGATTTCCTGAGGTGCATGTTATATTATTTAAAATGTCCACTTTTCAACAAAAATTACAAGACATGCAAAAAAAAAAAAAAAAAACAAAGTATGACACACACACAAAAGCAGTCAAAAGAAAATGTCCCTGAGGAAGCCCAGACATTGTACTTGGTAGACAAAGACTTTGAATCAGCTCATAAGAACTAAAAGAACTAAAGGAAACCATGTTCAAAGAACTAAAGAAAACCATGGACTAAAGAACTAAAGAAAAGTATAAGAATGATGTCTTACCAAATGGAGAATATCAAAGAAGAGATAAAAATTATTTTAAAAGAACCAAATAGACACTCTGGAGTTAAAAAGTAAAATAGCTGAAATGAAAAGGTCACTATAGGGCTCAACAATAGATTTGAGTTGATAGAAGAAAGAGAGAATATGAAAATAGGTCACTTGAGGTTATCCAGTCTGACCACCAAAAAAAATGCAGAGAGCCTCAGAGGCCTGTGGCATACCTTCAAACGTACCAATATATGCATAATGGGAGTCCCAGAAAGAGAGAAGAAAGAGAAAAAAGAATATTCAAAGAAATAATGGCTGAAAACTTCCCAAATTTAATGACAAACATTAATCTACATATCCAAGAAGCTCAAAAAACTTCAAATAGGATAAAATCAAAGAGATCTACACTTAGACACTTCATAATGAAACTACTGATAGTCAAAGACAAAAAGAATCTTGAAAGTAATGAGAGAAGCAATTCATCACATACAAGTGATCCTCAATAAGATTAACAGATGATTTATAATCAGAAACCATGTGGACTAGAAGGCAGTGGGATGGCATAGTCAAGGGTCTGAAAGAAAAACGTCAACCTAAGAATTGTATATCCAGAAGAATTATCTTTCAAAAACAAAGGAGAAATTAAGACATTTCCAGATAAAACCTGAGAGAATTGGTCACTAGCAGACCAGCTCTACAAGGAATACTAAAGTAACTTGAATTCATATGAAGAAATAGGAATACTTTAGTAAAGTAACTACATACATAAATATAAAGACAACATAAATGTATTTTTTATTTGTAACTTCTTTCTCCTATCTGATTTAAAAGACAACTGCATAAAGCAATAATTGTAAAGCTGTGTTGAGGACTTGCAATGAGGGCTTAAAAGATGTACATGTATGATAATAATAGCATAAAGAGAGAGGAAAGAAATGAAGGTACATAGAAGCAAAGTTTTTATATACTATTGAAATAAAGTTGTATTAATCTTAACCAGATTGCTATAAATTAAGCTTTTAATTATAAACCCCAGGAAACCACTAAGAAAATAACTTTAAAAATATAGTCAAAGAAATACAAGAGAATTAAAATAGTACTAGAAAATGTCTACAAAAGAACACAGTAATGGAAGAATAGAAGAATAAAAAGATGTAAGACATACAGAAAACAAATAGCAAAATGGTAGACATAAATCTTACCTTGTCAGTAGTTACATTAAATGTACATGCAAATGGATTAAACACTCCAAGAAAAAGACAGGGATTGGCCTTTTGAATGGATAAAAACAACATGGTCCAACTATATTCTGTCTTTTATAGACATAACAAATCTTCAGAATCAAAGACACAAATAGATTGAAGGTAAAAGGATGGGAAAAGATAGACCATGGAAACAATTAAAAAAAAAAAGAGAGAGAGTGGCTATGCTTATATCAGACCAAATACAATTTAAAACAAAAATTGTTACTAGAGACTAGGAATGACATTTAATAATGACAAAAGGTCAATTATTAATAATATATACAATTATAAATATATATCTAACAACAGAGCATCCAAATACATGTAGCAAAAAATGATAGAAATGAAGGGAGAAATAAACAAGTCAACAGTAATAGTTGGAGACATCAATACCTCACTTTCAATAATGGATAGAAAAACTAGACCGAAGATCAACAGGGAAATAGAAGACTTGAACCCACTAGGAACTAACTAGAATCGAGAGACATCTATAGAACACTCTACTCAAAACAGCATAAAATACATTCTTCTCAACTGCACATGGAACATTCTCCAGAATAGACCATATGTTAGGTCATAACACAGTGTTAATAACTTTAAAAGGACTGAAATTGTACAAAGTATGTTCTCTGACCACAAGGGAATGAAAAAAGAAATAACAGAAGAAAATGTGGGAAATTCACAAATATGTGGAAATCACTACAACACACTCCAAAATAACCAATAGGTCAAAGAAGAAATCACAAGGGGAATTAGGAAATACTTTGAGATAAATGAAAACAAGAACATGATGTACCAAAGTTTATGTAATGCAGCTAAAACTTGAGGGAAATTTATAGCTGTAAATGGTATATTAAAAAGAAGGAACTCAAATCAATTACCTAACTTTACATCTCAAGAAACTAGAAAAAGAAGTGCAAACTAAACCTAAAGTAAGCAGAAGGAAAGAAATAATACAAATTAGAACAGAAATAAATGATGTAGAGAACAGAAAAGCAATAGAAAAATCAATGAAATCAAAAGTTTGTTCTTAGAAAAGAGACAAAATTGACAACCCATTAGCTGGAAAGATCAAGAGAAAAAGACAGAAGATTCAAATGACTAAAATCAGGAATGAAAGAAGGACATTATTATCAACATTACAGAAATAAAAAGAATTATAAGGGAATTTTATGAACAAATATATGCCAAAAAAATCAGGTAACCTAGATGAAATGGACAAATTCCTATAAAGACACAAACTACTGAAACAGACTCAAGAAGAAAAAGAAAATCTGAATAGGCCCATAACAAGCAAAAAGACTGAATTGGTAATAAAAAAAAAAAAACCTACAAAGAAAAGCCCAGAGCCAGATGGCTTCACTGGAGAATTCTACCAAACATATAAGAATTCACAAACTGTTACAACAAAATAAAAGGGGAGAGAACATTTCCCAACTCATTCTCTGAGGCCAGTGTTACCCTGATACCAAAACCAGATTTTTAAAAAATCACAAGAAACTATGGATCAGTATTCCTTATAAATATAGATGCAAAAATCCTCAAAACAAACTAGCCAACTGAATCTAGATACATATAAAAAGGACTATGCACCATGACCAAATGGAATTTATCCCAGGATTGCAAGGTTGGTTCAATATATGAAAATCAATCAATTTAATACATCATATTAAAATAATAAAGGTCAAAAACCACATGATCGTCTCTCTATATATAGACAAAACATTTGACAAAATCCAAAACCCTTTCACAATATAAACACTCAACAAACTAGGAACAGAAGCAAATTTTATTAACCTGATAAAGGGCATCTATGAAAAACTCCAGTGAACATGATACTTGATGGTGAAAGACTGGATGCTTTCCCCTAAGATCAGGAACAAGACAAAGATGTCTGTTCTTGCCAGTTCTATTCAACACTGTATTGGAGGTTGTAGTCAGGCAATTAGGCAAGAAATAGAAATAAAAGCTACCCAGATTAGAAAGGAATAAGTAAAGTTATCTCTATTTGCAGATGACATAATCCTGTGTACAGAAAATCCACCAAAAAAATCTTAGAATTAATAAGCCAGGTAAGCAACTTTGCAGGATACAAGATCAAAAATTAAAACTAATTATATTTCTATAAACTAGCAATGAACAATCTGAAAATGAAATTAAGAAAACAATTCCATTTCCATTAGCATTGTTATGGAATGAATTATGTCCCCCAAAATTCATATATTGAAGCCTTAACCCCCAATGTGACTATATTTGCACAAAGGGCCTTTAAAGAAGTAATTAAGGTTAAATGAAGTCATATAGGTGAGGCTCTAATCTGATAGTCCTGGTGTATTTACAAGAAGAAGAGACACCAGAGATCGAGCTCTCTCTCTCTCCACACACGTGCAGAGGAAAGGCCATGTGAAGACACAGGGAGAAGGTAGCCATCTGCAGCCAAGAAGAGAGGCCTCACCAGAAACCAACGCTGCTAGCACCTTGATCTTGGACTTCCGGTCTATAAAACTGTGGAAAAATAAATTTCTGTTGGTTAAGCCCCTCAGTCTGTGGTTTTTCTGTAATGGCAGCCCAAGCAAACTAATACAAGCTTCAAAAAGAATAAAAATCTTAGGAATAAATTTAACTAAAGAAGTGCAAGCCTTGTACACTGAAAACTACAAACAGCACTGAAAGAAATTAAAGAGGATCTAAATAAGTGGAAAGATATTCATGCTCATGAATCAAAAATTTTAATATTATTAAGATGGCAATACTCCCCAAATTGATCTACAGATTCAATGTAATTCCTATCAAAATTCCAGTTTCCTTTTTTGCAGGAATTGACAAGCTGATCGTAAAATTCATATGGAAATGCAAGGAACCCAGAATAGCCAAAACAATCCTGAAAAAGAACGAAGTTGGAAGACTCACACATCTCTGATTTAAAAACTTACTACAAGGCTATAGTAATCAGGATAATGTGGTATTGGCAAAAGAGCAGATATATACGTCAATGGAATAGAAATATGAGTACAGAAATAAACTCTCAGAGTTACGGTCAACGGATTTTTTACAAAGGTGACAGACAATTCAATGGGGAAAGAATAGTCTTTTCAACAAATTGTGCTTGCATAATTGGATATTCACATGTAAAAGAAGGCAGTTGGATCCCTACCTCACACTGTATATGAAAATTAACTCAAAATGGACTGAAGACCTAAATGTTAAGTATAGAATTCCTAGTAAAAAACAGGCATAAATCTTTGTGACTTTGTTTTGGCTACGGTTTCTTAGATACGACACCAAAAGCATAAGCAACAAAAGAAAAAATTGGATTTCATCAAAATTAAAACCTTTTGTGCTTTGAAGGACACCATCAAGAAAGTGAAGACAACCCAGAGAATGGGAGTAAATATTTAAAAATCATATATCTGATCAGGGACTTGTATCCAGAATATATAACATTTACAACTCTAAAATAAAAAGACAAGGGGCCAGTCCAGTGGCGCAGCAGTTAAGTGCACTCGTTCTGCTTCTGTGGCCCGGGGTTCACTGGTTTGGATCCCGGGTGTGGACACGGCACCACTTGGCACGCCATGCTGTGGTAGGCGTCCCACATATAAAGTAGAGGAAGATGGGCAAGGATGTTAGCTCAGGGCCAGTCTTCCTCAGCGAAAAGAGGAGGATTGGCAGTAGTTAGCTCAGGGCTAATCATCCTCAAAAAAAATAAACAAATAAATAAAATAAAAAGACAAATAATCAAACTTAAAATGGGCATAGGATTAGAATAGACATTTTTCCAAAGAAGATACACAAATGACCAACAGGCACATGAAAAAATGCTCACCTTCATTAGTCATTAGGGAAATAAAAATGAAGACTACAATGAGATATCATTTCACATCCATTTGTACATTTTAAATTGGTGAATTTTATGTATATGTAAATAAAAGGTACATTTTAAAAAGAGAATGGTTTTTCGTATGTACACTATACTTGAATAAAAAGTTAACATAAAAAGACAATGGTTTCAAATTAGAATAAATGGAAAAATAACGCAATCAACAGAAACAGGAAATTTGTAATGCATCTTTTCAAAGATCAACCCCATTATGCATAATTTGAACATCCCAGTTAATTGCTTGGATAATATTTGGGATTCTTCCAACAACATACGTGCATTCATTCAATATGTATTTATTGAGCATGTCCTATGTTTAGGCACTCTTCAACAAATAAAGGGGTAGGGGAATGCCCACGGGTTATTAATGAGGTCATACTTTGAATTCTCCCAATGTTTCTTACTACAGTAAATCTTTCTGCGCTGTGCACTGATGTGACTGAGGTTAACACAGCCCCCGACACATTTGAGAAAATGGCTTCCACAGAAATCAGGCTTTCTAGGATAGTTGTCTTAGGTGTAAGTTATAGCAAATCTCTAAATGATGCCTTCCTGCAATTCTTTCTCCCTTCCATTTTTAAAGCTATGTAGGTAATTTTCTCGTGATGTCTTACTCATTTTCCAGTTCTTTAACCTTTCTCTTGACAGGAAGGAATTGGTTTTTGTTTGTTTGTTTAATGAGGAGATATGTCAGAAAAGCTTGCCTCGGATGTCTTGTATTATTGTATTCAGTTCATGCTAAGATCATAAGTATTCTGAATCTTAAATTAGAGACCTTCTCAATCAGAGGTCATTATTACTTAGGCATTTATCATTAGGTTACTATAAACTAAGGGAAGGAAAAACGCCCCTCTTGGAGCTGAGGCTGCACTATGCTCTCATAGGAGTTCTAAACCATTTTTTGGTAACTGTCATTTTCCAAGCATCAAAATACATAGAAAGTAAAGAGCCTCAAAATATAGGCTGTCAGTAGTGTGGTAAATTTTGAACATCACCTCATCTCAGATCTCTGTGCAGATGTACCACGTAGCAATCATGGAAAGCCAGTTTAAATTCTATTTCACTTGAAACTTTTTCTACTAAATAATAAACATTAAGGGGAATAACATCATTTTACATGTCACCCAACTTCATAGTCAGCAGAAAACAGAACCAAGTAGCCAAATAGAACATTTCTATAGTGTTTGAGGATTCAATACCTTCCTTGACATCATGTCTTGGTCGGGGCAGTCAAACAGGCAGCAGCCTGTCACTAACAGCCCTGTCATTTCCTGTTCAATTCATTAAACTCTAGGCTTTCCCCAGAAACACAGAACCCACATGGAGATTCTTCTGCCGGTCAGAAAAGATCAATTCAAAGGGTGCAGAAATTGATATGCAACTCTGAGTGAGCATAAAGGCCATAATAAATTCCCACCTATGTATGAAATTATATTTTGTAGGTTGACAAAGTATGGGCAGAAGCAGGAGCTTATGTTTAGACCTTAAAGTTGGGGCTTATTTCATATTGACTGGCCTCTCTTTGGCTGCCAAAGAACGGATGAAGTTCAGAAGCTAAAGCCAAGTTGGTAATCCTTTATCTTTGCCTTTCTCTCTAAAAAGTACTCTAAATAAGTTAGGCAATATAGCCAATTTACACACAGAGGCTTGATTCAAAACTTCAGTTCTCTAAATCATTTTGCCTTGCTTTTCTTCTCAGTGATACTTAAAATTCTAGGACTCCAGAATCATGTTCATAAACACATCTATAAACACCACTGGCCAAAATCACAGGCTACTGCATGCCCCAGCGGAGTCCAGGATAAAATGACACCCCAACGCAGAAATGAGAGGGCTTGATATGATGCAGCTGGCGCTCTCCTCCTAACCATGAGTGAGGCACTTGAGATTGCAAAGGCAACATTTAGCTTTCAGAAGCAGGTTGCTGCCAGGAGTGGAAAATAAGGATGTTACACCTCCTTTTCTTTCCTAGTTCTAAAGTGGTGGTGCTTTTATTGGTTTGAAGTAGTCTAACCATCACCAAAGAATGAGCAAAGGAAATTATATACACATGCTCCCCTCATAAAATGCCACTTCTTTTGTGAAGCTGGCTCAGTTCCCTGTTCAGAATGCATAGCTTCCTTCTCTACATTCCATCATATAATTTATACCTCCATTAATATTTGCAAACTATTTTCTATGTGAGTAATGTGTTTACAGGGTTCCCTCTCTTACTAAACTGTAAATTTCCACAGCTCAGGGACCAAGTCATTATCTCTCTGGTCCCTGCAATGCCTAGCAGAGTGCTTTATAAATGATAGGCACACACACACACACAAAAAGCTAGATGAATGAATAAATATAGCGGTGTCAGTTTTTTGAAGACTGGGAATTATGATGATTTTAAGAGTTCTAATAAGAGTTGAAAGCAAATAGTATAAAGAAACCACCCTTCCTACTTAGTTGCTCCCTCCACCCCAATCTCTTTTCTCTGTATTTGGTATCATGATTGTGTACACTGAAGAGGCAGACACATTTAGAAATGTCCTCTGGGGAACACATTTTATATTCAATATGTCTATTTTGATAACCCCAAGTAAACCATCTTTCGGAGATTTCCAGGGTTAAACTGAACTTGATGGGGAACGTTTCAATCAGTCAGACAAAAGGTATCTCTACTTCCTGTGATGTGGCGGGCTGTCAGATGCCTCAGATAAAAGTGCAAAATTCTAAAAGCTGAGAGTTTGACTCGACAGACTCCACTAAGCAGGTGCTGCCTATATAAAATTATCAAGAAGAGAAAAGGAACCCTGAATTTCTTTTAACTGAGAAGGAAAAACGGTCTTTAGTTCTCAAAAAACAAGAGTCCAACTAGAGACTGATTAATGAAGAGTGACAACTGTTTCAAGTACACAGAGTAAAAGGAAACATAGTGTCTAAAGAGAGACAGGTCAATTTTAGGCAATGCAAGTCATCTCAAATAAGATTCTCCCCCCTCTATTTTCATCTGCTTCACATGTTATTTTACTATAAGACATAAGCTTTGACAAAACTTTAACTGGTAATTTGGAAATTTCTAAACAATAATCAATTTCTACCACAACGTACACTTTTTCCTTCCAAAACAAACAAGATACTCTGCTTTGACAGGGACAATTTCCAATTTCTTATCACTGAAAGGTACAAAAGCAGCTGGGAAATTGTTTAAGTATCATGTAACACTTTTGAGTTCATTAGGCCATTATCCCTAGGGTTGGATTTTATCAAAAGATGAAGAATACAAACTCAAAAGCTTTTAGCTGACAAGAAGCAAGGCTTTGGCTTGGGATTTTTGTGTTTGGGTTGTAAGTCAGGTTCACAGAAAAGCAATCTGAAACTAGATGGGCTGGAGATAGGAAAGAGCCTTGAAATGAGAGATGTGAGACCATGGGTTGTACTTGTGACTCAGTCTCTTAACGAGCTTGGGGACCTTCAGCAAATTACTTAAACGCTCACCTGTCAAGTAAGGGACTAGACTTTGATGGTTTCTAAAGCCCTCTGTTGCACTTTCAATTTTTAATTGTCTAATACTGTTCCTTAAGTCATTGATGAGTTCATTCAACTATCTACTTGCATACCTCCAATGAACAGGTATAATACAGTTTCTGCCCTCAAGGAGTTAAGTCAGTGGAAAAAGCGAAGGTTTTACCCACAGCTCCTAGAACAGGCGCTCATTCATCCATTCAAGTTCTAAAGAAAGGTCACAAGGAAACCAGCAGGGAATGAGGATGGAAAGAAGGAGAAACTCCATAAAATCTCTTAGGAGGAAGAGAGGGTCATTTATTGTTCCAATCTACCAATGTTTATTGAGGAATCACTGTGTGCCAGGCACAGGGATCCTGGAGTGACCCTGACAGACCAGGCCTCTGATGAAGCTTGCTTACACTCTAGGTGGTGGAGAAAGAAAAACAGGTTAACACATAAGTGAAACCCAGACTGTGATCAATTCTAGAATGAGAGAGAATAACTGTGTTTGTGTGGAGGGTGGGGTTGGGTGGACTGCCATTAGCATGGGGCCGAGGGGAAAGGCTCTTGGCAGACGGTGGTAGTTGACTGAGCCGAGAACGAGGACAGACAGCAGAGAGGGACTAGTGGTCCTGCCAGAACGAAGCAGGTAAACGCGGAGGCTGGAAAGCGCTGGAGCAGAAGACCATCTGTCTGGCTGGAGCTTAAAGAGCAGTTCCTTCTGGAAAGCATAGGATTAAAGCAGGAGCTCTCCACCGAGGGCAACTTTGCCCCCCACGGGACATCTGACAATGTCTGGAGACATTTTAGGTTGCACAACTTAGGGGGGAGGGTACTACTGCTGAAGTGGAGAAAACCTGCACTAAAGGTCTATTACGCCCCCAATTTTGGTTTTAGTCATTCCGCCATAAACTCAGGTTTTACCCATCTTTTTTTCCTTTACTGCAGAAACAAAGTAAGAACAGGCTTCACGTGGCCCACTGCTTCATCCACTCTCAGGAAATCCCATGGCCGGGACTCAAGGGACTCCGCGAACCTTCGAGAAGCTCCACAGGGTACTAAACAGGTACCTGAGCACATGGGAAGGGATCTGAGGAGACCCGCACCCAGCTGTCACCGGGATGACTTGTGCGGGCGGGACCGGGATTGGGGGCAGCGTAAGAGGAAAACACAGTCATGTTTTATTTGCATAATTACAAACTAGTGTTTAAATAATACAAAGCTGGGCTCATGCAGGGAAGAAGTGGCCATGCCCTCAAGGACTGACCCCTCCGTCCTCTGGACCTCTCGGCGGCCCCTCCGCGTTGACTCGGGCCCTCCAGGCTGCGGCCTCCTCTCCCCACAGGGTCGCGCGCTCCCCTCAGGCCCCTCTGGGAGCCCCGGGCCCGGGCCACCGCCCGCGTTAACCCGAAGGTCCCTCGGGCTCGCACCCCGGCCCCCCCGGCCCGCGAGGCCTCCCGCCGCCGCCGCCTCACCTCGGCGGGCAGGCTGTCCTCGACGTACCCGCTGCGCAAGCCGGGCGCCCCGAGCTGAAGGCCGTTAGGGTCCTCGTCTAGCCCCGCGCCTCTCCGTCCTTCGCGGCGCCGCGAGCTCCGCGGGGGTCCCTCAGGCCCTGGAGCACGGGGCGAGCCCTCGGAAGGGCGGGAAACGCGGCGGCAGAGACGCGCCGCCGGCAGCCGGAAGGCAAGCGGACCGAGAACACCTGCCCCGCCGGGCGCTGAGGGGGCGGGACCCGCCAGGGGTCTCTTAGCCCCAGCTCGCCCCTTCTTTGCATATTCATGAAGCGCAGAGAGAGAGGATGAACGCCCGCACAAGCCGTGGGGAGGTAATGAATTATTCATGAGGAGCGTCTCGCCCCGCCCAGGGGGGCCTCATTGATTATTCATGAGCCAGAGGAAGGGCCGTTGAGCCCCGCTCCGAGGGAGGCGTCGACCGGTTGAGGTGAGGGCGAACCTGGCGCGGGGTCTCGGGAGAGAGGGCGCTCGAGCATTGTTAGTCCTCTAGTCTTACGTGATTTCTTTTCTTTTCTTTTCTTTTTACTTGAAGCTTTAAGTTTGACTTGAAACTATTTCGCTGAGGTCCGAAGGACTCTCAGAAGCGGGTAGGCCAGGGCTGAGGAGAGAGACTAAGAGAACCTTCTAGGTAACATTTCCCCCCAACGCCTGCCAGTGAAAAATGTCACAGATACCGGGAAGACAAAGGGGAGAGAATTGTCCTGGGAGCGTGCGCATTCCCACTCTCTAGGCAGCTTTTCAGTTCCGATTTTGGCGGAAAAGACGAAATCAGGCTTGAGGAGGAGGCAGCCGCGGCCAGGAGGCGCCGAGCGGGGCGTGTGCCGAGCGCGCTGGCCTGCGCGTGGCGGGGCGGCGGCGTCGGTTCCCGGCGGGCGTGCGGCTGCTCCGCCGGCGCCAGTGCCCGCGCAGACCGGGACGGGGAGAGTGGGGCGAGTCGCCGCGCCGTGACCCCGGCTCCTCTTTCACCTCATCCAGGATTTGCCGTTTAATCTCTGTGGACTTTAGTTCCCCAAACAGTCCTAGGAAGAGTGTCTTGAAGCTCCAGATTAGCCAATCGGCCGAATGTGCTCGAGCGTGCCGAGCATGGGACGGGCGGTGCAGGACAGCGCGTTCTTGGCTGGTGAAAAGGAAGAAAACGTACCGTTCCTGCCTCTAGAGGAGCCTTTAATCTAGTTAGGAGGATGAATAGTCTAGTTTCTCTCCCATTGGACCAAGGCTCTCCTGAGGTGGGAACCGTGTTTACGTTTTTATAATCCTGCTCGACGCCTGGCACATTATAGTCGCCCAGTCAATGTTGAATGGGTGAATGGTTGAAGTAGCCTGAAGAAGATGTGAAAAACCAGAAGAGCATGAACAAATACCCGGTTAATATAGTGGAAACCATGTACTATGAGGGAGTATGGAGTAGGGGAGTTATCAGGGCCAAATGGGATTTGTCAAGATGGTGAATAATAATCTATGGAAGCGAACTCGGAAACCTCTGAGGAGCTGGGTGACCTTTGGCAAACCAAGTCCCCTTGCTGGACTTCACTTTCCTTTATAGTTTTATATTTTACATTTAAATTCAGGATCCGTGTATAGTGTGAGATTTAGGTTGAGGGGTTTTTTTTTGTTTTTTTTTTTTTTGCCTATGGATGTCCTCTTTCAGCACCATTTGTTGAAAAGACCATCCGTCCTCCACTGAGTTGACTTTCCTTTTCTTTAAAATGAAGGGATTGAATTTGTTGTAGAGGATGTCTGCTCTCCTTTCCAACTCTGTGAATCTGTTGAGCCCAGTTATGTTGACATGCACTCCCTTTGTGGAAAGCCAGCCTTCCTGTCACGCACATGTAAGGAAGGTCATCTAGTTGCATTTCAGAATCCAGCTATTGGATACCTTTCGCTTGAGAGAAAGGGGATTTTCTTATTTTAAAAAAATGTCTTTTCAGGGTTGGCCCCATGACCGAGTGGTTAAGGTGACACACTCTGTTCGGCTGCCCAGGGTTTCACTGGTTTGGATCCTGGGCACAGACCTAGTACTGCTCGTCAAGCCTTGCTGAGGCGGCCTCCCATATAGCACAGCCAGAAGGACCTACAACTGGAATATACGACTGTGTACCAGGGGGCTTTGGGGAGAAGGAGAAAAAAAGATTGGCAACAGATGTTAGCTCAGGTGCCAACCTTTAAAAAAAAATTGTTTTGGAAGATTGGGAAATATGGGCAGAGAGAGTTAGGAAATCAGCTGTCACTGTGTTTGGACAAATGTAATAAAATTTCGGTCTTTGCTTCACTCAGAATGGAAAAATAAAGGGTGGCTTCAGGCTTAATAAACAAAACAACAGCTGGTTAATCTTTATCTGAATCTCAGATTCACACATAAAAGGGCAAAATACTAAGTAGATGTACCATCATTTTAAATAGGGCAGTTGAGATGTAGGTCAAGAGGTAAGCCCAGAGTGAATCTTTATCTGAGAATGCACAGAAATCTTGCCTCTTTCTCAAGATCATAATCCTTGTCACAGAGTGGACACATCAAGCTTACATACATATCAAGCTTGATATGTATTGATGCCCTGTGAAATTTCAGATGTTTGTGGATCCAATATGCAAACAAATATATGTGAAAGACATTTGAAAGTTAGAGTTTTGTTCTTAAAATCCATAGTTATGAAATCTCTCCTAGGTTTTTAGATAATGAGTCAGAACAAGGTGATAAAAAAACATCAGAGCTATTCTCTGAGAGCGCATGATCTGTAGAGTCATACCTCCTGGGGCTGTCAGCTTGTGAGCTTTCAAAATGAAGCAAGGTTTGTACTTGAATATGAGACCTCCACAAAACACCTGCTCAAAGGAAAAACAACAGTAGCAACAGAATAGTTAGAGGATGAAAGGAGCCTGGCTGTTTAAAAAATTATTTAAATCTTTTTTGCCTTCCTGAAGCAAGTTCATTCTAGAACTCCAGAAAGAGAGATACTACCATGCTTAGAAATAAGCAAACAAGCCCAACAACTAGGAAGGCACTGGTAGTACATCATTTTAGATGGAATGAAAACAAAGGGGAATTTCATTTTAGGGAATCATTAGATAAACTCCTAAATTGTGAGTCAAAATTTCTTGAGTTTTAGTCTCAGTTCTGCCACTGAATGGCTAATTGACCCTGGGTAAGTCATTTGGTTTCTCTGGACCTTAATTTCCTCCTGTAGAAAATTAGATGTTTGGACTAGATGGCGTTTAAAGCTCCTTCTATCTCTAAAATTCTGTAGTTCTTCTCTAGATCCTTAATTCTTCCTTGTTCCTGTAGTGCTTCTCCATTGACTTAGCAAATATTTATTGAGTACCTACTTTGTTCCATTACTGGAAGGAAGGATTCAAGAATGAGCTAAATCAAACACAAAAGTCCACATATTATATTATTCCATTTATGTGAAGTGTGCAGTATAGCAAATCCATGGAAATGAAAAGTAGATTAGTGGTTGCAAGGAGAGGAGAATGGGGAGTGCTAATGGGCATGGGGTTTCCTTTTTGGGTAACAAAAATGTTCTGGAATTAGAATTAGAATTAGATAGTAGTGATGATTGCAAAACATTGTGAATATACTAAAACAGTGTGATTGCAGTGTTAAAAAAAAAACCCAAAAAATAATGAACTAGACAGACACAACTTTGCCCTCATGTTAGCTCGCAGTGGAGTGGAGTGGATACTTAAAGGCATCCATGATACAGCACATATTGCAGTGGACACACAACCCGGAGTTGGTGATGGTGGTGAATCAGGAAATAATTCCTTGAGAAAATTATACTAAACCGCATCTAGGAGATGCATAGGAATTGAGAATGAAGGAGGATGTTTCAGGCAGAAGGAATATTGTGAAAGTCTGGAAGCTAAAGAGAATATAGTCCTTTAAGGTAATTAAAGTAGGTAAGAATAGCTGAAGCATAAAAGCGTAAGGGAAAGTGGTTAGAGATGTGGCTCAGAAGTCATGAGGCAGATCTTGAAACCATAGTAAGGAGTTTGGATTTTATCCTGAGGGCAGTGGGGAGCCATTTAAGTATTTCAATCTAGGAAGTTACATAATCAAGTTTGTAATTTAGAAGGAAAACTCTGGCTATAACACAAACAACAGACTGGACAAAGTAAGACGGTGACAGGCAGACTGGTGGAGCAGTCCAGGCAAAAAGTGAGACTGATCTGATCTAAAGCAGAGATGGCAACAACGTGGATAAAGTGAGGAGTGGTCACATTTGAGAAATGTTAAGGAGACTGGATGTTGGAATGAGGGAAGGAACAGGGTTCAGTCACAGGTTTTAGGCTTGAGCAACTAGGTATTTGATGATGTCATTTGCTGACCTAGGGAACAGACATAGGTTTCAAGGGAAAAGAATTCAGATTTGAGTGTGTTGGGAACATGGAAATGGAACTGTCTCAGACAGTTAGAGGTCCAGATCTGTAACTCCGCAGAGAGACCTGGGCTGAGGATATACATATAAGAATCATTAGAATAGAAATAGTAATTGAAGGAGCAGGAGTGTGTTTGGAAGTACAAAAAAAGAGCTCCTAGGACAGGACCCTGAAAAACACCAAAAGCTAAGAAATGGGCAGGGAAAAAAGTCTGAAGAGGACCATGAGAAGGAACAACCGGGAGGTTGGAGGAAAACCAGGAATTCAAACATTAATATAAGATTTTTTAAAGCAAACATTCTTTGTTATATATAATGAAATGTGTGTCAGATAGTGTTCAAAATGCCTTAAAAATAGTGCCTTACAGCAACCTTATGAAGTGGATACTATTACTATCCCTGTTTTACAGATGGGGAAACCAAGGCACACAACCTGCCCAAGATCATAATGGCTAGTGAATTGCAATCTGAGATTTGATCCTAGACAGTTTGGTTCCAGAAGAGTCCATGTGCTTAACCACTATGCTATGTTACCCCCTCAGATAAACACATGTCCAGATAAACACTGTGAGAGCCCTAAAACGTTGGATTTATTGCCTTTATTTAACAAAAAGAAAACCCTGATTGATTAAGTAATTTGACCACTTCACACAGTTGCTAGGTAGTTGAGCAGAATTTGAACCCCGGTTCCTTAACTTCAAAGCCTCTTTCTATTAGATTATATTGCTGGTTATTTTTCTCTGTCTACATACGTATGTGTGTATAAAATTTAATTTTACGTATTTTATACATGCTAATTCCTCAGGTATTTACCAAATGCTAGTAATGACTAACTTTGAATCCTTTTTCAAAAGCAAGTGCCCTAGCCGTCTCAGAGTTTTCAGTCAAAATATCAACTTAATTCAGGTTAGCCATACATTCCAACAATATGGATGTAGTAATGCATTATGTTCTAATTGGCTGATGCTGTTTTCGGGGCTTGATTCTCTAGGAATACCATCAGAATGTCTTATGATCATAGAGAAAAGCTCCGTCAATATAGGAGGCTATTTAAAAATCATTATTTCTCTTATTTATTGTCTGTAAGACTAATAACTACCCCAGAAGGGGATAGTTTACCATGGTTTAAATGGACCGAACTGGAGCTTAAACTCTTGTAGTTACTTATTTTTCCCATTTTATTTCTTAAAGTTGTAAGGGAGGCAATTGATGTGTTGAGTCAGATTTGAAGGTTATACTCAGAAATGAAGGTTATACTCTGAAGTCAACAGGAGATACCTTGGAATCTTTAAGGACAAAAAGACTATTAGGTGGTTTTCAGTTTCATATAAAATACTGTAAAAGAGTGTCCCCTAGTGCTGCTCTGAAGAAGTAATTTGAGAGAAATTAAATATTACCTGTTTATAATCTCTATCACCACCTTGTGGCAGTGTCCTCAAATAATTCTGCCCTCTTTTGTTGCACAATCTTCCAGAGTCTTGCATTAATCTGTACACAAAAACAGATCACAGGCTATCCTGGGTGATCTAGAATGGAATGTCCTTAAATGGGTTATTGTACAAATATTTTGGTTAGAACTCCATAAAACCTGAAAAGAAGCCCCAATTTAAATTAAATTATAGCCTTTCAAAAGGAAAAGGGAAATTTGCTTCTTTTTTTACGTTAGTGTGCTAATAAAAGTGAAAACTAGATATATTTTAGACGTTAACTTTTTTGTTGTGATAAAATAAACATAATATAAAATTTACCATTTTAACCACCATTAAGTGTACAATTCAGTGGCACTAAGCCTATTCACAGAGTTGTGCAACACCACCATTGTCCATTTCTATAAATTTTTTTTATCATCCTGAACAGAAGCTCCCGTTAAACTCCCCGTTTCTTGCACCCTCTAGTGCTTGGTAACCTCTATTCTACTTTCTAACTCGATGAATTTGACTACTTTAGGTACCTCTACCTCATACAAGTGGAATCATGCAATATTTATCCTTTTATGTCTGGCTTATTTCACTTAGCATAGTGTTTTCGAGGTTTATCCATGTGGTAACATGTATCAGAATTTCATTTCTTTTTAGGACTGAATTATAGTCTATTGTATATACCACATTTAAAAAATCCATTCATCTATTGATGGACAGTTGGATTGTTTCCACCTTTTGGGTATTGTAAATTATATTTCTATAAACAGTGTATACTTGTACAAGTATCTATTTAAATCCCTGCTTTCAATTCTTTTGGGTATATACCTAGGAGTGGCATTGCTGGATGATATGGTAATTCTGTTTAACTTTTTGAAGAACTGTCATACTGTTTTCCACGGTGGCTGCACCATTTCACATTCCCACCAACAGCACACAAGGGTTCCAGTTTCTTCACATTCTCACCAACACTTGTTATTTTCATTTTTTGGGATAGCCATCCTAATGGATATGAAGTGTAAACATTAACTTTTGAGTTGAATTTGAAAATTAATTACGCATGAAGTTAATTCAAGAAATGTCTTTGAGCCTGTTCTATATACAGAGCACTGTTACACTCAGAGAATAACGAGGATGAGTAAAATATATTATTGAGTCTTTATGTGATTTACAATCTATTTTTCTCCTCCAAATTTGGCAACAAGTAAATTAAATTTTCATTGAGTGGTTGGAAAAACTAATACAGAGACTTTATGCCAAATTTATAGAAAATTGGTAGTGGAGATAAAAATATTTATTAAACTAATTTTCCAAAGAGTACAGTCAAATGCTAATTATATAGTTCTTTGGAAAATTCACAATAAGGATTATATTAGGCAACGTCTCTAATTTTTTTTTTAAACAGGTTAGATTTGTTGAAAGAATCCTGATACATTCCGATAATGGCCACAGCTCAGCTCTCTCACTCCATCAGAATTCACAAGGCATCTAAGGTATTTATTAAGAATTAAAAGAAAATCGATGACTATCTAGTGAGCTATTTCAGAATCACTACTTTAATCTTTGTATTTTTTTTAAACAGCAGTTTTATCAGTTAATTGGTGCATAATATTCTGTCAGATTATGTCTGCATTTTAACTGACTAATGGACTGAGGATGTTCAGAAAATTAGAATAGATTCCTACAAAGTAACTTACTGGGTGCTTGTTTCATGTTTATATATTTAGATTTTCTGCAGTAAAAGAAATCAGAAAGAAAAAAGATGTTTAAAGAGATTGGATCTTTGTTAGCCATTCACTTCCTGAAGCAATTAGGAAACTTCTGCTGCACACCATAATGTAATTATAAGAACTGAAAGTGAGAGTCCTGGAGAAACTTGGATACTGGGACTCTGGGGGAGCATTCCAGGGCTGTGTTCACCTGGGCAAATTTATCTTGTCCTATGACTTTATTAATGAATCATTCATCTATTCATTGAGAACACAATGTTATATAACGTATGTGTAATACTGTGTTATTCTCTGAGAGAATTTTTTAAAAAATGGATTTTCATCTTCCAGAATTTTATAATCGAGTTAGCAAAATAAGATTTATAGGAGTTAAGTCAATATGCAAAGCAGTATATGCATTATATATATGTGAAAAAGAGTAAGGCAATACAAATTGTAGGAATTTAGAGATTTTGTGTATACTGGAGTGGTTTGTATTTTCCTCATGAAGGAGATGGGATTTAAGGTGGACCTTGAATAATGAAAAGGATTTGCATAGAGGAGAGAGAAGAGAATTTCATGAGGAAAACCTAGCATATGCCTTGGTTCAGAATAATAAGTGAGCATGGCCTGTTTCAGAGAATAATGAAGAACCCATCCTTACTGGAGTGGAATGTCATGTTGGACAGAAGTAGGAAATAAAATTAAATGGGAACTTTGGAGAGAAATTAATGTGGATCTTAAAAGCTAGGCTAAGGAATTTATGCTTTATTCTGCAATCAATGGTAAGTCAGCAGGTTTGATCAGGAGAGTGAGTAAAATAATTGTTTTAGGAATATTAAGCTGTAGTAGAAGTAGGAAGATTGAAGTTGAAGGAGAATTAGGGCATAGAGAAACAGTCATCTTTCTGGCTCGAATTCAGTGTACTCACCAAGCAGACTCCTGATCTCATTTGATTTCCTAAGTGTGCTTCCTTCCTGAGGGGAAATTGCTGAGCTGGGTATATGAATTGCAAACAGCTTGGCAGTTATTTTTCTCACTGTAAATTAACAAATTGACCTTTTGATATAAACAGATCTTTGTAGTTTAGACTGCATGAGCTACTTCTCCCAGTAAATTTTGAGTGACTGTATGATTTTGCTATTTAGTACTTAAAACAACAATAATAATAACTATAGAAGCTAACATTTATTCAGCACTTACCATGTGCTGGGCACTGTGCCAAGAGCTTTATGTTATTATTTCAGTATAACCTTGCAATAAGGGGGAAACTGAAGCTCAGAGAAGTAAAGTAACTTGCCTAAGTTCATGCAATTCAACAGCTAAGCTGTCAAACATCAAATATCATAAACACACTATCTTATTAAAATAATTTATAATAGTATTTTCTGTTATCAAGCCATAATATTTTCAGATATTAGACATTTATAAAAACACCAGTGGTAACTCTTAAGGTGTTAGACCAGCTGAGCTGAGAAGAAAATCCCTGGAGTATAGAGAAGTAACAGAATTCTAGAGGCCTTTTCCAACCGTTGATCTTCATTACCACAAATGACCTTTTAGATTCTATATTTAAAGTAAATGTCTTTATACTTTCAGGTTATTTAATTTTACAAATGGTTATAACTCAAGTATTGCCTCTAAGTTTTGGCATGTTTTCAATAAGTTACTATATATGCGTGCCATGCCAGCTATTACCCAATTACCCAAAAGAACGTTAATTTCTCAGGAGCTATGAGGTACAAAAAGCAATTTTCTATAAAATTTTACACATACACACATGTATACCACATACACACCAGCACATCATACCTGCAAGAGTAGTAATGTTATTATATACCTTTTTAACAACTGCATATTATAAAGTTTGAAAAAAAAGATGAACTGATAATTCATGGCCACCATATAGTGTACCACAGAAGAGGCAATTTAATATGGCAAAATCATACCCAGAGTGTCCAAAAAGACATTCTAGAGCCAGATCTATAGATATAGAAAAGCTTTTTTTGTGTAAAGACATATTTGTGGATAGTACCTGCCTCTAAGTAACAGAATTATTAAAACTTCAACAGTTGAAACTGTATAGTATAGTAAAAAGATCCCTGAATTTGAATAAATAAGGTAAGCAGAGACTTACGACCCTGACTTTTAACAGAATAGATGTTTCACCTGGATTTGTACTTTGTATAAGTGAAGTCATACAGTTGTACTCATTTGTATCTGGTTTCTTTTATTATTGAGGTAACTTTGGTTTATAACATTAGATAAATTTCAGGTGTACATTATTGTATTTTGACTTTTATATAGACTACATCATGTTTACCACCAAAAAGTCTAGTTTCCTGTATCTGGTTTCTTTTGCTCAGCATTATGTGTGAGAGTCATTTATATTGTTAAGTATAGTTGTGGGTCATTCATTCTCATCACTATATAATATTCCATTGTGGGAATATACCACAATTTGTTTATCTATTCTCTTGTTGATGGACATTTGGGTAGTTTTCTGTTTGGGGATATTATGAATAATCTTGTTATGAGCTTTCTAATACGTGTATTTTGGGGAGCATTTGTATGCAAATCTGTTGGGTGTATACCTACGAGTGGAATATGGGTCATAGGATACGTGTATGTTTAGTGTTAGTAGATACCACTAAACAATTTTCCAAAGAGGTTGTACCCATTTACACTCCTACAACCAATGTTTAAAAGTTTTAATTGATCCACATCCTTGTCAACATTTGGTATTTTCTGATTTTTTAAAATTTTAAGTCATTTTGGTGGGTGCATAGTATTATCTCATAGTGATTTGTGTGCGTGTGTGTGTGAGGAAGATTGGCCCTGAGCTAACATCTGTTGCCAATCTTCCTCTTTCTGCTTGAGGAACATTGTCATTGAGCTAACTTCTGTTCCAATCGGCTTCCATTTTATGTGGGATGCCACCACAGGGTAGGTTGACGAGTGGTGCTAGGTCTGCAGTCAGGATCTGAACCTGCAAACCCCTGACAGCCCAAGCAGAGTGCGTGAACTTAACCACTATGCCACCAGGCCAGCCTCCTATCTCATAGTGATTTTATTGTGCATTTCCTTGATGAAGTTTGAGCACTTTTTCATTTGTTTGTTGGCCATTTGGATACCTTCTTTTGTGAAGTATCTGTTTAAGTCTTTTGCCCATTTTTATTTTCGGTTGTCTATCTATTTCTTAATGAATTTTAAGAGTTCTTTATACATTGGATATGAGTCCTTTGCTAGACATGTACTGAGAATATCTTCTCCACTCTTAAGTTGCCTCTTTTCTCTTAATAGTGTATTAATGAACAGAAATTCTTAAGTTTAATGTAGTCTAATCCATCAATACTTGGGAAATATTTTAAAATTATGATGTATTGACACAACACCAGCTGGAGTTCATGAGATATATTTTGTGCTTGGATTGAAGACAGTAAAAAGCAGTTTTATAGACTGTGATAAAAATGATCAAATTTTTATTTTTATGTTAATACATGTACACAATAAACATTGAATAATAGGACAACATATGTTGAAGTGATAACTAAAGATAAAAACCAAACTATCAGCAAATATATTCTATACACAGGATGACAGTTGGTAGACACTTCTTACATACTGACATAAAATTCATGCATCTGTCACTCTTTTATGACATTCCTAGTATGGCACACCATTTCTTAAGGCCGAATATCCAGTCATTTAAGAACAACCGTATAAATCCTGTAGTATGTCATACATACACACATATAAACTTTAGAAGGAAACTGTTGTTAGCACTGATACTTTTTATAGAACACTATCGGACATCATGCAGAATTTTAGTATTCTGCAGAACTCTAGCTTAAGCAAAGCACAAAAGTGTGGAAATACGTGGTGGTAGAATAGTAGATGAACAGTAGTTCCACATGGCTAGAGAGTAGTGTGCAGAGGAGAGGATAAGGGAGTGGCAGCAGAGAGGAGGGAGTGGGAGATGAGGCAGGAGAGCTAGGCAAAGTGTAAGATTGACAGTTCTCAATGCCATACTAAGGTACTTGAATTCCATCCTGTATGAACACTGGAGTGTCATGAGAAGATTCATATTCTTTAAAGTTAGTAATGATGGCAATAAGAAGGACAGATTGAACGAAAGGAACTGTTGGCGGGGAAATCAGGGGCTACCACAGTAATAAAGGGGATGAGTGAGTATGTCCTAAGTGAAGGTCGTGGCCTTAAGAAGGGAAAGGAGAAAACAGATTTGAGAACTCTTTTAGAGAGAATTAATAGGATTTAGTGATTGGATATGAGGTATGAAGGAGAGAGAGAAGCCAAAGCTGACCTACTTCTAGCCTGGATGATTGGAGTAGATGCTGATTCATTAGTCTGAGAATGAAACTTGGGGTCAGATTTCAGTCAGGGGTGATAGAGGTAAACTGAGTTTGAGGGGTTTACAAAGTGGTCTAGGTGCAGATGTTCAGAAAATAGAAATATAGAAATGGGACTCAGAAGAGAAATAAGGACTTGAAGTCTCTGTGTAGGCTTTAGCTGAAGCAGTGAGACTAGATGAAGTTACCAAAGAAGAGAGAGCTATGAAAAGAGAAGACACTGAAGACAGAGTCCTGGGGAAGGGCCAACATTTAAAGGGCAGAAAAACTGAAAAAAATAAGAGAAATTGAGATAGATATGGGAGGATAGGTGAAAAATCAAAAGAAAATCAGTGTTATGGCAGCTGAGAGAGAAGAGGGAGCATGTGGGCAGAAGTGTCAAACACTGCAGAGAAGTTATGTAGTATGAAGACAGAAGAGGTCAATGATAGGATGTATTTGGTGACCTTGGATAGAATAGTATAGAATGGAGGGGGTAAAAGACAGATTGCAGTGGCCTTTGAGGGATATATGAAGGGGAAGGAGATTATATAATCATAGTAAAACTCCAATTTTGCCTCAAACCCGTGGATCATTGTGAAATAAATTATATTAATAGTCTTGAGTTACTTGGGTAACTGTCTCTGCCTTTCTGCTCTGCCTTGCCTGTGGAGATCTATTCAATATTCAAAGCCCTGTTTCCTTTTGATTACCTATAAAGGTATCAGGTTTGAAGCCTTGAAAAATCTTTCCACTGTATCTGTGGCAATGACATGATAGGTTGAATATATTAAAGAATACTAACCTTTTTCATCTTTGTTTTATTCTAGGAAACAGTTTTCCCATCACAAATCACTAATGAGCATGAATCATTGATAATGGTGAAGAAACTTTTTGCTACTTCTATCTCATGTATAACATATCTAAGGGGCCTGTTTCCGGAGAGCTCTTATGGAGAACGCCACTTGGATGGTAAAATTTAACTAAATGGTTTCTTTGGCTGTTGTACCTCTTTTCTCTGTTTGGCAGGAGTAAACCTTTAATTTCTCACAGAGTATGCTAATTCCAAGTCATGAGCCCATTCTTCAACATCCATTTGCTAATTCATTTTCCATTTTAATTTCACTGTGTTTAGTGGTTTTACTTATAGGAACCGTTAGTTTCTGGCTAGATACCAAATGACAGACTGAGGAGAAAAGTAATCTGTATGGACAAGCCCAGTAATTCTAAACTATACCTGTAAAAGCAGCAGCCAGATCAAAATCTATTTGGTTGCTGTGGATTTGCACTGTTTTGTGCCTTAATTAAATTTGTTCTTTGAGGTATACTTTGGCATTGAGGAAGTTTAATGGAGCCAGGTGAAAAACTCTTCTTCCTGTTAATGCATATAAATATGTTGGAAAAAATTCCTACTCATGCCAAACCCATTTGTTGATTAGCATGGGTATTTAGACAGTTATTATTCTAACCATCTCTCTCCTTTTCTTAGTTGCCAGGTCTTCTACTTTCCTTCCTTTTGTTTCTTGTATCCTTAAGCTTATGATCTCATTTCCTTATATTAGAAGCTGTTTCTGGCTCCTTTCCTTCTCTCGTATTAAAAAAAAATGTACCTAGAACTCTTCAATTTTTCAAAATCTTATTATTTGTTTAAAAAGCTAAATTGTGATAATTTAGAAAATCTTGCTGATTTGTCACTAAAATGGGAACTATCATTTGGAAAATAAGTATAGAGAGCTACCAGTTTCCTTGTAAGATGTTATTTTGCAAAATCTAATTTTACTTTAAATTTCTCACATCCATATTTAATGATACGTTGCCCTCATTCCAATTTAATTTTCTTAAACAACATTTGATTCTCTACAAGAGCGTCAATGAGAAATGCGCGTGTGCTATAAACACAAAAGCATGGTATTTACAATCATGACAACCTCATTTGTGTTATGTCCTCTTTGGTCTATAGGATATAAATCTGTAATAGTGAATATGTTTATATGTAGCACATAATTACAGTTTCTCCTCTTGTTTGGAACACAGAATTGGAAAAAGACATGTTTTAGGTAATTAATTAAGAACTTATTGTGTGCCAATCACTACCCTAGGCATGGAGGATAATACCAGTCTTTATAGCTTTATTTTTTGCAACAGTCTTGATTGAAGTTATGTCTCCCTCTCAATGTTTGTACTTAAAGTAGCATATATCTTAAAAATGCTGAATACTCCTATGTCACTCTTTTTGGTAATCTCTAAATGTTATACCAACATGGAATAATTTTCATATCTCTCAGTAGAGGTAGAGGTGACGTCAATTTTAGGATAGGAAAACAATGTGAAAAGGTGAAGTGACTTATGCAAAAGTCATACATGAGTCAGAGATTGATTTTAGACTGATCTAAACCAAAGCTCTTTTAATAAGATTTTCCTATTCTTTCCTGACTATAGTAGAGTAGTTGAATTACCGATGGAATTAGTATTTGAGAATTATTCATGGAAAAAATTTTCATCCTTTTTTTTTATTGAAAGGAAGAGAAATATCACAGAAGTGATTTGAGATTGTGGTGTATGTTTAAATTGGTTAACGAAGATGATCTCAGTACTACTTTATAATTACTTAGAATTCAACAGGAGCAAAGAAGTGACACAAATTGATTTTGCATCCAGCTCAGTTGTGCTATATTGTAGAAACGGCGACTGCTAAACTATAATCAAAATCAGAACTAAGCCATTTATCAACATAGGATTTATTTTTAAAGTAAATATTTAGAGAGTCAAAATGTTTTTATAAGCTATAAAACTAGGTAAGTTATATAAATAAAATGGTTAAAGGAGATACTCTTATTTAGCATGGACAATTTTAGTATAGCAGTCTTTTGGTAGATGAGAATGGACTGTGTTTCTATTTTTGTAGACCTCAGTTTAAAAATCCTCCGAGAAGATAAAAAATGTCCTGGGTCACTGCATATTATCAAATGGTAAGTAATTGAAATTCCACAGAAGTTGAACAATATTACTTTTATCATGGCTAAAGTTACCCATAAGACTTTATTTGGTAAATCATTTCCTTAAAACTGTTTCTTTCCATCATCCTTTTTTTTTTTTTTTTTACAATTTCTTAGAAAGTTGTATTGATTATTCAATATTATCTTAAGATACTGACTTAGTTTTGTTTTTGAAGAAAATGGATTTGTATAAAGAAAGAAAAACATCAGTCAAAATTTGATTACTCATGGGGCTGGCCCAGCGGTGTAGCTGTTAAGTTCACACGTTCCACTTCAGCATCCCGGGATTTGCCAGTTTGGATTCTGGGTGCGGAGCTACGCACTGCTTGTCAAGCCAAGCTGTGGCAGTCATCCCACGTATAAAGTAGAGGAAGATGGGCATGGATGTTAGCTCTGGGCCAATCTTCCTCAGCAAAAAAAAGAGAGAGAGAGAGGAGGATTGGCAGCAGATGTTAGCTCAGGGCTAATCTTCCTCAAAAAAAAAAAAAATTGATTACTTATATGCAGGTCAGTATCCTAAATGATGTGGAAACCAAAAAGAAAAATAAGATGTGGTTTCCTACCTCAAAATTGCTTACCTGTTACTTAGAAAGTTCTATCAATATATTAAAAGATACTGGGAGTTTTAAAAATGATTAAATTAGAAAGGTGAATGATTATCAATTTGATGTACTTCAAAGCAAAAAACGTAAGTCAATTCTGTACTTGGAATTTTTTTGGCTTCGCATTTGGTCCAAATTGACATCGAATGTTTATTTCTTGACAGGATTCAAGGTTGTTTCGATGCTCTGGAAAAGAAATACGTAAGAATGTTTTCAAATTTACTCCAGGATCAAAGATTCATCTTTTATCCCTTTAAAAAAAGTTTAGCCTTTAGTTCGTGTGTTAACAGTGTACCAGTGCCTACATTTGCATTTATGAACCAATTTCTTTTTATTTTATGTCTTTGCTGTCGCATCGATGTCTCGTTTACATCAATTAGAAATGAAACCCTCATTTTTCTCTTTGACGTACTCATATCTTTTTGACCACAGAATTTCCTCTGAAGTCACTGGAAGAGATCCACAGGATGTGGGACAGGGGAGACAAGTATCTGGCACTTAGCACATTGAAAATTTTCAAAATAGTGGCGATTCAATTCGCAGATATGAAAGGAAAAAATGGACTCGAATAATGGGTTTTTATTCTGTTAGTTATTTTGTTAACAATGTTTGGTGCATGTATTTAACCTGTTCCCTCAAAATAGCTAGTATTGTAGCTTGAATTTTTTAAAAAATGTAGCTTGAGTTTTAAGTACATCAGATCTTTCTTGCTGCCGAAGACAGCTATGAAGGGTGTAAAAATTAGTCCAGTTGAAGAGACAAGATGTATATAAAAGAACTTTCTACCACTGCTTCTCCCACTTTTCTCCATCTGTGTGTTTTTATTCCTCAATTCCTATTCCTTTAAGAAATCTTGAGGTGAGTAAGCCTTACATTGACTTTTTAGTTGCACTCATACATTTCCTTTTTCATTGAACAGTTATTATTTATGGTTTATTCAACACTGACTTGGGGTATTGAGGGATACAAAAATAAATCAGATATGGGATTGTACACACAAAGAGCTTATAGACCATGGCAGAAGATAAATGATATTCATTTGCATGGCTGATGATCAGCTGCTACATACTGGCCCAACTGTACTTGCTGTTAAAATATTGAAATACTCTGTATCTGGTGGTAAATAGCTATTTCTCTGAGACCTCAAGTGACCCCCATGATGCCCCCCTCCTCACCCCACCAGTATTTGTCTTGGCATCTCCCCATACTGCTCCACAATCTTAGCAATTAAAGGGTTAACGCCTGTCCCAGGAGGAGTTTCCAGGAACCCAGGTCCAGGGCTAAGTTTGCATCCTTTCTGATTAGTCAGTACCTGTGCCATATTGGGCTGTTAAATATTGATTTTTTAATATCATATTTTGACCATCACCTCTATCACAAGTATAACTATAATAGAAAGTGATGGATACCAAAGGAAAGATAACTGATCATATGCAATGGAAGTGTGGAAAAGGAGGCGTTATATCCAGTGAGGGGCATGACGGAAATACTTGGGAGAAAATGACTTTTGAACAGCTTGAGAGGGGAAGAAGGTCATCACCAGCATTCTGAACAGTGCTCCTCCATTCTCCTTCATCTGTTGATATGGCAACACTTCCTGAGTGTCCATCGTTAAGGGGCAGTACAATATAGCTAAGAGCTCAAGTTTTGGAATCAGGCAATCTGAAGTGAATCCCAGTTCTGCCACTCAATACCTGTGTGGCCTTGGGCAAGTAACCTACTTCTTGGTGCTTTAGTTTCTTTACATACAAAATGGGGATAATAGTAGAACCTACCTCTTAGGGTTGAGAATTAGATGAGTTAGTAATCTAAAACAGAGGTTTTCAAACGTTAGTTTACATCAGAATCACCTGGAGGACTTGTTAAAACACACATTGCCAGGATCCACCCAAAATTTCTGATGTAAGTAAGAATTTGCATTTCGGACAAATTCCAGGTAATGCTGAGACTGCTAGTCTAGAGACTGTATTTTGAGAACCCCTGATCTAAAATGTTTAAAACAATGCTTGGCACATAAAGGCACTATCTAATTGTTAACTCTCTGTCTCTCTCTCTCTCTCCGCCCCTTCTCTCCCTCCCTCCTTCCTTCCTTCCTTCCTACTCTCTTTCCCTCCCTTCCTTCTTTTTTTTCTTGCCTCTTTAGTCTGTGCCAGATATTGTGCCTAGGTACTGGATGAAATAAAAATGAGAGAAACATGTGGTTCCTTTACTCAAGGAGGTCAAAGTCTAATAGAGTCACTTCTTAAATAAATAATTGCAATATTACACATACTGAAATAGCAGCGTAATGTAAAAAGAGCATCTACCTAGTTTGGTGGATTTCTTTTACTTAAATGACTACCTGTATAACTGAATCAATCAAATTTACTGTTTTTGGAGATTAAAAGACAACATCTTAGATGGGTGACTTGGGCTCTTAAGTAAACAGTATTTATATTGTTTTTCAGTTGTTAGTATCTTGTAACTTTTCCTAGGGTGCTGTCATTGCTAGTAGGAAATGTTTAATGCTTTAACAATAGTTTGCAAAAGTCCAGTTTGAGTATCTAGAGATCTTGAAAGATGTTCTCCTGTTGAAGATGACGGTTGTTTCTAGTTGTGAAATTTTGGGTGATTTTTAGTTTTCCTCGTACTTTATATATTGCTTGAATTCTTTAAAATAAGCATGTATATGTATTTTTAGATAGTTATAAAAAAGAGACTATATTGTATATAGCCTCCTAACTTGTATCCTTATTCCCATTCTCAATCCCCTACCATTCCAATCCACTGTCCACACTACATTTCTTTCAGAAACGTGAGTCTAATAATGTCATTCTTTTGCCTAAAAATCTTCCATGACTTTTAAAATAAAGTTCAGAATCCATCACATAATCTGCAAGGCCTGGATAATCTCATTCCCATCTGCCTTTCCAAGGCATCACTCTCACTATTGGTCACCCTGTTCAAGCCACACAAGGATTCTAGAACATGCCAAGTGCCTTTTGCCTTTGTACATATGGTTCCCTTTTGCCTGGAAAATTCTTTTCCCTACCCCACAAACTTTTCCTGGCTAACTCCAATTTATCCTTTTTATCCTAAAAGTTTGCTTCCTCAGGGAGGCTTTCTCTGACACCTCCCTCTCCCCCAGCCTAGATTGTCCTTCTGTTTAATATTCTCAAACACCCTGTGTTGCTTCTTTGTAGCAGCTAACACAATTAACACCTATCTGTGTGGGTTTTTTGTTTAATGTTTTCTCCCCTGCTGGTCTAAGATCAGGAACCATGTCTGTTTTTGAGTGATTGAATGGATGAACTAGTAATTAAATAATTAATATAAATTAGAGTTCTTCTGTGTAGTCTTAAAATCAATTGTATGCAGTAACCAAAATAGCCACACAGTGTCACTAAAGATTTAGTCCTTTGGGTGAAATAGGTGAATAATTTGATATGAAATTATAGTCCTGATATTTTCTCATTTGTATTCTAGTTTTTAAAAATGTATCATAGGCTTTGTTATATCTCTATCTCTATATCTAAATATTCTATTACTTTTTCAAGCAGAGAGAATATGTTTATAGTAATGTATTTGTAGGGAGGGCAAGGGTTTTATAGAGTTATATCAGACTTTAAAATTTTTACTTTAATAGATTAGTTTCAAAAGGCACAATTTTTTTTGAAATACTTGTGGCATATTTAATTTTTAGTAATAACAAATTATTTTATATATATTTTGCCTCCCAAACTAGTATATAACTTATGGAAACTAAGGATAGTTATCTTCTTCTTTTGCATCCCTCCCCAGCAAGACCCTGGGTATGTACCAGATACTCACTTAAATGAATGAATACTTAGTATCTCTTTTTCTGATAGTCTGAATAATATTTTTTCTACTCAAATCTTTGAAACTGCTCCAAAGTCGTATTTTAATTAGCTTTTATTGAAAATAACAATAATATAGGTGCAAGTATATAATAACAATAATTTTCTTTTCTCTTGAAGCTACACATGGCAATACTTACAGTAAGTACACGTGAAAGACCAAGCTTCTGTCTGTACTTTATTGTCTTTTTGTAATTAAATTAAATTTAATTTAATTTTGAAATTAAAATAGTACTCTCATCCCCCTCTGAATTTTTTTATCTGTCCTATGACATTTTATAATAATAAAAATAGAATCTACCAAAAGTTTTAATAAAAGATCACAAACTATATATTTCTTTGATATATTACAATATGTGGGAAAATATATAGGATATACTATCTGCTACATCTATTGGCTATCGAGATTTCATTTTTCTGATTACAGTCTTGAAGGTTTTTGTTTTTGAAGTTTTGTAGACTTTTTTGAAGTTTCGTATATACTTCTGAGTATAACATGGTACATGTAGTTAAGAATAGAAAGAAAATGAGAAGACATCATTGAGAATCTTAGATATATGATTTATTTAAAAAATTTAAACCATAACAAACTACTTAGAATTTATTTGGAGCTCAGTCGCAGTAATCATAAATACCTGATTATCAATTTCTTTATAGTCAGTGTGCACAGAATACTCTAAACTCTCCATGTTCACAAAATAAGAGCTTATTCTATCTCTAGGATGTATGTATATATATCCTAGATAGATATCCTAGATGTAATACATATATATCTCTCAGTATTTTATATATTTATATCTATATCTCAGTACTCAGTACAGCACAAATTGAACTTTTCACATAGAACATGTATTCTTTGAGGAGTAATCTAGTAAGTTTCAGGAATTAAATGCTGTTTATTTTTCCTTAAACAGCTTTACACAAATCCCAAGGAACCTGAGGTAAGAACACACAGAAAGATGAGTAGTATATGTGTAGTATTATAGTTAAATGTATTTACCTGAGTTGAGGCTAAAAGTTATGTTGCTAGACTACCATATGAGCAAAGTAATTCAGAGTGAGCTCTTTCAATGTGTTTTGTTATAAACTTCACCAATTCTTTATTAGAAGATTTTTTTAACTTAGGGGTGTTGAGAGGCTGGCCTAGTGGCTTAGTGGTTAAGTTCACGTGCTCTGCTTTGGCAGCCTGGGGTTGGCCAGTTCAGATCCCGGGTGTGGACCTACACACCTCTCATCAGGCCATGCTGTGGTGGTATCCCACAATCAAATTAGAGGAAGATTGGCACGAATGTTAGCTCAGTGACAATCTTCCTCAAGCAAAAAGAGGAAGATTGGCAACAGATGTTAGCTAAGGGCCAATCTTCCTCACCAAAAAATCAAACAAGCAAACAAACTTAGGGATGTTGAAAAAAAACATTGAGTAGAACTGAGCCTATTCCCTAACATGTTAATATTAAGCATCTCTGCTTGTAGAAAAAACGCATTTTATTTAACTGATTCCGAATCCCTTCTGTTTGTGGCCTTTTGGAAGATATGGCATAATTCTAAACTTTTTTTTGTTTTGCCAACTAAATCCTCCCCTTTTTTACCTTTTCATAGATTTTCTGGGCCTTAACTCTTTGCTTCTCTCTCTAAATTTCTTCTCTTTGATGGTATTTCTTCCCTTTGAGGCAGTAGCCTCATTCTCAAGGCCAACTTACTTCCCTTTGAGGCAGTAGCCTCATCCTCAAGGCCAACTTGTGACCAAATCTTTCACAAAAGCCTTTTTGCCTATTCTATTCTCACTGATTGCTTCCTTTTCTAAATTTCTTTTCCAGCAGGACTCCACAATTTAACACCTCCAATTGATTTGTATAGATTACTTTATCTCCCCAACCAGATTGTGAATTCTTGAGGACAAGCACCTGGTCTTGTTTTCTGTCTCCCAGAGTGAATATTATAGTCCTCGACATGTAATGGTTACCTGTGCTACTTTGAATAGCAGCTGTGGCTGTGGCAGAGTGGAGGGAGAGGCCCTCCGTTCTTTCTTCTCATTCTAATCTCTTTATTTTCCTCCTAGCTTTCTTTCCTAGCTTTCTGTTTTCCTTTCTTTCAATTTTCCTTCTCTAAGCCTGTGGATTTAGCCTAACTGGTGGCGTTCAAGACTAAATTAAGCATTTTTAGTCTTTACTATCCTTTCTTGACAAGATTATAAATAGCTATTTTAGCAGGGTGGAAAAAAACTGGTGCATACAGGTGGGTAACAATTCCTCAATGCCCAAACCACTTCTTTTTAATCTTTGTCTCTTGTTTATTTTCAAAGTTCCTTTTTTTTCTGTAGGTTTTATGGGAAGTTTCCCAAACTAAAACCTCCTGATAAATTGTTAATAAATTGGTCATTTCCTTAGTGCAATAAATTATGTTTTCTTATGCATGCAAAACTCCTGGTCTGAAAACAGTGGTTTTGAGGTAGTGAAATGCTGAGCAAATTGGACTTAACTACAGAAAAATCTTAGAGTCGGGAGAAAACTGTTAAATAAGCTTTGATACAGGCAATATATATAATATTGAAGTTAGAAAACTAAAGCTTATTATATGAAGTTTTGAGCTATGATTTATGACCCAGAAAAAAATATTTTTGTTGCTTACAGATGACAATCCCTCTGGCAATGATCCCTAAACTTTTTGTGTTCATGGCATGCTTTTGATTACTAGAAAATTTGGTGGCATGTTTGAGGGTATTAAAAGACTCAAAAGAACACGAAATAAGTCAGCAGTAATTACAGTGTAACTATGGTATAGCAGTGTTCATAGTGCCTAAAAGTATCCATGAGATTACACTGTTTTGTGGTTGCTGTTTAGCATCAAGTCACTGGTAAAACTATTTACCTCCCAGATCTCATTCTCTTGTATAGTCACAAAACACCATTATCACATGAACACGGTCTTTCTTTGGCATTTATCTGATATTGTGCCGTGTTTCCTAACTCATATCCATGAAAGTATGTACTTCCCTAAACAAAACTGCACTAATAACAATATTAATATTTGTCTGAAGCAAAAATACACTTTACACATGGATTAAAATTTGCAGCACTCTTGTGAAGAGTCTGTCATGGTACAATAGTCGAGAACCTCTGTCTTAAATCAAATAAAGCTGCTTACTCAGTCCAGAGGCCAACAGAATTTTAGGTATTTGACAAAGTTGTGGTGTTTCTGTGCTTGAAGTTTTGTTCTGGTTGCTCCATCTCATGAAAGAGATGAACTGACAAAGGTAGCTATAGTGACAAGGGATAGTGTAACTTTTCTACAGATACACACTATACAATGGCTTGAGGGTGTTAATAGATGTTTAAGCCAAAATGTAAATTATTAAGGAAAGGTTTACACAACTTAACCCATGATAGACCCATAAAGAATTACTAGATAGAATATTGTGAGGATACAAATCGTGCTGTTTCACCATCTATTCCTTTGTGCCTATTGGAGGTGGTTAACACCTACTTTTAGTAAACTGCTTCAGGAACTGAACAGTAGATGGTCCCTGTTTCTAGCTGCAATATGCTTTTAAAGACTTTGTTTTAGAGACTGAGTGGCCAGAGGAGTCAGCCTATGCAGGTCTGTGAGAGGCAACTGACTGACAGAATAACACAGTAGTTAACATTGCAGGTGCTGGAGTCAAGTCCCAGCTCTACCACTAACTAGCTTCATCTATAATGAAGATAATAATACCTACCTCATAGTGTTTGCAACATAAGAATGAATAGATATAGAGCATTTAAGATAGTGTACGAATATTATCATTATTGTCATCAACTGGAGATAGCATGTTCCAGAGTGTAGTTGTGCAAAGGCCCTAAGGCAGGAAGGCATTTTGTGTGTTCCTGGACAGAGAGGGTGCCCTAAGCCTGGAGCTTAGTGAGTGGGAGGAAAAGAGGCAGGAGATAAGGTCAGAGAGGTAGGCAGGGGACAGATGTGTAAGGCGTGTGGACCAAGGTAAATTTTGTATTTAATTCTAAAGGCAATGGGAAGCCATTGGGGAGTTTTAAGCAAAAGAGTGACATGGTCTAGTTTGTATTTTTAAAAGCTATAGAACAGAGAATGAATTATAGGAGGAGTAGTTTGGAAGCGAACAGATCAGATGGAGAGAGATAGTGGTGGCTTGGGTAGGGTGATAGCAATGGAAATGGAGAGAATCAGATGGACTTGGGATATGCCTTGAGATAGACCTGGAAAGTCTTGCCAATGGATTGAAATGCGGAATGATTAGAAAAGACTGTATATGTTGCTGTTGCTTTGGTCCATGTGGATATATTCAGTATGATTAATAGAAACTATTGATGAGCAGTTTAGAGGCTCATATTTATTGGGCAACACAGTAGTCTGAAAAGCAGGAGAATGTTTTATGAGGTGTTAAGAAGAGACTAGTGCCTGCTGTAAATATACCTTCCTTGAACAATCAGAGTCAGATTGAAGTTATTAAGGATTAGCATCTTCTGTAAGAGAATTACTAACATAACTCTTTTATTAGTTGTTTCAGGGACCAAATAATAAAGTGTTAATAAAATTATCAGCTACCAAAGGATCTACTCTTGACACAATTGAAAAAATAAAAGCTCAGAGTATCAGAAAACTAGAGCTGGTTGAGGAACATGGCCAGGCAGGAAGAACAGGCTTTGTTTACTAGACAGGGGGTGACACCCAACCTGAGCAGAGAAGATGCTGTGTGTCTAGCCTGTCTGGAGTGAACCTGTTGCTGTAGGCACCAATAGTCCCGTGTACCTCTCTTATTGTACTCACAAGGCAGCCTTCTGAACTTGGTTTGATCTGTTAAATAGACTTTCTTGTTAGAAAAATATTTTCTCTTTTAAAATTAACTCCATTATAAATCAATCTTCTTGGAGGTTAAGCAGCATGAGCCCATTTCCCCAGGACCTGATCACCTGTGATTAATGGGGTACCAAATCTTAGAACAGAGTAAAGTAACAAGAGCATTGAGACTTTTTCTCATCAATCTAACATCCTCATTCCCACATTGTCAAGGAACAAATACTGAAGCAGATGAATGAAGGGGTATTTTTTGTCTTTTGACTTAAACTCATACCTTTTGCGTGTCTTTAGCATCTCTCCAGCTCTGTGGACAAACTACAATGTATCTGGGCCAAATGTTTTTCTTCAACTACTAGACAGTCATTTTATTTCAAATGGAGTATATCTCGCATCCAGAAATTTGTTCCTCTTTATTTCTAGCTTTCTTAACAGTGAGGAGAGCAGATAGCAGTAGTATCTAGTTTCTAGTGCAGGGGCAAAAAAACAAGACCTGATATCGTGGATCCTGGTTGCTTTTCTAATTTTTCCAGTATTCTTGTTGCCATTCTAGTCTTCCCTGAGTTACTACAGTAGCCTCTTAATTGCTCTCATGGTTTCCACTTCTTCCCCTGTGTACTCTTAAAATAGCCAGGGTGATCTTAAAAAATGCAATCACTCCCATGCTTAAAACCCTTTATTGGACTTCTGGGTTACTTAGAATAAAACCCAAACCTCTTACCGTGGCCAAAAGGCCCCACAACCTCCTCTACAACCTCATCTCCTACACTCTCACCCTTGCTCACTCATCACCAGATGCTTAGCCTCCTCTCTGATACTGGAAGAAGCTTCCTTTCCTGCTCTCCTGCTTTGGATCCTTTGCATTGCTGTTCTCTCTGCCTGGGGCACCCCACCCTCCCCCAGGTCTGCGCATGACTGATCCCTCTTGTCACTGAGGCTCAGCTCAAACATCACCTCTTCAGGGAGGCCTTCCTGGGCCATTCCAAACCAAATCAGTACCTCTGCACTTCTGTACTCTCTGTCACAGCATCTGCTTCATATTGTTCACAGCACTTATTACTGTCTGAAATTACCTTATTTTATTCATTTACTTATTTATCGACTCTCTCTCCCACTAGGCTATATATTCCAGAAAAATAGAGACATTTTCTGTCAGGTTCACCCCTGTGGCTCCAGTGCCTGACACAAAGTAGATGTTCAGTAAATATATGAATACTAAATTATTTATTACTATATTAATATCAATTAATTTATATATATATATAAATTTATTAATCAATAAATTATATGAATGAACAGTTTCTCAACCGGTTCCACTGTCATTTACCTATGCCGGGTCATATACTTGACTATGTGCCTTAGTTTCTCCAGCTTTAAAATGGTCACACTAGAATTTTGTCATCTAATTCATTTTTAGCATGGAGGGGAAAATTATTATCTTTATATCTGGAAATATTACTCCTGGATAATGTAATGTTGTGGAACAAATGAGTATGTAGGAAGTATAGTAGGCACACAATGAGAATATTCTTTACCTGTTATCAGATAAGATTCTAGATTTTTTTTTAAGTAATTTCTTTTCTATTCCCTTTGATGTTTCTAGAAAGTGACTGAGATATACCAGTTCAAATTCAAATACACAAAAGAAGGAGCCACTATGGATTTTGACAGGTAGAATCTAATTGTTTAATGAACATGAGAAATATATAGGATTGAGGTCAACATAGGCCTCTTTGAGTCCAGAGATAATCTGTATACTTCCTTTGTAACTTCCCCAACAATCCTACAAAAAACCACTATGGTAAAAAGAGACTGTAATAATTGTTTAAATTTCTGAAATCCGTGGATAAAGCTGGTGGGAATAGAGGCTTTGTTTGCTTCTCTCCCTCTTATCCTCATAGGTGATGTTAGTAGAGTCTAAAGGCAGTTAAGTTTAGTGGCTAAGAGTTCCAGTTCCTAAGGCAGAAAGATCTGGCTTGGAGCCCCAGCTCTGACTATTCCTGATTATATAGCTTGGGACAGATTATCAACCTCCCTAAATATTAGTATTCTCATCTGCACAATGGAGTTAGTAATATCTACTTCACATAGTTGCTGTGATTATTAAAATATAATGTATACATAAAGCTTTGCCCATGTCTGGCACATAATAGACACTTGACAGATGGTACCTAGTAGTGGTGGTGGTGATGGTGGTGGTCCTTGGAGGCAGTGGTGGTTGGTGGGAGGCACAGCAGTCGAAATTATATTAATGAGACTGTCTTCATGGGTTGATTGAATAACTCCTTAAGACTCTGTCTAGCCGCTCACCCAAAGTTTCTCAATTGCTATGCCAAGATATTGATCCTATCTGCCCTCAATGTAGCCAGACTGGGCCCATGGTAGATGAAACCCCTGAACTATTTTCCTATAGAAACAAACGTTCTCATCTGCTTACTAAAATTATACAAATATGATTTTCTACATGTCCCTGTATGGAAAAGACTGGAAAGCACTGCATTTTCCTATCAAGTCTAAAATTCCAAGTTTGAGATATATTAATGGGTTAAATAGCAAAGACAAGGACATTTGCTTCAGAAGGTCTTTAGTGCAGATAGAGATGTTTTATTGAGGAGCAACATTTATTCCCTTCCCAGTAGCTTTTGGATTCAGATAGAGCTAAGTATTGCTGAGGAGATGGAATAGAAGTAGAGGGGGGCGGATGGTGGTGAAAAGCCCTGGGTGGTAGAGGGCTCCACATCAGGGGGATGAGTTTCCCTAAAAGGAATGACTGAAGAGAAACCTGGCTTAATTCTCAATTTTCTGTACTGTTAGCTCTGTCTCATTATTTACTGCAAGTTTGAGGATTTCTCTCCAAGATTTACTTCCTTAATTATACTCTTGTTTGAGTTAAAACTTACAGACAGCACTAGGATATGAAGGGGAAGTAAGTTCTAGGAATGAGAATTAAAATAACCATCATTAGCTAACATTTGAATAGCACTTTACAGATTGTGAAGCCCTTTTTACACATATTTCACATAAAACAGTTGCCTTTTACTCTCTAAAATTCAAATATAAGTCCTACTGACAACCAGATGAATCTCTTTTGTTATGAAGGCATATATGCCAAGAGGTAAGCAGTAAAACAGAAATGGCCAAATCTTTCAGCTACCAAGGAGGAAAGAAGGTAATGCATATTACTAATTTCCTAGGAAGCAAAGGTAGGCATTTGTTCAAATGATTGTTCATACAAAATTTCCTTATCACCTCTTCTATAGTAAAGGTAATTTCTCTTTTAAAAGAGTGTAAAGTAGTCTTGAATATGATTTTACATGAATACGATTTTATGAATATGATGTATGCTGAAGGATCCCATGAGCTACATGGCTATAGCCCTTCACTCTGGTTACCTATTTCAAATTAGTTAAATCCTGGTAGACAAAAGTTTAAGTTGTTCAAAATTTAAAGATCAAATGTATTTACTTAAAATGTTTGTTTTATGACTTTATACTGCCTTCAGTAGTTCAATTACTTAAGATTATTTTTCAGTATTGATGCTTACTATGTGAAAGTCATTGTGTAAATATATTGCAGTCATGTACTTCCTAAAAACTACTCAAATGTGAGACCTATTTGGGAAGGAAGTTTTGGAGAGAAATAAAAAGTATTTAGAATTTGAAGGTAATTTAGTCCAACTTGTTTATTCATTCATTAATTCAACAAATATTTATTGAGTACTTAACTGTTACTAGGCACCAAACTTAGTACTGTGGAGATGAAAGAAATAGCCACTCATAGTCAAGAGGGGGATGTACAAACAGTTATAAACAGGGGTGAGATATAGTGATTATCAGGGAAGACCTCTTTGAAGAGGTGACACACGAGCTAGGTATTCAAGGATAAATTTGGAAGAGTCAGGAAGAAAAGTGGGAAAAGCACAATCCAAGCAAAGTGAACAGCATATGCAAATACACATGGGCAACAGCAAACTGGGTAGTAGTTACAGATGAAGGTGGAGGTGAGGGTGCAGCTGGTTGTGAAAGGCATTGTTAACACACTAATCTTGAATTTGATTGAAAGGTAATGGACATAATAGAAGAATTTTAAGCAAGAGAGTGACATGAGCAGATTTTCCTATTAGGAATGTTATTTTGGCAGTGGTATGGAGAATGTTTTGCAGTGTGGATAAGAAGAAAAGCAGGAAGAATAGATGGCCATTGTTGTAATCCATTTAAGAGTAAGGAGGGGATGCCTCTGAGAGATAACCAGGTGGTAGAAAGGCCTAGAGATGATGATTGATTTTATACTTGGAGAGATGTAGAAATGTGGGTAAGCTTATTTCACAAATGAGCTAACTGACCTAGAGTGTCTAAATGACTTGACCAAGGTCATTCAACTAGTTAGCAGCAGAGCCAATATTAGATATCATGTCTCCTAATTCCAAATCCATTGTTCTCACTATTATGGCATGCAGTTATTTGTAAATCAAAAATTTTAAAAATCGGTTCATATTTAAAATGACTTAAGAGAATTTGCTGCTTAAGAAATCATTTGTATATACACTACAGAAAGTACAATCACTCCTTTAATTTACATTCTAAAAGTAGTCTCAAGAGTGTCCTGCTCTTTAGTTTATATTTATTTGGTCATATAGTAAAAAGTTCTTTTTGAAATAGATTTTCAGTATTGTGTATGATTGAAAAGTATGCTGTTTTTCTATGTGGTTATAGCAGTAGTACAAGCTTCGAAAGTGGGACAAGCAGTGAAGATATTAAGAAAGCCAGTGTTCTACTGATCCGTAAATTGTATATACTGATGCAGAACCTTGGACCCCTTCCTAATGATGTTATACTTACTATGAAACTCCACTACTATAATGCGGGTAGGTGGAGACCTCTAGTCAAATTCCTTAAGAGTTGAAGTAATATTTTATCTAAATTGAAGGATTTTGCAAGCATCGGGAAGAGATGTCTGTTGCTACACATGAAAGATTAATCCAACTTGTTCTGTTGAAACTGAGTTTTCTTCCCTTTTCATTTTGCAGTGACCCCACATGATTACCAACCCCCTGGTTTTAAAGAAGGGGTAAACTCACACTTCCTGCTGTTCGAGGGAGAGCCCGTAAACCTGCAAGTGGGATTGGTCTCCACTGGCTTCCATAGCATGAAAGTAAAAGTCACAACCGAGGCCACCAGAGTGTCTGATTTGGAGAACAATCTCTTTCAGGAGAACAGCACTACCGAAATTGCCCATCAGGGTCTAGACTGTGACGAGGAAGAAGAAGAATGCAACAATCATGTAAGGCAAAGCTCTAGCAATCCTCCCTTGCCTCAGTTAAACACAGATGACATTTTTCAATTCCTACACAGGTCATATCACAGTAACAAGGTCCAATAGAGTGTACCAGTTGTAAAAACTGAAACAAAATCAGTCCCTGACCTCAAGGAGTCTTTATTGTAAAAAAGTACAGTCTTCAAGACTTTGTTAGATGAAATTCTCCTTGACTGGGGAAGAAAAAGACTTTCTAATATACTTCTTTTCTCAAAGGTATCCATGAATTTAGAAAATTTGGGATTTTCTTTCTTTCATTTAATAAGTAACATTTTTAGGGTTTAAAAAATATTCTAGGTGTTTACTCATACTCACCCAAAGTATATATAAATTCTTGATTACTGAGGTAATTGGGTGGAAGGGGGTTTAGGCAGAAAAAAGTTATGGATAAACTCAAGTCAAAGTGAAAACAAAACGATAGCCAACTCTCGGTTTTGTGAAAAGAGACAAGCTTTGGGGCTGGGTCCCTGGGGAAAGTCATGGGGCTGGAGTTGGAGCCACTGGAGCCAAACAAGCAGGGCTCTGAGCCCTTTACCTTCCTACTTCCTACAGTAGAGACTTGGAGTTGAGTACTTGCTGGGGCTCTGCTGTGCCCTAGGTAAATCCACACCCTAGGGGCCGGCCCGGTGGCGCAGCGGTTAAGCGCGTACATTCCGCTTTGGCGGCCAGGGGTTCGCTGGATCAGATCCCAGGTGTGGACATGGCACCGCTGTGCAAGCCATGCTGTGGCAGGCATCCCACATAGAATGTAGAGGAAGATGGGCACGGATGTTAGCTCAGGGCCAGTCTTCCTCAGTAATAAGAAGAAGATTGGCAGCAGTTAGCTCAGGGCTAATCTTCCTCAAAAAAAATCTACACCCTGTTGTCTGGATAATAAAGTTTACTGTATGCCAACACTGTATTAAAAGGGTTCTGAGTTAAACATAAAGAATTTTCAGACTGGGAAGGGATGCTATAAAATCTTTTCAGGAGCTATTTTTAAGATTAGGATGCTAATATATTCTCTTAAGATAGTTTGAGTCCTACTTAAACATAGATGACTGCAGTAGGTAACTTTTAAAGATTCCTTCGGATTCTTTAACTCTGTGTTATGTTTCATACATTGAAAAGAAGTCTTACTTCCCTTAATGTAAATAATATAAACCAAATAAACAACATGATTTTTTTTCATTTTTAGTAAGTATTTTCACAATGTCACATGTGATAATGGCTTTAGATTTTGATGCAACTTTCTTCTGATTCCGCTCAAGGAAGACATAGCTAACATAGATTGATTTTAAAAGAATAGACGTTAAGAAGAAAATGAGCATATTTGAACTAAAATTTTATCTTTTAAAATTAAGAAATTATTTCTCTTTTACTAACTGAAATGAAAGCAGGACAACTTGAGAATGAATAATTCAATGGATAGGTTAAAGAAGACGTGATAACACTTTCCAAGCACACATTTAGTAGGAACAATATACAAAGATTGGAATTTTGTGGTAAACTCAGTCAATTCAAGTTCCTCTCTCAGCTAACCAATTGTATAAGAGAATTTAGTAAGTCTAGTGAAGTGCTTACATTTTCCCACTAAGAATTCTGTTGCTTTCCTTCATGGAATACACACACACAAACATTCATACACGTATTTGTACATGTATGTACATATGTAGAACCCTTTATTGCTTTTAAAAATTATTTTATGAAATATGCATACAGCAGAGTATATAGAAGTAGTATGTACAGTTTTAAGAATAATGAGAACATCCATATACCCTCCATTCAGGCTAAGAAGTAGAACATTGTCACTACCTTAGAAGCCACCATGTGCCTCTCTCTCATTGCACCCCCTTCTTCTCCTCCAAAGATAACCACTCTCTTAACTTCCATGATAACCCTTCCCTTACTCTTCTTTATAGTTTTATGATCTATGAGTATATCTGCTTGTTTAAAATTTTTATATAAATGTAATCATACTCTAGGTAGTCTTCTATGATTTACTTCTTTTGCTTGACCATCAAAAATGTGATTTATCCATTTGTCTGTGGTTGTTCATTCATTTTCACTGCTGTAGAATATTCTCCTCTTGACAGATATTCTTTCTTTTCAATCATTATAAACGTTCATGTACACACTCTTGGTACACATATGCAAGAGTGTCTCTAGGGAATATACCAAAAAGTTTGAGGGCTTGAACATTTTCAACTTTAAGTAATGCAAAACTGTTTTCCAAAGTGATTGTACCAATTTATACTTCACCGATAGTGGAGAAAAGTGCCCTACATTCTTGTCAACACTTAATATTATCTGAGTTTATGTTATCTGCCTATCTGTTGGATGTGAAATGATAATACCTCATGATTTTAATTTGCATTTCCCTGACTATTAGTGAATTTGAGCATCTTTTTTTGTGTATTGGCCATTCTGGTTTTCTTATATATAAAATACCTGTTCAAGTCTTTCTTGCATTTTCCTATTTGATTATTTATCTTTTCCTCATGATTTAAAAAATATGTTCTAGGGGCCAGCCCCATGGTGGAGTGGTTAAGTTTGTGCGCTCTGCTTCGGACATGGCACAGCTCATCAGGCCCTGCTGAGGCGGCGTCCCATATAGCACAACCAGAAGCACTCACAATTAGAATATACAACTTTGTACTGGGGGGCTTTGGGGAGAAGAAGAAAAAGGAAAAGATTGGCAACAGATGTTAGCTCAGGTGCCAATCTTAAAAAAAATGTTCTAAATAATAATTCTTTTTCATTTGTCTTTGTTGCAGTAGTTTTTCTTAGGTTTGTGGCTTGTCTTTTCAATTTCTTTAAGATGCCTTTTCCTAAAGAAAAGTTCTTAATTTTAGTGTAGTCAAATATTTTTCTCTAATATGTGCTTTTGGATATTCTTAAGAAAACCTTCTTTACCTGAGGTCATTTATAATATTCTCCTATATTTATTCTGAAAGTTTAAAGGTTTTTCTTTTTACATTTAGGTTTTTATTCCACTTGGAGTTTATTTTTATTTGTGGTGTAAGGTAGACAAGACCCCTTTAGCAAATTTTTTAATCCAAGTATAATATACATACAGAAAAATATATACGTCATAATGATACGACTCAATAAATATACACAAACTGAACACCAGGCTGGAAGAAGAGTGAGGGAAGCAAGGTGAGAGTGAGTGCCTCTTTAAATTTTGCTCCCTAGATATCTTGTGTGTCTCACCCTTGTTCCAGCCCTACTGAATAAACATGTGAAATCAGCACCCAGATCAAGAAACAAACTACTACCAGCTCCCAGAAAACCCGGTCTTACTTTGCAGTTAGTGTCCTACTCAACAAGAATATCTCTATCCTCACTTCTGTTAGTATTGATTAGTTCCTCTTGTTTATTTTATAGATGCAGAATCATAAAGTATGAACCATTTTCCCACTCAGCACTATGTTGTGATATTTATCCATATTCTTGCATATTGTTGTGGACCATTCTCACTATTTATCCATCTATTGTTAATAGGCATTTGGGAAATTTCTTATTTTTGACTATTATGAATAGTACTGGTCTGAACATTCTGAACATATTTTTTAGTGAAATATGTACACATTTCTAGTGGGAATAGAACTGCTAGGAGTAGAATTGTTAGATCAGAAGATATGTGTACATTTAGCTTTAATAGATACTACAAAACAATTTCCAAAGTGATTGTGCCAATTTACACGCCCATCAGCAATGTATGAGAGTTGTGGTTGCTCCACATCCTCACCAACCCTTGGCATTTTCCATCTTTTTAATTTCAGCCATTCTGGTGGGTATGCAGTGGTATATCATTGTGGTTTTAATTTACATTTCCCTGATGACTAATGAAGATGAGCACCTTTTCATATATTTATTGGCCATGTTGGATATCCTCTTTTGTGAAGTGTCTTTTCAAGTCATTTGTCATTTTTCTTCTATTGGGGTCTATTGCGTTGTCTTTCATTCTTATTGATTTGTAGGAGTTCTGCATATATATTCCACGTATAAGTCCTTTGTCAGATACATGTACTGTATTGTGAATATCTCTTCGACTTTATGAGTTGCCTTTTACTCTCTTAAAGGTGTGTTGTGATGAACAGAGTATTAATTATATTAGTTTTAATATAGTCCAATTTATCAATATTTTCAGCTATATTTCGCAGTTTTTATTTAAAAATTTTTATCTGCTGTAAAGTTTACAGAGACATGTTCTATGTTTCTCTAAAAAGAGGAAATAACTACAGAAACAGAAGAGAGTTTTAAAATTATAAAAGACCTTCATGAATAACTCCATACCAAAAAATATAAATACCTGACCTTTCTCTCCCCCACCTTCAGGTATTCATATATTTTAGTATGAAATTATTCATGGAGGTCTCTTATAATATTAAAAATCTCTTCTGCTTCTGTAGTTATTTCCCTGTTTTCATATCTGGTGCTGTTTTTTGTGCCCCATTTGTTTTTCTTGGTTATATTTGCCAAAAATCAGTATTTTTTATTACTCTTTTCAAAGTCATCTTTTGGTTGTGCTTATCGCTTTTATTGCTTTTTTTTGTTTGTTTCTTTTCTATTTTGTTCATGTTTTGCTTTTATCTCTGCCTTCTTCTGTTTGTCTAGTTTGGATTTCGTCTCCTTGACTCCAAATTGACCTTTCCATTGAGATACAGACTTGTGTCCTACAAGTACCTTGAATTCAACATATCCAAATGGAATTTCAACTTCTGACCCAACATGCTCTTCCTCCTCCCTGGTTCCTTATCTTGGTGTTGCACCATCACTTTACCAAACAGCCTGACCAGGAATGTGTTCAACTCCTATGTTCTTCTTATTTCTCATATCCTTTTGGTTGTCATTTCTGTCTGTTTTGCCTTTGAAATTTTTCTGAAGTCTGGCCCTATTGCCACTGTGCTGATTTAGGCCGCCATCATTGCTCTATTTGTGAATGATAGCTGAGTTTCCCTGATGTCAGCATTGCCTCTCTAATCTGTCTTCCATAGTCCCAGGGAGTGAGGGTACTAAAACTGTGGTGATCATTTTTAAGTATTTCAAGTTGATTTATTTTGTGTAATTTCAAAGGGAAGAATGAGAACCAATAAATGAAAATTACAGCGTGTGTGTGGTGGGGGGTTGTGGCGTAGGGGAACCCAGAGGTCAATTTTGGCTCAATAGAAAGAAGAACTTTCTCTTAAAAATTTTAAAGCAATATTATAATGACATTAAAGTAATTTAAAAAGCAAGGCAAATCTTCCAACTGTCCTATCATCCTATCAATACTGTTTTTATTTTTATATATTCTATCCCCTCCAGTATTTTTCCACAGATATATATATTTATATGGTTTTAATCATGGTGTATATATAAATTTGTTTTACCTTTATACTTAACATTACTCTTATAAATATGTCCCACCTTAATCTTCATATTTTTAATTTTAATGACCTTTTGTTTCATTTAGGTTCTTACTCTACCATTTCCCTACATTTATTTTTATTTTTATCTTGTTGGATGAAGAAGATTGGCCCTGAACTAACATCTATTGCCAATCCTCCTCTTTTTTGCTTGAGGAAGATTGTTGCTGAGCTAACATCTGTGCCAATCTTCCTCTATTTTTTTATATGTGGGATGCTGCCACAGCATGGCTTGATAAGCGGTGTGTAGGTCCACACCCAGGATCCAAACCCACTAATCCCTGGCCACTGAAGTGGAGCATATGAACTTAACTACTACACCACTGGGCTGGCCCCTGTTTCCCTACTTTTAAACATTTAGGTTAATTCCTGATTTTGCTATTATAAATAGCATAATAAATGCCTTTATATGTATGATAGAATTTTTCCTTGTTTCCTAAGGATATAGTATCAGAACTGAAATTTACAGAAGCCTGAAAATTTGTATAGCTCTCGAATGAGTATTACCAAATCATTTTCCAGAAGCTGCCAACTTCTTCACCTCCTCAGGATGCATTTTCTAACAATGACAACTACTTCATCAATCTGGCTGTCCCAAGAAGGACAAACTCCTTGTCATCAGCTGTGTTCAAGTATAGATGTATACTGTGTTCAAGATACAGTAGAGGTGATTGTCTCTAGGGTGTTGCAAAAGAAAATCACCATTTAGGGGGAAGGTTGAACTAGATTGACCTCTGAGATTCCCTTCCATGCTAAGATTCTCTGGGGTGTTGTTGTTGGTTTTTTTGTGTGTGTGTGTGAGGAAGATTGGCCCTGAGCTAACATCTGTTGCCAATCTTCCTCTTTTTGCTTGAGGAAGATTGTTGCTGAGCCAACATCTGTGCCAGTCTTCCTCTACTTTGTATGTGGGATGCCGCCACAGTGTGGCTTGATGAGCGGTGTGTAGGTCCACGCCTGGGATCCGAACCCATAAACCCTGTGCTGCTGAAGTGGAGCATGCAAACCTAACTACTACACAACTGTGCTGGCCCCTGGGATGTTTTTTGAATTCCTATTGAGAGCATAATGCCCTGCTAAGCATTGTGAAGAAAACAAAGACATAAAATAAAGTTTCTACGTTTGAGAACTCTGGCTGAAGAGACTATACCTATATACTATAATAACACATAATATTGGAGAGTGTATGAATGAGAGAAATAATATTAACTAACAGTATTGCACATTGTTCTCAGGGATTTACAAGTACTATCACTTTTAATCTTCCCAGCTACTTTATGAGGTAGATACTATAATTATCCTGACTTTACAAATGAGGAAACTGAGACTTAGAGAAATTAGCCCAAGGTGACATACACAGTGAATAAGTAGCAGGGCCAGGATTCAAATCAAGGCAGTTGGACTCCAAAGCCTGGGCTCTTAGGATACAGAAGTAAGGATAAATCGGCACTGTGTGGGAAGGTTTCATTGGGTTGGTGATTTTATGGACGAATCATATTTTGATTGGCAGAGGTTAAGGAGGAGGACATTCCAGGCAAGTTGGAAAGTACAGTATGGTAACATCAGAACTTCTGTCTCTATGACTTGGAATTTAAGTACTGAACTTTCTACACCTGTCCCTGTATCCTACATGACTTTGCTGAAATCTCTACTTTTGGTAACCTCTAGCTCAAAAATTTTTTTAAACTTTTTTAAATCATAAAATTTTTCTATTAGAACAGAAAGTTTACAAAATCTTGATCAAACAGCTTATACTGCCTTTTCACCAGTGATCGTAGTAGTGGTTTAACATATTCTTCTTGTTATGAGGCTATTGTAAGATTGAAAACAAATTTTAATACAATTTTCTTTTTCAGGTTATTCCTTATCTCGATTGCAGAAAGACAAATATAAAAAGAATTCTACCAGTAGTCAAAATTGTTCAATATTTGTACTGTTTATTTTCTAGTATGATCCTTAAGATCTGAGGAACAATGCAGAAGTGAGATTGTAATCTGGCAAGAGATTCAGAAATGATAAAAGCGCACAAACCTGAAATTTTTTTTTCCTTTATCTCCCCAAAGCCCCCCGGTACATAGTTGTGTATTTTTAGTTGTGGGTCCTTCTAGTTGTAGCATGTGTGATGCCACCTCAGCATGGCTTGATGAGCAGTGCCACGTCCACGTCCAGGATCCGAACCAGTGAAACCTTGGGCCGCCGAAGTGGAGCGCACAAACTTAACCACTCGGCCATGGGGCCAGCCCCCAAACTTGAAATTTAAAAATTCTTAAATTATAAGAACTCTTAAAACCTAACTCCACTTGGAAAATAGGACACGGAACCCAAGTAAGAGACCAAAGAATCCCAGGACAAAATAGGGTTATGTAGAACTGTCTGAAAAACCCTATCCTAAATGTGTCCTTATCATTTTACTTGCCTCTGCAACACCTTCAGGACAGGTATTCATTCCTAACAGGGGTAGTTTGGGCTTAAGATCTAGCTAGTAAGGCCACACAGACACAACGGCACTCACGGTACGCTGGGAAGTTGGGCAGTTTTCTCTGTTGTAGTCAACTGGACAGATTGCAGTAGACGCATACGCTAGAGAGACTCCTGGACAGGCTTCTTTAAAGAACTCACCTATATGGTAACAATCAACTCATGTTCTCATCATTGGATGTAGAATCTTATTTAAATTTTATGCTAAGTTTAAATGCTGAGGCAAAAGTACTTCCTTCTAATAGAGGTAGTTAACCCAGGCTCCTTACAAGACTCTAATAATTACTGACATTTACAGACAGCTATAAAAAGATGGAGGGCTAATGTTGCCCAAGACTACTTTAGAGAGTTTGTTAAGCTACAGCTCTTTGGGAATTAATATTTTTATCAATTTCTTAGGTAGAGCTCCTTATGCTGTAATTTTCTAATTTTCTGAGATCCTTATGAGTCTCTGTACCTCCATGTTAGAAAGAGTTGCTAGATACTCTATATAGATTTTTTTTCTAGTCTTTTGCTTTGTACCCAGGAATCTTGACCCAGAATGGTATATTTTTCTCATCTGTAACAGATTAATTTAACTGAAGCATAAATAATTCATGAAAATTGTTTTTTGAGGATGAGTTAAAGGCAGAGAATATTGTTTTATTATGAGTCACAAGTATTTCTAAAGAACCAATTCAATAGTTTATCATTTGATCTAGTTACAATGAATGATTTGCTTTTTAAGCATATGTCCAAACATTCACACTAGGTATTCTACTATTTTCCAAGTGTAGTAAAGAAATGGTTTGCATTTTCCATGGATTTTTGTGTCTTATTTCAATTTAAAAAATATTTTGAGGTCTTTTTTCTAAAATTTTGATGAATTCCACAAAAGAATACATATATAACAATATATGGCTTACCTGGATACATTTTTGTGTGTGTGAAGTCCATTTCTCACTCTTTTGTGCTAACACATTTGATCAAAGTACAAATGATTTGTTCTTGAGAAATTAGAATATAAAGTACATTGGTGCCAAAGTAAATGGTACCATTTAGGTGTGGACTAGAAGGATATTTTCTGAATTCTTTAGAATTGCTTTGTATTCCAGTCAGTGGATTAAAACAAGAGCCTTTTCATTCAGAACCTATTTTCTCCCACTAAACTCAGAACTGAAGTTTTGCATATTGGGGTATAGTCTGATAATTTTCATAGCATCACATCTCATGAAGCATATATGCCTTGTTTCATACAATGTTGGCAAGAATATCTTAGATTCTTGGAAGTAGGGTTGATTATTAAAAACGTTGGAGGAGGTGCATTATCTACAGAAAATATTCAGACTTAAAAACCACACATCATTCTCTCTTTCTCATGGGGCTATAGTTTTGTTTTTTTTTCACAAAGTTTCTTTTTGTCAAATAGGAAATTTTTTTCAATTAATTTTTCTGTTTTGCATTACAGAATGTAATTGTTATCCTCTGTTAATCATACAAAGAGGAATGAAAGTTGGTTGACTTTCCCATCAGTCTTATAAGTCATTTCTTTTTTTATGTGAATCATTCTATAACATATCAGAGAATTATTTCCTGTTGTGAGTGGGAAGAGCCACACCGATGATCTGTGTATGTTTCACTTACATAAAGAAAAAAGGATTATATTGATATGTATTATAGCAGAAGAAAAGTTGAACATAGTGAGTAATCTTAGGTAGGAACACTTCGGACGTTACTATTAAATCCTAGCATTAGAGGAAATGTTTTGTTAAAAAAAGAACAAAGGAGTAAGACTGAGAATGTCTGTTTCATTAAAAAAAAAAAATGTCCGTAATAGTCTGAAATAATACAATGTTATCATTATATTAAAACCAGTGTAATATTAGGTTCTACTTAAATTAGGCTTTTTTTTTTTTCCAAAATGAAGACTTTGTTGAGATTTAGTCAATTACACATTGGAAAAATATAATGACAATGTTTGTCTAGAATTGTATTCAGTTGGCCAATTTTTCTAATACTTGTTATATGTTCTTCTAGTTTTCCATTTGAAGCTAAATTTTCTGTTGGTAAACAGATGAGATTATGGTTTGAAACAGATCCAGGCAGTGTAGGGAGAGTAATTCTTTTAGCATTTATATTAGAATCTCAAAATTGAGATCTAAGACTTTAGAAGCCCAGACCTTCAGAAAGTGGTAAAGAAAAGCTAGAAACAGAAGTACATATATCATTTATGCAGCCACCACCTCAAATTTGCTTCTTCCTGCGTGATGGAGGGCTCTTCCTGCTTTGATAACCAAATTCAGAACCAACAGAAACGTTGTAGCTAATGGCATTATTTTGACCTTGAAACAAGTCTACACAAAGCTCATTGTTAAGAAAGTTTAAAATAATCTAATCAACTGTAAGTTATCAACATTTATTCACTCAACAAATTTATATTGATGTCTGTCATGCTTGAGTCCCTGTACAAAGATAGTGTACACAAAGATAAATGGGCCAAATCCCCGATTCAAAATTACTTAGGAGAAATGAAACATAAACAAATCGCTGTTATATAAATAATAACAATCGTCATCATTTATCAAGTGCCTACAAAGTACTTTATCTACACAACTTCAATTAATCCCCACAACAACTTTGCATAACATTTTATAGCTGAAGAAATAGATGTTCATGGACATTAAGTGTCATGTCCAAGGTTGCCCAACTAGAAAGCATCAGAATCAGTATTTGAACCTAGGTCTCTCTGGCTCCAAAGCTCATACACAATTGATTAAATGTTACATTCATTCATGTAGAATGTGAGAGGATGTGAAAAATCCCACAAGAAAGCAAAAACCCTATAGAAAGATAAAATTCCACTTTTAGTCATGAAGGAATAATGTAACAGACTTGCTTTCCTGCTGTAAACAACTAGGAAACTGGGCGAAATATATGAAGCCACTGTTTTCAGACATTAAGACGGCAGGAAGTGCAGAACTGTGATCCCTGAGAGAAGAAAAACAAGATGAGCCTTAAAATTGCCCTGACTTTCTGTCAGGAGGTAGTTTCTGGACCACAGTCACAGGGAGGCGGAACCTAAGCAGAACATGGCAGTCTTGCTGGGTTGAAGAAACAGAGACTGGAGTCTGAGGAAGCTGAGGCAGTTGGGAACAGAGTGTCAGAAGAGAGAGATCTATAGAGAGAAAGAGCTCCAGAAATCAGCATAGGGGTCCCCTGAGTCTTTGGTTGAATATTCAGTTTCTCAGCTGTGGGTTGAAATTCCACAAGGTTAGACGAAGAAAACTGTTGGAAAACTGTAAGTTAAACAATCCTAGACCTCTCATCACAGAGACACCTTGTTGAACACTCAGAACATTTGGTAGAAACTGCAGAAAGGTTACACCTTAGCATTAGGGCTAAACCAACCATTTAGTGAAGGCCTCCATTCTTAACTGTAACAGCTTAAAAACAAGCCTTGAAAGGGTCGAGCTTATCTGCCTGCCAAAACAAAATTCAACACTTTTTAGAGGAAGATAAAATCTAAACACTCAATTAGGTAAAATTTTTATTGTATAGAATCCAATAAAAGTTTATTGACATGTAAAGCAGCAGGAAAATTGATCCATAACCAAGTAAAATCAATCAACAGAAGCAGACCCAGAAATGTCAGCAGTGATAAAATTAGCAGATAAGGACTTTAAAACAGCTATTATACAAAGAGCAATGATAACCTATGTTTACACAAAAACATATATACAAATGTTTATTGTGGCTTTATTTGTAATCTCCAAAAACTAGAAACAACCCAAATACTCCTTAGTGTGGGAATGGATAAACTTAAAATAAAAAGGAATGAATTACTGATAGATGCAACAACATGGATCATTTGCAAATTCCTTATGCTAAGTGAAAGAAGCCAGAATTAAAAGACTACATACAACATTTTTTCTTTCTTTAGCAGCTTTATTGAGATATAATTCATATACCATACAATTCGCCCATTTAAAATATACAGTTCAATGGTCTTTAGTATCTTCACGGAGTTGTGCAACCATCACCACAGACAATCTTAGAACATTTTCATCACCTCAAAAAGAAACCCCATACCCTTTAGCTGCCATCTCTTTATTTCCCCATTCCCCTTCTCCCCCAAGGCCTAAGCAACTATTAATCTATCTTCTGCCTCTATAGATTTGCCTGTTCTGAATATTTCATATAAATGGAGTCAAACATGTTGTCTTTTGTGCCTGGCTTCTTTCACTGAGCATTATGTTTTCAAGGTTCATCCATGTTATGGTATGTATCAGTACTTCCTTCCTTTTTATGGCTGAATAATATACCATTATATGGATGTACAGTCATGCACCGTATAACGATGTTTTGGTCAATGATGGACTGCATATATGACATTGGTCCCAAAAGATTAGTACCATATAGCCTAGATGTATAGTAGGCTATACCATCTAGGTTTGTGTAAGTACACTCGATGACGTTTGCACAACAATGAAATTGCCTGACAATGCATTTCTCAGAGCATATCCCCATCATTAAGTGATGCATGACTGTACCACTTATTGTTTATCCATTCATCAGTGATGGACATTTGGGTTATTTACATCTTTTGGCTGCTATCAGTAGTGCTATTATAAATATTTGTGTACAAGTTCTTTTTGAACACCTGTTTTCAATTCTCTCAGGTGTATGCCTAGGAGTGGCATTGCTGGGTCATATGGTAACTCTGTTTAATCATTTGAAGAACTCCAAAACTGTCTTCTAAAGTGGCTGCACCATTTTACATTCCTGCTAGCAGTGTATGAGAGTTCCAGTTTTCTCCACATTTTCACTGACACTTGTTATAATTTCACTTTTTGCTTCTATCCGTCCTAACTGGGTATGAAGTAAGTGGTATCTCATTGTGGTTTTGATTTGCATTTGTCTAATTTGATGTCAAGTATGTTTTCATGTGCTTATTATCCATTTATATATCTTCCTTGCAGAAATGTTTATTCAGATCTTTTGCCCATTTTAAAATTAGGTTGTTTTGTCTTTTTATTGTTGAGGTGTAAGAGTTCTTTATATTTTCTGGGCACAACCCCTTATCAGATGTATTATTTGCAAGTATCTTCTCCCATCTATGGGTTGTCTTTTTACTTTCTTGATGGTGTCCTTTTTTTTTTTTTTTTTTGAGGAAGATCAGCCCTGAGCTAACATCTGCCAATGCTCCTCTTTTTGCTGACGAAGACTGGCCCTGAGCTAACATCCATGCCCATCTTCCTCTACTTTACATGTGGGATGCCTACCACAGCATGGCTTGCCAAGCAGTGCCATGTCTGTGCCTAGGATCCAAACTGGCAAACCCTGGGCCACCGAAGCATAACGTGCACATTTAACCACAGTGCCACTGGGCCGGCCCCTTGATGGTGTCCTTTGAAGCAGAAATAGTTTTTAATTTTGATCAAGTCCAAATTATCCATTTTTTCTTTTGTCACTTATGCTTTTTTGGGGGGTGTCACATCTAAGAATCCTTTGCCAAATTCAAGGTCATTAAGATTTACCCCTTGGTTTTCTTCAAGGAGTTTTATAGTTTTAGCTCTTATGTTTAGATCTTTCATCCATTTTGAGTTAATTATTACACAGGCATACTTCAGAGATATTGTGGGTTTGATTCAGACAGTGGCAAATAAATTTAAAAAAATCAGCAATAAAGCTGATATTGCAATAAAGTGAGTCACAAATTTTCTGGTTTCTCTGCATATAATACTTATGTTTATACTGTATTCTATTAAGTGTGCAATAGCATTATGTCTAAAAAAACCAATGTACGTACTTAATTAAAAAATGCTTTATTGCTAAAAAATCCTAACCATCATCCGAGCCTTCAGCAAGTTGTAATCTTTTTGCTGCTGGAGGGTCTTATAAAAAACACAATATCTGCAAAGCGCAATAAAGTGAAGCTCAATAAAATGAGATATGCCTGTATATGGTGAGGTAAGGACTGACATAATTCCTTTGCATGTGGGCATCTCTACACCATTTGTTTAAAGACTATTCTTTCCCCCTGAAATGGTCTTAGTGCTCTTGTCAAAAATCAGTTGACTATAGACACATGATTTTATTTCTGGACTGTCAATTCTGTTCCATTAGTCTGTATGTCTGTCCTTATGCTGGTATCCCACTGTCTTGATCACTGTTGTTTTGTAGTAAATTCTGAAATCAAGTATGAGTCCTTCTACTTTGTTCTTTTTCAAGCTTGTTTTGGCTATTCTGAGTCTTTTGCAATTCCATTTGAATTTTAGAATCGGTTTGTCAATTTCTACAGATAAGTCAGCTGGGATTCATATAGGAATTGCATTGAATTTGTAGGTAAATTTGGGGATTATTAATTTCTTAACAGTATAAGCCTTTTGATGCATGAACGTGGGACATTTTTCCATTTATTTAGATTTCTTTAATTTCTTTCAGCAGTGTTTTGTAGTTTTCACAGTCTAAGTTTTGCACTTGTTTTGTTACATTTATTCCTAAGCATTATATTCTTTTGGTGTTATTGTGAATGAATTTTTTTTTAATTTCATTTTTGAATTGTTCACTGCAAATATGTAGAAATGCATTGAATTTTGTATATTGATTTTGTATCATGCAAGCTTGCTCTGATGGTTCATTTTATGTGTCAAGGGTGTTTGGAGGGTGTTTTTTGATGAGATTAATGTTTAAATAGGTGAACTTTGAGTAAAGCAGATTGCCCTCCATAATGTGTCAGCCTCATCCAATCAGTTGAAGGCCTGAATAGAAGAAAAAGACCAGCCTCCGTAAGCAAGAGGGAATTCTCCAGCAGATTGCCCCTAGATTTCGTGTGTACTATAGGCTCTCCCGGGTCTACAGGCTGCTGGCCTTCAGTCTGCAACTGCTTCATCAGTTCTCCAGAGTCTCGAGACTGCTGGCCCACATGACAGATTTTGGACTTGCCAGACTCCATAATCATGTGAGCCAATTCCTTATAATAAATCTCTTTCTCTCTCTTACTCTCTTTATATATACACATCCTATTTGTTCTGTTTTTCTGGAGAATGCTGACTAATATACTTGCTAAACTTGTTCTAATAGCTTTTTAGTGGATTCCTTACAATTTTCTATATAGAAGATCATGTCATCTGCACACAGATACACTTTTACTTCTTCTTTTCTTATCTTTATGCTTTTTATTTCTTTTTCTTATCTAATTGCCTTGGCTAGAAATTCCATTACAATGTTGAATAGAAGTGAGGAGAGTGGACATCCTTGTATTGTTCCTCATCTTAGGGGGAAAGCATCCAGTCTTTCACCATTAGGTATGTTGTTGACTATGGTTTCTTTGTAGATGCCCTTTATCATGTGGAATAAGTTCTCTTCTATTCCTAGTTTCCTGAGTGTATTTTTGTTGTTGTTGGATTTTGTCAAATGCTTTTTCTGCATCTATTGAGATGACCATGTAATTTTTGTTTTTTGTACTTTTGATATGATGTATTACATTAATTGACTCTCAGATATTTAACCAAGCTTGCATTTCTGGGATAAATCCCACTTGGTCACGGGGTATATGTTTTTCATGTTGCTGGATTTGCTTTGCTAGTATTTTGTTGAGGATTTTTACACCCATATGCATAAGAGATATTAATCTGTGGTTTTCTTTTCTTGTGATATCTTTTTCTGGTTTTGGCAACAAGGTAATGCTGGCCTCATAAAATGAGTTGGAAATGTTCACTCTTCTACTTTTTGGAAGTGTTTGTGAAGAGTTGCTATTCATTCTTCTTTAAATGTTTGGTAGAATTCAGTGGTAAAGCTATCTGGGCTGGGCTCTTCTTGTGGCTATTTTTTTTGTAATTAATTCAGTCTCTTCACTTGTTATAGATCTATTCAGATTTTCTATTTCTTCTTGAGTCAGTTTTGGTAGTTTGTGTCTTTCTAGGAATTTTCTGTTTCATCTATGTTATCTAATTTATTGACATACAACTGTTCATAGTATTCCTTTATAATCCTTTTCATATTTCTGTAAAGTCAGTAGTAATGTTTGCTGTTTTTTTCTGTTTCTAGTAATGTGAGTCTTCTTTCTTGTTTTCTTGGTCAATCTGGCTAAAGGTTTGTCAATTCTGTTGATCTTTCAAAAAAACCAGCCTATGGATTCATCAGTTTTCTTTATTGTTTTTGTATTCTCCATTTCATAAATATCCAAAATAATCTTTATTATTTCCTTTCTTCTGCTTGTTTTAAATTTAGTTTGCACTTTTTTCCCCAATGTCTTAATGTAGAAGGTTAGGTTATTTGAGATCTTTCTTCTTTCTTTCTTTTTTTTTTAAATTTTTTTCAGTGAGGAAGATTCACCCTGAGCCAACATCTGTGCCAGTCTTCCTCTATTTTGTATGTCGGATGCCTCCACAGCATGACTGATGAGTGGAGTAGGTCCACACCTGAGATCCAAATCTGAGAACCCAGGATGCCGAAGCAGAGCTTGTGGAACTTTAACCACTCACCCGCAGGGCTGGCCCCTCTTTCTTCTTTCTTAATATAGGCATTTACACCTATAAATTTCCCTCCAAGCATTGCTTTAACAGCGTGATGTTATGTTTTGCTATATTGTGTCTTCAGTTTTATTCATCTCAAAGTATTTTCTGATTTCTCTTTTGATTTCTTCTTCAACCCATTGGTTATTTAGGAGTATGTTGTTTAATTTCTACATATTTGTGAATTTCCTCAATTTTATTCTCTTCTTGATTTCTAATTTTATTCCATTGTGGTCAGAGAACATGCTTTTTATTATTCTTATCCTTTTAAATTTATTAAGGTTTGTTTTAGGCTTTAACATATAGTCTATGCGGAAGAATGTGCCATGTGCACTGGAAAAGAGTGTATATTCTGTTGTTATATGGTATAGTGTTCTATAGGTATCTGTTAGGTCTAGTTGTCTTGTACTCTTGTTCAGGTCTTTTATGTCTTTGTTAATCTTCTGCCTAGTTGTCCTATTCATTACTAAATTGGGGTATTGGAGTATTCAACTGTTATTGTTGAATTGTCTTTTTCTCCCTTCATTTCTATCAGTTTTTGCTTCATATATTTTTGTGTGTTATTATTGGGTGTATATATGTTTATAATCATTTTATCTTTTTTTTCAGATTGGCACCTGAGCTAGCATCTGTTGCCAATCTTCTTTTTTTTTCTTTCTCCCCAAAGTCCCCCAGTACATAGTTGTGTATTCTAGTTGTATGTCCTTCTAGTTGTGTTATGTGGGATGCCACCTCAACATGGCTTGATGAGCAGTGCCATGTCTGCGCCCAGGATCAAAACCAGTGAAACCCTGGGCCGCCGAAGCAGAGTGCGTGAACTTAACCACTTGGCCATGGGGCCGGCCCCTCATTTTATCTTCTTGTTTGATGGACCCTTTTATCTTCATAAAATGTCCCTTATTATCTCGTAAAAATCTTTGCCTTTTGATTGGATTGTTTAATCAATTCACAGTAATGTTATTATTGATATAGTTGGATTTATGACTGCCATTTTACTTGTTTTCTATGTGTTTCATGTCTTTTTTTGTTCTTCTATTCCTCCTTTACTGTTTTCTTCTGCACTGAGTGAATATTTTTAATGAAGCATTTAAATTTCTTTAAGGATTTTTTCAGTGTATATATATTTATTGGATACTCTAGGGCTTATCATATACATCTTAACTCATTACAATCAGCTTCAGATTTATGCTAGTTTAATTCCAGGGAGCTGTAGCAATGTTACTCCTATATAGCTCTATTCCCTTTCCGCTTTTGTGATATTATTGTTGTACATATAACATCTGTTAGTGTTACAAACCCAATAATGTCTTGTTGTAATTATTACTTTACCATCTGTAGTCATTTCCTTGGCCCAGTACAGCTTGCTCCCACTCACCTCTTTTGTGCTGTTATTGGCAAATATGTTGTATTTCCCTATAAGTCAAACAATACATTATATAATATTATTTTATACAGTTGCTTTTTAAATTAGTTAAGAGAAGAAAGGAGAAATCATCTGCATTATTTATCCTACCTTTATAATGACATAGTTACCAATACCAGTGCTCTTTGTGTTTTCAAGTTAATTCCAATTATCATCCGGGGTCACTTGCTTTCAACCTGAAGCATTTTCTTTAATATTTCTCGTAAGGCAGGTCTGCTAGCAACAAATTCTCTCAGTTTTTGTTTATCGGGAAGTGTTTTTATTTTATCTTCATTTTTTGAAGGTAGCATTGTTTAATATAGGTTTCTTGATTGACAGCTTTTCTTTGAGCATTTTGAATATGTTATCCTACTGCCTAACTAACCTCCATTATTTCTGCTGAGAAGTCAGCTGTTAGCCTTATTGGGTTTCCCTTGTAAATGATGAGTCCTTTTCTCTTGCTGCTTTTTACTATGATGTGTCTGTGTATGGATCTCTGCATTTATCTTACTTGAAGTTTGTTGAGCTTCTTGAATGTGTAGATTAGTGTTTTTCAATACATTTGGGATGGATTCAGTCATTATTTCTTGAAATATTTCTTTCTCACTTTTCTCTCCTTCTGGTACTCCCATTATGTGTATGTTGGTGCACTTGATGGTTTCCCACATTTCTCTGAGGTGTTTATCATTTTTCTTCATTCTTTTTTCTCTGTTTTATTTTTTTGATTACATAATCTCTATCAATCTATCTCAAGTTTGCTAATTCTTTCCTCTTCCAATTCAAATCTACTACTGAACCTGTCTAATGAATTTTTCATTTCAGTTGCTGTACTTTTCAACTTCAGAATTTCCATTTGGTACTTTTTATAATTTCTATCTCTTTATTGATATTCCTTATTGGATGTGACATTGCATCATATCTTCATTTATTTCTTCAGTTACGGTTTCCTTTAATTCTTTGATCATATTTATAATGGATACTTTGAAGTTTTTGTCTGTTAAATTTGATATCTGATTATTGTCACAGGCATTATCTGTTACCTGGTTTTTTTCCAGTGTACGGGTCATATTTTCCTGTTTTTTTGCACATCCTATAATTTTTGTTGAAAATTTGACATTTTAGATAATATATTATAGCAATCCTGATTCTGGTCCTTCCATCACTCCCTGGGACTTATTATTATTATTACTTTATTTGTTTAGTGACTGGCTGGATTATTTTAGTGAGGTCTACTTCACCCCTGTAGTAAAGCCTCTGATGTTGTTACTCAGATAGTACAGGCTTGGGTATGCTTACAGTCACCCAGGGATGATGATGGTTTTATCAAGGCTTTCTTTGACTGTTTCTTTCCCTGACCACAGTAGATTGTTAACTCAAGTAATTGCTACTGATTGTTCTATTGTTTTCAACAGTGCTCCAGGCATAAATTGCTGTAGAGACTAGTCCAATCAAATTTGGGCCCCTTTGAAGGGATGGTTTCTGAAGTCAGTGTTTGAGATTTGTTCTGATCTCAGGAGGGTTCTCTCTTTTCCGGATTCTCTCCTGCAAAATACTCAACCTGCAGTTTAGCCTTTATCTCCGGTGAATCTATCTGTATCCTCAATTGCCTTTCAACACAACCTCCATTGTATTTGAGAGTGTCCTTAGCTTTGAATTTATCCATGCTTTGTTGCAAATAAAGTCACTGTCCTTCAGAAGAGATTAGGAGCCATCTGTTTTATGTCCTGCTTCTACCCCCTGGTAAAATCTCTGAGTCACAGCTCCAGACCTGGGGTTGGGAACAATGACATGCATCTCTCTGAGTGACAGTCCTACTTTAGGAGCTGAGTGCTATGTGGAGAGGGTACATTAGACTCAGGTCTCAGCTTGTCTCTGCCAGCATGGAACCACTGTTTTACTATTCAGGGAAAGAGTGATTGGGGGCCTGGCATTCTGAGCAATGCTGTACTCAAAATGGAACCTCTGTCTCACCAATGGGGACTGGGTAGAAGAAAGGAGCCCCCAACTCTTGGCCATACTGACATAGAATTTAGCCTCAGCAATATGTAGCCAGGGCCAGGATGAGAAATGCTGATGTCCTGTCCCTCTCATAAAGGTAACCCTTTGAGTAAGAGCTAGGAGGAGAGGGAGCTATGTGTTCTTGGCTGCACATGAGGAGTAGAGTGAAGTTTCATTGAGCTGGGAGGGTGGAAGGAGTGATTTGGGTACAAATACCACAGGCTTTTGGTGTTCTTAGCAAATTTTAGTAAATTTTCTTGACTAGAGGTTTCTTCATTTGCTGTATGCCCTTAGGACCATTCTGTGGACTTTATTTTTTTAAATAGTTTTCACCAGTTTTTCTAGGGAGCAGGTCTGCAGAGCTCCTCATACTGACCTGCTGGAAATTGATCTCTTATATGACATTCTTGCAAAGGCAAAACTATAGGGAAAGAAAATAGATCAGTAGGTTCCAGAGCTGGATGTGAAGCTTGACTACAAAGGGGCATGGTGTGGTTTTGAGGAGTGATGGAACTGTTTTATATTGTTACTGTGTATATGTTTGTCAAAATTCACAGAACTATACACTAAAAAGGATAATTTTTACTGCGTGTAGGTTATACCTCAATGAAACAAATGGAAAAAAGCTGTGATAAGTATGCTCAAGGATTTAAAGAAAAACATGATCATAATGAGAAAATGAAAAGTGTTAAAAGGGGGGACAAATAGAATGTGGAGCTTAAAAATACTATATCTGAAATTTTAAAGTATCACTAGATGGATTTCACAGCAGATTAGAAGCTACAAAAGAATAGATCAGTGAACTTGAAGATAGAGCAATAGAAAATAACAAACTGAAGCATAGAGAGGAAAAAAACCCTGAAAAACAAAATGAAAAGAATAGCACCTCAGTGACTTGTGTGGCAATATCAAGCAATCTAATCTATGTGTAATTATAATCACAGAAATTGTGCAGGGGTCGAAATATATAATGGCTGTAAATTTTACAAATTTGATGAAAATTATAAGAACACTTTCAGCAGAAATAATGCAAGCCAGAAGACAATGAAATAACATCTTTAAAGTACTTGAAAAACAAAAACTTTGAACCTTGAATTCTATACCCAGCAAAAATATCCTTTACAAATGAAAGTGAAATAAAGATATTTTAAAATCAATTATTTTATTGATGCAGAAAAAATATTTGTCAAAATTCAACATCCATTTTTAATTTTTAAAAAAGAAACTTCTAGAAAACAAAGAATAGAGGGGAACTTCCTCAACTTTATAGAAAACGTTTATAAAGAACCTAAAGGTGGCATCATACTTAATGGTGAAAGACTAAACACTTTCCACCTAAGACAGGGAGTAAAACAGGATATCTACTCTTACCACTTCTTTTCAACATTGTACTGGAGGTGCTAGTCAGTGAATTAAGGAAAGAATAAGAAATAAAAGGCATACAGATTGGAAAGAAGTAAAACTGAATTTCTTTGAAAATGACATGATTGTGTACAAAGAGAACGTTAAGAAATCTACAAGGAAGACACTCCCAGAACTAACACATGAATTTATCAAGGTCACGGGACACAAAGTCAATACATAAAAACTTATTGTAGGGCCGGCCCGGTGGTGCAGCGGTTAAGTTCGCACGTTCCGCTTCTCGGCGGCCCGGGGTTCGCTGGTTCGGATCCCGGGTGCGGAGATGGCACTGCTTGGCAGCCATGCTGTGGTAGGCGTCCCACGTATAAACTAGAGGAAGATGGGCACGGATGTTAGCTCAGAGCCAGGCTTCCTCAGCAAAAAGAGGAGGACTGGCAGTAGTTAGCTGAGGGCTAATCTTCCTCAAAAAACAAAACAAAACAAAACAAAACAAAAAAACAAGAATAAAATTTAAAAAAAAAAACTTATTGTATTTTTCTATACTATCAGTGAACCATTGGAAAATGAAATTTTAAAATACCATTTACAGCAGCATAAAAATTCATGAAATTCTTGGAGCTAAATTAATAAGACATATGCCGTGACCTGTACAATAAAAACTGTAGAACATTGCTGAGAGAAATTTAAAAAGATCTAAATAAATGCAGAGATTTACCACATTCATGGATTGGAAAACTTGGTTAAGATGTCACTTCTCCCCAAGTTGATCTTTACATTCAATGCAATCCCAGTCAAAACTCCACAGGCCCCTTTTGTAGAAATTGATTAGCTGACTCTAAAATTTAAATGAAAATGCATAGGACCTAGAAAAGCTATAAAACTTTTTTTTTTAAAGATTGTCACCTGAGCTAACATTTGTTGCGAATCTTCTTTTTCTTCTTCTTCTTCTTCTCCCCAAAGGCCCCCCCCCCATACATAGTTGTATATTCTAGTTATAGGTCCTTCTGGTTGTGCTACGTGGGCTGCTGCCTCAGCATGACCTGAAGAGTGGTGGTATGTCCGCACCCAGGATCCAAACCGGCAAAACCTTGGGTGGCTGAAGCGGAGCATGAATTTAACCACTCAGCCATAGGGCTGGCCCCCTATAAAACTTTTGAACAAGAACAAATTTGGAGAACTTATTCTATCATATCAACTGTCAAAGGACAGTAAACAAGATAGAGTGACATTGTGGTAAAGATAGACAGACATATAAATCATTGGAACAGAATGCAGAGTTCAGAAGTATACCCATACATGTGTAATCCACTGAGTTTTTACAAAGGCGTCAAGGTAAAAGTCTTTTTGATAAATACTGTAACAACTGAATATCCACATGGGAAAAATGAACCTTAATTCTTACCTCACACCACACACAAGGTTAATTCAAAATAGATTAAGGACTTAAATGTAAGAGCTAAAACTTCTAGAAGGAAAAAAAATTTTCAGCCAAAATTTCTTAGGCAGTTCCCTAAAAGCACTAACTATAAAAGAAAAAATATTGATAAATTGGACTTCACCTTAATTAAAAACTTCTCTCCCAAAGACATTGTTAAGAAAATGAAAAGCAAGCCAAAGACTGGAAGAAAATATTCTTAATATATACATCTGATAAAGAACTTATATTCAGAATATGTAATTTTTACGTATACAGATTATATTTATACAGTATTTACAACTCAATAATAAGACAATCCCATTTTTAGAAAGGTCCAAGAATTTGAGCAGACACATCACAAAAACTATGTACCAATGGCCAAATAAGAGTGAAAATATGCTCAATGGCATTAGTCATCAGGGAAATACAAATTAAAACCAAAATGAGATACGTATTCACTAGAATGACTAAAATGAAAATTACTGACACTGCCAAGTGTTGTCAAGGATGTAAAGCTTTTGGACTTTTCATATGTTAGCAACATATGGGTGGGTATGTAAAATGGTACAACTACTTTGGAAAACATTTTGTCAATTTCCTATAAACCTACACTTACTATATGGTGCAATTTCTCTCATAGGTATTTACCCAAGAGAAATGAAAACATATAATCACAAAAAAGACTTATACACAAATGTTTGTAGCAGTTTTACTCATAATAGCTCCAAACAGGAAACAACCTAAATGCCCATCAACAGGTCGAGAGATAAGCAAATTATATAGTATCTTTGTACAGTGAGTTATTTCTAGCAATAAAAAAGAACAAACAGCTGATACATGCAAAACTGAATGAATTTTTTAAAGTCAGACAAGAGTACGTATTTTATGATTTCATTTGTATGAAATTCTAGAACTAATCTAGAAATTCTAAAACTAATTCTAGAACAAATCTATAATGGTAGAAAACAAATTGGTGTTTGCTTAGGGCTTGGGTTGGGTGGGGATTTAGTGCAAAGAGGCAGAAGGAAACTTTTTGGGGTGACGAAATGTTCTCTATCTTGATTGTGATAGTGGTTACAAGGATATATATATTTATCAAAGCTCATGGAAATATACTCTTAAAATAGATGCAATAGTACATATGATAGTATGTAAATTTTACCTTATTGCAGTTGAAGTTTAAAAAGCAGTGATCCACAATGTTAACCATTAAAGCCCTATTGAGAATTGTCCCAAATTGGAAACAATCTAAATGTCCCTCAGTGCAGGATTGGCTCAATAAATTTTGGTAGATCAATAAAATTAAGCACTATGTAGCTACTAAGAACATATTAGAGAAATAAAATTATTGGTCTGGAGAAAACATTTGTATGTTTTTGGTAAATGAAAGTAAAATAAAACAAGCCACCTAATAGCCTCCCAATATATAATATGATTTGGGTTATGTCAGTAATTTGTGCTTATGTTATTGTAACTATATACTTCTATGCAGAGCCGAGTTATATAGTAAGTCATGATTCCTTTTCCTTTCTTGCACAAGTTTTTGTTCTCTCTGCAGTTAATAGTTATTCTTCATTTGCTTAGTTTTCTCTATACTTATTCCTAATTTAACTCCAAACATTCTGATGATTACCTAAACCTGCACTGTCCAGAATGGTAGCCACTAACCACATGTGGCTGTTAAAATTTAAATTAAATTAAATGATAAATTCAGTTCCTCAGTCACACTAACCACATCACTTCCCTAATCAAAATATCTCATGACTCCTATTTCCTACTACATCAAGTCTAAACATCTCTACCTGGCTTTTAGGCTGCTTATGAGCTCGCTCCATGTTACCTGTCTTATTTCCCACTATTACCCAACATGTTCCCCTTCCTTGAGTTAGGTCAGCTTTCTCACTGTCACAAGAACAAGCCAAGTTCATTTCTGCTTCCATATCTTAACAAATATACTTTCTTTTGCCTGGAATTTGCTGCTTCTTTCCATTGACCCAAATCATATCCATCTTGCAAGAGAACTGTCTATGCTTGCTGTGTCCACTTCCCTGCTTTCTGTTCTCTTAACTCATTTTAACGAGGTGTTCATCCCACCACTCCACTGTCCAATACACAATTCTTATTATTTTCCTATCATTATTTACTTCCTCAGTCTTTCCCATCTCAGTAAATGATACCATCGTTTTACCCAGTTGCTCTAATTAAAACCCTAGGAACTATCCTTGGTTCTTCTCCCTCATAACTCACATCCAGTCCATCAGCAAGTCCAGGGAGCTCTCCTTTGGAAATATATTTCAAATCTGACCGCTTCTTACTATCTCATTGCTGCCACTGTGGCCCAAGTGAACAGTGCCCCTGCAGTGGTCGCCCTGTTTTCATTTTTGCTCCTGCACAGTTTATTTGACACAAAGCATCCATAATAATCTTTTAAAGATATGAATCTATTCATGTCACTTCACTTTCCATGGCCTGCAAGACCATAGCTGATTTGCTGTAGCCCAAGGCTCTGACCTTACCTCCTGCCAGTTTCCCCTTGCTCCTTCATCTCCAGCTTTTTTGGCCTTCTTTCTGTTTCTAGAACAAGCCAAGTTTATTGACACCTCACTTACACGTGGACACATTTCAAAATAATCACTAGATAGTTTGAACAGAATAAATGTCTTTAGTTTCCACAGTATTTGTCTGTAAAATATGTGTTATATCAACAGGAAAAGCCCAGAAAATTTGCTCTCTCTTTTTCTAAAATAATATTTTGTATAAATTTGTGTTTATTTTGCGACAATCTCTAACTTACAGAAAAGCTGGAAGTACAACAAAAACAACGGTTTTTCTGAACTGGTTGCTTCATCACTCCTGAATACCATGGTATGCAATTCCTAGAAGCATGGACATTCTCCTACATAATCACAATACAACCATGAAAACTAGGAAATTAACTTTGACACATTACTATCAACTAACCTTCAGGCTCCATTCAAGTTTGCCAGTCATCCCAAAAATGTCCATTAAAGCAAAAGGATCCAGGTTAGATCACATGTTGCATTTAGTGGTTAAATTTCTTTAGCCTCGTTTGGCTTAGAACAGTTCTTCCGTATTGCCTTGACTTTCAGGACCTTGACATGTTTTTACAGAATAGGTCAGTTATTTTATAGAGTGTCCTTCAATTTGGGTTTGTCTGAAGTTTCCTCATGATTAGATTTAGGGTATGCACTTTTCTAAAGAATGCCGCACAAGTGGTGCTGAGTACTCATTGCCTCCTGTCAAGTGGCATATGATTTTGATCTGTCCGAATACTGATGATGTTTATTTTGGTCACTTGATTAAGGTAGTTTCTGCCAGACTTCTCTACTATAAAGTTTCTCTCTTCCCCTTTGTAATTAATAAGTAGTTTGTAGGGAAGTACTTTGAAACTATGTAAATTACCCAGTTCCTCATCAAACTTCCCATTTACTCATTATTTATTTATATCAATATAGATTCATGAGTGCCTGTTTTATCCACACTATCATTAATTTTTTGATGCTCTCACTGTCTCGGATTTTGCCAGTGGGAACCCCTTCAGGTTGGCTCCTGTGTTCTTTGATATGTCCCCCTACTTCTTGGAGTACTCCCTTATATTCTGGCACAACAAGCTGTTCCAGGCTCATCTTGTACTTTCCTTGACCTAGTCCTGGAATCAGTCATTTCTCTGAGGATCCCTGGTTTTTCAGTGGTTTCTTTTAGGAGCCAAGATGAGGCCTTTCTCAGTGGACAGAGCTAGAGAATATATGTCTGAACATATGCACACACATATACATCTATGTTTATATCTCTATATGGAAATCCATGAGTTCACGCCTATACTGTCAGTTCCAATCCGATACTATAGAGGTCATTCTCGTTTTCTCACTTTCCATATTTGTAATTTCTTTCTCCATCAATGAGAAACCTGACTCCCATTTTACTTAACATATTTACTTATTTTATCAGTCCCTCAAATGTAACCAAATTCCCATCCTTGCCACCTTCCACACACTCACATAGATACCCATCTCACCCCTGTAAGGCTTTGACTCTCCTGCCCTGGATCTTTTCCCCACATAGATGCCCTCCTCACCCTGCTGGGGCTCTGACACCCCACTGTGGGTCACCCATACTTGTGAGGCCCTCCTCACTCCATTTGGGCTCTGACTCCTCACACCAGGCCTGTCCTCCACATGGATGCCCTCTCACTCTGCTCAGGCTCTGACACCCCTCCATGTGGATGCCTATCTTGCTCTGCCACACCTAACACTAGTGTTAGGACTGAACTGTTCATCAAAGGATAGGAAGAGATAGAAGGGCTAAAGTCAAGAATTTATTTAGAAAATGCTTTCCAGTTAGTGTAGATTTGACTACAAGTTGAGACAACTATAACATTTCTGTTACCTTTCCCCTAAAAAAGCATATATTATCAATATCAATCAGTCTGAAATACCATATCATTCGGTGGACAAGAAGTCAAATCATTTCTGAAATAACAACCTATATCAATGTAGAAACAGGACATCCAGATACAAAAGAAAGATTCCTTCACATTTTTTCCATCTTTTGTTCAAATGTTTTGGTATTATGGACACAGCTTCAGATCACTATTAAGCAGTAATAATTATAAGTTCATGAACCTTGCATTTTGAAGTGGTGGTTTCTGATGCCTGAGGCCCTTGAATAAAAATTAGTGTTATCTTTTAAAACTGAGAAATGCAAATATTTTGTCACAATAACATTACTGTCATTCAGTTATACCACAAGACGTTGCAAGGCAATGTCTACATTGAATTGATTATCCTTTGAAACTTTAGAACTAAAACCTCTGCAAGATTGCCCATGATAACTGTTTCATAGAGATGAAGCTCTGATGAGGAGTCAGGATGTGCCATCAAAGAAACTACAACCCTTAGAGACTACAACTTTCCCAGGACAAAAATACCCAAGTTTGTGTCCAATCCTCTAAAGATATAAACTAACCATTCCAAGAAGTAGCTTTCTCATTCCTACCCTTACTCCAAATTTTCTTTGTCTGAGAAAGGCAAATTTAGCCTTTCTTCTAAATCAAGACATGATGTGTCTGTACTTTTGTTTAATTCTAAGCCAAAACATTCCCAAACTCCCACTGCATTCCTGGGAAGCCTTAAGTGCTGTAGAAGTGCTCTCTCGGCCATGTCTCATTCCTTTAGGGAGTTGAGCATCTCCATCTGTATCCTTGCGGAGACTATGAAAAGGGAACATGGACTCCATAACTGTTCTGACCAGGTGGGTCAGATTAGCTTTACAGTCCACTTACAAGGAAGCTAACAAGGCTCCTCTGTGGCTGTTTGAGCGCACTTTACAAAACTGCTGATGACCTCATGAGCCAAAGAAAGCAGTTCTCATATTGTGGACTAAGCCTAAATATTAATGCTACTTTATATTTATGTAGTGTCTTTTTTCCAACGAACTCCAACCTCTTTACAGACATTATGTCATTATTCCTCAAAGCATCGCTGTTTGGTCCATGGCAAATATTATCCCCCTCCCTTTTTTTTACTGTGATGGAAACTTGCAAGTCAGTGATGGAACCCAGCCCCTGGTTCTCAGTCTGTGCACTATACCATGAAAAAAAACAGATGGATACTTTTTCAAGCTTATTCATCGCTTCTTGGGTGGGATTTGAAAGGATGTCTCAGTTTGTATGCATTTCAATTTTCAGTGTCTCTAGCTTCTATACTCCTCTTGTCCTTCTTCATTTTAAGTTAAGCATTTTCGAGTATATGTAGTTCATCTTTCACTGTTGCATTTACAGGAACACTTGAAATTCTAGCTGAAATTTGAAGTGAAAGACTTTTTTATGAAATATGTAATCTCACTTACCACTCAGAGATGCCTTATACTTCTCATACCCCAAGATAAGTTAGATTTTTTTTTAATCCTCATGCCAGCTCAGGGCACATTTCATTTATAGTAACCACAAATTCATCAAAATCAGATAATGTTCAACTAGATACAATTTGTGTTGAGTAATTAACATGTACCGGATATTGTGCCAAACATTTTCAAATACATGATCTTATTTTACATATGTAATATTCCATGAGGACCTGTTATATTAAGTCTTGTGTGTGGAAACACTCTCTTAGAGTAGGGCAAGAAAAAAAAGGCACTAGTAGAAATATGGCCTCAGCTGCTATATCCCTAAAAAAGAGCTCAATTAACTCTAACTCCCTTAGTGGAAATCCCCAGTGTAAATATTTCCACAAAAAGGGAAAATGTGGGTAAATTCTAAAAACCACCAGGAATTAGCTCAATAGCCACAAAGTAAAAAAAAAAAAAAAATTAGAAGATTGGTTCCTACATACGCAACAATTAATGCAAAGCACAGAGAAGAGAACGAAAAACTGCCGTATCTAATGATGACAAATATTTCTAAATTTCACTTGGTTAGATACTTCCTAATCAGGAACATCAGAACCAGGAATTATGAACGACAGTAGTATAACTTTAAACACTCAGAAAAATCAGTTTCACATCTCATTTTTTAATTCCTTTATATGACCCACTGTCACAGTGTTTTCCAAATTGGTGGATATCTGCACATTGCTGAATTAGATAATGTCGGTGAAAAGAGAGATACTGGGGAAAAATGAGAAAAACTTCTACAACAAGGAGAAACTTTCAACTTTTAACCATTAAATGCTGAAAGCCTCAGAGTAGAAATGTGCCAGATGCCCTGAAACAATAATTCTACTCCACTCTGCTCTCTGGCCCAGGCTGATTTGAAATAGTCCTACATTTCTAAATAAATAGTGTTTAATTTGAAACTGAGCAGCCCTACCCCATCATGGAAAATCTTTATAGGTTGGAAAATATGTACAGTATGTCATACTTTAGGTATATAATCTAGCCATATTCTGTAGCATAGCTACGCTGCAGTTTATACTCAACAACTTTGGGTTTTTAAGAAAATATATTCGTAACATTCTAAATGTTTGTTTTTTCTTGTCATAGGAAATATTAGCCAAAGGGAATACCCTGTATCCCAAGTAAAAACTTAGTGTTGGGGAAACTTAGAAAGTAGTAGTCAAAGAACTGATGTTTGCCCTAGCAAGGTTGTCGTGCATGGTTGTGTTGATTGTGCACTGCACCATTCCAGGGATACCTAAAAACACAGACAACCAGTATGAATGGTGCCCCTTGGAGGTGAGCAATGCCTGACAGCCCTGATCTTAACTAACTAATAAAGCTTTTGAAAATGCTTGTGTTTTTTCTCTTCAAGTTTTCACAACTGAAGATCAGCTGTGAACTGCAGTAGGATTTTTATTATTATTCCTTATTTTTTGTGTGTGTGCAAAGTTTTTCCTCTCCACGTTGGTTCCAAAGGACTTCCCTACTGACTGAGCTTTGGCACATCGGCCTGGCATTCTCCCAGCTCTAGGTAATCATGAGTCAGGAAAGACCTGTGCAGTTTGAGAAGAAGCTGCTCGGACGTGCTCCACCAGCCCTGGGCTAATTTATGAAGTCCGTCCCCCGACTCTCCTGCTTCCTCTACATTCCTATAGCATACTACTTTTACCTTTATTTAGTCCTTACTTCCTCTTACCTGTGTTAGATGTAGGTTACACATCTGTGTCCCTCAGTACCTTGAAACACTGCTGCCAGTGCTTGCCACCCTGCTGCTCCCATCGCCACCACAGCACTTAGCATGGTTCCTTGAATCTTGACCCTTTCGTTCTCGACTCTCCTTTTTACCGTTCCACTCTTTGGTTCTCTTTCATTTCCTTTAATCAGGAGGAAAATGTGTATTCTCTAGAGGGGAATAACACTGGAGGCAATGGGAGGAAAGCCTACCTTCGTGCTGTATGAGACCTGGAGTGGCCCTGCAGATAGGTCTGTTACTTGGTCACAACCCTCCACTTCCTCATTTACTCTTAACGTGGCCAGGCCTGGTCCACTTTTAGTAAAACAATTTGAAGAGAATGATATTGTGAATTTTACAGCAGTTTAAGTTTTTTAGTGGTGCAGTTGATTTCAGAATGAAAACAGAACAGACTTTCTGGGAGGATGTACAAACAACTGGTCACAGAGGTTGCCTTCTAGGGAGGGGGCTGGGTGGCTCTGGGATGGCAGAGAGAGTCTCACTGTGTACCTTTATTTTACCTTTTGAATTTCATATTATGTGACTGTATTAGGTATTGAAATAGATAAATAAAACAAACAAAAGAAAAGGAAGCAAGCAATTAAATAACTAGACTTGAACTAAATTGATGCCATAGAAAATTCTGTTAATTATAGGAAAGGATTCCAATGTGTTTAAAAATAAAAGTAGATCAGAAAGAGAGGTTTTATTATATTCATTTTGAGTTAGAACTTTGAAAATGTTTCACTGTTTGCTGGAAAAGTAAAATAAAAATTAAGTTTAGGTGTCTGCCTCTCATATAAAACTTATCCTCACTCTAAATGCCCAGCTACTTCTCTTTAGGGTTTTCTTTTTCTTTTTCTCTTCAGGTGAACTTACGGCCAATTTAAAGTGAGAATCTGACTTCTTGGTGAATGTCTCTGCCACCACCTTGTGTGGAAGAACTATTCAGGGGATGCCAGAGTTGCTAAATGTCATCTACTTCTCCCTCTCCTTTCTGCCAGTGAGAGCAGGCAGTTATGACCTGAGGTTTGAATATCACACTGATAGAGATCTTCCATCTCAGACAGTCTTCATATCAGAGTGGTCTTTTTCTGTATATTTTATGGGACCTATCTCTATAGTCATTTCTGTACTTACAGTTATACTGTGTTCCTTTCAACACCTGCTAAAGCACTCTATAGAGACCCAAATTCAAACAAATGACCTACATAGCAAGTATGAGAAGCAGGGTATCACATTTCCAATTCTGAATCTATTATCTGCTCATCTCTTTTTTGAAGAATCAGCAAACCTATGTCAAGTTTAGTACATCTAATAACACCATCATGTCATTGCCTGTAGGTTTCCTCCTACATGCCACAAACCAAGAAACTTTTTCATTTTTATAATTTCTTCAAGTATGCGCTGAGTATGTTTATATGTATTTTATATGTCTTCCTTTAGCTACCACAGAATTCATAGTTAATTACTCAAGTATTTGAAAGTAGGAAAGTAGCTGACATTTTTCTATTGAAAAGTACCTAATAATATTTTAGAATGTTTTATAACTGTAAAAGGTAAGCCAAATAAACTTTAAGGTTTTTATGTTCTTTTATTACCTTTCCACCTCACAAATAGAAATAGCTTCATAATAAAGCTTTCATCACATTGAAAAAAATGGAAAGTGGAAATAATGGAAAACAAAGAGATGAAGTAAAAAGCATGTTGATTATAAACATATCAAGTAATAAAAAGACCCAGTTTTAGCAGAATTAATAAACAAATTATTATGGAACTTCATATTTTTAATATAACTTTAATTATACAATTTACATATGAACACATTCTCATGGATAATCTTAAAACTACCAATAAAGGTATTCTATACCTTTGACTTTGTATTTAAAACATATACACAGACACACACACACACAAGATGTGCTGGGCAATATGGTAGCCACTAGCTACATGTGGCCAATTTGAGTTGAGATGAGCTATAAGTATAAAATATATGCCAGATCATGAAGACATAGTATGAAAAAATAGAATGTACAATATCTCAATAATTTTTATATTGATTATGTATTGAAATAATATTTTTGGCATATTGGATTAAAGACTTATTAAAATTTAATTTCATCTATTTCTTTTTACTTTTTAAAATATATCTACTAGAAAATTTAAAATTATATGTGTGGCTTATGATTGTGTTTTGCATTCTATTTCTATTGGACTGCACTATATATGTGTATAGATACATAGGATATATATTGTATATACATACATATATATACACACACATTTATATGTGCATATATTTAATTTGTGAACTTTTTAAAAGCGTAAATGGGATAATATTGTCTTTTTCAGGAACTTGCTTTTTTCACTTAACATACATCTTGGAGATTTTTCCTTGGCGGTATATTTAGATTAACCTCATTCTTTTTAACTACTGCATAGTATAATACATAGTATAATACTGCATAGTAAAATGCTCTAGTTTGTTTCAACTTTCTGCTATTGCTGGAACATCTAAGTTGTTTTTGCTTTTCCTTAGGAACAGTGCTTCAGGGAATGTGCATATGGAAGCATTTCTCTAAAGTAGATGCCTAGGGGCTTGAAGATATGTACATGTGAAGTTTTTGTAGATCCTACAGATTGTCTGTTCAAAGACTATACCACCACAGGAAATGTGTTTTCCTTTACAGTTTCTTTCTTCTTCTTTTTTTTTTATCATGTGCCACTTTTGTTTTTATTTCTTTTTTATTGTGGTAAAAGATATATGACATAAATTTATCATTTTAATTAACTATTTTAAATGTACAGTTCAGTAGTATTAAGTACATTCACATTGTTATGCAACCATCACCACCATCCATCTCCAGAACTTTTTCCATCTTCCCAAAATGAAACTCCATACTCATTAAACAATAACTCCCCATATAGACTCCCCATCTCTCTCCCTAGCCCCTGGCAACCACCATTCTACTTTCTGTCTCTGAGTTTGACTACTCTAGGCACCTCATATAAGTGGAATCATATAGTATTTGTCCTTTTGTAACTGGCTTATTTGACTTAGCATAATGTCCTTCATCCATGTTGTACCATGTATCAGAATTTCCTTCCTTTTTAAGACTAAATATCCATTGTATGTATATACCACATTTTGTTTATCTATTCATATATCAATGAACATTTGGGTTGCTTTCACCTTTTGGCTGTTGTGAATTATGATGCCATTAACATGGGTATACAAATATCTGTTCAAATTCTTGATTTCAGTTCTTTTGGGTAAATACCTAGAAGTGGAATTGCTGGATCACATAGTAATTCTATTTATAATTTTATGAGGAACTGCCGTACTGTTTTCCATAGCAGCGCATCATTTTACATTCCCACCAGCAATGCACAAGTGTTCTGGTTTCTCCACATCATCCCCAGTGCTTGTTACTTTCTATTTGTTTGTTTTTTTAAATACTAGCCATCCCAATGGGTGTGAAGTGATATCTCATTGTGGTTTTGATTTGCATTTCCCTATTGATTAGTGATATTGAGAATCTTCATTTGCTTGTTGGTCATTTGTATATCTTCTTTGGAGAAATGCCTATGCAAGTCTTTTGCCCAGTTTTTTTTTTTTGAGGAAGATTAGCCCTGAGCTAACTACTGCCAATCCTCCTCTTTTTGCTGAGGAAGACTGGCCCTGAGCTAATATCCATGCCCATCTTCCTCTACTTTTTTATATGTGGGACGCCTACCACAGCATGGCATGCCATGCGGTGCCATGTCCACACCCGGGATCCGAACTGGCGAACCCCGGGCCGCCAAAGTGGAATGTGCGCACTTAACCGCTGTGCCACTGGGCCAGCCCCTTTTGCCCAGTTTTTAATCAGGTTGTTTGTTTTGTTGTTGAACTGTAAGAGTTATTTATATATTCTGGATATTAATCTCTTATCAGATATATGCTTTGCAAATATTTTCCCTTATTCCGTGCATTGTCTGTTCAGTCTCTTGTTCACATTTTGATGCACAAGTTTGTAGTTTTGATGAAATCCAATTTATCTATTTTTTCTTGTATTGTCTGTGTTTTGGTGTCATATCCAAGAAATCCTTGCCAAATCCAATGTCATGAAGCTTTCCCTCTATGTTTTCTTCTAAGAGGTCTATAATTTTAGCTCTTATGTTTAGGTCTTAGATCCATTTTGAGTTAATTTTTGTATGTAGTATAGGGTTACAACTTCATTCTTTTGCTTGTGGATATCCAGTTTTCCCAGCACTGTTTGTTGAAAAGACTTTCCTTTCCCCATTGAATGCTCTTGACACCCTTGTTGAAAATCATTTGACCATGTAAGTGAGGGTTTATTTCTGGGCTCTCTGTTCTAGTCCATTGGTCTATTTGTGTTTATGCCAGTAGCATATGTTTTGATTTCTGTAGCTTTGTAGTAAGGTTGAAATCAGGGAGTGTGAGACCTCCAACTTTGTTCTTCTTTTTCGAGATTGGTTTGGCATTTTGGGGTCCTTTGAGATTGTTATGAATTTTCAAATGGATTTTTCTATTTCTGCAAAAAGTATCATTAGGATTTTGACAGGGATTGCATTGACTCTCTAGATCGCTTTGGGTGCTATTGACATCTTAACAATATTAAGTCTTCTAATTTAGGAACATGGGATGTCTTTCCAAGGGTTATCATTTTATATCTTGCTGAAGGAGGTCTTCCCACTGCTAAAGTTATAAACAAATTTTTTCTATATTTTCTTCTAATAAGTTTGTAGTCTTGCTTTTTACATTTGCTAGTTGGGATTCTTTTTTTTCCTAGTGTGAGAACGTTTTCCCATTGTGTTGGTATCACTTGAATTGTCTGTCCTTTCCCTGCTAATTTGAATGTCACTTTTTCATAAATTAAAAATCATAGATACATAGGTTTGTTTTTATGCCAGTTTTTCGACCTGCTGTTCTCTTTCATTGATCCATATGTCTACTTCTATATTACTGCTATCATGTTTTAATTACTCTAGCTTTATATTATGTGTTCCTGTCTGGAAGGGCAACTCTTTTCCCCTCATAGTTCTTCTTTTTCAGTATTTTTAAGATTTTCCTGTACATTTCTTTTTTAGGTGACTATTATAATCAGCTGAATAATTTCCAACAGACATATTGTTGCATTTTTGATTGGGATTGCATTGACTTGATAAAATAATCTTGGGAAAACTGACATTTTTACAGTAATGTCTTTGCATTTTGAGGAAAAATTATTTCTAGTTTCTGTATTCCTATTGTTACCATAGTCCCTAGGAAACTTTCTGTTTACTGGGATTAAACCCAGATTGCCTCTATAAAGCAGTTCTGTCCAAAAGAATTTTCTGTGATGATGAAAATGTTCTATATCTGTGAACATTTGAATTGAACACTCACGTGTGGCTGTTGAACACTTGAAATGTGGCTAATGCAACTGAGGAACTGAATTTTATTTAATTTTGATTATTTTAAATTTAAATAGTCACATGTGGCTAATGACTACTGTAATATACAGTGAAGCTTTAGGATATGTGAATAACTGTGTAATTGAAGACTTTTGTAGGTAGTAGAAGTGGGTAGCAAAAGAATCGTTGATATCTACCGTGTGAAAGACACTGTGTAAGGCATTGCAGAGAGCCTAAAGAGCATAATGTTAATATAAATTATTCCTAAAGAACTTAAAACCCAGTCCCAGATAAAGGACAAATTGTTTACAAATATTTATGCTGTCAGAAAAACATAATTACAAAAACCTGCTGTGGGGATTTGCTCAAGAAAGAAGGCTCATATCAGCTTAAAGGAGCAGGAAATGCTTTGTGGATGAAATACTTTTAAAGATTGACCTTGAAGGAATTATTCAAAATTTAAAAGACAGTAATAGAATATTTTTATTTTTGAAATGCAAGGAAAATAGAGAAGAAGAAAAAGAGTGAGGTATGTTTGGGGAATGTAACTGTTATTAGTTTCCTAGGGCTGCTGTGACAAATTGCCACAAATTTGGTGGCTTAAAACATCAGAAATGTATTCTCTCACTAGAGGCCAGAAGTACCAAGTCAGTGTCACTGGGCTGAAATCAAGGTGTCGGCAGAACCGTGTTCCCTCTGGAGGCTCTAGGGGAGATTCTGTTCTTTGCCTCTTCCAGCTTCTGGGGGCTGCGGGCCTTCCTTGGCTTGTGGCCACATCACTCTAGTCGCTGTCTCACTGGTCACATTGTCTTCTTCTCTTCTGCATGTGTTCAAATTTCCCTCTGCTTCCCTCTTATAAGAATACACATGAGCACATGTAGGGTCTACCTGGATAATCCAGGATAATCTCTCCATCTCAAGGTCCTTAATCACATCTGCAATGACCTCCCCCTCTGTTTTTGCCACATGAAGTAACATTCATAGGTTCCAGGGATTAGGACGTGGACATCTTTTGGGGGCCCATTTTTCAGCCTACCACAAGGATTCGGTTTGGCTGGGGAAGGGATACCTGTAGTAGTAGGAAAAATAACAGCCATCAGTCACTGAATGACTTGCACATGTGAGATGTACCAGGTACTGTATCTGTGCTATTCCATTTACTCATTACAAGAACTCTGTGGGCATTAGGAGATGAGAGAGGAATCTGAGGTAACCATGTTTTCCACTTTTGATGACTGGGAAATAGTGATTAACAGAAATTAAAAGTCATAAGGAAAAATATGTTACAAAGGAAAAACAATGAACTCGGCCTTTGGCTGTGTTTAGTTTGAGATCCTGGTAAACTATGCCCCAAAAAGGGTCAATCCCAGATAGAAGCCTATGAACCCTACAAAGAGTTCTAATGGCCTCTCCTGCAATTTCCTGTCTTTGTTTTCCTCTTTGGGCTGAAGAAACAAATTATAAGGAGCACTAAATTTGAAATTAGGAGATGTGGATTCAAGACTTCCACTTAATAAATATGTGAACTGGACAAGTCATTTCACTTCTCTGTGCTTCAGTTTCTATATCTGTAAAAAAGGAATAAAAACTTCCTCCTGGCCCTCACGCAATTATTGTGAGGAATAAATGAGGTAACACTTGTGATGTTCTTAGCACAGATGTGGTCTGTTGTAAGCAGTCAAATGTTTGTAAAAAGAAGAGCAAAATTTTTAATATGTCAAACATAAGTATTTTAATTTGAAGACGTATCTTAATTTGAAGATATTTCTTAAAGCTATCTGGATACTAAGCAACAGTTACCCTTCGTTTTAAAGGTCAATTATTAGCTCCCTTTCCCGTTGTCCATACTTTAACCACATAAGTGTCTTAAGCACCATCCGAGACCAATTCCCTCACTTTCTAAGCAGATGACCTAAACTCTACTTCATAGAAACAGTTAAGGCTGTGAAGTGTGAATCATTCAATTTCCTGGCCCCATATTTAAAGATGTACCTATATCTATAACCACTTTGACCTGCTTCCTTCTAGACCTCAAGTAATAGCCCATCGTTTGTCCAAAGTGAATACTTCCTTCTATATGTCCAAAGGAATACTTCCTTCCTTCTTGATGTAATTTCCTCCATTCTGAGCTTCCGTCACATAGGCAGTGCCCTGGTGGACATCTTCATTTGGATAGTTCACCTCCAATTCAGATTCTGGAAAATGGAGTCAGTTATTTCTCCGTGTGTCCTCGCCACGTGTTCCCACTCCCCACCTCCTCAGCTTCCTCTATTTCCCACATTGGTCAATGGCATTACCAGAAACTTGGATAATCTTTGTCATTTTTTACTCCTTTCTTTCCTTTGCCATCCCTATGCTCGTTGCAATTAGTGATCAAGTCACCTTAGGGTTCAGGTTCAGGCATTCATTCTCTCTCTCAGCCCTCTGCCCTATTAGTCCTCCCCTCTCTAACATCACTGCTGCTCTTGTTCTTTCTTGAAGCAGTTTTCTTCTAAGTAACTTCACTGCTTCTTGTCTCACTCCTCTCCAGTCCACCCTTCACCCTGCTGCCATAGGGCTCTTTCTAAACAAATCTGCTCCTAGACCCCTTTGGTGGTACCCCATTAAGTACAAAGTCCAAACTTCAGAGAATGACACTCTCTGACCCAGCCCACCACCCTATGCCCTTCCTGTTAGTCCCATTGAACCATTCCCAATTCTCCAGAGGTACCCTGCTTTATGTCCCTGTACCTGTGCTATTTTTGTTTAGACTGTTCTCTCTGCAACGTCAATTCCTAATGCCATTTGCCTGGTGAATGTCTGCTCATCTTGCACTATTTAGTTTAAGCTTCACATCCCCTTTAAACCCTTGCCAGGCCTCCTCAGGAAGAGCTGATAAGATCTTTTTGGAACCCCTGCTGTACCCTATACATGACTCTACATTTCATCTGTAACCAGTTTGTTTCCCTTGCTAGGCCCTCTTTGAGGACATTGAGTGTGTCTTCATCAGTTTTTTATCTCTAGTGCTTAGCTCAATGTCTGGCACAGAGAAGGTGCTCAAAAACATTTGTTGAATAAATGAATTAATTATAGAACTTTTAAGGGCATACAATGCCTTAGAGAATATGGAAGGAAGGATAATTTTTGGAGATTAATGGAAATATCTGGTTATGACTCTAAGGAGAATATGTATTTACCTCCTAAATAGAAATAGCTGTGGTCCAGAACCCTGGTCATAAACTACAGAAAGTCAAGAAAGTAAATGAATGAGAAAATTCTTCATAAATTCCAGTAAAACGTGAGACAGTTCCCAACATATCAGAGAGCTCACAGCTCCACTGGTGTTGGAGGTAAGAGTTCTCTTTAAGCATTTGGTTTCTTACTGCTCATTCATCACAATGTCAACATGAGCTACATTTATGCTAATAGCATTTATCTTATAATCGCTGTTGATCTACCTTTCATTGTGCAGAAAAGGTAAATGTTAAGGGAGAGGAATCAAAACTAAAATCACAGCTATAACTCACTTATAGGGGCACAGACCCTCTGTGAACCAAAAAATTCCTTGATCTGGGAACTTCCAAATCCAAAGATTCCATACTTAATGCTTGATTATAAATCTATATTGGTAAGGACTGGTTTTCTAAGGAGAAAACATTTTGCCAGATCTCACCTGACAAATAATTTTGAAGTCAGCAAAATTCACTGTACTCTCACCCCAGGCTAGTAAAGTACTTACAAGATTTCCTGGTTGTCTGGGGCTGCCCCTCCCCTTGGTTCCCCACAAAGTGAGTACTGTGCCCTGAACTGCTTTTTCTATATCACACGTATCTGTCTTCTTTCCAAAGCCTCTGAGGCCCTGCTTTTAGCAGGCTGCCACTTGGACACCATTTGATAAGTTAATTTATACTAATTACATACTGAGTAATAATTCTGGGGGAATTTACATTTTTAACAGAAGTATGTTGTATACATAACACCTAACCCTAAGAGCCAGTCTATTAAAGGGACATTTCTCACTGTCACATGTACCTTCCATGTCGTTTCGTGATTCAGTGTCTTTAAATGAGCTGAATCTTCTGCCCAGAATGACCTCGTCCACCGCCATCACCCCTACCACCATCTCCAGTCTGGTGAACTCCTACTCATTCTACAAGACCCAGCTCAATGTTCCTCTTCTGCTAAGAAGCCTTCTCTAAATTCTCCAGGTTGTGGTGGTCACTCCCTCTTGACTTTTATAAAACTTTGTATACTTGCTCTCTCAATTTCTTTTATTTTTTATGCACTCTTCAACTGACTTCACCGTGACTTCTGCCTCCACCAGTCCAATGCACCTAATAGCCTCCATGTAGCTAAATCAAGTGGCCATGTTTCAGTCTTCATCTTCCTTGACCTCTCAGCAACACCTGACACTATTGACTACCACCATCACTCCTTTTTATTCTCCCCTCCCTCTTCTTAAAACTTTCTTCCTGTGGCTTTCTTTACATGACAATTTGCTGGTCTTTTCTCTCTCTTTCTCAATCTCCTTTGTTGGCTCATCTTTCACTTAATTTCTAAATGTTGGAGTTGCTTAAGGCTGTGTCCTGGCCCCTTTCCCTTCTCACGCTCTGATCTCTCAATAAGCAAACTCTTCCACACCCATGGCCTTAATTAACCTCCATATGCTGATGACTCTCAAGTTTATATCTCCAATCAGACCTCTCTCCTGAGCTCCAGACTTCCATATACAGCTACCTATTCAATATGTCCACTTGGGGTTTCACAGGTACTCAGCAGGTTCAAAATTCCAATTGTTCTCTACCTGAGAGAATAGAACCTTCATCCATGAAGTTAGCTAAACCAGAAACTGGGAGTTATTATTGACCTATCTACCTCTCCTTTATCATCATATCCAATTGCCCATCCTTCTGACTCTACCTTCTAAATATTTTTCTCACTGTTAACTTTTTTCCGTCTACACTGCCACTCAAGTTATCACCTGACTACTACAATAGCGTGACTCATCACCCTGCATCCACTTGATGCCTCCAATACATTTCTACACTGCAGGCAGAGTGCTCTTTGAAGAGTCCTTCATTTGTTCATCAAAAAAACATTTATTGAGCCCCTACTATGTGCAAGTTGTGACCAAGACAGGCATGTTCCTGATCTCCTGGAACTCTATTAAGAGCATGTGATTGGGGGACCTAATTTAATTGGAACAGAAGTAGGGTAACTTTCTTTGAGGAAATAATTTTTCATCTAAGATCTGAAGAATGAATAGGATTAACTAGGCCAAGAGAGGGCTGGTGGAGGGGAAAGAGCATTTTAGGCAGAAGGAACATAATATGCAGAGATCCGGAATCAGGAAGAAGCAAGGTATGAGAAAACTGAGAGGGCAGAGAGTGAGAGTAGAGCACAGGAGATGAGGCTGGTACTGCTGGGCACAGACAGGCCCTGTGGGGTAGTGACTCTATTGGGAAGAACTCAGGAGGCCTAGGAGCCTCCTCAAATGGCCTGCTACAGTGGGTGAGTATGTGAGTGGAGATATGAGCATTTTTCTGAGGAGAGAGTGCATGGCTTTCATCAGGGTCTTATAGCCAATCTGTGAGCCCTCTCCTTCCCTAGAAATGTAAAGAACCCCTGACAGTGCATGAAAAGCCAAGGTAAGGACTTTGGACTTTTTCCTAAAAGCAGTAAGATGCCATTGGATATTATTAAGCCAAAAAGTAACATGGCCAGATTGTAAAATCTATAGGGCAGGCTTCTTATCTCTTTTGTTCATTAATGTGTCCCAAGCACCTAGAAAAGTATCATGCATAGAGCTGACACTCGATAAATAATTGCTGAATGAATGAAAGTCTATTGTGGCTATTGAATGGATGTCAATTATGTTGTATTACATTATATTGTAATTGTGTGCTTAATGCCTTTCCTTACAAGACTCAATCCTTGAAAACGACTGTGTCTTATTCATCTTTATATTACTAGAGATATGGTACTAGTACCCAGAGCAGTGCCTGGCTTAAAATCAGTATCAAAATGGATTCATTCATTCAGCCAATAATTTAAGAGGCACCTACCAGATGCCAGGAACTGGGAATGCAAAGATGACTAAGATATTGTCACTAACCTCAAGGAGTTTGTACTCTAGATGAGAAGACTGGTAAGTAGGCCTGATAACACCATGTAGTAAATGCCACAAAAGATGTAAGAACAGAACACAGCCCTAGGGGTGTCAGAGAAGGCCAGTAGGCAGAGGAAACCCCAGGGTGGACCCTGGGCCTGGAGATGAAGGGAGGAGCAGAGCATGGGAGTGGGCATTAAAGGCAAAGTCCAGAGGGGAGCAAGCAGGGCCCATTTGGAGAATGCAATTGGTTAAGTAAGTCTGAGGCAAGATGAAGCTGCAGAGATGGGCCACGGCCATAAAGAACCTGGCCTTTATCCTGAAGACAATGGGAAGTCATTAATGGATAGTTGATGAATCAGAAGAGTGATGTGGTCAGATTTACATAGAAGACTACTTAGGCTCCAGAGTGGAGAAAAGGTTGGAAAAGCAGTAATAGTGGAAGTTCAAGGCCCAATAATTGGGAAAGATGATGTTGGCCTGGGCTAAAGTAGAGACAATGGCATTAGAGAAAAATGGATAGATTTGAGAGATATTAAGGAGGTATGGATCAACAGAAATTAGTGATTAGTTAGATGTTAGGGTGAGAATGATGGAGTAGCCATGGATGACTCCCAGGTTTTTAACTTGGACACCTCCAGGGTAATGACAAGAATGAGAACAAAGATTGGGAGTAGCCTGACAGAGGCAGATGATAAATTCCAATTCTCGACACACTGCTTTTGAGTTTTCTTTGGAACAACCATGTGGAGACTTTTAGTAGGCAGTTGATTACACACATGGATCTGGAGTTCAAAAGGAAAATCTAGGCTGAATATATCAATGTGGGGGGTCTTTGCTTATAAATGGTAACTGATTCCTAGGAGTGGATGAGATCACTCAGAGAGAGTGTGGAGAATAAGGAGAAAAGATGGTCAAAGACAGAACTCTTGGAGAACATTCAAGATGTTTTTTTAAATGGATGAATAGAGGAATTAATGATAAAAGGACTCATTTAGAAGAAGGGACCCCTTCCAGTGCTGTTCAAATACTGCTACCAAGTCAGCCAGGGATCCTATCTGTGCTTAAGGCAAAACCTTCTCTTTGGCTTCTCAAATGGAGAATTTGTTACCAAACCAAAAATAGAAAGGAGGGAAATATCATCCAGCAGAAAGCATATATTCAGGGCTTTTATCAGACATATATGGAGATACTCTATTCCTGAGGCTCTAGTAGTAAGTGAATCATAGTAGCCTCTTGTTAGTCTATATTCAAGAAACATTTTAAAAGCTATCAGTTTAAAATATAATATAAGAAGCATTAGAAATCATTTGATGATCATTTGATGTTACTCAAATCATAGATTTTTCTAGCCTGCCTGATTGCTGGTCCTTTGCTTGCCTAGTTGGCTTTGGCATCAAATATGCAAACTCAGCCAGTTGGAATACACCTGAATAGTGTTTCTCAAATGTTCCTTTGTATGGTTTATATAGTTTATATAGATTATTCATCTATGTCAGGAAGTGTCCCCTGACTGATCACATGCTTGCTTTTGAACCCACTAGTTTTCTATAAACCATCAAGAGTTCCCAGGCCTCGCTGGTTTCCTTGAGATTGTATACATTATTAAACATGTTTTGATTAACTTACTGCAATAAAATTACAGTAAGTTCTGAAACTCGTAATAAGACTCTGGTTTACTTGAGCAAAGAAGAAAAAGACAACAAAACTATTAAACCATCAGGCCAACTTCTCATTTGAGGATTTGTACATCCATCTTCTCTTCTTCCCAGTGTACCCAGACTTGATAGAAGTGAGGATAATTTTGTTTGAATGGAAAGCATGCCCAAGCAACATTTCTAGAAAAGCTGGATTTTACCAAGTGCTTTTTCTTACAGCCATACTGTAACACATTCATTTCCTAGATAAAGAAGTTGGTTTTTGTGCTTTGGTTTTTTATATTGCTATTTCCTTAGCTTTAGAGCAGATCGCTTCAAACTTTTACATACCTAAGTACACCAGTTATTTGATGAGCAGCTCCACTTATTTTCTCAGAGTTTTACTGTTCTATATAGTCCGTGTCTTAGTTTAAGCCAAAAGGAATTTACGGTTTCTGAGATCAGAAATTCAACTGCTTTCTAAAACTAAAAGAAAAATTAGTGATTACATTAGCCATTTGCAGATCCAATTTTTGGTTCTAAATGGTGTTTAAGTGCTTTATTGACATTCCCACTATTTTGAAATAATAACATATCAATAATAATAATCTGTATCTATAGCAAAAGGAAAAAGGGTAATGTTGGAACCTCTACTAAATGTTCTAAGTCTTGCTTAAAAATATATATCTCAGTCCATTTTCCTACCAAAGAAAGAACAGAGGACATAGAAAAACCTTTCCTCCCATCTAGTGGCTGGAAAATATAAAAATGTCCTCTGTGTTTCTTGGAATTCCAAGCATTAGGGATTGTCTGACAGATTATAATACATCTAGTTGTTCACTCAGTTAAGCAAAAATAAGTTCTAAAATCGTTGCCAAAGCTGAGCCTAATGGAGAAATGTATATATATGATGATTCACTAATCAACTTCCCTTTAATCAATAACATATACTTTTCTTCAAGCAGAAAGAATGTCGATGGTCCTTCCTAATTCATAAATGTGAACCTATGATAGAAAAGATAAGGCTGTATGTTTCTGCTAATTGAAATTGGGACTTAAATTCTATTTGCCTCTAAAGCAATTAGTGCCTAGATCTCTTCTGACCCTTAATTGTTCCTTGTTGGCCCCACGCCTTGACAACTCTTCCCTCAAGAGTTGAATGTGCTGAATTCACTAAAGAGAGCCAGGAAGCTGTCCCTGAAACTGGCTGCCTCCAGGGGACATCAGCTCCTGAAACTTGGAATACCGGCCTCTGATACTGGCAGGAGGGCCTCTGTGCAGGGCCAAACCGCCCACAGGAAAGCAGGTTTGGATCCGTTATACGGCTGGTGGGATTAATGCTTGGCCTACCTATCTTGTATATTCCTTGTGCAGATGTCAAAATCCCTGCTGAATTGTGCCTCTCTCTGGTGATTCTCACAGATTCAAAGAATGAATTTTATGTGCAGTCAGCAAAGTTCTGAGAGCTCCAGGAAGAAGAGGAAGGTCAGCGAACCAGTGAAAGTCTTCATCCCTGACAGAAAGTGAAAGTTAGATGCCTCTGTTACATTTATTCTAAAATGATTTTATTTTGCAACAAACATGCATGAAGTGGCTTAGTAGGAAAGTAAGTTTCTATCACCAAAACCTTTTACTAAATTTGTTGCTCAACTTTTTTAGTCAATTTACTAAGTGCTGAATTACCAGGTAGGACATGGGGTCACTTTGCCACAGGGAAAAGAGGTGCCAGGGCTGCCTTGGGATAGCATTACTTCAAGGCTGAATTAGAGATGAGACACTCTTTATATTTGTAAAAGAACCACAGTAACTATTTTGAGAAGAAATAAGCTGTTGTTCTCAAAGGAGAGAAGGGTTCTCTTTGCATAATTAAACTCCCCAGGTATTTAGACTACTGTGAAATGTTTTAACTTGTTGTAACCTGTGTACTGGAATCCCTCTATAGCTTTATTAGAATTGTCAGAGAATTACATAGGATGTTTGTGGTGGTGCTTATCTAAGTGTGATTTTTGTGTTAACTTCAATCACGAAGTTGATCAGCTAAGTGTTAAGCCAAAATGTACTCTCCCTGTAAAGTTCCTCAAATCTGGCCCTTGGTCCTGTTCTGTTGGCAAACCTGAGACTGGGAAATAGGCTGCAGTGCGGGGGGCCTGGCTCCCATCTTAAGACCAATGTTGAATGCTTCCCACCAAGCATTTCAGTTTATCAGTCTATAACCTGAAAATGATGTTACTAGTCCCCTCCTTATTCTGGAAGAGTTTTTATAGACATTGATTAGTATCAGATGAATAGTAAATGACTTAAAAGTGTTATTTTTGTCATTTATATAACATGGAATTTAATAATTTAATTTAAATGGATAGGACCAATATGTTAAATGTTAAGTGTGTGTGCTTTCTGGTTAAATAAACCAAAATGCAAGGTATTTTTTTGCTTGTCTTTTTTTCTTCACTTAGATCAGTGTTTCTCCAAGTGTAGTAAGGACATCAGCACCTGGACTGCTTGTTAAAATACAGATTACTGGGCCTGCCTCATTTCTACTAAACCAAAATCTCAGGGGTGGAGCCCTGTGTAAAACTCCCTGGATTCTAATGCACACAAAAGTTTGAGAACTCTGGACTTCTGGGCCAGACTAAGAGGAGAATCTCTGGGGCCAGACATGCACTTAAGCCAGCAGAAGGCTGTGTGTTACTGTAACAGAAAGGAAAATCTGACGGAGCCTGCCTGTCCAGCACTGCCCTTTGTCAGACTCTGATCCATCTCTGACTGCCATAGGCAGCCTACAAACTGGGGTCTTGAATTGGGCTGTAGTACCAGGGCCTGCCGGGAAGGAACATTTTCTCTTCTCCCAGCATATTGAGTATACTCACATAAGCTTGTTCTGCCACTGAAAGGGAAAAGAGGGGAAAGGCATTGGGTTTATTATATCCTTGATAGAATTGTAGCCTGAGTCACCACAATTTCTTTTAAGAGAATCATATAAAGAGATTAGCTGTCTAGTAGAGGGATTAGGTTTATTTTGTGTCTCTCTAGAGGGTAGATCTAAGACCAAATTGGTGAAAGCTACAGGAGGTCAATTTGGCTCAGGATAAGGAGGAACTTTTTACCTTCTCAGGCTGTCAAACTTTTGAAATCAGGATGCCTCGTAAGGGAGTGGGCATACCTTCACTACCAGTGTCTGAACATAAAGGAGCTTTACAAAGACTCTAGGAGTCTTTGACTCTCAAAGCAAATTAGTTATATGGAGTAATTAGTCACTCTGGATTTCAGAAGGACCCATTTTGTTTAAAAGAGAAATTTAGCTCTCAACCTATATTTATAATTTACATAAACTTAGCCCAAGTTTGATAGATCCTCTAAGTCAAAGTCTAGTATCTGAATCTGTCTAGAAATTTTCCATAGTGATTTTATTGTCTCAATACCCCTCTCCCCCAACAGAACAGTCTTTTATCAATGCCAGTAGGTGGAATGTGTATGTCTGATGCAGTGTGTGTGTGAGGCAGCAGAAAAAAGTTACCGGGCCTATGCTCTTGGCTGGGCACACTGGGAAGGAGATCTGTTAACAAGAGGATCTGAGAACCGTGAAAATGTGAACTAGCTGATTTTACACAGCAGAGCTCATAGATGCAACCAGCCATCAAGATTGGAGGGTATCCAATTCTGTTTACTGAATGATTCATTAGGAGGAAAAAAGTCCTTTCTCTAGTCTATTCATTTCTGTCCTTAATAGTAATAGAATGAGTAAACACAAGTTCATGAAGGAGCTGGAACTTCAGTGAAAAGAGTGAAAACTTGACCCCGAGCTGAGGAGCCTGAGCTGTGCCACACTAGCCATTCCCTAACCCTGACTGTGCTTGTTCATCGGTATGACTACAAAGATCAGATGACGATAGCTTGGAAACTGGGACATTGTTAAATTAAAAATCATGCAGGGGAAATTTGACTTTGGCTGGTTGGGGTTTTTCTGTCTTTACAGAAAGTTGGTCTAGCTGGAAAGAGATGGGTTAGGCTCTTGATTGCCGCCAGCCTTTGAAGCCAGGCACCGAAACTGCATCTTCATTTCCCCTCTCGCAGGTCCCACTGGTGTCTGGGTTCTTTCATTCTCCAGCTCACCCCTTCCAGGAAGAGGCTGGAAATGTTCATCAGTGTCAAAGTTGTACTCACACAAGTTCAAAGTTGTGGATGTGTTTTTAAAATAATACTAACCATTAAAGCCAGTTTTTAACACATCTTAAAATTGTTAATTTATGGTTTCAAACCCAACAGTATTGGATCTTTAGAGATTTCCACAGATTCTTACAGTAAAAAGAATTCTCAGTTATAAGCATCATCATTCAGAAGGAGGATCCAGATGATAAAGTGAGACTTAACACACTGTGCTTGTAAGAGTTAAGGCGAGGTCCTCCCACTATACTATTCTAGATTCTATACAAGTGAGAAAGTGCCTTCGTTTGTCCCAAATGCGTCCTCTTTGGAAATTATTAGTTCATATTGGGAAAAAAAGTAATATCTTAAGTATGATTGTGTGTTTGTCTAATGAGGCCCTGGCTGAGACTTGCTATGCAGTTTTTAGTTTCTGTAGAGGATGAGGGCACCATTGAGGGCCTCAGTTAATGAGCCCTTTGGTTATATAATGGTAAAGCCAAGATCCTATCCAGAGATGGAGAGACTTGAGGTATTAAGTCTGCTCATGTAACTTCTCCTTGCGTGCACTGCATTTCTGCAAATAGGGTGTTACCTTCTGGGAGTGTCACAGTTGTTGAGACTGACTCTTGTAGGAGGCGGTGGGCTCACAAGGACTGCTAGCAGACGGGGTGGGGAGTGGAGGCGGGTGTTAACCTGATCCCTGCAGCCTGGCTGGAAGTTGCACGTGAGATTTGCTCAATGGGGGACCCTGGGGGAAAAGTCTCATTAAACATTTTAGTCTGGTCTTAACTGTGCCATGAGTTTGAGCAGTACAAGAATTTCCCCATGGGAGGAGTGGAGAGGTAGGCTGATTGAGACAGCCAAAAAGATCGAAGACAGACTGGTGGAGCGTGGAACATTCCTTAGGGACCTAGGGACCCAAATACTTAGAGAAACCTGGTAGAAGAGTGGCCTTTGGCGGGTCATTATTTGGATATTGCAGGACGCCTGAGGGCTGGAGAAGTCTGGGGCATCTAGGTTCCATTTGGATAATTACTAATTGGCTCTAGGACAAGAGGACAAAGTTAGGTTTTCATCTTCCTTTTAGCGAGGTAATTAAGAAAAGCCTAGGCCACTGGCTTCAAAACCTGACTGCCATTTTCCAGACAAGTCAGAAATTCTCTAGCCCTTCGTTTACTCCGTCTGTAACACATGGATAATCATGGTACCTACCTAGTAACACTGATGTGAGGATTAAGCGAGGCAATTCAAACTGCCCAGCATGCACATAGTCAGTGCCCAACAGATGTTCATCATTATTGCTATTTTTTAACTCTTGGCATGTCGTCTTCCATAGTCGCAGGAGCTCAGGATTCCTGTGCTGCTTTTTCATTACCCAAAGAGCCTGCGTCAACACCCTCTCCAAGCCTGGGCCAGCACTTGAACCACGTTCCTGATTTCCTCTGTTCTGAGCACCCTCCCCACTCCTTTCCTCAAATCAAAACTCCTTTTCCCTCAAGACAGTTTGATGGAAGGGAAGCATCAGATTAAGCTTAATGTGCTGCCCTTGCATTTTAAAACAGAAGCTTGTTCATAAGAAAAATGAATCTCACCTAGGGAATATGATAGGCGAGGAGATTAAATAAACAGGGAAAAAGAACTTCTAAGAACTTTATAGCTGTCTTCCAGTATATGTGGGACTGTCATGAATTGCAGGGAACCACAGACATTATTTGTGTTGTTCCAAAGAGCAGAACACAGATCCAGTGGGAAGAAATTGCAGGGAGGCAGATTCGGACTCAACATATTGAAGAATTTCTCCCCCATGCTCTAGCAAAGTCTGGCACATGGAAGGCAATCCAACATTCTAAATCTTTGTTGTTGTTGTCGTTGAGGAGGATTGGCCCTGAGCTAACATTTGTTGCCAATCTTCCTTTTTTTCCTCCCCAAATTCCCAGTACATAGTTGTATATCATAGTTGTAAGTCCTTCTAGTTCTTCTATGTGGGATGCTGCCACAGCGTGACTTGATGAATGGTATGTAGGTCCGCACCCAGGATCCAAACCAGCGAACCCCAGGCTGCCGTAGTGGAGCACGCAAACTTAACTACTATGTTACCAGGCTGTCCCCAGCGATCATCATTTTAATGTTTTTGTTAGCAATTAGAGCTGTCAGCTGGTGCCTACTTCTGGCTGTAATGAGTTCCCCGTCACTAGAGGTGTTCAAGTTGAGTTGTCCAGGATGTTTTCCCTTTGGATAACAATTGAATCAAATGAATACTGAGGTCTCTTCTAGCTGTAAAATTCTGTGACACTTTTATTAATGGCAGAATTTCAACAGAGATATTTTGGAGCAAAGGAACATTCTATAAATCCTTTTCCCAAAAGGCAGTAGAGTGAAGTGGTTAAAACTAAGGGTTCTGGAGTTAGACATTTCCTGGGTTCAAACCCAGCCAGCCTCCTTACTAGCTGTGTGACTCCGGGTGAGTTATTCGCTCTCTCTGTACTTCAGTTTCCTCAACTGTAAAATGGGGGCCATAATAGTGTCTTCCTCACAGAGTTATTGTGAGAACTAGATGAGTTAGCACAGGGAAAGCCCTTAGAAGAATGCCTGGCACATAGAAAGTTAATGCTCAATACATGTTAGTTATGAGGTATTATCTGATACCCTTGCCTCTCTACAGTTTTTACGTCTTTTCAGAATGTGGAAGAAGGTCCTTTGTAGCATAATTGACCCTGACCTTGCTTTTTCCTAAATCATATGCCAGTCATGGCCATTGTAATTAACCAGTGCACTTTCTATCTCCTGTAAGCAAGCTTTAAAGCTAAACAAGCAGACAGGGCCTGTGACGCACAGTTTATGAAGGATCCCACTGATGAAACACAATCACAGCTGTGGATGCCATAACCCTGCTGTATGCCCGGCAAGTGGTAGATGCCCAGTAAATATTTATTGAATGAATAGATGAACTTGGCAGGGTTCTTATTATTTCCTACGTTTTATTTATTTATTTTTGATTAGGTAATACATTCACATGATTTAAAATTCAAAAGGAACAAAAGGCTATATAGTGAAAAACATCCCTCCCCCCCCCCAGCCACCCAGGTCCCCTCCCTGTAGGTAACTAACATAGCCTCCTTCTTATAGATCTTTCCAGAGCTATTTTAGGCATACATAAGTAAACACACTAGCATATGCACATTCATTTCTTTCCCTCTTTTTTAAACAAATGGTAACATACGCTGCTCTAGGCATGTTTGTTGACATGGCCCCTGAAGTCAGGGTAAGCGTGGACACGCTAAGGAGAAATTAGAGAAGAAAGAGCTCAGAGACAGGAAATCGACCAGGAGACTTCTGCATTAGCCCAGATGTAAAGTGATTGGGGCCAGGACTGGTATATTAAGGGGGGTAATCAGGGAAATAATTGTTTGAGTGGCTTTTTCTAAAGCTTACACCAGGGTAACCGCCACCACAATCAAGATATAGAGCATTTCTGTCGCCCCCGGAAGTTCCCTCATGTCCCTTTGTAGCCAGTGCCCCTCCCCAGGCCCACACACCCACTCCTCTGCTTTGTCAGAGTTTTTCGGCTTCCGTGTTTCAGGCCTACGTGGCGTGGTGGGACCTCCACTCCACAGAGCTAATCATAGCATCAGTCAACTTCAAGGGTGCTTACTCTGGGCCCGGCCCTTTACCAAGCACGGACATGTGCTTATTCATCTAATCCTCTCCACAACCAAAGGAGGCAGGTACGAACTGCTCTTATCTCAATTTCAGAGGAGATATCTAAGATACAGAGATGTTATATCACTTACCCAAGGTTACACAGTTAATAAATAGCAGAGCCAGAATTCTGAACCCAAAGCTATCTGTTTCCAGAGACCATATGTGAAAATAATCAAGAAAATATTCAAACTCCAACATAAAGACTTCATTACTATTTAACATGATCAAGGGAGAAAAAAAATCCTTAGTAGGTTAACATATAATGGGTTTGTCCAGCAGCCTTCAAGTGTGCTTTAAATGGCTGGGAGCCTTTCTTCATGGGTGTTAGTGAGTCAAGCAGGCAGAGTTTCATTCCCTTGCCTTCAACGTGCACACCAGCCACACTGCTCTCTTCTAAGAAATTATAACACTTAGAACTCTCTCTTTATGTTAAAGAACTGGTGTGGTCAGGGCATTACTGAGAATGACAGCTATCTCTGCCTATCTATGGGTCCCAGAATATGCATGTCATTCTGAAACCACAAGGAATGTGGTTAAGTTCCCTGGTCACATCTCTCAACAAAGATTTATCTGTTTCACTGTTGCCTCCAAAGAGCTTTTCTCCTGAACTAAGATGTTAATTCATAGTGATGTCTACTAATGGGCCTTCCCTAAAGAGGAGCCTATTAAAGGAATTAATTACATTGCAGTTTCAGAAACTTCCCAGCATAATGAAATGTCTCCCCAGCTGTAATGGTATGAGAAAGAAACCACTGAACTAAATCATTATGGAGACAAATTCCTATAAAGTGAGAGGCAAGTTTGCTAAGGTAACTGCAGACCCTAGGAGAAACAGGGCAGTGGAAATGTCAGTAATCAAACCAGTTTTCACTCACTGAGGGGGTTTTATTAAATATAGATAATATGTTTCCAAACATTTCAAGTTCTTTATTACCACCTCTCATTTGAGGCCTATGTCTGCCTCTTATTAGTATTGCCAATTAACCTTAAAATGCAGTTTTAATGTGATTTTTTCAAATAAGAAAATAGTTCTCTTCAGTCAACATAGAATAAAAGAAAATAGTTTTAGGATACTTTAGCTGGTATTCAAATTCGAGAGAAGGTGGTCAAATGATCTTTTCTGGAAGTCTAGATTGGTTTCAACACAGTGCTGCCTAAAGCCTGGGGAGTAGATTCCTCTGTATGGCCCATTTCACACTGTCCAAATCTCCAGAAATGACAATAGCAGAAGAAAAAGATAATGGCAGAAGATAACTGTAGTGCTAGGGATGGTGCTAGTTACTGGTGAAGCACCAGCTCATTGGTTTCTAGCTAGATCGCAGAGGGTGGTGCAGGGTAGTGTAAAGCGGAGAATCTACTAGAGATTTATCAAAGTCTGGATTTTAATCTTAATCTTGGTTCTCTCTTTATTTCTGAACAAGTTGTTTATCTCCTCTCTTCCTCTGTTTCATTATCTGCAAAATGTTGATGGTGACCCCACTGGTGTTGTTAACAACCAGGAGGTAGAAGCAGTGGGTGATGACAGTCTACTCCAAATCTGGTGTGGTGCCTGGAATCCCCCTGCCTGGGCTCTGAGATCACTTGGAGAAAGGATGGAGAGCTCCCTTGGAGGGCCAGCTCATTCTTCAGTGGTTCCAGAGAGATCCTGACCCCCGGGAACCTGGGGGAACCAGATCAGTTCTCTGGCCTCTCCTCCAGATGTTGAGATTATAGTTGAGCAAAAGTGAGATTCATCTGAACACAGTCTATGGTAACAGAAACATGGGCTTCAGTCAGAATGAACCTGAGTTCATTCTGGGGCCCAGGGGAGAGTTGGTTTTTTAATTAATGAAACTTATTTACAATTACAGTATACATAGAACAGTCATTTGTATGCCAGAAACTCTTAAGAGATTATGGTGATGACACATTATGTAAAGTGACTTTGATAAGTTACAGAGGTTGAAAGATGATAAAATATCTTTCACTATCTTGCTATTGCTTGGATTTTAAGTGTTTCTTAGAATGGACAAGCTACATAAAATCTAACTAGTTCTAGCTAAAAGTCTAACAGTTCTGATGGAAACTGTTAAACCAATTCAGTAACCAAAAAGATAAACAGTTTAAAACTGCCAGGTATCAGTATTATTGTAATATTCCCTTTATCAAAAACCTATAACTGAAATTTATAGGTAAGAATTTACAGTAAACAGCAAGTACTTGGAAACTTGTCAGTTAAGGTTTCCCATTATAGAAGAACTTCTGGTGTAAGCTTTTTAACCCTCTAAAGTCAGAAAATTAAAAAAAAAAAAAAAAAACTTTCACAATTAGTTTCTAAGGAAATTATAAAGGTCATTATACTAAGCTAAAGCTAAAAGAAAAGCTTTAGATTGTCATTTCCAATAGGATATAGCTTCCTAAAGAAAAAACAACCTGTTTTTGTGTGTTTGTTGGGGGGGGGGGGTATATGTAAATAACAATCAAAATCTATTTTCTTGATATATTTCTAAAGAAGATAGTTAACTAAATCACTTTAAAGTAACTTCATTTCCTGCTGCTCTTCCAACCTCCTCAAAATTGAGAATACAACAAATATTTGCATAGGTTTATTATTCACATTTAATCATGAATAATTCACTTTGTACAGACAGCTGGGTAAACAAGAGATTTAGAGTTTCCTTTTTCTAAAATATTTTTCCCTTGGCTGAAAGGAAACAGCATCAGTGTGGTTTTATATGATTTTCAGTGCCATCTTGTCCTCGCTCCCCCGGGCAGGAGGCACCCACCCCTTTGTACTTTTTAATTTTTTTTTTCAATTTATTTCTTTCTGTCAGTTCTTGGGCTACACCTCACCAACTCTTTTTTTTAATCACAAAATGAAAAATGAGCTCATTCATTCAGTTCTTTCGTCTGCAAGACAACATAAAATGTATGTTTATGGATTTGCTCTTGTGTAGATACTATCTTAACATTGAGAAAAGATCCTTCCAAACTCATTTGCTTCGTCATTATATGCTTCATCTTCTCCTATCAGTCATTAACAATTTCACAATTATTTGACTATCTACCACAAAGCCGGTTCTCATTTCCCTCTGCTCCTCCCAGGCCTACGTGAGGAAGTGAAGCACGTATCACTGAACACAGGTTTACCTAGGGCATTTCAACCTGGGCAAGGGGGCGTAATTTACCAAAGGTCAAGGATCCTTCCAGTTCTGTGAGCGTCATGAATCAAATTGTGATAGTATAACTTGTGGTTTAGGAGGGAATTAGGCTTGCCGTAATTCAGCTATGACCAAGGCAGGATGAGAGGGTGGGGTAGGGGGGGTGGCATGGGGGGAGATCATAGTATACCCTTGCGAAATCCCTGCTCTTTGTCATGGCCTGGCAAATAACTTTAAGAATTCTAGCCACCCATCAAATGTCATGTGTCCACCCTAACTATATTAGTTGAGGACAAACACAGGCATAGGGTTATATGTATCCTCTGTTTAGCAACACGTATCATAAAATAGGAATGCCATAGACATATGGCCAATAGCGTTCTAGACAAAATTAATCATAATTTGACCAAATTAAAAATTGTTTTCTTGAGCCAGCCGTGATGGCCTAGTGGTTAAAGTTCGGTGCTCTCACCACTTTGGCAGTTTGTTTCCCAGTCGCAGAACCACACCATGGGTCTGTCAGTTGCCATGCTGTGGCGGTGGCTCATGTAGAAGAACTACAAGGACTTACAACTAGGATATACAACCACGCGCTTTGGGGAGGAAAAAAAAAAAAGAGGAAAATTGGCACCAGATGTTAGCTCCAGGCAAATCTTTCCCTGCAAAAAAAAAAACCACACAAACAACTCTGTCTCCCAAGAATGGAGCAGAAAATTTAGATAACACATTATAAAAAAAAGTTGTTTTCTTCACTCAACAAACACTAGATAGTGCTGACATTTTCTAAGTACTTTATACATATTAACTCTAATTCTCATAACAACCCATAAGATAGCTATAGTCCTTATCCCCATTTTAGTGATGAGGAGAATGAGGCACAGAGAAATTAAGTAATTTGCTTAATGTCACCACAGGAAGTGGTAGAGCCTGGGTTTGAACTGGGCAGTCTGGCTCTAAAGTCTGTGCTTTTAACCACTGTGCTCTGCTGTGAGTATAATACCTACTTATGGTAAAACGTTTGGAAAAATAAGGAAAGCAGGAAGAAGAAAAACAATTACTTGTAGTCCTACCACCCATTTTAGTGTATTTCCTTTGTGTGTGTGTGTACACAAAGGCATTTAATTTAGTGGAATCTCTTTTTTTTTTCAGTTAGCTATACCTTGTGAACATTCTCCCATAGAAAGATATTAATTTGATTGAACATTCAAACAATTGTCTTAGTCTACTTTGTCAATACCAGCCCAGCCAAGTCTGTAAACACTTACGATTGGGGGGCGGTAGGGGTGGGGGGGAGGGCTGGTGGGGACTGCTGATTTAATAGATGCCTTATTTCCCTGAGGTCAAAGAGCTTCACTGAAAATGAACTCAGCTTGATTTCTTTTAAGTGACCTGAAAAAGTGTTGTAGCTTAGAAACACAGCCTGACTCTTCCCTTCAAAGCATGTCATGTTATGTCCACTTCATCTTGTTCACTTTTCTTAGGGACGGGGCGGGGGGTTTGAGTCTTGGTGCAAATCAAAATGTAGGCTAGTCAACAGGAAACCTAAGTCCTTGATACAGCACAATGGCCTCTAACCATTCCCTGGCATGGCTGCTTTCTTTTCTTTGATAGGTGTTGCCAAATAATAATTATAAATGTTTGGGGGGAAAAAACCATTTACCTGGTAAACAAAACTGTTATATGCCAAGACATTAAAGAGCAGTTTCTGAAGCCAAGACAGTAGTGGTCATTGCTACGGCAGGCGACAGCTTTTGGCCAAGTCACATGCCATCCTGTCAACAGCCAGAGAGGTAAACAGCACAGATATGTGCTGACCTAACCTCAAAACCACTCGGGAGCACAAGAAAATTGGCTTGAAAAGACTCTTTTTTCCTCCTTGCTAAGTGAATTTCTAGCTCTAATTAAAGAGGCAGAAACAGAAAACAATATTCAAAAGGGAAAGTCAAAGAATGACCTCCATCTCTGGAAAAGAAACAAAAACACAAATCATCGAGCCATTTGAAACACAGCTGCATCAGTCCTCACTCTTTCCTTGAGCTGTTTTACCCATTTGCACGTGAGGAAGTGGAGAGGCGGCCACGGGCCAGCTTTCTTAAAGGGCCCTCCAGGGAATTACTTTGGGATGCACATAAATTTCCACAAGAAACTCCACTCCTTCTGGAGTTTGCATGCAACTGAGTTGCTTTTCAAGCTTCCTGCCAAATGTTTTAACTTGAGTTGTGCTACCAGAAAATCAGGTGCATCTCAATTGCTAAGTCAAACTTGGCTTTTTTCGGAAACCAGAACTCTTGAGCCCCTAAGTCCACCTCCTCTTTTTTTCCCTTTAAATTACCTTTTACCTACAGTCACTGGTCCTAGGTCCCCTTGGAGCTGTTGCAGGCAGGAGCTGTTTGAAATTTAAGATGCAATACCAGGCAGCCAAATGGATAAATGAAATTTTTCTTTGACTCTAAAACTAAGGTTAAATCTGTTTTGTCTTTCTGTTGCAAGTATTTTGAAAACTAGTTCCACTTCCTTCTGAGTCTTCTAGTCCTGGGAGAATGACAAGGCATTGGGACAGGGAACTAAGCTCCTCCAGCCAACAGCCTGTTAGCTGCTGAGAGTCGGCACTTCTCTCAGATTCCATAAACTCCTTCAAGGGAGGGGTTGAAAAGTTAAGAAGTGAATGGCAAGGAACAACCTGTGTCTGGAAAGGACTTGAGCAAATAATAAGTACCACTCAGGACGATGTAGAACACACCTTTACGTAGGATTTACAAAGTGCTTCTAATATATATCACTTCATTGAAGTTTCACAATTGCCTCAAGAGGTGGGTGGTGACCATTGTCCACAGCCCAGAGAGGTGCGTCGGCTGCCCCAAAATACACAGTGTATGCGGGACCTGGGTCTGAGTGCCGTGACGTGTGCTCTGCCGTGACGTGTGCTCTGTGGCCTTGCTCTCCCCTCACCCTTAAACCCCCTCCTCCATACCTTGTCCAGCTCTAATGTAGCGCCATATATCGCAGTCAAAGGATTTCTTTCTCCAAGGCATACTGATCGGTTAAATGATTCTGCAGTCAAAGGATTTCTTTCTCCAAGGCATACTGATCAGTTAAATGATTCCATTAAATACTCAACGTTTGATCTTGGTGTCCCTCTCCTTCGTCCTGAAGGCTCCTCTCCCGAGACTCCTGCTGTCTGCCTACCTCCCATTCTCCCAGGACTCCCTGAGGCACAGTGCACCCAGGCCTGCTCTCCTGGGTAGCCTCTTGTGCCTTGAACAAGACCTCTTCTCCCACAATTGAACTCACTTACCCTGTGTCTCATTTCTCCGAGTCCTACCAGGGGGCCAATCTGTACTAAGAGACTAAGAGCCGGCAATGACATAATAGTCTAAGACCCCAAACCCCTCGGGACCATGTGAGCTTGGGCAAGCAATTCAGCCCCGCTGAGCTTCACCTGTGAAATGGAGATGATAATTCTTTACAAGTGAGGATCAAGTGAAATCACTAGGAATCTTATATATATCAACTGAATTCCTTCTCTCCCCCTAAACCCTTCTTTATCTCCTAAAGCAAACTTCAGGCCACCATCCTCTCTTGCCCAGATGATTGCAGTGGCCTTCTGACCAATCGCTCTGCCTCCAGACCTGGCCCCCACCACACATTCTCCTCCCTACCCAAAGGGGTCTTTCCAGAGTACAAGTATGATCAGATTTATCCCCTACCTAAAACCTCCGGTTGCTCCCCAGGGCCTCAGAGTCAAGACCAGACTCCCTGGTGTGGCCCAGGAGCTCTGAATGCTCGGGTCCTTGCTCACCTCACAGGTGTCCCTCCAGCTCAGTGCCACATGCAGGCCACGCACACTCTCCTTTACCTCTAGGGTACTGAGCAGGCTGTTTTCTACAACACTCTCTCTCCCAGTGGCCTTTCTAATTTCTATTCATTCTTTTCATTAGTTAAGCATCATTTTCTTCAGGAAGTATTCCTGAGTTGGGTCAGATGCCTTCCTCTGTGGCCCTCTTCTCTCCTCCTTCCCATCCTAGCACCTAGAACACGCTGTAACTGCTGGCTGCCCACTCCTTGCTTGCTGGTAGCTCCCTGGGGGCCTGAACCACACCGATCGTTAGCCCCACTCCTGACTCAAGGCAAGCAAGAAAGGAGTGAAAGAATATTCCTTGAGCCTTTCCTGAAATGCATAAAGTGCTCTATTATTTTTTTAAGTATGCTATTCTTACTTGAAAATATTTGCATTTCAAAATCCCCACCCTTTTGTTTTCATTTCAAAATCCCCTCAGCCTTCAATGTCTTATTCCAAATAAAAGAGTAACTTTGGAATACTAAGTCTAGCCAATGAATATGGTATTTCTTAATCCAAAGGGGAAAAGGGGAACTCAGATAGTAATAATAATATTAATACCGTAAGATAATTCACATTAGTACTTCTATGGCATATTCATACAAATATCTCAATTTATTCTTATAATACTCCTGTGAACTGTTTTGGACTCATATTTTACAGGGTATATTAGTTATAACTCTACAAGTGCAAGTGGTACAACCCATTCTGGGTTAGCTTAGGTTAAAAAAAAAAAAAGGAAGAGGAGGAGAATTTGTTATAACTGTGCAGGAGTGTCTCATGGAACCCAAGGCATGTAGTCAATTTTTGGAAAGGGACTGGAGTTAGACACTGCAAAGCCTTTAGAAACCCAGGGTTCCTTGTTTCTGCTCTTCCCATACATACAACTCATTCTTCTCTCCCTTCATAATGGCTCTTTTTGATACCCAGTCCCTTGGCCAAAGATGCTGGCTGCCCATGGGTCCAAGGCCAACAGTCACAGGCCCAGGCCCTTGAGGAGGCTAACAGGCTGCCCCTTGGACCCGGGCACAGGTCTTCACGGGAGATGGTCCGATGGCCCAGCTGAGTCAGGTGAGGGGGCAGGAGTGGGAATCGCATCGCACAGAGGCCCATTCTCCTGACTCTGCGGCCATGAGGGGAGGGGTTGGGAGTGGAGGGAAGTTTCCAGAGAGAAGGGTCCCCTACGAAGAGGTTAAGGGACTTGTCTGAGAGCAAACAAAGCCCAGGTGGGGCCAGGATGAGAGAGTAGGAGGCACACACCAGCTTTGCCCTAAGGTCTGCAATCACATTTTATAATCAAGAATTAGAAATATTGAGGGCTGGCCCACTGGCAAAGTGGTTAAGTTCATGTGCTCTACTTCAGCGCTTGAGGTTCTTCGGTTCAGAACCCCGGCTGTGGACCTATGCACTGCTTATCAAGCCATGCTGTGGCAGGCGTCCCACATGTAAAACAGAGGAAAATGGGCACAGATGTTAGCTCAGGGCCAGTCTTCCTCAGCAAAAGAGGAGGATTGGTGGCAGATGTTAGGTCAGGGCTAATCTTCCTGGAAAAAAAAAGAATTAGAAATATTGAGGTTAGGCAGAGTTATAAATTTGGACCAAAATATGCATCCCATAGTGCACGAATAGAAGTAAATGTACACACCAAATGCTCATTTCCAGAGACGGCTGCTTGGCAGGAGGGGCGGCCAAAGCTCTATGGACACATTTGCCAGAGCTTAAAATGAAATTAAAACAACCTTATGTTAAATCCCAAACCAGAGAATTCAAAACCAATTAAGTTTATACAACAATCATGTTTAAAATTCAATGATAATTTCAAAAATACACTTAGTAATTTTGAAATTCGTTTAATTTCAGTAGAAGTGGTTTTTAATATTGATCCTACTGGTTTTAAATTTGCTTTTAAGAATTCTGTGGGCTCTTAAGAGGCAAAAGAAATAAAGCAAGTAGGGGCAGGCACCCGAGTCCCCTTTGCTCTGGGCCTCGTGCCCGCCCACCTGAGAGTCCCCGCTGTCCCTCTGTTAGCACACGAAGGGCACGATCTGCTTGCTGTGAGACAAAAGTCAGTCGTCAAGAGGCAAGATGGTGGCAGAGAAAGGGCATTTTATTACAGCTCGCTAGCAAGAGGGAAGATGGCTGACTAATGTCCAAAAGAAACTATCTTAATGGGGACACAGAATCTTGAAGCAGTCATATAGGCCAGTGGGTCACGGGGGTGGAGGTTAGGAATGTTGACCCTCTGGTGTTACAGACTGGGAGTGGCCACACCAGATAGACTCTCTGTCCAGGGTCATCACATTCCTAAGGAACTCAAAAGGACAAAATTATCGTCTTATCAATGCTGGGAGGTACCTACACAAGCAGGGCTCATAAAATCTACAGAGCAGGTGGATCTCCTAGAGAGTGTATATCCCGCTGGATGAGTTAGTCAGAGGTCATTCAGAGTTACCATATGGTTTCTTTTCTACAATATGGCTTCCCTTATGTCAACCTTGTGTTAAGCCGGTATCACTAACACCAGCTAAAGGGGTGACAGAGGCAACCGCGTTCTAGTAAGGCTTGAGGTGCTCCTGTCATGGAGGCTCACCTCAGAGGGAAGAAGAGCAAGAGGAAACAAGGGAAGGAAAAGTGGAAGCTGGAAAGAAACTCTGGAAATGGTGAAAGAGACCCTGAGCTCACATGAAGTGAAAACCGGGGAAGGTGTTAAGATCAAGAACTTTCATGTGGACCTTTTGTGAGAACAGCCGTAGCATGGCAAGTTCCTAGATATACAGATGGACGCTTTTGAAGATAGTGAAGCACTGAATGGAAGTAACTGGAAAATCGGCTGCTCCTGCTCTCTGAATGTCCTATCACAGAAAAGTTATAAGAAAGAGCAAAGCTCAGAGCAGGCTGAGAAGCCACATGGCATAAGTTCTTGGTGATAACTAGAAACCCAAATTCCATTCCTAGTCGATAAAAGGGGCCTGGATTGCTGTGAGCAAGACAGCAGAGCATGGAAAGGGCGAACAAGAGACGAGCGAGCTTTAGAGACTGACATTGTGATGAATTTTCTCTCCCAGCTCTGAGAAGTTTATCCGGTGGTCGTAAGTTCATGGCCTTGGGCAATTTCCCAAACATTTGGGGAAGTTACTCATGAAGAAGCAGCCTGCTCCAGACAGCTCATTGGGAAATGTGGAGAGTCAGTGCCTGGGTGGTTTTCATACTAATCCAGGATTTATCAAAGCTCAGAAAGCAAGCAGCAGAGAGGGGTTTTTTAATGAGACGTTTTTATGATGAGAGTCATTGGCATTTCGATAGAAAGGAAAGTTTCTCTCTGGTCTGAGGGAGGTAGCAGGCCGCAGGAGGCTGGGAAGGGGCAGGGTGGGGGTGGGGGGCTGCTTTTGTGAGAGCTGTGGCAGGTCCAGGGGATCCAGCAGGGGCAGAATCATTCCTTTCTGAGTCCTCTCCCCTACAGGGTACAAAGTTTTCAGTTGTAGTTGGGAGGAATTGGACTCAATGATCTAATGGAACTAACTTTTTCCTCTCAAATATGGTAGGATGTGCATCAGCATCTCAGTCAGATTCTGATGCCACTTGAGGAAAGGTAAATGCAGGTGGACTGCGTTTATAACATTGGCTTATTCTTCCAACGTTATATGGAAGTTCAGTTGTTTCAAATCTACACAGGTACAGAAGCCCTACTTGAAACCTTTTGTAAGTCTAAGTGCTTCTGAAAGGTGAGTAAACACTTCTGAAAATATTTTGCTGGTAGCTCTGAATTTTGATCTGACTCCTCAGCCACTGGAACAGTCAGGATGTTGTCAATGTTGTAGTATAGATTAATCATCTGTCACTACCCATCTTGATTTCCCAGAATCTTATATCAAACAGATTGGTTGGGTCAGCCTGGTGACATAGTGGTTAAATTCACGCACTTGGCTTCTGCGGCCTGGGGTTCGCAGGTTCAGATCCCAGGCATGGACCTACACAGTGCTCATCAAGCCATGCTGTGGCAGTGTCCCACATACAAAATAGAGGAAGACTGGCAACAGATGTTAGCTCAGGGCCAGTCTTCCTCACACACACATGCAAAAACAGATGGGTTTCCCTTAGTATGAAAAATCCAATAATTCTACAGCTTCCTTGAGACTTTATAATACTTCACCAAATTTTTCTTTTACCAAAAAAAAATTCTTTTTTTCTAAATTTCCAATCACACTGGAAGACCACATCGTTGGCCCTTGAACACAGCTTACGCTGAAGTTTTAATGAAGGGTAGTCCCTGGGCATAAGTGAGTGCTGATTTTCAGTGGTCAACTCAATCCACACACCTTGTTAGGAGAGGTTTCATGCAAGGCACAGGCTGGGCATCAGGAGAGGAAGGCCTGTGTCATTCAGAAAGTCTGCCCAAGTGACAGCACCACGCCCTTAGGAGGGATAGGGTTAACAAATTTCACAGGGACTCAGAGCATAGAGAGGCCTGGAATGGTGAGGGACAGCTTCATAGAGGGGATGACTTTTGAGCTAGGTGTGGAGGGGAGGTCAGAATTTGAATATTCGGAGTTGGGCAGGAAAAGCATTTCCTACCGAGAGGAACAGAGGGGGGACTGCTCAGAGGTCTGTGGATGGAGGAATGTTTGGAAACAGAAAATGGACCAATGTGGCAGGGTTTCCAGAAAGGAGAGGAGGGTAGATCCTGGAAAAGTTTCAGGAGAAATTATGAATTAAAGGTTTGTAAACACTTATGAGAGAACAATAATTGTTACGAGTCACTAAGCATAGATTCACTAAGAACTAGTCATTTCCTGTTTTTATAAGGTTACTAGACTGGTAAACTAGAGGATGTTGTCAAAGGGATCCTTGCAATTGGTTGGAAATTTCTATGGTCCTATACAGGAATGGAATGGAAGGCCCTGAATTCTACGTGCATCTCACTTCAGCGGGGCCTCTGACAGAGCTGGGCTCAGTGAGATTCTTGTCAAGAGCATGGCTTGTCTGAGTAAACATTCATCCCCAGAGAGCTGTTGACAGATTGAGGGTAGGATGGAGGGCGGACTCCAGTACTGACAGGGGCTTCATTTTAGGCCCGTTTCATTTTTCCATCTTCATCGATGTTCACTAGTGACATAAGGAAACACATAGGATGCCTCTATCATTGTTTCGGATAATATGAATCTGGAAGGGAAAAATAAATGTCTCAGTTGATATAGCAAAAAATGTCTTTTTGGGCTAGAATGATGGACAAAAACAAGCAGCTGAAATATTAGGTATAAATGTAAAAATACTGTATCTAGGGTCAAAATATCAACTTCTCAAGATGCAGAAGAAATATGTCTCAGCAACAGTTGAAGTGAAAAGAGACTTTTTAGTTTACCACAATGTGACTGTATTTAGTAAATATATAGTGCCTGTATATTCTTTAATTCAACAAATCCTTCTTTAGCCTCTCAAAACGTGTCAGGCACTGGATTGGACAGTGAACACACTGGAGAACAGGACGGGCAGAGTCCCTGCCCTCATGCAGCCTGGGGTTTACTAGGGAAAAGACACAAACACACACAAAATCACCACAACTTATGACAGGGGCTTGCAGGGACACAAATGAAGGTCAGAAAGAGAGTGAGGAGGGACCCACTATTCCTGGGGTGGTCAGGGCAGGCCTCTCTGAGGAAGTGGCATTCAAGCTGAGGCCATGTGAAGAGAAGGAGAGGGAGGGAAGGAGAACATTCTAGGCAGGATAGGGAGTGCATTGGCCCTGAGTGCGGAAGGAGCTTGATGTGTCCCCAGGGCAAATGGAAAGACCAATGAGGCTTGTCCATATTTGTGGCCACCAACATCTGTTGTCCCGCTCTTCCATGGTGATGGGCTGCCGGTCTGTCCTACTTTCCCAGGCACCCTTGCAGTTGAATACGGCCATGGCGCTGAGTTCTCACTAGTGGGATGCTAACAAATGGTCTGTGTTGGGAGCTGGGGCCCTTAAGAGGGGGGCACACTCCCTCCTTGTGCTCTTTTATTTTCTTGTTGGCTGCATCTGGTACTTGGCAGCAACCAATCTTGGACCAGAACACCCCGTGGAATAATGGACCCTGGAAGGAGCTTGAATCTCTGAATGTCTCCAGGGAGCAGGGCCACTCGTTAGCCTGGATCACTCACCTCGGACAGTTACTTGAGGAGAAAAAACATTCTATATTCTTTAAGCCACTGAGTTATTGTCACATTTCTTACCCAACCTAACTATCATAAAAACAAAGGCGAGGGGCTGGCCTGGTGGCATAGTGGTTAAGTTCACATGCTCTACTTCAGTGGCCTGGGATTCACAGGTTCGGATCCCAGGGGCGGACCTGCACACTGCTCATCAAGCCATGCTGTGGTGATGTCCCACATACAAAATAGAGGGAGACTGGCACAGATGTTAGCAGCAATCTTCCTCAAGCAAAAAGAGGAAGATTGGCAATAGATGTTAGCTCAGGGCCAATCTTCCTACCAAAACAATAAATAAATAAAAATGAAGAATAAAATAAATAATAAATAGGTAAAAATAAAAACAAAGGAGAAACTAGCTCCAACAACCAGTCCACATTTAGAACACTGCATTTAGTTCAAAGGGTCACTTTTTTTTAAGAGACACTGACCATCTGAAGCACGTCTAGGGAGAAGTAAGGACAATGACATTTAGGAATCGGAAAACCAAGTCACTGAAAATCTGTTGAAGACACTACAGTTGTTTAGTCTAGAAAAGAGCTTTCTCAGTGGCGGCCTGATGGCTGTCCTCAGACATTGAGGCAGAGGAATGAAGCTGAACTGGAGTAGCTCCTAGATGACCCATGGGTGGTTGGGATTTATGATGAGGCAGATTCTGCTTCAACATAGGGGAGAAGTTTCTAATGATTAGGGCTGATTTGAAAAAGGCCAGACTGCTTTGAGTATCAGAGGCTTCTCCCCGCCGTGTCCAAGCAGAGACTGGTTGCCCACTTGTGAGGAGACGTTTACAAGGGCAATTCTGGCATCATAGTGGAGATTCCAGCAAATTCTAGGATTTTAGGTAGGAGAGGTGATAAATAATGCAGGTTGAAGCCAGGCCATAATGGGAATTGAATGTCACTTTGGATTGAATCCTGGAGGCAAGGGGAATCTTGAAGGTTTCTGAGCAGAGTAGCAACATGATAAAAAACATTGCTTTGGCCAACATAGGGGGAAGAAATCCTAATTTTCATAGCCCATGTTGGTCATTTGATGCTTGCATTCCCTGAACCAGTAGCGACTGAAGGAAAGCCAAGAGTAAAGAATATTGATTTTTCATTACTTTATTTTCCGAGATAATACAAAAAATATTTTGGGGCTAGGACTTTTTTTTTTAACTTATCTTCCAAGATGAACGATCCTTTTAGTCCAAGGAACTCAAAGTACTTTATACCCTCATCTCATTCAGGCTTGTCACATATCTGAACCGCTATGTCAGGGGTGAAACTGGTGAACCTCCTCTCTCAGATAAGAAGGACTCACAAAGAGGGCCAGTGAGTTGTACAAGGTCACAGTGAGTCAGTGGCAGGGCAGGCTCCTTGACTGAGGTCTCCCACACTTCCCCCAGCCCATGCTAAGGGTGCCTTCAACTAGGAATGTCTCCCACATACCAGAAAACCAACCTGAACCAAGAGTTTTTCCAGAGTCGGAAATTACCGGAGACATTTCAAGTTCAACAAATTTCATTTTGCAGCTAAGGAAAGTGGGGCGCAGGGAGGTCACACAGGCAAAGGCCTAGCTATGCCCTGAACACAGGATTCCTTGTCCTAGATCTTACCATCCCACCTACTGATAAAACGGTAGGCCCGGGAACCCCTCCCACAGAGTTACCTGGAATCAACTGGAGCATGACCATGGGCTCCACTGTCTGGAAATACAAAGGCTTATATTGGCTTTGGCCACCAAAAAGAGGAAACATTCTACAATCCTTGAAAACTCACAGCTGAGGGGGGCGGGAAGAATTGTGTGAGGCTTGTACTACAAAGTCAAAAGGGAAAACATGTGTTTCACATTTGTCTTGGGATGGGAAAGAAAAACTTTTCCTTTCACTTAATCTTGGTTTAAACAAACAGAGAGACTGCCCTTTCTGTAAACTCACCGAACGTCAAATATTGTTCACTAGCATGGCATCAGTTTACTAAGCCACTACAGAGCCACTTTCCTCACGTAATCCCCTCAATTAGAAGGCACTTCAGCTTGAAGAGGGGCTTCTAAAATAATACACATTTCCTCTGATGAGTAGGCCAAGAGTCAGCTGATGGAGTCAAGTTTCCAAATCTATAACCTCTGGTTTCAGCCAGAGACCCGAGGCAATTCGGCTTCAGGCATGACTCAGGATTTTGGGAGTGAAAGCAAGCACGTCAAGTGATGTAAGAAAATTCCCCCATTCCCCCATCCCACTGGCGTCCTCCTCTCTGGGGAATTCAGTCTGAGAGCAGTGCAGGGGGAGGGGTTGCTGGTCACTGGGTGCCGAGTTGCCCACACCTCCTGTCACCATTGCAGGGGCCAGTTTCAGCGCCTGACAAAGGAAGTACTCAGTTACAATTACTTTCCTGTTGGCCTGCGAGCTCGGATAATTGCTTTGCAATGTGTGTGTGTGAGAATCTCATAAAGTAAACCAAGAAACACAAGAGCCGGGTCTGGGCTAAGGGGAAGTGTCAAGTGGGGGAGGCGAGTGATGCAAGCCTACCTTTGAAGTCACTTTGTTTGTGAAAAGTCTGCTGTGCTCCCTCTTAAGGAAACTCCACTGGAATGAGGTTTCTGTGCATGTGGGGTTTAGGGCTATTGTTTTTGGCTCCGGTTTTCACCTCAAGCCCTAGCTAGAACATGTATAAACCCCATAACAACAGCCTGACATGAAATTGCTCACCCTTGCAATTGCATCAGGGGACTTTTACTCAGGCGGATTTTGAATGCCTCATTGTTGAATAGGGCAGGAAGTTTACTCTCAATGTAAATGAGGAATCTTTATTTTTTTTCTCCTTACCTCCTTGGAAGATTTCACAGAGGCCTGCCTTGTCATCCTAGTCTAGCTCCTTCCATGAGAGCAGCTGTGGCCCAGACAGTGCTGCCCAGGTTCCTTCTCAGAGTAGGGGTTTTCTTAGGACTAGAGTTTTAGGCAGGTTTTTCCCTGGAGGTGACACTGGGTGTCAGGCTAAGGGCCACCCAGGGACAGGAAAGGGCTGGAGCTTCTGAAAAGGGTTGGATTTTCTTGTTTCAGTTTCTTCAATTCCGATCTGGACCAAGGTTTGTTTCTTACACACACAGAGGGAAGTTCCATCCCCAAACCTTATGATTTTGGGGGGGGATATATCACATGGTGACCAGCTTACATTGGGGACATGGGGCTAGGACTCTGAAGTCAGAATGTGTCTGACTATACAGCATCAGCAGAAGATGCCTAATTAAGAACCATGACCCTACCCTCCACTAGAGCAAATCCCTGAGAAGGATAGAAACTTCTAGAAAAAGCCTTGTAGGCTCCCCCATCTCACAACATACTCTGTAGGCAAACTCTTAAAAAAAAGGCACAAGAAGAAACTTCTCAACTTTTTGCCGATGCCCCCAGCCAAGAAAATGGCAGAGAGACTCTCAAAGAAAGATGGAGTTCACATTACTTTTAGTCAGAGGAAACCAGATAAGGATGTGGAGAGGTAGAGGACATGGGCGCTGACTTTGTAGGATGAGAAAGCCCTAGTTTGTTTGGTTCTGTATCTCCAGAATCACTTTTTCCTATACATCCAAAAAGAAATCAATAATGGGTTAAAAAAAAAAGAAAGAAAGAAAAAGAAAAACGTCAAGCACTGTGCATAAACCCTAGAGATTGGTCTAAGGTTGACATACCATTGCAATTGTCTTCTGCACACGGCTTCATCCACACATGCCCAAGTCATGATGATACCTGACAGCATGTACACTAGAGATGTTGTTTAAAATGGCAGTATTGACCACACTTTGTATATGAGTGTATGTGTGTCTGTACGTGTGTGTGTGTGTGTGTGTTTTCATTTGCAGCAGGTTAAGTACAATTCAGCAAGAAATGGCAACCTCACTCCTGGCCCCATCTCTGTTCTCAGAGAACTGAGCTCTCTCTCTCTGGGAGAACAGAGAGTTCTAATGTAATTCTTTCACACTAGAAACACCAACAGAGTGTTAGCCACAAGACACGGATGCCTGAGGGCCAGAGAGTCTCCCCCAGAGATTCTGATTTAATTGGGCTGGGCTGGGATCTGGGCATAGATTTTTTTAAAGCTCCTCAGATTATTATAATATGCATCCGGGGTCACCATCCACCGATCTAGGCCAGGCCCCTAATGTAGCCTCCCTCCACTGGCCCACAAGATTGGCCCTAACTTGCCAGCACCCTGCACAGCATCCCTCTCAGTTGCGCACTGGCACTTCTCTCGTCTCCCTGGTCCTAACCCAGGCTTCAGACCCCAGGCTTCAGCATCTGGGATCTGGTGTTCCCTGTGACCATCACTGTGGCAAAGAAAGTTCTCCCCAAAATGCCCTCAAGTATAATTTAACATTTGAACTTACTCCTTCACACTCAATAAAAATGACTGTATTTGTAATGCATCTGGTCATTCTTATGTAATGAGGTGAGAAACACCAAGCTGTGGTCAGTGGCACTTGACAGCCTGGCCGCACCCTTCCTCTGGCCAATCTGTGTCCAGCTTCCTAAGGGGCCTGGCCTAGACCCATCCTGTGCCAGGCACTGATAACTACATGTCGTAAACTGCAGGGCCCAGGGCCTGGCACGGAGCTTGGCACATCATAGATGCTCAGCAAATTTCTGATGAAACTGAGCATATTAAGTCTGCAAATTCAGGGTGCTTCCCCAACCTAATTTGGTTCTCAAAATTCAAATGACCAGATTGAAAAAAAGATGTCCTGGTGATTACAAAACCCCCGTTCAGAGGACACAGTAAGTGCCGGAACTAGCCAAGGAGATGCAGCAGCTATCAGCAGATATGCATCCTGGGGGAGGGGAGGGAGGCATTTCATGTTGCAGAAGTAGGACTCAGGACTTCCTTTCCACCAAGAAAGCAACTTAGTTGATGGGGTTATAAATCAGGGCCTCTCTGGGTGGGGGTGACACTCCATGTTGTAGATCCTAAATGGTAGACAAGGTATTTTGTTTGATCTATGCAAGCACCCAAGTGCCCCAAATTCTCAACATTGCCTTTTTTTTTATTTGACTGAGGAAAATTTGCCCTGAGCTAACATCTGTGCCACTCTTCCTCTATTTTGTATGTGGGTCACCGCCACAGCATGGCTGACAAACCCCAGGCCGCTGAAGTAGAGCACAGCAAACTTAACCACTACACCATGCGGCCAGCCCCTCAACATTGCCATTTTGTCTTCTTTGGGCCCTGTCTTGCCCATCGCCCCTCACTTTGAGCTTGTTTTTGGAAGGGGGTAATAGGCACTGAAGCAGCGTCTGCTGGTTTATGGTACTATTTTGTATCATGCTTATGAGTATTTAATAATAATATGTTCTAACGTCTGGTAGGACAGGCCTCTCCCAATCTCACCTCACTCCTCTCTTTCAGAATTATCTCTGCCGTTTTCTCTCATTCATTAAATATGGATTTGTTTATTTAGAAAAAAAATCAGTGAATCTTCTGGGGTTGTGGTTGGAATCATAATGAACCAGCAAATTAATTTGGGGCTAAAGAAATTTTCTAAGTTGAGTTTTCCCAAGAATGCCTTGACCTTGGTGTGTTTATCTTCTGTCCAGTCGTTTTTCTGAATATTTTTATCATTAATTCCAGTAGTTTTTAGCTGGTCCCTTTAAATTTTTTAACAGTGCAACCACAGGGTTACAAAGAAAGATGTTTTGTATTGATGTACAAGTCAAGGGGGAGAGTGGTCCAGTGGATTAGCATCCTGGGGCTACCGTAACAAAGTCCCACAAACTGGGTGGCTTCAAACAACAGAAATGTATTCTCTCAGAGTTCTGGAGGGCAGAGGTCTGCGATCGAGGTGTCAGTAGGGTGGGTTGCTTCTGGAGGTTCTGCAGGAGAATCTGTTCCAGGCTTCTCGTAGCTTCCAGTGGTTGCCAGGGATCACTGGCAATCCTCGCCTTGTAGCTGTAGCACCCCAATCTCTGCCTCTGTTTTCACACGGCTTTCTTCCCCATGAGTGTGTCTGTGTATCTCCAAATCTCTCTCTTTGTAAAGATGTCCGTCACTGGATTTAGGGCCCATCCTACATCCAATATGGCCTGATTACATCTGTAAAGACCCTATTTCCAAACAAGGTCATATTCATAGGTAGCAGGGGTTAGGACTTCATAACTTTTTGGGGGATACAATCTTACAACATCCAGTGTGCTTGTCCCTGACCAGGCTACATTTAGAATTTGGGGTCCAGCTCATGAACCATATTTCAAGATGTCCATTGAAAAAATTGCTCATCTCTGTATGATAATGAGGCATGGTTATGGGAACACATTCTGCTTGGCTCCTGAGGCATTTGGAGGCATATCATGTTTGCCTTCTCTTAGTTACAGGGCTTTCGTGGTACAGCTAATCTGTGTTGTTCCAGGGCTGGCATTCAAAGGGAAGCAAATTTTGGCTCAAAACAATTTAACTGAAAGATCCAAGGGATCTTTGCATTAAGGCTGTCTACCAAGGGCCGTCTATCTGCTGTAGCAGCAAGTTACCTCATCCTCACCCATCTGACAAATACCTGCTGAGGCCTCTTATGTGCCAGGCAGCAGGCACTGGGCCAGATGCTGGGGCAATGACAGGCTCCAGACAGATCCAGGCCTTGCCCTCAGGAGGCTTACAGTCTAGTGGCCCTGAAAGGGTCTTGCCAGGCTGGGTGGACATGATGCTCAGAGATGTTATGGAGGAGACTCTCTATGGAGAGGGTGTGGCCCAGTGACCACTGTGTCCCTTCAGAGCTAAGGCACCATGGTCTTTATGATCCCTGAGAGGTGAAATATAAAGGGAAGCAGGGGTTTGGGGTGGGAGGTGGGGGTGGAATGAATTTAAGAAAAAGATTAAAAAAGGTTTAAATGAACACAGGGGCTTTCCCTGGCAGGACACGTGCAGAAAAGCAGGCTCCCTCGCACCCTCAAGCATGTCCGCCCTCAGAGGAGAATTTTATCTGCACAAGCCTGAGGCTCCACTCTCCTGCTTCCCATTACAGCGTTCTCAGCCCTACCCCACCCACCCTGAGGAACAGACACTCAACAAACAAACAGCCCAGACCAGCCTAGGCTGCAGGCTGCTCGGCTGTGGGGAAACCAAATCCCTCTCCCCAGTCTCAGCAGACAAAACAGCCCTGGCCTTAGGTGTTTCCCCTGCTGCCCCGACACCCAGCCAGGGAAAGCAAAGCGAGGAGCTCTAAATCAAGGGTTTTCAGCAGAACCAGGCCCGGGGGTGGAAAGGAGAGGCCTCTGCTCTCAGTGGCTCCTCCTTAATGAGCCAAAACAAAGCTGGAGCCAGGGAAGTTAATCTGCCCTGAGATAAGGGGAGCCACACCCTGAGGTGGAGAGGGGAGTGCGGGTCCAGGGCAACTTGGGACCCAGGAAGCTGGTTTGGCCAAGTCCACACACGGCCAAGGTAAGCCTTTGTCCACGATGCCTGGGGAAGCAGGTCCAGTCCTCCAGAAAAAGAAACCCTGTCTTTGCTTAAATGCTGCCCTTTGACCACATGCGAAGATAAATACATTTTTTAAAAAGATCTGTCTACGGTGCTGGGAAACTCTTGGTACTCAACACCAAGGAGGTCTGGCAAAACCGAGAATCCATCTGGTCAAGATCACAGTGCTCCCCGCCCCCACCGTCCATCTGCTTTCTGCTTCCAATGCACGCGCACGTGTCTTCACATGTGAATGCACACACGCACACATCTTCACATGTGTGTACACGCATGAATATATGCACACGTGCGCACACCAGTGTGCATGCATTCACCCTATGTGTTTCACCCTTCCACACACATCCTCACACATGTATGCAGGCACATATATACCTGCGTGCATTCATTTACCCTAGTCTTCCACACACATCCCCACACATCTTCACACATGTATGCATATGAAGATACATGAATGTGCACATGTCCAGCCTCGCACACAGGGACACACATGTGCATCCTATTACAAACGTGTGTGCACACACATCCTTTCACAAAGCACACATGCCCTCGCATATATTCTCACACACACATGCATCCTCACACAAACATCCTCACACACAAACACACACTCTGTGCATACACATCCATACACAAACACACACCCTCAATCTTTTCGAAAGTGCACACACGCGGGCACATGCACTCTTATGCACAAACACACACACATCCTTACAAGACATACACGCTCACACATGGATACACACTCATCCTTACACACACACACCCCTTCTTTGCTGATGCTTCTCCGGGAATTGATTTGACTCTCTCCTCTGTGATGAGGCAAAGCCAATGACCTCCTTACTGGGCCAGATTTCAGTTTGAAGCTCGTGGCCTGGGACCGAGGTTGGCAGACAACTGGTAGCAAAGGCCCAGAGCCAGGGCCATGCACAGGCCGTGTAGCCATGCTCCTGCCCATCAGTCTGTCAAGGAAAGGGCCAGGGCTTTGAAGCTGGGCCAATATGATCCTCTCTGTAGCCCAGTGACCTTGGACAAGTTACATACTAGGCTCTCTGAGTCTTAGTTTCTCATCCAAAAGAAAGGGGGCTAATATCGCCAACTTCATGGGGTTGGGAAGATCGAGATGGCCTCACAGTGGCCACGCATAGTAGGTGTTCAGGAGACAGCTTGGTCCATTTTCCTGCCCTGGGTCACCAGAACTCCCGGGCTACCATTTCCAAGGGCCGCAGGCACGTGTGTGATGGAACTAACGAAATCTAAGTGCAAAATACTAAAAAGGCAGTTCATGTTGTTGCTGGTAAAAGGAGCATTTTATAAGGTATCCGGCTGGCCGGCCCTCCCTTTGTGAAGCCTGGCTGGCCAAAACCTCTCCAGAGATCTAAGACAGGGCCTGTGGTTGGGCGATTTCGAAGGTGATGAGAAAGATGTATTTTTTCATCTATAAATCTACGACAGCCAGTGGGAGGAAAGAGAAGCTACAGGAAAGGAGATCTAAAGAAAGAGAACCTGAAAGAACTCCACGGGCTGCTGCCTGAAACATCTGGAAATACACTAAAAGGCAAGAAGGAAGAGAGCGTGGTGCCAAGCCATCTCTTGGCACCCGCTCTGAGAGCCGCCTGAGGGAGCTGGAGCAGACACTGTGGGACTTTTCCCTGAGTTACTGCAGCTTCCTCAAGCTGGCTGGCGTGGCGGCTGAAACCTGGAAACATGGTCTGAACCCTCTTCCCACCAATCACCACTGGGCCTCGGTTCCTCACTCTGTGAGCAAGCAGTTCAGTGAGGATGAGCAAGCCCATATTTCTGGGGAAAAAAAATATAACATTGTGAGTGCCAGACACTGAGCCATGTTCTGTGCATGCGTCATCTCAATTCTCACAACAACCCCGGGTGACGATTGGTATGCCCATTTTACAGGTAGGGTAACTGCTCAGAGAGGGTATGAGCCTTGCCTAAGGTCACAGAGCCGGCCAAAGCACCAGGTGAGGATTTCAGCCCAGAGCTGACTTTTCTCCTAACCCCTGAGCTCTCTCGCTGAAGAGGAACAAGTGTTAATCCGCCTGGCTCTCCCCTGCACTCAGGAGCTGGAACCCCCTGGGACTCAACTGCCGGAAATGGATGACCTCAGCCAGCCTCATTTCACAGCCGTTGGGGAAAGTGAAGGAGGCCAGTGACTGGCCCAAGGTCACATCGCACAGTGCATCCCATCCTCATTCCCGGACTTCACTCTCTCCAAGAACCCTGGGAAACAGCTGGGGAAAACCTTTAGAGACACCCCCAGGGAAGACAGCTGGAAGGTGGAGCCAAGACGGAGGCTCTAGTGACGCAGTAATGAGGTGGTGACGACAGGACTGTATTTCCCCCTTTTGTGAAATGCTCTGGCATCTGACCAGCAAGTCTTAGGGGGAGGTAAGACGAATTTGGCAGGGATCTGGTCATCAGCCATCTGGAGGCCTGCGTGAGGACCAGAAAAGCCACTGCCTGTTCAGTGTGGCTCATTCCCTGAGTGCCGTCACAGCCCTCTGTGCTGGGGAAGCTCGGCCAGGATCCGGGGGAGAGGGCTTCCGAGAGAGGGTGACTCTACCCAAAATCCCAAAGAAGGGCAGGGACATTCCCACATGCCATTTTTGCAGCCTTTGTCCTGTGGGACTGAGCGAGGGCCCATTACACACTCGCCTGCTCGCCCAGAAGAGAGGCTCACATCATTGCATCAGAAGGGTGACATTCTAGCACAAGTCACCATTGTTAAGCAACTCCTGTGTGCCAGGATTGTGCTCAGTGTCTGACCTACACTCTCTTGCTTCATCCTCACCGCTATGCTGTGGAGTCAGAACCATTATCCGCCCCCGTTTCCACTCAGGTCACTCAGGCCCAGAGAGGACTGAGGAGGTTACAAAAGTGATAAGGATGGAGCCGGGACTCAAATCCAGGCACCTGAGGTCCCCGCGCGGGCTCCCACCCGCGACACCGTGCTGCACCTGTCACCACTTCCTGGTACCTCAAGTGACACCTAGGTATCAATCAAGCAGAAACATCTTGGCCATCCTTGCCCCCTCTCTCCACCTCCACCCCCATCCCACTTTCCGCTCTGAATTGGGGACCTCGACAGACGCAGAGCTCCAGGAGATTCCACCCGTCCCCTCGTGTTGGCCTTGCTCACCCACAGATGAGTCAGCTGGAATTTTTGGACATCCCGGGCTCGCAGCCGTGGTACCAGGAGCTGTCAGGAGGCAGGAATGCGCGGAATGCCGCTCCCTGAGCGCCGCCTCCCCGCCCCCTCCGCCCCCGCCCCCGCCCCCCGGGGCCGAATCCACAGAGAGGTTTGGAAGGTGATGACACAATGTTTGTTAAGGGTTTGGGATGACAGGTGCATGCAAAGATGAGGACAAAGCCTGATTCTTTTCTGGGGCTGCCGGCACAGTTTCGCATCCCTCCCACACATGTCCGAGTTCCCGGCCCAGATGCGCCATGCCCCGGGCTCCGGTGAAGGGCAAGAAACCACTGATTGGGAAGCTAGAAGAAAAAATGTCCCGGGCTCTTAAATGACGGAACGTTCAACCTCTTTGCCCAACTCTGGCTTGGCCTTGCCACTCGGCCATCCCGGAAACATGACTTTAATTTTGTAACTCGCCTGCTCCAACGCCTCTATGCACACCACACGGACTTTTCCAGCACCGTCTCTGTGCCAGGGTCTGTCCCAGCACTGGGTAGAGAGTGCTGAATAAAGCAGCCACAGCCTCTCCCTGTCGGAGCTTTCCTTCTGCACGGAGCCGGGGGCGGGAGGAAGAGGGGGGCGGTGTGCAGATAAACAAGTGAATGTGTAATTATAGAATTTCATCAAGGTGATGAAGGAAACCAATCAGGTCTAGGATGGAAATGGGGGGTTACTTTAAAATGAAATGCAACCCTCAGAGCTGTGTGTTGCCTACATCTGTTAGGTGCCTCCCCACCATAGCTCGTGTCAGTTCCCATCTGGGACCCCTTTTCGTCCCACCTTTCCAGAGGCCAGCTGGGTATGCAGCTCTGCAGCTCTGCCCTGTGGATGCTGGACCACCTTCTCATCTCTCTCCCTGGCTTGGGAGCCCCTCAGGGCCAGGAAGTTTATTTCTCACACCAGCTCTGTGTGTGAATTCCCTCCAATACACTTGCCCCAGAACCTTTTATTTTGGCGCCAGATGCTGGGGAGACACACAATAAATACTTCCTCGGGGAATGGGCATCCCCAGACTCTTGCTGATGTGGAAGGTCGGGAGGATGTGGGGGTCTGAGCAAAGAAATCATATTTAGGAGACACTTGGTGCCAGGAGGCAGCCTGGAGCCCGTGGATTCAGAAGGTCCACCTCACACACATGCCGTTTAGGAAGGAGGAAGGGCTGAGGGTAAAAACTGTCTGATCAGCCCCTCTTCCGGAAGTTCAGGCCCACAGATTTGCCTTGATTACCTATCGAAATGTGCAAATGCCAGAATTCACCCAAGGCCTTGCTGACGCAGGGCATCGGAGAGAGAGAAACCGCTGGGCTGATTATCTTGGCTTTATCCGCCACATCTGTTTTAGCTCAGCATCTCTGCTTTTCATCTTTAAAGAGATGGCTGCAGAGTTACAGAACTTAGAGCTGGGAAGGGCCTGAAAAGACCTCACATCTCACCTCCTCCCTTTGTAGATAAGGGCCATGTCACCGGACAGGCTGTGACTCACCCACAGCCACAGCTGGGACAGCCCCGTGGCTCTTGCCTCCCGGGCCAGAGCTTTTCCCAGTTTTCCAAGCTGCCTCTCAGATGCTGCCAAGTCATTTCCACATTCGCCTCCTTAGGGCTCGTTAGTAGGAGAAGCTGGTCCTGGCCCTTTCTGCCTTCCCACTACCTCACAAAAGAGGAAAGAGATTCTATTTGAGAACTAAACAGGGGTAGTTTTTCTCATCATCTGATGTCTTATACTCTCCATGCCAGGCTCTCCTCCAGGGGTGCAGCTCCCTGCCCTCCAGTGGTGTCGTGAAAGAATGTCATTCACCCTCCTGTCAACCCTGAGAACAAGAGGCCATTTCTCAGCGGGTGAATCAAGCTACCATGAGTGCCAAGGTGTCAGAGGGACTCAACTTGTCCCTTGCCAGTCACATGATCCTTGGCTGAGGCCTCCCCTTTGGAAAGCAGGTACTCCCCAGGGCATCCTGAACCCATTTCCTGAGCCTCTCTGTTGGGACTGTCACCTCCACCCAGGCCAACTCAAGAGTCTCTCTGGAAGGTGCTTCACATCCATTCTGGAAGGGAGGGATTATTAATCCCAGTCCCATTCCATTTTTTTAATTGATGTAGAAATTGAGGCTCAGAAAGGTTAAGGTACCTGCCCATGGTCACCCAGCTAATGAGTGGCAGAGTCAGAGTTGAACTCAGGTCTGACTCCCATGCCTCTCCATGTGCCTCATGGGAGCTGTAGGCATCTCATGATGCTCCTGCACGCATGCTCGGAAATAGTCCCTTACCTCTCCCCAAGGCCTGCCCAAGTGCCTGAAATCCCCCCATTAGAGACATCCCCTGGTGACACCAGCCTTGGGTGGCCTGGCACTTCTTTCTAAGGGGAAAGGCCAGGCATGGGCGGGAGGAGGGTGTACAAGAAGCCCCTCAGCAAAGGGTTGATTATGGCAGGACCGACCTGCCAGCAAGGCCCAGGGGGAGGGCTTGGAGTTGACAGGAGGAAAGGAGGAAGAAAGGGAACCTGGCCCTGGAGAGAGACAGTTGGCCAGTGGGGCCCAGAGTTTGGGGGCGCAGGGCATGAGGGCATCACCAGCGGGGATAGGGGGCCCCTCCCTCAGAACCCCACAGGGCCAGCTCCGAGGCAGGGACTGGTTTTGGGGTGGAAGGGCCCGGCGTGACTGGCAGGCATTAGTCAGCGAGGCGGTTTATGAAAGGAGGGATTGTCTGGAGCCTCCTTACTCACCGGGCCCATTGGGTCGTCCCCAGAGTCCGGGAGCAGAGCCGGTATCTGAAGGGGCCCCGGAACTCGGAGCCCTTTACTGCCCAGGTTGAATGGCTGGGGCCTCGGGGGCTGAGCTTGGGGCCCTGCCTGGCCTCACAACCTGTGAGTCACAGCCCTTGCTGGCGGGCTGAGCGTCTTCATTGTCCACTTGGCCGTGGGGCAGTGGGGCCTGAGCCCTGATGGGAGGCCCAACTCCCTCCTCTTCTGATAGAGGAAACCCAGGGCTGATTCACAGGGTGCCTGTCCTAAGCCATCACCCTGATGACCTGCTGCCCCCATCTGAATTCACAGAATTGGAGTCACTCCCGGGAGGCCCCTGGCATGCACCCGCCTGGTCCTTCTTCCGTCATTCACACAGTCATCCTTTTTGTTGTCCTTTTTTATCTGTATTTTTTTCCAATTGCAAATTAATCTATTGAATATTATTCAGCCTTAAAAAGGAATAGAATTGTGCCCCATGCTACAACATGGATGAACGTGGAAGACACTATGCTAAGTGAGATAAGTCAGTCACGAAGGGACAAATCCTACAGGAATCCACGTACATGAGGTCCCTGGAACAGTCAAGATCATAGGGACAGAAAGTAGAATAGAGGTCGCCGGGGCTGGAGGGAGGAGGCACGGGAAGTTAGCATTTAAGGATGCAGAGTTCGAGTTAGCAGAGGTGGAAAGTTCTGGATATAGATGGTGGTGATGGTTGCACCCAGTGAGTGTCCTTAATGCCACTTAATGGACTGTAACCTTAAACATGGTTAAAATGGTAAATTTTATATTATGTATATTTGTCACGATAAAGAAACACAAACTAAAAAAGTAACCTATTGTTCAAATAGTACGTAAGTAAAAGATAGTAGGTAGATGCGCCATCCTCTATTATTAGCAGTTTGGAATAATTGCAACCTTTTTATGTTCTTTTACGATTGTGCCTGTGAGTGTAACAAAAGTTGGCCCTGAGGCGGGAAGGGAACGCGGGGCCCGGGCACCAGCCACACTCCTGGTCTCTCTCTTTCGTTGAAGGACAATGTCGCATCTGCATCTCACTCACGGACCCCAGGTGCCAGCTGAGGGTCAGGCGGCAAGGTCACGGCGTTGACAATAATCACCATCCAGTGACAGACAGCCGTGTCTGGCTCGGTGCTAAGCCCTCACACGTGTGAACTCTCTTCATCTTTGCACCAGCTTGGTGACGAAGGTATATTTTATGCCCACCTCCAAGCCTGTTTCATAAATAAAGATTCAGAGGCTTCGAGAAGGGGAGAGGTGCCCCGATCGCACCCTAGAAGGAGGCAGGCGGGAGGACCTTCTCCGCGGAACTCAGGTTGGACTCAGACTCACAGAGATGCCTCAGCTGCCACCTGCCCCCCGCTTGAGCAGAACTTTCGTTCTAGAGAACTTGCTGGCTTCGTAGTAATCCCTTCCTTTCTGGCTCCTGGGATCTTGTTCACTGTCTGGTCCTCTTCAAGCCCTGGAACACAGTAGGTGTTCAACAAATATTTGCAGAAAGAATAGTTCTCATTCATGTCGCTGTTTGATCTTCCCCCACAGCCCTGTGAGGGAGCGAATTAGGAAATGTGATTGCTGCCGGTGTTAGTCATCTCGCTAGCGGGAGGGATGGAGCGACTTCCTCCTGGTCACACAGCCCAGCCACTGAGCTGGAGCTCCGGGCTCCTGGCTCCCTTCCCAGGCCTTTCCAACCCTGTCAAGACCTGGGCCCCTGCTGTTACAGGACAAAGATATTAATTGGGAGGAGGAATCCTTTGAGTCATTACCAGCAATAATAATAATAATTACAGTCATACTCATTGTAATCTCTAACTCATAGAAGCCTCGTATCAATAGCACCAATGAGGCACTGTTATTATCCCGGTTTTATAGTTAGTCCCAGAGAGATTCAGCACTGCCTCAGCATCACACAGCTAAGAAGTGGTGGAGCTGGGACTCAGACTCCATCTGGCTCCAGAGCTCGTAGACCACATACTCCTAACATTTTAGAACAAATTAGCTTCCTCAGCTGAACCCAGCAAGGCTCACAGCACAGCCAGGCTGAGCTTGGGTGAGGGATGGGGCTGAATGAAATGTCCACCCGTTCCCTCCTTCCATTCATTCTGACAGTTGGCGAGCCTTCCCTGAGCTCCACCTGCGTGCTCAGCCAAGTGTCTGGCCCCAGGATGTGGCCCAAATGGGAAAGGGCTCTCCCTGTCCCATGCAGCCATGGGCCTGGCAGGAGAGGCGGATGTCATAATTATGTGGTTAATTGTTTCATTAGAGCAAAGATGAGACCACCATGGAGGTTAGGGCTCTGCCAGCCTCTAATGGGCACGGACCAGGGTTGGGAGCTGGGGAGGCTGCCCCAGGGGGCTGACAGCTCAGCTCAAAGCTGAAGGGTGGGTCTGGGTCAGGTGAGCGGAGTGGGACAGCATTCCAGGCAGAGGGCACAGCCTGGGCGGCAGCTTGGCTCTGACTAGGACGGAAAGACAGCAGGTGAGGCTGGTGCTGGCAAGGGAGGAGGAAAGGAGTTGGGGGGGAGGGGGGTGCCAGGGACGTGGGCCAGCACCCACCCGCCCAGCGCTTGAGTCCTCCCATTCAGAATGAGAGCTCCTATAATCGTCCTTAGTTTTGCTCTTATCCTGAGAGAGCCAGGGGGAAGGGAACGTTCAAAATTCCCATTCCTCCCCAGCTAGCTGGGTGTGGATGGTCCTCCAATGAGCACTTACTCCACCACGCCATGCATTTATGCAGCTGTTTGCACTCGATGACGTGCTCGCTGTCCTGTTCGACCCCGACAGCCCCCTGGAGGGAGGAAAGGAGCACAGGTGTCAGGCCCCTGTACAGCAGAGGAAACTAAGGCAGGAGGAGGTGGTTCGCCACCCCAGCATCCCGCCCCCAGCACACAGTCTGATGTCCAGGCCTTCCTTTCACGGTTGCCTTTTCTCCTCTGTAAGATGCACTTATCAGCACCTGAGTCTCTAGGTTGCTGGGGGTTACATGACATAATCCAGGTAACGAGCTGAGCGGTGGAGGTTCAAGGTCAGTGTCCGGGAAACAGTGGCTGCCATCATCATAACCGTGATCATCACTCTTAGGGTTCCTGCACTCGACTTCTTCCTGAGCACCTGCTCTGCTGTGTGCCGGGCTCCATGCCAGGCGCTGGGAGGCGGGGAGGTGTGGGATGTGTCCCCTGTTCCTAAGGAACTTACGGTCTAGCGGGGGAGGCAGTTAATCAGCAACCTGAGGCCAAGAAGGAGCCGGGCTCAGGGCAGGCATGGCCAGGAAGCCCAGAGGAGATGGAATTTGAGCTGCACTGTGACAGCATCTTGGACCTTGGAAATGGGAGAGTGGGTGAGGACTCCGGGGACACCTCCAACAGATAGTGGTGGATGTCCCCGGGGCTGGAGCGGACAAAGGTGAGGCTGGTGAGTTCGTGAGAGTCACACCCGAAGGGAATGAATTGCTGCTCCGTGTCCCATGGTGAGTGGGTGTGCACAGGGCATCAGGTGTAAGACCCACTGCCTGGACCACCACGGTCAACGCAGCACTGACAGACGCAAGGCTCATGGTTTCAATGAAGCGTTCCACCAAGTGGAGCAGATCCTTCTCGACAATAGCATTTATTTGGAATTCTTTTCTAATTATACAAGGAAATTATGCACAGTGCAGAAAAGATGGGACGCAAACACATACACAGCAGGGGAAAAGTGTCAAAGTCATTTGTGGCTCAGAACGTGGATAGCCATCCTTCCCGTCCTTTTATTCTCTGAAGGGGCCGATTCCAATGCTGCGAGAGGAAGCACAGGAGGTGACAGGCCAGAGGAGGTCCAGGACAGCTTTGGGGAGAAGGTGACATTCAGACTCACCCTTATAGGAGGGGCAGGGTTTGGAAAGATCACAGAAAAGAAGAGGGACAACATGGCTAAGGCACACGGACTGGGGAGATGGATAAAGAGCGTCAGCCTCTCGCGTGCACATCGAGTGTCACCTCGTCTGCTCGTCCCAACACTCCCTGGGGTGGAGACAAGAGCACCCTCATGGCCAGGGTCTAGACCCAGGGCCGTGAAGGGGGGATGCCAGGAATGGGGGCGGGTTACTGGGGACTGAACCCCACTGAGCTCTGTTGGCCACTCCGGGCCCCTATCCTTGTGAGGAAGTGGAAGAGCTTAAGGAGCTGGGGCCATACCAGCCACTGAAGGAAGTGGCATGAGGGGAACTTCCATCCGTCTGTCCCCTGCTGCAGCGGCTTTATCGGGGCCCTGCAGATCTCTACAATCGCTGCTGCCCATCTGAAGCCGGGCTTCTGGGAACAGGGGCCTGCCACCCTCGAGGAGATAAGGCAGCCCTGGTCATGTGGCTCGAACTGTTGGTGACCAAGCAGAAGCTGCAGCAAGGCCGATGGCCGGCTGGAGGGGAGGCCATGCCAGCTTCTGACCACCTCCCCAGGAAAACAGCAATAGGAATGGTATTTAAAACCCTCCCAGGTATACCATGCCTTTTGGTTCACAAAGTGCTTTTACCCCCATTCTCAGTGCAAAAAGGCAAGGTGGGCCTCAGAGCAGGCCTGGGGTCTAGTCCTCAGGCTACCACTTGCTGGCTCTGTGACCGTGGGCAGCTGACATCACCTCTCTGAGCCTCAGTTTCCTCATTCGTCCAATAAGAGCAGTAACACTCTCTCCTTTTCCGATCTCCGTGTCTAGCCAGCCTGTTGCCACCTTCCTCCTGGCCCTGTTCCCTGCAGTGGGTACCACCTTCGTCTGCACGCCAGACCCCAGACATTTGCCAGGCTGGGAGTTGAGTCAGACCTCGTCCACCAACTTGCTGCTGGAGTGGACGGGCCTAGACAGCCAGAGGATTCTTGTCCTGACTCCCATCCGGCAGCCAGCACTTGCCAGGCCCAGCCAGGGCTGGATGAGAGGGAGGGCGGAGAGGAGGGGAGCCCCGATGGGAAGGCTCCGATTTTGCCGGCGAAGGCTTTTGTGCTCCGGAATGCCAGACCAGTGCAGTCGGCTCTGCCAATGAGGAGACTGGCCTCCAACAATAATGTTTTTCCCTGGGTTTTCCAGAAGGCATCAGCTGCTTTCTAATTCAAACCATCAGGAGGAAGCTTACATGTGCTGAGTCGCAAAACGCCTGTAGAAATAAAACTGCTCCCCATGCCAGACAAGAGCTGGGCTGGACAGGGCTCTGGCCAAGGGGCCCCTGAGCCAGAGGCTGTGAGCTCCTCCCAGGGCCCCCTCCAGGCCTGCCCAGGCCCTCAGCTGGCGCCCTTCCCGGGGCACACTTGCCATCAGTTACTCCACCCACACCCACGAGGGCCTACGGTGTGCCAGAAACTGTGCAAGGTTTTTGGAGTGATCACTGTAGCTGTTATTATAGTTCACATTTATTGAGCATGTGTTGTATGCCAGCAACTATGCTAAACACCTTACATTCACTGTCTCTCATCCACGTGCTGTGGTTCCATTCCACAGAAGAGAATGATGAGGCTCAGCGAGGCAGAAAGACCCAACAGAAGTGAAGAGTTGGGCTTCCAGCCCTGGGTCTGTCTTCAGGGCTCCGTCACCACGCCTTGCTGCCTGGCAATGAAAAGGTGTGAAGCTCCCCACTCCACACCTGCTCGGGTGGCTAGAATCAAAGGCAAGTGATAACAAGGGTTGGAGAGGATGCGGAGAAATGAGAACACTCATCCGCTGCGATGGGAGTGTCAAATGGTGCAGCTACTTTGGAAAACAGTCAGTTCCTCAAACAATTAATCATAGAATTACCACACGACCCAGTGATGCCTCTCCTAGGTGTATACCCAAGGGAAATGAAAACATACGTCCACACAAAAACTTGTACTGGAATGTTCATAGCAGCGTTATTCATAATAACCAAAAGGTGGAGACAACCCAAAGGGGCAAACAACAGTGGTCTATCTGTATGATGGAATATTATTCAGCCATTAAAAGAAGAATGAAGTCTGATACCTACCACAACATAGATGAACCTTGAAAATGTTATTCTAAGTGAAAGAAGCCAGTCACAAAAGTCCGCATATTCTTTGATCTCATTCATAGAAATGTCTGGAATGGGGAAATCCATAGAAACGGAAAGGAGATTAGTGCTCAGGGTTGAGGGTGGCCAAGAGCCAACGAGTAAGGGGTTTCTATTTTTTTTCTTTTCTTCCCCAAAGCCCCAGTACGTAGTTGTGTATTCTTGTTGTAAGTCCTTCTAGTTCTTGTATGTGAGCTGCCACCACAGCATGGCTGCTGACAGACAAGTGGTGTGGTTCCGCACCCAGGAACCAAACTTTGGCCACTGAAGTGGAGAGCGCTGAACTGTAACCACTGGGCAATCAGGCCTGGCTCTGGGGTTTCTTTTTGAGGTGATGAAAATGTTCTAAAATCAACTGTGTGATGGTTGTACATACCTGTGAATACACTAAAAATCGTTTAAATGGCTGAATTGTATGGTGCGTGAATTCTCTCTCAATAAAGCTGTTTAAAAAGAAAAGATTTAAGGTGCAGAGTTTAAGGAGCTCACAATGAGGGAGGGCAGAGAAGCAAAGAATTCCATTCACGACACCAGTAATCCTAGGCCGGGCAAGGGGAGGGGACTGCCTGGTGGGTAGGGCTGACTAAGGACAGTCACTGGGGTCCTGGTGTGAAAGTAAATTTTCCACATGAGACCACATGAGTCTACAGCTGTGGGAAGGGAGGGGAACATCTCTCACCTGGGGATGGGGAGCTGGAGCAAAGGGAAAGGCAATCCAGTAAGGCTTCCTGGAGTAGGTGATTCTGGGCTGAGTCCTGAAGAATGAGTTGGGCAAGAAAGTGAGGGGCAGAAAAAGAAATCACAGGTAGAGGGAACAGAGGCACACTCCGGGAATGTTCTCAGGGGCTTCGTGGGAGTAGGGGAGAGGCTGAGAGAGAATTCCTGTCTGGCACAGTGGGAAGGACAGGGGCTTCCCGTCTGCCCCTACCTGGCTGTATTCCCTCAAGTAAGCCGCTGCTCCTCTCTGGGCCTGGATTCCCACAAAAACTCTCCTATCTCTGAAGCTGTGAGTCTCTGAGGCTGCAATGACAGAGAGGGAGGCATGAGGAGAGGGGGTTGTCAAGTGTCAGGACCTGCAAACAGAAGGATCGAGACCTCTCAGACACGAGGTTCCCAACCTGGCGGAGCCAGATCATGACCTGCTGCCCACTGGCCACATCCGCCTTCCCCATTCCTCCCCAGGAAATGCGGGTGCCTGAGGAGAAATCGAAACAGAAACACAGGTGTCTCTCCCTGGGCAGATTCCAAGAAAGAAAAGAAAGTGGCTTCTAGAGGAGAGAACGTGTGAGCTTTGAAGGGAGGAAGGAAACCCAAGCCACGAGAGGAAGCGAAAGAGGAGGGGAGTGTGAGAGAGAAGCAGGTGCCCCGGGTGTGGGTACACGGCCCATGCGCACGTGGCCCACGGCCACCCCGCCAGTCGTGTTCAGCTGAACCCGACTACCGGCAGCATCGAAGGGGCCGGCAAAGTGTGGGTGGAGAAGGAGCAGGCCCTAGGGATGGGGACGGTGCCCGTCGACCTCCCTTTTCTCAGCCCCTGACACCGCCTCCTCCTCCCCGCCGTGGCCCTCGCATTCATGGTCCCAAACTTGGAGCCAGAGGATCTGGGTTCAGCTTGTGGCCCTGCCGTGTCTTCATGGCGGCCTCTGCCCCTTCGTTTGCTCATCTGTAAGATGGGATCCACATTGCTGCTCTGCCTCTGTGCCCAGTGAATTAGGAGGAAGACAGTGTCATCCATGAAGATAGCTAGTTGACAATGCAGATCCAGGGGAAAAGGGGGTTGCGCGCCTGAGGATGTTGACCTCTTGGACTGTTCTGTGCAGTGTTTTCACCTTTCCAAAGCACCTTCCCATCTGTTACCGCCTCTGAGCATCACAGCACCGAGCACGGGAGGCCAGGGTGTCCTTCTACCCACTGGATGGGAGGCAAAACTGAGGCTCGGAGAAGCCACATGACTGAGAGAATCATGCAGCAGGCAGGAGAGCACTGGGACATTGGGCCCGGACCTCACCAGCCGGCCCTGCTCTCAGTGGCCCTCTTGACTCCTGAGTGGGGGTGGTGACATCTTTGAGCTTTTCACACAGGCAAGGGACCACCCCACGCCCCCGGTCAAAGTTCCTGGGTCACGTGGAGGACATTCAGCCTGGAGCAGGGAAGATTCACAAGCACGTCCTCCAGACTCCAAACATGTCCTCAAATATTTGAGGGCCTCCCACACAGACGCTGCATTAGGCTGATTCCAGGGCTGGAACTAGGACAAATGCTTGGCGGTTATAGAAACACGGAGAAGGGATTTCCACACTGTGAAAAGAAATATTATGAATACACTGAACAGACAGGTGGAACAGGCTGCCTGGGGGTAGTGAGCTCCCCATCACCGGGGGGTGCTCAAGTGCAGGCCTGACAATCGGCTGGTGGAGAGAGCTCAGTGGGGAGTGGATTCTGAGAGAGGTGAGCCTAGAGCCGGGCTTCTCAACCTCAACACGACTGACATTCTTTGAGGTGGCAGCTGACCTTTGCATCTGTAGAATTTTCAGCAGCCTCTCTGGTCTCTACCCACTAATGCCAGCAGAACTGTCCTTCCCAACCTTTGTGACAAAAATGTCTGCAGACATTGCCATGTGTCCCCTGGGGCAAAATCACTCCCCCCCCTTTAAGAACCACTGGCTTATAGGACCTTTAAGATCCCCTGAGATCCCATGATTCTGTCATTCTAGACCATTCTAGATGAGGAACCACAAGAGTCACTGTCATTTTTTGAGCCCCATGTGGCCTGTGTGATGGTAAGTCTCGTATGCATCATCTCATTTAATACCGTAATCTGCCTCGGTCGGTCTGTCTGTCTTCTTACACCGCTCTCCCCCACGCCTCTGCCTGGCTCACTCTAATTCCTCCTTCCACCCTAAGTGTCGCTCCCCCTGGAGCCCCTCCCTGCCCCTATCTCAGTCATGTCCCCTGTTTTCTTATATTCCAGCACCCCATTGCTCCCCTAAATCGCACAGGATCTGAATGTCTCCACGTCTGTCTTCTCGCTAGACAGCAGGCTCCTGGAGGCCACCTGGGCCTTGCTCGCCTCTGGGTCCCCACACAGTAGGCGAGGCAGAGATGTCTGCTCAGCGCATCCCTAACCTGGCCAGTCAGCAGAGCTGCCTGAGTCTGCAGCCTGAGCTGTCCACCCCGTCCCCCGCCGCCAGCGAGGGCTGCCCGCCCGAGCCCCGTGGTCCCTGGGAAGCCACTCGCTGCCCGTCTGCTCCCTGGGGCCCCCGAGCAGAGGTCTCTGACCCAGACGTCGGCCAGTGTCCAGACAGCGGGCTCCACAGGAAGGACGAGGGGTAGGCCGTGTGGGCAGGACCCTCCCCTGCAGGAGGAAGTGACCTGGATGGGGACAGTGACCACAAACTTGTTCACCCAACCTTGGGTCCCCAAACGATTCCTTTTCTTCAAAGCTGGAAGGAGGTCACTTTGGGATAACCAAGGGGAACCCGCTCAATTCCTGCCAGGGGATGCTCAGAGCAGAGGGTCTTCCTGTTACCCAGGTGTCCTGATTCAGTGGGAGTCATGGCGAGGGTGGCAGGAAGCCCTTCCTGGGCTCAGGCCAGCCTGGAGGTCCAGCCCCTGGCGCACAGTCAGCCGGGTGACTCTGCTGAGTTGCTCCAGTACTCAGGGCCCCAGAGGTTTCTTTTGTGAGATGAGGAAGATTTGAACCACATCGGTGGTTTCTGAGCTCTTGTGGGTGTTTTTATTTTGTTTTAAGCAAAAGAAGCCTCCCCTTAAAGGAAACTCTCGTATGATACCCCAACGTTTAAAACCCTGAGCTCTGCCTTCTTGGGGTGCCCCATTCCCCACCCCACCTCGAAAGAGCCCTGGGTCCCCTCCCTGCCCCCCAGGGCCCAGTTTGAAACCCAAGGGGTTTCTTGCAGGCCCTTCTAGCTCCAAGGTCTGCAATTCTATAACTAACCCACCAAATGGTGAAACGCGATTGAACATAATGTGGAGGGGCTATGTGGTGACTCTGAGGCCCCTCAGGGTCTCACAAGGCCCGGGGATAGCTGTGACTCGCGTTCTCCTTGAACATGCTGAGATGGAAAATTCTGGTCATCCGAGGATTCTGTTTACTTCTGTGGGTCCCTGGATAAACAGGAATTCACAGTACCCAGCAAAGATAAACTTATGGAACTCATTAGCCCAGAAGGGGTTATAGGCCTAGGACAGAAGCACACCCCGCAGGCCCCGCCGTGTTTGGACGATGGAGCCCAGCGTGGAGACACCCCGGTCTGGTCCCAGCCTGACAGCAGCGGCCACAGCCCTGAGGGAGCAGCAGCCACGAAGCTGTAACTGAAATGCCACACAAACGCTTTCTCATCCCCTTGAGATTTGCTGTTTGTTCTTTTCCCTTTTTGACTGATGAAGAAACTGGCGCTCAGAAAGGCAGAGTCCCCTGCAGGTGGCTGAAGCCAGAGTTCTCAGCCCTGCTGTCCGGGGCCTCCCACACCGTCCACGCAGTGGCCGTGAGCAGCCCCAGCTTGGTCTCCTAACCCGGAAACTGGGGGTGTTTGACTGGAGCAGCCTTCCCGTCAACACACAGGGGTTGAGTGATTGCTCAGGGCTGAGGATTGAGTTAGAAGCCGATAATAGAGACGTGAATAAAGACGTGGCCCCTGATACATCAGAGGGCCAGGGGACCGAGGGTTAACTCTGCCAGGCAGCTGGTGGGCGAGAGTTTGGAGAAGGTTTCAGCGAGAAGGGGATGTCTGAGCCCACTTGGAGGCTGAGTGGTCAAGTGGCAGACGGAGGCAGTGGGAACAGCATTTCCTCCAGAGGGGACAGCCTGTGCTAAGGCACAGAGGCATGAGGGAGGATCTCAAAAGATTCCTCCAGCTCTAACCACATTGGTGGGTCATTAAGGGATGATAAGGGAGGAAGAATAGGTGTCTCAGCAGCAATATCTCAGAGAAAGGAGAAGGGATCTCCTTCCACTCAGATGGGGCTGCCCATGGGGACCACGTCTTATCACTGTGAGAATCTGAGGCAGTTCTTGCTGGAGTTAGGAGAGCCGCTTAAGGACTGTACTAGTTTGCTGAGGCTGCCACAACAAATTGCGACAAACTGGATGACTTAAAACAACAGACATTTATTCGCTCACATTTCTGGAGGCCAGAAGTCTGAGATCAAGGTGTTGGCAGGGCCACACTCCCTCCGAAGAGTCCCGGAAAGACTCCTTCCTTGCCGCTTCCTGGTGGCCTCTAGAAGGCGGCTCCAGGCATCCTTTAGCTTGCGGCTGCCTCACTCCCATGGCTCTGCCTCTGTCTTCGCCCGGCCTTCCCCTCTGTGTGCCTCAAATCTCCCTCTGCCCTTCTCTTGTAAGGACACTTGGCATGGGTTTGGGGCCCACTTGGATAATCCAGGATGATCTCATCTAGAAATCTGTGACTTAATTGCGTCTACAAAGACCCTTCTGGCAGAGGAGGTCATGTTGACGTGTTCTGGGACGTGGATGGATCTTTTTTCCGGGGGCTACCATCCTACCCACTACAGGGATCAGTCATCCCACAGCCTTGTTTTGAGGTTGGGGAGGCTGAGGTTCAGCTGGGAAAAGGCTCTTGCCCACGGCTTGCCAGTCAGTGACAGAGCTGGCACAGGGCCCCTGGTACTCAGGCCACCATTGTCATCATAGCATAACATGCATATCGCTTAGCATAGGCCAGGCATTGTTCTATGTTGTGTATCTATCAACTCAGAGTGACCCCATTCTAGAGAAGAGGAGAGCGGCACAGAGAGGTCTAGGAACTTGCCCAAGGCCATGCAGCTAGTCTGTGGGCCCATGTTGTACCCTGGGACCCCATGTGTCTCCTGATACATTTGTGAGTACCTGTCACAGAATGGTCCTCTGGGCAGCTCTGAGGTGTTGAGGGAATAGAACAGGGGTCTTGGGACGAGCTGGGGTGATAGACACATACAGGAGCATTTCCTAGAATGTGGGGGAGATGCCAGCTGGGGGTGCGGGGAGAATTCTTACAGGAGAAGAGCTCACGGTAGGAGGCCTTCTAAGGAGGGCTGAAATCACACAGAGGAAAGAGGATGGGAAGGGTGTTCTAGGCATGGGGACTGGATGCACAGAAGCAGGGAAGCAGGAAAGGGCATGGCGAGTCCTGGGGACCACAAGCGATTTGGTTTGGCTGGAGCATAAAGCAGGAAGCGAGAGGGAAAGAGGCTCAGGAGTGGACAGAGCACAGGCTGAGGCTTTGGACTCGATCTTGAGGGTACTGGGGAGCCACAGAGGGTTTTAAGCAGGAGCTGCATTGGCCGATTTGTGTTTTAGAAAGATTACGGGGGCGGGGCACCCAACCTTGACTCAGGCCCTGGGCCAGGCCTCGTGTGGCTGGAGTGGATGGGGGTGGCTCCTCAGGGACCCCTCCTGAGTTCAGCTGGAGTTCACCTGGAGTTCAGCTCTGGTCCCTGGCTTGACAGGTGTGAGATAAAGCTGAGATTTAGGGCGGGAGGACCTGTACCTGGTCGACTCCCTCCCTCTCCCCACAAGAAGCCCAGGTTCTGCTGGAAGTCTGGCAGTGTGGAAGACATCCGGTCTGCAGACAGAATTTAGCCCTGTGCCAGCCTTCGTGTGGGGTAGGCAGGCAGTGGCCTCTGAGAAAGATGCCTAACAGGACATTAAAGGAAGTAGGAAGAGCAGCATTTCCCAGACCATGTCCATGGAATGTAGTCCTGGAAGATCCATGGACACACGCCATGCTCCACCCCAGCAGACTGTCATAAAGGCTCTGAGAAGTCCCGCAACGAAGAGGTCATTTTCATTTTGTTTAAACCAGGATTTCCCAAACGTTTTGATGCAGTCCTTTTATTCTCTGACCACCAATGAACTTGCCTTGAGAAAGGAGAGCCGTGGAACCCACTTTGGGCCACGCTGGGACAGAGGAGGGAGCATGAGACCAGAAGTCAGAAGGCTCGGGTCAAGCTGATCCTTGCAGGGACGCCCACCCCTTCTCTGAACCTCCATGCCCTCCTGGCTCTTTTTCGGCTGTTGTCTTATGAATTACAGTGACACATGGCCTCCCTGTAAAAGGCATCTCGTGTTTCCACCCTGGGCTTCCAGAAACCGGTGGAGGGCTGGGCACTGTATGAATATGTCAATGAAATTCTAAAACGAGACTAGCCTCTCCAACAGGGTTATGATGAAATTAAATAAATGAATGCCTACGAGATGAGCTTGACGCTCGTAAACTTTACAGCCCTGTTCACCTGAAGGGCCTTTTTTTTGTATTCAGTGTGCTCCAAGGGGCCTTACCCCCCACTGACTCCCAAGTGCCTAAAATTCCACCATTACTCACTCGCTTGCCTCAGGGCACTGAAGGCCCCAATTAAAATGTAAATACGTGACCTGGCGGTGTCGCCACAGGTCCACCAGCACCTCTGAAGTGGCTTCGTGCCATCATCATTGGCAATTCACTCATCAGATTAATCCAGAAAACTGGTCCAGATGAAAGAACTCACAACTGGGAAGCTCCTCTGTGGAAGCGGGAACGTGGGGCATAAAGCGATGTTGCTGGGGGTTCCGGGGGCGCAGGGAGCATAGGTGGGGCTGTAAATGAGACTTGACTGCTGTCACACTACCACCCTCAACCCCCCACCGCTCCCATCCAGAGAGGCCTGGGCCGTGTTCCTCACCTCCAGGACGTCCGGGTCAGGCGGGTGGGAGTGAGCCTCTGGCCCATTTTGCTCCCAGTTGCTGGCCAGCCCAGGGGGTCTGAGCTGCCTCCGCAGGAAGCCCATAGAGCACAGCCCTCCTGGTCCTCCAGCCTGGCCGCTGGGGTCAGGCCAGACAGGCCTGCTGTGGGCTGGGGACAGGATCCTCCTGAGAGCAGGTGCAGGAAAACAGGAAGGGAGGTAGCTGCTGGCGGGGTCAGGATTAGGGCCTTCCTCCCCTCCCCCATCCCTTCCTCCCCGTACCCCCACCCTAACCCCCCCACCAGGTGGCAGCCCCGTTGGCCCCTCTTCTCCAGACCAGATGACCGATGAAAGGCACCTCTCTTAGGGGCCAGAGCTGACCCATTCCTGCCCTCAGCCGCCCAGCAGCCCAGAGGAGGTGGTAGATGCGGAAACTGAGGCTCCTCCTCCCCTGTCAGGTCTCCACGCAAATGTCACTTCCCTAGCCACCCAGCTCTGCCACAGCATCCTCGTTATTTCCTCCAGGGCATTTCCCCTCTGCTGGCACCAGCTTGCGTATTTGTGGGCTCCTCCATCCTCTCTCACCACAACTTGAATTGAAGCCACAAGAGAGCGGGGACCCATGTCCAGTGTCATCTAGCACATAGTAGGCATTTAATAAATATTTGTTGAACAAATGAAGGGAGTAAGGACTGGGCTCAGGGGGGGAAAGGACTCTGCCAAGGTCACTGGGAAGTCAGCGAGGGGCCAGGTCCGGTACTCAGGCCCCCGGCCCCTGAGGCCAGGGCTCTTTCTAATTTTTTCCAGGCTGTGTCCCCAGGGTAATCGAGGATGCCCACCTTCCTCTGCACATTGCTCCTCTATCCACTGCCCCAAAAAGGGGGCAGTTACCCCGCGGGCTCCAGGCACCCTCCCCACCACCCTGAGGCAATTACTTCCCATGTAGACCAGGGTTCGGCAACTTTTTCTGTAAAGGGTCAGACACTAACTATTTGAGGCTTCGCAGACTGTCCTAAAGTCTCTGTGGCACATTCTTGACTCTATTGTAGCACAAAAAGCAGCCAGAGACGATATGCAAAAGAATGGGCACAGCTGTGTCCCAATAAAGCTTTATCTACAAAAGCAGGCAACAGGCCAGATGTAGCAAATAGAAATACAGGACATCCAGTTAAATTTGAAGTTCAGTGCCCTGTATTTTATCTGCAACCCATGGCTGGCGGGCCATAGTGTGCTGACTCCAGCACAGATTCCGGGCTGGCGTGAACCTTGGAAGTGACCGGGAAGAGACCCTTCAAGGAGCGCCCACCGTGTGGAGGCCCTGGGCGGGGCACCTTCTGCATCTTATCTCCTTTATCCTCCCAGCAGCCCTGTGAGGTGAGACGTGGGTTCCTCATTTTACATACTAGGAAATGGGGACTCAGAGAAGGAAGGTACGGAGCCCAGCTTCCCAGAGCTGGTCAGGGACAGAGCCAGGCTCCAACCCCCGGGCAGCCTGGCCCAAAAGCCCGTGCTCTCGCAAGCCAATCTCATTTTATGATGCGAAAACCGAGGCTCAGAAAGGTGAAGCAACGTGTCCGGGGCACACAGTAATGGGGATGCCTGCCCAGAGCCAGGACGAAGACTTCCTGGCTCCCCGTCCTCTGAGCTTTCCAGGGGCCGCCCAATGCTTCTGTGCATGAACTTGCGTTGTTGCTGACCTCTCGGGTCACTTCCTGTGGGGGAGCGCGGGGGGAGGGTGGGTGTGTGTACGCGTGCACGCATGCACACACAAACAAAGCCTGAAGCTGCACATCCAGTCAGCCTCGCAGGGGGCAGCAGGTTAGATGTGAGAGAAGAGGGGCTCCTGGATGGATTCATTTTGACCAGGGCCGCAACCTCAGCACTACAGATGTCTGGGCCCATAGCGCTTCTGGCGGGGCCTGTCCTGTGCGTTGTAGCATGTTTAGCGGCATCCCTGGCCTTTATCCACTAGAAGCCAGTAAGTAGCACACCCACCAGTTGTGTGTGACAACCAACAGTGTCTCCAGATGTTGCCAAACATCCGGGGCAGGAGGAGGGGAGGGTGGGATGAAATTGCCCCCAGCTGAGAACTGCTGAGTCCTCTAGGGTCTCCCTGGGGAACCTGTAGTCGCCCACCCTCCAGAGGCCCATGAACCTCCCCAGGCCTTGGGCAAGAACATTCCGGGCATGCAGAACAGTACCACTGGGAAACCCTAAAAAGCAGAAGAAAGGGTTTGTCTGGGCCCAGCTATGGTGAAAGTCCCTGTGAGTACAGACTAACCAGCCAGTGCAGCCTGTGCTCTGTAGGCAGCGGCTTGTGCCTGAAGCCAGAGGGTCCCGAGCTTGTCTGTGCCCCAGAGCACCCCGAGCTAGTTCAAAGGCCCACTCTGGGCCTGTCCCCATGGCCCCGCGTGGATGCTGGAGGGGGCTCGGGGAATCCCACCCAGCTCCATTCCCCTGACAGGTGTTTGGAGCCAACTCGTCAGGGCCCTCGGAGGGAGAGAAGCAGAGGGAACCGGGGCCCCAGGGCTGCTGTTGGGGTAGAGAGTTTGGACAGAGGACTTGGGGGTGCGGAATCCTGCCCCGTGGGTGGCTGACTTCTTTGCATCAGGCTGGTCTGGTGGAGAGAATGACCTCACCTGCTTGGAAGAGCCCTTGGTGGTTGGTGGATCTGGGGTTGGGGAGTGGTCCCCAGGGCCAGAAGCAGAGGAGCTTGGGGGCTGAGAACACCTCCCCCTGGCCTGGCTGCAGCCCAGTGTGGCTGCCTGTGGTCTGGCCCTGGAGCAGGGGACAGACCTCCCCCGTGGCTGGCACCCGCTCAGCGGCCTCTTCCCAGCCACGGCGAAGAAAGTGAGAGGGGCTGACGTGGGGCTGACCTCACGCGCGGCTCCCCCTTCTCCAGCACCTCCCTGGGGGTTCTCTGCTGCTGGGAAGAGGACCTCCCGGGGGTCCTGGGGGGAGGGGAGGTAACTGGAGGATGCTGCAGGCTGAACCCAATTGAGGGGGGTACAGGGGTCCCAGACCAGCACCAGGGTAGGCGTGGGGAAGACAGAAACGCCCCCTTGCATCCCAGTACCTCCTCTGCTGCCTCCAGGAGATCTGAGGTTCCCTTAGGAGGGTCACCACATTGGAGGACTTTCAAAAGTTCTAGAAATGAATCAAGAACGGACGGCCCTTGTGGGCAGGATAGGGGAGGCAGGGGATTTGGATATTCAGATGCTACCTGGCCTGGTTACCCTATAAGCCAAGCATTATGGCATCTACTTCTCTCAACGGCCAGACGAGGGTCATGTGACAGACAAGGAAACTGAGGCACAGAGAATTTAAGAAACTTGCCTAAGCTCCCACCGCTGGAAAGGACAGAGCCAGGATTCAAACACAGGCGTGTCAGAGCCCCAGTGCTGTGCAGGTGGTCGGTCAGCCCTTCTCAGACTCGAATGAACCGAATGCCCTGAGGATCACCCTGAAATGCAGATTCCAGTTCGGCCTGTCTGAGGTGGGACCTGGATCCTGCATTTCCTAGCTCCCAGGGCTATGGACGCGGCCGGTCTGCACTCTGCTCATTTGGCACAAGGTCACATGGTCAAGTGCCTGGCACGGGTCTTCAGTAAAGAGATGCTCTTATTTTTGCACCTGTGGAAAGTACCTCCCACATGCTCTGTGCAGAATAGGTGCTCAATAAACAGTGAGTGTCCTTGTCCTTGTGAAACACAGCCACATAAAGGAAGAGCTTGGTGAATTCTAGAGTCCGGTACAAACGTGTAATTGGAGCTAAAATAGACACGGGAGATTCAAACTGAAGGAGTCAAGGAAGACTTCCTGGAAGAGGTGATATGTGAGCCAGGCCGTGAAGGACCAGAAAGAATTTTTCACATACTGAAGGAGGAAGGGCATTTTAGACAAAGGGAAGAGCCAGAGCAGAGGTGTGGGGAGGTGAAAAGATGTGACATTTAACAGACCGCCAAGCTGCGTTGTCGCCAGAGGAAGGGGGCGAGGGGCAGGTGAGTGGAGAAGGTTAAGTTGGGCAGGACCAGTTAGCAAATAAAAATGCAGGGCCCCTTGGAGAGGAATGGATGGGTGTCTTAGTGCCCTGGGGCTGCTGTAACACATTACCGCAAGCTGAGCGGCTTCAAACAGCAGTCCTTTATTCTCTCGCTATTCTGAAGGCCAGAAGTCCAAGACCAAGGGGTTGGCAAGGCTGAGCTCCCTCCGAAGGTTCCAGCGGAGGATCCTTCCTCACCTCTTCCAGCTTCTGGTGGCCCCAGGCATTCCTTGGCTTGTGGCCGCATCACTCCGATTTCGGCCTCCACCTTCCCATGGTCTTCTCCTCTTCTTTCCTCTTTGTCTCTTATAGGGACACTTGTCCTTGGATTTGGGGCTCACTCAGATAATCTGGGATGCTCTCACCTCGAGATCTTTAACTTAATTAATCTGCAAAGATTCTGTTTCCAAATAAGGACACCTTCACAGGTTCCAAGGACCAGGACGTGGAAATATCTTTTCGGGAGCCACCATTCAACCCAAGGTAACAGGCGACACAGGCTACGCTCCTGCGAGAAGAACAGGCAGAGAAGGATGCCAAGGGTTCTGCCCGTGGGCTGCCTGCCTCTGGCTTTTGCTTGTGACACACTCTTCTTCGAAGAACCGTCCTTCTGGGGAACTGGGAGGGTTCCAGCTGGCCTGCTGGGGCCAGAGGGGTGGGGCCTTGGTGAGCAGGGCCAGGAGAAAGTCTGCTGACAGGTAGAGCCTTTCCCAGCTTTGATTCATTGACCGTCTGGGCGAGAGCTGGACCGAGCCTCTTGGAATTGCAAAAATGCCTCGCACATATTTTCCTCGCTGCCGGTGGTTTTGTTCTCAGCCAGCGGAGAAGGCCTGTCTGCTCTGCCAACCCCCGCTCAGCCCCCGTCCCCTCTCCCGTCTGCGGCTCCCTCTGCATCCCGCCCACCTCTCCCCCCAGAGACACCCTCTCTTCACGGCCCGTCACTGAGGCTGGAGTGGGCAGGGCTTGACCACGTCCTCATAATTGAAATATTTGGCCCCCGAAGTGAGGCCAAAGCAGGGCGGTGCTTCCCCCAAGTCAAAGGGATGGATTCAAGCTGGGCTCTGCTCAGGCAGGAGGGGGCGCGGGAAGTGTCCTGGACGCTGAAGCCAGAGGCCAGCAAAGGCTTCCTTCCTGCTGGGTCCCGGAGGATCCAAGTGGCCTTGGAGGGCGGCGGGGACAGAGACTCAAGGCCCATTGAACCCCAAATCCCTGTCTCCGTCATGATGCCTTCCTTCCCGCCCCTTGCACATGCACCGCCTGGCATCACTCCAGCCTCACAGAATCTTCCAGGAAGGAGGGAGTCCTCTGATGTCCATTTTGTGTATTATACGTCAATAAAAAGGTTTTTCAAAATCCTGGGGACAAGGGGAGTTTCTGAGGCATATTTCGCCCCTGTAATACCCTCAGGACTCAGATGTCTGCTCTTGGTTTGGGCCAAAGCCCATTTGTCCCCACGTCATCCTGGGCCCTTGTAGAATCCCCATCATTGGGCTGCATAGGGCGCTGAGCATCAGCTTTTACAAAGACCACTGCAGAAACAGCCCCCAGGAATCCACTCGCTGCAGGGGGGGGCCATCACCTCCCCATAACCCGCTGTGGGTCTCCCGGGAGAAATCCCCTTCAGCACCCAGTCCCGGGACACGCTCTGCTTCCCTGAGGCTCGAGAAAGCCTCATCCTTTCTGACTATGAGAATTGCATAACAGATCACATTTCCCTTTTTCCTTTAGTTGCCAGGAATCTCAGAGCCAACTTTGAAGCTCAGCCGTAGTAATTATGTGACCCCTCGTGATCTGAAACATTTCTTTCTTTCTGTGGTCTTAGTTTTCTCATTCTGTTTATATCTTCTCTGATGCTGATTCTCTTTACCTATTTTATCAGTGTTTTCATTATGCGCCTTCTGTGGTAAGCAGCTTTGCATGCTGTTTAGAACAAAGAGGACTATAAGTAAGGAAATAAATACATCATGGTTCCATTATGATGTGAATTTTATTGCTGAAAGTGTGGCTGTTTGTCATGATAAACGAATTCTTCTTCATCATCTGAATTTAGGGCAGAGGTAACCTGGGAAATTCTCTTTCTTCTACCACTAAACCTTGAGCTCCTTGGGTATAAAGGGTGGCTCATAGAGGCCCTTGCCCATCTTGACTAGGTCAGTAGACAGATGATGACCATAAAGATGAGCAAACATGGAAAGCATCTCTCACGAGCTGAGTCCCCTAGCCTCGTGGGGCCTCAGTTTCCACATCTGTAAAACAGAGACAGTAATCTAGTCCCACCTTCAGAACAGTTGGGAGGACCTAACGAGGCATGAGAAAACAGGTAGTAAACTATGAAGTGCAGGGCCATCACAGAGCCTATGGGCTTGTGCATTCAGGGGGACAGCTGTTGACAATCAGCCTCTTGGGATGGGGGTCCCCCTCCTTGTCCTGTTGACCTCCTGAGAGCCAGGGTGGGACACAGCTCAGCTGGAGATCCGGGCTCCCTCTGGCTCCCCCACATCCCTGAGATCAGGAGGCCTTTCTGTGCGGGTCTCCTCCAGGACTGGGGCTCAGGATTCCTTAGGAGGGGCATAAGCTGGAAGTTTGTCCAACCTGCTCGCCCCCTTCCCAGTCAGCCTGGCTGCCTGGCCTTGGACTCAGAGCTGTCAGATCTCCACTTCTGCATTCCCTGGGGGACAGGAGCCCCTTTCCCCCCACAGAGACAGCACCAGTGTCTGAGATTTGTTCTGCTTTCTCCATCTCCACCTGTGGACGGGCCGGCCGGCCTGGTTCACACAGCATTTCCATCTTCCTGCTCATGTGCTCCTCTCGGCAGCCTGGTGAAGCAGCTAGGAGTGCCTTCATCACCGATTCCTCTTGCAATTTCACAGATAAGGGAGCTGAGCTCACAGGGCCGCACATGGTCCAGAGGACCCAGGCCTCAAGGGCAGGGCCCTCCCCGCAGAGCAGGCGCCTCCCTTCCTCCCACCTAGGAATCGTTTTCGCCTCTTGTTGGAAGAGTGACCCAATAACCAGTTCACAGTGCTTTGTTCTCTCGGGGCAGGACAGAGTACAGAACACCTGCCCTCTCCTCGGACTGGAGAGACCCCGGAGAGAGGCAAGGGGAGGACCGGGGACAGGATGGCAGCCAGGACCTCGCATCTCTGGACCCCCCTCATTTCTGTGCTGTGGTATCTGTTTCATTTTCTCTAGTTTCCTAGTAGAAGTTTCTTTTGAAAAGCTTCAACTTTGCCTCCCATGAGCGAAGGGGAAGGAGGGGGATGCCATCGGGGTGTGGCCCGGCCGTGGGGTTCAGCCAGCTGGGAGGGCCTGCCGCGCTTTGCGAGGAAGAGTCGGTGGCAGTGTGGGTCATGGGTCGGGCTCACAGCGGCCTCTCCCTGCGAGCTGCTGCCCGCCTGCCCTCGGCGATGTGTTCAGGCTTGGCGCCGTTGTGGACTTGGGAGGAGTGAGAGGCGGAAAACACCCAGGGTGGCCTTGCTCCGACTTTAATTTGCTCACGAATCTCCTGGAATCTTGTTAAAGGGCAGATTCCAATCAGCAAGTCTGGGGGCGGGAGGGGGCCAGATTCTGCCTTGCTGATCAGCCCAGGTGAGACCAGCGTTGCCGATGTCGTGGGTCGAGTCGTCTCATTGCACAGAGCAGAGAGGACTACGGCCCCAGTGCTCCTTCGGTCTTGGCCTCGCACCTTCCGTGTGCCCCTTCCATCGCTCACATCCTCCGGATGTGCTCATTCCTTGTCCCCACCAGCCTGGGAGCTTCCGGAAAGCATGGACTGTATCCTGGTCACCTTTGGAACCCAACACAGGACCTGACACTTATAAACATTCATGAGCAAGCAAGGAGGGGACTCTCAGAAACACGGGCCAGGTCCCCAGATGACTCTTGGCTGGACAGTCATCCCAGAGCAAAGCACAGGGGAGACATCAGGGGCTGCTCCAGAGCCCCTGGGTCTGTGGCCAGCCAGTTCCAATCTCGCTTGTACCCCAAGGAAGAGGTCCCAGGAGGCTGGGAAGAAGGTTGCAGTGGAAGGGGGTCCCCAGGTGCGAGGCCGGAGGAGGGATGGCAGTGTCCACTGCAGGAGAGCTGCTCAGGCCCAGGAGAGCCCCATAGAAAAGCCCTGGTTCCGGACGCAGCATCCTGTGTGATTCCAGACAGGACCCTTAAACGTCCTGCTCCACGGTCACTCACGCCTGTTCCCCTTAGCTCCCCTCGGAGGGTCAAAGGACCATTCCTTGAGGACAGAGGCATTGGCAGCTAGTCTCTTCTAGGTCCCTGATGTTCCATGTAGGGGAAAGAACATGAGATTTGGAGCTAAAGAAGTGGCCCTAAACACTCTGCCTGTGTGACCCTAGGCAAGTGGTTTCACCTCTCGGAGCCTCTTCCCCCTCTGCGAAATGGGGATGCTGACTCTCAGGGACTTATGGGACTACGGTGGGAGGGAAGTGAGGGGCTGGGTGTGAGGGAGCTAAGACATCAACTAATACCCTCCCCACTTTGGGGCAGCCCATCCCTTTCCTGGCGGCACCCGATGATCTGGAACCCCACCCACTTTGCTCTGCCCGTGCCAAAGTTCTGCCCACCCCACCCTTGCCCTGTGGAAGCGCCCCCTCTTCCCTCCTCCTGCCCTTTGCCAAGCAGAGCTCTGCTCGGCTGGGTGCCCAGGACAGAGACGGTCCCAGCCACTCCAGCCCCGTCTCCCCACATCAATACACTCTGGAGAGCTTGCCAAGAGCAGATTCTTTATTAATTTCTCTTTTTTCTTAAAAAAAAAAGATATTCCTTCAATATAAAAAATAAATATTTTAAATATGGCATTGAATAAATAAAAATAATCTGTCAGTATGAAACATTCCCACAGGGTACATTCATCAAAGAGGAATTCGTCCCCCAAGGCCAAGTCTTTTCCAGTAGAAAGGAAGGAGGGAAACAGGGAAGGAGGCAGCGAGCTCACGGTGTAGACGGGAGAGATGCCCAGGTACAGGGTCGGGATGGGAGGCCGGGGTGATCAGAAACTAGGGACATCTGTACCATGTGAAGGGAAACTGACTTCTCACTTGACTCTGGCCTCCACCCCCATGTGCTATGTCTGTTCTGGAGAGCCAGCGGGGCAGAGCTGGCCTGCTTCTGTCGGGGAGGGTTCCCGGGAGGGGACAAGGAGAAGGCAAGGAGGAAGACAACAAGGAGGAGAGATAAATAAACTAGCAGGGCTTTCCCATTTAAAAATTTTCAAAATAAATAAGGTCCCCCAAACTCCTCTCTTGATAAACTGCAAAATGACCGTCCTTCTCCCTTCTCTGCTGACAGAGTCTCCCCGTGACCCCGGATGCAGGTGTGGGTCCACACCAGCAGCTGAGACGCGAGAGAAAGGACAGCTGCCAGCCCTGGAAAGCTTTTTCCACAGAGGCTCCATCCTTCAGGGATGCTGTGCAAAGTGGGTGCCGATCTGCTGGACTGGTTCTAGAAAGAGCATTGAGGATGGGTGCTGAGGGGCATGGCCAGGGCTAGGGAGGGGAGGGTGTGGGTGGTGGGAGCACAGTGGAGCCGGGGGCTGTGTTGGGCCCCAGGGAGCAGATTCTCTTGGTCTCCCAGCCTCAGAGGCTGCCCATGTGGGCCCGGCATGGGGAGTCCGTGTCCACTGGGTGACGAGATGATGGGAGACTCAGCCGGCCCCGAGCCTTCTGAGCCATGTTCACCAAAAGAGCAGAGTGATGGGCGGGCAGCAGGAAGAGACCCCGGACAAGAGCGAGGGTGACCCACACTGAGACGGCGTCGGAAAACATACGAGTATCGTGGTCTCCTCTGCCACCCGCCACAAAATAGTCTTGCCAATGGGAGGGACAACTCCCAGCTCGGGCCCCCACCCCACCCCAGGCCGGGCCTGCCTGCTGCCTGCCCGCCTGCCCTCAGTGGGCGTAGGTAAAGTGCTTAGAGAAGACAGAGAGAGGTGCCAAGGGAGAGCAAAGTACCATGATCGCGATGGCTGAACTGCTGGGACCGCCGCCTGCTGAGGATTTGAGAAGAAGCCAGAACGCTGCTCTGAGCAGCTGCCCCGGCTCCGCGCCCTCCTCCCCGGCTCCCAGACTGGAGGGCGTTTCTCCGCTAGCCTGGCCCCGGCACAAAGGAAAGATCGGGTTCCCTGCCTGGGAGCCCAGACATGGGTGGGGGCGTGGGGGGTGGGGGGGGCAGAAGGGACCGCAGCTTCCTGGTCTGTGTCCCAGGGCCTTCTGGTCCTCCTCACCAGAGCAGGGGGCTCCTCCCTGCGCTGCCCCAGCTTCCTGAGGTCCAGCCAGGCCCTCTCGCCCTCTGTGGGTGTTCTTGGGCCACCCGAGAAGGAGCTTCCTCCCCATGTGCGAGCATGCTGGGTGCCGGGGCAGGATTGCTTCAGGGCCCTCCGCTGCTGGTCTAGACGCAGCATGGAGACAAGGAGACAGAGGCAGGCAAGGAGACACTAGGACTGCGTGGTCCACTGCTCCAGGGGCGCCCTTTCGACGATGAACGTTGCCCCTCGCAGCACAATTCCAGAAGGCGCCAGAGAACGCAGTGTGGAAGGAGCCTCCTGGAGCCAAGCCACATGGCAGCCCTGGGAAAAAAGCCCCTGGCCACCACACAAACCCACCCGGCCCACCCTGCAGCCAGGATCCTGGTATCCACAAAGCACAGCCCCATTGGGGGCACAGGATGCAGCCGAGTCTCCTGCCCCCATCCAGCTGACCAGCTCTCTCAGAGCCTGACCCTTCTCTGAGCTTCACCCGCAAGGCTTGTCCCACTTGTAACATCAACTTCCAGACCAGACCGGGCCCTGCCGAGGCCTGGCCCCAGCCCCAGCGGACGGAGCTGTCATATTATTTCTCTCCGGTAGGGAGCAGGAAAAGGGAGTTAACTCTGCCATTTACAGCACCAATAAGTTAATATAAATAGGGCATCATAATAAATAGACATTCATGCTGGGTCAGACACACAGCACTCTCGGATCTCAGGCTTCCCTGAGACCCTGACCTCAAGTTCTGCTGTCCTCTTGCTCTAGGGACCAGAGACTAGGGCCTCTGGTCCCCCTCAAGTACCTTTGTGTGACCTCACAGGGCCTCCATGGGCCTTGGATGTGAGCTGCCACTCTGAACTACCCCGTCCGTCCCCTCCCTTACAGACTTTGCCCAGAAGGAAGACTCTGGGTGTCCTCAGAACCTCCTCACCTGACTTTGCAACCTGCTCACCACCACAAGCCCCCCTTCAGGTCTGGCCGCCAGACCCTGGCCATCCCAGGTGGCAGGAAAGACTGCAGGAAGAGGAAGATGAGCCCGCCAAGCCTTTCGGGACCTCTCTTCCTTCCACTGCCTTCCTTCTCAGGCCTGAAGGTGGCCTCTTTGCCTCCCGAAGAGTCTGAATACCAATGACCTCCTTCTGGAACCTTCCACCTGACAGTCCCTAGGCCTGAGCTCTCCAAACACGCTCAAGAGAAGGCAGCGTCTCAAACGAGAGCTCCCTTCTCAAACTTCCACTCTCCATACCTGTAGGGGCTAAGGAATCCTTTGGGACCCCAGCCCCTCCGGCCTACCTGATCCCAACCAAAACTTCCAAAGTCTACCCAAGGGGCAGAAGGCACTGATGGTGGTCATTCTGCCAGGGACAATTTCTCCCGACCCCTGCCGTCTCGCCCTGTGGTCAGGGTCGCTGTAGACAACTTGTGCGGTTTGCTCACAAAGCCCCTGGCTAAGGGGACAAGTAGGGGCAGATGTCTGGCCCACACTCCCCTCGACAGCCCGGCACCCCAGTGCCTGGCTGCAGTCTCCCAGAGGAAGGGGCGCCTTCTTCTAGGTGGCGCTGTATATAGGCCCTGCCCATGGGAATTCTGACTCTGTTCAGAGTCATCACAGACCACCCCACAGGGGAGTGGACTGGCCAGGAGCCCCTCGGGGTCTGCCAGCAGTCCCCAGTTGGGTTTGGTGAAGCTCTGGGCCCCGGCCACAGTTTGAGAGTTGCCTGGGTCTAGGATCTCGGGTCACTGTACGCTTCAAGATCTCCTGTCTGGAAGGCCTGGGCCACCACGGCGATGACCTGCTTATACTTCCCCAGGAGCTGACAGCCCAGCTTCTTCTTCTGGAAGACGTCCTTGTTTGAGGTGTCAGGGCCGTAGGCCACGTCCACGTTGGCCACATGGTACTTGCTGCACAAGTGGCAGAGCACGTTGCTGAGGAGGCCCCGCATGGTGTCCGAGGTGGCATTCAGCTTGCTGTGGAGGCTGAGAGCATTGGGGTTGAGGACCTTCTGGTCCCGTGTGATGTTACCCAGGGAGGCACCAAGGTAGGCAATGATGCGGTACAGCTCCACCAGCCGGGCCTTCTCCTTGCCGTTGGCGTGGAAGGGCGGGAAGTCCGTCACATCGGGGCGGCACAGCTTGTCCAGGTTGCTGGGGAACGGCTCCCCCTGGGCCGTGTACTGAGGGGCAGAGGGGCAGAGGGGAGGTGACATGGGAGCCTGAGATGGGTGTTCCAGCCCTGCCACCAAGCCTCTGGGCAAATTCTTGGGCCTCAGTTTCCCACCTATGGCTTGGGGACCCAGCTACTTGCCCTGTCAGCATCTTGGGATTGTCATGAGAGTCGGAAGTAATCATGGATGTGAACACATTTGGTAAAGAATCAAGGGCTAGACCATGCAAGGAACCATCATCATCATCATCACCATCACCATCATCAGGACCACATGGGAGCAGAGAGGAAAATGTCGCTTCTCACCTCTAGCGGGTGCACCACACACACCTGCCCTTTTACTCACCACAATCACCTTCTTCCTGGGCGGCTCTGCACCCCAGACACCCACAGCCCGCCGTCTCTCCCAACAGCACCTCCCCGGCCACCTCACTGTCTCTTTCTCCTTTGTCTCTCATTGGCCTCTTGCTCCACGTGGTGGCGGAATCCCAAGACTAGAAGTGCCAGCCCCACCCTTCTCCCCACAGCTCTGCCCCTGCCTAACTGGGCGTCCTAGGAAAGTGGCTTCCGGTCTCTGAGCCTGGGCTGGGGGTGGGATGGAAGCTGTGGGAGTCTGGTGTGGTTGAACCAAGCCCCCTCCCCATTCTCTCCTCCCAGCTCCAAAAGGTCCCTTTCCTGACCAGCCCCACTGGCCCACGTCAGCACAGCAACCCGCCCCCCACCCTCCTCCTCCCTCGGTCTCCTGGGGGACTTACATAGAGAATGAAGAGAGCATTGGCACTGCTGTTGAGCTGCACCAGTTGGTTCCTGATCTGGTCCATGAGGTTGCTGTGACATGGGTGGCGTGTGGCACAGGTGGCATTGTCAGGGGTGATGGGAAGGGGGCTCCCTGCCCCGTGTTTCCAGTGCAGAACTAGCAGCAGGGGCACAACTCCTGGGAACGGGCAGGAAGGCGCCATGAGTAGGGAGTTGGGGGGGCAGACAAGGGGACTCATGGGAGAGGATGCGCCTCATCTCCACAGGGACATGGGGGCCTCAGCTCCACCTCCAGCTCTATCTTCCCCTGGCCAGTTCTAGTTTTTCCCATGTCACTGCATCTGTTTCTGTGTCTCCCTCTCTCCAGATCTCTGCTTCTCTCCACCTTCTTATATCTCCCTGTTGTCTCCTGAGAAGGAGCAGAGGGGCCAGACACGAGCTGTTCCCACTACTTGCAAGCTGGGTCCAGGGTGACACTAACGCTCCAGCCCTTCCCCTCAAGGAGGAAAACCCCCAAGACCTCCTTATTGTCTGGTTGGAAGGCATCACTCCCCAGGGCCAAGGGGTCTCAGGGAAAAGAGAGACCCTCAGCTGCCCACCTCCAAGGACAGTCCAGAGTCCTAAGCATTGCTCCAGGCCCACTGATCCGCTGCAACTCCAACCTTCCGAATCGGGTTCCCATGGACACCACAGGGGGACAGGGGGATGAAGCCCCTCTGCTAACCCTCTTCTCCCTCCCAAACCTGTCACTTGATCCTGGCTCCCTAGGCCATCTGTCCACTAATTCTGCCACCCTGTCCCATCTCTTCTATGGCTCTCCTTCTCCAAATGTGGCCACTCCCCTACTAGGACCCTCAACTCTACCCTAAATTCTGCAATTTTGTCCCCCTCCATCCTCGTCCCCAAATCATCATTCAAAACTTCCTGTTCCCCCTCGCCTCCATGACTCCCTCTCTTGTCTTCTACTCCTTGTCCCAGGCCCTAGGTTAGGATGAGGAGAATCCTGTGGTCTCACAGGCCCCCCCAGAGCTCGGCGGAGGGAATGGTGCGACCAGGAAAGAGAAAAGGGAAAAGGTCAAAGGCAGCCAGGTGGGCGGGGGAGGAAGGAAAGTGAAAGGTGACAGAAGAGCTGGGAGCTGTCCCGGCTTGCCCTGGATCGCCCCTCCCCCTGGGGCGCCTGCTTCCCCCTCCACTCTCAGGTCCCCTCAGCAGGGCCTTTCCAGGTGGCCCAGCAGCAGGGGCTGGGGTCAGAGGACCAGTGAGGCTGAGAGCCGGTGAGGTTGGGGGGAGGTGCGGCAAAGAGCGTCCCGCCCGGATCTCCTCTGCCGGGACAGTGGCAGCCTCAAGTTCCCTTCTCCTGGGTCCCCTGTTCCTCCTAGCATCCCCAGGCAATGCTGAGTCCCGGGGATGGCTGGGGGGCCCCCACACCCCCGTCTCACCTAGCACAGATCACAGCTTTCCAGGCGCCAGCAGATGGAGCGGCACCTGCTCCCGTCCCGGGCCGGAGTTTGCAAGCTGCTCGGCGGCCGGCGCCCCTCCCAGGGAGCAGCCCGGGACGCGGTTGGAAAAGAGAAAGCGGAAAGACAGAAAGAAAGAAAGAAAGAGGGAGGGTGAATCCGGGAGAAAGCAGAGCTGGCAGGGCAGCACAGGAGAGTGGCAGGAGCGAGGAGCAGGAGGAGCGGGAGGAAGGCTGCTGCGGCCCCCTCCCTCGCCCGCCAACCTGCTGGCCCCCGGGCGGGCCGGGCGCGCGGTGCCGGGACCATGTGCCTGCGCTCGCTCCCGGCCGCCACCCAGCGCCTCCAGCGGCCCGGCCGGCTGCGCGGGCGCCCCAAGTGTCGGTGTGTCTGCGGCGGGTGGGTGTCCCGCTCGCGATCGCCAAGTGCCCACATTGCCGCTGCACCCGCCGCAGGGCGCGGAAGCCGGCGCGGGGCGGGTGGATTTACCTGCCGCCAAGACCTTCATTATGGGCTGGACTCCAGAGGGCCTTGGAGGAGACCTTAGATGCCGGCAGTTTTCAGAGGTTCATGCTCAGATGGGGAATTTGCCTGATTTATATACTGGAGCCTGTGTTGTAAGACAGAGAGAGAAACAGCTATATTTAGCAGGGATCCCCGTCCAGGAAGTTGTTTGAGGTGCATCATAGGAAATTATGAATGGAAGAAAGTGAGAGTGGGGGGGGGCCTGAGGGGGGAGGGTGGGGAGAGCAGACTTTTTCCCTCTTCTAAGAATTTGATTGATAAAATTATAATGAACTCTTCTACAAAACACCCTGTGGTTTTCCTGAGTGGCTTGCCCTGGGAGTTGTTTGAAGATGGGGAGAGGGAGGAGGGTCCCCAGGCCGAGTCATCGGGGTCCCCGGGCAGTGGGTGCCCCAGACAGCCCTGACTCACCTGGGTTTGGGGAGGGGGCTTGAGGCTAGGCAAGCAGATGGAGGCTGGCACCTGTGGCCCTCTGATGGGGGGGTGGGTGGGTTGGGGGGCTGTGGGGAGGAGGCAGGCTGGGGCTTGGCTGAGAAGGAGGCTCCAGGAAGAGGGGCTGGGGCTCGGTGTGGACTTTAGACAGCAATAAAGCGGAACTGAACGTGGGCCTGGAAGCCACCTCACCTCCTCCAAACTGGCCATTGCCACTGGGCTAAGTGGAGCTCCAAAGGGAACAGGTTGCCCAGGGTCCCACAGGACCAGCCCCCATGACTGCCATCAGCAAACCTGCCTTGCTGCTCACAGGTACCTGTGAGGCTGGGGAGGGGGCTGGGAAGTTGGAGGACGTGAGGGTTGCTGTGACTCGGTTCTTTGGGGACAGCCTGGGGAGGAGCTTCTGGGTAGGTGGTGTGTGTCTGGGGCTTACCTAAACTTTTTGCAACCCCATCTACCGCTTCAGGGGTGGGTAGTCCAGCATCTCCATTCTGGAGGGACACCTGAAGCAGAGACCTAGGGAGGCTAATCGGATCCAGGTTCCCTCCCCAGGATGCTGAGGGATGGCTGGGGAGAACAGAAATAGCTTGCCCCTCCCAGACCTGCCTTGGAAGCCCCTTGGGTCTCAGGATCAGAAAATGATGGGGAAAAGACGCTTCTAGAGTCTCTAAGGCAGGTCGCAAATTCTGGTGTCTCTTGTGACCAGGTGGATTTGTAAAGGAGTGGGTGGGGGCAGGAAGGAATGGTGGGGACTAGGGCAAAATGAGCACAGGGACTCCTCCCCAGTAAAAAGCATTTACCGAAATGCGATGGGGGCGTGCTGGTCAGACACGTATGCTGGGGGCAGGGAGAGGGGCTGGGCACGCTATCCCCTGGGGACCCCACCGCAGCCCTTCTGCCTGACCTTGACCAGGAAACAAGGTCAGAGAGTTGGTTTTTCAAGGCCAGGGAGCCCCTGAAGCCTTTCCCTGACCCCTAATGCCCTGCCCAGCCCCTCACCCATCCTCCACACCCCCAGCTCCTGCATCTTGCCACATTTCAGACCTGTTCAGCCACGCGTTCCTCCATCATCTCACCAGGAGGAGCCCTCGTGCCTGCTCTGTTCTCCCCCCGCCCCTCAACACACACACCCTGCCCTATCCAGACTGGCTTCCCTCATGCTCTCCCAGCAGGGCCTGGGATGTGGGGCGATAAAACGGCCCATCCCAGCTGGCACTTCCCAGCAGGAAGGAGGCTGGTACAGCCCAGCTGGGCTCTCCTTCCTCCTCCTGCCCCCCCACACCTTGTCTCTTCCTTGAGAGGCCACGGAAGGCCCCACCTGGCACTTGCCCATCTCAGACACCTGCTCTGGGGTCCACGTACACCCCCAGGAGGCCCACCGACCCCAGGCTGGCTTGGGAAACCCCACACCCCACGACATCCCAGCTCACCTCCCTCTTCTCACAATCCTCCCACCCCCAGCTTCTCACACAAGGGCCTGACCACTCGGAGCACTGAACTCTGGATCAGCCTCCACTCCCACCCCCACGTCTCCCGGAACCCTGTCACCTGACTCAGCCTGGCTCTTCTGACGTGGACCCCAAATCCATTTGACCAGGGCCCCACTGTGACCCATCTATCCATCCCATTGTCCCCCCTTCCCCGAGTCTGCCACCAGGTGCCCTGATTCTCCTGGAGGCCAGCACCCTGTCCCACTGCCCTCCTGCCCCGGTCTCTCCCCTACATCCTTCCGAGTGGGCTTCCAGGGCCTTGCACTGCCCTCTGGCTCCCTAGACCCCACATGAGCCCCATAAACCACCCCCAGTTGCCATGGAGTCTCAGCCCCACCCCACAGGAAACAGGAAGTGGGGGCAGAGTCTAGAAGACACTTAACTCTGCCCTGGCTGGCCCCTCCCGTGACTCAGTTTCCCCTCTCAGGGTACCTGACTTGGTCCGTGCTCCCCAAGTGCTCTGGGCCCCTCGGCACCCCAGGCCCAGCCTCCCTCTCCTGTCCATGTCCAGGCACCACCTGCGTTGAGCCTCTGGGGGAAGGCCGGGCAGGGTCTCGGAGCTGCTGGGCCGTGAGCTGCCTGCAACGTGGCCTTGGTCCCCGGGAATCGGCTGCCCAGGCCGTGCTCCAGGCCGGCTTTGGTCTCCTGGAGTTTGTTTTCTTCCCTCCCTCTCTACGCTGCTGTGTGTATGTGTGTTTTCCCCAGCTTCCTCACGGAAGGCATCCTCCCTTCTTGGCTGCCTGCTCCAGGGGTTGTGACCCCAGGCCCCACCCTGGAGTGGCAGCCCCAGCCCGGCCCCTTTCAGTGGTGACTTCATCCCCAGCCTGTCCTGCTCCTGCACACTGGCCTGCTGGGGATCTGACCGGCCTCAGCATGAAGGGGACAGTCGAGGCCCACATGGGACGCCTTCAGCCTGAGCAGGGGGCTGCCAGGCCACAGCCTGGGGGTGCTGTCTCCAGGTGGCTCTGCCATCCAGGAAGCGAACCCACGTTCCAGCCTGGGGCCTTCCCAGGCCCCCCAGCGCTTTCTCTCCTACACACCCAGCCCCTCCTTTTCTGCTGATTCTCACCCACCATCCACAAGCCTTGCCTAGAACGTCACAGATGTTTTATTTCTCAGATGGGGAAACTGAGGCTCAGAGAGGTGAAGGCACTTGCCCAGGGCTGCACAGAAGGTTAACAATAGAGCAGGGTCTGGAACCCAGGCCTCTGGTTTGCAGGCCACAGTGATGCCAACAGCAGCTCACGCCACAGGGGAACGAAGGATGGCGAGATGCCCATGGGCCCCCTCCTCCAGGATGCCTCCCCGGACTCCCCCAGCCTTGGCCGGCTGAGTCTGCCTCCTCCTGCCCACTCTCCTTTCAAATGCGGACGAGTCTTATTCCTCACTCTTCGAGGGCTTGGATCTGGTCTGATACTCATTTGTACTCTTGACAGCACCTGGCTCAGGGTTACACCAGAGTGGATGTTAAGTACTTTCTAAAAGCACTTTAGGATTCCCGAGAGCTGCCTGTGCCGAAGCTCTCGTGGAGAGGAGGCGCGGAGGCTGGTGGCTGGCAGCATGGACTTCGGACTTGGTCAGAGCCTGGTTGGCGATTTGGCTCTGCCAGTTATGAGCTGGGTGACTTTGAGGAAGTGATCCCTCCTGGCCTCGGTTTCCTCATCTGTAAAATGGGAATAATGGCACCTGCACTGTGGGTTTGCTGTGAGGGCTCAGGGCTCAGCACAGTTCTGGGTACCCAGCAAGCCCTCTACACGTCCGTGTTCATCCTTCTGCCTCCCCGTGCAGGAGCAGTTCTTGTGCCCGTTTTACAGACGAAGCAACCTGGGCTCACTCCAGGGCGGAGGAGGGGAGAGGTGGGCAGAAGAGGGCCCCGTCCACCCTCTCCTCACGGATAATGGAGGCAGGACACCCTTATAGCATCCAGCATCAGGGTACCCCAGAAACATCCAACAGGTTGTGTGGGGAGCTGGCATGGCAGGGTGCCCACGCTCCCCCTGTCCCATCCTGGCCCCCGGCTACCCCCACCCCAGGCCTGAGCTGAGGACAGCGGCTGACCCAGCCTCACCGCCCCCAGGAGCTGATTCACCCCCAGGCCCCTTCTGAGAAGGAAGGAGACACAGCTCAGCTCAAAGGGGCTTGAATCACCAGCCGCCCCCTGCGGAGCCCCGGGGGGGGGGGGTGCGGGGGCGAGGGCCAGCCCCCTGCCTCTCTGTCTGTCTCTTTCCCGGGCCCCAGGGCACTCAGGGAAGAGGGCAGTGTGGCAGCGGCCATTGGCAAGGGGGGTGGCAGGGAGGTCCCCTCACAGTCAGGCATCCTGTGTGGGCAGCCGGCAGCTGTTACTCACCAGGTAAGCAGCTCTCCGGGCACTGGGGATTCCCCAAGACCAGTGACCCAGAAACTGAGCGCTCCGGGCAACCCCCACTGCCCGGCCGGCCTCCCTCCTTTGTTTACCATCGCCCTCCCCTGTGCCCAGCTAAGATCTCAGTTCTCTGAAAACCAACCAGCAACGGCTCTCAGCCACCAGCTCACACCCGGCCCCTTGCCTTGATGTTCCCACCTGGGAAATGAGCATGGGAGGCTCAGATGGGGAGGACGTTGGGGGCCTGGCATGGTCCAGGACCAGGGCTGGGGAGGGGCAGCCAGAGGACACAGGAGAAGCTTGGAAATTCCTGGCACAGTCCTGGCTGTTGGGCGTCCTGTCCAAAAAGGCCAAAGCAAGCCATTATTCAGCACTTGAGAAATGAGGGTGTAGCTACACCTGTCCCCCCCCCCCCCCTCGTGGCACCACAAAGCCATCCACGTGCTCTCCTGCAACCTTTCCTGTGGCCCGTGGCTCGGTGTTGCAAGTCAACTTTGGGCCGTCTGGGCTCGTAGTGGTGCCCATGGGTAAGGGTGTGGCTTAGAGGTGACCCTGGGTTCGAATCCTGCCCACACCATTTCTCAGCTATGTGACCTGGGGCAACTGGCTTCCTCTCTCTGAGCCTAGGTGTCTTTTCTGAAGGGGGATGCTGTCACCAGCCTCAGGAGGTTGTCATGAGGACGTTAAGTGGGAAACACAAAGTGCCTAGCACGTGGGAGCCATTCTAACCAGAGTTTTTGTGGTCACGGGAGGGGCGTGAACCCCAGCCTGAGTTAGGGGCTTGGGCTGGGTCTGGGTCCAGGGGTCAGTACACCATCCATGGTCTGAGACTTAGGCCAGGGAGGGCCTCCGGGTCCTTTCAGTGCCCAGAGTGTGGCGTGGGTCCTGGGGGAACAGGCAGCCTCTCAGAGGCTCGGCCTCAGGGGACTAAGCGGAGGTTCCCGCCTCAGGGCCCAGCTGTCTTTGAGGCTCTTGAGGCCCAGGCTATGGGCCTGCAGTCTGCCCCTTCTTACCGTCACACCATCACATCTCTGGCAGGGACCAGCTACACCCCCTCAGAGCCAAGCAGGGGCCAGAATCCACCCTGGCCCCCAGCCCCCGGCCAACTGCCGCCAGCATCGCCCTGACATTTCCCAACTTGTTCTGCGTCAGGAATCCCCCCCCGGAGGTGAATCAGAGTGACTGCATCTTTTCCTCAATTCTGATAGAAACTGCAAGGGAATTGCAAGCAGCAGCCCACAGAGCCCTAATCACGGGCAGGGCCCCATGCCAGGCTCTGCCCTCGGCCTCCCCATCTGTACCGTGGGGCGCTCTCCTCGCCAATCGGTCATCAGCACTTGGCGGAGGTAGCGTTTTAGCTCCGCCAGCACGCTGACCTCTCCGGGCTCTCCCTGACCCTCACACTAGCCTGGGACCATCGTGGGCAGATGCCGAGTGAGATTTTCTCCCTGTGGGGCTCTGCCTCCTGGTGGGTCACGGATTCAATTTAGAGGGCTGCCACCGGCACTTTCAAAAAGGAAATGGAATAGCGAAATCACCCAGCATTGCCCAGAGCGAGGGCAAGCGCCGCTCCACGAAACCTTTTCGCCCCCCCAATGCTGCCTGTGTGTGTCAGCGTGTGCATCATCCCAGTTGCGAGGTGCTGTGTGTTTCTAACTGAGAGTAGTGGTCAAGAACGTTTGTAAGCCGCCAGTATCGATGGTGGAAGCCAAGCCCTGAGGGGCTGGGGAGTGACTTGCCCAGGGTCACTCAGCAGCTGGCAGCATGGGGTGCTGACTTCCACCTTAGCCACTGTCCCTTCCAGCTCAGGAATGGGCAGGAGGGGCCGAGGGAGGGGCAGGGCGGGTGTTCATGGTGGGGGGCAGAGGCCTGGCATCACCGGTCCCGGGACAAAGGCCCTCCCAGAGCCCAGGCCCTCACAGTCCACTCCCTTCCGTAGCCTCAGACCCCGGGCTCCCCGCCCCGCCCTGCCCTGCCCTGCCCTGCCCTGCCCGGGTGGGGCCCTGGATAGTCACAGGCCTTTCCTCACTCTGCCCGGGGAGCCCTTCAACCTCACCGCAGGCGGCAGGAGGAGGAAGTGGCCCCAGTGCCCTCTCCAGGTTAGCCGGTGGTGCAGAGGCCCAGCCTGTGTCTGGGAGTGCCCACCGGGCTCCCTGTGGGTCTGTCTGTCTGTCTGGGCCTGAGCGTGCATTTGCATGTGTGTGTGTGTGCTGAGGGCCTTGTGTGTCTGCATGGCTGTGTTCAGCCCTGTGTGTGTGCACGTGTGTCTATGCTGGTCTGTTTGCCTGTGTGTGGTTTTGAGAGAGCTGGAGTGTACACATCCCTGACTGACTTTGTGAGCCCTGTGTGTGATTGTGTGAATGTGCGTGTGGGTCCTGTATGAGTGTGTGTCTGACCCCGTGTCTGTGTAAGTCTGTGTGGGGCAAGTGGTCTCTGGGCACGGGTGGGGAGGCATGACCCTGTGCATGTGTGTGCGCGTGTCCCTGAGTGTGTCTCCAACAATCCCTGCTCCTCACCCCGCAGCCCCCGCCCCTGGGAACCGTGTGGCAGCCTCACGTCACGGGGGCCACCAGCAGCTGGTTTCCTCTGCACCCCACCCAGGCTCCCCCCCCCCCCCCCCGCCCTGGCCACCCTGACTCTTGGCAAAGGGACAAAGCTGATGTCAGAGCTGAGCTGACAGCTTCCTTCTCCCACTGGATTTTCCAAAAGAGAGAGACCACAGCTCGGCTCCTATTAAATAATCGCGGGGCGGGGGCAGGGGGAGGATGTTTCACTCAATGGTTTCCTGAACTCAGAAGCAATAAACAGAACAGGAAGCAGCCCCACGGACCCACTCAGCCTGAAACCGGCTGGCACCAAGGTGGGGCCCGGCCTCCCCTCCTCCGAGTCCGGCTCACTGGGGCCACCCTGACTCGACCCCAGAGATGATGTCAGGGACGCAGCCGGGCCCTCTCCCCAAACTTTCCCTCACTGTCTGCAGGGCCTGAGGAAACGTTCTGAGGATGGAAGGAGGTGATGTGAGCCTCAGGCCTCGTGATAAGATGGAAAGAGCAGAGTGGCCCCATCCCAGTGTGTGGGAAGGATGGAAGGGACGGGGCCCAGTGGAGGGTGGACCGGCTTCTTCCCTGGGGAGAGAAGAAAGGATGGGCTCCCTGACGTCACGGGGGGACGGGACCAGGGGGAGAAGCAGCCTATGGGGAGCGAGGCGGAGAGGGCCAGGCCTCCCCCTGCATCCTTCAGGTGACCTGGGTCTGCTGCCCATCGCCCACCAACCCTGCACCCTTGGGCCACTCCTTCCCGCCCTTTCTGGGACATATGGCCAGCATGCTGCAGGCCCCAGAGGCCTTCATGAGCCTCTCTCTCACCCATGTCCTCCAAAACATATCGTTACAAAGTGCTCGCTAGAGCCCTCTAATATCTCCAGTCCTAACTCTCATCTCCAAGGGAGGCATTTTCATCCTGGTTTCACAGACATGGAACCTGAGGCTCAGAGAGTTGAATGATCTGCCCAAGGTCAAGCAGTGTGTGATGGAGCCAGTTCTCCACCCATGCCCCACCCCTCACGCCCCCACAGCCTCCCTAAAACACGAGCTAGGAGGCCAGGTGTGCTTGGGCAGCCCGTGGGGCTCACGGGCAGCAGTGGGGTCTGGGGGTCCCGAGGATAACTCGCCCCCCGGGAGCCCCTCCTTCTGTCTGGGCCAGCTGCTCAGCTGCTTATCAGCCGCAGGACTCCATGACACAATCCTGCTCTGATCTCCTGCCCAGCCGGGCCTCCTGCCCCACCCTGGACCCCATTTCCGCTTCCTCCCCTTCTGGGTTGGACCGCGCCTGCCCGGCGATCACAGCGGGCTGGCTGGAGGGCTGGCACCCCTGTGAGCCCCTCGGCTGTGTGGTCTCCCCGGTGTCCACTCTGGCCAGGGGGCTGGCGACAGGGGACCCTCATAGAGGAGGATGGTAGCCTGCAGTTCCCCATCCTCAGAGTCCAAGAGCCCACATACCTCTCCCAGAGATCGCAGCCTGGGGGGCACTTAGAGACCACCATGGGCTCTGCTGGCCTCAGTGTTCCCACTTGAAAAAGGGAAAAGTTGGAAAGATGAGACTGTGGTGGGAGTGGGAGGTGGGGACAAGGAGGGGCTAGGTGGGCTCTGCCATCAGCCACACCTCAGGTCCTGTCCTAGCTCTGTCACTTACGAGCTGTGGACCTCAGACAGGTGACCTCACCCCTCAGGCCTCAGTTCCAACATCTACAAAATGGGACACAAGGTCATCAACCTTCAAAGTTAGCAACGCCCTCTGGGAAGCCCAGGCAGACACTGAAGATGTGCCTGGGTTACTGATATTATTATCTTAGCTGTTAAAACTTCACAGGTGGGGCCCAGAGAGGGGAAGCCACTTTTCCAAAGCCACACAGCAAATTAGAGGCACATCCCCAACAGCATGTGGGCTGCATGCCTCGCTCAGACTCCCAGACCCGGAGTCCGGAACCCTGAGTTTTGGTCCTGATCTGCTGTGAGAAATCCAGAAAGATGCTTCTTGGAGTCTCAGTTTCCCCATCTGTAAAACGGGCCTAGAGAAGGCCATCAGTCTTGAAGGATCTAGAAAAGGCTCTTCAAGGCGTGGACTGTGGGGTGGGGAGGGACAGGAAAGCTGGGCCTGGCAAGAGTGAGGACCAGGTCCAGGACTCACTGCCTTGTGTTCTCAAACGCGCAAGCACTCAGCTTGGCTCCAAGACGCGGACTGCAGCGCCCCCCACTGCCCAGCGGCCAAGGCCGCACCAGCCCCAGACCCGCCGCTCCGCCAGGGCGTCCCCCAGGGCTGGGCAGGGCGGGATTTGGGGATTGAGGAAGTGGGTGGGGATGTCTGAGGCTCAGAATGGAGGGTCCGCAGAGGCCCTCCGCCGAGGCAGGAGAAGGAGGCGCACGGAGGCGTTCCGGGGGAGCCCCTGCCCTGCCCAGCACCTCCTCAGGGAGCCCTGAGGATTGGCCTCAAGGGGGCGCCAAGGGCGACACGCACACGGCTTGCGGTGGGGGCGCGGGATCCAGCTGGAGCCCTGGGGGGAGGAGGGGGAGGAGGCGGACGGGAGGGGAAGGGGGAGGGGAAGGGGGAGGGGAAGGGGGGGGAAGAGGAAGGAGACTGCTGCCCCTTCCCACCCGCCTCAGGCCCAGGCCCACCTAGTCCCCACCCAGGACAGGCCCTCGCCCTCTCAGAAGCCTCTCCCCAGTCCTCAGGAACTGCTGATGGCAAGATGGGGGTCGAGCCCCTTCTCGGGTTATTTGTGCCCAGGTGCCCTCCCCCGACCCAAGCTCTGTGCAGACTCTGCTTCTGTTTCCTTTCTCCCCGCCATGGCCCCCGGAGCCGCTGCGTCCACACAGGCCCATCTTACAGATGCCGGGAGCACAGAGCACTCTAGTCCTGCTCTGGCCCAAGGTCAAAAGTATAGGGGCCATGACCTTGACTGACCACACACCCTAGAACCTCCGTGAGGGCCTCCACTTTGGTAAAAACCCCCTCCCCTCTCCTCAAATCAGAGGCAGGCAGGGGCCACCCCATGACCCACTGCAGCCCCTTCTAGAGGGACAGGGGCCCTCTGCCTGCCACACCTCCATCTGAGGGGAAGGGAGGCCACCGTGGGCTCAGGACCCTCCAGTGCTCTGGGGAAAAGAGAACTTGAGGGTCCCTTGGGAAACCAGGAATCAAGACCCCCCCCCCCCAGGGGTCACCCCTCTGATCACACAAAGCCAGGATTCCGGCCTCCTCATCCAGTGCTCTCTCCTCTGCCCTTTAACCCTTCCATGATCTTTAACCCCTCATATGTCCCCACGACACCCTCACATCTGGTCTGTTCCCTTCACCTCAACATCCTCAGAGAGATGTGCAGGGTACCTCTTACAATGCCCATTACACAGATGGGGAGACTGAGGCCTGGGGAGCCGTGTGGGCCACCAGGGGCTCCGCGACACATGAGGGAGGGGGTGACGTTTACCCGTGCTGGAGATAAATTGGGGAGCTGGCATCTGCCCCCGGCCCTGCCCGTTGGGGAAGCCTACCGTGGTCTGCACCCGTGCAGGACCCTCTGGAGTCTCACAGGGAGTCTTCTGGGTCTTCAGTGGGACACCATCGACTTCGGGGCCAGGCCCCCTCTGCTTCCCTCTCCTGCTGAATCTTCTCTGGAGGCGGCTCTTCACCCCGCCCCCGACTTGACTTCCCGTCCAGGCCGAGTGGCCCTGAGGCTCCCCCCACTTCCACCCCACCCCCCACCACCCCCACCCCCAGCTGAAGGGCTGGGCGCCACAGGGGCAGAGAATCCCAGGTCCCTGGCCAGATTGCACCTGACACAGGTCGGGGCAGGGGCTTCAGGGTGGCCGAGGGGAGAGGTGGGACCAGGAGTGGGGAGGGGGCGTCCCGGTACCTGGCACCCCTGCCCGGTGCCGTGTGGCCAGGGCGCTGGAACCTGAGTCATGGCTGACTGGGCCGCGCCCAGCCCGCCTGGGTGACCCAGGCCGGCATAAGGCGATGACTGGGCAGCCCTCCGCATGACCAGCCGGGGTCGGCCTTAGGTGTTTTGACTCAGACCTGCCGCAGGCCGTGTGCACCAGGGCCGTGCCTCCTTGTCCCCATCCCTGGAAGAATCACAGGGCTGCAGCTGCCCCCCGGACACAGTGTCCCCCCAAGCCACCACTCCCTGCTCTGGCACCCACCTCAGAACCCTGGAGGCTCCTGGTCCGTCAGGTCTGCCCTCCCCCACGGGCTCCAGGGCCCCATCTGCCCAACCCCCTCCCCCGAGACCTTCGCCCCTCCCTGAGCCCGGCCCTCGGGGCCGCCCGGGAAGCAGGGAGCCGGGCTGGCCCAGCCGAGGGCCTCCCCACTCTGACCGTGGACTGTGACCCTTCCCTCCGCGTGGGAAAGGGTCTCTGTGGGCGCTCCGGGTCCCAGGCCTGGCATGGAGGGCGGGGTGGCAGAGGGGACAAGGACAAAGAGAGAAGAGCTGTAAAGAAAGAAAACCAACAAGGAAAAGGGAAAATGAGAGAGAGGAAATGGAGAGAAGGTTGTCTACGCACCTGCCCAGTGACAGCTTATGACAGCGCTGACAGAGCGCCTGAGTCTGCGTTGTCTCCTGGGAAACCACTGTCACCGCCCGGGAGGTGGGCCCATTGTACAGAGGGGGAAGCTGAGGCTCAGCTGGAGGTTATGCAGCTTATGGGCAGGAGGGCTGGCTTTGAGCTCATTTTGCTTAGCTCTTGAGTTCGTTCTCATCCCTCGAGAAAGAGGGAAAAGGTCCCCTTAGACAGGTGGACAGCGAGGGGGCAAGGACGTGGAGGCCGGAGACCCTGCTCTGCTGTGTGCAAGCCTTGGGTTTGTTGTGTAGACAGTGAGTGCTGGAAACCACCCCCACCCCCAACCTTCTCCTGGCCATTCTCCTGCCCTCTGGGCCCCTGTCCTAGGGAGCTTTCCATCAGTGTGTGTTACATGCAGCGTTGACTGAGGGCTGTGCCTGTCACCCTGAAATACTCAAAAAAGAAAAAGAAAAGCCGGCTTTGAGTCGATTTCAATGGCAGGGTCGTGCCAGGACCCCGTTATCTTCCTGAGCCTGTGCCAGCTCACTCCTGGCCCGAGGCCACTTTGTCCCTTCACATGGGCCGTTGAGGCGGAGCATTCGCTGTTTGCAGGCTCACAGGGTGTCGCCACTCCAGGGAAACGTGTCTTGTGGGGGAATCAGCACAGTGGCACAAAAGCGTGATTGGAGCCCCCGTTCTGCACCTGTCACAGCGGGTGGTCATGGGGACCCCAATCGCACAGCAGTTGGTGCTGTGGGGGGGATGGGGTGATCAGAGAGGGCCGGTTCCGACTCTGGGTGCAGAGTCCAGAAATGACTCCCTGTGAGCCCCCCGTGGCACCAGGGAAACCACAAGCCCCATGGGTGGGAGCATCGGGAAGGAGGCGGCACTTGAGCCAGGCGTCAGGGTGGGAAGGTGGGAGGAGTGGGAAGGGGGAGATGCAAGCCTCAGGGAGGTCAGATGCCTGGGTGGGATGGGGGCCAGCTGAGCCCGGAGTGAATGCAGAGACCAGCAGGCAGGGCCTGGCATGCTGTGATGAGGAGTTTGGAATTGATGCCATGGGCAGTAGGACAGGAGGGAGTCATTGAAGGTTTGCGAGCAGAAGAGATGACGATAGGGAGATTTTAGACGATGTCCAGGGAGCCAGGGCCTGGCTGGCGATCGAAAGAGAAGGAGGCACGTGCCAGAGACGGGGTGTGGGAGAAACTATGGGACGTTGTGATCAATGGGGAGCAGAGAGGCTGACGGGTGAGAAGGGGTGGGCTGGGGCTCTGGGACTGCCATGGGGGTAAACAGGAGGCAGAAGGATGTGGGGCTGGGGGTGAGTTTAGCCTCGAGGTGCTCACGGGGCTCCCAGCAGATGTTCCTGGAGCTGGGGCTGTGGATGTGGGCTCAGGGGAGGACCAGGCGGGAGACGGCGGTTTGGGGGCACCTACAGCTGTGGTCTCATCAGGACACAGTGTGGCAGTGACAAGTCCTCACAAGAGGGACCCCTGAGACCCTGCCCCAGAGTCTGGAGCTCCCTGATCAGCTTTCTTCAGGGCAGGGGTGGGGGCGCTGCTCCAGCTCAAAGCCAGTCCCAGACACCTCTCCTGCGGCTTATCCACTGGGTGGGGGCTGGCAAAGGGCCCAGGCAGGGGAGGGGGCAACCACCCCGGGCTTCCCAGCTCTTCCTCCGCAGACCAACCTCTGCCCTCTCTGTGGGCAGCCGCATGCCAGCCGCAGCGTCAGCTCCCCTTCCGCTCCAGGAACCCGAGCGTGCCTGGCTTTTGGTGTCTGCCACCTCCCACCCACAACTTCCCAGCAGCCCAGCCCAAGGAAAGCCCCCCACCCATGCTGGGCCCGGCAGAAAAGAGCTGGGCTCTTGGCCGCACCTGGGTGGCACCTGTCTAGGCCATGCTCCCTGGCACACTCCTCGGCGCCTTGACTTCCTCCAGGGCCCCATCTGCCCTGCTCCTTATTGAGCTCCTACTGGGTGCAGGCGCTGTGCTGGGTGCTGGGACAGAGCAGATGGAAGCAGGTGCGGTCTCCATCCTCGGCAGCTCCAGGCTAGTGGGGGAGGCGGACAGTAATGCAAATGCCACACCGGGTGAGGGCCCCCCTGGTGGGTCCGTTTTGAGAGAACTGATGACCAAGTTGCTGGACCCACACCATAGGCAGTGGGGAAGAATTGCTGAGGATGCACTGACCAAAATGACAGGGAATAGCATTCCAGACAGACGGAAAAGCATAGGTGAAGGCCTCGTGGTAAGTGAGCCCTGGGCATTTTGAGAGCCAAAAGGTGGCCAGTGTGGCAGGAGCCCTGAGAGCAAGGGAGAGCCCAGTAGGGGGCAGTGGAGAGCCCTTGCTAGGTACTTGGTAAATAGCCTGGAACCCACATTGGGCAGCTGCCCAGGGAGACTGCTCCTTGAGTCAGGGGCCTGGAGTTCTAGCCCCATCTCTGCACTAACTTGCTCTGTGACCTTGAGCAAGACACTTCCTCTCTCTGGGCCTTTTTGATAAATCAGTGATGCCCTCACTCACTATTCTCTGATCCTTGAATGCTCGGAGACTTTGCCCTAGCTGTTCCCACCACCTGGAGACTCCACCCCTTCTCCAGCACGTCATTCAGCCTGCAGGGTGGATGTCACCTCATCCAGATGCCAACCTGAGCTCCCCCGTTGCCTGCCCTCAGGCTCTATTACATTGCTTGACTGCAATCTCAGATGCTTCTCTTGTTGTGGCTTGTCTGTTGTCTGTCTGCCCCCTCACTTGGGAGCTCTGTGCCACTAGGGACTCAGAAAATTGTCGGCTGAGTTCCAGAGGCTGAAGGGTAACAGAAAAATGCCCCGTCCCTGTGGGACCTGAATTCACACTGTGTATGCCCCCAGGAAATTTGCTCTGAGGGCGTGGGCAGGTGACTCAAACTCTCTGAGCCCCAGTCTTCTCACCTGCAGAGTGAATCCTATCTATTGCTGAGCATCCTGCACGGGGCTCTCCTCCACCCGGATGGTAAGTCCTTTTCCCAACTTGGCACCCAGTCCCAGGAAGCAAGGGTGCACAGGGACCGATCCGGGACAAGCTCATCCGCTTCTGTCAGCCCTTCCTTTGTAGTGGCTGCCCTAGCACATCACCAGCCTGTAAGTGTCCCTCCGGAGGAGGAGCCCTGAGCATCGTGAGGGAGCCCAGTTTTCAGGGGGCCAGATGGAAACCCTACCCCCCTGGGGCCCATCAGGAGGCAGGTTCAAGCACATACCAGGTCATAGGCTACGTGTGAGGCAGGACCTGTTATTAACCTGCTCATTTTGTACAACGCACACCAGCACACGTCCCCCCCGCCACACCCACAGGGGCCCAGAGCAATGCACACACTCCAGCCTTCCCCCCTCCTCACTCCCTCCCCAACTCCGACACCCTGGTCCCCAGCGTCCCCAATGAGACCTGTTCAGACACAACGAACGCCTTGTCTGTGTTTGAGACGCCCCCACAGTCAGAGCCCCCGGCTGACCGGGACGTGCGACTTCCCTTCCTGGACAGGGCAGGGACCTCCAGCCCAGTTCTCAGGTGGTGGCCACTTGTGGCCTTGCCATGTAGGGACCCCCCCTCTCCAAGAGGCCAGGCTCCTCCAAATCCTCTCCCCAAGGCAACAGAGAGACACAGGGGCTTTAGAAACCAGGCAAGTTTTAAATATATGTTGGCAAAATATTAAGATTAAATACACATCATAAATAAGCCTTATAAATAGAAAACAGATAAAAATTGATAAATTAGTCATGTGCCTCCAAGGAAATGTCCCAGCAGCTTCTGGGACCCCCTCCAGGAGGGCAATGGTTTCAGCATGAGAAAATTCCACGATGTACCACCAGGGGGAGCAGCCAGGACCCCAGACCAGGAGCTTCTAGGTGCTGGGAAGAACAGAGACCTTGGGCTGCACCCCCTGTCCATTTGCCCTGTGTGTCCCAGTTCACGGAGAGAATTTGATATGCACCCTGTGTCACCAAGTCCCAGCAACTGACAGGTGGAGAAGGCTTTACACTGTCCCCAATCCCCTCAATTCACAAAGAGAAAACTGAGATTCAGAGAGGTAAAGTGGCCTACCTGAGGCCACACAGCGAATGAGAGGCTAAGCTGGGTTCCTTGCATCCCCCAGATCAGTGCTCCTTCCAGGAGCACTGCCTCTGTCACAGCTGCCTAAAGTGAGGTCCCCCAGACATCCAGGTGTCTGGCCTGAGACTGAGATGAGGCTCAGGAGGCCAGCTTGGGTCCTGACCTCCCCTTGGAACCGCGCCACCACGGAAAGGAGGAAGTCTGGGGGCAACAGCCCTGCAAGTCATGAGAGGGAAGGGCCGGCAGGCCTCTGGGGAGCGGAGCAGGGGGAGGGGTCAGTCTGGCCATGAGTCAGCCTGTGTCATCAGATCCCTGAATCAATGGAAAGTTGGCCCCTCGTGGCTTGACCCGACCGTCCCACCGGGACCGGGGAACTCAGGGCTGGGGGGTGCAATAGCCTGACCCTATCCCCCCAGCCTGGAGGAGGTAGACCCCTTAAAGTGCTTCTGAGAGGTGGGGAATGGAGAGGAGCAGGTTTGGAGGCCCCTGGGAGGTGCAGTCCTGGAGAGTGCCTGCTGGTCCTCCACTTGCCAGGGGAGCCCCCAAGGCTACCGGGGCAGCTGCCCCCTGGGCACGAGTCTCCGGCCTCTCCTGAAGAGTTGCACCCCCCGAGGCCCCTTCCGCAGGGCCAGGTGGCGGGGGCTATGTCTCCGGCTCCGGCGGGGGGTCTTCCCCCACTCCCGGAAGACCTGGCCTGCTGAGCCCATGAGGCGGTGGAAGCCGCTCAGGAACTGGCAGCCCTCCAACTTGTGCTGGAACGCGTCTGAGGCAGGGATGGGGGGTGGCGAGGCCCCTGGGCTTGCCTGAGTGGGCTTGGCCGTCTCCGAGGAGGCACGAAGCAGCTGGGACAGGCAGTGGATGTTGTTCTGGAACCCGCGGATGTTCATTGTCACCGTTAGCCAGTCCCGGGCTTTGGGGAAATCCTGCTGTAAAGCGGTCAACCTGTGCAAGGCCTGGCCCAGCGTGGCATTGAGGGTGCGCAGGAGGTCCCACCTGCTGAGCTCCCACAGGGCATCCTGGCTGGGGAACGCCCCGGGGCGCTCTTTGCAGAGTTTTCTCAGTTCAGACGTGTCCAGGCCTTGGAGGCGGATCTGGAGGGAAAGGAGAATCGTGGAGTGAGCTGGAGCCCCCGTCACACACAGACAAGTCTGCTCTGGTCAGCCTTGAAAGGCTACCTTCCGCATCCCCCATCCAGTCCTCCCATTGTACAGATCTGGAAACTGAGGCCTGAGAGGGGATAGGACTCCCGGGTGCAAGGCCAGAGGGATGGTGTAGCTGGTGGGGGTAGCGCACAGGCAGTGATCGTGGTGGGGGGAGTGTTGGCAGGGAGGTGGCCGTGAGCTTCAGGAGGGTGGGACTCGTCTCGCTCACCCCTACATCTCCAGGGCCTAGAACAAGGCGCCTGGTAGGCGTGCAGTGAGCGTGCTGGACAGACTCGTGAGGCAGTGGCGTTGGGGTTCGTGCTCCAGACCCACTGAGCTAGGGAAGATGCATCCTCTCCTTGGTGTCTCAGGGTTAGGCCTGAGATTCGATGTCGACCCTGGAATAACGTGGGGAGTCGGTTTCCCCACCCGCCCCATATTGAGTTGGGGTTGGGTGAGTGGGGGTTGGGCCTGATCCTCTCTGGGGCTCACTCCTGCTCTAACCCCAAAGTTGTCTGAGACTCAGATGCTAGCAGGGGCCAGGCGCTCACATAAGGGTCCAGGAGTAGGCTGGTGTCCTGCAGCAAGTCCGCCTGACTCTGGAGCTGCTGGAGGAGCCCTTGGTAGTTGGCCGAGCAGCTGCCCATGGCCGCCGTGCTCAGAAACAGGAGTCCGAGGACCAGACCTGGGGCAGAGAAGGGGATATCACCTGACTGGACAAGGAAACCACAGGGGGGCGGCTTTCAGAGGTGAGGCACCCAAGAGGGTCTTGGAGGTCGCAGCCCATCCCATCCTCCCGGGCCTTGTGCCTTCAAGGGCGGGCTGTGCACTGTGTGTGCACCGGAGCACCTGCCGGGCCGCTGCCACCTCCCCAGAGAGTCACTGTCCAGCACTGGAGACAGTGGCTGCGCTTCACCAAGGTGGCCTTTAAGACTTGGAGATTGTGGCGCCAGACAGGAACTCTGCGCCTGGGACTCCTGCAGCCTGAGGAGCTGAGGTGGGGCGGCCCATGTGGGGCTGCTCTCCGAAAGACCTCTGGACTATGGGACGCTACTGCCACAGGACCCTGGGCCCCCATCACAAACGCTGGCCCTCCATGCAGGTGGGCTGGAGAGGCTGCATGCTGGGCGCCCCAGAGCAGCCTGGCACCCTGAGCTACGTCTACGGAACCAAAAGAGGCTGCCTTTCCATCCAAAGCTTCCATCTGGAAAGGATGTGCGAGAGCATCCAGTCCATGCCCCCAGTTCACCAACAGGAAGACCAAGGTGCAGAAGGAGCAGGGTTGGCCAGGTCACACAAGGCCAGCCTGTCCCCTGAACTCTCATGCCCCTCCCTCCCCTCTCCATAAAGGGCCCCTTCTGTCAGGCCCACCAGGGAGGTGGTGAGCCCGTCAGAGCGTTCTGGGGGGCTGGCACAGTTACTGCTCACCCGCCTCCCCCCACCCCCACCCGCCAGGCACCGGCAGCCACGTGGTCGGAAGGGGCCTGTGGCGCAATGGCCCGGAAGGCAGTGACACCATGTTCCCTTCCTAAGAACCGTTTGGCCCCTTGGGGAAGACGCTGCTGGGGAGAGCCGAGGGGCTGGGCGCCCAGGCGCAGCAACCACAGGGCACCTGTGGACACCTCCCCAGGTATCTGCTGCTGGGCCTAGGTGGGGGGCCCGGGTGAGTGTGCTCCTGGGACTAGAGTGTCTGCCTGGGTGGGCACCCAGGTCTGTGCAAGGCTCAAGGGAGTAGCTGGCCACACACAGGTGTTGCGCTCCATCCACCGTGGAGACCCCGGGCTGCCTATGGGGGTTCTCAGGTTGGTGAGATTAAGGGCTCTGGATGATGTCACACGACTCTGTGTGCATGTCACCCTGTGGGTGTGGCTATGTGTGCTGTGTGATTACGTGGGCTCCAGGGCCCTGAGCCTGTCTGCGTCTGTCCATTCCAGACCCTGCGAATCAAGGCCAGAAGGAGGCCTCGCAGCCCCTCCAGACATTGCACCATTTTCCCGCTCAGCTTCTGCAGCTTTCTGCTCTGCCCAGCACATCTCCCACCTCCCTCCTGCTTCCCCAGCCTCTCCCCTAATCCGTCCCCTTCCCTCACTCCCTGGCTCCCAGAGTTGCCTCTACATCACCTCCCCTTGGAAGCCCTCCAGGGATACCCGTTTTCCACCCTGTAAAGTTGCTGTGGCCCCCTTTCTTTGCCTGACCTCCTGGCTCTCTCCCCTTCTTGACATCCTTCTATCCGGTGCCCAGCCTCCCCAGCTCCTAGAGGACAGAGGGTGCCCCTGCTCCCCGCTGGCGTCTGTGGGCACAGCAAGCTGGTGCTAGCAGAGAGGAAGGAAGTACTTACTGAGCAGCATCCTCTGTGTAAGCTGTGCCCGCATGCTGGGTGCTCGAGCTCTTGCCCGTGCCTGTTGGGGGTGACACCTCCCGGCTGGGAGCCCTGCAGGCTGGCAGCCACTTTATGCCCGCTGGGGCGATTGGCCAACACCTCGTGAGGTGGGTGGGAAGGGGGAGGGGGAGGGCAGGCCTTCTGGGAACATGACCCCAAAAACCAAAGTTTCCACAGGCGGCCAATGGGCGCTGGGTGCGGTGGCATGCCTGCTCCTCCTCCTGTTTTCTTCGAATTCGTTCTTCGAGGTCAGCCCCACGCCCAAGGATGATGCAAACCGCAGCCTCAGCCTTCCTGGGGTAAGCTGGGAGCGAGGGGTCCATGCCATCTGCAGGAGGGCTATGCCCGGGATGGAGGGCAGAGGCTGCCACTGGGCACCTGGAGAGCCCGCGGGCCAGTCTCAGCCCAGGAGCCATTGGCCTCACAGGCCACAGTGGTTTGGGGCTGAGGGAGCGAGACATCTTCCTTCTTGGGTCCCCTTCCCGCCCTCCCGCGGGGCTGTTGGGACATCTGTGAGCGGAAACCACCGGGCTCTGGGCACAGAGCCAGACCCAGGCTGGCAGCCCTGAGATTGTGTTTCTGGCCCCAGGACCTGCATCCCCCCGTGGGGCTCCTGGCCATCTCCTTTCCTCCACCATGCACCCCACACACAGCTGGTCTTCCCCATCCCAGGCCCGCAGCCAGGCCCTTTCTCTACAGACAGAGTCCTTGGGGAGAACCGGGTGCTTGGGGCAAGAGAAACAGATCAGGATTCAAGCCTGCTGACATACTGTGTGACCAGAGTCACGTAATGTCTCTGGGCCTCACTTGTAAAATGAGGATTAGAAAAGCACTTCCCAGCCCACCTCGTGGCGCTGCTGCCGTCATGGACATAAAAGGCAAAAGTTCTTTGAAGGAAAAAGGAAAGATGAAAGTCTAGTTCCAAGTACTAACTGTCGGGGGGCGGGGTGGGGGGTGGAGGAGATGGGGAAGCTGTGAGCTCAGAGGGGAAGCCTGGGAGGGGGAGTCACTGCCATGACGGTTGGGGACCAAGTTTCACTTTCTCTGAAAGATAGTGATTGTGGGCTGGTCCCCTGCTTGCAGACTTCTGAGCGTCAGAATGAAAGGCCCTGGAGACCGCGCCTCCTTAGGCAACCTGCTGCTTCTTTGCGGAGTAAACTGAGGCCCGGGCAAGGGCAGACAAGGAGCAGAGGGCTGGCCCAGGCCTGAAAGAGAATCCTTGGCCTATACCCTCCGGAGCCTGGCAGGGAGGAGGGTGCCGGAAGGCTGGGGAGCTAGGGTGGGACGCCAGGGGGCTGCCAGGGAGCCTGAGCTGCTCCAGCTGGGGAGAGCCTTGGGCCCGTGGAGCCTGGACTAGGAAAGCGGAGGTGACCAGGAAGAGGAGGACCAGATGTGCATCTCTGCCCCAGCACCAATCTCAACCACCAAGGCTGTTACCTGCTATTCCCTCAGTCGTTTGTTCATTCAACAAACTTTTATTGGACCCTACTCACCTGCTAGTCCCTCTGTAGACATGCCACCATCAATCATTTATTCAGTCAACAAACTTTTATTTGGCCCTACTCTGTGCCAGCCACTCCCAGGTGCTGAGGAGCCAGCAGTGGACAAAACCAGACACACCCCCATGCCCAGGAGGCTACGCCTCCGCCCCCTCCCGGACTCCCTGGCACCCCGGCATGGCACTTACTGCGCCATGCTCAATTTACCTCACCAGTACCACCCCCGAGGGCCAGTTCTGGATTCTCCTCCAGAGAGTGTCGCTTCTGCTGAATTCCTCATCTCTGCGCCCACCCCGACAAGGCTGCTTCCTGGGGCCCATGCCAAGCAGGATCCTTCTTCATTTCACATCCCTGACCTCATCTTGCAACAGCCCGGGGAGGAAGGGCGGCCGGCAGGAATGCCTCGGCTCCCTTGAATGAGGCAACTGAAGTGCAGAGCGGCTCGGGGCCTGCTCCGGGCAGGAGAGCCAGGGCTGGCTGGAGAGCTTCCTGACCCTCAGTGATGCCTGACCGACGTCCACATTCGGGGGACAGCCATGTGCCTTCACCTTGTCTCCCCCACGGTCCGTACTGTCTCCTCGTTTAAAAAGGCCTCTGAGCCTAGAGACACGAGGTTGCCGTGCATGGGAACATTTAAGAGGAGCAGGGCGTCCAAACCAGGGCTGTCAAATCCGAGACGATGCTCTGAGCGCTCGGCTCCTCGAGGGCCGTGTGCAAGCCCGGGGATCAGGGCCCCCGAAGGCAAGCAGAGCTTATGTATGAGTTCACCCGGGCTGCTGTAACGAAATAGCACAGACTGGGGGCTTAAGCAACGTGTTCTCTCGCAGTCCTGGAGCTAGGAGTCGGAGATCAAGGTGTCGGCAGGGTCGGTTTCATCCTGAGGCCTCTCTCCTTGGCTGGTAGATGATTGCCTTCTTCTCGTCTCCCCACATGGTGGCCCTGGGACTGTGTCCGCGTCCTAATCTCCTCTTCTTATAACACCGCCACTCATGCTGGATTGGGGTCTCCCCAATGACCTCAGTTTACCTTAATCACCTCTTTAAAGGCTCTGTCTGCAAATATAGCCCCATTTTGAGGTTCGAGGGGGTTTGGTCTTCAACATATGAAGTTGAGGGACACCTTTCAGCCCATAACCACTTGTAAGAGGAGGACACGGTCGGAGGGCTGCAGGGAATAGGGACACCGGAGGAGAGTCCAGAGGTGGGTGGGAGGGGGCAGACACTTGCGAGAGGACAGGGGTGGCCACAAAGTGAGGAGGCTCGGCTGCCCATCTGATCGAAGTGTGAGAGGAAGGTGCGTCAGCATTTCTGGTGAGGTCAGCACCCAGTGACGTCCCTCTTGCCAGCAGGAAAAGCTTGCAACACGGCCCAGCCAGTATAAATAGGCTCCCGACCACAGGACCCAGGCTGTCCCCTCGGCCTGGGCCACGTCAGCCAGGTCCGCGTGATTCGGAGGGGAAGAGACGACTGGCTTGGTTCCTCAGTACTGCTGTTTCCCCCCTTTCCGGCCCACCCTTCTGCTGCAGGGCCCTACCCCTTTAAATGCAAGGACAGGACCTGGGGTGGTCTGGGAGGCAGGTCAAAATTGGAGGCTGGAGGCTGCTCCCCTGGGTGGAGACAGTGGCCCCGACCTGCTGGGTGGGAGGCGGAGACCAACCTGCTCGTTAGCCCAGTGTTCTTGGCCAGGTCACATCCCCTTTCTGAGCCTCAATTTACCAAAACTTTGTAGACTTGGTGGGACAACTTAACAATCGAGAGACAAACAACCCAAATCAAAAATGGGCAAACGATTTGAATAGACATTTCTCCAAAACAGACAGACAAATGGCCAATAAGCACCTGAAAACATGCTCAGCATCACCAGCCATCAGGGAAATGCAAATCAAAACCACAGTGAGCTTCATACCCACTAGGGTGGCTGTAATCAAAGGCAGACAACGACAAGAGCTGAAGACGACAGGGAGAAGCAGGAGCCCTGGCGTGCTGCTAGGGGAACGCCAAATGGTGCCACCACTCAGGAAGACAGTCCAGCAGCTCCTCAAACGGTTAAGCAGGGAGATGTCATACACCCAGCTGTTCTGTGCCTGGGTATATACGCAAGAGAATTGAAAACACGTTTACACAAAAACTTGCACACAAATGTTCATTTATTTACAGTAGCCAAAAAGTGAAAGCAACTCAAATGTCCATCAACATGAATAAAAAAATTATGGTACATCCATACAGTAGAATATTATTCGGCCCTAAAAAGGAATGAGGTACTGATGGATGCTACAATGAGGATGGACCTCAAAGGCATTATGTTAAGTGAAAGAAGCCAGTCGCAAAAGGCTGCATATTGCATTATTCTGTTTATATAAAATGTACAGAAGAGGTAAATGCATAAAGACAGACAGTAGATTAGTGGTTGCCTGGGGATGGGGAGTGACAGCTAATGGGTATGGGATTTCTTCTGGGGTGATGAAAATGTTTTTGAATTAGATAGTGGTGATGGTTGCGCCATCTTGTGAATATACTAAAACTCAGTGAATTATACATATTCACATGATGCATTTGATGGTATATGAATTATGTCTCGATTTTAAAAAACGCAGTGGCAAGCGCTACCTTGCAGGACGGTCCACATGATTCAGTGGATGATGTGCGCAAGCACCTGGCCCAGAGCAGGTGCTCGGTAAACACTCCCAGGCCAGCCTTGGGCAGACGCTGGCGCACATTTGCTTATGTCACAGGGCAGCTTTGAGGGTGGTTGGGAAAGATGGTGTTACATAAACTCTGGGGTGAGCAAGGCTCTCCCAGGGTCTTCCCGTGAGGTCAGTGAGGTCACGCTGGCTAGGGGAATCCCTTGGCTCAAGACCTGCCACAGAATTCTTCTGGGACCTGGTGCGTCCACAAGAGTGGGAAGCCATATCTCCCCTGCACCAGTGGCTCCCCCAAACTGGGTGACTGATCCCCTTTTCAAGGGCCTGAACACCTATTCAGGGTGTTCAGCAGAGAGAGAGAGAGTAGAAACGCACTTTTGTGCAGGCACCGCTGACTGTCCGCTTCACATGAGCCATGTCCTCAGCCAGGCCCGCCACAGGGAACACCCAGGCCGAGGGAAGGAGGTGGGGCCGATGCGCCCACTCTGAGGTGGGAGGACCAGGAGACGAGGGTGCTGCCCAGCTGTCTGCAATCTGGCTGGCCTGGAAAGACCCCCACCCCTGGCCACGCTCTCTGAGTCCAGGGTCCTTTCTGAGAGATGAGGGGACAGGCAAGATGACCACAGAGGACCCACAACCCTACAGCCCTGTGGGGTCCCGTAGCAGCTCTAAGCACTGGGATGTCACTATAAATAAAAACAGCCCTAAACATTAGATAAGGAAGTCCAATAGAGTCCTGACTTTTCTCATGATGACCATCTACAATGGCTATTTTGAAACAGCACATTCTTGCCAAAAACGTTTCGGTGCCCCAGGCACACGCTGTCGGCCCAGTGATAATCAGGCGCATTTCTGGAGTTCTTCTGGGTCCTGTGCTGAGCTCTGGGCATTTCACACAGGCTAGCTCATTCAATCCTGACAGCCACCTTTTGCAGCAGAAATTGTCTCCGTTCTGTAGCTGGGGAAACTGAGGCCTGAGAGGCGGGGCACTTGATGGAAGGTCACATAGCTGGGAGGGAGCAGGGACAACAAAAATGAAAACAAACATCTCTGATAGTGGGGAGATGGGAGAACCTGCTCCCACAGGGGAGGCTGCCTGGGGCAAGGCACCGGCAGAAAAGGGCTTGGTGGAGGAGGCTGGTGTTTCTGCAGGTCTGGAAAGACAGCTGCATAAAAGGGACACTACCAATCCCACATGCAGAGGACTGCATGAGCTGACTGCAGGCTGTCCCGCTAGCAGGACAAAATAGGACCGGTTTAGAGACTGGCAAGTGTGGCTGAAGTCTAATAGAGGGAAGAAGTCAAGGAGGGAGGGGAAACGGAGTCACCCACAGAATGGCTTTCTGCCATTGCAGCCCCTCTGGAGGGCCTTGTACAACACAGCTGGTCCCACCCCCTTGCTTAAAACACTCTCCTAGCTTCCCGTTGCCACTCGGATAAGGCTAAAGTCATTACCACAGTCACCAGAACCTGCCTACCTCCCCAGGCTCACCCACACCTCTCTAGCCCACTGCCTTCTCTGACCTTCCTCAGTCCCTCAGGGAAGCCAAGCTCTCATCTCAGGGCCTTTGCACATGCTATTCCCACTGCCTGAACACTCCACCTACTGACCTGCAACCCAGACATCAAGGTCCAGTCCAAGCTTCACCCCTTAAGGGAAGCTTTCCCTGACCTTCTTCTACCTGAAGCTGGTCCCTCCCCTCACCGACCCTCCCAGAGTACCATGTACCCCTCTTTGTAGCACTCTTCAGAGTTGTAAACTTTACAACCTTGGGATTGTCTCCTCAGCCAGATTGTAAATTCCAAGAGGGCGTGCACTGTGGTGGTGGCTCCCCATCGCCTCCCTGGAGCACAGCACAGGCCCCGGAATACAGGAGGTGCTCAATAAATCCTCAGAGATGTGTCCCCATTGCACATCTAGTGCACCTGCAGCCAGGCCTCCAAAGGCGCAGGCCCCCTCGCTGCCTGGCGGGAGCAGGTTCTCTTGGAGCCTTTCCCCTGTCCTCTCCTGGTCGCCTCTTCCCAAGAAAATCAGAATCGTAGCTCTCACAACCCACCCAAGCACGTGATCTGTTTTTTAGGAAGCCTTGATTTTAAAGATGCTGACTTTTGCTTTTATGATAATTTTTCTAAAGCGAATTCAGAATGTATCCTTTCACCCACTGCAGATTTCAACACCTTCCTGGAAATTAAACTGAAAAAGAAAAAAAACAAGGCTTTTCTTCTGCTTCCTTTAAAGAATTCACTTCAGAATGAATTCCACAGAAGCGGCACCTGACAGCCTCAGAGAAGGGGAACAGTCTTCACTCGAGGGGACAATCCCACATTTTGCAGAAACAGATGGATCACGGTGCCTTTTCAGTCCTCGTTCAACCTATATCTAAGTAACTCGCTGTGTGTATCAGACTCCAGTCTAGGCGCGGGAATCAATGGGCAAGAAAGACAAGGCTTACAGGTGAGCGCAGTGACTATGAGTGGCTTTTGATATCCAGGTTTTGAAGGGGAATAAACACACATGCCAGCATCCAGCACAGGCAGGGCCCTGGGAGGCCCATTTGTCAGGCTGCCCGTTTCCTGCCCCAGGCCACAGGAGGGGCGCCCACCCAGCCTGGCCTTCGTGCTACCCTAGGGTCTAGCCATGCACCTGTGTCCTGAGCAGGGTCAACAAAATCCTTCCTCAGGACTCCTGTCGGCCCCAGGAGACAGGCCTCCCTGACGTGGCTGGGGTTTCTGAGCCAGGATGTCGCCAGCCTGGTGCTGTGAAAAGCTACCTTCCCCAACTCCACAGGGTGGGGGTGAGGTCCTGCCGAGCATGAGAACATGGCCTGAGCAGCCAGGGAGGCCAGTGATTTCCCGGCGTCCCTGGTCCCCGCTTGAAGCCAGGGCCGACCAGACGGCGTGTCCCAGCTACACAGGACATGATGACAGTCTCTTTTCTGCTAGTTGAGCTGGTTTCCCAGCACTTGCCGCCGGGAGTCTGTCACCCTGCACAAGCATGAAAATATGGGCAGGACGGGCGGAGGGCCTGGAGGGAGGAAGTGGGACGGGCCTTCTCTTGCTGCCAGCTGCACGGACACAGGACATGCAGCAAAAACTTGGAAACTTTGCTCAACAGAGAGGGCAGCTGAAGAAAGACAGGCAGAGCCAGCCAGGGTCCCTGTGGGGCTGTCTGCAAATGACAGCCCTGGTCCCGAGGGGAAGCTGGGGACACAGAGGCAGGCCTCACTTGCAACGATGCCAATTACCAGGCTGGAGGAAGTAACCTGAGACAGGCACTGGAAAGACCTGCCTTGTTTCCCCTCTCACTCTTGGGGAGATGCCAAGGAAACTCTGGGCGTTTATCTTTTTTAAAAAAGTGTTTTGTGAGGAAGATTGGCCCTGAGCTAACATCTGTGCTAATCTTCCTCTATTTTGTATGTGGGACACCGCCACAGCATGGCTTGATGAGTGGTGCTAGCTCCACACCTGGGTTCTGAACCTGTGAAACCCAGGCCACTGGAGCGGAGCACGTGAACTTAACCACCACACCACTGGGCCGGCCCCTGTGGGCATTTATCTTGATATGAAAAAAAAGAAACAAATCCTGCAGCTTCAAGGGGAGAAAAGGCCATTAAAGTTTGCTCTCTCTAAGGGTCTACTGGTAGCCATTCAATGGGTGATGCGGTGTGACCATCTGGGGCCAGGTCATCCTGCCCACAGAGCATGTAAGGAACACCAATGCAGAGCACCCCCACAGTCAAGAAGGCATAGCTTAATAGGCCAAAGGTGGGAACAACCCAAATGTCCATCTATGGATAATGGGTAAAAAATGTGGTATGTCCAAATAATGGAATATCATTTAGCCACGAAAAGGAATGAAGTACTGACATGTGTTACCTCCTGGATATACCTCAAAAACTTTATGCTGAATCAAAGAAGCTAGACGCCAAATGACACATATTGTATAATTCCACGTATATGAAATGTCCAGAATAGGGAAGTGCATAGAGACAGAATGCAGATTGGTGGTTTTCAGGGGCTGGAGGGAAGGGGAATGGGGAGTGATAGCTAATGGGTATGGGGTCTCCTTTGAGGTGATGAAAATGTTTTGGAACTAGATAGAGGTGATGGTTACACAACATTGTGAATGTGCTAAATGCTACTTAGTTATTCACTCTAAAATGGTTCATTTTATATTATGTGAATTTCACCTCAATTAAAACAATTCTTTTTTAAGGGCAGAGCTTGGATTGCTGGGAAGATGGCGGTGTAGGAGGACTCTGAACTCACCTCCTCCCAAGGACACAACAAATTTACAACTCCTCTTGGAATAATGACCCCTGAGAGAGAACTGAAAGCTGGGTAAAAAGAACCCCACAACCTCTCAACAGTGCTGACTGAGGTGGAAGAGGCAGAAATTCCTTTCTGCAGAAGAAAAAGCCACATTCTAGTCGTGGTGCTTCCTGGCCAGGAGCAATCTGAAGGTACAAAGCCTTCCCTGGGGGAATGGGGGATCTGAGTGGGAGAGCTTTGCCACAGTAAGCAGCTTTTGGACTCAGCACAACCAAGACAAATGTCATAATATCCGGCTTTGCTGGCTATTAGCAACAATGGGAATACCCCGAGAAAAGCTATCAAACATAAGAGAAAGAAAAGTCTGCTCTCAAAGGGCCCATGCACAAATTTACCCATTTCGGAAAGCAACCTAAAGTCACCAAAAAGGTACACAGTCCTTTGGTGAAAAGAGACTCACTTGATGGGCTCTGGGCACATCTCAGTGAGAGGTGAGACCTCCTTAGTACAGGTATGCTGACACAGATGCTGGCAGACACCACTGGAGTTCTTGCCCTGGCCTATTAGTGCAGGGGTCTGCCCCACCCACTAGAGCACTGATTTAATCCAGCTCAGCTAGGGCAGGCAGCCCACCCTAGGGACTGGCTCCGCCCAACAGCAAGCCCTCGGGCAATGTGTGGGCCTGCATACACAGGGTGTATGGGACCTCTGTAGCCAGGTGAGTGGGTCTGCCTCTGGGGAGCAAGCCATGAGCAAGCGGTGGGGCTGTGTTGGCAGAGTGTGTGGGGCCTCTGCAGCGGAGTGAGTGGGACTGCTTCTGTGGGTTGGGGCATGCGGATGCGGCAGGACTATGTTGATGGGGTATGCAGGCCTGTGGGTGGTGGGGGTGGTCAGCTGCAGCAGACCTGTGCTTCCCAAACAGCCACACAGGGGATCAGCCCCACCCTCCAACACCTGAAGGCCAGCCCCACCCAGCTGAAATCCTGAGAGAGCTGATAACAGCCTTGTAGGCCCCCCGAGCCTAGAAATCAGCCACACTGGAGGCCTACTCACTTAACAGAAAAACTGCAGCAGGAACATGCTATAAGACTTTGCGCCAACTGTGCTGGGGCTCCCCATGCCTGATAAAGTGACTGTAGGATCCACAGCAGTCACACGCAGCTGACCATTACAATCAGCCAGCCAGGGGAACAGCCTAGCCTCCCCCTGCACCTGCAGCAAGAGCAACCCTGCCACAACAGAAGGACACATGCACACATGTAGCCCACACAGGGGACAGTCCTGGAAAATTTGGAACTGGTGATGAGAGGGAAGCACACTGCTGGGACTTATAAGGCATCTCTTACATAAGGTCACCTCTCCAAGATTGGGAGATGTAGCTGTCATACTTAATACATAGATATAAACACAGAGAAAGAGGCAAATGAGGAAACAAAGGAATATGTTCCAAGTAAGGGAACAGGACAAATCTTCAGAAAAAGAACTAAATGAAACAGATAAATGATCTACCTGATAAAGAGTACAAACTAATAGTCATAAGGATGCTCACTGATCTCCGGAGAAGAATGGATGAATTCAGTGAGAACTTCAACAAAAAATTGGAAAATACAAAAAGGAACCAATCAGAAATGAAGAATATAATAATGGAAATGAAAAAGTCACTAGAGGGACTCAATAGCAGAGTAGAAGATACAGAAGAACAGATCAGCAAGCTGGACAAAAGACTAGAGGAAATCACCCAAGCTGAACAGATAAAAGAAAAAAGAATTAGGGGCCAGCCTGGTGGCGCAGCGGTTAAGTGCGCACATTCTGCTTCAGGCGGCCCGGGGTTCACCGGTTTGGATCCCGGGTGCGGACATGGCACCGCTTTGCAAAGCCATGCTGTGGTAGGCATCCCATGTATAAAGTAGAGGAAGATGGGCACGGATGTTAGCTCAGGGCCAGTCTTCCTCAGCAAAAACAGAAGGATTGGCAGCAGGTGTTAGCTCAGGGCTGATCTTCCTCAAAAAAAAAAAAAAAAAGAATTAAAAAGAACAAGGACAGTCTCAGGGACCTCTGGGACAACATCATGCACACTAACATCCATATAATAGGTGTCCCAGAAGAAGAAGAGAGAGATAAGGGGGCAGAGAGTCTATTTGAAGAAATAATAGCTGAAAAATTTCCTAACCTAAGGAAGAAAACAGACATCCAGGTACAGGAAGCATAAAGAGCACCAAACAAAGTAAACCCAAAAAGGCCCACACCAAGACACATTATAATTAAAATGACAAGAATTGATAAAGAGAGAATCCTATTAGCTGAAAGAGAAAGGCAACAAGTTACATACAAGGAAACCTCATAAGCCAATGACTTCTGCTATGACTTCTCAGCAGGAATCTTACAGGCTAGAAGGGGGCAGCACAAGATATTTAAGGTGCCAAAAGGAAAAAACCCACAGCCAGGAATACTCTATCTAGTAAGGTTATGATTCAGAATGGAAGGAGAGATAAAGAGTTTTCCAGACAAGCAAAAACTAAAGGAGTTTATCACCAAGAAACCAGTCTTACAAGAAATGCTAAAGGGACTTATTTAAATGGAAAAGAAAAGACCACAAATAGGAATAAGAAAATTATATATAAAAAAAAAAACCTCCAGAAAACCAGAAACAATAAAATCACTGGTAAAGGCAAATATATAGTAAAGGTAGCAGATCAACAACCTATGAAACTAATATGAAGGTCAAAATACAAAAGTACTTATTTCTATTATCTATTTCCATGATAAGAGAGTAACAGATACACACACACACAAAGAGGTTAAATACGATATCAAAAACATAAAATGTGGGAGGAGGGGAGTAAAAGAGTAGAGCTTTTAGCAAGAAGTCAAACCTAAGAGACCATCAACTTAATATAGAGTGCTATATATGTAGCTTATTATATCTGAACCTCATGGTAATCACAAACCAGAAACCTATCATAAATACACAGAAAATTAAGAGAAAGGAACCCAAACATAATACTAAAGAAAACCATCAAACCACAAGGGAACAGACCAAGAGAAGAAGAAAGGAACAGAGAAGAACTATTAAAACACCCCCAAAAAAGGTAACAAAATAGGGGCTGGCCCCGTGGCCGAGTGGTTAAGTTCGCGCACTCCGCTGCAGGCGGCCCAGTGTTTCGTTGGTTCGAATCCTGGGTGCGGACATGGCACTGCTCATCAGACCACGATGAGGCAGCGTCCCACATGCCACAACTAGAAGGACCCACAACGAAGAATACACAACTATGTACCGAGGGGCTTTGGGGAGAAAAAGGAAAAAATAAAATCTTTAAAAAAAAAAAAAGGTAACAAAATAGCAATAAGTACATACTTATAAATAGCTACATGAAATGTCAATGGACTAAATGCTCCAATCAAAAGACATAGGGTGGCTGATTGGATAAAAAACAAGACCCATATATATGCTGCATACAAGAGACACATGTCAGACTAAAGACAGAAACTGAAAGTGGAGGGATGGAAACAGATACTCCATGCAAATGGCAAAGAAAAGAAAGCTGGGGTAGAAACACTTACAACAGACAAAATAGACTTTAAAACAAAAACTGTAACAAGAGACAAAGAAGGGCACTACATAATGATAAAGGTAACAATCCAACAAGAGGATGTAACACTTGTAAACATCTATACACCCAACATAGGAGCACCTACTATATTAAGCAATTATTAACAGACATAAAAAGAGAAAAAGACAGTGACACAGCAGGGGACTTTAACACTCCGCTTACATCAATGAATAGATCATCCAAACAGAAGATCAATAAGGAAATATTGGCCTTAAATGACACATTAGACCAGATAACTTAGTAGATATATACAGAACATTCCATCTAAAAACTGCAGAATACACATTCTTTTCAAATGCACATGGAACATCCTCCAGGACTGATCACATATTAGGCCACAAAACAAGTCTCAATAAATTTAAGAAGATTCAAGTAATACCAAGCATCTTTTCTGACCACAAAGATATGAAACTAGAAATCAACTAGAGGAAGAATGTTGGAAAAGACACAAATATGTGGAGATGAAACAAAATGCTACTGAACAACAATTGGGTCAATGAAGAAATCAAAGGAGAAATCAAAAAATACCTGGAGATAAATGAAAATGAAAATACAACATGTCAAAATTTATGGGATGTAGCAAAAGCCATTCCAAGAGGTAAGTTTATAGCAATATCCGCTTACCTCAACGAACAAGAAAAATCTCAAATAAACAATCTAACAGTGCACCTAAAGGAACTGGAAAAAGAAGAGCAAAGCCCAAAATCAGTAGAAAAAGGAAATAATAAAAATCAGAGCAGAAATAAATGAAATAGAGACTTAAAAACAATAGAAAAAAATCAATGAAACTAAGAGCTGGTTCTTTGAAAAGATAAACAAAATTGACAAACCCTTAGCTAGGCTCACCAAGAAAAAAACAGAGAAGGCTCAAATAAACAAAATCAGAAATGAAAGAATAGAAATTACAACAGATACCTCAGAAATACAAAAGGTTATAAGAAAATACTATGAAAAGCTATACGCCAACGAATTGGATAATCTAGAAGAAATGGATAAATTCTTAGAATCATACAACCTTTAAAAACTGAATCAAGAAGAAATAGAGAATTTGAATAGACCAATCACCGGTAAGGAGATCGAAACAGTAATCTAAAACCTTCTGAAAAATAAAAGTCCAGGAACAGACAGCTTCCCTGGTGAATTCTACCACACATTCAAAGACTTAATACCTATCCTTCTCAAACTCTTGCAAAAAATTGAAGAGGAGGGGAGGCTTCCTAACTCATTCTACAAGGCCAACATGATACTGATACCAAGCCCAGACAAGGACAACACAAAAAAAGAAAATTACAGGCCAATATCACTGATGAACATCAATGCAAACATCTTCAACAAAATACTAGGAATTCAAATACAATAATACATTAAAAAGATCATCCACCATGATCAAGTGGGATTTATTCCAGGGATGCAGGGATGGTTCAACATCTGCAAATCAATCGATGTGATACACCACATTAACAAAATGAAGAATAAAAATCACATGATCATCTCAACAGATGCAGAGAAAGCATGTGACAAGATACAGTATCCATTTATGATAAGAACTCTGAATAAAATGGGTCTAGAAGGAAAGTACCTCACCATAATAGAGGCCATCTATGGCAAACCCACAGACAAGATCATATTCAACAGAGAAAAACTGAAAACTACCCCTTTAAGAACAGGAACAAGACAAGGATGCCCACTTTTACCACTCTCATTGGAAGCGAGATCAATCAGGCAAGAAGAAGAAACAAAAGGGATCCAAACTGTAAAGGAAGAAGTGAAACTGTCACTATTTGCAGATAACATGACTTTATATATAGAAAACCCTAAGAATCCACCAAAAAACTTTTGGAAATAATAAATGAATACGGTAAAGTTGCAGGATACAAAATCAGCATACAAAAATCAGTTGTGTTTCTATACGCTAACAACAAAGTAGCAGAAAGAGAAATTAAGAATACAGTCCCATTTACAATTGCAACAAAAAGAATAAAATACCTTGGAATAAATTTAACCAAAGAGGTGAAAGACCTATACACTGAAAACTATAAAACATTGTTGAAAGAAATGAAAGAAGACACAAAGAAATGGAAAGATATTCTGTGGTTGTGGATTGGAAGTATTAACACAGTTAAAATGTCCATACTTCCTAAAGCAATCTACAGATTCAGTGTAATCCCTATCAAAGTTCCAAAAGCATTTTTCACAGAAATAGAACAAAGAATCCTAAAATCAACAAAAGACCCTAAATAGCCAAAGGAATCCTGAGAAAAAAGAACAAAGCTGGAGGTATCACACTCCCCGATTTCAAATTATACTACAAAGCCATAGTAACCAAAACAGCATGGTACTGGCACAAAAACAGACACACAGATCAATGGAACAGAATCGAGAGCCCAGAAATAAACTCACACATTTATGGACAGCTGATTTCAACAAGGGAGCCAACAACATACAATGGAGAAAGGAAAGTCTCTTCAATATATGGTGTTGGGAAAACTGGACAGCCACATGCAAAAGAATGAAAGTAGACCATTATCTTACACTATACACAAAAATTAACTCAAAATGGACTAAAGACTTGAATGTAAGATCTGAAACCGTAAAACTTCTACAAGAAAACATAGGTGGGGGGCTGGCCCAGTGGCACAGTGGTTAAGAGCGCACGTGCCGCTTCGGTGGCCTGGGGTTCGCTGGTTGAGATCCCGGGCACGGACATGGCACCGCTTGGCAAGCCATGCTGTGGTAGGCGTCCCACATACAAAGTGGAGGAAGATGGGCACGGATGTTAGCTCAGGGCCAGCCTTCCTCAGCAAAAAAAAAGAGGAGGATTGGCAGCAGATGTTAGCTTAGGGCTAATCTTCCTCAAAAAAAACATGAAAGAAAGAAAAAAGAAAACATAGGCAGTACTCTCTTCAACACTGGTCTTAGCAGCATATTTTCAAGTGCCATGTCTGACCAGGCAAGGGAAACAATAGAAAAAATAAGCAAATGGGACTACATCAAACTAAAAAGCTTCTGCACAGCAAAGGAAACCATCAACAAAACAAAAAGACAACCTAACAATTGGGAGAAAATATTTGCAAACCATCTATCTGATAAGGGGTTAATATTCAAAATATACAAAGAACTCATACATCTCAACAACAAAAAAACTAACAACTCAATTAAAAAATGGGCAAAAGATCTGAACAGAGATTTTTCTGAAGAAGATACACAGCTGGCCAGCAGGCACATGAAAGATTGTTCAACATCACTAATTATCAGAGAAATGCAAGTCAAAACTACAATGAGATATCACCTCACACCTGTCAGAATAGCTATATTAACAAGAAATAACATGTTGGAGAGGCTGTGAAGAAAAGGGAACTCCCATACACTGCTCGTGGGAGTGCAGACTGGTGAAGCCACTATGGAAAACAATACGGAGATGCCTCAAACAATTAAGAATAGAACTACCATATGATCCAGCTATTCCACGGCTTTGTATTTATCCAAAGAACGTGAAAACATGAATGCATAAAGATATATGCACCCCTATGTTCAATGTGGCATTATTCACAATAGCCAAAACTTGGAAGCAACCTAGGTGCCCATCAAGGGACGAACGGATAAAAAAGATGTGGTATATATACACAATGGAATACTACTCAGCCATAAAAAAGGCTGAAATCTTGCCATTTGCAACAACATGGATGGACCTTGAGGGTATTATGATAAGTGGAATAAGTCAGAGGGAGAAAGTCAAATACAGTATAATCTCACTCATAAACAGAAAATAAAAACAACAACAAACACACACATAGAGACAAAGATTGGATTAGTGGTTACCAGAGGGGAAGGGGGGAGGGAGGAGGGCAAAAGGGGTGGTTAGGCACATGTGTGTGGTGATGGATGGTAATTAGTCTTTGGGTGGTGAACATGATGTCATCCACACAGAAACTGAAATATAATGCTGTACACCTGAAATTTATATAATGTTGTAAACCAGTGTTACCGCAATATAAAAAAGAGGGCAGAGCTTAAAACCACAGCAACCCCAGGAAAACCAAGGGGCTGTAAAAGGACAGGGGAGTCAGAGGGCACCCCATGGCCCCTCCTGTGTTACTGCCTGGTTAGCACCTGTCCAAGGGCTCTTGTTTGTCGACTTAGAAAAGACTGACTTCAACTTAAAGGCCAGGGCGAGCCAGCTCAGGACAGGGCCTGGAAGCTGCCAGGAGGGGAAGCCCCTGGCTTTGGGAAAGAGCAAGTCTAGGGCGAGGCACCGAATGGCAGGGCAGCCAGAAGAGCCAGTGCAGGCCAGCAGGTCTCAAAGACAGGGGTGGGGGGTGCTGCTGAAGGCTGGTGACGGGGGAGCAGCAGAGGTGGGGAGTGAGGCGACATGCCAGGGCTATGCTGAGGAAAATGTGCTTGTGCAGACAGACTAGAGGGACACCGAGGCAAGGAGATCAGCGGGGAGTCGGGGGCAGTGACGCAGGCAAGGACAACCGTGGGTTGAATCAGAGCCCTGGGAAGTGTGGGGCACCAGGCTGTGGAGGGCTCTGGGGCTGGGGGGCCGGGCTGGGTCTCTGTGTCATGGCAGGGGGCCCGGGCTGAGGGGCTCATGCACAGTACACACACAGGCACAGATGCACACCCCAGTCACACACACAGGACATGTGCAGAGGTGGAGCCAGGCACACAGCTCATGTTCATACTAGCGTAATCGGACGCACATACAGCCACAGACATTCAGACCAACACAGATGCACAAGTGCACACTGGGACACACTGACACTTAGATACACATGTAGGCAGGCACACACACTTTCTGGCCAAAACAGACTTGTCTGTAGAGATGCACGCGAAGGCCTCCCCTGACCGTGAGTGCAGTCCTGCACACACACACACATCCACCTGGCACTGGGACCAACCCCCCGGGATGGCAGCTCTGGGCACTCCCATTTGAGGCAGCCTTGACTCAAACTCCAGCACCAGGGCCCGCCTGGGAAAGAGAAACAAACCATGGCCATACCCAACACACCCACCAGCCCAGCCCAGGGTCAGGGAGGAGCCAGGGCCAGGCCTCCCGTGCCTGCCCACGCACTCGCTGCCACCAGCGGCAGACACCCAGCCACCTACGCAGACAGCTAGGATTGCGAGGGATCTTGCAAAATCGTCCCGTCCCTCAGGGTTCAGCTAAAGTTCCCTCAGGGAACTTCCCCAGGCTCCTGTGGGCACTATTAACTTTCTTTTTGAGTTCTGGTTCTGCCACACCCAGCTGTGTGACCTTGGGCAAGTCATTTCACCTCCCTGTGCTTCATTTCCCCTGTGTAAAAGGGGGATAATGGGAGTGTGTGTTGAATACGTGAATTAATAGTGTACACCCTTCTCTCTCCTCCCCACACACAGATGTGAAAAGCAGCTCCCCTGTGCTCAGTCAGCCAGCTGCAGATGGGGCTCCCCCGTCCTGCCTCCCACTTGGTCCCTTCCCACTAGTGAGATCCTGGGGGCGGGCGGAACATCGAGAGGGCATGGGTTTATTCTCCCCTCTACACAGCATCAAGAAGCCAGCTTTGGAGCAACTTGGCAAACATGGGACCAGGCGGCCCTGCCTGGCAGGGGTGGGGATGAGGCCTTTAAACCCTGAATTTCTCCTTAAATGTCTTCGAGAAGGACTTAAGAGGTCACTTTCTCTATATGGGCATGAAGATCAGAAAGGATGGAAATGAGCCGCTGACGCTCCCCGCCTGAGGTTTCCTCCTCTCCTGTCCCCACCCACCCAGGTCCATATCCTCCCAGGAGATGCCAGAATCCGAGCTGGCGGGCGGAGGGCTGGGAGCATGTTCCCACTGCCTGGTGGGCCATGGCAGGGCCCTCTCCAAGCACAGGCTGCCATCTTTATGAGGATGGGCACTCAGGCGCTGTGGTCTGCAGCCTGACCCTCACACCCAGGGGTGGCTGTACTGATGTGGACAGGTGGACCAGGGATCCTAGGGCTGGGAGGACAAGGACATGGGCTGTGTGCCAGCGAGTGCCCCCAACCTCGGTTATGAATGACCCAAGATGAACCCAACCCCAGGTCTGGGCTGACCAGACTGAGTTCCTCTGCCCTGGGACTCCTGGGGGCCTGGGTGGGACGAGGAGGTCGTTCTGTGAGCCCCCACCTAAGCCTGGGATAGCCCAAGGCCCATCTGTCTGATGGCACCCAGAGCATCAACTGCATGTGAGGTCCAGGGTCACATCCCCTTCTAAGCTGAGTGCTCCCCAGGCACCTCCCAAGCCCTGTGCCTGACCCTAGGTGGGTCTCGGTCTCCTTGGCACTCCCAGAGCAGATCTCCCATCTGTAACCTGCTGAAGGCCGAGAGCTAGCCCAGTGACCCCCAGGGACCCTAATACCCTGGGAGCTAAAACCTCTCCACAAAGACTCGCACACATGTGGCAAAGAGACACGTGTGGGCATGATGACCATTAGGCCTGGGTCCAAGCCCGACCAGCCCACTAGAGTGTGATTGTGGCCCCTCCAACCCAGGCCAGAACTGAGGGCAGCCCCAAGAACTAACCGATGGCAGGTTAGAGCCTGGTTTGAGGGACCAGGTGAGGACCAATGACTTGAAAAGCCAGGAGGACTAAAACATCCAAATCGGGCAGTGACTCACAAGCAGACAGACCCCCAGAGCTGGACATGGGGCTAGGAGCTCTCTAGCTGCAGGTCAGGAAACCCCAAGAATTCTGGTTCTAAAGCCCCCACCTCAGCCCAGGGCATCCCTGGAGCCAGGGTCCATGGTGGGCCCTCCACAGAAAGGAGCAGTAACTCCCCTCAATCCCAAAAGACGAACTACAAAGAAACACCCCCTACCCAGGGCCAAGAAGTAGAGGGTCCTGAAGGAGCCGCCTCCTAGGTCTCAATGCACATGGGGAAACTGAGGCTGAGGGGAAGGGGCTGGCCCCAGGGTCCCCAACAGCTCACTCACCTGGCTGAGATGTGCTCTCTGCTCCTCTGATCTGCTCGGGTTCCCAAGGGCAGGGTGGGCGCACTGCCAGAGGCCTGGCCCCGGTCTGGCTTTTCTGGGGAGCCGCCACAACCTCCAAGTACGCCGAAGTCACACCCTTCTTCCCTTCTTGAGTGCGGGTGGGTCTGGGCTGAGGGAACCTGATAACCTCCCTGGCACATCTGCAGGGCCCCATCAGGCCACAGTGGAATCCCAGCCTCACGGAGCAGGGAGGCGGCCCCTCTGTGACAGGAAACCTGGGCCCAGATGTGCTGAGCTCTGGCCCACGCAGGCAGCCATCAGGGGCAGAGCGGGCTCCAGGTAGCCTCTAGGACCCTGTCCTGTCCTCCTGGCCAGGGGAAGCCGAGGTCCCCACTCTGGCTGGCCCCTTCTCACGACTGCTCCAGGAGAGCCCTCGTACCCAGAAGTGACTGATCTCTTGGCCAACAGGGACTCCTGTGAGGGACAGCCAGAACTCAGACGTGGTCCAAAAGAAAGCAGGCAGCAGCCTGGAAGAAAGGCGCTTTGGGGTCCTCCTTGAGGGTGTTTTGCAACAGGCCAGCCATACTCAAGGTGGCAAGGGAGGCTGGCAGTCTCTGCCCATGTTCAGAACCTTCTGGGCTATTCCAGAAGCAGCAAGGAATGAAGAAAAAGCCCAGACTCAGAGCCAGGCAGCCCTGGATGTGACCTTGGATAAATCACTTCAGCTCTTGAAGCCCTGGTTCCTCATCTGGAAAATGGCGATGGTTGACGTACCACTCTCTTGGTGAAAAGTGAGGGAGGTGACGTGAGACCAGCCCTTAGCCAGCTACACGGAGAGAGACCAGAACCTTAGGCTGAGGCCACGAGGAGCAGCAGAGCAGCCGCGGCTGAGGCTCAGACGACCCTCAAGGACCACAGCCCAGCCTGGTCACTACAAGCCCTTTATTAATAAGTTGATAAAAATAGAAGAGAAAGAGATGTAAAAATACTGTTCTTGGAGGCCCCAGGATGGGAGGCACTGTCATAAATCACCTGGCCAGAGAAGGCAACCCAGCCAGAGGCAGAATGGTGATCAGGGCCCTGTCCAGGGAGCAGCTGGCCCAGGGCACTGAGGGGGGGATGGCTCAGGCCTCAAGCAGGGAATGTGCAAATGCCGAGGCCACTCAGGGAGTAATGGGTTGAGGGCTTCCTGGTGGAAGCCCTGAGCACCACGTTCCCCTGTTCGGGCAGACACACGTGTCCACGTGAGAGCTGGTGCCTGCACGCGACTTACAGACAGAGAGCAGAAGGAGGGATCCCCCGGCAGGATTGGGGGCTGGGGGGTGGGCTCATCTCAGAGCTTGAGGAAATAGCTTAGAGAAGTCTCTGGAAGCCTGGGGGCAAGGGAAGAGCATGGAGGCTGCTGTTTTCCTCAGGCCTCAGGACCCCAGGCCTTCCTGCCGTCGCTGGAGGACCTCGATGACGCTCCCGATGCCGTCCTCTGGCACCTGCGGGTAGAGGCAGGGGTCAGGGCCGCCCCGACTTCCTGGCTCAGCTGGGTCTACCTCCTGTCCCCTCCACCCTTCTGGGCATCAGTATCTCTCCAGGACCCCCCATATCAGCCCATGGCACTCACCAGGGCGTGGTCAAAGTTGAAGGTGCTGATGTAGTAAGCAGAGATGTCAGCCGCAGCCAGGGGACCCGCGATCTGGGCCACAATCCCACATTCATCTGAGGGTTGAGGAAGGGTCCATGTGGATCAGCCTGGTCGCCCCACAGGCCCTCCCCAAGCCCCTAACACACAAGAAGCAGCCCTCACCAAAGCCCAGAGGCTGTCCACCGATGCGCACCATCCTCCACAGCTCTCCCGAGGAGCTGGTCAGCAGGAGGTCACTGGGGAACCTGGGGAGGTAGGTGGGAAGTGGGCAGGGCACCCACCCACCCCCTCCCTGCCCCACTGTGAGACCCTGAGGCATGTCGGCCTGGTGACCTCCAATTCTGACACTCCACCTCCTCCCTCCCTGGGGCTGGCTTAGGGTCTATGGTTCACCCTGGGTCAGGGGTCACATACTTTTTCTGTGTCTCAGCATCCATGACAATGGAGATATAGCCCTCAATGAGGGAGAAGGCAAAAAATGTGATGGAACTGGGTCCAGGACTGCCAGAGGCTGCCTCCTTGGGGGCACTGGGGAGGAACAGGAGACTCAGGTGCTCTGCTGGGCACCCAGCCCACTCCATCTCCTCCCAGTCAGCCTCCAGAGCCCCGGGCAGGAGCTGGCACAGGTGGCCCTGGGCAGACCCTCCCATCTCTGGGTCACTTTTCCTCCCGTCTGAGGGCCCTGATCTCCTTTGGTGCAGGTATGGATGGAAGAGAATGATGAACCCTGTCTGTGCCAAAGGTGCAGGACCCCAGGGCCAGACGGCCTGACCAGGGCACGGCTCTGTCCACACTACAAGAGAGGACTCTGGCTGTGGTATCAGGACCTTCCTTGAACACCAGTGAAGGGCACATGGGCATCACAGGCTGCCATGAACCCCGAGACAGAACAGGGCACAGAGCTGCAGAATCAAGGGACAGGTGGAAGGTGGTGGGACAGAGCAGAGGGAATAATGGTGTGAGGACACAGGGATGAAGTGCACACAACACCCACCTGTGTGAGTAGAAGAGGACATCGATGAGGGTGGTGGCGATGGCTGGCAGTGTTTCAGGGTCCAGCGTGAGGACACAGAAGCGGTTCTGTGGACTCTGGATGGGATGCACTGTGGGGCTGGGCCCTGCTAAGGAGGGACCAGGCAGAGGCAGGTGAAAAGGCAACAGTGGGCTGGGGCGCCCCCTGGTGGGGCCTGGGCTGAATGCAGGGTCATGCTCTACAAGAACCCACTGCAGTTTTCCCCGCCCCATCTCCCCATCTTGTGAGGCGGTGTCAGCTGGTCTCCCCATGCCCACAGACCCACCCGCACAAGGGAAGGGCCTCAGAGGGAAGAGGAGCCCCCGCCCAGGTTTGGGTGTCAGAGGTCGGCCCTCACCATGCTGGGCACGGGGAAAGCCGTTGCTGGAATCAGCCCTGGCAACAGGCACAGGCTCCCCGCCCACCTCTCGGTAAATGTCAAACTCCTGGGCCAGCGTGTGGATCACCTTGGACAGGTCCTGCTCCCGCACCTGGGCCACCGGGAGACGGCACATCACACGGGTCCCCAGACACCCATGCCCACCCTACCCTACACTGGCGCCTGCAGGAAACTCACCAGGATGAAGTCTGTCTGGTAAGTGGACAGCATCAGCACGGACACATGGTGCTTGGCTAGTGGTGCAATGACTGAGCGGGCGATCTTGGTGACCCCAGCAGCCTGCACGGCTGCTCCGCTGTGGGATGACACATTCAGCACCAGCCATGTGGCCTCAGCCACTTGCAGGAACTCAGATGGGGGCAGCTCTGTGGGTAGGGGGCACATGCTCGGTCAGGGCCCGCAGGGCTGGCCCCTGCCCCTCAGTTTCCCTGAGACTTGGAGGGCTCTCCCAAAGCAAGGTCGGGTCTGAGACTAGGGCTCTCTCCCTCCTCCGAGTCCTGCTCCTGAGACCTGCATGTATGGAAGGACTGAGAAATGCTCCAGGTGCTGGCCAGCCAGGGATTGCAACTTCCCAGTTAAGATCAAAGCTCCAGATTCAGACAGACCTGGGTTCAAATCCCAGCTTCGCCATTTATCTGCTGTTGGCCTGGGGCAAATGATTTAACATCTCTGAGTCTCAGTTTCCTCATCTGTAAAATGGGATGACAGTACTCATCTCCCTCATGACTGTTTTGTGGGTTAACAGGTTTTATACCATGTGACACCACCAGGGGGCGCCAGCAGATCAGGTTGGCTGGCGTATGCCTTCCTCTCCTAGCACATCCAGACTTGCCTGCAGTACAAATAGGGAAACTAAGGCCTGAAGCGGTGCAGTGGGGGATGGGCCTAGCCCCAGTTGGCTAGCCTGAGAGTCCAGGCCTGTGAGGATGGGTCAAGCTGGCAGGAGTGGGAGCCAGATGTCAGTTCCAGGGACCAGGGAGGGATTAGGCTGGCGTCCAGTCCAGAGCAGAAGCCAGGGCCAGGGTGGTTGCTAATCAGCCAACCACAGCCAGGAGGCCCCCCAGGACCCTGCCCTGGGCTGGCTGCCTGTTCCTGCATTCCTTCCCCAACCCTCAGACTCCTGGAGCTCCAGACCAGTCCGGGAGGGGGTTGACCAGCACGAGGGAGAGAAGTCCGGAGAGAAACAATGGCCAGGGGGGTATATGAGCCACAGGAACACGATTCTTGGCCGGAAACGTAACTGAGGCTTTGCTGCTGGCCTGAGGCTCCTAAGTGCCCTTCACATACAGGCCCTCATGGGATCAGAACCTTAACTATACCATTTTACCTAAGAGGAAACAAATAGCTCAGAGCGGGGAAATGACTTGCCAAAGGGCACACAGCCAGTGAGTGGTGGAGTCCAATCCGAACCCAGATCCGTCCGCCTTAAAGGCCCCAGCTCTTGGGACATTAGATCCTAAAATCTAGTGAGAATCCCGAAAAGAGGGGAGGGCGACATCCTTTCCCTTCTCCCCCTGCCCAGCTCAGCCCCACCTTTGAAGCCCTCCTCGTCCACCATGAGCGTGTAATCCTCAGGGGTCTCCGTCAGGCTGAAGAACTTGCACCTGGTTGGGAGCGGGGGCATCTTCAGCCCGAGCTGGGCGGAGGGGGCAGGTAGACTTCGCTCTATCTGCCCGGAAAGACCCTTGCGGGGCGCCTTCCTGCCCCCTCAAGCCTCAATTTTCTCCCCAGGGCAGTGGGATATGGGCTCCACCTCAGGAATCGCGAAGTGTTTTCCCCTCCCGACCTCCGCAGGAGACCCCCGCCCCTCCATTCCGGGAGGGAGGAGAAGCTCACCTGCGGCAACAGCGCCGGGGGCGTCGGACCTTGGCCCCCCTAGACCCACCCCACTGACCAGATTAGAGGCATCTGGAAGAAGCTGACCCGATGGAAGTCACCAGGAAGGAATGCCTCCATTTAACACCACTCGGAGTTAAGCATTGACCACCCCAGGCTGTTTGCGCCTTAAGTGGCCCTGGGAGGGGGCCTCACGGGGCCGGATAGGCGGCGGTCCCAGGGAGGGTAGGCCCAGGCCGGATGGCGGCCGGGGCGGGGGTCTCCCCGCCCGCTCCCGCTCGCCCCGCGGCGATCCTAATCTCCCGACCCCATCCCGGAGCGACAGCGGAGCCCACCCCCATCTGTGCCTCCGAACCAGGGCGCGCACCGGCTGCGGTGGGGCAGGAAGAGCAGCTTGATGAGCGGGTGGGTATAGAGCCAGAGACCGGGACGGGCGAGGCTCAGCACCCGCACCCGGTGCTCTAAGATGTGCAGCTCCATCGCGGCCGGCGCGGACCTGAACCCACCACCAACCAGACCCAGGCCGCGCCGGGGGCGGGGCGGTGGGGGCGGTGCCGGAGGCTTAAAGGAGCCGCTGCGCGGCCGCGTCCACGCTGCCCGCTACGCCGCGGACCCGCCCAGCTTCGCGCCGCGTCCCACTCCCTGACTGCCACGCCTATCCAGGGTGGCCACGCCTTCTTCTAAAGCCTGAGCCTCGCCCGACTCCTTCCAGCCCGCCGAACCCCGCCCCTCTGGCTCCGCCCCTTTAGCGTTGCTCAGAGATCACCCGCTGACCCCACGAGTCCTCCAGGCCACGCCCATGCCGCGCCCCTTCTCGGGGCTCCGCCTTTTCCGCAGGATGCCTGCCGCGTTGGGGTTGGAAGCAAGCGTGAGGTGTGGGGTCGTTTCTGACCTCTGGCCTCCGTATGGGTCTTATGACTGAGGTCACTGAAATTTGGGAGGTTCATGAGGCGAGCCGGGACTCGGCTGGGACCAGCATGCTGCCCCCAAGCCCCTGGAGCATGGATGGGTAGGGGTCTGCTGTGCAGCCTGGGTGACCCTGTGATTCTCTCCCAACAGTGTCTTGGTGCCTTTCTCCCTCCTTCCTTTCATGGCTCGGCATGGGGCAGGGCCACCAGAGCTGGCTGGAGTGGTGGAGACAAAAGTCCCAGTCCCCCAGCAAGGGTATTGATATATACCCCTCCCTGCTTTGTGAGCCCTGCAAGTGGGCTGACAAGGTAAAACCTGCCTGGCCTTGGTGGCCCCCACACCTGTTTCTCTCACCCAACTTCCAGAATAGAAGTCTCCCCACGGGGTCACAGAGATAGGGAGGGCCCCAGCCACCTCTGTCTGAGCAACATACTATGGGGTAGGGGGCTGAAGGTGGCCAGGCCTAAGGCTTGAGGCCCCTCAAGACTAAGTGCTTGGGCCAGGAATGCCCAAGGCACAGACTTTGGGGGACAGGCCCATGCATCTGGGGCTGACTGGGTACTCAGATCTCAGGCCTGAGACTTGAGCCCTGCTGAGGCCTCCCAGAGCCTGCAGCCATTAGCAGATCCCAGCTGGCCTGAGCACATCTGAACTTGCTTCATGTCCAAGGACACCCTGATCCGGACGGCCCTTGTCTGGCCCGAACATCCTCAGGCCTCAGATCTGAGGCTTTGAACTAAGCAGGTTAAAGCAGGCCTCGGGCCTGATAGGATCCAGCAGGCCTGAGCAGGCCGCCCGCTTGCTCGGGAGCCTTCCCTGCAGGTGGATAGACGCGGGGCAGCGCCTCGGCTCTCTGGACGCTCTGGCTTGGTGGGTTCCTATGGAACACTGTGCAGCTGCCACACAGGGGAAGGGAGTGTCCTCAAAGGCTGAGTCCATCTCATTGATGGCACGTGCAGATGGGGTAGGAAACCAAAGGGGTGAGGGGCAGGAGGCAGGAACTGGGTGGCCTGCCGTGATAGGCTCATGTGACGTTTTTGACTCCCCAAGCCTCAGTCTCCCCATCTGTATCAGGACACGATGTTCCAGGCCGAGGCCCTGCAATGCCTGAAAGCTCTAGGGAGTCTCTACTCCTCCCTCTCCCGCCCCCTCCCCCCAAGGCCCAGCCCAGCTTGATGGCCTGCCAGGAACAGCCACTATTGTTTGACTGGAAAAGCTGCTTCCTCAGCAGAAGGGGGGCCTCTCCCAGGGACACCATGTCCTCACCCTCAATAGTCATCAGGTTGTGACCATAGTGCCTGCCTGGGCCCTCAATGGCAGTCAGGTCACCTGGTACCCTGATCAGGAGAGGTAGCTGAGAGGCTCTGGGCACAAATCTGGATCAGCTTCATCTTTCCTACGCAGCTCCTCTGTTTCCTCATCTGTAAAATGGGGATAAATAACAGAGCCTACCTGATCAGGTACGTGACACCATCAGCCCAGCCTGGCACATACTAAGTGCCCAGTAAACTGCAGATGGCCTTTTGTCAAAGACCCAGACGTCTCCCCTCACACCACTCCTGGCACCAGCACCTGACCCAGAATGAACACTCAGAACCTTATTGGAGTCCAAAGTGGCATCCAGGCTTGGAGGAGGAAGACCCTGAAATGACCTCCTTAAGGAGCCCCTGCCCCTCAGTGATGGGCAGGGATCAAGGTCTGGGGAGCAGGCTTGGCCCCAGTTCTAGCCTCCAGCCCTGGTGACCCTCATTTACCACAGATGGTGGACATGGGGCAGAGGGGATAGGGTGAAGGAAAACAGGGGCCGGGAACAGGGTCTGGTCCTAGATTTGGCATGCCCTCCGCCAAGGTACTTCTCAGAGAGGCTCTGGAACAGGGCTGGGGCCAGGATGAGGGGCTCTGTAGGGTGTGGAGAAGAGATGCTGAACACCAGGAATGGCACCTGCTTCCCAGTCCCTACCTGCACACCACTTCTCTACACAAGCCTGTTTATTTCTGTACAAAACCATGTTTCTATTTTACACAAAAAATACCCCAACCTCCACCCCGCTCTCCCCTCATGTAAGCGCCCTAGCCCTGGAGAGCATCCCCCAGGAGGAGGAGGCTGAGTGAGGCGCCACCCAGGGGCCCTCACTTCTGCCTGCCCCAGCTAGGCTGGCCCAAGCTCCACTCTGGAGAAAATAAATAAGGAGGCTCAGGCGGAATCTGTGCTGGGCCAGCCAGACTCTCTGCCACCCAGTGGCCAGGTGGCCGGGCCCTCAGAGGGTGGGCAGGCCCTGGAGTGTCAGTCTATGATCTGTGTATGTGTGCCGAGACCCCGCTCTGGAGGCCTGAGCTGCCGGGGTTACAAGTAGGTATCCTCACTCTCTTGGGACGTCAGGCTCTCCCGGGAGTGGTGGTGGGCTGAGTCCTGGGGAGCTGAGTCCTGGGGGGCTGGGTCCTGGTGGACCGGGTCCTTCGGAGCCACATCCTGTGGGGGACATGCATCTCCTGCTGCAGATGCCATCTTGGTTTGATTTGGGGTCGGGGGCTTGTCCAGGTACCCCTTTGCCTGCTTCTGCTGCTCCTTCTGCTCCTTCTGGATCTGCTTGGATGGCTTGGGCTTGCCCTTAGAGCCAGGGAGGGGGGCATCCAGGGGCAGGCGGATGGATGGTGAAGGTTGCAGAGTGGGTCGGGGGCCTGGTTCCGCCTCCAGGATGGCCTTGGCACCGTGCAGCCTGGGTGGGGAGCAGGACTGCAGCTCACCCCGGGTCTCCTGCCAGCGCCGCAGCTGGATGAGGTGCTCACGCTCAATCTGGCGCTCTGTCACTGGCAACTCTACCACCTGTGGGGGCAGTGACATGCAGGTGGGCACCAGGAAGAACCTTCCCCTTCTGCCTCCCAGGCTGGGCCCCTGTTCTCTCTCAGTGCCTCCCAGCCCTGGTCACTAAAGGCTGACCCTAGGAAGGATGGAGGTCTGGTCCCTGCAGTGGTCACAAGTCTTAGAACTGAGTGCCAGGTGAGCCAGGCACTTGAGACCCACGGCCTCAGAGGAGAAAGCTGCCCACAACTCATGAGTCCACTCATCTAACTATGTGTCACCTCATTACAGCCCCTGAGAGACAAAAATCCACCAAAGAAAGAAAAAAGGGAAAATAAAGGCCATGGATGTGGTACCAGGGAGTGAGAGGGGGTGACAGTTGCAGCTCCTCTTGTTCCCAACTGCTTCAGAACAGAGAAGGCCTTGCAAACCTAGGCTGCTCTGTGCCCCTCTTCTCGTTCAGACAGGAGGATGAGGTCTACCCACACCATCCTGGGCTGCTGAGCACTGGGCCTGGCATGGGGGACCCACCCTCGAGGGCAGAGGGTTACCAGGCCCCCCTTCAAAGGGCCCCCACGTCTCCCCCTCCCTCCCAGTGGGGAGGGGAAGGTATGGGCCGCACCTCCTGGACCAGGAAGGCCTCCTGCATGATCTTGGGGCTGAGGCTCCGCAGCCGCTCAATAGTCTCGTACTGGCCCTGGCAGGCTTTGAGCTTCTCGGGGGAGCCCAGCGCGTGCTTCAACAGCACCAGCCCCACCCGGAAGATGATCTTGACTCCTGCATGGGGGGTGGGGGGAGACAGGTGGTGAGTGCAAGGGGGCCTTTAGGGAGTTTCTCTGGAAATAGAGGCCCCTCTGGGCTGGGTTGGGGGTAGGGGTACTCCCCCGAGCCCAGCCTGGTACCTTCGCAGAAGAACATGTCCCAGACACGCAGCACAGAGCTCCAGGGCAAGGTGCGGGCGAAGGCACACATGAACCACTCTGTCATGTAGAGCAGCGGATCAATCTTCTGCCGGCTGAGGTGCTTGTGGGCCACAGGCGACACCTTCTGCAGCAGTGAGAAGAGGATCTCCCCGTCCAGCTGGATTGCCTCCTGGGGGGACAGCAAGGCCACGGGGCCATGATGTTGGACCTGCAGCAGCCAGTGTAGGGACTATGCCCTGGCCCCCAGCACCAGGCAGACATTCGTTCATTCCTCAGGTGGCTATTGCCTGCAGGGTGCCAGCCTCGTGCTGGGTGCTTGGATACAATGATGAGCAAACCAGACACAACTGGTCCCCCTCATGCAGTGTGAAGTAGAAAGAGGCAGACAGACATCAATCACAGGAGCAAAGAGACTAGGAAGAGGAGGAGGGGGGCTAAGTGCCCAGAACATGGCAGGAACAGGAACGCTGGGTGAGCGTGTGCTAGAGGTCCCACCTGGCAGGGTCAAGGAAAGTTCCCCAAGGGCTGAAAGCTGAGGGAAAGGAGGAGTTATCAGGGGAAGGAAGGACAGGAAAGGGGCAGAGGCCGAGGCAGGGAGGAAGTGGGTGCACTGGAGGAACTGTGAGCCTGCCGAGCGGCCAGAGGGCTGGAGGCAGAGATGGAGGCAAGTGTGGAACTGATGACTCTGGAACCTGGGAGACCTGACCCTGGCAGGCCTGGGGACTTCAGCCTGAAAGCAACAGAAGGCTGGGAAGGTTTTAAGCAGAGTCAGGAGTGGATGTGGAGAGAAAGGCCTGGAGAGGCCAAAAAGGGTGTCCAGCCTGGGGCAGGTCCCAGGCCAGGTCCCAAGCCTGGCAAGCACTCACCAGTTTCTCACTGTAGTAGCCAGGCAGGTACTTCTCACAGATCTGCACCAGGCACCAGAAGGCTTGCTGTGAGAAGGAGAGATGTGAGGCCTTTCGGCGGGGTGTTCCCTGCCCACCTGTTCACCCACCCAGGGCCTGGTGGTACCTCGGCAGGCATGTGCATGAGCAGGACAGCGGCAATGGGTGCCTGGGCCTGGCAGTAGCCCTCCTCAGGTCGGTACAGCGTGTAGGCCTTCAGCACTCGGAATAGGTCCTGCTGGCTGTGGAGAAGCCATGTGTGGCAGAGACGACAGGTATGACTGCCACCCACTGCCTTCACCTGTGCCCCACTAGACCAGACCTGTCTCAGAATTTGCACTCCCTTGGAGAGGGGACGTGACCTGATTGTGGTCACCAAGGGGTCAGTCTCCCACTGCAGCACATGGTCTCTCACATGACCAGAGTACAGAGGCAGGGAGAAGCTCCCCCATTTGACAGGTGACGGCAGAGGCTCGAAGAGAAAGCAGAGGGCAAGACCAGGGCAGGATGCCAGGTGCAGGGTGAGGCTGAATTGAGGGCTGGAAGTGTGGGCCTCTCACCCAGCAGCTGTGGCCCCTAGGCCAAGACAGCTTAGTCCAAGGTGTCTGTCTTGGTCCCCTGGCCCACCACATCTCTCCCTTCCTACATACCCTCTGCCCATCCAACTCTCTCTAACCTTTTCTCCCCACCAAAACTTGGTTTCAGAAGAGGGCCAGGCGGGCAAGCTCTAACACTCGGGGGAGTAAATGATGAAAGTTGCCCCAGAGGTAAGAGGAGATGCTAAGAGGACACATCAGACTCAAACCAAAGAAGGGAAAGTCTAAGAGTGGAGTTTGGGGCCCCAAGATTCTGGGCCCCCTGGATACCCCACACTCATTTTACCTCCTCTGCCTCCTGAGGGACAGGGACTAGAGCCACCTCCAGCCTACCACACCCAGTCTGCTCACCCGTGGCCCCCCCGGGACACAAACATCTCATGGAAAGGGAACTGTCGGTGCAGGTCACGCTCAATCACATCCAGCCACTTGGGGTCCCCGGGGGACATGTCCAGCTCCTGGAAGCAAGATCAAGGGCATATTTTAGGAGTGAAGGATGGCTAGAAGGATACAACTGTCTCAGGTATTGGACAAGCCCCCTACCAGGGGCATTGCCTACCCAATCCCATCATGGACTGAGCCTTCCTGAGGATAGGTCAGAAAGCCTGGGCAAAGAGGCAAGGCGGGGAGGGCCCTGGCAACCCTAAGGGGTGATCCTGGCTCTAGGAGGACCCAAGTGCGCAAGTGTCCATCATAGCTATGGCTGAAAATAACTTCTATGTACTTCATTCAGAACTCACTCAAACACCTTATGTCACATCCTTCAGAAGGAAGGCTACTGTCAAAGCAATAGCTACCACCTGTTAGCACTGCTCTGCACCACCCATGGGCCTCACTGACTCTTCTCCTCAACCCCAAAAGACAGGTCCTATCATTACATTGTTCAGAGATGAGGGTCAAACAAAAGTCACTTGCCCTAGGCCTCAGTGGCTAGAAAAATGGTGAAGCTGGGCCTGGAAGCCTGGTTGACTCAGAGCCATCAATCCCAACTCTTCTATCTCCCTGCGCAAGTGGCGTCACCTACTCAGATAGGGGTGTGTGTGATATGCATAGAGTGCTGTCTGGAAGGATGCGACATCTGTCAACCCATTAACCTCAGAGGCATCTCTGGGTGCTGGGGTTTCAACGAAATTGTCTCTTTTCTTTGAACTTCCACGAACATTTTATACCATGAGTACTGTTTATGAAAACAAAGTACTACACAAAGAAAAAGCATTTCTTGGTCATTTGAAATGTTCTATATCTTGATTTGCATGTTGGTTACACGGATGTGCATTATTTGTCAAAATTCACTAAATTGCACACTTAAGGTTTGCACATTTTACTCTATGTAAAGTCATGTCTCAACTTTAAAAAAGAGAGAAGAAATCCATAAAAGGAAACCCAGAGGGCTGAGCAGGGAAGCAGACTATATATGTGTTGCCTGCAAGGCTGGGGCAGTGTCAGGGGAGGCCCCCGAGAGGAAGGGCAGGTCCTCAGCAAACACAGCAAGTGGGTGCAGGCCCAGGCCCGGGCCCTGATCAGCGGGTGACTTCACACAAGTGCCGTTCCCTCTCATGCCCCCTCAGTGGGGGTGTCCCAGCACTGAACTAAAGAACCTGGGGTGAGAGAGTTAAGTACTGAGAGAAAAACCTGACAGAGTGGTGAAGGCTGGAGGGTAGAAGGAAGGGCTGGGGGCTCCCACAAAGGGTCCTTGAGCAGGCACACAGCTGAAGAGATGGGTGTGCAACCTCTAGAACCCCATACACCCTCAAGATGGCAGCCTGTGTGTGTCCCATAAGTCAGGCCCAGGACCGGGTACTGTCTGAGTACATGGCAGGTTTGTTTTGTCAGAAAGGGGAGGAGGGTCCCACAAGTTCTCCTGAGGGTTCCTGTGAAGAGGGGACCTCAGAACCCAAAATGTCAGTTCCTGGGATGTGCTTGCCTGGTACCTCAGCAGCCCAAGGTGCTCAACCACACATGGGTTGGTGAGTAAGGAAAAGATGTAGCTGAAGGGCCTGTGGGGAGAAAGTGTGCTGGGAATGAAAGGCAGGTATGGGCTGTGGCAGATGATCCCACTACCACAGCCTCTGTGAGATCCTGAAAGTGCTGGCGCCATCATGAGGTGAAGCCAGGGAAGAAAACCAGCTAAGAAAGGGACAGAAGGTCCTGGCCTACCCAAGAAAGAGGAAGAAATAGCCAGTGCAGAAGAAGGAGCCACCAGGGGCTACAGAATCTGTCCTGACAGCTGAGGTTGGGGTTGGCCACTTGGGTCTGCGGGGAAGCACAGGAACAGGTACATGCTGCCACTAGCAGCCCCCTCACCATACCCCTGCTTTGGTCTCATGTGCCCACAGCAGCCAGAGGGAGCTTCTCATCCCTGTCCTTTTCCTCCATGTCACCTATAGGCAAAGTTCTTCCAGATGTGCTCAAAAACCACTGTTCCAGCCCCCAGGACTGCCTCGGGGCCCCCACTTTGCTTCAGAGCATTTTGAAGACCTTTCTCAGCAAATCTCTCTCTTTCCACAAGCAACCTTCAAGACTACATAGGGGTGGCCAACTCCTCCCCGGAAGCGCCACTCAACATACACATAATGCACATACAGCTCTATGCTCTGCCCCTCACATAGGATGCACTCACATTTGCTAACAGGAGGCTAGCTGGACCACCCAAGCTCTCGGCTTCATGCCTGTGCTCTGGCAGCCAGAGGCAAGCTATGAACTTGAGTGAGGCTCCTACCCCTGAGCCTCCCCCTCCGCCCAGGATGCAGCCCCCTGAAATGGAAGAGATGTAGCCACTGGGAGGAAGATTCTGGAGTTGAGAGGCCACTTGAGTAGGACCTGGTATTGGTGCTCTGTGGGACAGTCGAATCACCCCAATTCAGAGCTGCTCCCCCAGGGCCAACTGCTGCTGGCAAACAGCTCTTACCCACTCCAGGTCAACAGCAGAAACTCTGGGCTGCCCTGTTCCACCCACCCTTCTCAGGGAACAGGTTTGGTAGGATAGGAATGTTTGCTGAAGCCTGAAGTACGTCAACAAAGAGCTGATGGCTGGCAGCTCTGTTTCAGTCTGCCTGTCACCAGTCCTGGGAGAAACCCTGACACGTGGGGTCGGGTCTGGCAGGTGAGCTGGGGCAACCCCAGGGAAGCTAACTCCCTCCCACAGTTCCCTAAGGGAGCAGGCTGGAGGAGCTGCCCAGCCCAAGTGGGACCCAAGAAGCTCTACGAGTGGAGGGGTGTTCTCACCCTGGCAGCCATGGGGCAGGGGACAGTGGTTAGGGTTGGGGAGGGGAATGCATGGCTGCAGAGGGCATCCTCTCTGGCCACTGACTGGCTTCTGAGCCCTAAGGATACTAGTTTGGCTCTGCCATCCCCAGTGCCGACAACCCCATAAGCAACACAAGTGAACCATGTCTGGCTGAGCTTGGCCGAGCTTGGCCCAGGGAGGAGAAAGAGGAGAGGATGGGAAACCAGGAAGCATTAAGGGTTCTGTGGTCCTGCTATGCAGGCCCCCAAAGGCCCAGAGCACAGGGCCCAAGGCAGTCAGGGAAGTGGTCTGGGTATCCCCTCCTGACGGCCAAGGGCTGGGAGGTGGCCCACTGAGTCCAAGAAAGCAAACCTGAGTAGTTGTTAACAGAAAGCTGGAATGGGCAGTTGGGCACTTGATGGGTGGTTACATCATCACTCAGACTGCTGAGGTCCAGGTGAGCACATGTAGGATCACTGCCATGGGGAGGACGCCAAGAGACGCGGAAGGAAGGGCAGGGTGAAGGAAGGGCAACTCACGTCAAACTTTCCAGGGTTCTGCTGCAGCTTCACCTTGCCTCCTGACAGGTACTGCCAAGCACGGCCCCGCAGAGAAGGTGGGATGCCCTTCTGGCACCGCAGACGGATCTGAAAGTCAAAGGGAAGGCTGTGTCCGTGCATCTACTCGGGCAGTTCTCCCAGAGGCTGCATGCCAACCTAGCCCCTGAGCTGGTGTTTGGCGAGCCTTTGGTGAGTAAAATAGCAAGAATAGAAAAGGAGAGAAAAGAAAACTTTCTTACTGTGGCTAAAATGCAGATCCTATGATTTGGGTGTGGGCAGTGGGGGCAGTGGAGTGTGACTAGAATTAGATATGCTGCCACCAGGTGATGGCAGAATCCCCACATCCCCTGCTCCAGTGACAACACAGGTATTCCTGAGGTCTACCACAGAATTCTGAATCCCCATCACCATTTTCTGAATCGAAATGGAACCACACAAGTTGGAGGAGCCTCATGGGATGTCACTGGGAATGGATCTGCAGGGTGCAGTGTACAGCTACAGCCATAGGCAGTGTAGCTCATGAGATGACTGAGAATGTGCTCAGAGATGTGGCTCCAGGCACTTTCATAGGGGTGTTGGTTTAAGCAGCTGTGTGGCAGGACACAGCCAGCCTAGAGAGGAGAGATCTTGGCAGAACTCACAAGGAAGATGGGAGCTGATCAGAATGGCTCCCTCTTTGTTCTGGTCAAGAATCCCTTCTTCTGCTCTCCCTGGTCCTCAACTCCCATGATCACCAGCCTGAAGCAAAGGCAGCTGGCCTGGGTGCAAGTCCTGATCCCAGCCTTTGCTAAAATGGCTCAGGTATTCCCCACCACTCACAGACTGCAAGAGGTGAGGGAGGAAGTGTTTGGGGTAGCTCATGACCCAGAGCTAGTGCTCAATTCACGTGCTAGCTGTTTTTATCAGAGAAAGGCTTCCACTGCCAAAACCAAGTTTAAAAAACCACCATGTCTTTTATGAATGGGGAAACTGAGGCTAATAGTGGGAAAAATATTAAGGTCAAGGAAAAATATCAGGGACCCTGCTACCTCCTAGCTACAGCAGCACAGGCTAAAAGGATCAAGCCCCATGCACTTTCAACTTCACTGGCCTCTTCGAGCTGGGGCGAGGAGGCAACTCCCCCTGGGCTTAGAGGGGAATGAGGCTCTGAGGCAGCTTCCCTGATTGTCCTCCTTGACCTCAAGTCCAAGGGTCAAGAAGAGTGAGGGCAAAGGCAGAGGCACCACTCCTATAGAACGGAGGGCCGGGGATTGGCCACCGACACTCCTCTCGGCCCCTGCAGTAAGCAGCCTGGCCTGGGATGAAGGAGATGGGAGCTCAGGGCAGTGGGAAGAGCACCTGGATGTGGGTTTGAATCCAGCACTGACTTTCAGCCAATCATTTCTCATCTATGGTAAGATCAGAATAATATTTAGGATTCTATTAGAAGGGGAAAAAAGCATACTTAGCATGGGGCCTGACACACAGTCTGTGTTCAGTAAAGGACGGCTTCTTCTCCACCTCTCCATCACAGAAGGATGTCTGACACAGAAGCCCCAGGGCCTTGGGCTTACACCTAACCTCCCCTCCCTGGAAACCCCCTCAAACAGTCCCGCTGGAAACTCTCAGAGGAGGCAGCACAGACGGCCCAGCCTTCCTGATGACCAGTGCAAACCAGAGAAAACTTTCCAAGGGTCAGAGAAAATAAACGACCAGGAAGGAGACAGGCTGAGGGCAGTGGGGGAAGAGCAGAGTGGCTGGTCACAGGAGCCAAGCTCAAGCTTCTGGGACTGCCTGCAAAGTGGGAAGAGGAAGGAAGTGGAAGAGAACTGCCCCAGACTCTGGGAACAGTTTCCTGCTGCTGTGGGACAAGGGTCTCTTTAAGGAAGTCACTTGGTCTGGGCAGGCTTTGGCAAAGGGATGCAGTATGGCCCAGAGCCACAGATCCTTTAGGCTCTCCCCAGGGCCAAGCTCAGCCGAGCCAGCCCCCACATCATCATAGCCCCCTGTCATATTTGCCCAGGAACACCTTCAGTCCACTAAGGTTCTCAAAAAGGCCCCACCGTCCTCAGGCCCAGGGCTGGGGAGTGACAGCCAGGAGTACAGCCAGCCTTTCCCACTCTGGCCTCTGGAATCCCCCTCAGCACAGTGCTGCTAGAAATGGCAATCTCCACCTGCCTGCTTTAGGGAGGAGGCAATGATAGGGAGGGACCAGTAAGGATAAAGTGAGAAAATGCTGGCAAACAAGAAGAATAAGGGATTACCATGGGAAAGGAGGTCTCTGATGACAGTTGAATGAGGCCACACCCTGCCAGCTGAACTCTAGGAGGCAGGGCCACAGCTTGAGCAGAGCCCTACAGGGGAAGACAGCATTCCAGCCCCAGCCCTGCCTCCCTGCAGGGCTGGGCCCACGCTCGGGGGGGGGGACTCAGGATGAGTCCACAAGAAGTGGTGGGTCTGGACCCACTTCCTGAAACAGGTATTATCCGTCCTGTGCCATGACTTCCTGACCACAGGAGAGCCCAAGCCTGCACAGCCAGCCAGGAAGAGCTCCTAGGGCCAGTGTGGCTACAGCTGAGGCAACAGGAGAAGAAGAGAGGGCTAGGGCCTCTGCGTAGGGTGGGGTGAAGCCTCTTGTGGTGGCCCTGCTGGGTAGGGGTAGCCCACAGCCTCTAACCACAGTGCCAGGGAAACAAAGGGGAAGAGGAAGTGGTGCTGGCTGCTCTGCGGAGAGGAGCTCCCCAAGGCTCCCATCTGGAATCCCCATTTGCAAGGGTGGCTGTAGCAAGAAGGCCAGAGCCACTGTCCCTGCCAGCCACTAGTTACTACAACAGACAGTGGAGAGGGAGCTGAAGCTCAGGGTAAGAGCCTGAGAGATAAGGAGGCAGGAAAACAGATCCCAGAGTTAGGCAAGAAGCAATTGAGGAATGCTGCCATAAAAATAATTTAAAGGGGCTGGGCCCATGGCCAAGTGATTAAGTCCAGCATGCTCCACTTGGGTGGCCTAGGTCCGCAGGCTCGGATCCTGGGCACAGACCTACACCACTTGTCAAGTCATGCTGTGGCGGTGACCCACAGACAAAATAGAGGAAGACTGGCAGAGATGTTAGCTCAGGGCTAATCTTCCTCAAGCAAAAAAACAGGAAGATAGACAACAGATGTTAGCTCAGAGTGAATCTTCCTTAGCAAAAACAAAACAAAACAAAACAAAAACCAAACAAAAATCTTAAAAAGAGAAAGATTTTTTAATAAGCAAAAAATAAGTGCCCCAAAGCCCACACAGAACAGCAAGAAAGTGCCCAGGCCTGGATACACCTGTCTTCCCATGGGCACAGAGCATAGTTACTGCCTCGTGGGAGCCTTGCAACAGGACTGTCATTCCCACTTGACAAGGGAAACTGAGGCTGAGAGGGTAGCTGAAAGTTATACAGCTAGCCAAGGGCATGAAGAGAGGGAGGCAGTGGGGCTGGGGTCAAGCCCATACCTGACCTTCAGTCCCAAGCTTTCTGCTAGGCTCTGCAGCCAGCTGTACCAGCCTGGGCCAGAGTGGCCTGTCAGCTGAAGACAGTGGGCCAGTGAGTTCACTCTGTGCACTGGGAACTTGTGAAGAGAGACCCTGGCTGTGAGGCTCTGGGCAAGGCTCCACTGGGCCAGGGAGTAACTAGACCCTGCCAAGGTGGTCGAGGGCATCAACACACACACTTAAGAGTGGTGGGCAAGGACATTCTTATGGGGTGGTACAGTTAGTGTCTAAAAATAGCCTGCCTAGACAAGGACCACTGGGTGTTTTCATTTTTATAAGACCATTAAACTGTGAGGTTACTTTTCTTTCTTTTTGCTTTGGCCAGGAGGTGGGAGGGAACTCATCAAATTAATCTAGCGGGTAAAGTCCCCTTATTGTGATGGTGAAGAGTACAAGCACCAAAACTAGTCTGCCTAGGTTCAAATTTTGATTCCGCAGGTCATCCATAAAGTGGGGACACTACTACTACGAACCTCACTGGGGCATCATAAGGATTATCTGAGACAAGTGCCCAGCACTCTACAAATGTTCAACACGTTAGCTATTCTTAGTATTATAAAGTCCTCTCTGATAGGTGGTAAGCAGCAATAAGGACTTCTTCCAAGAGGGCTGGAGGAAAGCTGCCTGTAAATCCTTTTGGCTAAGAGCAGCTTTGAAGTTTGACTCCAGGACAAAGTTTGCATGAGCCTGGAGTCATCTAGGAGGACCAAGTGAAGGCTGGCCCTGCCCTCCAGCCTGCTTCTGCTCCCATTTCAGAGCTGGCAGATGGGGGTTACCTAAGGCAGCTGGCAGCTGGAGAAGCCCCTGCTCCTCCAAGCTGATACACTTCCTCCCTCTTCCTCCCCAGGCTGCCAACTCCCAGCACAAGGCCCAAGGCTGGGCCCCTCACCTTTTTGTGCTTCTTGGCCATCCATTTGTCCCAGTTGTTGAGCATGTCCAGCCACTTGGACTCTCTCTGCCTCAGCACCTCCAGAGGAACTTCCTCCAGCCTGTGGAGCAGAAGGCAGGGCCCGTCAGAGGTGCCAAGAGAAGCAAAGGCCCTGGCTTAGGCCCCAGTCACCAGTGTGGCTGGGCCTCCATTCTTCCCTCTGTCTTGCATCCTTCCAGGTCCCTTCGAGGCTGCTAACTCACGAACGCCCTAACACAGAGGAGAGGGAACACTGCCCCCTCCCTGAAAGGCACAGGCCAGAGGGACCCCAGGTTCAAGTGCCTACTCCCCCAATAAGTCAAGGGGCCAGCAGTCACCATGCCTCTCTGGGACAGAGACCTGAGTGCCTGGGTCTGTCCACCAAAGCAAAGCATTCCCATCCTGGGTCTGTCTCAATAAATCAGCCTCTTCAGAGGGCCTAAATGCAAGGTGCAGAGTTGGATGAAAAAACTAGTCAAACGAGTACAGAAATAATATGCTCACCTGTTCACTCTAGCAAAACTAGTTACTCATAGTTTCCCCAATTACACCCTGGCCTTTTCCCACCTCTCAACCTTTGCTCATGCAAGTCCCTTTGCTGGAACGCTCTATAAGTTGTCTCTACTTAGCAAAATCCTACATATACTTCAAAGCCCCATCAAATACCACTTGTATTTGTACATCTACTAACTGAGCAGCTATCACAGCTGTGCCAGAGTTGTTCTAGGGCAGGGCTTCTGAGCTGGCTGTGGGGAAGCACTCCTACGACTAGAACAAAGTCCCAGTCCTCATGGCCTTGACATTCTACTGGGTACCAAATGCCCACTAGAGCCCGTGGGGAAAACGCTTCAGTGTGGAGATCCACCCCAGGCAGGCAGACCAGCACCAAAGCAGCTGAGGCAGGGTGGGGCGGAAATCCCTGGCTTAGCCAGAGGCTGCTTCAAGCGAGAGGCCTTCCTCCAAGGAGTGAGTCCCTGGGAATTCATGGGTTCACATAGCTCTGAGAGGCAAAAAGAAGGAGACTAGCTTTTGTAGGCTGGGCATTCTATATATGCATTCTTATTTAGCCTACAGGGCAATATTAGTAAAACAACAACAACAACAAATGTATGTGTATCTCTCTACACACACATACTCACTCTCAAAATTGTTTTTAAAGTGATGGATTGCGGGTCTTTTAAATTTCCTTTGCCATTTTTTTTTTTTTCATTTAAAAAAGTTCTTGATGGTATTGAGAGGTAAGATACCCAGGGAGGGTATCTTGCTCAGAGTCACACAGCAAATCGGTGGAAAAACCTGGACTCAAATCCGAGTGATCCCTGCCAAGAGCCTGCACTCAGTCCTGCCTGACGTCCCAGAAAGGAGTGCAGGGTCAAAGGCACTCAGGCGCTGGGAGGAGGCTCTCCGGAACAGGACATGGTGGGGCTGGGGCTTGGCCCAGGCCTCGATTCTCTGATTCTCTCTCTGCCGGAAGGAAATGCACTGCTGTGACTTTTACTGGTTGGAGGAGCAGAGGGAGGGGCCCTGGCAGAGCGGAGGCCTCTGAGACACAAAAGGGCAGGTCCTTTTCTTCAGTGCACTTTATCTGGGGAACTTCATGGGCCTGTGAGCAGCCTTGGAGCTGAACAGCTGAGGAGAGACATACATGGCAGAACCAGCGCATGACGACATTCCCTTTCCCTCCCTTATAGGAGAAAAGCAGAGACCACACCTTTAGACCAGGTAATTTACAAAAGGACATGCGTTTCCAGGCCACTCCAAACACCCAGGGAGCGGAAACCAAAGGCCCACGCATCACAGGCTCTGCTGCCTTCTAGCACCTACGAAGCACTAGGTTATACAAGTCAGGGGATGAGCCTTCTAGTTAACTAAATGAAAGGGGGTGCCCACACACTGAATCACAGGAAGTTCTGGCAGTTATGGATGTGGATAATATCTGATTCAATTCCACATTGAACAAATGAGAAAACTGAGGCTCACAGAGGGCAAGGCTTTCGCCTGAGATTACCAGTTTCCAAAGAATTCCCATGTGATTAAATACATGCCCATTTGACACCTCAACCCTCCGGTCAGTCTTGGTTGATAAGATCTGAGTTCAGGGCCTCAGAGATACTCATTTTCCCAAATGCAGACACACAGGGGAACAAGTTTAAGTTCAGCGTTTTTTAACTGATGCCAGATAACAGCTTTGGCAATTTCAAAGCCCCAACATTAAACCTCAAACCGGAATTTCAATTGGGTACAAAACAAACGACCATATTTCCTGGATTCTAAGACACTGAATTTAAGCTACACCAGTGATTTGGCAAGTTCTCAGAAACAAATGAAAAACCTACCACTACTTTAAATGTACATGTGAACTGAAAGATCCATTTTGCTTTTTAAAACCTTAAACTTGGAAAATTTTGAAGAAATATGGTCATTTGAATAGCTTCTCTTCCAACAGCAGAGAAGATTAACCCACTTGGAGATGGTGAGAAGGAAGACATAGGAGGTCTGGTTGTACCCAGTACCCAGGACATCACATGCTCTCTAACTGCGGGTAGACCTCTCTTTACGTACAGGATGTGCTCCTGAAGAGACGCAGGCTACCCATTTTTTGAAAATCAGAAGGTTCACAATCTAGTCGGTCCGGATCTCAGAAGGCATCTGATCAGACTGATGTCTGATATAGGAATCCCTTCCAGACTAGGCAAGCCCCTTGCCCTCTCTGAGCCTCAGTTTCCCTATATGACTGAACAGCCTGCATAGCGAATTGACCCTCAAAAGATGCCCAGAAGGAGCCAAGATATGAAGCTGGAGTCAGGGCAAACAGTGTGATGGTGTAGAGGCCCTGGGGCAGCTTCCTCCTGACAGTGGAGGGAGAGCATGTGCCAGATTCTAGTGACAGGAAAGCTGACCAAATGGCCAGTTTAAGTGGCCAAATGGCCCATGGGGGATGCTTCAGGTCTAAGGGCTTCTCTCACCCTTAAGAAAACCCTGCTTTCCTTAAGGTGGCCTGAGGGAGTCTCTGCAACCAAAAGAACCTAATGAGAACAGTTTCTGGTGGCCCAGCCTCTGCTGGAACTCCTTCAGGAATGTGGCCTTATTATCTCCAGGTGAAGTCCCTCTATTGTTGAAGTTTCTTACTGTTAAAACTTTCTCCCCCAAGTAATGCCAAAATTTTCCTGGTACCTTCTACGTATAATCTCAACACCCCCTTCTACGGCTGCATAATTCTCAGCCAGACCAGTCTCACACCAGGCACATGTGTGCTTATCCCTTGTCACCCACCCATCCCTACCTGGAATGCTCTTTCTTCTCCCATCTCCAAGTCACAGAATTATATTGACCCTTTCAGGGCCCAATATATCAATAAAAACCACAACTTCAAAAATGACAGCAGCAATAGTAGTTACCATTTGTACATAATTTCCTATTTACCAATTTCTTCCTAAATGCTTTACATACATTATCTCATGTACATTTCATAATAACCCTACCATAATATCAGTCTCCCCATTTTACAGAAGTAGAATCCAAGACTTAGTAAGGTTAAGTGCCTCACTCAGGGCCATGTACCTGTAACTGACAGAACTGGGACTCAAGCCTAGGACGGCCTAGGACTCCACAGCCCATTCTCCTGACCCCTGCACCAGACTCCTCTGCCCCTGCAGGTCAAGCCCTCAGCCTCCACACCTGCCCAGATCTCATTAACTGTCCTCCAACCTGAAGGCCTTCACCTTGACTTAGAACACTATTTCTCAAAGTTTTTAAACTGAGACAGAGTAAGAAACAGATTTTCTACTGAGATTATATATATTTTAACTGAAATATATTTAATATATTTCATGAAACAGTTTACTCTTACATGTACCAAAGCAGTTTAATTATATATTACTATATTCTTTTTTTTTTAAGGATTGGCACCTGTGCTAACATCTGTTGCCAATCTTTTTTTTCCTTCTTCTTCTTCACACCAAAGCCCCCCAGTACGTAGTTGTATATTGTAGTTGTGAGTGCCTCTGGTTGTGGCATGTGGGATGCCACCTCAGCATGGCTTGATGAGTGGCGCCATGTCTGCGCCCAGGATCCGAACCGGCGAAACTCTGGGCCACCGAAGCGGAACACACAAACTTAACCACTAGGCCACGGGGCCGGCCCCTATATTATTCTATTCTATTTCTTTTTTCTTTTTTAATGCTAGTCACAATCCCCTAAAATTGATTTCAGCACTAATTCATTAACGAATCAAGACACGAAGTCTGAAATGAGCACTTCATTACAACTTGCTCAGCACTGTCCCTTCCTAACTGGACTGGGTCTTGAACTTCTCTAACTCCTACCATGCACCTCACAGGTGTTCAACAGGGACCTGCCTGGTTTCCGCCATGACATCATTATTTTCAGCTGCACTGCATTCAGATCTACAAGCCTCTGCCGCCTAACAGCCCCTAATAGCCAAGTGAGGTGGATCCCTCATAGATGAATTACTATTTCCATTTGGCCCATGAAAAACTTGACCCAATCAGAGAGGCTGTATGATTTGGGGAAAATCACAAAGCTAATAGTCTGCCACAGTGACTCATGTGCTTCAGATACGTTCTTCAGATACTGCTGAGGGCTCCATCTCTGACTCCCAAGCCCCTAGAGACAGTCTAACCTCCTCCTCCTGTGTTCTGATTGCCCCAGTGAGCAGCCTGCCCATACCTAGTAGTGCTCAATGAGGCCAATATGCTGGATGGGCACAGCTTGCAAGCACAACCTCAGCTGGAGACGGCAAGCCTGGGAAACGTGCTATTTGCCAGCTGCCCCTTCCTGAGGGAGAGAGGCACAGAGGAGACAAAGGTGGGGAGCCAGGGAGCACCTGATCCCAGATTCTGTCGGGTTCTCAGGCCAAGAGAGGCTTAGCTGTGCTGTGCCACTCTATGGCCCAAGGCAGCAGTGACATGCCACTGACCCAAAGTTTTGCAGGCTCCCAATTCCATAGCCTTCTCCTCAAACTTAGAAGCTGGAGGCTTCTAAGAGTTCAGAGGGACAAGACCACAGGCTACTGGTACCACAGGCTAGGGCTCTCTCTCCCCTTGTCTTTCCAGTCGTCTGCTTTCTGCCCAAGCACACCTCAGCCCCTCTGGTTGGCAAATTCTGCCAAGTATGGTGCCTGTGCCCATGACCCCTTTATGCAATGGTGGAAAATAAACTTTGATCCCAAGGAACCAGTCTAAGCCCCTCCTCCAAGCCTCACTCTCCAAATCAGTCCAAAGGAAGAGAAAGACAGCCTCAGCAGAAAGCCCAAGGTCACAGACCACAGGATTGATCCTTGTCATCTCAACCACTGGGGAGGTCAGGAGGGGTGTGGGGGAGAATGAACAGAGTGGGGACTCTGAAGCCAACCGACCTAGGTTTCCATTCCAGCTCCTCCACCTGGGAGACCATGGGCAAAATATTTGCCCTCACTAAGTCTCAACTTCTTCATCCTGAAGTGGGACAATAATGTACGCCTCACATTTTACAGGGCTGCAATGAGGAATACATGTGTATGGGGGCCCAGCCTGGCAAGTGGCCAGCAAATGGTAGCTATTAGGTGATCAGTATTTGCAGCTTATCCAGCACTTTCACATCTCTTTTCTCATCTAACTGGTCCATAGACACAGCCACATACACACGCGGCAAGGAAGGATTATCCCTTTCTTACCCATGAAGCAACTGAGGCCCCAAGAGATTAAGTAATTTACTCAGTGAAACATACTGTAATTCCTGGGTTCTGATCCCAGCTCTACCACTTTATGGCTGTGTAAAATGGGGCAGGTTGCTCTGCTTTCTGAGCTTCTGTTCCCCATCTAAAATATGGGAGCAATGCCACCTCCTCAGAGGGAAGCGGTAAAAATCACATGAGGCAGTAAGAGCTGATACAATTGCAGGACTGGCCATGTACCAGCTCTGCCAAGCACTACATATGCACGCAAATCCCCAAGGAAGTAGCTTTTATTATCGCCATTTAATAGACAAGAAAACTAAAGCTCAACACGGTTGAGTAATCTGCCCACGGTTACACAGCCTGGAAGTGGAAGCTGCCACTTGAGCTCTAAACTATCCAATAAATATAAAGTGCCCCACATGTAACAGGGCCTCAATACCTGTCACATTCCCTCCCCTCTTCTCCACCACCCTGTAACACAGAGAACCACGACCCTCTGTGTTGAGAAGGACAGGAGTGAGCAAGATGAAAGTGTGGGAAATTGGGAAGTGGATGTGCAGAGAGAAGACAGCCAATCACAGATTCAGGGACAAGAAGGGTGGGGGAGCTCCCCTTCCCACTCAGAACTGGAAAAAGAAGTGAGGATAAACAAAAGGCTGACCTACTTTGCACACTGGATAACAACCTCTGGAGTTCATTAACCTAAGAGGTGGTAATGACTGAAAGTATAAATAGCTTTTATGCCAGCTCCATAATAACAGACGATAGGAAACTGGAATGCAGGAGAGGGTGGGTTGGTAGTGTGCAAAAGGCCAACGGTCAGACTGGGAGGCCTGTGTTAGTGACTCCACCTCCTCCCCAGACAGCCAGGGAGGCCTGCAGCGCAGAAAGTAAGTGATCTTCCCAAGGCCATGCTGTGAGTCAGTGTGGAAAAAGAAGATGGTCTGCAGCAGGCTGGCACTCCCTCCTGTGACCTGGTAGCCCCTGGCTTGGGGGGAAGGCAGTGTCCAGCCTCCCTATCTGAGTGAGAGAGAGTCTGGCTTGCTTCACTCTCCCTCACTCCCAATGCAAGCTAGTTCTGCGCCTGCCTCCCTTTCCCATAAGGAATTCCCTGGCTGTGCTCCTTCCAGCCCTGGGTCAGCGCACAATGGTAAACAGGTTCTCTCCACCCTCCACTGGCCTCGGTGCCCTGGGCCTTTGCCCAGCTCTCCACTCTGCTCAGCTCCACTCCCCTCAAAGTCAGAGGGAAGAAATGGTTCCTTTAGGTACCAAGCTTGCTGGCTCTAAAAAGCAAGGAATCCCCTCTCCCTGACCCCTACTCAGCTAGGGCAAGGCAGAGACCACAAGAGAAACCCCCAGGGCAGCTCTCCCTGACAACTGCAGGTTGGAGGCTATTCTTAATAGAAGGTTTGTGGAGGTATGGAGGTATGGAGACTATTCTCAATAGAAGACGTCCCTTCCCCAAGCCCCTAACCTGACCAGGCAGAGAGAGTAGTGCTTGAAATGCCTGCCAGCAACTGGGTCCTCAGATCACAATCTCACTTCAGGCACCTGGGGCCAACCTGACTCATGTATGGCCCCCTCACCCATCCTTACCAAATGGCTAGATCTTATTGATAGATCTTACCAAACTAGTTTTGACTCACTGTTTATATAAGGTCCCTCCTCTGCTCAGATTCCTTTAAGGCTCCCTACTGCCCCCCTTGTCCAATAGAAATCTCAGGCCCTGGCTCTCAGGCTCTCCTATTCCCTTAAACTTCCCTCTTTTTACCCCAGCCCTATCTCTAGGTGGCCCTCTCTCTGAGCTGCCCTCCCTCACCCCTACCCCAACTCTAATTGCATCCCACTCATCTTCTGAGGTCTGAGGCCTCATTCAGAAATCTCTCTTGTCTCTGCAAAAGCTTTCCTAACTACTCCAGGAACAGAACACAATAAGCACCTCATTATATTCCATACACTCTCTCTAGAGCCTGTGTTCCAGGCCCTGAATCTACAAAGATGAATAAAATACAGTCCCTGCCCTTGAGGAGGTCAATCTGGCAGAGGAGACAGGTGGGTGAGTAAATAACTAGCACACATAGAAGTGCTATCACAGAAGCATGGAGAAGGTGCTAGGAGGGGTCAGCCTGGTGGCGTAATGGTTAGCTTCGGCGGCCTGGGGTCCACCAGTTCAGATCCTGGGAGATGGACCCGGATGTTAGCTCAGGGCCAATCTTTCTCAGCAAAAAGAGGAGGACTGGCAGAGAATGTTAGCTTAGGGATAATCTTCCTGAAAAAAACAAAAAGGGGGGAGGCAGCTAGGAGAAGCCCCCAGGGTGGGAGCAGGGGTGTTTAGGTAAAGCTTTAAAGGAGAGTTGACTTTTCAGATGGTCCTTGAAGGGTGACAGGAAGTGGCCAGGGTGAGAAAGGGGAAAGGGCACACCAGGCAGAAGACTAGGTATGAGCAAGCACAAGTTAACAGAAAAGGGCACGGCTTGTTTGGGGAATGTGAACCATCCAGCAGAGTAGGGACGGCTTCTCCACCCAACTGTCAGCCTTGCTGAGGCAGCATTCCACAAGAAGGTGTGCTCCTGGAGGGCAGGGGCTCTGCTGGTCCTATTCTCTGCAGTGTATCCTGGGCCTAGAACAGAGCCTGGTACCTAGCCAATGCTCAGTAAACATGTGTCAAGAGATTCATTAGCTTTGCGACCTCGGGCTCTGCAGTGAAACGGGAAGACCGTTCTCTACCTTGAGATCAGGTGGATAAAGCACAGACAGTGCTTGATAAAGGGCACTCCCTCTCTGGCCAGATACCAGCTCTGGATCTCCTTGAAGTCCAGCAAAGGGCTGAGCACAGATGTGCCTGATGATGGCCTTTAACAACATTATAATTCCAATATTCAATTAACATAACTGCATGTCTGTTATAACACTTACCAGGCACTTGCTATGCACCAGACACGGTGCTCAGCACTTAACTTACATTATTTCATTTAATCCTGACATCAAGCCCATGAGGTAGGTCCTCTAATTATCAACCCCCTTCTGCAGATGAAGAAACACAGGTTTTCAGCAAGCCAGTAACTCTCCAAGGCCCAGGGTGAGCGAGGACAGCCGTGGGAGGTGAAGAAGCCCTGCTCTTCTCCTGCTCTGTCCCAATCAACTCCAGCACTTAGTGCTGGCCACGAGGCTGGGTTGCCCACAAGCCTTACTGCCGAGGATCTTGGAGCTTAGTGGATTTAGAGCCATAAACTGTGTAATGCTTGGCAACTGACTTTACCTCTCTGGGATTGGCGTTTGCCTTTGTAAAATGGAGATTATGATGATAAGTATGTCTCACAGAATTAAATGAGGTGGTGTCGGTGGAAGCCTGGTTCACCATGCAGGCTGTTCTGTGAAAGGGTGTTATCATGTGACTATGGTGGGAAGATGGAGGGGGTCATTCAGAGTCAGGACAGGAAGCCCAGGATGAAAGTCTACAAGGAACATAGAAGGAAAGTGGTGGTAGTTATGAAGTAAATTCCGACTCCTTCGCCAAGTGACTGCCACTACCCAGGAGGGCAGAGGCCTCAGGCTGCCCTATGGTTGCATGCTTTGAGTTGAATCTTTCAGGAGACCCACCTCTGTTCTCACTTCTGTTTTATCTTCACAGGCCAAAGAGAAGAAAGGTCAGGGCTTCAGATCAGAGCCCTCAGAGTCAGGGTCGCTGAGGACTCAGTTCCAAATGACTCAGTGAGGAACTGATGGAGGGATCCCCAACCTGCTCTGGCAGGCCAGAAAGCCCCAGACCACAAGCTGAGTGGATCTGGCTCCTGCCTTCTCCACAAGGCCCAAGGGTGGGTGGGCAGAGCACGTGAGTGAATCTGGATGTTCACCTCCATACTGCCTTGTTATCTCACCTGAAGTGAACCTCAGGGGATAATTCACACTCAAGTTATAAGAGCCACCATGTACCATGGAGCCCTTACTTTGTGGAAGACACTGTTTGGGTGCTTTACCAACATCGCCTCCCTTAATCTTCATAATACCTCCCTTCCAATGCTACCACCTGGCCCATTTACAGACTCAGAGAGGTCACATGGCTAGAAAGTGACAGAGCCAGGACTTGAAGCCAGGTCTGCTGGTGTTCTGAACCTGGGCTCTCCTAGGATCAAATTCATGTTCTAATTTTTTGTGAAACCAAGATAGAGAGGGAAGGGATAAAAGCAGCATCCTCCAAAAGTGGCTGGCTGGAAAGGATCACTTCTGGACACACAGAGTCCAGGGCCCAGAATGCACTGAGGAGGAACAAGAATTGTCCACACTATGTTCCTGGGCCCCCTCAATACCTAGCTCCTCCTGCCTGGTCTTGGGGTACAAGAGAGGGGCTGTACCCCGACAGGAAGTATGCCATCCATCATGACAACTCAACTACAAAAACACCTCAAGAAACCTACTAGAAGTATAGACACTTGAGGCTGGGCTGAAGTCCTAAGCCTGGAACAGGGATGAGGAGGAAAGGGCACACAGTGGCTACCAGCTTTAGTAAGACAGAAGAGTGGGAAGGAGGAATTCTGGGTTCCAGGCCCAGTTTCATGACTTGCTCAGCTTTGGTTTCCTTGTCCGTAAACAGAGTAAGATAAAACTTACCCTACTGATTTCCCATTGCTCCTGTAAGGATTACTGGAGAGAAAGGGGAATGAAAGCACTTAGCAGACTAAAGAGCTAGACAAATCAAAGCCTCCTTTGATTTGATTACACTTCCAAACACATGAAGGCCACTGGTCTACACACCAAGAGAGGTCCTCTCACATGAAGAACAGAGCATGCTGGAAGTATTGGCCTCTGTTGGGCTGTGCTGGGACGACCCCTTGTAGTACCTCATGAAAAACTTCTGAAAGCACTTTTCATATACTCCAATGTCAGTCTCAGAATGTCAGAAGCAGAAGAGCTCTTCAACATTATCCAGTTAAAACTGCCTTAGTTTACATCTGAAGGAAACTCAGGCTTAGAAAGATTAAGCAACTTTCTCAAGGTCACACACAGCTAGTTAGGGCCCAGTGAGGCCCAGGACTCAGGCCTCCTGATCCTGTTCAGCAGTCTTTGTTTACACTATATTCCTAATCCACTTATCTTGTTTGATGCGCACAATCCTTTTGTATACAGGCCACACCTTTAACTATGTACTTGTTAAATGTCTGACATCCCTGCTAGGCTATAAATTCTGGGAGGACAGGACCAGATCTCTATCCCCTGAGCCTAGCAAACTGCTGCACACATGAGTAAGTGCTGGATGAAAAACAGGGAGCATTAGCCCCATGGTCAGGTAAAGGGACATGTCTAAGGCACACGCCACAATGTTCAGTGGTGGAGCCGGCACCGGCACCTTGACCCCTGTGCTTGGTTCAGAAACCTCTCCCACTACTAGCCTAAATCCACACTTCCAGCCAGAATCTCTCATCTCTGAGAAATGGCTGGTGGTGCCCCTTAGTGCTGATGGGTTTGCCTTCTCATAGGCACTGGACTTGCTTCCACCTGACCCAGCTAAGGCACCAACTCCAGGAACAGAATAAAGACCTGCGGTGAGGTCAAGCCAGCCCTCAGCTGCCATCTGCCTCCCCTTGATCAGCTTATTCTGTGCCCAAAGCTGTACCTTCCCCAGCTGGACACCACCCCAAGGTAGCTTGTCCATGCCTTCAGGCCTTACTCCTCTCTCCTTGCCATCCAATACGTTTACCAGGGAGAGACCACAATGCTCAGTTTCACTCACCCCACCCCCTCCGAACCAGGCCAGCTAACCCACTCTCCTACTGGAGAGACAAAGAACTCCTTGATGTGCTCTGGGCGTGCCAGCCAGGCCAGGCACCTTGGGGAGCCCAGGGATGTGACAAAGCAGAGTCAGCAGTGGCCCACTGTCTACTTCAGAGGAAAGTCACAGCTGGCTTTCCCTCTCTGTGGCCAGAAGGCCCCAAGAAGGGTTCTGTGACAGGCCAGGGTCACTTCAGCTTGTCCTAATCCTTCCCAACTCCCTGTCAGCCCACACAGTCAGTCAGGTACCAAGTCCTACTGATTTGTTGGCGTCTTCATCCTCACAGCTCTAGACCCCTTCCGGGCCTCTCCATAGCCCTTTTGGGCTGTCTTGAACTCTCCCAACTGGTCTCACTGCCTGCAGTCCAGCTCATCTTTATGCCATCTTCCACGCCAGCAGCAGACTGATCTTGATGAAACACAGGAAGCCTCAGTCTGACATTCGAGGCTAGGCAAGGTCTGCCCAACCTCCTTTCCTAGCCTCCTCTTGCTTCACATCATCCTCCTGCCTCCCACTCTTCTTGTCACCTCTGCTCTTGGCACACCACATTTCTCAAATAGCTGGCTTTTGGGGGAACTTTGTACATGAGTCCCCTCCCATCCAAAGGAATGCCCTTTCTTACTCCTTCTGACCCCTGGATCAAATGCCACTTCTTTCTGGGCTCCTATAGGCACAGCTGGCTGCTTCTTCCTATATATTCCCAAAGCAACCACACATCTCAATTATAGCCTTTACTGCTCAACATTGTAATGATTTGTTTGTGGTTCTCTTTTTTTTAATCAGTCTGTGAACCCTTTGAGGGCAACAAGACACAGATGTCTGGTTCAGTTCTGTATCCCTTGTCCCAATCACAAGGGCTGCGAGAGTAGGTGCTCAATAAATGTATGGTAAATAAGCTCACTGCTAAGAAGGCTAAGCTGGCCAAAGTAAGCCTTGCTTTCTCTCCCAGGCTCCTGAGTCTGATGCCTGCTTCCCTATCTGAAGAGCAACAAAGAGCTAAGCTGTGATAGCCTCTGAGGAGCTGGACAGGGTATGGAATGGGCTGGGGTGGGTGGGATGGAGAAGGGAAAGAGAAAGATGAGATAAGGAAAGCCAAAGTTGGCAGCTGCCTTGAAATCCTGGATAGGGGGGCCTCTAAGCAGGTAAAGCATCAGGAGCTTAGGTTTGCCAGTAGAGCAGCTAGGACAGTTTTCTGTCAGGGAGGGTCCCTGGGTCCAGGATAGCAGCAGATTTGCCAGGGGCAGACAAAGCAGCTAAATGAGGCCTCCTCCCCCTCAGGTGTGCTGCCTGCAGGATAAAGAAAGTGATCAGCTAGGGACACTGACAATGGGTGGATGATGGCTGGGTACTGCTCTGGTGGGCAATGCATCCTGGCCTGGAGGCTCAACTGGCTTGGAGTGAGGAAGAGAATGCCATGTAGTGCCATGGGTAGTGCCATGTAGCTGGAGTAGCAATGGTCTGAGTTAGAAGATCTGGGATCCCTCCCTAATCTGGCTCTATTGTTAACTAGCTATGAGGCTTCTCCTCCATTATTAACTAACTGGTTTCTCACTTGTATAGCGAGCTAATCCCTGCCTTACCTACAAAGAAATACTCCTTCCAAAAGGCACAGACTGGATATCAAAGTCAGATGGCCATTATATGCAGTATTTTGGGGTCAAGAGCAATGCAGTGTGGCCTCTGGCCTATGGGAGGGCTAGAGCAGGCGTGATCGAGCCATGCTTCCAGGGCTTCCCTGGGCATCTTCCTCACTGGGTCTTTCACTATACTGAGACCTGCCTTGCCCTCCACACTGCAATGGGGAGGTAGCCAGGTTCCTGCTAACTCCTGCTCTAGGTGTGTGGACCTCAGGGACTGGCGAGCACCCGGCACCCTGCCTCTTCCCACCTTAGCAAGGCTTAGTCACTGAATCCAGCGTCGAGAAACAGTCTAGTCCCAGTTCTGCCATTTACCAGCTGACAAACCTTGGGTACTCTTCTTCGGTGTGCTCATCTACAGAGTGGGGATAACCACCCTTCTTGGGCGAAAGTGAGAGTTCACCATTGGTTAGAGTTCACTCCTGCCCACAGGGGATGACACTCATTATCACAGCCAGAGATGGAAAGCAGAAACTGAAAAGAAAGGACTACTAGCTACTCCAGTCTTTAAGAGGAAGAAAAACATTCATTTAGTACCTACTGTGCGCCAGGCTTTTTTCAAACATTAGTTTATTTAAGCCTCACAACAACCCTGCAAAGTCAGTAAAATCATAACCATTTCACAGTGAGAAACTGAGACTCAGAAAAGTGAAGAAACACGTCCAAGGTCACACAGATAGCCGGACTCCAGAGCTTGTGAGGAGGGAGCACAGCACACCTTCTTTCCCCCATCTCAGTGTAAACTGAATGGGTGGCTGGACCAGAGCCAGGACTCACTGGACCAATGGAGGTCTTATTTCAAACCCAGATGCTGGGAGGACAAAACATCATGCAGGCCCCACCGCCTTATCTATTTCCCACAGCTTAGGATTTCCTAGCAGGCGGACACACAGGCACCTTCCCAGGGCAGCAGCTGGTGTGCTGGCCCCCTCCTTCACCAAGTCAAGTCTTGTCTGAGGCCCTAGAACACCTAAAGGGCCACCAAACCGGATTTTCCTTTGAAGCTGGAGGAAGAGAAGGAGGAGAGAAAATGGAGGGCCTGTAGTCCAGAGTCACAGACCAGGGCCCCACATGTGCAGCTGCCTCCTTCCAGATGGGCCCCCCAGCGACCACTCCACTGCCAGCTCCATGCTCTCCTGGGAACTGGAACAGCTCAAAAAAAGAGGATGCTCTGAGCTTATAGACTGGAGAAGATAGTGAGAAGGCAGGGAGGCAGGCTCTGGCCTGCCAGGAGGGCCCTGGCCCCACCCCAACAAAAACTGGCACAGACCAAACTATAGGAATGCCAATTAAGGCAATTCTACGATTTCCAAAGTCATAGGGCTGCCAAGGTTGGCTAGGAGTAGTGGAGGGCCCAGGGGACAGGGGAACTGAATCAAGAGAAGACAGTATTGCTGTTCCAGATGTTTCTCCCTGGGCCCAGCTCAGATCCCTCTCTCCCCTAACAGGAAGCCAACACTCACGGGATCCCAGAGAGCATAGCTCCTCATCTCATCTGGCCTGCAGCACTGAGCAGACTGAAGAGTGGATGGGAAGCTCCAGCCTTAGGAGGTCAGTCCTGGCAATCGCACGGGAAAAGGAAAGGGAGGTCAGGGACTCACCTCTCAGGCCATCTCCCTCAGGCAAGGAGACCCGGTATCCAACTGATAGCCTTCTTTCCCTTCCTGATCACCTCCTCTATGCTGCAGAAGGGACCCCTGCCCGCTCCCCTGCCCTGCCAGCCCCAAACAGGTCTGCTCTTTTTACCCTAAAGTATTAGGAACAGTAATATCACTCCTCCCACCCTTCCCTGCTGAGGACACTTCTTTCTCCTCCTCTGGTCTTTCCTGGGCTTCAACAACCAGCTCAGTCCCCAGCCAAGCCACAAGAATTAATGCTGCCAGCATCCCTGTCTGTGCCCACGCTACTGCAGGACCCTTCGCTGACTGGCTGCTTTCTTGCCTCTCCTCACTTACTGGCTACTGCTTAAGAGTGGGCAGGGACCATCTCGGGCCCACCAAAGGTTCCCTGAACAGTAGGCTCAAAAGACAAACTGAAGAAGTGGAAAGGGCCTAGGACCGGGAATCAGGAGTTCTGGATTCACTTCCTGGCTTTGCTCCTAATAGACTGAAGAGGTAAGGCTAATAATTTCTCTCAGGCCTCAGTTTACCTATCTGTATGATGATGACCATCTCTAAGGTCACTTTCAGCTTTCTGACTTGAAATATCTGTCAGTAAAACTCATTCAGTAAATAAATATTAACTGTGCGCTTACTTCTCTGCAGGCCTGAGGGGAAAAGGTGAATAAGCCTGGTCCCAGCCCTGAAGCTGATCAGTCTAACGGACTGGTAATGACAACACACTCTTAACCTTGCTAGGTTATCCCTGTTAGCTTCCTACATTGCTGAGGGAGTCAACGGTGCTGAGTTAAGCCAGAGAGAGTGAGGATAGGAAGGTTCTGCTAGGAAACTTCTGTTCTACCTCTCTGGTGCCTGAGTTTCTGCTGGGGCCATGGGCCATAGGCCATACTAACGGATAGTGAAGACAGTGGAAACTGTCCTGACTAGGAGTCAGAAATCCTGGGTTCAAGTCCTGGTTCTGCCAATAATATGTTGTGTGATCTTAAGCAGGTTATTCTCCCCTCTGGGCCTTAGTTTCCTCATCTGTATAAGTAAGGGCTAAACTGGTCAATTTCTTAAGATCTTTTCCAGCTCAAACAGTCTATGATTTTATGATCTACTCATGCCAGGCACCGAATAGTCATCTGAGCAGGCTCGCCTCTGATCTGCTTTCTTCCCCATCCCCCCAGACCCCAGCAACTGCCAAAACTGACCATCTTGAGACAACCTTTGGCCCAGGGTGGCTGAAATGGACCTTTAATCTGGAGCCAGAGTCCCTGTGATCTCCACTGCAGCCATCAGTGCTAATGTTTCACTTCTCTGGGATAGCACATGGACTCCTAGCCCTCAACCACGAGACTGAGTTCAGGGCGGTCACCCTGAAACGTCCCATAACTTCCTCTCTTATAGCCTTGAGCAGAGACTTACTTTTGGCTTTTTTTGGAACCACAATATAAACTCATCAGGGAACATTCAGGCTTTCAGACACCAAAGATTTTAGGTTGACCAACGGAGTCAAGAAAGTGAGGCAGGAAGAGAAGACAGGACCTGGGATCCCACCTCAGCCCCAGCCCTACAGACACCAGTGATGCAGAGGGCATCTGCAAAGCCTGGGTCTGCGGTTGGAGGGTGGGGAAGACAGATGTCTGGCCGTCTGGTTGGGGACTACAGCCAAAGGGAGTTGCTCCCACTGAGGCCTCTCTCTGTCCACAAATACCAGAGGTATGCCCTCATTTTTCTCCTCAATTCTCAGACCCTTAGAAGGAAAAGAAAGGAAACTGATATTTTCTGGGCACTACTTGTGCCGGGCACTGTGCTAGGCACCTTTGCATAGCTGATCTCATTTAATCCCCGCAGTAATCCTGGAAGTAGAGTTACAGTTGCCCTTTACAGTGAGTAAACAGGCTCAGAGATTCAGGATCTTGCCCAAGGTCTCACATCCAGCAAGTGTGATTTTTTCCTAAGTCTCGCCTCTTACCACTATATCACACTACTCTATACCCTGAGTTCTGGTTAACTAGCTGATAAGTATGTACCACAAATTCTTATCTCCTAGAACTCACCAGCAAATCTGGGCTCTTCCTTCCAAACACCCACGAATGCAACTGGGAACTTTTTCCCTCTTCTCAAGAACCCTTCCTTCCCAGGGCCCTGATTCCTGGTGACTGCTCTTCAATTCAAAAATATACCCTAAATCCCCTTTGGGTTCTGACAAGCTAATGCCTGGGGAACTGTGACAAAGCATCAAGTCAGGGTGCGGGATCAGAATACAGGGTACTCTCTGAGTTCTGGACTGGATAGGCTTAGCCTGCGCCTGCTGTGAGCAAGTGGGGAGAGGCTGGAGGAGACAGATCCAGTGGGTAGGAGAGAACTCTCCTTCAGGGAAGGGCCTACATTTCTCTAAAGGAGAAGGAGGCCTGGAGAAAATGAGGCTTTGGGACTGGGGAAATCCCACAAGTGACCTTTATGGGGTTCCTTGTGTGGGGTGGGGTTCTTACAGATGGTCGACTCAATTCCATAAGTCACAAGAGAGGCTGGAGGAGCCCTGGGCAGTCACAACAGGTCAGAGAAGGGGAGGGAGAACCCTCTGGAGCAGGGGCATGGCTGAGTCCTGTGGGCCCCCACAAGGGACAGTGCGGGCAGTCTCTGCTGAAGGGGAGGCACACCGTGAGGGAGGCTTGTCAGTCCTGTGCAGAGCGCTGGTCTCGTGTGACAGGACAGCCGGGATGGGAGTGGGGTTGGGGTCCATCTCTCCTAGGGGGACCGCCGGCCCACCCAGACGATCTCTGTGGTCCTGTGGGTCAGAGTGCAGCTGCCCCGTGTGCCCAGCCCGGAGGGAAGGCCTGCTCCCCTGCCTCCCCCTTCTCTGCCTGCCAGCTGTGCCTGGGGCGCCGGGTGGGCCACCGGCAGGGACCTGCTGCCTCCCTGCCCGCCCCTGGCTGTGTTTTGGGGGAGGGGCGCGTTTCCACAGCACACGCAAAGCCAGCGGAGGGACTGTCCTGTGAGGGGGGCACTGTCACCCTGTGGGCACTGGGAAGGGGCGTGTCTGCCCACCTGTTGCCACTGACAGGAGGAATCTGCTTCTGAGGGGGCAGGGAGCACTCTCTGACCCTTCCTTGTGGGGACGGGACTGTCTGTCCGGGGCGGGGGCCTGTCAGTCCATCGGGAGGTCTGTGTGCCTTGAGGTAAGGCCTGAGTGTCCTGACGCGGGGTGGGGTGGGGTGGGGCGGGGCAGTCGTCCCTCGAAGTCTGCCGAGGTGTCCCCTGGCGTGGGTGGTGGGGCGAGAGCCCAGGGGCCTGTGGGCGTGTGGGGCGCGGGGGATGGAGAATGCCCGGGGGGAGGGGCGGCCGTCTGCGAGCCCGTGTCTGCGGGGGCACAGCCAATCAGCCCGAAGGCCGCGGGGGCAGCAGGGTTGGGACAGGTGTCTGTCGTTCTGTCCCGCAGCTGGGAAGGACACTGCCGGCCCTTCCTGGGGGCAGGTACGTCTGCCTGCGGGGCGGGGGCCGGGGAAAGGCACCCACCCTCCTGTCAGTCCGTCCCGGCCTGTCTGTCCCCAAGTCGGAAGTAGGCTCGCGGGCGAGGGGCGGGTCGGTCTGCGGGAGGGGAAGAGGGGGTGGGGCCAGGACAGGAGTCAGCCGTCCCCCGGTCGGGAGGGGGGCCTGTCGGTCCGTCCTGAGGGCGGCTGTGTCCGCGTCGAGTCGTCCCGCGCGGCCCGGCCCCCGGCCCCGAGCCCTGGAGCTACTCACGCGCCCTCGGCGCCCTGGGAGCCCACGATGAAGCCGAACTTGTCGATGCGCCGCTCGGCGAAGCCGTTGGCCTCTGAGTCGGAGCCGAGAGAGCTGAGCTCGTCGGCGGCTGTGGCGTCGGGGCCCGGGGCCAAGCTCTCCCGGGTCCCCGACAGGCTCCCCGCAGCCGCGGGCGCGCGCGGCCCGTTCTCTCCGCGGCTCTTCGCCATCCCGGCCGCGCCCGCCGCCTCAGCCTCAGCGGCCACCCTAGCCACCTCAGCTGCACGGCCGCCGCCGACGCCACCGACGCCCCGCCCCCGCGCCGCGCCCATTGGCCGCCACCAGGGCGGGGGCGGGGCCCTAGGCCCTCCCCGGGAGTCCCCCCACGCCCAATGGGCGCCGCGGACCCTGGGGCCCGCCTACCTCCCCCCAGCTGGCGCCAACCGGCCCGACGTGAGGGGGCGGGGCAGCCGTCACCCGAGCCCTCCTCCGCGGGCTGCCAATCACGAGAGCTCACCTGAACGAGCTCTTTCGGCCTTTCCGGGTTGGCCCCGTCCCGGCCAGTCACCTGCAGCGCCGCGCAGGTAGAGGCCGAGGGCGTCCGCTGGGAATTCCGCATCCGCCTCCTGAGGCCTCGCTCCTCGCGAGACCCCAGGGACGTGGGTGGGGATTGTTTCACCCATTCATTTTGAAGGCTTTCAGGACTCCCCCAGGGACACTCAGCGGCTTAAAAACCCAGGCTGAGCCAGAAATTGGGCAGCCTCTTCCCCAGCTCAGTACTTTCGGGGCTTTAAATTAGCTCATGGGAGATCTAATTAATAAGAATGACCAACAGTTCATTAAGCCACTCACTGCCCCAAGTTCTATCTACTTTCTCTTGTAATCTTTTTTTCCCAACAACTTTATTGAGATACAATTAACATACCATAAAAGTCACCCGTTTAAAGTGTATAATTCAATGGTTTTAAGCATATTTATAGAGTTGTGCAACCATCACCACAATCTAATTTTAGAACATTTTCATAGCCCCAAAAAGAAATTCCTATCCATTAGCAGTCACTCCCCATCCTTCCTCCCCCAGTCCCTGGCAACCACTAATCTGCTTTTGTCTCTATAGATTTGCCTATTCTGGACATTTCATGTGAACGGAATCATACCATGTGTGGCCCTTGTGTCTGGTTTCTTTCACCTAGCATAGTTTTCAAGGTTCATCCATGTTGCAGCATCTTATCAGTACTGTACTGCATTCCTTTCTTTATGGCTGAACAATATTCCATCATATAGATATACCCCATTTTGTTTATCTACTCGTCCATCATGGTCATTTGGGTTGTTTCCACTTTGGGGCTATTACCAATAATGCTGCTATGAACGTTTGGGTACAAGCCTTTGTGTGGACATATATTTCCACTTCTCTTGGGTAAATACTTAGGAGTGGGAATTACTGGGTCACATGGTAACTGTTTAACCTTTCGAGGAACTGGCAAGCTGTTTTCCAAATTGGTCACACCATCCCGTAATCTTTGAGCAACAGGGTAGGTACTATTATTAGTCCCATTTTACAGTTAAGGAAACTGAGGTGCAGGGAAGTGAAGTCAGCTGCCTAAGGTCCCAGAACTAGCTGGTGGCAGAGCCAGGGTTTGAGCCTAGCTCTTACCAACAGCTTATACTTGGAGGCATGGACCAATTGTAGTTACACAGACTTAGCTCCCAGCAGCCTACTTCCGACCCCAGGAATTGTCAAGTCTTGGAGCCATGATAGCCCCTCAGCTAAGTCTAGCACCTCATAGTTTACAAGTCACAATCATGGTGTCATCTAACACTCCCCTATAAATCTGTGGGGGAGATAGGCCCAGAGAAGGGAAGGGACTAGAAGAGCCAGGCTTGAGCTACAGGGCCTGGGACAGGCTGCTAAGGGGCCCAAAGGAAGCCCCAAGAAGGGGGGAGTCTTATGCCTTGAGTGATTTCACCAGCCGTTTCCTTGATGCCACGTGGCCTGGACATTCTTGAAGACTTCACTGTGCAGTCTTCGCATTCCATAGGCTTCTGGTTTTCCATAAAACAGGCTATTTCAGTCTTGAACTCTCAGTTGGAGAGGACCTTCCTCCTTTCCAGAGGCTCCAGAAAAGAGTGGTGGGCTCTTAGCCCCAGCTCTCAGGAGGGGCAGACTGGGCCTCACATGGGAGTGTGGGCTTATCCCAGGGAAGGGAGAGAGGAGCCAGACACACCTGGAGCAGATATGAAGCCCCAAGCCTGGGAAAGTACCCACAACCCTTTGACTCCATAATTCTGGTCCTAAGGTCATATCCCAAACACATTTAGCTCTGTAAAGGCACGTGTACAGTGGTGTTCACCCCAGGAGTAGGGGTGGGGGATATGTTAGAGGCACCCAGGTGTCCATCTTTGAGAGACTGGCTAGACATTTCTCAGGTTAAGGCATTTATGCCTCAGCTTCTAATTTTCTTACCTAAGACCACCCAGGATTCAAATCTCTTCTCGTCACAGTTGTGACCTTGAGCAAACCACTTTTCTGAGTCCATTTCCTCAACTGCAAAATGGAAATACTGAAAAAATGCCTCCTTGGAGGAGTTATTCTGAGACTTTAATGTGATAATATGTGCTGAGCATTTGGCACATGGAGATATACAATAAATGGAAGCCAGGAGTGGTAGTATTCGCAGTTTGCAAAGCACTTGCAAATTCATTATTGTCTCGCATTTCCCTCGCCAGCCTGTGGCTGCAGCAAGGAGTTTACCTAATTTAACCAATGGCATGTGGCTTGGGAGACTTTGCTTCATGGCTGTACCCTCAATAACTAGATGTTCTTGTGCAAAATTGTTTAACTTCTCAGAATCTGTTTCCTCTTTTGTAGGAATGTCAATAATCACTTGTGAAGAGTCAGTGAGCTACGTCTCTGAAGCCTCCAGTACATAATAGACAATAAATGTTACGTTTCTTCAAACTCCAGAGCTCTTTAATAACTTGAAACTACTCTAGTGAACAAGAGAGACGAAGTCCTGGCCCAATAGAGTTTTTATTCCAGTGGTGGAGGGAAAATATGAACAAGCTCAGAACATGTGTCAGGTAGTGGGAAAATAAAGCAGAGTAAGGTAGAGAAAACGCGGCGGAGGCGGGGAGTGGATGGAAATGAGGAGGCCTCTGTGGGGATCCGGAAGAACAGTATGCAGGAAGCAGGACACCAAGTTTAAACCCCTTGAAAGAGAAGCAAGCTCAGAAGATGGTGTGGTTAGACTGGAGTGAGAAAGCAGGAGAGCTGAATGAATGATTCAAAGGAATGCCTGCAGAATCACGCGGTTCACTAGAGTACAAAATAAGAGGCCTCTGGCAATGCTGTGAAACATCCTAGTAGATTAGCTGCTGGAGATGTTCTTTTGAGGATGAGATGCTTGGCCACTGCTATAGGAAGGTGTTGATGACCTGGAATCTCATCCCACGGGGTCAGTCCTGAAAGTTTAGCCTGAGGCACGCACACAGGCCCCTGTGCAGTCCCCTCTCCTGGATCCTGGAATGTGCAGCTTGCATGTGCTCAGGAGACCTGTCAGCACTGGCCATGAGCAGATGTCCAGATATCATAGCCTTTATTTGTAATGAGAGCAGTTTCAGAAGGTAGACAGCTGATCCCCAGCAGCCTATGCACAGTAGGCAAACTGTAAAGCTTCTTTATCCCTACACTGAGGATAACAGTTAAGAATCTTTTGGTCCAAGTGGCAGGGAACACAACTCAAATGGGCTTAACCCAAAACTGCATTTAGTGGGTCCCATAGCTAAAAAAAATCCATAGGTAAATAAGCTTCAGGAGCACTTTGATCTAGAGATTATCACCAGGGAGATCAACCTCACTTTCCTTTTTCCTCCTTTTCTCTTTGTCCCCCCTTCCTGTGGTTGCTTCATCCCCAAGCTAGAGCCCCTCATGGCAGCAGCTCCAGGCTCACATCCTTCCTCCATACATCCACACAACGGATGACTCTTCTGGTAGCTTCTGCTCAGTGGTGAGGAGGCTGCATTCCTTCATGCATCATCTGTTTTACTAGGACACACACCTGTCCCTAATCTAATCACCACAGCTCAGGGAGAGGGAACATTGACTAGCTTAACTGAACTCAGCTTAAGGCGACAACAGTACCTTCTCTGCAATGATACGATAAGCAATAGGAGTGTATCTCGTCCTGCTTCATGGATTGTATGCCTCAGGAGTACCTAGAATTACTCACTTACATTTTTCTGTAATATAACAATGTAGAGTAGTTAAGAGCAAATCCGCAAATCAGATGAGTTAATTATCTTAACTTCAAGATCTTACATTTTACTTTTATTTTAAAAAAGTAAAATTCTAAAAATCTTATATACTAGTATATGGACCATTAAACATGAGCTATACTGTACTTTTTTGCCTTTTTGCTTTTTGAATTATAAGAAAAAATGAAATATTACATATAAGGATTGCTATAATCACAGTACACCACATATCTCCATTCAAGCATATATCCTAAGATAACCTATTGCATATATTGTCTAGTATATAATTTTAAAAAGTGAAATGGGTCTAATCATTAGTGGCCTCCTATGCGCTACATGACAGGTGCTCATTTCAGCAGCCGGTAGAACTGGAAGTGAAATTCCTTAGTGTTGATGACTCCTGAAGCCCTCCTTGTGGGAGTCTTTAAAGTTATAGTGACTCTGAAAGGATTAAATTGTGCCCAGTTTTCCCAGCAGTGCCACAAGAGGAACATTTCTCCCCATTTCACAGTCTAGTCTGGTGCAGTGCTAAGGACAGCGTGGTCACCAGGAACGGGAGACCTGCTTTGGCCTTCCAGAGGCTCACTGGCTACATGAACTTGGGTATCCACCTCATCTAAAAACGGGGTAGCTAATCCTCAGAGGATTACAGTGAGAATCTGAAAAGCTGTGCAAGCAAGAGGCTGCCTACATGCTGCAGGCCCTAAACAAGCAGCACAGAGTGCTGGGGTGCAGGCTGGGCCTGTGGCCACTGTGGTAACAAGGCTGCCTGGTCAATGGGCCTTCTGCAACCGAGTGAGCCAGGACAGATGTTCATTCAGGAGTTCCGGGAAACTGGGTTCGGGCCCCAGAGGGCGGCTCAAAGGACCCATTCACTCACATTCCACCCGGCAGCATTCCTGGCCTCCAGTCACAGCCTCAGTCATGGAGAGTCTATGAGATCTGCCAAGCTGTGGAGGAGAGTGCTCTGACACCATGCCCTGTCCCCCATCCCCAGAGGCAATCCCAGGAAGAAAAGGAAGCTTGGAGTGTGAGACTCCCCCAGGTCTCCTGATCCCCATCCCTCTTGGAATGGGACCCCAGGTGCTGTTCAGGGGAATTTTGGGTTGGCCCTGGAGAAGCAACCAGCAGTGGGCTCACTTGAGGCACCCAAACCATGGAACCCACTTCAGGAAGCCAAATTTCAGCCCTGGCCCCTGGGGGAAACTTCTAGCAACCAGGAGGGAGGCAAATGTCAGAGAGAGGAATAACATCCCATCGACGAAGTTAAAAACGTGAGGGATCCAGCAGTTTACAACAAAGCCACACAATTAGCACTGAAGAAGGGCTACCTGAGCCCTAGGTCTGGAGCTGGAAGCTCTGAGCTTGGCGGGAGGTCAGCGGGGAGGAATAGGGTGGTGACTAGAATACTGGTTCTGTGACCTTGGGAACGGCCTTACCCCTCTGAGCCCTGGAGATGACCTCATGGGGCAGCTAAGAGGATCAAATGGAGGGACTGCAAAGAAAAGGCACTGAGAACTCTCAGGGGATAAACACACAAAAGATCTTCAGAATGAAACCAGCCTGAGGTTTAAAACCAGGAACGGTTATCAACAGGCTCTCACTTTCCTCCCTCTGAACACCCACAGCAGCGCCTACCTCCCTGTGATAGGACAATTGCAAAAATAACAGCCTGCATCGGGCCCTTACTAGGGAGCAAGGACTGTGACAATGTGTCTCGCACTCAATTTCTTTTCATCTTCTTACTGTGTGACTGTGGGTATGTGACTCACCCTCTCTGTGCCTGTTTACTCAAGTGTAAAACAAAAATACATCAGGATTACATGAGTTAAAATTGATAAAGTGCTTAAAACAACAAGGAGCAAATTGGTTAAGTTTTATAAAGCCCTCAGAACAGTTCCTGGCCTTGGCACAACTGAGTGTTTTTTAAATAAATACATCTTTTAAAAACCTCATCATGTCCCTGTGCTCATTCAGGGTAGGCCACCTGCCCAAGGTCACAGAGGCAATCAGGTGATGGGTGATTCTAGGCCTACAGGAAACTGCTACCCTTGAGTCTCATCTGCCCAATGATCCAGGAACTGCGTCTCATCTGTCCTTGGTCTTCTGTGGTGCTGGCATGTTGAAGGCATCCCGTATTAGTCTGTTAAATACACCGGGCTATCCCTTTGGAGGGTCTGAATGTCTTAAAAGGGTAATAAAATTCTGTCTAAGAAAGATTCATAAAAGACTTGATGGCAGCAAGAATTTAGTTAAAAGTCTCAGAGCAGGGCATTCCTCAGAGCAGAAGAGGAGCCACAAGGCACTGTGCCATGCTCCCAACTACCTTGGGTCTGGACAGGGTGCGGGGGCAAAGGAACAAGTCTATGACACTAATTTCACAAGAAGGATCCAAGAGGTTTATTAGATAGCCCATGGCAAGATACAAAATGATTAATAATGATAACGACCATACCCTATCAGCCAAATGCCACTTGGCACTCTGACACTATCTCGCAGGACATCCCTGGGTTCACATTTCTTAATGGGCTGCCTGAAGAAGTGAGCGCCCTCAAATCAAGACGCAAACACAAACGGATTCCAGAGACCACTGGGGAGAAGCAAGGCTTAGAAGCCCTCTCTGATCAGTATGGGGAGGGAGGAGGGGGAAGGCGACTCCGCAGGACAATTTGAATTTCCAAACTTACTAAGAGGAAATAAATGTTCAACGCAGGGTCTTCTGGGTCTGTGGAAGGGGGCTGGGGACAGGAGAGGCAAAACGGCAGTGGCTGGGACCTGAAAGCAGGTTTCTCTCTTCTATTTCTTCCTCCCGCCTCTCTCCTTGAGGGCCAGGTGGATGACAGCGCCATTGGCCATGTTGTAGTAAGCCAGTGAGTTGGAATCCTTGATGAAGATGCCCTGGAAAGCAGACAGTGTGCCTCAGGGCGGGGCAATCTGGCCTTGAGCACACTGCACAGCCTCACTACTCCCAACATCTGTTCATGTTCTGAACTCAGCAAAGGGGGAGGGGTGGGGGCGGGCAGGAGGGGTTAGGGGAGGAGGGAATGGCACAGGATAGGACTGAAGGGTCTCTGGTTCCTCCCAGAATGCTTTGCTTTTCCTACTTTCCTACCAAGCCATGTTCTTCCCCTGTGTCAACTCCCCTAGAAGCTGGCCCTGATCAACACCATGGAATTCTGACTCTCAAATCTTTAGAGATCAACTAGTCCAACAGCCTGGTTTTACAGAGCAGGAAACTGAGGACCAGACTGGGGATTTGTCAAAATGCAAAGAAGGAGAACACAGTGGCCGCATGTGACTTGGTGCGCACCAGGCTGAGCTGGACTATCCTCTCTGCGCCCATGCATGAAGCCAGGCTAGCCAAGAGCACACTGGCTGGGACGGCTCCACCACCAGGCCAGAAACCCATTAGAGCACTCCCAAGTCTTGTACCCAGGTGTCCACCCTAGTTGTTGAGGCACAGGGTTTTCTGGACTCCACACAAAACTGTACCGTGATCCTGCCAGAGCCTTACCCTGTCAGGCTAACCTGCTCCAGCACTCTTAGCCAGCATTATCACTTCTAGGATGGACTCAGGGCCACACCCAGGTGTCTCCTGACTCCTTTGATTCCACAGGAGATTCAGCTTCTGGGACAACAGAGGCATTGGGCCCCAAGGGGCAGGACCACAGACACCGGACTCACCTCATACTGCAGCTTCTGTTTCCCTGCAGGCATACCAGTGGCTTCGTGAATCTTCACCTTGATGACAGAGACCTGTGGGCCCAAGGAGAGGTCATTCACCCCCTTGCTAAAAGTCAGCTGGAGGAAGTGGCCCCATGATCCCTTGGTTCCTGTGCACCTCACGCCAGTTGGCAGCAGCAACTCATACCTGGTCTGTGAGTGGGAGGGTGAAGACCAGCACCTGTCCGTTCAGCTTCCATTCCGTCTTATCCTGCATGTTGGGCACCTGGACTTTGATGGATACTGGACCCTGCAAAGAGGAGGTGGCCATTATGCATAGGGAGCCCTGAGACCATCAGGAATTAAGCTCTCTTTTTCCTGGGCCAATCTAGACAATGTCACCTGTCCATCTGGGCTCCTGGACTCTGGCCCAATTCTCTACTGATGCCCCTTGTGATGCGGTACAAGTCACTCCCCCTTTCTAAGATTTGGTGTCCCTTCTTTAAAACGATCCCATATCCTGCCTCCTGGTGAGTCTAGAACTGAAGAAGTGACATGAAAATGCTCTGCCAACCCCAAGAAGCAACAGAGGCGGAAAGAACATGAACTGCAAGGTCAGAAGACCTGGGTTCCCCATTCAGCTTCCCTGCTAACTAGGTCTCTCGGAGCTTCAACGCCCTGTCTGTAAAGTGGCTGATCACAACTCCTGCATGGGATTATCGCGAGCATTAAACGGAGAAGTGCCCATAAAATGCGCAGCTCTACCCTGGCACCTGAGTAGGTACTCAAGAAATGGGAACTACTACCAGAAAGAACGAAAAGAAAGATCTTGTCAAGTGCATCAGTGAAATGGGGCTAGGACAGTTTCTGCCTCCTCACTGGAGCCTAACAGCTTCCCTAGGCACCAGCAGTGCCAAGGTTCCCACCTCCCCTTAATTCTAGCCCCCAACAGAATCTCCACAACAGGCAGGCATCTTAGCTAAGGCCTGGAGCCGGAGGGAAGGCCACAAAGAAATAAGAACTGCACCCAGGGTTTTCTTCACTGTCCAGGGCCCCTTTTGCACCTGAGTCCTGCTGCCTATGCAGCTGGGTCTTCCTGCTGACCTCTACGACAACAGTTCACACCCACATCTACTGTGTGCCCAGAAGCCTCCCAGGCCGCCAAGGGCTGACTGAGGCCCCAGAAGCCAAAACAATGGGGGGTCAGGGAGTGTGTGACTGCGGCGGGCCTGACCTCCCAGTAGACACTCCAGGCCTCCGGCAGCACTCTGGGATCTAGTACCTTGTTCCTGCGGAGGAACTCCTCTTCGGGCATGAGGCTGTCCTCTGTCTTCAGTTTCTTGGAGGCAGGCTCATCTTCCATGGGAGGTGGGGGGTGGACAGGGGGCATTGGGGCTGGAGCTGGGACAGGTGCCACAGGTGGAGCGGGCACAAAGGCTACAAGGATAGGAATAAACAGCCATGTGAGTGGGGGGAAGGGGCACAGGACTCAGGATGGTAAGAAGTAAGAGGGGAGAATGCAAAGGTTTCCCATTTCTCCTAAAGGTGTGAAGAGCCACTCCTTCCTGAGTCTGGCAGCCAACATGTTCCCTGGTAGGGGCACTCCTGGGAGGCTGCTCTGATTGAGCAGCAGGTGACTGGACGAGGGGCAAGACTGATGAATGGAGCAGGCGCCAGCCTACAGCAAGCAGGGGCCTCTGCGCCTGTCTGCTGTCTGGGGCCTCGCCCCTCTGGGTGCACACACCTCAGCTCTGCCACATCAGCCTATCTTCCCCAAGAGCCGTGGCTCCCTGCTCCCAGCTCAGGGATCTCTCAAATGGGGAAGCCAAAGTTCTCCTGTAGGCAGGACCCCCAGCTGGAACTACCTACTGCTCTGCTCACAGTGCTTGGCCTGTAGTCCTGACCCAATAGCCTGGAAAGTGATTTGAGAGACACTGACCTGTTGGCACAATCATGGGGGGTGGGCGGGGTGCCATGATAGGAGGGGCCGAGGGAGGCATGGGCACCACGTTGATCCTGGGCGCATGGATGATAGGCGGCATGGGGGCAATCACCGAGCCCGGGGGCAGTCGGACCACTGAAGCCATTGGGGGCCTAGGCATGACGGGTACTGCGGACACAACTGTGGTGCGGACAGGAGGTGGCATCTGTTGGGGAGAAAGGACCCATAGGTCACCGGAAGCCAGGGCTGGCAACTGGCCATTTGCAGCCTTTGAGGATTAGGGATAGCCAGCTCCAACTCAGCCCCCTGGGACTAAGAGACTACAGCTTCACACCAGGCTCTGACAGGAACTTCGCTGAGAGAGGCCCAGAGCGACACTCTTTCCACTTGGGACTTAACCAGCTGCTCGTGGCAGACACTGAGAGAGCCACTAAAGAGGCTGACCTTGACTTAGCCTCCTGGAGACAGGCCAGCTGTCCTCGAAGACTTGTTAAGCCCTGCAGCCCTTCTCTGACCCAAGCGTGCTTCTCCCATTTGCCACTTGCCTCTCTCCTTGTTCCAATCCTCCCACACAGAGGGAAGATCAGGCTAGAGGTTCCCACTTCCAATTAAAGGGTTCTTTCCCTCTCAACTGGACTCACTCAGCACTTGAGCCCTCTATAAGGCAGTTGCCCTTCTCAGCCAAAAGTACCCAACCTCAAGAACCAAGCTATGAAAGATCAGTCACAAGGTGGCTGCTGGCTTACGGCAGGAGGCCGGGGCACTGAGGTGATGGGTGGGGCCGAGCTGGGGATGTTGGTAGCTGAAGATGGAGGCGGTGGCTGCTGGGGGATTTCATTGGGCTTGCTGGGACCAATCTTCTCTTTGGTATCATCTTCCGGCACCAGGCCCTTGGCCTTGTGGATGGCCTCAATCTGTTCCTGGAGGGTGATATTGGCCTGGGCAGCCTGCTGGGTCCGTGCCATGCTGCCTGAGTGGCCATCCCAGGTCACCTGCATGGGAAAGCAAAGCCACAGCTTGTCAGGGCTCCTGGAACTGAGCCAAAGTATGGGAGTCTGAGGGCAAGGGAGGCACTAGGATCCATCTGAATAGCACCTTTTCCTCTGGTTTCTGGATCTCCTCCTCGCCGATCTTCTTACCGATGGCTGTTTCCTCCACACCGAAGATGTCGGTACGCCGCTCGGCCAACTGTTTTAAGCTGCTCTCAATATCCAGACCTGGACACAGTCAGAGAATGGAGGCAGGGAACAAAAAGAGAAACTAAACCAGGTGCCCTTCCAACAAGGCAGCAGTTCTCCTGGTGCAGGGTGGAGGCTGGTCCCACGGAATGAGGCTGACTCTGGGTCCCAAGATAGTACTGTCCTCTGAGCCTGGGGAAGGCTGCCCAATCAGCACTAAGTCTGTAAACTAGAGCTTGTCCAACCCCTTGACTTAAGAGAAGCAAGGAGGAAGACAGGCTCACATGAGTGGCAAGTAGCAGTCAGGACTAAAAGCTTGGTTTCCTGCCTCTGGGACAGTTTCCTCCCTATCGTGCTGCTTCTTTTTAAAAACATTTTTATTTTATTTTTTTTTTTTTGAGGAAGATTAGCCCCGAGCTAACATCTGCCAATCCTCCTCTTTTTGCTGAGGAAGACTGGCCCCAAGCTAACATCCATGCCCATCTTCCTCTACTTTATATGTGGGATGCCTACCACAGTATGGCTTGCCAAGTGGTGCCATGTCTGCACCCTGGATCCGAACCAGCGAACCCCAGGCCGCCAAAGTGGAACGTGCACACTCAACCACTGTGCAACCAGGCCGGCCCCTCGTGCTGCTTCTCACACAGCAGTGACAGGACCACTGTGTCTCATTTCAAGGTGCTCAGGGTACTCCAGCCATCAGAGCCCTCATTTTAAGACAGCCCCAAAAATGAGTGCCCCTCCCAGGTACAGTCAGATCTTGCTCTCGGATGTCAATGGGCACATGCCATCCATGTCAGGTGCCCGCCCTTGAACAAGTCCTATGGGGAAAGTCGTTCTGGAAAAAGGGGAGTTCTTTTGTAGCATCATAGGCTACGCCTACCCTCAAAAGCTTTTCTTGACCTCAATTGTTGCTTTCTATGTTTGCTTAAAGCAGGCTGACTGTAGTTTAGAGATCCCATTGACCAAAGTGAGCCAGGGCTGAGTCAGAGAAGGGGTGTGGACTGGGTGGGGGAACTCCCACCTCACCTGGTGCGTACACCTCATCATCGCTCTGTTTCTCACGGATGGAGCGATCACGCTGCTCCAGCCAGCGGGGGTCGAGAAGCCCGATGCGCATGTGTTCCTGCATTTTGCTGGCAGGGATCTTCTCTCCCGTGATGGGGGACACGAGATACTCATCTGGAGCAGGGGCTGGAGGCAGGGGCTTGGAAGCTAAAAGGAAACAAAGATGCTTGAGTGAAAACTAGGTGGCAGCCTGGGTTAAGAGAATTTTGTTACACTGGTGCATGATTCATTCGAGACATCCACTCAGTGCCATGCAATACCTGGCACTGTGCTAGGCGCCAGGGCACCAGACATTACTAAGCCTATTCCCCACGGTGAGGCCTGTGACAGAGGCTATCAACGCCTTTATGACAAGCCCTCTTGAGCCCTCTGAGAAACGAACAGTTCTGAGGAACCATGAGGGCCAGAAAGCAGGCCTTACCTTTGGGGTCATAGTCCTTCCGGACAATGACCTGGTCTGGAGTTGGGGGCAGAGGCGGCGGCATGGGTGTCTCTGGGGGTGGGGGCACTTTCTGCCCTTCTTCTTCATCATCTGAACCCTGAAAAGCAAAGCAACAGCAAGACTCAGAGAGGGGCTGAGAAACCACCTCTCTACAGCTGAGCCCTGGCGGCCCTCAGGGTGGCAAGGAGCCTAGGCCCCTGCCAGCCAGCATCCATGTGCTAAGCCTCCCAGGGCAGCTGAGGCCAGCCGGCAGCCGGCCAAGCTGCTTCCTCACAGCATGAATGGGAGCGCTAGGGGCTGTGGTGCTAACACTCCGCCCAGGCATTTCCAGCAGCTGGCACCAGGCAGTCCCAGGAGGCCAAGGGCACTTAACACACTGGGGAGGGGTGTGGAGGGCACGTCTGAGCTCAATGGTAGCCGCTCATGGAGCAATGCTGGGAGGGAGAGAAAAAGTCAATTCCCACAGACACAGGGGCCTTTCTTCTCAGGCTGCACACAAATTCTTTCCAAGGGGAGGAGAGCAGCTTGGCTCCAGAGTCTCTATGCTGCTTGGAGGGCCTGGCTTGAAGGGGGTAGATGTGGCCAAAAGGAAGCACAGGCTACACTTAGAAAAGCTCTGGGAACTGCTGACCATTTGGGCCTAAGCTCAAACCCATCAAAGCATGTGGTGTAGAGGGTTCCCTAACTGAGAGCTGGAGTGGGGGCAGTGGGGAGCAGGGCCTCTGGGCAAAGGGGGAAGGTCACAGAATAGGGTCAGCACAGCTTTCAGATCCTTGCTTATGAATGAATCTTTGTTGCCTGAGCTGGAAAGAGGCTCTGTGCTGCCTGGGCTTGCCAAGATGCCTTATTCAGGACCCACACCTCCTCTTGAGGTTCACAAGGCAACTGGATCTCTGACTCTGGTGGAGAGCACTCTCCCTCCTTGGGCTCCAGGGGAAAAGGCCTCCCACAGGCAAGCCTAGGAGTATACCTCATCCATGTCTTGCACTTGGGTGTCCTGGTCCAGCTGGGAAGGCGGCTCCTCTGCCTTCTCCTGTTTCTCGTCCTCCTCATCAGACTCGACCTCCATCTCGACCTCCTCACTCTCCCCAAACTTCTCATAGCGCTCTTGAATGAGGATTCGGGCCCCCAGCTCCTCCGGGGTGGTGGGGGGAGGGAAGTTCCCTGGCAGAGGGTAAGCCAGAATCAAAGGGAGGCCTCTACAGACATTACTTGTCAAGGGCCCATCCATCTGTCCTCTCCACACTGTGAGCTCTCTCCGAGGGTGGGGCGCTCTGGTTTCTCTCCTATCTCCAGAGGCCCATCCACGATCTGGCACAGTAAGTATTCGTTGAATTGAATTTAATTGGGGCAATGTGGTAGAACTGAAGTCTTCTGGGAGCATAGATGAAACAGACACTGATAAAGGCCTCTAAAAGATTCTGCTGCTCTGTGGGAATAGGTGTACAAGATCTCCTAGGATGGCTTCAAGCTCCCAGCTCCCCGTCTGGAGTCATAGACCTACCTTCCTCACAGACCTACCTTGCTCATTGGGTTGAAAGTCCACTGTTTCCACCACCACAAAATCATGCCAGTCGATCTGTGCATAGGCCACCCGCTCCTTCTCCTTCTCTTCCTCTTCCTTTTTCCTCTCGCGCTCCTGGAACTTGGCCCATTCCACTCGGTAACACACCTGGAGGGATGGGAACGAGCATGGTGCTAAGTTGAATCAGGGTCTGCTCCCGACCAGGCTGTCAGCTCCAGGGCCTTCACCAAAGCCAGCATCTCCCTCAGAATAGGAGGCTGCTCTGCCCACAAGGGGAACTTCCTGGAGTAAAGTACGGTATTTGCATCTGGTTTTAGCCAGGCCAAGTGTGGACAGGATGAAAATTCTAAACGCCATAGAAACTTTCTGTCTGGGCCCCAAAGGCAGCCATTTGCTATAAACTCAGAGTTTTCTGCTTGAGTTAGCGAGGGGTTCTGCGCTCAAAGAGAAGCAAACTCCCTCCCAGGAAGTGTGCGTGACAACCCAGTGCCCACAAGAGAAGCAGCAGTCTGCGAGCCTGAGAACCAAAAGCCCTTCATGCAGCCACCCAAAACAGCCAGCACCAATACGCCTTCTCTAGACTCCGAAAACCTGGGGCTTTGAAAGGTGTCTGTCACCAGAGAAACTGTTCAGGAGTTGGGTTTCTTTGGCCTTTGTAGCCCCAAGGCCTTTCTTCCCACTACTCTTGTGCTTGGAAGATAACAATGTACTGCCTCGGAGACTATTTCCAAACACAAACCAGAATGCACACAATATAACTTGTAGTATCAGTAACTGGTTATAAGAAATTCAGTTTACCTGGTCCAAAACTTCTCGGGGGTTCTCGGCCTCTTTCTTGAGCTTTGTGAATAAGCCTTTAGGAGGAATCAAGATCTGAAACACAGAAGAGTTAAAGCAACTGTCAGTGTAGCACACCACAGGACAAAGACGAGGCCTCCCTGGGCCTGTGGAAAGACACAGGAGAAGGGAGAGCATAGGATTCTGGGTCCTAAGCCCAGCTCCACTTGGCTGTGTGACTTCAGGAAAGTCACTTAACCTCTTTAACTTGGTTTCCTTCTACAAAATGGTGACACCACCACTTAAAGTTGGCACCATCAACTTAAAAGGGGCTGCAAGGATTAGGAGGAAAATATGCAAAACCACTGGCAGATCACCCAGCACACTGTCCGCACATGATGGTTGCTTCCAGGGGATCTACTCTAGCCTTTTGCACACACTAGTAGGCCTCCCCTGACGATCTTACTTAAGACTGCAGCCCACGGGCCCCATCTCCCTAGATTTCCATCTCCTGCCTTGTCTTTCTCCATAGTATTTATCGCCATCTGACATGCACTGACATTGCACTTGCTTGTCACCCCCTCACTAGACCAGAAACTCCACAAAGACAGGAATCTGTCTTCTGTTCACTATTACATCTGCAGCACCTGAATAGTGCCTGACACTCCATGTGTATTTGCTGAGAGACTGAATGCCAGCTTTGTTCAAAAGAGCCAGTCATTCCAACAGCCCCAACAGTATCTACTGTCACTGATGAAGTGGTTCAGCCCCAGCCACCCTCCCTACACCTCTAGCCCAGGAACTGCCCTGCTCCTAGAGTCTCCCACGGCCAGAGACAGACACCAGCGCCCTCAGGTTTGAGGACTAAATGTCAATACCCAAGTTCTGAGAGATAAAAAAGAGGAAAGTAACAGAACAAAAAGGGATCTGGGGACCTTTAACCCTAAAGCAGTCCACTGGGGGAAACTAACCCAGGGCTCGCTTAAAATTGATACTGTGTAGTTACAGGAACCCTTTGACCTTGGGCCTTCAATGATTGTTATTTTAGCTACTCTACTAGCTTCTGGATTTGGTCATTTTCTAAACACACACATTTTTACAATTCCTTCTAGTTAAATACTTAGAGTAAATGAAGTTAGAGGAAATCATTACCAGTCCTTTCAAGTCAGATCTTTTCTCACATATTGTTTCTAGATAAGAAAAACAGACGTGCAGACCATGCCACTAAAAAAAGGAAAACAACCTCTACTACGTGTGTAGCAACTTGCCACAGGCAAATCTGTACCAGTGTACCTTGCCACAAATTAACAATTTGATTATTTTAAAGTCACCTGTTGCTTAATGAGAATACCTTCTGAGAAAAGCATAGTTAGGTGATTTCGTCATTGTGGGAACATCACAGAGTGCACTTACACGAACCTAAACAGAATAGCTTACTACACACCTAGGCTCTATGGTACTAATCAGACCGGACCACCATCGGATATGTGGGCTGCATCCTTACGCAGCACACAACTGTCCCAGTACTGACTGTCCAGACTCTTGATTGCAACAATGCAGCATGATAATTAAGATCTCAGGGTCGGAAATAAAAAAGCCAGAGCTCAAGTCCCACCTCTGCGAATGCCTAGCTGTGTGACCCTAGCCATGTTAACTTGTCTGTGTCAGTTTCCTCTTGTATAAAATGAGTATAGTGACAGTGGCTACCTCACAGGTTATTAGGGATTAAATGAGAAGATGCTACATATGTGAGTAGTTAATAAATAGTGGCTGTATTTACTGTTTCCCAATGCCTATTTAAATGACATTTCTAATTTAAAGTAGTTTTTAGGGTGAAAACAACATAGATGTTAGAGTCAAACATTGGTTTAAATCTAAGCACAGCTACTTACGAGCTGAGAGACCATGAGTAAGTGACTTCATCTCTCTGAGACTGTTTCTGCTTTTGAAAAAGGGGGAAATTCACTTACCTCATGGGTTTGAGGATTAAATTAGGTAGTAAGAGGCAATTATTAAGGGCTTGCTTCTTCTCAGGCCCTGTTCTACACAACTGAAAATGTGGGTGTACTTAAAAGCAGCTAGCACCACTTGGCCTTGTCACATAGTAGGCCCTCACCTAACAGTAGTATCAATCACGTGTTTCATTTCTCATTAGAAATGGCAGTCTATGTTGTATTTAAAAGAAAAAACTGAATAGAAATCAAGATTTTACACTGAACTGGAATTTTTAACATCTCCCTGGAGGCCCACAGAAGGAGGAGTGTCCTTCCAGACAGTGAGTGGATGGAGTGCTTCTGGTAAGATGCCTCCCTTCCCTGAGCGCAGCACCCTGGCCCCTCTGCCCAGGCACCTTGGTATACTGTTCCACCAGCTTCGTGAAGTAGTTGAAGAGGCTGTGTTGTGGCCGGAGGAAGTCAAACTGGTAGTTGCGCTGCTCTTTCTGCATCAGCTGGGTCAGAAACTGGCGCCCGTTCCTAGCCACAAACTGAGCCGTCAGCTTCACCACATCCAGGTCAAAGGCTGAGATGGAAGGGGGGTCTGCGATGAACTCAAACTCGGGAGGGGGCTCTTTGGGCACGATGGTCTCTTGGATCACCTGCGCTTGCACCTAAGATGCAGAAGGAGTGTGAGGCAAGAGGCACAGAGGGGGAAAGGCTCCAGAGAAAGGGCGGGAACGCACCCCTGGGAAGATGGTGCAGACCCCTATGCTTCTGTTAATCACATGTACACCACTGGCACACGGTATAAGAGAATACTAACTCAAAAGAGCACCAATTTCTTGGCCGCCTGTGGCCTCAACTCCTTGAATGACTTCAAGTGACACCTTTGCCCCTCTGTATCTCTGCTGCTTCCCTGAAATCAAGGGCTAAAACTGGGTGACAGAAACGCCGATGGGAACACAGCTTATTAAACTCCACCCCAGGGGACGGAGGATGTGGTAAGCCCATGTGTGCAGAGGACTCCACCAGACAGGACTTCCACGTTTGTTACCTCACTTGGCCTCCACACAAACCCAGAGACGGACAGAACAGGTACTGTGAATCCTTTTTACAGATGAGGAAACTGAGGTAGCCTGAGGCCCTAGGAGTAGTAAACTGCAATGCAGGGTCTCAGAACCTACTTCAACCCTTACTTTCCACTGTTAAACAAGGGGAAGCCTTTGCCACCATGGTTGAGGAGTGAAACAAAGACCAGTCCAAGTCTACGAAGGAGGCAAATGTGCCAGCTCTTCCTGTCGTCACTGACAACCCTAATCGTCCCTAGTGCTGAGTATTTGGGGAGGCCAGATGGAGGGGCCCTGGGAAGGTGAGACAGAAAGGAGACATGGCACAAGAAGGCCCACAAGCAACATCACAGCACTGCTCTTACACCATAGTCAAGGCAAAGAGTAGGTGCAGAGAACACGGACTTGAGTTCTGACTCTGTGGCCTTGGGTAAACCACACTTCCTGAGCCTCAGACTCCTCATCTGTAAAATGGTCACTCTGTTGGCCTCCTCAAGGTGCCAATGAGACAAGGCCCCTAAAAGACTGAGCACAGAGCTCGGCAAGCAGTGCTTGGGAGAGGCCAGCTGTCAGCAGTACTTTGTTGTCCGAGCCTCAGTGTGTGCCTACGTAAGACAGGGATAAAACCCTCATGTCTCTCCCTGGGGGCTGTGAGGTCTGAACAGCAGAGTTCATTATCCTCCCTGCCCTGGCCTCCCTCTCAGCCCTGGGGAAGTGGGGCAGGGGCTGGCTCCAACCTTCTGGGGCAGCTGCTGCTGGGTGGCTTGCTGCTGCTGCTGCATAACCTTGGGGATGGCGGCCGAGGGCTCCTGAGCCTTCCCTTCCTTGAACTCGCTGACCTTGTGACGGTAATAGGCATGGTAAGGGTCATTGGGGTTCAAGAAGTTGAACTTGGGGTTGTTGATCTCATTCTGTCGTATTCTAGCTTCAAATTCAGGTCCATTTCTAGAAGGAGAGAAATAGAGAAGAATTAACACCATAACCCTTGCAACTGCTTAGACTCAGAACGCTGCAAATTCGAGCCCCCTTCTTGCCACCACCCATCACTCAAACTACTCCATCCCTTAGCGCAGCAGAGGTCCTCCTGAGACTGCTGGCGTCAGCAGCAGTGCTGTCTGCCTCCTTCGGTCTGGCCCAGGCCTCCTCTACCACAGGGTCTTTCAGACCCCCGTCATTCCTGCAGCGCCTCTGCCAGTTTTGCCATTTCCAAAACCATCTGGACTACTGCTTTTTTCTTTTAATAAAATGTATTTAAAGAATGTACTTAAAAAGAAAGGCATATACTACACTACTTCAAATAAAAATCAGTATGGCTTTACTAACAAAAGGCAGTCACAAAATTATAATATAATGAAAACAAAGTAATATTGTTAAAGGTTACCTCAGTTTGCTGAGACTGAAGCCAGCTTAGTTAAAAAGGGGGGTGACAGAGCACTGGAGAGGTGTTAAAGATACTCTACCACCAAACTGACACTCTGTCCTTTGATTAATAAGAAGGATTTAAAAAAACATGAAACCGTAGAAATTTGATTTAATGCCTTGTCCAAATACTGCCTAAAATCACCTCATTTCCCACTGGGTGAGGCCCACACAGGAAACACTGCTCTCCAAGGACCCGGATCCGTGCTGCTGTGTAAGGCACATTCAGACGACAGGGGAGTGGTAAGAGGGACAGGGAGTCTCTCATCTCTCTCTGTACTGGGGACAGTTTCCCACACAGACCTCGTGTCCCATGTTTGCGTGCCTTTAAGCATAATGAAAAACCATCCCTGTCGTGATGTTTAGGGAACCCTGATTTTTTAAAGAGTCCCAATGGTAATATTTCAAGGTATCATACATGTGCAACACCTGCATCAGGCAGAAAGTACACTAACCTTAAAGACACAAGACACTAACCTTAAAGACATGGTCAAGTTTTGGGTTCACTACTGACTCACCAAGTTACCGATTTCTCTTTGACTTAATCTCCCATGTATAAAATGTGACTACCACAACCTTCTCTCTCTACTTTGAAGTACTGAGATCGACCTGGTTAAGGAGATGCCAAAGTCTTTTTGAACCATACAGTGGCCCACAAATGCAAGGGCTGTCACTCCTACAAAGGCTAGAAGGGGCTGTTCCATAAACATCAGAGATGATCTGGGTCTTAGGAGATGCGTGTGGGGCTTCTATTGCTCGTCCAGCCAGAGCCCAGCACTCAGAGATGCCCCAAACACACCAAGGGACAGCTCTAGGGCCTGGTGGCAGCCAGGTCTCTCCACTCTCTTCAGACTTTCACAGCTTGGCCCTGTCAGTTGAAGAGAGAGCAGGAAACAGAGTGTGGGCAATGCTGTGCCCCAGATTAGCCACCACAGCAACCTGTGCCACAGCGGTGGTCATCAACACCCAGGCTAGCTCCTCCACAAGTTCTGGTCACACTCTATAGCGTGACTAACACCATGAGGTCTCAATTTGACGGGGCATTAGCCCAACTGAAAGCTCATGCTTGGAGAAAACCATTCTTCCCCCTCCTTAAATAATGCAAACCACACACGAGGAGGGTGACTGTACACTGGAACGCTGTGAAACTGGGCCACCATACCCAGCAACGCCCAGCGCAGACAAAGGGCTGCTAGCAAAGAGGGCTCTGGTGGTCTCCTCTAGCGCTGCCTCCTAAGCCATAACCTCACCACATCTGGGAACAATCTGAAAGACGAAACAACGAGAAGGCAGGCACGCGCATTCCAAACTATTCTGTTGCTTTAAATTAGCTTAAGGTTAATTTTAGAATTATATTCTCCAACATAAGGAACAGATTTCAGCAGAAAAGACATGATTCTGGCTCAACCCAGCTGGTAGGACTTTTTAAGGGTAATTTCCACTTCAGTTTCTTGAGAGGAAAACGCAGGGAAGGGAAGACCAAACCTAGAAAAAACTCCTTTTGAAGACCACACTTGGTTGGTGATGTTTACTGCATGCTCCGTCAGGACGTGCGTGAACACAGGGGAGGGAAGCAGAGGGTCCTGCACGCTGCCTTTAGCCCAGAGGGAGATGCTGGGCTGTCCCCTCACTGCAATGTAACAAAAGCAGGTCCACAGATTTGAGAGATGCCTACAAGGCAATCACTGCAGACAAAAATAAATCTAGAGATGTGGATGTACAGATTTATTTTTAAGGGAACTTGGATACTCATTTCTGTGGCAGCAGAGGCAGGCACAAAATTATTGGAAAGCTACATGGCAAAATATTTAAGAAATCTTTAAAAACGCTCTTTCAGCCAGTAACGTGCCACACAGAACTTTCTTATAAGGAAACAATCTAAGAGAGAAAGAAAATGCTCAGACTTCACCACAGCTTCATTTGCCAAATTGAAACGTTGGAAGCAAGCTTGAAGGAAATATTGAGGGGACAGCCAAGTCAAGGAAAGCGTGTCACCTTGACATGGTGCAACCTCTCCAGAGGACTGTGCAGCATCAGGAGACCACAGAACAAAACAGGAAAATGCTTACAACACAATGTGAAAGGGAAAAGCAGGATGTGAAAGTATCTTTGCTAGTTTTACAAGGATCTAAAAAAGGATGCCAAGGGCCAGAAGGAAACAGGAAAAAGTGAAAACAGCTGGTAGAAACTATTGTGATAGTGCGATCATGCTGATTTTTTCCTCCAACACCCTTTTCCTATTTATTTTGCTTTTAAAAATAGGGGAAATGGGGAAGTATAAGTGTTGCTATGAAACATTAAGCTTATATCATAAACACAACACCTGCTGCCCTAAAGCTGGCATCATCTGATAATGTTTAATCAAGCACAGAACAGTTTTAACCCAATACCCAGGTTAATCAAAGCCTCTGAAACATGATGAGATGAATCTGTGTGGATCATGACACAGTGAAAGACATCAACCAGAGTAACCTCTTCCTGTGTTTCATTTTATTAGGAGGTTGTGAAAGGAAGGCACCTTCTATTAAATGATTCATTGTGATGGGGATGCCAGTTTGGGGTCAAGGCACAGTCCCTGGAGAGCATATGCCCTGACTGCGAGCAGCAGTCTGCTCAGGGCCAGCTATTGCTTCCATGCAAGAAGCTGTCCACTTTGTAAAGAGAAGCCAGAAATCCAGACTGACTGTGCAATCTCCTTATTATTAAACATTTTAAACAGTGGCAATTAATTCAAGTTTAAAAAAATATTGTCGAGGACAAACAAAACACCTACAGACTGGATGTGCCCCGCTGGCTGCCAAAGGAATACTTTACCCTAAACTAGGAGATACGTTGACCTCTGGAGTCAAGCGTCATCAAGAAGATTCCATCTGGGGAAGTGTGTGTCTAACTATGATGGGGAGACGAGAGGAACTCGGACTGATTTCCCTGCCATCTGAGAAGACAGCAAACGCTGCATGATGTACCTGCACTGAATTCCGTCCCGTGCCCTCACTCCTGCCTCATAGCAACTCTGACGCAGTATTTTATTCCATTTTGCAGATGGGTCATTTGAGGTTCTGAGGAATGTAGTCCTTGAACAATGAGAATGATCAACTCCCGTTTTTGTTGTCCTTGGACCAGCAGCCCAGACACAAACACACAGATTATCTGCGACAAAGCAGCTTTCCAGGCATCCCCTCAGGTCCCTTGTGGAAGCACAGCTTCCTAAGTGACTCTGGGGCTGGGTGTGACTTGAACTCTGCGTTGCCATGCTATGCTGGAGAAGCCAGTCCTGCCCGTTGCCTTCCTTACCACCATGCCGTGGTTTTAAATGAGCTAATGGGCCTAAGCTGACAACACCCCCTCTAAAAACCCAAGTGTGGAGCTTTTGGTGCTAAAGTCCGCCGTGACCCACATGAGCAGAGGTCGCTATCTTACCTGGCCACAAAGCTGGCAGTCTTGTCAACGATATTCCTGACCTCTGGAGGAGGGTAAATAATTCCCACGACTGGCTTGGAAGGGGTAGAATCCTCCTTTGAAGATGGTTCTTCTTCTGTGGGCTGTGAAGAGAGGAAAAGGAAATAAGGTCTTGAAGTACCTGGTTTGGAAGTGACCCCACGTTAAACTCCTCTAGGGGTATCACTGAGAATACCGACTCTCTCCCACAGACTTCCGGAACAGTGGTTCTCTTAGCTGCATTGTGCTGGCATGGGACTCTCCTGGGGAAACAGCAAAAAGAGCACCCTCTCTGGCTCCCCTAAGCCAGACCGGCTCAGTGACACTGGGAATCTGCATTTTTACCAGTGCCCAGGTGATTCAGATGTGGAGGGGATCTGACCACATCCTGAGAAACCATGTTCCAGGATCCAGAAGGCCAGGTCTGTATGCCCGTACCCCAGGATGTGCCTAGCACAGGATACTTAACAATTGTTTGCTAAATAAAGAAACGGGAAACTCCTTACTGGCAGCTCCTTCTGCCTTGAACATCCTTTCCTTCTGCATCCCTTCCATAGTCCGAACCACACTCAACACTCAAATGGTGTGTGAAACTCCAATGGAATTCTCAACATTAACTGTCCCATAAGTTTCAATACTTTCCTCACCAGTTTCTTCTCCATACTAAACAAAGGGTCAAGCCTCTCATCTTAGAAAAATAAAGTTTCTCCCCTGCCCTCATGTTCTTTTCTGCTGCTGCCTTCTCCCTCTCCCCTTGTGCCCCCAACCCCGGAACTAAACACTCTGAGCTACCATTCCCACTTCCTCACTTCCCATTTGGTCCCCATCCATTTCAAGTGCTCTTGCCAAGTCAGAAACTGCCCACAGCCAACTACACTGGTGATCTGGCCATATGATCAGTGACCACTCCTTCACAAAATTCTCCAGTCCTCAACTCCCACACCCTATTCTCACCTGCCTTTCCTTCTTGCTCACCAAACCATCCAAGTTTCCCGCCTGGCTCCCATTTAACTTCCGGCCCTATAATGTCGGGCATCCTCAAAATTCTGTTCTTAGTTCTCTTCACAGCATTCACACTGTCCTCAGTCAGGCCCTCACAGCCACATCCTCCATTTCCCCTATCACCTTTAGGCTGAACAATCCCATCCAAACTGATGTCCCAGATCACTCTTACGTGCCAGGGCTTTATCCAGCCAGATCCAGTTGAATCCTGGGCACTGCTATCTCTAACCTCTTCCCTTATCAATGGCCAACCACGTACCTCGACATCCAGGCCAGAAATTTAGGCCTCCTCTCCCTTCCTCAGCCTCTACGTTCAGTGATAACAGTATTTATCAAGCAGAGTAGGTAGCATATACTTTCCTAAGCCCCTTAAATATGTTAACTCTTATAATCCTCATGAGAGCCCCATTTTTACAAACAATAAAACTGAAGAATGGAGAACTTAAATACCCTCAACGATGGAACTGGATTTCCAACACACCACTTCGGCTGCAGAGCCTGTACGATCAGCCATTTTGTGAAACGAACCTGCCCAGACCCTCTGCCTCATCACCCATCTTCAGTACTTTTTGAATGAAGTGACTAATCCTCTGTCCTCCTAGCAATTCTCCACATCGCTGCCTGTTTCTGAAAAACAAATATGTCACTATCCAGCTTAATATCCTTTTCTCCCCATTGTCTACTGGTAAAAGTTCAAATCCTCAGAATCCCATCTCCTGCCAGCAGTTACCCAACGCTGTGCTTTAACCACACTTGTTTATTTACCTTGACCAGAGGCACCATCTGATTCCTATCTTGGTATCTTTGCACTTATTATCTGGTATTACTTTGTTTATTTTTCCCCAGTGACTGGGGAAATGCCAGGACACACAGGCACTAACATATTTGTGGAAAGTGCATAGACCTTTTGGGTCTCCTTCCCGGCTGTATTCTGAACCCAAAGCAGTGGCTAGCACACAATGTGCTCAACAAATGTTTGAGGAATGATTAAAGAATGCTATTTCCCTTCCCCAACCACCTACCTGGTGAACTCCTGTTCATCCTTCTAAAAGCAATTTATCTCACTCCTGTGAACTTCACCTACCTTAATCTACCCTCTACCCGATCAAAGCAATGTCGATTAGTCGATTAGATCACTGTCTTCTTTGTACCCGGCACTTCCACCATAGGGCCAATCACACCATACTGCAATCGTTTACTTATTTATTTTTTGGTGAGGAAGATTGCCCCTGAGCTAACATCTGTGCCAATCTTCCTCTATTTTGCATGCGGGACGCTTCCGCAGCATGGCTTGATGAGGGGTGTGTAGGTCTGCAACTGTGATCCGAACCTTCCACCCCCCACCTGTGAACTCAGAACACAAGAACTTAACTACACCACCCAGCCGACCCCACACTGCAATGATTTATGTACATCTTTTCCTATCAGCTGCTTGAGATATCTTTAAGGGCTGGCTGGAACTGTATCATTTACACTGATGGGGCAATAAACATTTGCTGAGTATTCCCGAATATCTGTCTCCCCAGTAGCCGGTGAGCTCCCTAAGGCAGAAACTCTGCCTCACTCATTCTGGTAACGTCAGAGGGTGGCACCGTGTCTGGCTTAGAGTAAGCACCGAGTAGATGCTGAGAATTAACATTATAAGATGTACCCTGCTGGGTGGGAAATTAGGGTAAAGGCTGGGGGGCCTGGGGGCTCAAATGCCACAGAAGACAGGTGGATGGGCTGGATCAGTGCTTCTCAAACTTTACTGAGTCACCTCGGGACCTTGTTAAAATGCAGATTCCTATTTAGAAGGTCTGGCCTGGAGACTCCGCAATTCTATTAAACTCCCCGGTGCTGCTGATGCTGCTGGTCCGCGGACCACACTTTGAGAACCACTGTTCTTGCCAACCCGTTGCGCGACCAGAAGGCAGCGCAGCGCAGCAACCGCGCTGCCTCCTGGGACTTGCAGTCCCTCTACGCCCTCCTAAGCGGCCAGTTCTTCCTGCAAAACGGAGCGCCCGCGCCAGAGGGCAGGGCCCAGGCCTAGGCTCGGGCTGCCGGTAGAGGTGCGGGGGACGCGGTACCTGTTTGGGCTCGGTGGCCACGGGCGGCGGCGGGGGCACCGCCTGCACGGGTCCGGCCGGCATGACTGCGACGCTCAGGGCAGCCAGTCCGCCTCAGTGTAGGTGAGCCTTGCTGCGTCGAAAGAGTTTTCTCGCACCGACAGTACGACAAGCTCGCAAGATGGCGGCGGCCGAGCGAGTGGTAGCCGAGGAGGCGAGGCTGACGCACTTCCGGGCCCGCCCCTATCCGTGACATCACTTCCCACCTCTTCCCTGCGGGAGAGGCCCGCGCGAGACGCCGTTGCCATGGCAGCGGTCTGAGCGCCCGACTGGCGTTTGCAGGGGATCTCAAGAGCGGCGGGCGCGTCGGGGCCGTTCCATGAGCCGACTAGACACAGGAGCTAAGGCTGCGACGCCGGAGACTGGTGAGACGTTCTGCACGCCAGACGCCCCCTGCACGCACCCCGCGACTCTGGGCCCACTCTCCTTCACTCCACAGGCCGGTTCCTCGCTCCCTTCGACCGCGCCTTCCAAGGCCCCCGCTCCCTCCCATTGGCCTCTCACTTTGGAGAGCCCCCTCCTCTCGGGCCCGCCCCCTTCCCGAGTCTCTCTCCCTAATTCCCACCGATGCCTTTTCCCGTGGGCGTGCCTTTTCTAGGTTCCACCCTCTGCCTTCCATACTCTGGCCCTCAAGCCCTATGGACCATCTCAAATCAGGGCTTCTTTAGGCTCCACCCCTCACTCCCACAGGTGCTCCCCGCAGACCGCTTTCTCCGCTGCCCCCAGGCACAGCTCGAATCCCACTCTTCACTTCCTCTCCCGAGATCCTCTCCTCCCTGTCCGCTCTCCCCTCCCTCCCACCTCAGGAGTGCGGGCCTTGCGTGGTCTTCAGTTTCCTCACCTGTGAAATGGGGGAGTGATCGGAAGAGATGGCCTCCCAGGTCTGCTACCTGTCTCTCTCTCACACACATACACACCATAGCTGGCTTATGTCGTTGTTGTTATTAATACAGAATAATAATGATAGCTAGGATTTATTGAACATTTACCATGACCCAGACCCTGTGCCAGACTACATGCATGACATCATTTATTTCTCATCGCAACTTATTTACAGATGGGAACAGTGAAGTTCAGAGTTGGTGGAGTGGGAATCCAAACCCCGGCCATTCTCACTCCTCTACTAGTACAGTTACTTATTCCGTTGTCTTCACTCAGTCCCTTCACTGTCCCTAGGGATCCAGGCAAGTAGCAATCCTGAGTCAGAGACTGACAACTGCTATATAGATGGTTTTAGAGTTTCCAAAGTGTTTTTGTGGTGGTGACTTGGAATCTCGGCACACTGGCCAGGAGGTGGGCATGAGCTTTACCATAGAGGTGGGGTCCTAGGGCTCAGAGAGGGAAGGGGCTCGAATGTTGAACGGGTGTGAAGGAAAGGCTCCTTCACTTCTCTGCGAGTCAGAAGGCTGCCTTGAGCTGCCTTGAGCTTGAGGGAACTGCGGAGAGGCGGAGTTAGCTGCTGCTCCTACTTCAGGCAGTGTTGGCTCAATTAGGGTCATCACCTGTGTGAACTCAGGACCAGTGCAGGGCTGGCGGCTTCAGGCTGAGGGTTCCACTCAAGACCCAGGAATTACAGAGAAAGCCGTGTCAAATGCTCCTTCACTTGACGCACCCTAAGTGGTTCTCAAACCATGCTTATGTCTGCAAATCCCCAAAGTTCAGAAGAAATGACATAAGGTAACCTTGGATATTTTTAGATGTTGTGTTTTCCTCTTGTATACTCTTCGGCCTTTGGCGTTGCGGCTGCTTCTCAGAACCAGAATCTAATAGGAAGTTGGTATCTCAGATGGGCCCAGGTGGCCACTGTTGTTCTTTGAGGAATAGGTCAATGTTTCTTGGTCTTCACAAGCAAGCTCCTGAGTTCCAGGTGCCACCTGAAAATGCCTCTTCCTAGGGTGGAGTTTCTTGCTTGCTTTATTTCCTTCCTCCTATTCCAGGAAGGAAACCCAGGATGTTTCAGTCTGTCTTTTCTGTTTGTTTCTGTCTCATTCCTTGGGGGCATAAAATCTCATAGATGGCAATATCTCACCAGAGGCAGTCGCTGAGGCAACATATGCCTGCGGGATGTAGGCTCATGTGTGTATGTGAGTGTTGTGTGGCGGATACTCACTGTCCTGTGGGTGGAACTGACACAGCTGACACACTCAAGACTCGTCCCCTGCAGAAACCCTCAGACATAGATGGTGGTTTCTGGCAGACAGGGCTCCGTGTGCCCTGCTGTGTCCCTATTCTTGACACGGTGCCCAGCACATAGTAGATACTCAGTCATTATTTGCTGAATGAACACGCAGGATCTAACCCTCTACACCTGCACTCTCCAATCTGGTATCCATGAGCCTGCATTTGAAAATAGTGGCTGGGGCCGGCCCCATGGCCAAGTGGTTAAGTTGGCGCACTCCGCTTCGGCGGCCCAGGGTTTTGCTGGTTCAGATCCTGGGCACAGACATAGCACCGCTCGTCAGGCCATGCTGAGGTGGCATCTCACATGCCACAACTAGAAGGACTCACAACTAAGATATACAAGTTGTACTGGAGGGATTTGGGGAGAAAAAGCAGAAAAGAAAAAAAAGTTTGGCAACAATTGTTAGCTCAGGTGCCAATCTTTAGAAAAAAAAAGAAAACAGTGGCTGGTCCAAATTGAGATGTGTAGTAAGTGTCAAAGAGACACTGGATTTAAGACTTAAGGCAAAAAGAGACTATTAAAAAATCTCCTTAATAATGTTATATTGACTTCATGTTGAAGTGATAATATTTTGAGTACATTAGGTTAAATAAAATATATTATTAAAATTCATTTACCTGTCTCTTTTTACTTTTTTTTAATGTGGCTAATGGAAAATTTTAAATCCCATGTATGTGTTCTGTTTCTTTTGTACAGTGCTGCTCTAGAAGCAGCATGGCTTGAATACAGAGCAGAAATGTTGGACTCAAGAATCCCAGCTCCTGAGTGACCTTAGGCTAGCCCCTTAACTTTCCAGAGCCTTAGTTTCCTCATCTGTACGAAGGAGGGGGATCTGGGAAGTGGCACACCGTAGGTCCTGTAGTCAGAGCTAGCACTGTTGAAACCTGCCCCCTCACACAATTCCTCCAGCCTGTAACACCCTCCCTTTCTTCCAGGACAGCCTCTTGCCTGCCCCCCAGGAAGCCCTCCTGGAGTACCCTCTCACTGACTCTTGCTTTTATTGGTTCCCAGGGACCGAAGAGCTGCTCAAGGCCAGCCCTAACACCTAAGACGGGAAGCCAGGAACCTGCATGAGCCTCTGACCCTGAGCCCCAGAGCCCACAGTCTAGTCCAAGAGCTTGACATACTCCGCCAGCCAGCTGCACAGTCAGGCACCTGTGAGAGGTGAGGACAGGGCCCAGTCCTCTGGGAGGCCAGAGAGGCTGGCTCAGCCCTCAGGAACCACCCTGGGTGCCTCTGAGCTTTCCAGCACCTGTGGGCACAGGCTGGTCCTCAGGTCCCTTGGCCCAGGTGGCCAGGTCATACTGCAGTGAACTCAACAGACAGTCCATGTGCTCACAGGGAGACAGATTGCCAATGGGAAATAATTACTCAAATAATGATTCTGTGTCAGTGTGGCGTGTGGAAGAAAAAGAACAGGATGCTCTGAGAAGGTGTAACAAGGGGCCTCATCTAGCCTGGGGACCTGAGGTAGGTGTCTTATCTAGATGAAGAGTGGGGAGGGGGCACATTCCGGGTGTTGAGACACTGAGGCGGGGGCAGACCACACAGGACCAGAGCCTGGGGACGTGTTACAGTCTTTATGCTGGAGAAAGCCATTCAGGGGCTCTAAGAGGGGGGTGAGTTGCTTTTTTAAATGATCACTCTGGCTGCCGTATACAGAATAGGCGAGGTGCTGGGGGCAGAGTGAAGAGGGCGACCCCTCAGGGAGGCTGTGGTGGTGGTCTGGGGAGATGGTGGAGTGTGGAGCAGTGTCGATGGACAGAAGTGGTGGGTTCTCACTGTGCTCTCGACGTGGCAGCACTCGGTGCTTGGACATGGGGGTAAAGGAAGGGGCTTTGAGGAAGTGCCAGGATGTACTCAGTGGGGGTGCCATTTTCTGAGATGAGAGATGTTGTGGGGTGGAAATAGGTTGGAGGAAGAGAGGTTTCCCAGCCAGAACTGAATTGGCTGGGGGCCACAGAGGCCATGGCCTAAATACTGCCCAAGAGGCCCCTGCCCTGCAGGGAGGGGCTGTGGTGCAAGGAAGCACTTTCTGCTTCTGAGAAAGCCACAGAGGACAAGGGGCACCTGCTGCAGGGTGGGGAGGGACCAGGGCTCAGCATCCACAGGGCTGCGCAGCTCTGAACAGAGTGCTGGCTCTGACACCAGCTGCCACAGGGTGAAACCCTGAGGCAGGTGGTGAGCCACCCGGAGGGGCCGGGACAGTGTCAAGCTTCGTGGCAGTTCAACCAAATCACCGTCTTCAGATGTCCACAGACTCTGAAGATGGACGAGAAGCATTCTGAGTGGGCCGCAGGGGAAACGGGGAAGTATAGGAGGCAGGCAACAGCTCTAGACAAGGATAGTCTTTGCTGTTGTTACTGCTAATAATAGTAATCACAATAGTAATAGTTACTATTGCTTGAGAACTTTACTGGTGCCTTGCCCTGGACGAAAGCCCTCACAACTACCCAGCCTGGTTGGGGACGGTGTCTCCATCTGACAACAGAGATAACTGGGGCTCAAAGGGGTGCAGGGACTTGCTCAAGGCCACACAGCCAGGAAGGGGCAGGGCTGGGACTCTCTGTATCAACATATAATGGGTCCCCTGTCCCAGAGTGATTAGGATAGGTATTGATAAAAATTTTCAGGTTTTCCTCTCTTGTACCTTAGGAATTGTTTTCCCCCAAAAGTCAATGTATTTTACATTTTTTTTGTGGATTCTTTTTGTTTTCTCCACTCAATTATTCAGTCATTCACTTGCGACTGAGCCTCTACAATGGGCCAGGCCTCAGGCTGGCCACACTGGGGTACCACATTGACTAAGGTGCTCTGAGGACCTGGCCTGGAGGGCGGAGGCCATTCCAGCAGAAAGCAGTCAGGACCGAGATGGGGGAAGCCCAGAAGGATTATCTAACCCAGCCTGGAGGGTGCTCAGGGAAGGCTTCCTGGAGGAGGTGATATCTGAGAACCCTGAAGGATGAGCAGAGTTAGCTAGGTGATGGGAATTGGATGCGGGAAGCATGATTCAGACAGAAGGGACACATGGGCACGGATTCACAAACAAGTGGCTCCATGGGGGGTGGGGGGGCAGGGGGGACGTGATTAGACAGAGAGGGGTGTGGCTGGAGGTTGCCTTTCTCCCAAGGGCCACAAGGAGTCTCGAAGCGTTGTTTGCCAGTGTGACATGGTCAGATAGGGTTTGGTCTAGACCTCTAGAGCTGAAGTGGATCCGATTAGAGTGGGCAGGCCTGTGGCCCAGCTGGAAGCTGCTGCAGTGGTCAAGGCGGGAGATGATAGTGGCCTGGTATGGTCTGGCACTCCCCATCATGCTGTAGCTACAACTCTTTTAGTTGTCAGTTGCCTGCTCAATGGTTTGTTTGCTCAGGGAGAGAAAGATGGTAGGTACCTTCCTGTCGATAGCTGTATCCGCCCAGCATTTAGCAGGGACCTGTGGGACGATGGAATCAGCAGGGTGGGCCTGGGGTAGGGTGGATGAGGAACGCTGGTGAGGTCACCCACAACCAGATCCCAAAGGAGCCAGGGAACAGACTTCTCCCTAGGGTCTAGGTTGGATTTTTCGCCTCGGAGCAACTGGGAAGATCGTGGTTTTAGGAAGGTTTCTCCAGCAGCGACCACATGGCTCTGGCTAACAGGGGTCCTCTCTGCCCACCTCAGGAGCCACAAGGATGGCGCACCTGCTGGGCAACCAGGCCTGTATGGACAGCCTGCGCAAGGACCTTACCGACCTGCAGGGCGCCATCGTGGACGTGTTCTCCCGCACTGGGCCTGTGCGTTTCCCCTCCTGGAAGTTCCCTGACCGAGTAGCCTGTGACCTGGACATGGTGGCCCTGCTAGAGCACTATGACCATGTGCCGGGTGACCCCGAGTTCACGCAGCTCTCCCATGCTGTTCTGCTGGAGCTGGTCATTGACAGGTGAGTCACCACAGGATGCTGGCACCCTCCCCTTAAACCAGTAGCAGCAGTGACATTGGTGACAACAGTCACCTTTGACTGGGTTCCTGTTGGGGGCCAACTCAGCTCAGGGCCCTCACAGCGATCTCACCTTGTTCATGCCGTGTCATGTGCTGGGCCATCCCATCCTGTCCACCCTCAGGGAGTTGCTGGCTGCCCTGTCAGTCTTTGCAGCACCACAGCTCTGACAGCTGCCTCTCTGGCCACTGCCAGCTGCCTCCTCAGGGTTTCTGTGTGTCGGGGACACTCCAGCTGCTGCTCAGAGTTTCCAACCCAGGCTCTTTTTTCCTGGTATCTTTTGGGCTGTGCTGTTCCCTCTGTGTCACAGGACCAGACATGGGATGTGTTTTTCCAAATCCTGGTCTTACCAGGAAGAGGCCAGTGGATTTCCCTGCAGCCCCACCACTTCTGAACTGTCATTGAAGTTAACATGGTCGTTGGCCTTCCACTTCCTGGGGACTGCAACCCAGGATCCCTGTGCTCCAAAACCTTACACACTAATGAAGTCATGGGAGCCCAGCAGACAGGGACCCCAGCAGTTTGGGGATGACCTGCCTGGGGACAAAGAAGCCAGGGTAACCACTTAGAGGCCTGGGGGAGCCCTTGCTGTGAAAGCACCATTTGTAACCTCTGAGGGGCTGAACTGTGTAAGCACAGAACACACCTTCCTTCCTCCTGGCTTTGCACATGCTGTGTCCTCTGCTTGGAACGCCCTGCCCACGCCTTCCTGGTCTGGCCCAGTCCCATGCATCCATCGAGGCCCAGTTTACCCAGCCCCACTCTGTGAAGCTGTTGCTGATGTGTCCTTCCACCCTCTAGCTTTCCCCTCCGCCCACCTCTGGTTGAGTTTGTCGGGGCCTCCTCTGGATTCCTGTGTGTGTACATAACTCTTGACAGAGGCCTTGGGGTCTGAGGCCTAGGCCAGCCTAGGAACCCTGGAGGACAGGGCTGCGGCCACTGGCTCAGGATGTAGCATTTGGAGATGCTCAGTTCATGTCCGGGGATGGGCCTGCGGCTCAGGATGAATACAATGCAGCAGGACAGCAGTCTCCCACCCGGAGGGTCTGTCTGTCTGAGCAGACAGATCGCTCTGTCAAGGCCATGCTCTCTCTCTTTACAGGCGCTTTCCCTCCCCCTGGTGCTGCTCAGCACCGTGGCACACCACTGTTGTCCCCATTCACAGAGGAGGACACCTTGACCCAGAGAGGGGCAGGGCCTGGAGGTGGTTGGCACCTCCTTCCCTTCTCTCCCCAAGGCCCCAGTGGGTTTGAGATCACCCCCCTGCACCTACAACAAGATAAGAGCATTTATCTGCCTGATATGTTTTGTAAATACAATACTTCTTCCTTTAAAATAGCTTAGTTCCCACGCAAATACAAACTTATCTTCCCAACACCCCTTTTTCTTAAAATTAGCACCCAACTCTAATTTTGAACTCTAAGGTTAGGATAGAGGCCTAGCTCTCTTCACTCCAGTCTCCGTTGTCACAGAAGCAGCCCACCCTGCAGGAGAAGCCCTGACTAGCATCAGGAAACTGAGGCTGTGGGCAGGCTCCTCCCCGCCGGGGTCTCAGCTCTGTTGTCTGTCATGTGAAGGCGCTGAGCATCTGAGATAAGGCAGCTATTCACCCCACACTTTCTGAGCACTCAGAATACATCTGAGGCAGGCTCAGCCTCCCAGGGCATCCTGGTCCAGTGGGGGACAGCCAGGCCGAAGTGCTGCCACCCAGGAGGCCCCCAAGCTCGGCCCTCAAGGGAGGGCTTCCTGGAGGAAGCAGCTTTTGGATTGGGTTTGAAGCTGGCCTGGCGGAGCATATTCTGAGATGCTCCAAGTCCCTGATGCATGGGCCAGTTCCCCAGAGCCAGAGGCTGCCAGTTGTGTGACATGTGGGCACACTGGTGCTTGGCTCTGCCCTAGCTGACTGTGCCGTCTCTGCTCGCAGGCTCCTGCTCCTGCTTCAGAGCTGTGCAAGCTACTTGGAGAACCTCGGCTCAGGGCAGACAGTGCCCCCTGCCCGGGCTGCAGGGCCCTGCATGTCTGTGGGGCTCACTGTGCGGTGCTTCTGGAACAGCCTGCTGAGGCTGGCCATGCTCTACCAGCAGGCGGCCCCCCAGGTGGGTCGGCTACCCGTCATTCCCCAACTGTGGTCACCCTCACACCAGTCTAGCCTGCCCCAGCTTCCTGGCACACCATATGGGCACCGTATCCATTGCTGAAGGAGACAGTGTGAACTCTGGAACCTCCCAGTCAGGGCCCATGCAGCTCGGCAGTTAGCATCACAGGCCTCGACGTCATGTCTGGGCTACCTGGCCCTGCTGTTTACACTGTGGGACTTTGGAAAACTCCTACCTACTCTGAACCTCAGCTTGTGCATCTGTACAATGGGAGTAATAACAGTCCCTACCTCTCAGGGCGTTCTTGGGTAATAGAGTTAATATGAGCGCCATTTGTTAGAGGTTATCCTGTAACCCTCACAACCACCCAGTGGGAAGGACCACCATCACCATAAAGGGGAGGAAACTAAAACTGAGAGTGACTACACAATCGTGACACAAGAGCAAGAGAGTCCACCAAGCAAGAGCCCAGTAACTGGCAGCTGTGGCTGTCACTGTCACCCTCCCAGTACCATGCATGTAACTGCAGCGGGCCCAGGGGGTGGGGAGGGGCAGCAGAGAGGAGGCCTGGCTTGGGAAGTTGAAGCAGCAGAAAGAAAGAGGGTTCTCTCTCTCATTCATGTTGGTGTCCGATGACATCTGAGGGTCTGAGCATCAGGAGAGGCTGTCACAGAACTCCCCAGGGAACTGGCCACCTCCCCAGCCCATCTTGCTCACTTCTCCCTTTCTTTTCTTGACCACAGAAAAGGGCAAACCAAGGGGAGACCCCCACCTCCAAGCCCACAGCCAAGAGCGAGCCAGCCAAGAGCCCTGAATTTGTGACTGCCAAGTTCATCAAGCCCCCCTCCCCACTGCCAGTCTTGCCCCAGACCTGCCAAGAGTCAGACAGCCCCATTAGAGTCTCCTTGCAGTGTCCAGCCAGGACCACTGAGAACACCAGGAGTGTCCACTCGCAGACCGTGGAGACGGCCCTGGTGCCCTGTGATGCGTGCACCAGTGTCCAGGGCAGCCTGTGTGAGGTGGGCAAGGTGGTCATCAGCCTGTGTCAGAGCCAGAACTTGCCCTCATCTTTAGGCCAGTTCCAGCAGCTGGTGCAGGACAGTATGGGGCTCAGGCCGCTGCCGGCCACCACTGTGGGCCACTGGGCGGCAGAGCAGAGCAAAGACCTGATGCGCCTCAGTAAGCATGTGGGGGCCCTCGCTCAGCTCGTTGGGCCCCTCAGGGCCCAGCTGGAGGAGGCCGAGGGGCAGAAGGATGGACTGAGGCAGCAGGTGAGCAAGCTGGAGCAGGCACTGCAGCAGGAGCAGGTGGAGCGGCGGCGGCAGGCGGATGAGACTGAGCAGCGCCTGGCCACGTGGGAGCGCCACAAGCAGCAGCTGCTCTCAGGTCTGTGCCGGGGCTTGACCAGAAGCAGGCCCCAAAACAGGACTGTGGGTACAAGTAGTTGGTGAGGAGGAAACCTGGGCTGGGGAGTGGGCAAAAGATACAAGGAAGGGAAGGCAGTGAAAAAGGGTGCCCTCCTCAAGCCGGTTACACTGCAGGTAGCTGGAGCTTCATGGCCCTGGGGAGACTGGAGCCACTAGTGTAGAACGGTGCCTCAGAGTTGTCCCATTAGAGGGGCAAGAGAGCCAGGGGATTCATCCACTCACTCCCATAGGTCACTGAAGGGGGCTCCTGGGGGAGCTCATTCCTCTGGCACCTCCAGCCAGCAGAGCAGCCTCTTTGGCTTCGGCGAAAGCTGTTAGGCAAAGAGATGTTGCTATGGCACTGCAAGTGGCCAGTGCCCGCTGATGTTGTGAGGCCGGAGGAATTTGGGCAAGTCGCTGCCCTTTCCAAGCCTCACTGTTGCCCCCATGGAAGACACCAAGGCCAAGAGAGGTGTATAGACATGGCAGCCACCCAACAGGAAGCAGGGCAGATGGGGCCCAGGCCTCCTGACCCCTCCATGCTGTGGCGCCTACCACGGCTCTACAGGATGCTCTGGGCATGAAGGCTGCCAGCCGGGCCCAGGGGAGCCTCTAAAGGACCTCTCTCTTGGCTGCCATAGAAACAAGTGACCTCAAGACGAAGGTGGCCACCCTGGAAGGGGAGCTGAAGCAGCAGCAGGAGTCCCTGCAGGCTGTGGGTGAGGAGCCCCGTCACACGGCCCTGCACCACATGCCCTGTGCTGGGTGGTGTGGCTGTATGAGCCCCTCCATCTCTGTCCCTTGGGGTTCCAGGGTAAAGATAAAGGGAACCACAAAGGAGGGTGGGCCTGGCGGGACACTATTGGGTGATAACTCAAGACAGGGTGCCACCTTCTATTTTCAGAACCCACCTCAGGCAGGGTTCAGAGCCCCATTTTGTGGCTCAGGACACTGAGGCCCAGAGACCTGCTATGACCCTCCCCACTGGTCTGGTCCTGGGTCAGAGGCAGTGCAGGGACTTGCACCCAGGGCTCCTCCCTCTCCCCCCTCCCGCTTGATCCTGCAGAGACAAAGGCCCAGCAGCTGCAGAAGGAGGCCGAGTGCAGGGCAGAGGCTGAGAGGCAGGTGCAGCAGCTGGAAGAGCAGGTGCAGCTGCTGGCAGGGCGGCTGGATGGGGCCAGCCAGCAGATCCGCTGGGCAAGCACCGAGCTGGACAAGGAGAAGGCCCGCGTCGACAGCATGGTCCGCCACCAGGAGGTGAGCCCAGGGGCCTTGCCAGCACCCTGGGCACCTGCAATGCAGGCTGCAGGGAGAGAGGGCTCCACTGGAGGTGGGGGTGGGGGGTCGGTTATCTGTGTAGGGTATCTGCTTCCCAACACACCCAAGTTTTGGGTTGACTGATCTTTACTAAGAGTCGGAGCCCTCCCCTGAGCTGGGCACTTGGGAAACAGTGACCCAGGGACAGATACAGCCAAATGAGGCTTTGCTCTGGAGGAGCTCCCTGCTCGGTAAGGATGAACAGTTGTGCCACCACAGCTCTCCTGCCAGATGGCTAAGAGGGGCAGGGAAAGTGCTGCAGGATCCAGGAAGGGATGGTCACATCTGCCTGTGGGGATCTGGGATGGCTTCTGGGAGGAGGTGGCCTTTGAACTGGATGCCGATGGCTGGTGATTAGTCCATCAGCCAGAGGAAGGATAGGGCAAAGGGTGAGCCAGGGCCCAGGATATGGCTGTACCCTAGGCATTGGGGCCTTGCAGGAGTCCCCAAGGGGGTGGCTGAGAGAGCAAATGACCTGTCATCTAGAGAAGTGGGCAGGCCTGGGGGCTTTCCTGGCTGGGTTTACCCTCAGAGGTTCAGTGGGGAGCCAAGATACCAGGTAGAAGTCTCTGGGGTCAGGCATGGCAAGGATAGGAAAGCCTTTCAACCCCAAATGGGTGCTTTTCTCAGTGTCTTAGTCACAGTCACCACACATGAGGTGTCTGCTGTGAGCCTGGCACTGGGCTTCAGCCTCTGCAGCCCTGTCATTCTTACTCCCTGCCACAACAGAAGTAGAGACTCTTGTCATCCCCATTTTACAGAAGAGGAAACTAAGGCTTGGTGAGATTAGGGAAATTGCCCAAGGTCGCACAGCTAGCCAGTGGTGGAGCCAGGACTCAGAGCAGACTGGTGCTGGTTCTTGCTGCTTTGCACTCGGTGGGTGCCAGGAAATGTGGGTTCCAAGTGACATGGGTTGATGGGACACTGGTGACCTAAGGAGAAGAAGAAAAGTATACTTCCCAGAATTCCTCTCCACGTGGAAACCATGTGACTGGAAAGAAGTGGGCACGAGGCCGATAGAGTCAGCCAACTGCTTTCCAAGGGGGTGAGGTCTGCAAGCGGGGGGTGCCTGGCCTTGACCAGGTTGGGGTGTGCATCCGTCTTCCCTGTTCCTCTTCCGCTCCGTGCTGTGCATTCACAGACAGACGGGGCACGAGGGGGAGGGCTTGGAGGGTCACAGACATGGTAGCGTCCTCAGTCCCACGTGGCTGGGCCTAGCCCCGTGGGCCTCATGGCCTCCCCACCTGCCCGCCCTGGCTCAGTCCCTGCAGGCCAAGCAGCGAGCCCTGCTGCAGCAGCTGGACAGCCTGGACCAGGAGCGCGAGGAGCTGAGGGGCAGCCTGGACGAGGCCGAGGCCCAACAGGCCCACATGGAAGAGCAGTTGCAGAGCGTGCAGAGCGAGCGGGAGCAGGGGCAGTGCCAGCTCCTGGCCCAGCAGGTGGGAGTGGGCAGGGTGAGGGCACCAGGGCGGCTCCTCCCTTTCACCAGAGGAGCCTCCAGCCAGCTGAGTGCTGGGGGGGCCTGTCCTATGTCTGGGGAGTAGAGGGGGTGTGTCCCCAGGGGAGCCCGGAGCCATTCCTCAGACCAGGTCTGAGCCTCCCTCTGCCCCAGGAGTTGCTGCAGAGCCTGCAGCAGGAGAAGCAAGGCCTGGAACAGGCGGTGACAGATCTGCAGCTGACCGTCTCGGAGCTGGAACGGGAGCTCGTGGAGCTGAGGGAGCGGGAGCGGCTGCTGGTGGCCTTCCCGGACCTGCACAGGCCCGTCGAGGCCCAGATCCAAAGTAGGGGCACAGGGGTGCTGCAGAGGGCATGCTAGGGCCTGGGGCTGGCAGCTGAGGGCTCACCTGGGCAGGACACTGGGGTCTGCAGCTTGCAGCGTGCAGCAAGGGGGGTAGAGTGGGGGTGGCCAGCAGTGTGGCCCCTACAGAGCCCTCATGACGTGAAGCTGCTTCATGTGTCATCCACTCCTCTGTGTAGACAGTGACAGGGAAGCCCAGAGGTGAGGGGACTGCCACAGTCACATGGCCAAACCCAGATGCAGGTCTGGCTGCCTCTGTAGCCTGTGTTCTTCACCATGTCACATGCCAGTCCTCAACTTCCCTGTGTCCCCCATTCCTGCGTCTCCCCAAACCACACCATGGGGTCAGCTCCAGGGACACAGCCCCAGCTGTTCAGTGTCCTGGACCCCTCGGCACAGCAGAGGATTGGATGCCAGGCAACCTGGTTCTCGTCCCAGCCCCGCCAGGCCCCTAAAGCTGTGGAGGCGACTCCATTCACAGAGCTGTCGGAAAGGATCTCCTGCAGTTTAGCTGCTCATAAGTCATCACTCCTGAGTGTGGACTATGTGCCAGGCCCCTCTGATGCCTTCTCAACTGCCCCACAGGGCGGGTAGCAGCCCCTTTTTACAAACCAGGAAACTCAGAACCAGAGCAGGCAGCCACTTGCCCAGGTTCACAGAGCTGGAAGGCAGCTCCATCCCGCAAGCAGTGGGAAAGAACATCCTTGCTGAATTCCTGTGACTCATACCCAAGAGCCTCCCTGTGGCTTTGGACAACTCACTGTCTCTGGCCCTCGGGAAAACAGGCAGCCTTGGAAGAGATTCACTCTTTTGCCTATTTTCTGAGTCTTCAGTGAGCTCTTGGTCCCACCCAGGTCTCAAATTCTATAATGCTATGGTCACCTCCCAGCAGGTAGAGGGATGGGGAAGGGGGACAAGCCCTCAGGAGAAGGAATGAGATGGGAGACCCAGCACACTGACCCTGCCCAGCCTCCCTTTGCCTGCTGGGCCACCAACCCAAGGTACACCCCAGCTGGCGTGCCTGCCGACTGAGGTCCTGTCCCATTGGGCACAAGTGGCAGACCTGGCAGGGTGAGGTGCCAGATAGCATGTCCCCCCAGGCTCTGGCAATGTCACGGACGACATGGAGAGACAGATGGAGGCCAACGACATCCGCATACGGGTCCTGCAGGAGGAGAATGGACGGCTCCAGTCGATGCTGTCCAAAATCCGGGAAGTCGCCCAGCAGGGGGGCCTCAAGGTGGGCAGCCCGGCTCCCCCACCCGAGAGGGTCAGCCCTTGGGGACTTGGGAGAGACCCCCGACTCAGCAGAGGTCTTCAGACCCCACGCTGGGGACCTGTCAAGAGTCTATCTCATTGCACGTGGCTTTAGGCTGTGCTGTTGTGAAACACCTTCCACATTTCAAGAAGGTGCAAGGTGTTATAGTGCCTTCTGGCTCCAAACCCTCCTCTGGCCCTTTGTGCCTTTATTTCAAGTGCAACCAGGAGCCTTGACAGAAAGCAAACCTTCCCATACTTACTGCAGCTGAGGCGGCCCAGGAAGGCTTCCCAAAGTCTGCCCCTCAGAGAAAGGGATGTGGGTATAGGTTTGGGCCCTTCCTACCTCCCTGGCCATGACACCTCTCTGAGCAGTGGGGAGGGGACTCCTGGGCCTTTCTGAGCTTGGTTTTCTTTGCAGCTGATCCCGCAGGACCAGCTCTGGGCCCATTCCAGCGGGGGAATCCAGGGAGCAGCGCCCCCAGCCCAGGCCCAGAGAGCATCCCCAGGGTGAGTGAGGCTTTGCCAGAGGCAGGGCAGACAGGTGTGGGCTGGGCCCCCTTGCTCACAGGGGATCTTGCTGTCTGGTCTTCCCTCAGGCCCCTGGGCAGGCGGCACCCACCTGGTGGCAGGACAGCTAGTGCGGGCAGGACCCTGCCAGGCCAGCCCCGGGCATCGCCACCTCAGCAGCCCAGCAGCCGGCCCAGCAAGTCCTCCCTGGAGGATGTGACCCATCCAACCACCTGTACCCAGAACCCTATCCGGGCCTTGGCCAGGCTGAGGAGGAGACTGTCACCTGGCCAGGGCCAGGCCGGCCCTGCATACCAGCCCCAGGAGCGGCCCATGTAGCCTGCAGTGAGGTGGGGCTAGAGGACAAGTGGCTGGCAACCCACCCAATGTAATAAAGCCCCGGCCATCTGCCCACAGCAACCTTGGCCTCACAGCACTGGCTGAGCCGGAGGAAGAGTCTTTCCTTCCCCCTCCTAGGCAGGGACCACTGAGCCATGCAGGTTATTGGCCAGCAGAGGCCTGGAACGCTGTGGGCCCTCAGTAAATGGGAGCTTCCTGACTTCCTCCTGATAGGGGCAATGGGAAAAGAGGGCACACTGAGGGCAGAAAGAAGCTTCTAGCATCTGGGCCAGGTGAAAGGCAGTCTTTCGATCCTTATAGCAAGGGCTAAGGGGTAACCTGGGCTCAGTGACCCCTGACAACAAAGAGCCGGGTTAGGGGAGAGGGTGTGCAGGGCAAGGAGAGCAGCTACTGAGACGGGCCTGGTGAGGATGTCTGAGGCAAGGAAGGCGTCAGAGACCGGGGTCCTGGCTCCAGGCTCTTGCAGGCAGGCAGAGGCAGCAAGGCCTTCCCCGGCCCCAGGTCTGGACCTAAACCTGGGGATGGGGACGCTAAGGACCCAAGAAAGTCAGCCCTCCTTTCACTGAGGAACTCCTCAGCTCCAGGAAATGTGAGTCACAAAGGGTTTCTCTAAATCCAGGAGGGTGGATCCCAGGAGGCCACTGAAGGCAGGGCAAGGCCCCACCCAACCAGAGTGGGCGAGACCCCAGCCAGCCCTGGCTTTCCCAGGCCTGTGCCCTGGGGCCCAGGCACTGATGCCACCAGTCACACCAGGGCTACAGCAATCCAGTTTTCCTCGCCAAGACTCCAGCCTGCCCTGAGTCACCCTGTCTGTAAAGGACAGACTCTAAGACCTTGCTGAGGACTTCTCAGGGTCCTCAGCTTCCTATGACACTTTCCCTTGGTGAGGGGGCCAGAAGGTAGAGCTACTCAGTTCACAGAGAAGGGTCAGCAGGGGCCATGCTGAACCAGGGTCTGCCCAACCCTTGCTTCTGTGGAGCCCGGGGGTTCCTGAGGGGGGTGCCTGGCCCTGCCCCTCACAGGTGAGAGCCAGCCCTTGGGGGGCTTCCTGAGGCAGGAGGCCCAGGCCCAAGTGCAGGGGGAGGAGCCATCACAGCTCAGCTCCTCTCCACAGCCATTTGTTAGCTCACTGTTCTGTAGGTCAGAAGTCTAGGCCCTGTGTGGCTGGGTTCTCTGTTCAGGGTCCTAGGAGGCTAAAATCAAAGGATCTGCCAGGTGGCATTCCTTTCTCATGGCTCTGGGGAAGAATCCAGGCTCATTCTGATGGCTGGCAGCATTCCCATTCTTGCAGCTGTAGGACTGGGGTCCATTTCCTTGCTCGCCACTGTCAGCAGGGGCCACTCTTAGCTCTTGGAGGCTGTCTGCCTTCCTTGCCACGTGGCCTCCTCCATCTTCAAGTCAGCAACAGAGAATTTCTCATGTGGTTAGGTTAGGCCAACTTGGATTCTTTCCCTGTCTTAAGGTCCACTCTGCCACTTAACATAACCTAATTACCGGAGTCAAAGCCTTTAGCATCCCAGTTCCAGGATTCTACAAAGCACGTTCATGAGGCTGGGGGGAATCTTGGGGGTCATCTTAGAATCCCCTTCCCACAGGCAGTAGAGCCCAAGGTGACTTGTTTTTTTAATCTTAAAACACCGCACAAATTTTACTTCTTATGTTAAAATATATCCATGTTTATTTTAATAGTAAACCTCCCCTCTCTTCTAAAAAAAATGGAGCCCCTGGAAGATGCACCACATTTATCCTGTGGCTTCAAGTATCCTGGTCAGCAACCTGTAGCCCCACCAAGAAGCACAGGACAGGATGGTTTCTAAGGCCTCTGGTCCCAGCCAGGCCTGGGAACGGAGCCCAGCTGGACAGGCAGTGAAACCTACAGCTCCCAGTGCCCAAGGACCAAGGGCAGCAGGCAGAGGAGGGGCCTCTGGGTTTAACATCACAGCCTTGACCAACATGTGTCCTGAAAAATGGTCAGACTAAGGTGTCCCCAAGGCCAGACAGCTCTTCCCCCACGCCACCCCCCAATAAATAAGCACAGAACCGGGGCACTGCAGCCTCAGCCCCCAGGGATGCCCTGACAGGCAGGCTGGCAGGCCGGAGAGCTCCCGGAGTCCTGGGAACAGCGGTACTGCTCCACGCTTTCCCCAAACCCCTGCCCAGGGTCCTGGGAGCTGCCTGGGAGGAAGGCAGACACAGCTCAGGATGGTAGAGAAGGGCCCCAGAGCGGCCTCTCTTCCTGGCCAGTCTGGGCCCTGCACCCTCGGCCTGGGGGCTGTGGCCCCTCCTTCCCAATGTGGATGTGGTGGAGTGCCTTGCCCCTCAGCAGGGGAGCACCCCTGTCCTTCCACCCACAGGGCTTGCTGTCCTGTTCCAGGAGCCCAGGCCAAGAGCCAGGAAGCAGGCGGGAGGGGGTCCCTTCCCCACATGCAGAGACCCAGCTGGGACAGCTAATCATCTGAGTAGCGATTCCCTGCAGGGAAGGAAGAAAAAGAAGAGGAAGGGAGGCATCAGATGGGGACCAGGTGGAGCTGGCCAAGGGCCCCCACCCTTGGTGCTCACCCAGGACATTGAATTTGCACAGCGGGCAGGTCTGCTGGAGCATCAGCCAGGGGTCCACGCAGTCTCGGTGAAACTCATGCTTACAGGGCAGCACCCGGAGCCACTGCAGGGTGGAGGAGAAGAGCTCAGGCCACAGGGGCAGGCCTCCAGGTGGGGGTGTCTGGCCCCATGCCCCCACCTGGGCTGGGGAACTGAAACCTCTGTGGCCTGCACACCCCCATTCTGCTTTCTGTAGGGCTGGTGGGGGCTGGGAGGAGAAAGGCCTGGTTGGGGTGGTTCCCAGGTCTCAGGAGTAGAGTGGGGAACAGCACAGGTCAGTTGATGGCTGGCCTCTGCCCAGGGCACTAACCTGCTTGTTGCAGAAGTAGTCCAGACACACTGCGCAGGTCTCAGCGCCAGGCTCCGGGGGACTCTGTGCTGCCCTGCCCAGCCGGCAGCGCCGGGTCTTGAGGGATGCCAGTCTCCGCACCACACGGCGCTTGAGCGAGTCCACCTGTGGGGGAGGGCAGGCACGGTTCAGCAGGCCCGAGGCTGGGGACACCGGGGCTCCTGCGGGCTCCCAAGGGCTGGCTCCCACCTGGCCTCCAGGCTCCCGCTGGCTCTGCCGCGATGCCTGCCGCTGGGCCTGGACCACGAGGCCTGTACACAGGAGCATGGCCACCAGCAGGATGGCATTCCATAGCTGCTGCAGGGGCTTCTGGGGAAGTGAGAAAGGTGTCAGGGACACTGAAGCTGCCATACTCTCTTCCTCCAGGAAATCCACCCTGAGGACCAGCCAGGTGAGGTCTGTGCGCCTGGCTTCCTCTTCTGAAGCCTCCCTCCCTCCCACCCGTGCAACCCCAGGGTCTACCCCAGCTGCCTTTGCTCCACCCCACATAGTGAGGTGACCCACATCTCCCCAGCCCAGGCCCCTCGTGGGTAACAGACCTGGTCTTTTTGTACTCTTGAAAGCGTCTATCTGGCAGCCTCCCAGACTCCCCAGCCCAGGACCCTGTCACCTTCCCACGCCCATCGCTAACCTGCACTTCTGGTCTGCTTTCTTGGCCACCATCACCCACCCACCTCCCTCCGTCTAGGCTGAGCATTCTGGGAGGGTGCCAATCCCCAAGCCCTGTGGCCTTGCTCTCCCAGGGGTCTCACATGCCCCTCCTCTCCATCCCACTCAGGAGAAACCCCCAAATCCTCCACCTACCCTCAAGGCCCTTGATCCCCCACTCCCATCCTCTCAGTGTCTTTGCTCCTTGCCCCCTCCCGCATCTCTGCCTTTCCACACACCACTCCGTCTTGGGAACTCTCTTCTTCCTCCCCCCTTCCCCTTGGCTAATGCCTTTGGACTCCCCTTGCTCCAGAAGCTCTCCCAAACCACCATGGCTGGGCAAATGCTCCCCCCTTGCCTCTTCCTGCCCAGCCCACCTCATACCTACTCTAACCCAGTGTTTCACTGCTCCCATTGGCAGGAGATAACCATGTCTGGGGCGCCTCACTTAGCCTTTGAGAGGTCCATGGGGGGGCCTCAGAGTTCCTGGGGGACCACACCAACCTTGACTTAACTCCCACTGTACGCAGTGTGGCAGCGAGGCTTCAACTGCTAAACAGCTGGCTCAGGAAATGATGTAGCAGAATAAGCAAAACCTGGCCCGCTCGCCCACATAGGCACACCGTTTCACAGGGTCTGTGGATGCGTCATGACTAATAAATGCATTCATTTAAAAGCTTTCTGCGTCCCGAGTAGCTTTCTGCCATCACATTCTTCCCCAGCCAATGCTGAAGTTCAACTACCATCACATAGGAGAGAGACTGAGAAATGATTTGACGTCAGAAGAGGCCACCACTCTGGACAAGGCTGGATGCTGCTACTGTCACAAGATGTGGCTTTTGCTCAGGGTGGAGGCACTCTGGGAGCCACTGCCAAAAAGTGTCTGTGAGCCCCAGCTCCCTGCCCTGTCCCACCCTCTCCCCTCTGGCTTCTGTGTCCCCGTCTCTCTCATTCGTGGTGGGGTGGTGGCACCTGCTCCAGGAAGCTCCCCCAACCACCTGGGCTGAGCTCAGGTGCCTTCACTATGCCCTGGAGGGCCCACGTCCACCACAAACTTGGTGATTACCCCAGCAGAGTGACTGTCTCTGGCCTATCTCCTCCCCAGATGGAGCCCTGTGAGCCCAGGGCTGCAGCTGCCCTGGCCTTGTGCCCCTTGCCATGCTGAGCCAAGCTGACACATGGCAAGACTCAGAGAGCAGCCTTCACACTGTCAGCTCTCCAGGGCAGAAGCTGGGGCTCAGTACTGTGGAGTGGCCAGGGAGCACTGGGTAGGCTAAGGGCACGGCTGGCCTAGCGCTCCAGTGTAGGCTGGAAACCCAGCCTGCTTAGGCTCAGTACATCGTGGGGACCCCCAGGTGAGGAGGGAGGGCAAGGTTAGGGCTTGTCCACCAGAACAGCAAGGAGGTGGTTCCTCAGGCTTTTCTGACACATGGGTGCCGCAGCTCTGGATTCCCAGAGGCTGGAGGGATGGGGACTGAGCCCTGGGGTCAGGGCTGAGAGCCCAGCCCCCCTTCAGACAGCTCCACTAGCACAGGCACGCACACATGTACTGGCCTGCCCTGGCCAGCAATAGGGCTGAAGCTGTGCAGCATTGCCCTCCATACCAGGAGGCCAGCCTGCAGACTGCGCACATTGCCTGCTGCAGGCCTCTCGGGCTCTCTCCCAGCCTGCTCCTTTCCCTGCTTTAGCCTCTCTGCCAGCCCCTCTTCCTGGCCTCTCATCTGACAGTCCCTCATGAATGCCCACCTGAGGTCCGTGTGTGCTACCCTCTGAGGGAGAGACAGTGGGGCTCCCTTCTCTTGCAGAAAGCCCTTCCAATCCCGCAGCCTCAGTGCCGCTCCCTCCACAGAACTGTGGTTCGAGCTGGTCAGACAGGAGTCAGCACGTGCTGTCTGGGCTGACCTGCCAGGGCCGCCTTCCCGTGAGCGTTCTCTTGTCTGCCTGTCTTCGGGCCCTTCAAGGGCAGAGCCCAGGTCGCACAGGCCTTTTGTACCCTCCACATCGAGCCCGTGTCCTAGGACCTCAAAGGCTACTTGTGACCACTGACTTATTCAAGCACTTGGAACCATAAAGATATTCGGAGTCGCAGCAGCTGCCCATCTGCTCAGCGCTCACTGTTTCCATACACGATCCCCTGACAATCCTGTGGTGGGTACTGTCCCTGTTCACAAATGAGGAATGTGAGACCAGAGAGGTTAAACACTCGGCCTAAGATCACTCAGCTAAGGTCTCAGAGCCAGGATTTGAACCCACGTCTGCCTGACTTGAAGCTGTCTCACATGGCCCACTTCCACGGACACGTGCTGGAGGCTGCACGCCAGGAGACCAGGGCACGCCTGCCCTGCACAGACTAGGGACTCGAGAAATGATTGCAGCCCCAATACCTTTAAACCATCTCAGTGCTGAGCACTGGAGATCCAGAAACAGCTAAGACACAGCCCCCGCCCACAGGAGACAAACTCACGCTCCCCAACACTTACACAGGATGGGCTGTCCTAAGAGCCGTGTGAAGGGCCTGGCAAAACACTGCTGTGATTTACAAGAGGGAGAGAGGGACTGCGAGCTGAGGGTGTGAGGGAGGCTTTCCAAAGAAGGCAGGGAGGGTGAGTTGTGAGGGCTCTGGCTGGACTGGGAGACATGGAGACGGAGGAAAAGGGTGTCCATGCCTGCAGCCAAGCATGGACAAGGCCTGGTGGCAGGAGACCAGGGTGCATGGGGGGGGGGGTCAGTAAATGGCACAGGGTGGTGGAGTGTAAGGAGAAGACTAGGGGAAAAAAAAGGATAAGTGATCAGGAGAGCTGTGAAAGCAAGCCTAAGGACTTTGAAGTTTTTTCTGTAGGCAATGGGGAGCGAAAGACGGCTTCTGAGGGGGAAAACGACATGATGACAGCAGCAGCTAACACTGATTGTGCATGACCCTGGGTCAGGCACTGTACTGAGGACCTGCCATGTCATTGAACACTCACAGCCTTGGGAGGTGGAAGAGGCGGTCTCACTACCAAGGCAGGAGAGGCCACAGGATTTGAGACAGGACATATGTATGGTCCCACCTGAGCCCCCTCTCTCCAGGCACCCACCTGCTCCTGGGCCCGACTGCCTCCCAGGCACACGAGGTCCTGCCATCCTCCGTAGCCATGCTTGGAGAGGCCACAGGTGGTCCACAGGGTCAGCTTCCACTCGATGTTGGCCGAAAGGGACTCTCCGCTGGTGATCTCAGCCGTGACCTGGGTCCTCCTGGGAGGGGAAGCCACAGATGGGCCAAGCGGAAGGGCTCTTGGGAGGGGAGGCCCAGCCCACCCATCCCAGCCTGGTGGGAAAAGGATACTCCCGCAGGAGTATCCTTTGGCCCCGAGGGCTTTCCCGGCTATTGGTTTTTCCAGTTCTTATACTAGCCAGGCCAGGGAGGCCTGCCAACCTTGGGAAGAGCCTGTCAATCAGGACTCTGGCTTCCTCCTTGCTGGAGCCAATCCCCTCTGCCCAGAGTCGCCTCCTCACTCCAGGCCCTGGCACCTCCTGCCCACCCCGTCACTCATTTTTCAGAGCAGGAGACTACAGTCTCAAGGCTAACTGGAAAGGCCCTGGTCCCAAGACCCCTGAGCCCATGGCAGAGCCAGAGACCCTTAGCACCCAGGCCCCGTCTTTTGGAGCCCAAACCCCAACTCACTGCAGCAGTGCCTCCAACAGCTTGGTGACATTGGAAGAATAATGGAGGACAATCACGGGCCTGAGCAGAAGCTGCGATATGTCTAGCTGTAGAGGGACAGGGAGGTCAGCCAGCCTTGGTTCCCATTCCCCAGCCCGCGTGGCCCCAAAGCCTGATCTGGTTTACCTCTCGGACCACGTTGTGGTTCAAGATGAGAAGGAGCAGGGCAGAGGCTCCCAGGAAGAGCGCCCTCCGCATCTGCAGGAGGGCAGAGGCAAAGGCTAGCACACACCCTGCTCACACACCTGTCTCACCACCTGCAGCCACAGCTGTTCTTAGCTCCTGGCTCAGCAGTGAGCATTTCCTCTGGACAGACTGGCTATGAGCTCCTTGAGGTCAAGGGCAGAAACTCTTATTCCTGCTGCCTTCCCCCCAGATGCTCTGTGGGACCCAAACAATGCTGTGCCTTCCCTGGTCCTAGCAGGGTGGGCCTGCCCACTGACCCCCAGCAGGAACTCCCCATCAGATACTCTCAGAGCCTGGCCAGCTTCCTGACTCTCTGGCCTCCTCCCACCTCCCTGCTGCCAATCATACTGACTCAATTCTCCAAACTGGGTCCCTTGCCCCCACCAGAGCCCAGGGCTTCTCTGGAAGCTCCTCAGGGGCCCATTTGGTAGGCTGGCTCTAGCGGACGCCTTAAAACCCCTTCCTCCAACCCCCTTCCCCACATACGCCCCCCTGCACCTGCTGGACCAGGGCCTTGGGATAGGCCTGCGGGCCGCTGCCCTGACTCTCCTGATGGATCTGGGCCGCCTCCTCCTTGCCCACGTATGCCACTGCAATCCAGCCTTCTACAGGAGCCTCCTGCTCAGCATCCACGATGTCCATCTGTGGGGCGAGGAGCCATGGGCAGGAGGAGGGGAAGTAAGGGAGGTCGCACACACAGGGGATGCAAGGCCAGGGTTGGGGGACGAGTTTGGAAGGGCGGGCGTCTGGATCTTAGGTTTTGGAAGCAGTAATGGGTGGCCTGGGGAGGGGCGCTGGGTTGCCAGGGCATGGTCCAGGACGACGGCGGGACCTGGTGCGGGGGTCTTTGGCGCGGCGGGGGCCATCCGGCACTGCGGCTCACCAGCAGCAGGCGGCCGCCCAGCGGGGTAGCCGGGTCGACCTCGGGGCCGATCCTGATGCCCTCCAGCACCAGAGCGTCCTGCCGCGGAAGCCGCACGTCCACTCGCACGGCGCGGGCCCCGCCCCGCCCCGCCCTGGCCGCGGGCTCGCTGCCGTCCGCCGCGGCCCCGGGCCCCGCCAGGCCCAGCCAGAGCGGCAGCAGGGGCAGGAGCAGCAGCAGCGGCGACGGCGGCGGTGGCGGAGGCGGCGGCGGCGGCGACCTCAGCGCGGGGCGAGCGGCGGGGCCCATGGCCGGACGTGGCGAGCAGACGAAACAGGGGCGTCGGGGGTCCTGGGCGCGGGGGGAGCGAGGGAGCTAGCCGCGGCCGGACGGGGCGGGGCGCCGGGAGGGGCGGGGCCGTGGCCGGACGGGGCGGGGCGCCAGGAGGAGGGGGCGGGCTCCCGGCGGCTCCCGCGCGCGGAGCGAGCCGCGCGCGCCCCCTGGTGGCCACAGAGAAGCCCGGCGCTGGCGGCCCGAGAGGCTGGAGCCGGCGGAGCCCCGGTCGCCGCGCGCGGAGGTGACAATCAAAGCAGAGGCGGGAATCAAAGCGGAGGCGCTCGCCGCTGCGGCGTTGTCAAAAGGCGGAGACTGGAGCAGGGGAGACCCGGGGAGATGGTGGGAAGATAGTTAGCTGCTTGGGGAGGCAGAGGCACGATCAGGGCTCCAGAAGGGCAGGATCAAGGAACGTCTGGGGCCCTGGAGGCTGGCCCTTGGTCTGCGGGGGGGCCCGAGAGAAACACGGTGTGGTCTGGGCCAGGTCGCACCCGCGTCTTCCCTGGGCTCCATTTCTCCACCAGACCAAACTCTGGGAGACGAAGAACCAGAGACTGTCAATGGACGAATGGATAAAGAAATCTTGTTATGTCCATATGATGGAATATTATTTACCCATAAATAGGAATGAAGTACTGACACATGCTACAACATGGATGAACCTTGAAAACATTATGCTAAGTGAAATAACCCAGACACAAAAGGCCACATCTTACTGGATGGTATATCCAGAATACATAAATCTGTAAAGACAGACAGCCGATTGGTGGCTGAGGGGAAGGGGAACTGGCAGTCGCCGCTTAATGGGTATGGAATGTCCTTTTGGGGTGAGGAAAATATTTTGGAATTAGATAGAGGTGCTGGTTGCACAACATTGTGCATGTGCTAAATACCACTGAATTTTTTACTTTAAAATGGTTAATTTTATGTTATGTGAATTTCGCCTCAAGGGAAAAAAATGCAGGACTGACTATATTTTTAAGGATGCGTTCATTTGTACTAAAACTATAAAGAAAATCAAAGGAATAAGAAATAAAAGCTCAGTGCGCCCCAAGTAGGATGCAGTTGCAGAGGGGCGCCCAGGGGTGCCAGTGTCATCGGTGATGTTCTGTTTTTTACATCACGAGTGTTTGTTATATCATTCTTTATTCTTTGCGAAAGTTACTAACATTTTTTTGTATGTAAGAAAGCACTCTTTCTAAGTTGCAAAATGTACTGTGGAGGCCGCTTGTTGTCCACTGAGAGTCTTGCTTCTCTGATTCTATGAATGTACCAGCCCATTGTCAGCCCCAATGACAAGGTTGCAAGGACACACCCTGTAATCAGCCAGGCTGTTGGCTCCACTGTCTGCCTCTCTGGATTCCCACTACCTGCACCCTATCCCCCATCCCACCCACCCAGGCAAGGGGTCCTTGCTGCGCCCCCAACACACGCTCACCAGACAGACGCAGATCCTTGCTCACACCTGTACCCAGCCTAGAGTGTGTTTCTGCTTCCCCACCAGTATTCATATCCTAGCCTTCCATCAGTGGGAGGCAGACTGCCCCTGTAAACTTGGTGAGTAATCAGAGCCACCCTGTGGTCTGTTCTCCCATGGGCTAACGCATGGTTATCCTGGAAGACACCAGTGCTTGAAGATGTGAGAGGGTGTAGCTCAGGCCAGCCCAGCCGGGCCCTCCTGCTGTTGCATGGGTGAGATGGCGTTTGGGGCAGGTGGAGGAGCAGTGAAGATTGGAGCTGCTGCTGGAGGGAGTGTAAGCCCAGGAACAGGGCAGCGAAGGATAGGAAATTGACTGCAGGGAGCTGAGTGCCCAGAGAGGCCCTGCTTGGGAGCGGAGCATCTGAGGAGAAGGAGAGTGGAGGACCCCACAGGGAGGTGTGAAAGACGGGAGTGGAGCCATATTAAAATAGAGCCAGAGCAGCCATTTCAGAGGAATTGCTTTATACATCTTGTTTTCTTTATCTTCCAAACTGGATCAAACCACCAACATTATAAGAAGTCAGTAAGGACAAGAATATCCTGTTTGGAAGGACTGATGAAATTAGACCTTGCTGATGACCGGATTGCTAACCAATCAATGAAGTACAAGTCCAGCCTTTTGCCTGATGACTGAATCTCCAGCTGATCTATGAAGTACAAACCTATCTTTACCTCATCTAGTATCAGTGAACTCTTCTTTAATGCAACTTACCTCATCTTCCTCCCTTTTCCCTGTAAAAACCCTAAGCCCCTCTCCTGTAATTGAGACAATACTTGGGTTTCTACCTGAATCTGTGCTCCCCGAATTGCTATTCTTTGATCCCAAATAAATGCTTTGCCTATTAAACTGATTTCTGATTTTGTAGGTCGACAGAAGGAAGGGATCCCAGCTGGTAGAGGAGGCAGGCCGCTGGGCCTGGCGCCGAACCTTGGTCTGCCCTGCTCTCAGGGATGGACAGACGGAATGCTCAGCCCTATGGGCCCCTCTAGAGGAGTCACACCCCTAGATCCCAGCTTGCTTCATTTCTGGGGCAGTGTGGGCAGCTGGCAGGGACGGGACTGTCACTCCCTCACCATATACCTCCAGGCAAGCCACTTCCCTTTTCTTGGCCTGTGTCCCCGACTGTAAAATAGGAGTTGGACCAAACGATTTAGGGAGTCCTTTCATTAGACTTGCTGTGATTCCAAGTGGCTTGTGTCTTGGAGTACAAGTTTTCCTGCCCGGGCTGGGCCATGAACTGTGTGGAGGAGGCCTCCAGTGCTCCCATCTTTCCTCACCCTCTCAAGTTGCAGGGGGACGTAGGAAGAAATGAAGCCGTTAACGCAAGTGTGAGACATGGGATGTGTTACCCCAAGTGGAACAGGGTTGGAGCAGTGAAATGCTTTCTACTTGGTACCAGGAATGGGGTGTATGGTCAGGCCAGTGGCTTCCACAGGCATCAGCCCACTGCTGCTCTTCCTCTGCTGTGAAATGCGTTCTTCAGTGGGATGCCAGGCTGTGCAAGAAAACGGATGAGGCTTCTGTGAGTCTGCAGAGGGTGGGGCTGGTGGTGCTGAAGGATGACGGACAGGGAAGGCAAATCCGTATTCAGAATATGTGTCTGCTCCAGTGAGCACCCTCCACGATGCAAGAAGGCCAACGTGATCAAGCTGCCACGAGGTGACAGGCTAGTTCCCGGGCAGTGGGGCCACAGTGTGGCCCAGTGTTGGTCTCTGCTGTTTTTACAAAAGGGCCTTGAAGTAAGCCATGCCTGGTTCACAGGAATGCAGCCCTGCTGGGAGCTTCAGGCCCAGGGGCAACAAGAAAGGGCTAGGCTGGGGGGCCGTATTTCTAGAACTCAGAGGTCACTAAGATCCCTTCATTTCATAGGCAGGAGCCCCAGGACATAGAATAAATTATCTTGGAAAAATCTTAGCCTGTCCCTTGGTTGCCTACTTCCATCGCTACCTCCCTCAACTCACCCAGCTGCCCAGAGATGGGTGATGACTCTCCTAAGGTAACACAGGGCCACTGGGGTCGGGGGTGGCGTGCAGCAGCATACCCATGGTGTCAGGAGACGAGGAGCCGGAACGTGGAGAGTGGTGGCTCCAGCCCTCCGTGGTGGGGGCAGGACGAGTGTAGGGTGTAGGTTCACGGCCACCGTGGATGTGGAGCACCTGCTGGGTTATAGGCACTGAGCATGGAGCAGACCATGACCAGCAATGGCTCTTGGCCTTGAGAACAGATAGCAAACCATAACCACGTACACAGCAAGATCATTTCAGACCATGGTCCGTGACACATGAAGAAGAAAAAAATAGCATTTAGAAAGCAACTAGGGGCTGGGGGCTGCTTCAGCTTCAGTGCCTGGGGAAGGAAGCCCTCTCTGGGAGGTGGGGTGTGGGTTGAGACCTAAATGGCGAGAATATCTGGGGGAAGAAACAGGAAGAACAAGTAAAAATGGCAGACACATTTATTGGGTTGCAGGCACTGTTCTAGCTCCTTTGCATGAATGAGCTAATTTAAATTTCATCACAACCACATGAGGTAGTAAGATTATCATTGCCGTCTTATGGAAGGGAAACTGAGGCATGGAGGTAGGTGATAGAACCAGGACCTGAAACCAGGTAGTCTGGCTCCAGACTTGGTGGGCTCCCTCCCTGCCATTCTGCTTTGCAGAGGCCCTGGCATGGAATGAACAGTCTGGCTGTAGAGTCTGCCTTCTGTCTTGGATGCAGAGAGTCGGGGTAGAAATGACAACCCACTCTTCCCAAGGGAAGTCTCCAGGCTCGGCCAGCAGGGTCTCCAGCACCCCTCCTGGCCTGGCCTGCCCTCTCTGGAGTCCTGGAGTCCTGAAGTCCCTGCTCCCTGCCCCCAGCCTCTCGGTTCACAGCTAACTGGGCCACCTCATTCTAAAGGGATTTGACTCCCCGAGACAACTGGAGACTGGTGAGAAAGGGCTTAGGGATTAAGCAATGATACCGGGGAAGGTAAGGGACTTAATTAGCGGGGTTCGGGTGTGAGAAGCGGGGCGAGGAGGGGATTTGCGTCTGCATAAAGCCAGGGTGGACTGCGGAAGTGAGGAGGAAGCGGGCTGTTTCTCACGTTCTGTTGTGCCTTCAGAAATAACACAGGATAGTACCAATAATCCCTCACTTTGTGCGCCCATTTCTTTTCCAGCCATTATTTCACATGGAATTATCACAGCGGCCCTGGGAGAGAGGCAAGGATTATTTTCCTCCCCAGGGTACAGGCACCCAGAGAAGGCAGGTGGCTTTGCTGGGGTTTGGCTCCAAGCCTCCTGGCTCCTGGTCCAGGACTGCTTTCTCTGCTCTCACAGCTTTACTGCAGGAGGACAGGCGAGGTGGGGGTGGGGTGGGGGGGGGTGCGGAGAAGCTGCAGCAGAGGTCATGGGGAATGCAGGCTGCCAGTCCCCGAAGACCCCTGGCCTCCTCACTGGGTGAGGGGAGGAGGGAAAGCAGGAGGTAGAACAGAGTTTGGGGAGAGAGGGGCTTCCATTCTGTGTTCTGGGCAGCTGGGCAGGGCTGGGGCTGGAACCTGAGGGGCCTACAAAGAGGGGTCCCTATCCCACCCCCTCCCCTTCACCCCCCCAGGGGAGATCCATTTGCGGCCCTTCACCCTTCAAAGGCATTCTATGTCCACAGTCTGAATTCACCCTGGCAGATGGTCTAGTCTTGTTCAACACCGAGGGTGCCAGTGCCCCAGAAAGGAGAAAGACCTCTGCAGTCCCCATGGAGCAACCTCAGTTCAAGGATCTCAGACTAGCACCTTCCCATCCATCGCTCAAAGTTCCTTCCTGACATCACTCCTCCTACATCCATGTACCCCAAACCCGAATTCTTTTTTTTGAGGAAGATTGGCCCTGAGCTAACATCTGTGCCAATCTTCCTCTATTTTACATGAGATACCACCACAGCATGGCTTGACAAACTGTGTGTAGGTCGGTGCCCAGGCTTCAAACCTGTGAACCCCTGGCCACTGTAGCAGAGTGAGCAAACTTAACCACTACACCACTGGGCCAGCACCAAAGCTCTAATTCTTTATCTGGCCCCACTCCCCCCCTCACTTCTCCATAGCAGAATTGCAATCTGGGTGTGCCCCCCACTCCCAATGCTGTAAATCCCACGAGGGTGGTTTTTTATTTTTTAAAATTATTTTGTTGTTGTTAAAGATTTTATTTTTTTCCTTTTTCTCCCCAAAGCCCCTCGGTACACAGTTGCATATTTTCAGTTGTGGGTCCTTCTAGTTGTGGCATATGAGATGCCACCTCAGCATGGCCTGATGAGCGGTGCCATATCTGCGCCCAGGATCCGAACCAGCGAAACCCTGGGCCACTGCAGCGGAGTGCATCAACTTAACCACTCAGCCACGGGGCTGGCCCCAAGGGTAATTTTTTAAATCCAGGATAAGCATGGTGCTCAGTTAGATATGTGTTGAATGAATGAATGTATGAATAAATGAACGAGTGGTCTCTAGGCCTCCTGCCCCTTCCAATCCTGCTCAGCCACCAGGTGGAGCCTGGGATGCACTCACGCCCTGAATCGGGGGGGACCCTCGTGTCTACCTGCTCTGGTGGCACTGGCTACACTGTACTGGAGTGACTTGTTGCCTTGGCTGCTCCCTGAGGACCGGGAACTCCTTGAGGGCAGGGCCTAGCCGGCCTCATTCTCGGAGGTGTCCCCATGCCTGGCGCCATGCCCACAGCATCAGTACTTGTGCAGTGAAGGAGTGACAGGTGCTCTGGCTCCCAGCTCCAGTCGGGAGCCGAAGCCTGGGCCACCTGGGGGGGCGGGAAGTGAGTCCATCACCACTGCTTCCTCATTCTGCTGCTGTCACCTCTGCTGTCACTGCTGCCATTGGGGCCATGTTGTCCCCGGGGGGGGTGTGGATTCCTTCATTCCTTTCCCACCTTGTCAGAAAAGAACTTGAGGCATCTGCAGCCCCACATGGCAGGGCTGGGAGGAGGGGAGAACATTCGAGTCTCAGCCTCCCTGCACGGCCGCCAGCAAGCACGAGGGCTTTCCAGAGAGTTCTTGCTGTCCTGGCCCCATGGAAGTAGAGTGTTCCACAAATATTTGTTGAAGGGTTTAAAAGACTGTCTCTCCAACTCTCAGAGTGCTGTGCCAATCTCTGCTCCACCCCTTCCCCGCTGGCACCACAGAATCAGAGGACAGGGCAGCCAGGGGCCTCTGATTTTGAGGCCAATGCCCTTGTTTTGGGGAAGAGGCACTCAAGGCCCAGAGGTCAAGGGCAGACAGCCCGAGGAAGCCCCAACAGTGATCATTGCTTAACAGTCACTGCAGTGCATTCGCTTAAGAACTAGGTGTGGCCCAGGCTCTGGACTCCCGGTCCAGGGCTCCTGCTGGTGCCTGGGGCCGCCTCCCAGGGGAATATCAACCCCAGGACACTAACTTCCAAGACTAGAACTGTTACCCCACGCTTCTCCCAGATCTCTGTGCTCCAGCAGCCTTCTTTCAGCTGTTCACACCACCTTGGCCAACAAGGTCTGCTCAGAATAGTGTACCCATCACAGAGCCAGCAAGTGGCAGGGCCCGGATCCATCTCGGGCCTGCCTGACCTGGAAGGCTGGGCTCCTCCTGTTGGGCCAGGCTGTTGCCTGATAGTCACTACTATAATATAAAGTAGTCAGTGTCAAGGTCAGGGGAGAGGGGCTAGGGGTTGGCAGAGGTCATGTTGGGTTGAGTGGATCAGGGAGAGGTTCCTGGAAACAGCATTTGACCAGGGATTCGAAGGCTGGGGCAGACCTGGCAGGAGGCAGAGGTGTGTCTGAGGGACAGCACAGAGCTTCCCTGACTGAAATGAAAGTGTGGAGGGGAGGAGCAGCAGTGGAGGCCACAAGGGACACTGCAGTGAGATGAGGGTAGGCCTTGAATGCAAGTCAGTGAGATCAGGCTGACTCCTGAAGGAACTAGGGAGCCACTGCAGATTCTTGAGCAGGGGAGCAACATACCTAGCAGGGAGGGGGAATAGCCAGAGAGGAATTGGGGGATAGAGAAAAGGTGGGGATAGGGAGTAGGGACTCTCTCTTAGTAACCAGCTTGGAGGCATTTACCAGATTATTATTCTAGGACTTATATTATCAGATTGACTAGCTGTTCCACCGTGGGCCAGAGATAGGTAAGTGTCAGCGGAGGAAGGAGAGGCAGGCAGCCACAGGACCTGGGAGGGGCAGACTGGCGGAAGGGCACCTTACTTAGGCCTTTACTGTGGGTAACTCCAGACTCCTGGTGGGTGGGGGGCTTGATTGGGGCTCCTGCTGGGCGAAAGTTTTCCTTGTGCTTTCCTGGGCAGCCTCTGCAGGCAGCTCCCAGGCAAGTCCACACCCTGCCCATGGGCACCTGGGAGCATGTGGCACAGAAGCCGGAGACGTGGGTTTAAGTCCCAACTCTGCACATGCTCTCACGAGGCTGGCTCTCTCCCTCCGCTTCCTCAATAAATCACCTGACCTGCCTACCTCAGAGGGTCACCACAGGCTTAAATGAAAAGCTAGCTCTGAAAGTGCCTTATAAACTGTAAAGTGCTGAACCAACATGTTCTTCTATTTTCCTCTGAGTAGGCCCTACCCTGAAAAGAACATCTTGCCCCTGGAAGGGTCTTAAATAAAGATCTCAGGGGCTGGCCTGGTGGCGCAGCGGTTAAGTGCGCATGTTCAGCTTCGGCAGCCCGGGGTTTGCTGGTTTGGATCCCGGGTGCGGACATGGCACCACTTGGCACGCCATGCTGTGGTAGGCGTCCCACATATAAAGTGGAGGAAGATGGGCATGGATGTGAGCTCAGGGCCAGTCTTCCTCAGCAAAAAGAGAAGGATTGGCAGCAGTTAGCTCAGGGCTAGTCCTCCTCAAAAAAAAACCACAACAAAATAAAATAAAGATCTCAGCCACCTGTGCAGCAAGGAAGGCAGCCCGGCCCTGCCCTATGCCAGAAGCCTTAACTAGGGCAGGACTGCGGGGACTCTTCCCAGAAAGTGGGGGTTGGAGGCCTCTCAGCCACAGGGCTGCACCCAAGACCCTCATTCTGCTCTGCAGCAGACCGCCATGGTGGGGGCCACATCAGGTGCAGAGCAAAGTCCTCCCAAGCATCTTTAACGGGCCTGCTGGAGCTGCCTCTGCCTTCTGGCCCAGAGAGCCTAGGGGGCGTTCTGCTTTCTACTCTCCAGGAGACCTGAGAGTGGAGGTGGCTGGGGGCCTGCTCTGGGAGCCCACAAGCTCCTGGGCCTAGCTCTGCGTGAATTCCAGGCAGTAAGCAGAGGGTGCAACTGAACACCTTCCATGCACCAGGCCTCGGGCAAAGCTCTCCTCATCTGTCACACCACTAACGACTTTGGGCAAGCCGTACACTCTTTGAGCTTCGGTTTCCACAGCTGTTAAATGCGTGAGCTGTCCGATGCCGGATGATCTACATTTATGTCTGCTTCCCAGGGCTCTCCCAGCACCTGGCCGTGTGCCTATTGGAGCATTTCTTGCTTTCATTCATTCAGTGTACATTCACTGAACAGCCCCCATGTGCTGTGCTGGGAGTAGGGGGCTTGCGAGGATTCAGAGGTGAGTAAAACAGGGCCGTGTGCCCAAGGACCTCACAGCCTAGCAGGGCAGATGCTGCTAAGCAGGGCCACATCAAGGTTCTGTGGGTCGTCCCACCTGCTCCTTCTCTCCCCTCCTCTCTGGTTGCAGCCACGCTTCCTACCAACCGCCAAAACTTTGTTCATGCCATTGTGCCAGCATGGAATGAATGAATTTCCTTTCCATTTCCTTCACACCCCACATTTTAAGGCCTAGCTCCAATGCCACTCCCTCCGTGAAGCCTTCTAGGATTCTTCTAGCCCAAAGCAAATTCTCCCCCTTTTAAGCTCCCGGGCACTTGCCGCCTCTCCTTGGGACATTTGTCTCACTCTTATATTCTAGTTGATCGTGCCTGTGTCTTATCTTTTGGAAGGCAGGATGGTGTCTGATTCATTTCAGGGGCCCCAGAACAGTGCCTAGGGCCTGGCGAAGAAAGAATGACTGGAGGCATGTGACTGGCTGCTGCCATGGAGGTAGGATTAGAGTTGGGGGAACCCAGGCAGAGGGGGAATGCTGTTGAGCTTAGAAAGGAGGAAATGGCTGCAGGGTATGGGGAAGAGGCTGTGACTGAGGCATGGTAGGACAGTCAGATGGCATGGAAGCTGCTGGGCTGCAGCTGCTGGGGCGTCCATCCCACAAGTCAGACTTACAGCTGCACGGAGAACCAGTGGCTCTGGCCCCTGCGCCTGGCAGGGGGCAGATAAGCTGATAGCAGGCCTGCTTTCATTAGGCCTTCCTCCACGCGGCTTTCACTGTGTCTCCCTCCATGTCCACCCTGCGTCCCCATTCAGAAACCGAAGCCTGGCCAGGCAGGCAGCACAGGGGGACTGTGCAGGGCAGACTAGGGAACGGTCCCAGAGGCAAAGCCTGTGTTAGCACTGCACGGAGGGAATCACACACATTCGCTCACTTCATCCTCTCCTGCTGACTTGAAGTCCAGATCATCCACCTCCACTGAGTGAATGAAGCAGCTTGGATTCAGAGAGGTGAAGTCCCTTGCTGGTCTCCCAGAAAGAAGCGCGGGATTTAGGATTCAAACCCAGGTCTTCTGAGTCCCAGAAAGGAAGCTGTCTTCCAAGCCAGCGGAGGGTGTGAGCATCTTAGGAGCAGCTCTCAGAGAGCTGGGAAGTTCAGAAGCAGAGGCTGGGGAGACGGGGTTGGTGCTTCTTTGCCCCCTCAGCCTGCCTGCTCCACAGGTGGAGGCGAAAGGCTGTCAACACTGCAAGGCCCCAAGTTAGGATTGGCAGCAATGGAAAAGGAGGGCAAGGGCCCCAAAGAGAAATGGCCAATACCACTGTTCGCCGAGGCAGGGCAATGGCTAGGCTTAGGGGACCTAGCCCCCAACAGCAGCACCAGGCAAGCTCCCTACCATCTTGGAGTGGGGAGAGAGAGGTCCTGCACCATGGGGACCTGATCTTAGAAGAGTTCATTAGACAGCACCTAGATGGGGAAACTGAGGCCCAGAGAGCTCAGGTGTCTCATCCAAGGTCACACTGCGAGCTAAGGGTAAATATGGGACTAGAACCCAGACGTCCTGCTCTTCTAATGTCCACGGGCCTCGGCCCAGGTGGGCACTCTTGCTGGCCTCCTGCCCAGGTCTCCGACGTCGGGAGGGCGTAGGGGGCAGGCGTCAGAGGCTCCTACGCTCAGCGCATCGCTCCCCACTCCGCCCCTCGGGATCCTTTAAGAGGCGGGGCTTGGCCGCCAGCCCCGCGGCCCGGGCAAAAGGCTGGGACTTTACTCCGGCGGCGGCGGAGAACGAGTCCGTGCTCCATCAGCTGCTGCAACCGCCGCGCCCGAGCCTGAGCCACGATGAGCGGCAGGGTCGGCGATCTGAGCCCTAAGCAGAAGGAGGCGCTGGCCAAGGTGAGCCCTCAGCCTGGTCCGGCCCCCGTCCTGGGCCGTGGCCCTCGCCCTCTGCGGCAGCCAGCCTGGAAGGGGCTGGATGGGGGGCTAGCGACCATCCGCGGCGGGCGGGCGGCGGAGGGAGCAGCATCCGGTGGCACCTGGCGCCCCGCGCCCCGCCCCTCCTCCCTCCACTGGCCGAGGGGGCCCAGGAAGTTTGGCCACCCCAGCCCCAGCCCCGAGCGAGCCCTTGGTGGTGCCACCTGGGAAGAAGTGGTTGCTTGGAAGCCCTCGGAGGCAGCTGAGGGCACAAAGGCAACATTCATTCTGGGGACTGGCAGCCGGGCCCGGGGGGCAGGGGCGGGGGCAGGGCCCCAGGTTTCCTCCCATTTCCGGGAGGTTTTCCTCTTGCGGGGGCAGTGGCAGGATGGCAAGGGGCCTGGGCAGCGCCTTAGGAGACTTGGATAGCCCGTGCTCTGGCATCAAGTCGCTCTGCGACCTTGGGCAAAACCTGCCCTTCTCTGTTTGCTCCTTGAGGAAATGAAATGAGGAGATTGGACCCGATGATGTTGAAAGCATCACCCTCGTGTGTAAAGTCTTGGATCCTGCCCGTGACTCACTGGGTTGGGGTGAGTTTGAGCTGAGACCAGCTCACCTTGCTCCTGCAACCCAGGCCCCTCCCTCGCTGGGACTTGGGCTGATGCTCTTCAGAAGGCAGGGAGATAAGCCTGCCTTTGCCTTGGCACCTGGGCAGAGAAGGGGACAACTGTTTGAGGGCTGGACCCCCAGGCCCCCTGGGTCCCCACCTGAGCCTCCTCTTTTCTGTCACCCTTGGGGAGAGGGGAGCTTGGCTGTTTTTGGAGCCAGAGCCAATTGGGTCCAGTCTCAAGGTTGGGAAGCTCCACAGCTGGGCAGTTTTCCATTGCTGGGAAAGGGGGCTGGGGGGCAGCCATCTCCTTCCATGCCAGCGGGGCCAAGGCACCAACCCCATGAAGGCTTTTCCCCGGGCTGGGCTTCCCCTAACCCCGGAAGCCTGGAAAGGGAGGTTCCAGATTTTACTGCTGACCTGCAGGGAAAGTCAGGCAGAGAAGGGATTAGGTGGTGATTAAACTGGAAACCAGGGGCTGGGGAGGGTCCTTGGTAAGGGGTGGCCTCATGCCTGGGTCCTGGATGAGCAGTTTCCTTGGGAGTCTGGGGCCTGTCTGGGGGATAGGATGGTCTGAGTCCCTGGCTGACCTAGGCAAGGGGCAGAGGTGGCAGGTCCTCATTGGCCCCGCCTGTGGCCCTCCTGTAGGTCAGTGGCTAGGGAACGGTGAGTGGCTGGGAGCAGGAGGCCTGGCAAGGGCGCCTGCTCCCCTACAGGACAGTGAGCAGGTGGAGGTGGGTGTGGCCATCCCTCGGGGTCACTGTCCACCTTCCTTGTTTGGCATTCTCTGTACTTTCGCCCTTCATGGCCTGTCACTAGAACTGTTCCCTTCACCTGGATTGCCCTCCTCCTGCTGCCTTTGAAGTCCTTCAAGCCCAGCAAATGCCATTTTTTAGATGAAGTCATATGAGACCAGTGTCTTCCTGGCCCCAGTCAGAATCAAACTCTTCCTTCGCCCTACTCCCCCAGCACAATGCTCGCCATTCCGTTATGAAGGCGGCAGAAGACCAGAGAGTGCATGCTCTGGCCTCCCCAGACCCGGGTTTGCATCCCAGCTCTGCCAGTTACTAGCTGTTTGACCTTGGGCATGTTACTTAGCCTCTCTGAGCTCTAATTTCTTCATCTGTAAAATGGGGACAGTCATACTTCTGGGGACACTGCATGAGGCGTGAATAAGTGCCAAGTTCAGTGCCAGGCACACGGAGAATGCTTGGTGAACTGACAGCATTTTCTGTGGCACGTCCGAGAGTGTCTACTATCAGTCAGCTGGGAACACGTCTGCCTGCCCACCACACTGGAGTGTGTAAGCGCGCGCAGCCAAGCAGGGCAGTGACTTACTCCCTTCCCACCTCCTTCCTGCTACCCAGCTCCCACTGGCACTCACGGCAGACAGAGTGCCCCGTGCAGCCCAGGTGCTCAGCCAGCGTCCGCAGAGTAGACGCGTGTTGAAGAGGGGTCCAGCAAAGCCCCTACCGAGAGTCCTGGGCAGAGGGCGGTCAGGGTGGGACCTGCCACTCACCCAGCTGCCTCTCCCTACAGTTTCGGGAGAATGTCCAGGATGTGCTGCCTGCCCTGCCGAATCCAGATGACTATTTTCTCCTGCGCTGGCTCCGAGGTGAGGGAAGCGGGGCTGTGGGAGGCTGGGGCAGGGGCTTGTTCCAGGTAAGAGAATGGCACCTTCTGGAAACCCTACCCCGGGTAATCCGAGAACCTGCAGTATTCAGCCTTTAGAGCCAAAAGGGCCCTTGGCAATTACATAACCGCACCCCTCCTATTGGATGGATGGATAATGGACACTGAAGCTCAGAGAGGTGAAGTAACTTGCCCCAAGGCACACGGTGCTTAACCTGCAGGCAGAGAGAGGACTAGAGCCCAGGTAGGCAAACTCCCAGCCCAGTGCCCTTTCCATCCACTCGATAAATCCACTCTGCTGATGGACTTGGGGAAATGGGTTGAGGAAAAGTGGAGAAGGGCCCCAGCCATGTGGGAAGTTGGAGGCAGAGCCAAGTTTAGAATGAGAGTCTTGGCCCCTGGGAGAGGCTGGCCCCCTCTGTGGCCTGTTGGAGTGGCAGGCCGCCCGCTGCCAGCCTTTTAGGTGGCTTGAAGGAGGGGCAGATTGCATGGGGAACATGGGGGGCTCAGCCTGACCTCGGATGACAAGACTCCCCTCCCACCACCGCCCGGCTCCAGAGCCCCGAGTTCAAGTTCCCGTTCTGCCCCCGTGAACGTGTGCCCCAGGCTCCTCTCTGGGAGAGCAGGACCAAGCCAGGGTGCCCTGCCTATTGCATGATGTGACGCAACGCGACAGAGCTCCTCGCGCATGGTGATGAAAGGGCCACGTTTCTACCGGCATCAGGCTCAAACTCAACCCTGTGCCCCAACTCCTGAAATCTTTCCATTCTTTTCCCTCTTCTCCTCTCCTGTGATTCATGTCACGTGCCACCCTCTCTGGTTCTTGTGACACACTTTTTTTATTTTGTAGAAACTTTATTACCAGACATAGAAGTAATGGAGAAAATTCCACTGTTAGATTAGCAGAGATTAAATTGTGATGTAGCCTCATAGCCCAAAATATTAAAGTACAGATCGTGCCCAATGATTATTAATAGACACAAACGTACACATACATACCCTAGGGGTCTTGGGACAGGTGAAGAGATGTGTTTTCCTGTCCAGAAATTGCCTAGAGCTGGCACCCCAGGGCAGGTGCAGCCAGGAGAGCCACGTGGGGCCCTGTGTGCCTCTGGAAGTGCCACTTGCTCTTTTCCCCCAAAAAACTGCAAACCCACCCATTCCCCCAGCCCACTCAGAGAAGGTGGAGGGGCAGTGCGGGGGCGGCAGTGGAGTCAGTCCAGGGCTGGAGAATATTTTGGCCCAGCTGAAGGGCTGTAGCTAGAAGGGGGTGGGTGGGGAGCGTGGGAAGATTGTGCTGCCTTAAAGGGCCAGCTGCAAGGTGATCAAACAAACCGCTGAGCCACCGTGAGGTGAAGCGCCGCTTCAGAGAGCTGTTGAATAGCAATGTAGCTTTTTTCTAGGAGGAGGCCAGCCTGGGGTTCTGGCAGCTGGGTTCCCAGGCACCCCCAATTCCCCAGTCCTGGGATAACCCCTCTCTTTGTAGGAATACCAAAGAGTGGGCTCATCCTCATTTGCTAGGTGAGAAAACCTAGGCTCAGAGAGGGGAGGGCACTTACCCGAAGGCACACAGCTAACGCGAAGCAGAATCAGAGCAGAAACCTAGGGCCCCAGATTCCCAGGCCAGCATCCTCTCCAGTAAGCCACAGCTGCCCCCTGAAGCCAAGCTCCGCCACTTCAAACAGGAGTGTCTCGTCTGCACTTTATTTGTGCCTCACATTTCCTGGGCAGGAGCTCAGGCCTGGTCAGACTCTACTGTGAATTTCAATTAGGCTTTTTCTTGTCTCTTTTTTTTTTTAAGAAACATTTTCTCTTTCTCCCTTTGATTCTAAAGGAAACGCTTGCAAGGCACACGCCAGCGGAACGTCTGTCTCTAAGCTAGGTGTGAGCCGGGGTCCCATGCTTCCCCACTTCCCCCGACGTGGGCTCAGTTTTCTGCTGGCCCCCAGGCCTGAGAGCAGGCACGCACATCTCCGCTGCTTCCTCTCGACTGGGGCTGAGCTCTGGGCAGCCCAGAGGCCAAGGAGGGTCAGATGGCATGATAAAAACAACGAGGTGGTGGGAACCCTATGAGGGGGCAGAGCAGGTCTGAGTCCCCTTGTTTTCCAGGACTAGGAAGTGGTCAAATAAGGCCCCAGGACAGCTGCTCCTAGGCCGGCTTTCTCTGGCATAGCCGTGCTTTGAGCTGCCCCTGAGCAGGGCAGTGGAGCCCTGGAGAGGCCTGACTCAGCAGGTGAGGGGAGGCACCAGGCGGGGTACTGCCAGGGGCAAGTGGCAGATGGCCCTCAGAGAAGACCCTGGATGTTGGGCCCTGGCAGAATAGGGTTCCCTGGAGAGCCTCCCCAAGACAAGGGGGCTCACAGTTCACCACCTCTCCTGTTCCCTGGGAAGCTAGGGGCTCTCACAGCAGGGGTGTCCCTCCTCTGGAGGATTCCCGCTTTCACGGTCCAGCCGGGCTCCCCCATCCTGAGAGCATGTTGCCTTGCATTCTGCAAGTGTTTCTAGCTCACTGGATGATTCGGTCAGAGATGTACAGGATCTTGTCCAAGGTCAAACAGGGAGAAGATGGAGGGCTGAGATGCAAACCCAGATTGTATTCCTCTACACGTTGCCCCCTGCCACCACGACGGCACACGGAGGGTGGCAGTCGGGAGGAACTTCCCAGGAGTGACGGCTGTTGAGGATGACAGGTGTGGCACTGGTCAGATCGCTTGATGCACCCTTTGGGCGCAGGAGAGTGGACTGGATTTCACGACAGCAGAGTCAGGGAATGTGCTCGGCCACTCCCAGAGAGCAGTGATTATGGGACCGGTGACAGTCCAGAGGGCAGCCTGGCTGGCCCAGGTTCCAGGGCTGTCAGCAGATCTCGATGTCGATCCAACCCACAGAGGACATACAGCTGGGAGAGACAGTTCATAGGTCAGATGGCAAAACCGGTCACAATCCGGATCTCAAAATCTCTTTAAAAGGATGAAGTGGAGCTGACTATAACAGGATGAAATCTGATAGCGATGGATCCAGAAAACCACGCCACAACGCAGGGGACAGAGGCTTAGTAGCAGCACAGGTGGAAAGGATTTGGGGGTTTCGGTTGACTGTAAGCTTCACTTGAGTTAAGGGTGTGACCGTTGCCAAGAAAGTTCTTCGGCTTTATTGGAGAAGGGTAGGTCAGCTCTAGACAACACACTTTAGGAGGGGTACTGGAAAACAGCCAAAGGGAGCTTATTTGGGTGGACTTGAAACCAAGCTGTAAGGACTGGTTAAAGGACCCACGGATGGGCAGCCTGACAGCAGGGGGACGCAGGGCGGCAGCACGGCATTTACAGTATTGGAAAGGGGGTCACATGGCTGAGGAAGCCACCCTGCTCTCTTGAGTCTCTGGAGTGGCTCTCTGTTGAGTATAACAGTGAGGACTGAGTGCGAACGGCAGCTCGGATTGTCTGGGAGCAGGTGGCCTTGGGGGGCAGTGAGGTCTTTGTGTTCAAGCTTGAGCAGGACAAGTTGTTGGGGTTCAGGCATAAAATAAAGAGCTGGCCCAGGCAAACTCTAATTCTGAAGCTTTCTAGGAACCCGGGGAAGAGGGCCCTCTGTGTCCCATTGGGGTCCGTGTGGGTCCTTTGAGGACGTGGCAGAGTTGACTGGCGGCTCATCTACCCCTCCATTCTACTGGGATATTCTGCCAGCTCCGCCCTAGAATACAGGCAGTGTTCATCCTTGAACTGTCGGTCAAGTTCTCAGGACTGGCCGTTAGATGGAGGAGATTAACTTTGTGTAGGGAAGGCTAATGGTAAGGGGGTCCAGAGTTTGCTTTCCCTGAGAGGAGCTACGACCCTTCACCTGACTGCATCCAAAGGGTAAAACTCTTTTGACCCCGAAGTTGCCGTGCTGCCCGCACCTGAGCTGTGGGTGCTCCAAAAGCCCTCAGAGGTCCTCATCTTAGCTTCCATGCGGGGTGATCTGAGAGTCAGCTGGGGCGATGATGGAGTGGAGCCAGCCCCAGTATGCTAGTAGGGATCTCTCTCTGTCCTTGGGCACCCGGTGTGCTGCCCTAACCCTGACCACGTTTCCCTATTATAGCGAGAAGCTTCGACCTGCAGAAGTCTGAGGCCATGCTCCGGAAGGTGAGATCCGTTTGGCTCCAAATCCCACTGTTGCCTCCGTTCCTGCCCATCAGAATCAGATGGTGCTTGGGTTTCTTTTGCCCAACCCCACCCACTTGATCACAGCCTGTGGCTTGTGTAACATATCTGAGTATTAGCCGACCACTATTGCCTTATCCCTCTGGGACAAAGGGCATTCCCTTCCCTGGAAACACAGAGCTTTCACAGTTCTGGGCCAGCTAAGAATTATAATCTGTTCAGCCGAGACCTCTAAAACAGGCAGTGCTTTCTTTTCCATTCCTGCCAGTTGCCTTCATGTGACTTACCTGTGGTCTGGGGGTCTGTTCTTGCTGTCACCTATTGCTAGATGCCTCTTAAGGGGTCCCCTCGCCCCCGGTTTTTAAAGCCCTGATTGTGTGTTTGCAGCATGTGGAGTTCCGAAAGCAAAAGGACATTGACAACATCGTGAGCTGGCAGCCTCCAGAGGTGAGGACAAATGATCCTGCCCCACCCTATGAGGTCTGTTAGACCCACAATCTGCGTCTTGGGTCTGTCAGACTGGGGCCCTCAGAGGAAAGGTCTGACAAGGCCTAGGGAGCTCTGGTGGTTCCCAGAATGGGTATCCACTGGCACCCAGGGGAGGGCTGTGGAGAGCGAGTTGACGAACCCAGAGGAAGGCCCTGGGATACAGGGAAGATATGGCCGCCCTGGGCCTGCTGACCAGGTGCCTGCTCTCTGTCTTTGCCCAGGTGATCCAGCAGTATCTGTCAGGGGGCATGTGTGGCTACGACCTGGATGGCTGCCCTGTCTGGTACGATATCATTGGACCGCTGGATACCAAGGGTCTGCTCCTCTCAGCCAGCAAACAGGACTTGCTCAGGACCAAGATGCGGGACTGTGAGCTGCTTCTGCGCGAGTGTGCCCGCCAGACGGAAAAGGCGAGTGGACCAGCAGGGTTGAAATGAGTTCATCATGGGAGAGGCGTTCGAGCAGGAGCAGGAATGTCACACAGGGGTTTAAGTACAGCCTCAGGGCTGAGGCCTAAGACATTTGGATTTCATAAACCAGTGAAATTTCAAAGTTTGAGAGACTGACATATGTTACCAAATTTTTATTTTTCTAAGTAGGGACTTAAAAAAAATTGTATCAGCTACTCTTGCCGTAATTAACCCCCAAAACTATAGGAATGGCATAATCTCAAAATAAAGGGCAATCTTTTGCATTGAATAAATTTAGCTTCACAAAGAATTTACGACATTATCGTTACTTTTCTCATTTATCTGGGCACCAGTGAAATCTTTGTCATGGACTACCCTATCTTTGGACAAGTATTTGGGTACTGCTGGTGTAGATGAGCTCCGATTGTGTGCTGCTTAAACTCTGTATTGAAAACAAAGATAAGGACAGCTGATTTCCTTACTGAGAAAAAGACGGAAGAGCAAGCTGGAGCTGCCACCATGATCTTCTTCCTTGTTTCCTCTTCAGCAGTTGAAAAGATCCGGGGAAACAGCGTCATATGTTTGGGAACATTTCAACACTGTCATCCACAGACACTCACTGAGAGCCGCATGTGTGAGAGACCCTGCAGGGCTGGGGATGCAAAGATTAGATGGGATGTGACCTTAAGGGCTTAGGTTGGACAGGGAGCATCTGTGCCTAGGGAAAAGTGGCCGCACGGGACCCCACAGCTGAGCACTACCTGGGTGCTGCACACAGAGGAAAAAGGAGGCCACCACATCAAACTGCAGAACAGAAGGGACCTCACATGTAATCTACGTCCACCCAGTCATTTACTGATGAAGACACTGAGACCCAGGCAGGAAGAGTGACTTGCCTGGGCCATAATTTGGGCCTGGGGTGATTATCTTGATTTGGAAAACCCTAGGTTCAGCCCTGTCCAGATCTGGTTGCAATACGGGCACATGACACAATCAGCATTTGCCCTGGATCAGGATGGGCTCCTGCAGTGGCACAGCCTGATGTGACTCTCTGCTCCTCTGTCCCCTGCAGGTGGGGAAGAAGGTGGAGACCATCACCCTGATTTATGACTGTGAGGGCCTTGGCCTCAAGCATCTCTGGAAGCCTGCCGTGGAGGCCTATGGAGAGGTGAGGGGCAGGGCTTGGAGGTGAGAGAGAGGGGGAGCGGGCCCCTCTGCTAGGAGGCCCAGTGGGATGGCTGAGGCGATAGGGGCAGAGTCTAGCCTGGAGGAGGCAGGGCCTCTCTCGCTGGCACAGAGCTGTGAGGCAGCTGGACTCTGATTTTGTTTCCACAGTTTCTCTGCATGTTTGAGGAAAACTATCCGGAAACACTGAAGCGTCTTTTTGTTGTCAAAGGTATGTTGGGAAGTACCTGTGATGAAGCCAGATGGGAAAGGGGCCCAAAATATTACTGGGACAGATTCAGGAGAGTGAAACAGAGTGAGCCACAGGAGGGGTGGAAGGCCTCATTCAGAAGACCGGCCTAGCGGCCGGCCCGGTGGCGTAGTGGTTAAGTTCACACGTTCCTCTTCTCAGCGGCCCGGGGTTCGCCAGTTCGGATCCTGGGTGCGGACATGGCACCGCTTGGCACGCCATGCTGTGGTAGGCGTCTCACATATAAAGTAGAGGAAGATGGGCATGGATGATAGCTCAGGGCCAGTCTTCTTCAGCAAAAAAGAGAAGGATTGGCAGCAGTTAGCTCAGGGCTAATCTTCCTACCAAAAAAAAAAAAAAAAAAAGACCGGCCTTGACACATGCAGACCACTTTACAATTCACAGACCTTTTAGGATTTGTTACCTCCTTTGAGCCCCCCGCTTGGGAAGATAGGAAGACTATACCTGCTTGACTCTACCCCCTGGACAGACGGGGAAGCTGGGACTCAAGGAGGTGCCCATGCCGAGCCTCACACCCTGGGAACTAGGGAATGTGTGGCCTGACACGGGGGGCTGTGAAAGACACTGTTAGGGACAGAATGGGCACCATTCCTGGCCTCACGTCTCCTTGTCTCTGTTCCAGCCCCCAAGCTGTTTCCTGTGGCCTATAACCTCATCAAACCCTTCCTGAGTGAGGACACTCGTAAGAAGATCATGGTCCTGGGGGGTGAGTAGGCCCGACTCTTCGTCACTCCACAAGATGGTCTGTGGCCCAAACCGAGGATGGCTTTAGAGGTGTGGCTGTAGCCACCAGGGTGAAGGCTCCCTCTGCTGGTTTGGTAGCAGTGGGACCCAGGAGCAACCGGGGCCAGGCTAGAGTCTTCCTGTCTGTTTCCATAAGAATACTTTCTCTCAGACATTCTAGAAGAAAGTACTGGGCTCAGCATCCAAAGATGAGTGATGCCCATCCTTGCCCTCGGGGAGCTTACAGTGTAACAGGAAGGAGAAGCCCTTTAGAGAGGAAGCTAGGATAGAAATTAGAAAAGGTACCAGGAATGGTGTAGAGAAGGTGCCAGGGAGGTCACAGGAGCAGAGGTTGCTTTCAGTTGGGGGCAACTAGGAATGGCTTCCTTTAATGAGCACCTACTGTGTGCTGAGTACTGGACTAGATGCCGAGGCTACAAAGATGAATAAGACAGAGTCCCTTGAAGAGCTCTTAGCCTCTTGGGGAAGGGAGACACAAGCAGACGTCTATCAGCATGATATGTTAAATATACAAGAGGGGGATGGGAAGGTGTGTGGGGAGGCCCAGCAGGGGCACCCACCCCACGTGACCGAGGGAGGAGCTGGTGCCTACCTGGGTTGGGTGTTGTGGAGCCAGTAAGAGGCAGCCAGATGACGCAAGGCAGGAAGAGCAGCACTGAGCGAAGACCTTAGGCGCCAAGGTTGTGGTTGTTGTAGAGGCAGGCAGGGCGTGGGAAGAGATGTGGCTGGAGAGGGAGCCCGGAGCCGGAGAATCCAGGGCACCATGCTGAGAAGCTGGGACATGACTCCACAGGCCACTGGGAACCAGAGAAGAGTTCTGAGCAGGGGACTGCCAGGATCAGATTTTCAATTGAGACCCATTGTACTGGCAAGATTGTGCAGGACAGACACCAGTCTGCACGCCACGGCCACAGTCTGTGCAAGAGGTGTTTCAAGCCTGAGCCGGGACACTGGCAAAAGAGAGAGAGAGAGGAGGGCATGGATTTGAGACTTACTGAGGAAGTGAAACAGCAGAACTCAATGGACTGGATGTAGGAGGAGAGGAAGAGAAGGCTAGAATGACTCCCTGGTGTCTGGCGTGAGTGACTGAGTATTGCAGTCACTCTGATGCAATTAGTTACTCGGAGAATAAGCTTCAAGTTGAGTTTGAGTCGATGAGATAGACAGATGTTGGGGACACTTGAGCCTGAAGCTTGGGAGAAAACTCCAGTCTGGAGATTTGGGAGTTATCAAATATAGGCAGCAGCGAAAACCTTGAGAACAGATAAGACTGAACAGAGGCTGAACCCTTGGGAATATCCAAGCTCAAGGGTAGGCAGGGAAAGAGGAGCCCAGCAGGTCAATAGGGGATTGGATACGCAGAGAGGACATCGGGGCGAAGGGAAGGCCGGCAAGGAAGACGCACAGGAATCAAGCCAGCCAGGGACAGACACGAGTCGAGTTTTGCTGGAACATTAAGTGGAGTGGTGGGAGAAAAGGCTAGAAAGGTAGATTAGGCCTGGCTCATGGAAGGCTTGATGCCACCTATGGAGTTGAACTTGCGGGTAGGTAATAGGGATTCTGAAGGTTTCTGAATGTTCACCTTTAGGCAACACATTGAAAGTGGAGATTTTCCAGATGTGTGCCAGTGAGCCCTGGGAGTGGACTGAGGCCGTCTGGGTTCTGGTCCCAGCTCCGGCAGCTTCTCGTTGCCTCAGTTACTCTCTCTGTAAGATGGGAAGACTCCTCCTGGCCTTGTTCCACCTCTCCAGCTGAGCTGGGGGAAGAAAGACAAAATCCGAGCAAAAGGCTCTGATGATTTTTGGCTTTTCTGCTGCTGCCACCCACCATGAGCATGAGACAGGTTTCCTGGCAGCAGAGCTGTGGAGGACGTTCAGTCTGTTTTCCCACCCACACCTGAAACCCTTTCAACCAAACCCGCCTCGGGCTGAGAAGGTACAGGGTCTTCCAAAGAGGAGGGAAGCGATTCACTCTGGGCTGGTCAGTGGGGCTTAGCAGCCCAGATCAAATCACCCGGCGACCACAGACACCGTGTTCCAGGAGTTGCATGGTCTCAGGTCCCTAGAAATCTGAGGGCTGGGAGACCCTGGACCGTCTCTGGGTTTCCAGCCGGCACCAGCAGCAGAGGACACTGGGTTCCACCCCATGACATGAAGCTGCTGCCTATATCTGGTTTCCAGTATTAAAACCTCGTATTCGGCTGATAACCTGTTTAGGAATTTGGAGTGGTGGAGAAGCGCTTCTCAGCATTGGTTGCGCTAGCTTCAAACTCTCCTTGTCAGAAAAGGGCTTGGTTATAAAAAAAAATGAACCAAATCACTGGCAGCTAAACAGCCTAAAACAACAGGAGCAGAAGTGAAATGGTGGCTGGGGCAAAGCCAAGGGAACCCATTTAAGGGATGACTCTACAGTGACACATTCACTTAATTAGTCATGATTGAGCTCGATGGTGTGTAGGTGACAGTAGGGCATGAGACACGTGGTCGTGTTCTCACAGAGTCAGTCTGACCAGGGCAAGTCCTGTTGATTCAGGCCCTCTGGGCTGCTGCACATGCTGTTCCCTCTGTGTGGAATGCCCTTCTCTCCTTTCTTTGTTCCCTCCTGCTCACACTGCAAATGTTTGTATCACCTTCCTGGGAGTGACAGTACATTTGCATATGTGTAGGGAACTTTACAGTTTGCAACACCCTCTCAAGTCCTTAGTTCACTTCTGTCTCACTGTAACCTTGCAACTAGGAGCAACTAGGCTCAGCATGAAGAGATTTGCCTAAGGCCGCTCAGCGGGCCAGAGGCAATGGGGACAGGGCCCCAGTCTCCTGATTCCTGGGGCAGGGCAGGGCAGGGCCCTGGGTGACGGCTCCTCTTGAACCCCCTGCAGAGCTGTGTGCCCATCACATGCTCCTAAAGCCCGTGTTTTGCGTGCGGGGGTGGACGGGTTTTTTTCTGCCTCTTGTGCGCATGACCAGGGCTGTGATGCAGTCTTGCCTAGTGCTGACCCTTCTTGCTCCTTCCTTCCCTCTCCTGCCAGCAAACTGGAAGGAGGTTTTACTGAAATACGTCAGCCCTGACCAGCTGCCTGTGGAATATGGGGGCACCATGACCGACCCTGATGGAAACCCCAAGTGCAAATCCAAGGTATGGGCTGCCAGGGGCCGGAGGTGACCAGGGAAGCCTGGCTCAAGTGCACATTCCAGCTCACTCCTTGCTCTGCTTGTAGATCAACTATGGGGGTGACATCCCCAAGAAGTATTACGTGCGAGACCAGGTGAAACAGCAGTATGAACACAGCGTACAGATTTCCCGGGGCTCTTCCCACCAAGTGGAGTATGAGATCCTCTTCCCCGGCTGCGTCCTCAGGTAGGGTTCTGGGCCCTTCCGGGAGACCTGAGCCTTTCAGCTGTAGGTGCTGGTCGGTGCGCTGGGGTGGGAGAAGCCTTGGTGGAGAACCCCAGAGGGGGCGCACACAGATGGAATCATGTCTAAATGGGTGGATGTCCCCTGCAGGTGGCAGTTCATGTCAGATGGCTCAGACATCGGTTTTGGGATTTTCCTGAAGACCAAGGTGGGGGAGCGGCAGCGGGCGGGGGAGATGACGGAGGTGCTGCCCAGCCAGAGGTACAACGCCCACCTGGTCCCTGAGGATGGGACCCTCACCTGCAGCGATCCTGGCATCTGTAAGTATCCATGTCTTGGCTTGAAGCCCCTGCTCTAGCTGTCTGCCTGTGAGGTCCTCTTTCTCATGGATTTAGGCTGTCAGACTGTTAGAACTAGACGTGGGGCTCCCTCAGTTCAAGCTTCTGCTTGTAGAGGTGAATGACTTGCTCGGGGTGACCCAGCTACTTAACACCGGGTGGGACCCTGACCTGATACTCCCAGGTAGAGGTGAATCAGCTGCGAGGTGATCACAGGGATTCAGAGCATCTGCTCTCTGGTCCAGGTCTGACTGGGTCCATCGCTGTGACCAGACAGTTCTTGGGGATGCACCTTCCCCAGATGGCAGAGCGGCAGAACCGGCTGGTGGGTGTAGGATCCCAGGGTGAGCAGACTGCTGGAAAGCCCAGCCCTGACCCCTCTGAGAGTCACTCATCTCCAAGTTGATCAAAAACTGGGCACAGGATGTGAACAGGAAGTTCACCTGAGAGGAATAAAAATGGCCACTAGGCATTTGAAAGGTATACACCTCACTCAGCTTTGCAGTATTGATTAAAATTCCCTTTGGCTCAGCAATTCTACTTCTGGACATTTATCCTACAGCAATATGTACACAAAGACACAAAGAGATAGGTACAAGGATGTTCCTAGCAGCCTGGGAAGCTGGCAGTAAACTAAATGGTTTTAATAAGGTCTTGTTAAATAAATGAGGGTCCCTCCATACAAGGGAATACAGTATACCCGTTAAGGAGAATAAGTTGATGTGTGAGATGTCTGGTACATGTTAAAAAAGTAAAGCATGAAATATAGCACATATAGTATACACTCATTTTGGTTAAAAAAAAAGTGTACATAGAAAAGAATTCTGGGGAATCTATGCTGACTCCGGTGGTGGTTATCTCTGGGGTGGTAGGAAGCTTATAGAGGGTTTTCATTTTTTACACCACTTCTGCAAACACAATTTATTTTACAATGACCATGTACCACATTTATGAGCTGAAAAACCACCGACACACACAAAAAAACCCCATCAACTCTCCAGTTTCCTTTCTGTCAGAGCCAGTGGGCCAGGCATGGACAATCAATGAGAGCCAGGGCTTTCCTGCCAAGCCGAGTTGGACTTGACTGCTGACTGGTCCTTGGGCACGTGACCTTGCCTCTCTGGGGTTCAGTTTGCTGACTGCTACCATGGGGATCAAATCTCTACCTCATAGGGTCACATGATGATTAAATGTGATAAGGTCTGCGCCGCATAATGCCTGGTGGACAGCAAGCACTCAACATCCTGTAGCCACCATTATTATTACCAAGGTGAGACCTGGGGGAGAAGGGCCATCCCGGAGAAGGCGCTGGAGACGGGAGAAGCCCTGTGCCCCTTTTCTACGGCAGCAGCGCCGGGAGATCTGAACTAGCCCCACAGATGTCTCGGCCTCCATACTTGTCCACACCATCACCCCAGCCTCAAGTTCTGTGTCCTCCCCCACTTCCCAGGCAACCGTGAATCTCTACCGCCCCCTCCTCACAGATGCTCTGTGTATGGCTCCCCGGGGAGGAGGAGTATTCTTGTTAGTAAGCAGCCGGGTCCTGGGGGAGAAGGCGTGTATGGTGTGCTTCAGCAAGAAGGCGGCCTTAGCACCAGCCCAGATACTGTTATCCACAGAGCGTAACGCACTTTTTGTACATTTGAGCTTGAATTTCTTTTTTTAAGAGACAGGGAAGCTGAGGAGAAGGGATGTTAGCTCTTCCACAAAGTAGCTGGCATAGACACCAAAAGACAGAAGACAGCAGAGAATCCTAGGGTCTTGGTCCAGGATCTCTTGGCCGTAGACTATTCTAGAGATGGTCAGGTCTACCCCTGATGTGACACAAGAGAGAGTGGAGTCCCAGACCAGCGAGGTAAATTATTCAAGATCACACAGCCAGTAGCAGAACCCAACCCGTTTTCCAGCACTGCCCATTGCCCTCGATAGTCCCTGAAGGACACAGCCTGAGAAAGGACCAGGAACCTCTGAACATAATCAGGCTTAGGTTGGCAAATCCCAAATTTATTTCAGCTCCTCCTGGATACGTTCCCAGACGGAACGGTTGTCTGCCTGCGGGGCCTTGACTAAGAGCTGCTTGTTGTTCATTCCCAGGAGGAGCAGAGGCAGCCATGCCCCCTTCCCAAGTGTAACGACAGTGGGGTGGGATCAGCTGTTGTCTGGGGCCATGGCTCAGCTTAGGCCTGAGCCCGGAGAGAACCCAGTGTGAGGATACTAGCTCACTTGTGGGAGGGCAATGCCCTTGGAGAACCAGGTGACCCCCTGCAAAGTGGAACATAACCACCGAGTGGAGAAATTTGAACTCCATGCCAGCCTCCAATGGCAGGAACACATTGACCCTCCCCAGGCTGCTCTGGGCCTCACCCAAACGTGCTCAGTACCTTTGGTGGAGACCCAAAGTCTGATTTGATTCCACTTTTACTCTCCACTATTTCCTAAGGGCCGACTGAGCGTAGAATACTCTACTAGGAAAGAAAAAATTTCAGAAGGAAAGATCTAGACTTTCTCTGCCAGGAATGCACAACGTGGTCTGGAAGACTCGGAACAGTGTATGAAGCTTAAACAGCTCTGCCGGGCAGAGCTGGGGTGAAGAGAGCCCAGTCGGTCTAGAGGCCTGGTTGCTGAGTCCAGCTAGTATTTTGAGCAAGTATCTCTGAATATAGTCATTCGTCGCTCACCATTGGGGAAATGTGTCATTAGGCAATTTCGTCGCTATGTGAACCTCACAGACTGCACTTACACACCTAGGCTCTGTGGTACTAATCTTACGGCACCGCTGTCATCGGCACGGTCCATTGTTGACTGAAACGTCCTTATGCTGTGTGTGACTATAATTAGGTTTTGTTTTCCTTCCTCTTAAAATGAGGGGAGTGGGCTAGAGCAGGAGATCTTATTCTGGGGTTCATGGACTCCCCCAAGCAGTGATTGTAAATCTTAAAGACCAAATCCCTCCCTTTTCTGACAGTGTCGAGATGTCCGCTTCACTGTTCTGAAATGAAATTCACAGATAATGTAACTCACCTACACACGTAATTAAAAAAATCAGTATGATCTCCTCTCTGGAGAAATAAAAGGAAGCTAATTTAGAATATATATACTTTTCAATACGTAAACGAGAGGGCACCATTATACCCACGCACCGCCCTCTCCAGAGTGGTACCTTGCCCACTGGGAACCCCTGCCCCAGAGGGCCCACGATGGGCTCAAGGGGATCTGAAATTGTGTGCTTTCATCAGACTCTCAAGGGGTCAGTTCCTCAACAAAAGTTAAGGAGCCCTGGCCTGGAGGATCTCTGGGGGCTCCCTGAGTCTGTGAGTACATGCTTAGTGTCAACATGAAGCATGTGGTTCATGAACGCCACTTCCCTCAGGCCTGGGCCTCAGAATATCACGCTGGGCAGAGCTGTCACCATCCTAGTGCTTGGACCAGTTCTGCAAAGACTTCTCCTCCAGCATGACAGACTCTGGTTGCTAAGGCTCTGTCATCCAGGGCGGAGAGGAAGCGTCCTTCTTTCCAGAGGGCCCATTGGTCCTTAAAGAGCTCTGGCACAGAGAAAATCGATGACTAACGCTCACTTCGCATCTTGAAGGAAGAGTGGGTGGTGTGTCTGCCCTCGCTCTAAACTATGCATGTTATCTAGGGGCAGGAAAAGACAATGGTTAAGTCTCAGGATTAAATACACAATTTTTTTGTTTTTGCTGAGTAGAGTGGGAGAAGACCAGGATAGGGGAGGGGCAGAGCTGGTGTTTTTGTTTTCACACTCCGTTCTCTTGAAGGGGTGTTTGACTGAAATGGGACACCTTCTCAGACAAAGAAGAGTTAGGTTAAAAGCCGTCTGTTCCTTGGCCAAGGCCTGGAAGCTTCTCTGCCAACTGCATGTCCATGTTCTCTCCCCAGAGGAAACCACCGCTAACAGGTCTTGCCTATTATCCTATCAAATATTTTCCATCCTTTTAGCAGCATGACATGTTTCCAGAACATACAGGACATGTACACACATGCATACATGCACAGGAATTACATCTGTCATTCAGTGTATGTTTGAAGGCATTTTGAAATTGTAAAACTCGTCACAGGATTTAGGAAAACTTTCCCTTTGGAACAAGAGCCTGAGTAATACCATCAAAGAGAACTTGGGAATATAAGTAGATCAAGTAGCAAAGCCAAAAATTTTTTTTACATATATATTGACAAAAATGTGAGAAACTATTTATAAGTTGTTCTGCAACTTGCTTTTTCAGCCTAAGGAGACATTGTGGACAGTTTCCCCAGCCACGTCTTACGTGATATCAGAATTTTACATTACATTATATTACGTGATATCAGAATCTTACATTGATATCAGAATAGTATTTCATCATATGGATCGCAATATAAACCTTTTACACAATTCACTTTTGACCATTTGAGTTTTCCCAATCTTTTATTATTTCCAACAGGGGTGCAGTGAACATCTCTGTCCATTTTATCCATTTATCTTTCTGTGGGATAAATTCCTGGCTCAGAAAGTTTGCTCATTTTAACTTTTGTCAGAAACTGAACAGAGGCAGGGCTTTCCAGGGTGCAAGTCAGGAGCAACGTGGACCGGGGGGGAAATTCCAGCTCCATCACTTCCTCATTGTGTGACACAGTGACCTCCTTTTCCTATAAAACAGGACTAATGCTGAACTCAGAGTTACTCTGCAGAATAGTGAAATATCATACATAGATTACGAGCCCAGTGCTGAGACACATAAATAACCGTTGTTACCATTACTATTATTATAATAACTGTGCTGCTGCTAATCCTATTCCTGCCTTTTAAGGCCCCATTCCCACTTCAAGCTCTAACTCCTCTAAAGAGCTTTTCCACATGGTTTCAGTCTGTAGGGCCCTCTCCTTCCAAGCCGTTACGGACATGGTTGTCTCTCTCACTCATCTGGCACGTGGCATGTTCTGTCATATTGTTTTTCCCTCCGTGAACATCTTGTCCACCCATCTAGACTGTTTCAGAAGGTGAAGGACCATCGCTTATGCCACCTTTGTCGTCATTACCTACCACAGTGCCTTGCTCAGCCAACCAAAATCGCTGTCCCCAAGCCCGCTGTCAGAATTGCCTGAATGTCTGGTTTTCTGCCTCCCCTCAGATGTCCTGCGGTTTGACAACACCTACAGCTTCATTCATGCCAAGAAGGTCAGTTTCACTGTGGAGGTCCTGCTTCCAGACAAAGCCTCAGAAGAGAAGATGAAACAGCTGGGGGAAGTCACCCCAAAGTAACGCCTCCTCCCACAGCAGGCCTGGCTCCCTCATGTCTCCCTGTCAGTTTCTGTCCCTTGTAGCCGTCATTTTTCCAGCACGCTGATGCCCAGAGAAACTCGGCTGGAAGACAGACCTTGGGCTGGATCTGGGAGCTTTCATTTCAGAATAGGAAGAGGGAGAGTACAGGAGTGGGTCTCCTTGCCTCTCCTATTACTAAGGAGTCCCCAGGGGCTGGGCACCGTGATAGCATCTATCTGTCCTGTAAGCTGTGCCAACTTCACCTACCAGTGACAGCTGAGACAGGAAGGGGAGTACCGTGGGGTGGCAGCAGGGAAGACATTAGGAAAAGGGGCAGAGGTCGAAACCTAACACTTCAGGGAAGCCAGCAGCAGGTGAGGAACTTGCTCCCAAATGAACGTGTAAGTCTAGATCATAATGAAGAATAGCAAGGTAGCAAGGTTGCTAGAGTTACCGGGGGAGTCAGAGCTTCTTCTAGACTTTCTGTCACCGAGGCTGGGATCTTTTGGCTTTTCCCAGGTTTCAGGAGGTGGCCCGGAGTCAGCATAGATTTCCTACTCTAGCAGACGGCAAGCCTCTCCCTCAGCTTGAGAACTGCAGCAACTCCTGGGTCCCTCCCGTTGGCTGCCTCTTTAATTACTAACGACTGTCAGTGACTCAGAGCTTCCTGGGGCTGTGAGCTTTGGTACTCAGCCACTGTCCTCTAATGCAAAGCACAGGGAAATTCCCTCCAGCGACCCCAGCTCCGAGGAGGGCCAGGGGGCTGGGGTGGGTGTGAGACCTGGGGCTCCCACTCTCCTTTTCAGTGCCACCAGCTTCTCATCAAGTAACTCCATTTGACCACCCCACACAAAAACGAGAAGTGGGATCAAGGCAGTAGGTCTCAGTGAGGGTATTTCCCAGTCTGAGTCTCGCGCCATGCCTGCCAACCCGTCTCCTGACTGACTTGAGCAAGGCGTTGGCGGTTCCCTCTCTGTGGGAAGCGGATGGTGGTGCAGTGGGTTCCTGGTGCCTGGCGGGGAGGCTGCCCGGGCAGGGGGCCAAAGGCCAGGCCACATCTGGCAGAGCCAGGGGCTGGGAGCAGCCACAAATAGCCGCAGGCGCCGAGCCCCTCCGCCCACGTGACAAGTAGGGATGGCCGTGGGGGCGCTCAGCGACTAGCGGCTGGAGGGCACCAACTCTGCTGCCACCACAGCGCTTGCAATCCTGCGTCCTGCACACGTGCACCAGGTCCCGGGCTGCACAGAACGCGGGAAAGCGGCTGCGCCTGGGCCCTCGCAGGACCTCCTGTCTCTCCGAACCCCAGGCCCTGGGTCGGCCTGGGAGCTGGTCTGGCGAAGCGGAGGGAGCACGAGCAGGGCCAGGGCAGGCGCGGATGGGAGGGGGCCCGCGGCTGCAGGGGCCCCAGCCAGACCCCTCAGGAGGACATCCCGACCTCGGTTTACAAGGCTTTGTTAGGAAAGTTAACCAATGAATAAAGCAACGTTCAGTGCACAGAAAGTGGAAGTCAATGCCCACCACCTCGCTCCTCGCTGCCCCTCGTTCAGACCCCTACACTTCGACCTCAGGCGTATAGGAGCGTCCACCCGCGAAAGCCGGGGCGCATGCGCAGAAGGCCTCCTGACCGCCATCTTTACTAAGGGTGCGCCTGCCGCCTTCGCTGCCAGGGCGGAGGCCCCGCCCCCTCGGGCGTCCCGGAAGCTTCCTGCGTGCCAACGAGTGCGGGTCCGGCGGGCGCACGCAGCGCTGGCTGGGGGGCCCTGATTGGGAGGGAGGCCGAGCAGAGACGATCACGTGGTGTTAGGGACCGTCTCCCAATTCCGCGTCAGCACTGCCGGTGTTTCGGGGGCTACGGCGCGCTTTGGACCAGAGCCCAGATTCCTGGGAAGTCGCCCCTCACTGGGCTGGCCTACAGGACACTACAATGACAGAAACGCCCAGGCCCTTAATAGGGAGTCACTGGTCTTCATTTTCCCCATCTCTATTTGATGATGATAAAAGCTAATTCTTTAATGAGTGCCTACCGGGTACCCACGCTACAACCGTGCGCTTACCGCCTTGGGTTGTTGCAAAGATTCAAGGAAACAATACGTGCAAAGCGCTTAGAGCAGAGCCTGGTACTAGTGAGCGCTCAGTGAGTATTGATTATGCTTATTTTTTACAGACGTGGTTAACAGCTAACTCGCAGCACAACTGGGGTTTAAACCCAGGACTGCCAGCCTTTAATGGCTGCGCCTTTGCTCGGTGATACCGGAAAAGGATTCACAGAGCTGTCGGGAAGTGCACTCGTTGCTCACATGGGTAAACTGAGGTCCAGCAGGGGAAGAGTTTCCTCCTTAGTAATCACTAACTCCCAAGTCCATTCTGTTCTGCTCATTTCCCTGAGTCTTGTACTTCAACCCTTCATTCATTCATTCATTCATTCATTCAGTGTCCTGTCCCCAAGAGGCTCAGTCTGGGGGCACACGATCCAGTTAGACCCCGGGGCTTGATAGATGAAAATGGCGCCTGCCGGGAAGGGACTCTAGAGTCCGAGCAGCCACCTCACGGGGGTGCTGACCACTCACTCCCCCAGCCTCATTTACTGAGCTCACCTAGGAGCACGGGGATCTGGAGCCCCACTGCCTGGGTTCAAATCCCGGCTTCACCACTTGGCAGCTGTATTACCTGGGAAAGGGACCCTACTTTTCTGTGCCTCTATTTCCTCATCTGTGAAATGGGAATCCCAGGCTAGGGGCGGGGGAGGGGGGCGAGGGTTAAGGAAGCAATCTGTTTAGTCTTTAGCCAACGATCTGGCTGGTAGTAACCTCAATAAATGATGACTGTTATAATTCATCCACGCCACCGTCCCGGGAATGGACGCTGTAGTGTCCCCCATTTAACAAAGTGAGGCTCAGAGAAGTTCAGATTCTTGCCCGAGGTCACACAGCCAGGAAGGGTAGCATCCTGCATTTGAACCCCGTCTCTTTGGCTCCAAAACTACAGTCGGTCCTGGGAGAGAGAGGACCGCGCCGACAGCTCAATCCCAGAGAAAACGTGAGGAAAATTAGTCTGTAAAACGTAAGCGCGGAGAGGGGCTTCAGTGCGCGAGGGAATTTGCAGACGCTCCCTGCTGCTGGCGGGGGACAGCACGACCTGCCCTTCAGTTAGGGACCTTTAGCCTACCAAGCGCTAGTGGAAGCCGAGGTGGCAGCGGCGGCAGGACCGGCTGCAGAGGCTGAGGCCGAGGCGGAAGCGCCATGTCCGAGCCGCCCTCGCGGGGTGCCGAGCGGGACCTTTTCCGGGACACCTGGGTGCGGTACCTAGGTGAGCGCCGGGCGAGGGCGTGCGACGACCCCACCACCAGTACCACGTGCCTGGGGAAGCAGGGGTCACCAGACGCCGGTCAGGGAGAAAGTGGGACGATCTTAGTTGTCATTCGGCCTGGCCCGGAGACTGGGCTCAGAGAGGGCTAGGGACTTGCCCAAGGTCACCCAGCTCTCTGGTCGGCCCATCCCTGCTCTCAGGATCTCTGCTGGTCCGTCTCCCAGGTGGAAGCTCAAATCGAGCTAGGAGGAACAGGGCTGCTGTCTCTGGCACGCCCCAGCACTGGCTGGCGGTGGAGTCAGGGCTCTGGACTCCATCTCCGCTTCTCACTCACTGCCTCTGCCTGAGCCTCAGTTTCCTCCTGGGCAAAAAGGGATGAACACGGGGTCTCTCTCATCCGGTGGTAGTTGTAAGGGTAGCATAAGGTAAGGCACAGAAAGGCCTGGCACACCGTGAGTGCCCAGTCAGCGGGGCTGCCCTTGGTCAGTCTCTCTTGCCGCCTGTTCGCCCATTAGTGTGGATGCTTCTGGAACCCAGGCTGGGAAGGCAGATGAGCGATGATAACGGTGACTGTACTGGGTTCTCCCACCATGGCCCTAGAGGGAGGTGGGCCTCATAGGTGCCATGTTGGAGGCTGGGAAACTGAGACTCAGAGAGGGAAAATCACTTGTCTAAGGTCACCCAGCTACTGCTTAGCAGGCTGGGATGAGAACCAGCTCACACAAGAGCCCACTGTGGAACAATCGATGGGCCTGGGAATTGAACGTCCCCTCCCCACCAGGCTACGCCAATGAGGTCGGGGAGGCCTTCCGCTCCCTGGTGCCAGCAGCTGTGGTGTGGCTGAGCTATGGTGTGGCCAGCTCCTACGTGCTGGCCGATGCCATCGACAAGGGCAAGAAGGCGGGAAAGGTGAGTGTTAGCCCTCACCCCCCACCCCGGTCCACTCCCCCTTGATTCAGTCCACTGCCTTGCATGTGGTAAAGTCTCTTGTGGGACAGTCCAGTCCCCACAAGCTGGCCTGGTGCAGTCCCTACCCCAGTCCTGTTTGTAGGACAGTGCACCCTGGCCCCAGCCCTGCATGTGACATGGTTTATACCCCCGTCCACCCCCAGCCCTAAAAGTGGTATGGTCCACAACCCAACACTAGTGTGGTTCTGACCCTGTCCCCTACTGGCCACTTCCCTCTCCCTGGTCCAGACTCATGTCCCTTGTCCTCAGGGTTTCCCCCCCTCTGCCCCTGCTGGATTAAGTGTCTCTTGTGACCACCAGGTGCCAAGCCCTGAAGCAGGCCGCAGCACCAGGGTGACCGTGGCCGTGGTGGACACCTTTGTGTGGCAGGCTCTGGCCTCTGTGGCCATCCCAGGCTTCACCATCAACCGCGTGTGTGCTGCCTCTCTCTACGTCCTGGGTACTGCCACCCGCTGGCCTCTGGCTGTCCGCAAGTGGACCACCACCGCACTGGGGCTGCTGGTCATCCCCATCATCATCCACCCCATTGACAGGTGGGTGCCCCTCTCAGTCTCAAGGATCATCCACTCAACAGGTGGAGATAAGGTCTGAGAGGCGTGGGGTGTGCCCACTTTGCACAGAACAATAGCAGCAGAGGCAGAGCTGGCACTCAGGCCTCCTGACGTAGAAAGGACAGTCTAGGCCCTTGCTGTATGATCTGGCAGGTACTTTGGTAATAAAAGTATGGGAGTGCCCAGAGGATATGGGACACAGGACAAGTAAATTCCCGCAAAGAAAATCTCGTGTTGCAAAACAACCAGAGGCAGGCAGGAAACAAGTGCACCATGGATGGGTTTGGGCAGGTTTTAGTGATAGAAACTCAACTGAAACTGGGTTAAGTAAAATAGGAATCAATTGTTTTATAAAACTGAAAAGTCTGCAGTTATGCTACTTTCAGGCGTGGCTGGATCTAGGCACCCAAATGATGTCATTAGGGGTCTGGATCTCCCCATTCTGCTGTCTTTCTCCCCACCCCACCCTGTGTTGGATTCACTCACTTTTCCCTTGTGGGAGTAGAGATGGACCCAGCAGCTCACAGCTTCCATCCCACCAGCTTAGCAAGCCCCATAGGAAGCTTCTTAATAATGACAGCAAAAGTCCCAAGGAAGGCTATCATTGGTCCATCCTGGACTGGGTGCCCACCCCTGAGCCAGTTTCCCTTTTCTGATTGGCCGGGCTTGGGTCATGTGCCTGCTCTTAGAACCGGAAATAGGGTCAACTCAACCAGATCAATGTAGAGTGGGAGGAGTCTTTCCCCAAGGGAACATAGCTGACCCTGAGGCCCTGAGTGAGTCTTCTACCCTCTCTGTGCCTCAGTTTCCCCAACTGAATAAGGAAGAGGATGATGGCTGCCACCTAGATGGCACTTGCATCCAGGAGGCCCCTCCCCAAGCCCTGACCTGCTGCCTCCCGTTCCCCCGTTAGCAGCCCTTGGTCACCTGCTCATCATCCTTCCCTGCCCCACAGGTCAGTGGACTTCCTCCTGGACTCCAGCCTGCGCAAGCTCTACCCCTCAGTGGAGAAGCCCAGCTCCTCGTGACCCCGCCTTGGTACCTGGCTTGTGGGTTGGCCCATCCCTGCTCTGTTCCAACTTCCTCCTCCTGCTGGGGGATGCAGATGCCTGGCTCCCTGGGGTCTGAGGCCCTGGCACCTGAGTGGATTGGAGCTGGACATAACTGAGAGACCAAGGCCTCAAGGAGCAGCAGCCACAGTGCATCACAGTCAAGGGCGGGACCTGAACCCGTCTGCTTCCACGGGATCCATGATACTGAGTGGGAGTGGACCCGGGTGGGCCCGGCTCTGTCTTTTCTCAGGGAAGTAACATCCTCTAATGGAGAAGGAGACTGAGGCCCAGACAGGGCAGGGAGCATGGCCAAGAGCACTTGGCAAGCCGGGGACCCAGGACTCCCAGAGGCTCGGCCGCGTCACCCCATGGCAGCGCGGCTGGCTGGAGGACCCTGAGGACTGATTCTCCGGCCAGCCCATCCCTGGGGCAGGAGCTGCTGGGGCCTCAGTGGAAGGCAGGACAACTCTGGCCCAATAAATCCTCGAGAAATTGAGTTTTCTTCTCCTGTTCTGTTGGGGATGAGCAGGGATGTGGTGGTGGGGAGCAGGGCTGGGGGCCCCCTGAAGTGGAGGCTGGCTGCTCGCTGCCACCGCTCACGTGGCTAGCGCTGGGCCTGTCTGCTACCTCTGGTCCCACCCACGCTCCCCTGCAGGTGCCTGGGATGCCACCTCAGGGCTGCCAGCCTCCTTTGGGCTAGGCATTGCCCTCTTTCTGTAAGCCTCCTAAAGCATCCACACCTCTGGGACAGGAGCCTGTTGGGCAGTGACCCAACCCACCCCATTTGCCTGCCCCCTCCCCTCCGCCCCCACTCCTTGAGGGCGTAACGGGTTCTCCTGGTGGCTTTCCCTGAGCTGCTGGGCCTGGGAGCACTGAAGGGGACCATTCCTCCCCGATTCTGGGCCAGCCCCTTACTTTGGCAGCCAACAGCGCAGCGGGTGGCGGGGGCGGGGGGCGGTGGGGCCGAACTGGACCTAGGTCCTTAGTACTCAGCCTTACCCCAGCGGCAAATCAGTTTAGGCTGAGATCCTGGCCCCGCTCCCTGCCCCATGAGAGACCACTTGTGCCTGGACAGTGACATTATAGGGGCTGCAGGAGGAGCAGGGCTGCTGGTGAGGCAGGATGGGGGCCCCGGGGTCGTGGCTCCTGCTCTGGCCGTGTCTGCGGCTGTAGAGTGAGTCTGACGGCCTGCCCCGGAGCTGGGGCTTCCTGAGGGGGCGAGCTGGGCCGTTCTCTGCTGCCCTTCTCATCCCACACTGGCAGGGTCCCTTTCCCAAGCCCCTCCCCACCTTGTGACCTCTGCTTAGTTTCCCGCTGCTCCCTTAAATGCTCTGAGCCCCCCTTGATTTTCCAGCCCTCTCTCTGCCACCTCCCACACTCCTCTTCAGCACCTTCCCATCTCCCCCCAGTGTCACAGGGAGACCAGGCCACACCCTCACCTGCATCCCTGTGACATCTGAGTTCTGCCACCAATTCCTTGGTCACTTGCTCTCCACCTTCCTCCCTCCAGGCTTCCCCTAAACCTGGGAGCTGCCCGGGCCAGAGTTGGGCTTCTGTGCTCTCAGGTACAGTCTAGGCTCTTGGCTCTGCTCCAGCCTTGTGTCCCTCCCTGTCACCTTCCCTCCTGCACCTCCAAGCACACTCTCCCCTCCCCCAGCTGGAAGTCCTTTTCCTCTTGGCTAACGCAGAGCATCTTTCACACCAGCCCCAGTGCCCCTCCGTTGTTGCCCCTCAGCTCTTCCCTGCTGTGGGCCCTCTCTGGCCTTGGCTGCCCTGCTGGTGGCCCTGCGTGGTGAAGAACTATTGGGGTGCAACTTTGCAGATGTCTGGTACGTAGTAGGTGCTCCCATGAGGCGCTCTCAGGCCTTCTCAGGTCAGGCTGCTGGGGACAAGGTCTGCGGACAGCCTGTCTGGGTGGGGAGAGCTCCCTGCTCCATTCTGGAGATGCAGTGGTTGAAGAGGGGGCGTGTTTGGGGAGGTTTCTGGGCAGGCTCTGCTGGCCATGTCCTCTCTGAGGCTGTTCTCTGGCTACGTCAGCCTGGGCCAGACTGTCAGGGGACAGCATCCTGCAGGAATGCATTCAGATGGACGTCCTCCTGGCAGTGAGCAGAGAGCCCCAGCTCCATACCCACCACCTGCGCCTTGACACGTGCGTGCCCTCCTTGGTCCCTGTTGTGCCTGGCTATGTGGTTTTTGTTGCCCCATTCAAAGCTTGTGGCTTCATCCGCTGGTGAGGCTCATGGGGACAAGGCTGCCAGGAGCCTGGGGGTAGCTGGGAGATTCTTGGGGGAGTGGGGCAGAGCTGAGGTGTCTGGGCTGGAGAGAGGGGTAGAGCGAGATCTTACTGACTTGCTCTGCTGCCTTGGGCAAGTCACAGCCTCTCTGAGTCTCAGTTTCTTTCTCTAAAAGAAGCAGCAGCCTGGATGGCTACAGAATTGGGTAGGCGAGGGTGTGGTGCAGACTTTCATTTATCATCTGTGTTTACACATGCCCTCGACTTGTGTTATTAGTTCCTTGAATCCTCAACAGCCCCATCGGGAGGTAAAGCTATCATCCCCATTTTCCAGATATGGAAACACGTTCACAGAAGGGAAAGCCCCGCTGTCTACCACTAGACGCAACTCAACACATCGTTCTCCAAAGCAAAACAGGCTTTTGAGCAAGGCAGGGATCTTGAACAGAAAACCAAGGCCCAGAGAGGGCGAGTGATGGGGGTGGCGAGCTGGGAATGTACTGTCCTGGCTTCCTGTGCCAACCTAAGGAGCTGGTGCCCCCTCAGATGTCGGGGAAGATGGTGGAATTCTGGTCTGCGCACCCCAACCTAGCTGCGCGGAGCAGCCCCCGTTGCTGCCTTCTGCCATCGAGTCAGCTGTCTCTCCAGGCGGGGAGCACTGCCCAGCGCCCCTTAGCCTGCCTTGGGGCCTGCCACCAGCCGGTCCCACAGGAGGAGGAAGGTGGGCTGCCCCTCCAACAAGCGGGCCGCAGGCACTGACCTCTGAGCCCCGTTGGTGTGAGCCTGAGGCCGAACTGGGTGGGCTCACCTGGGAGTTGGAATTTGGAATCCCGGGATCCTCCCAGCCTCTTCTCTCCTGTCCTGTCGCCTGCCCGGGCTGCCCCTGGGGACTTGTCATGGACCTTCAGTGTTTGTTTTCTGGGGCGCCTCACACTGCAGACTCACATTAAACCCCTGCTGTGTCTCTGCCAGCCCGGAAGCTGCCACCTCACCCCTGGCCTTTGTGGTGACTGGGTACCTGGCTGGGGTTGGACGTCTGGACTTCAGCGTGCGACTTTGGCCTGGTTCCCCCCTTCCTACAGGTGGGGGACATCAGCTGAACAGAAACAATGACCCAAGGGGAAGGGCCCCCAGCTCGGGGCTCCTGTGCCTCCAGTTCTGAGCTGGCCTACCTCTTACAGGAGTGGGGAGAGGAAGGGCAGGGTGGCAGGGCAGGAAGGGCACTGGGCTTCTGGAGACCTGGCCCCTTTTTGTCTGCTTCCCTTCTTGCTGTGTGGCCTTGGGCAAGCCCTTCAATATCTCTGGGCCTTGTGTCCTCCCTATCTGGTCTTCTTTCCAGCCCAGGATGAGGCCGTGCTGAAGGCTCCAGACCCAATGAATACCAGCACTGATGTCCTGGGCTCTGAGTTCCATGTGGAACTTTCTGTGGTTGGCAGCTCCCATTGGCCCTTCCAGCTGTATGTGGGATTTCCAGCCCCAGCGGGGATCTGGAAGTGGCCCCTGAGCACTGCAGCCTCATCAGGCATCATGGCTATGGGACCAAGGGAAGGGGGACGTGGTAAGATGTAGTGTCTCTGGGAAAGCTAGGACAGGGGCTGGGAGCCTTCCCAGGACTAGAAGGGACAGAGGCCCAGAGGCTGCCCTCTGGGGGTTGTTGGGTGGTCCTCTCTAGGTCAGGGGAGCAAGAACCCCTTACTGGCCCCTTTACCTCTAGAGCCTCTGATAACCTCATCTAATTTTCCCAATAATCCTATGCTGTAGATGAATTCAGTCCCATTTTGTAGATGTGGAAACTGAGGCTTGAGGTCACATGGGCATAAGTTGAACAGTACTCCTGTCTTCTCTCCCAAGTCAACAGCACAGTCTGGGAGGCAGGGGCTGTTGCCCAGACCCTTCCCTCTGCCTGCTGGTGTACTTCCTGCCTCTCGGGCCCTGGCCAGCTCTGCCTCTCATACCAGGAAGCCTTCCCCGCTCGCTGACCCTGACTACGGGGACTCTGCTCATGGGGGTTTTGACGGCCACCCTGGGCGTGGGCTTCTGCGTCTTCACCCACTGCTGCTGGCCCAGGCCCAGAGCCTTGCAGCACGTTTAGCTGCAGGCCCTGGCAGTGGGGTCTCAGAAGACCCCGACACCTACCAGTGCTTTCCAATAGATGTTCACCAATGACTTTAGCATTCATGCTTTTGCTGAGGGGGTGCTGGGGAAACGAGGCTCCCAGGACAGGGGCCATGGTGGGCCTGCTGTGAGGTGATGCCCCTGCACATGAGCAGAGCCTGTGCCTGCCCGTGTGGACTTGGGTAGGAGTGTGGGGTGGCAGGCAAACCTGTGGCCTGCCTGGGGGTGCCCGGCTCAGGGTGTCTCCCCCTCTGTTCCTTTCAGGTTTGCTCAGGGGCCCAGCAGCCCCCTAGGGCAGAGGTTGGGCCCCTTCAGGAAGCCTGAGACCTCGGCCCATCTGGAGGTTTACGTTGCACATCCACTTGCTGTGGGCCGAAGAGTGGTGTGCGAGAGGCGCTCACAGGGACCAGAACCAATTTAACTTTCAGGAATTTTGTGAGCTGGCGGTTAAACATAGCTACTATTAAAAATTAAACAAGGGGCCGGTCCAGTGGCGTAGTGGTTAAGTTCGCATGCTCTGCTTCGGTGGCCAGCCCAGGATTCGCCGGTTCGGATCCCCGGTGTGGACCTATGCACCACTTATTGAGCCATGCTGTGGCAGGCGTCCCACATATAAAGTAGAGGAAGATGGGCACGGATGTTGGCTCAGGGCCAGTCTTCCTCAGCAAAAAAGAGGAGGTTTGGTAGTAGATGTCAGCTCAGGGATAATCTTCCTCAAAAAAAAAAAATTAAACAATATGAAAAATTAAATGATATAAATTAGATTTAAATGCATTATATTAAAAATAAAAGTGGTAAAAAGTTCTCATCACAAGAAAAAAGTTTGTAACTGTGTGGTGGTGGATGTTAACTAGACTTATTGTGGTGATCATTTTGCAACATATACAAATATTGAATCATGTTGTATACCTGAAATGAACATAATGTCATATGTCAATTATACTTCAATAAAAAACAAACAGGTAACAAAACCCCAGGGAGTAAATACTCAAAACTTATTGCTTCTTCCTAATTATTTTGCTGGACTTTGCTATTACCTATGCTCCTGAGGTAATTTACACCTCTCTTTACATATACCCTACGACAGTGCACACCGCATGTCGCTTCTCAGCTCTGCTCAGTATCTTCTCTTGGTTGCTTGAAATAGGCCATGATGGGCATATTTACACCATGGAGATCAACAAATCAGGGTCCCCCCGGCCCGGGGAGCCAGTGGTTAAACATTTACCACCACTGTCCAGGCACCATCCTCCTTTCAAGACCCACATTCTAAGGATCAGAGAGGGCAAGTGACCTGGCAGAGGCTTCACAGCCTGGGTCACAGGTAACACTCAACCCTGGACTGCTCTTCTCTCTCCCCAAATAGCCGGGTAGGGAGAAGGGAAGGCGGCCTCAGCCGTAGCCCCTCCTTGTCCGGAGCCCTCGCTCCAGGTTTCCTGCCACCTCTCTGGTTGCTGGCCCAGCACCTGATGCATGGGCTCCGGCCCTTCTCTCTCTTTCCTGGCTGCTCCCTCTCACTCCCTTAGCATCTGTCCCCAGTCATCTGCCACCGCATCTCCTATTTGTCCTCTCCAGGCCTGGATGAGGGCAGCAGCCTCTGGCTTGCCCCCCACTAAGCTTTTTTATTTGTCAAACCACTTCTTAAAACGTTCAGAACAGAGCCCGGAGTCCTTGTGGTGGCTCTCAGGGCCCTGCATGATCTGGGTGACCCCACCCTTGGCTACCCGCCCCCAAATCTTTATTTCAGCCATTCTGTCCTTTTTGCTTCCTTGGATCTGGCATTTCTCTTGACTGAGCTTTCTCATACACTGTTCCCTCCAACTGCGACACTCCCTTCCAGCCTTTCCCTCACCCCTTCCTGCAGGCCCACCCACCCTCCCCTGACTACAGCCTACTGCTCCCTCAGTTCACCCACCCCTCAGGGTTGCCTCTGACCCCACTAGGGCTGGCTTGAGAGCCTCCCCTGGGCTCCCTCCAGCCCAGCACTTCCTCCATCGCCTGAGAGGATGGGGCAGACCCCTGCTGGGACTGGGGGAGATGTCTCTTCCCACCCATAGGCCTATGTCCCAGAGCATGCTGGGAGTCAGGTCCCCAACTGGCCACCTTCACGTAATGCTCAGTATCACCACAAGGAGGCAGCACCTCTCAATGTGCCCATGTTGGTCGGTTCAAACTGCAGGGTTGCGGAGGACAATATCTGTTAGTGAACCGCTCCTAGTGTGCGCCACGTCCTGTGCTAAGTTCTTCCTCTAATGTGGCTCATTTACCCTTTACAACCACATCATGGTTAGGTTCCTGTTTCCTGGAGTTGAAGTCACTGACCCAAGCTCAAATAGCACCCGCTGCATTCCTTGACCTTCCTCCCCTTCCCTCCCCCTACCTAGCCCCCCAATTCCCCTCCCCCCAGCCTCTCAGCCCATGGCTCTCTACACAGTTGGGGAAAGAGATGACAAAAGGCTGTGTGACCATGGGCAAGTTACCTAACCTCTCTGAGCCTGGGTTTCCTCACTGTACAATTCTCGGTAATGACCTTACAGGAGAAATGGCTCACAGAGCATTCAGCCAGAGCAGGGCTCACCAAGAGAGCTCCACATATATTGGCTATTAATGTGGCAAGAGACATCTATTTCAAGGGCAAAAGATTGAATTGTTCCATCTGATGACTGACCCAGATATAAAGTATGCCAATTATATGGTTCAGGGATGCCAATCCTAAGAATTTACTCAGAGGAATAATTGGATGATTGTCCAAAGATGTGCATCTGAGAGTGATCGTCATGGTTTTATTTGTATGAACTCAAATCTTGGGGGCTCCTTAAATGCCCCGTGATAAAGGAACATTCATCTGATCGGATCATGCTGGTGGCTGGATCTCCCCGAGTGCCTCCTCTGTTCTGATACCTTCCGTGACTCCTGATGGCCCCCAGGATCCAGTCCAAACACCTCAGCTTGGCACTCCGGCCTTGGCAGTGTCCTCTGTCACCACAGCACATCCCTGCACCCATGTTCTTGCCTCTGCTGACTCCTTGCCATTCCCTGGACACACCCCGCACATCCACCCTCTGGGCCGTGCGTGCCATCTGGCCAGCTCAGGCCATGCCATCTGCCAGGAACAGCCTCCCCTCATTTCCCTCTGTTCCCATCCTTCAAGGTCCAGCTCTAATGGTACCCACTCCATGAACCCTTCTCGGCTCCTTTCCCTGGACGGAATCATCCTGCCGTTCAGCACCCTCCTCCCTCCCCTTGGACAAGAGTTTCATAACGTGGGTTTCATAAGGACACTCACAGAGCACACGGATGGAGGTCTTACCATGTGCCAGGCGCTGCCCTAACACTGTGTTACGTAACCTCCGTAAGGGCCTGTGCAGCAGGTGCCACCACAATCATCCTACAGCTGAGAAACCGAAGTCCACTGTGCGGCGAGCCTGCCCCAGCATTAGCTCTGACTATCCTCACTCAGTCCCCCGTGAAGGAGGGGGACCTTGGAGGTTTTCTAGAATCAGGCGGCATTGCAGGCAGGTGGCGGTACAGGCTGGGGAATGTGGAAGTATTTGGCCCCGCCCAGCTCAGCCATGCCCTAGGCTTGCCTCTGGGCTCCAGGTGATGCCCATTCCTTCCCCAGCCTCCTCTGGGCCAATTTAAGACAGCTGGGGGAGGGGGGGGCAAGGTTTCTGTTCATTATGGCAGCCCCTAGGGGGCTTCTGCAGGTTGCTGTGGTCTTGCTGCTCCGTAAGGTCTGGGCAATGGGGCTTGCTTGGGAGCTCGAGAGGTGCGTGGGGGTCCTCCTTCTGCCCTCCCTGCCCCTGAGCTCAGCCTCCCCCTGCCAGCCGTGTACCTGGTGAGCCCCCTCAAGGATAACTCGTCCCACCTCGCCCAGCCTGGGCTGCTGCAGGAGCTGGACTTGGCAGCCTGGGGATACTGGGAGGAGGGGACTTCCTCCCTGATGGCCTGTGAGTCACTCTGCCAGGTGCACTCCATCCTCAGCCCCACTTCTCAATGCCCCCTGCCCCTGGAGTCCTTCGCTGCATCCCCCACTGAGAGCTGAGGACACCAGGACATGGGGTCTTTCCTACCCTCACCTGCATCCGGGAAACCTTGCAGCCTTGTCCCAGGCCAAACAGGACCCTCTGGAGTCCAGGGTAATCCTGCTTCTTGAGGCTCACCGCCCCCTCCGCACCCCTGGCCTCTGGGGCAGAGCTTGGCATGCAGTAGACATTAAACAAACACTAAAGAAATGCCTTACATTCTTCTTCTTTTTAAAAAACCCCCAAACTCCTTTCTGGTCCTTCGTCTGCCCTAGGCCCTCTGGGTCAAGATAATCCTCTCAGAGGCAGTGTGCAAGGTGGTCAGGAGTCCAAAGGGTACAAAGAATTAGCTGGGGACCTTGCAGGGGTGAGCGTGCTACACACAGGCCGGTTGCTCACAGGGACAAAAAGCAAGTAGTGGTAGGGAGAGGGGAAAGGAAACTCAGCTTTCATGTTAACACCGCTTGGTATCATCTGAATCTTGCCATACGACGCCTCCAACCTTCAAATGTTCCTGGAAAAGCCCTTGGGAGTTTGAATCTGAGCTCTGCAGCTGATAAGCTGCATGCAACCAGGGGCAGATGGTGGCAGGACTTCCCAGGCTCAGTTTGTACATCTGGGAAATGGAGGCGGTCACGTGGTTCACAGAGGGTGGGTGAGTACCCCTCATGGCAGCTGTGATGATACTCATGTGAGCAGCTTCCCTTCAGCCCTCTCACTCCCGTTCCCTCCCCTGAGGGAGCCTGTCCTCCAGTCTGGCTGTGGGGACCCACTGGACCTTCTTGATGGTGCCCCTTCTTCTGCAGCCCCCCAGCCCAGGCTGCTCCTCGGGCAGGAGATGAACAGTTCTGCAGCAGCAGGCCCATCCTAGACCCCACCTGGCCCTCTGGAGGGCCCCTCCAAGGAGCCCTCACCCCGCCCCCCCACCATGCTGCCCCTGCAGGTGGCCCTCCGGGTACCACATGGAGAGTCTCCGGCTGGCGTGTGTGGAGGGAGATGGAGCGTGGACCCCTGAGGATTGCCCCAGAGGAGGGCAAAATGTGGGCCATGGGCACCATCCTGTTTCTGGCCTCAGCCTTCCACCCCTGGTGGGACAGGTGTGCATGGTAGATGAGACCAGGGTAAGAGAGCTGAAGTTCAGCCACCTCTCCAAGCCTCCATCACCCCATCTGTAAAATGGGCATAAAGAACACTTCTAGAACCATTCAGGAGTAAATGGAAAGGTGGCTGTGACTGACCAGGCGTGCAGGAGATGCTTGTTAGAGGATGGCCGTGACTGCTTACCAGGAATGACCCGCTTCCCTCAGATGCCTTGCCGCCTCCCTACGTGGAAGGCTCGTGGCTGACCCTCGAAGCCCGCATCCAGCCTGCGCTAAACTGGGCCATGAAGCTCTATGTGGATGAGTGTGTGGGCTCCCAGAGCCAGTACCGGAACCGCTCTCGGAAGATGTACATCCTTGTCTTCAACCGTGGGTCTGTGGGGCTGCAGGGGAAGTAGGAGGGAGGGCAGGGGGCTCAGCCCCACCCTAGGGCCTTGCTTAGCTGGGCCACTGGCGTCACCGGGTGTAGAGGTCTGTTTTGTTGCATTTGGTCATTGGTGACCATCCTTTTTGCATGTCTGGTCCGAACCTGCCCGCCTTGGCTATGAGTCGCTTGGCGGAGGATGGACTGTCCTTCTCAGCCAGGGTGCAAGCTGTTGAGTGGCTGCAGTGGCCTTAGAGTCTTGTCATTCATGGCTGATTTAACTTCTGCCCTTAGCTCAGGCCAAACACATCTGTCTCCAGACTATAGTTATGGGGCGGGTGTTCTTTAACGTGGCTATAAGGAGCAAGAAGGTCCCGTAGGGTGACCTTCTTTGTGGCTTCCCAGGGAACTTGTTCTGGCAAGTCCCTGAGCTGATGTTCCCTCTGACCCTCCTGGCTGTCCCCAGGTGCCTCTCAGTAGGCCCCCATTCTGGCCCTTGGTCCCGGCAGAATAATGAGACGCTGCAGTTCAGCGTGGAGGCCTTCATGCTCGACGAGGATGAGGTGAGGCGAAGCCTGGCCCAGCTGGAGGCCTGGGGACTCTCTTCCTTTCGCTCTGCTTCCCTCCCAGGACTATTTTGGCAGAGTTGGGGGTCAGCCTAGGAAAGGGGCAGAGGATCCCCTGATAGGGTTTCCAGATTTAGCAAATAAAAATACAGGATTTCCGATTCAACTTGAATTTCAGATAAACAACGAATTTTTTTTAGGATAAATATGTCCCAAAATATTGCATGAGACATACTTAGGCTGTATGTTTAAAGGTTTAACTGGGCGTCCTGTATTTTATCCGTCGACTCTAACCCCTGAGAATGACAGTGGGATCAGAGATCCGGAGCTGGGTCTGGGACTCCACTGCCCTGGATTTGGCCTGAGGTCTGACCAAAAGGCGAGGCCCGCAGGGTCTCACGTTTCCACATGCAGGATCAAGTCTGGGGTCCAGCCTGATGCAAGGATCACACCCAGGGGTCGGGAAGATGCACCTACACCTGAGAGATCTTGATCGATGTGTTTATGGGTGGGGGACCCTGGGCCCCATGGCCTCAGTCCCTCTGGATGCTGAAAGCCTGGGGCTCCTTGAAGCTCCCCTTCTTTGCAGTAAGATACTGTCCTCACAAGAAATACCGACCTATGAAAGATGACTAGCGTGGCTTGGAGATTTTCCCAAGATGGCGCTAGAGTTTCTTAAGCCTGCAGGTCTCTTCATAGGAGCCACATGCTGCACTTGACCCTGCTTCCTTTTAGGAGCTCTTCTCGATGCTCCTTGTTAATTCATGTATAGAACAGAAAGCGAAACTCCTGAAACCCTGAGATCACCAATACTTAGATGCTACGTTAGTGTTTGATAAGCCAGGCTTCTGCGTGTTATCATAGAAGCTGTTTTCCCCCTACTTAATATCAAGCACATTTCTCTGCAGAGGAGAAACTATTTTCCTATGCAAGTTACTAGCTACATAGAACCCACTGTCTGGCCAAGTTGTAACTTCACCAGCGCCCTTTTGCAGACACTACCCAAGGGTTCCAGTCTGTTCCTCTTCTAAACCAGGGTTGCAGTGAGGAAATACTCATGGGTAAGGGAAAATCAGAATTTTCTCTCCAAGGGCCTAACATGTGCAGGGGCTGGGCTGGCTTCCTCCCTGTGTTGGTGGTAGATAATGAGGCATAATGTAGTTCATTATGGTTCATTATGGTACAACATGGTGGCTGTGTTGGGGGCCCTGGAAGCCCAGGAGGAGCCCTCTCACCTGGGGCTGGGGTCCCAAGGTCTTTCTTGGTCTTTCTTTTCAGGTGTATATCACCTGTTGGACGAGCGTCTCGAGTTGGATGGGACCCTTTAAGCCTGGCCGGAAGTCCTGTTTTTATTACACCTCCTCGTACAGGTAAGCATTTCCTGTTTCAAGTTGTGGAACATGGGGCAAACTCCTTCCCCATTTTGGGCCTCAGGGGCCCCCATCTCTGAAATGAAAGCATTGGCCACCGTGATGTGTGGGCCCTGGGTTCTGGAAGCTGGGCAATGGGGACAGGTGAGAGGCCTCAGCTGGCTCTGTCCCAGGATGCTTCACCCACACCACGGGAAGTCCTTATCCCGGAAATGTGGATGGCCTCTCCTTGGTACAGGCAAACTAGGGAAAGGAAGTTCCAGAGAGGCCAAGTGACTGCCCACTGTCACACAGCTAATATGGCCATACTGCGACTGGGATTCGGGGCAGGCCCTCTCCCCCTGGGAAGACTGTGACCCTCTTACCCTCCTGCCTGGCATGTCTTTCCATCTGGGCTGTTGGCAGCTGGCAGCTTGCAGATGATAAGTGGGAAAGCTCGATGTGTGACTGCTGTGACTTTGGCTGTTCCCACCCAAAGACAGGTCGGCACCATGGTCAGGCAGGCAGGACCAGGTCAGGGGGCCACTGGGGGCCTTCGGCGTGTGTGGGCTGATGGATGTCACTGAATCTGTCATGGGCTCAGGCTCTGGGCTGGGAGGTGGGGGCCGTGAAGGGATCATGGCTTGGGTGGAGTCAGCTGTGGGCTGGCCGGTGACCTCCAGCTGCCTCTCCTGTCCCATGGGTGCTTTGAGGAAGAAGCTCTCTCTGCTCAGTGCCCGGGCCTCTGATGGGAGGTGCTAATAACTTATTCCCCCTATAACCATCCCAGACAATTCAGATTCTTCAAAAAGATATAATCCTATAATTCAGACCATCCCTCTCTAACATCTTAGTGTATCATATCCAGATGGCTTTGGTTATTTATACATGTGAGTATAAGGGTCCAGTCTTTGAGATATTCTATGACATGCTTCTATAATACTCTGCGACAACTCTATAGGTCAGATCTCCCTTTTACGTTTATGACGGTGTAATAATCTATGGAATTGGAGGTTCTAGAACTGAACCCATACCGTGTGGCTGGATATTTGTATTCTTCAGTTATTGTCTCTTAAACCCTGCTAGGTTAACCCCTCACTGCTCCCTGTCCCTATTTAGCAGATGAACACACACATGCTTGGGGTGTAGCCCAGCTCTGGGCCTCTGCCCAGAGGGGTTGGGGTTGGGTGGGAGGAAGATGCCAGGGCTAACAGCTTCCCCTCCACAGAGTTCCCGGGGGAAGAGACACCTATATGGTGGTCACGGGGCTGCAGAAAGTCAAGAAGCCACCAGTGTTGTAATTTACAGGTAAGTGCAGGGCTGGGCCGCAGCCTAGGCCCTAAAAGGACTGGTTCCTCCACCACCATCCAGGTTCATGGACACTTGTTCTTGGTCCTGTCCCCCCTTCCCAGTCCATCCCAAGCCACACCCCGCTTCCCTTCAAGCTTCTGGCTTTTCTTTTTCCACTGCGGTAAGGAACTCTGGACTCATAATCAGCTCAGGCTAGGCAGCCATACCTCTGGGCAGTCCTGCAGCATCCTTGGCCCCAGCCTCCTGCAGGACACTGAAGGACCTGCTAGTGGTGCTGCTGGCTTTCAGCAGTGTCACCGCTGCTGATCCTGTTCCTGCTGACCCTGAAGGTGCTCAAGACCTTCCAGCTGTCCTCCCGGCTGCCGGGGACCACATTGAGGGAGGCCCTGGCCAATCTGGATGCCCAGGAGATGGGTCCAGTGGTCAGGGCAATGGAAAGATTCTCTTCTGAGGAGGAGATTGACTCGATGTCCCAGTCTGCCGTCGAGGAAAGCTGGGAGGCAGCGGGCCCTTCAGAAAACTAAACAACCCTTTTATATACGTACAATAAAGTTTTCTATTTCTCTAGGGCTGATCTTGCCTTAACTCTCTCTGGCACTCGTGTGTTGGTACTATGTGTTGGGGGGCAAACGTGACCTCTGAACCGTGTGATGTGGAAGTGGATTCTCTGGAGAGGCTGCCGCAGTGGTGGGTCCCTGGGGAAGGCGGCATCTGGTAGCTAGTTAGCCCCAGCACAGAGCTGGCTTACTCTCCGCCCATGGCTTGCCCTGGCCTGGGGTCTGCATGGTAAGTGGTCCAGACTTTTGGCCTCAGCTGCCAACCTTGACCGCTCTTATGGGAAACGGCCTGCGGCTACCACCTTTGCCTCCCAAGGGCAGCTGAGGCCCTCCTTTCCCCAGCACTTCTGGGGTGTGGGAACTGGAACTTCACTTCACACACAGTGGGGAGTCTGCAGGCCTTGCTCTTCCTGCCCTTATGTTGCTTGCTGACCACTGCTGGAATGGGCGTGCCCATTGGCCAAGGCTGCCAAGTAGGGGTCTCGTTCCCTCCTCCACACCTCCTCCTGGACATTCAGAAATGGAGCTAAGTGTCTGGCCCCTGAGGGAGACTGGAGGCCTGAGGCTGGGAGCCAGGCAGAGCTGCTGCCCCTGACTGTGGGTATCAGGTGGGAAGCTGAAGAAAGGAACCTCACTTGAAATGGAGTCTGGGGGCCAGAACGGGGAGTGCTCCCACCTTACTACCTGTCATCAATTTCAGACCCCAACAGAACCTAGGCCAGGGCTTCCCAAAGAAGCACACCTTGCATTTTCCAACAGAAAGAGGCCTATCTCACTACCCCAGCAGGAGGAAGGTTTTCTCCTGCCCAGCAACAGCCCAGCCAATGAGAGAGGGTCACAACTCAGCCAATGAGAAGCGGCTACACTCTGAACTCCCAGTTTCCTCCAATGGACTCTTGGTTTATAACAGCCTCCCCCAACACCTCCCTTTTTCCTCTATAAAGGAACGTTTCCCTCCTTTGTTCTTTGGACTTGCCTGAGTTCCCCATGGATTGCATGTCCTGAATTGCAATTCCTCTGCTATTCTCGAATAAACCCACTTTACGGGTAAAATAGCTGGCTGTCTTATTTTAAAGGTTGATGGGAGTGGGAGCTGGTTTGCCATGGCTGGGCATCAGCAGGTGCCAAGGGACACTTTTTGGTTCTTAGCTCCAGCCCTGGCCTAGGCTCTGTGAGCTGCCCCTGCCTCCTGGTAGCAAGTCCCCTGTCTGCTCAAAGTGGGGTCTGTGAGCTGCAGTAGAGGAGCTCAGACAAATGTGGGTGGGTATCCAACAGCACGCCTCACAGCAGCCTTAGTCCCAGGGGCTCAAAGTCCACCATGCTCCAACACTGTTGCAGTGTGAGGGCCTTTCTCTCAGTGGGCAAGGCTGAGACCACCCTGTCTCTCTACCTTGCCCCACCAATGCTGAGCCATCCTCTCCCAAGGGCTCTATGACATCCTTGGCCCAAATTGCAGGTGCTGCCACCATGTTCCAAAAGAATGAGCCCATCCCCTTTTTCCCTGCCCCCCACCCCCCCATTCTCCCTCATCCCTCATTTCTAGGGTGGCCAAATAAAAACAAGATGCCCAGTTATTTTAACTTCAGATAAATAATAAATTTTAAGTATATCCCAAATATTGCTTTTTTTTCTCCTAAATCTGACAACCCCCTCTTATCCTCCTCCCTCCCCTTCCCCAGCCTCCCCCAACACCAAGCTCAGAGGGTTGGCAGACTTGTCCTGTTCTGGCAAGTTGCTACAGTAACGTGAATTAGTGGTGGGAGCGAGCAGGTGGCGGGAGGGCGGTTTTAGCTCCAGTCCTATTCCTGCCACCCACGGGCTAAAGGAAACAAGGCCAGTGCCTTTTGGGAGCTGATTCTCATCTATAAAATGGAGATAAGATCGTGTGCCCGTAAGCGCAGATGGAAAGTGCTAGCCACCACCGGACGTTTACTTGATCAGTCTTGGAGTCAGGCCGTGGGTGGGCTCCTCCTTTGCCCACGGGTGGGCTCACCCCAGAAGGGCTGGCCCTCAGCTTGTTCCCAAGGAGCCTCTCGTCGCACCAGCCAAGCCCTTTGGTTCCTACTCACCCACATACTCCAGGTAATTTGGCTTCTCCCGGCCAGAGTTTTGTCAGGCCCTGGGGCTCAAGTCAGTGTCTCCATGTCCCTGACTTGGAACAGGAGCGCCTCGGAGCCCGAGAGTCTCCCCGGTCACCCAGGGTCATGGTGGGTGTCAAGGGCTTTCCAGAGGCCCTGTGAGCAGTGGACCAGATGCTCGGCTTTGGAGCACAAGCCCTGCCCGCTCTGCTGTGAGTTTCCTTAGACCAGCCGCTTAAGCATTGTGGGTCTCCATCCTCAGATGCCCAGTGGGCATCACATCTCCGCCCACAAACTGGGATTGGAGAGGGTGACTTCCAGGACACTTTTACTGGAGGATCTAGGACAAACAAGTCATTCCTTCTCTCCTTCTTTGTAAACATGGGGTCTTAGGAGTGATATTACGGGACGATTAAGAGCAACGTCTTGGAGTAAAGAAAAAAAAAAAAAAACCTTGGGTCTTGGATCTGCCACTAAGAGCTGTATGGTGTTGGGTGAATGACTTCACCTCTCCGAGCCTTAGTTTCTTTCTCCATACGGTGGCCATAACAAGTGGCCTCAGGGAAGGCGTGAGAATGAAATGGGCTAAACTCACAGAGCACTTGGCGCCGTGTGTGGGACACAGAGAGCACTCACCAAAGGACAGCTGTGGGATTTTTATTATTATCGCCAGGCAGCAGCGAGAGCCAGATGTGACTTCCTTTGCTTCCAGGAAAGTTCCTTCAATTGCTTAAAACGTAAGCCGGGGGTTCCAAGGGAAGGAGATAGGGGTAGGTGTGATGGGTTAGGGAAGCTGTGGACCCTGAGTCAGGCAAAGCATTACGGAGGCATCTCCGACCTCCCCAGTGGGCAGCCACTGCCAGAAATCTGGGGGCTGGATCACCTGGGTCTCCAGGAGAGTCCACCCCCTCCATGGCCCTGTCCAAGGTGTTGAAATCTGCCCCAGGTAGGCTCCTCCTCATCACGCACACCCATGAATCACCTGCTCCCTACCTCCATGCAACTTCACAAGTGTACCCTGAGCATCTACTACATAAGGGGTAGAAGTAAAAAGAATTTAGAGGCATCTCCAACCCAACTGGCTCATAGCTCATAGGGAAGGAACTCAAGCACACAGAAATGCCTTAGGAGCAGAGAGGTCCAAGGCTGGGGGATTCATTTTCCTATTTCTTGGGTTTCAGTGACATCCACCTCTTGCGTCTACCTTTGCTTCTTCCTCTTGTGCAACCTGGGCATCCTCCAAGTCTGTGCCTCTCATACCTTTCCTGATCTCACCACGGCATATGAGTCTTCCCTGAGGCAGCTCTTTCTCTACTCACTAATGTCACAGAGTCAAGAGGACTAATGACCAATTTCTTAGGGGGCAGGGTGGAGAGGAAGGGTAGGATATATAGAGAGAAAGCAGAGGGCCAGGGGTCTCTGTGAAGTGGAGGAGCTGCCTAGACAGGGGTGAGCTCCTTGTCGTATTTCTGCATGCCCTCGTCCGGGAGCAGCACCTCCACTGTGAAGCTGACCTTCTTGGTGTGGACAAAGCTATAGGTGTTGTCGAAGCGCAGGACATCTGGGGAGACAGATGGACAGACGGGTAGTTGGGCCTGGCTTCACGCTCCTTGTGTCCCTGCCCTGGTCACAGGGGAGGACAGGCTATGTTCCCACCTGCTGTGTTTGCCACGCTGGGCCAAGTTCCCACCGCTCCTCTTCCCTTCCCCATGGGAACTGCCACCCCTGAGTGGGGCCTGTAAACAGACACTGACCTCCTCCTGGCACATGCCCAGCTTGGCTTTAGTTGCACCAACTGGCAACGAGAACAATGGCCACTGCATCCCATTGTCTCTACACCTGGATACTCGCACAATGTGGGTGGGAGGGGGCAGTTGGAAACTCAGAGGCCTCACAGCCCCCTTGAATGGACCCTGCCTCCTCACACACCCCCCCCTCCCCCCCCGAGAAGCAGGGCTTGTAACCTCGGCTTCACAGGTAACCAAGCCAAGGGCCCAGAGTGGTAAGACTTTTGTCCAGGGTTACACAGCGACGCTTAGGCTGACGTGGGACCCTGGCACCACACTTAGCTATGTGGCTCTGGACAGCTTAACTCACTTCTCAGAGCCCCAGTTTCCTCCTGAGGAAAGTTGTACCTGCCCTATTGTCCCTTGCCTGTGTCCTGTGGCCCGAGTGCTCTCAGCCCCCCAGAGCCTGTGTGTCTCTGGCTCTTGGTGCACAGTAGATGCTCACGAGTGTAGACTGAATGAGCAACTGTGTGAATGAATGGTGCTAACCTGGGCTGTGTGTCCCTGGGAGGTCACTGCCCCTCTGTTTCCTCCTCTAAACCATTGGACACGTGGCTCCAGCTTTCCAGAGCTGGGGCTGGCCAGAACAAACTTACAGACACCGGCTTCTGAGCAGGTGAGGCTGCCGTCCTCTGGTACCATGTGAGCGTTGTAGCGCTGGCTGGCCACCACCTCCGTCATCTCCCCTGCCCGCTGCCGCTCCCCCATCTTGGTCTTCAGGAAAACCCCAAAGCCGATGTCAGCACCATCAGATGAGAACTGCCACCTGTTAGGGAGGCAGGGGGGCAGGTTGCTCCTCAGTCTGACGGGCCCCCCAGGGGCTAGGGCCCAGCCAGGGGTGGGGTGGTGGCCTGTCCCTTACCTGAGGACACAGCCTGGGAATAGGATCTCATACTCCACCTGGTGCGAGGAGCCGCGGCTGATCTGCACTGAGTGTTCATACTGAGTCTTCACCTGGTCCCGCACGTACATGGACTTGGGGATCTCCCCACCGTAGTTGATCTGCAGTCAGAGGATGGGCTGGGCTTGCTCTCCTCTTCCTGCCGTGGCATTGTTTATGCTGTCGCTCCTGTCTGAGGCGCCTTCACCATCTCCTGGAACTATTCTGCTCATTCTGTTCTCCCTCCCCCCCGACCCCAGAGTGCCTTCCCTGACCCCCAGGCTGGGTCAGGGCCTCCTCTGGGAACTTCCCCTTCCGGTTCATCCCTTTGGGTCAGAATGTCCTCCATCCTTGTTTGATGTCACAGCTGCTGGAAGCCCAGTGGGGACACAGCTGGGACTGTCTAGCCCAACACCTGGCTCCCAGGGGTCTCTCTACAGACATTTGTGGAATGAATGAGCAGATGAGAAAGGAGCCCAGCTCTACTCCTCTCGCCTCCCCTGTCCTGAGGCTCTTCATACCTTAGTTAAACATTTGGGGTTCCCATCAGGGTCGGTCAGGGTCCCCCCAAAGTGGGCAGGCAGTTCCTCAGGACTGATGAGTTTCAGCAAACCTTCCTTCCAGTTGTCTGTGGCAGAGGCATTGAAGGGTGGTTATCAGGCATGGAGGGGACCCATCAGCCCCTCATTCCCACCCTGAGCTTGGGGAGAAGCCTTATAGGAGCTGGGCTGCCAGGACTAATTCCACAGCCTCTCAGGCCTCCAGCCGCAGGATGTAGCTTCCAGTGTCATGTTGCTATGGAAACATGTTTCCCCCTGGCTGATGGGTTCGGACATTTTTGAGGGTCTCTCAGTCATAAGTAGTGAAGACAAGAGTTGTCTGATCGTCTGAAAGAGACTTTAAAGCCTGATGAGGTCAAGGACCTTGTTGGGGGCCCACACAGTGTGTAAGTGGCATATTCAAGTCAGACCTCTCAGTGGGGAATGGACACCCGTGGGCCTTTGAAAGGACCTTCTGCCTCTCCACTCCTTAATCGCTGCAACCATAATGCCCATTCCTGTGCTTCATGCCCTTTGCAAAGCTCTAAGTGTTCTAGGTCTTGGGGTGTCACCATGGCTCCGGCCCTGAGACCAATCCAGGCTATCACCCTGCATGGCCATGAGAGATTCACTGCCACCAGTGGGAGTAAAGACCACAATGCCTTGCACACCAGGGCCAAATGCACAGAGCCTCATGTGGGACCAAGTGGGCACCACCAAGTGGGACAGAGGCTGGACTTGGGCCTCTGTTCCAGGATTTGGGGGTCCACCCTGCAATCCACCAGCTCCCTATCCCAGTGGAATTGGGCAGAGGCGAAACTCAGGTACCAGGAAGAGAGAGAAAGCAGGAATTTGTAAGATCCCCACCCCCCAACCTCAGCTCTCCTGCTTTGATGATCTGACCACTCTGCCTGTGAGAAGTTATCCTCCAAGTTCAGGGTCATTGGTTTGAGTGTAAGAACCATTTCTCTTCTATCTTTCTTTCTCTTTCCCTATCATTTTAAAAAATAACAATTTTTCCTACTTATAAAAGTAATATATGGGGGCCGGCCTGGTGGTGCAGTGGGTAAGTTCCCGTGCTCCACTTCGGTGGCCTGGGGTTTGTGGGTTTGGATCCTGGGTGCGGACCTACACACTGCTCATCAGGCCATGCTGTGGTGGCGTCCCATATACAAAGTGGAGGAAGACTGGCACAGATGTTACCTCAGGGACAATCATCCTCAAGCGGAAAGAAGAGGATTGGCAATGGATGTTAGCTCAGGGCCAAACTTCTTCCCGCACACAAAAATTCCATCATGCTAAAGTGGAATTGACTAGTAATTGTAAGGGCAAATACAAATTATAAATAAAAGGCTTAATTCTCCCGTTGAAAATAAAAGAAGAGACTTCCTTCCATTTTTTTAAAAAAAGTAATGTGTTATTATAAAAATTTAGAAAATACAGAAAAATACAAAAAATAAAATTCAAAACCACCTGGTTTCTTGCCATCCACAAATAAACATTTTATTGTATTTCCTTCGAGAAATATTTTTGTTTTCACAAAAAATAAGATCGAACTATCCCTACCACTTTGTAACCTACCTTGTTTTTTTTAACTTAATGACATATCCCATGACATCAAATCATTTTTCATGGCTGCCCAATAATTCCTCAAATGGATGCAGTGTTATTTACTTATCCAGTCCCTTCTTGTCGAGCCTCCCTTCATGAACCATGTCTCCTCTCCTGCTCTTCTTCCTCATCCTTGTCAGCCCAAACTGCCTTTAGAAGCACTGAGGTGATGAGTGCTAAAGGAAACTGAGACCCATAGCCCAGGGGTTGACTAGCAACCAAACTGAAATCGATAAGGAGGAAGGTGTGGAGGCCTCAGTCCCCAGCGAGGGATGGCAGGGGATAAGGCAGAGGTAACTGGGTAGACTCTATAGTGTAAGACCTACCACACTTTTGAGAAGGAGGACCCTATGACTCTAGAGGATGTGTGGATCCCTGGTTGGGGGGATGGACCAACCTCATTCCAAACCTCATGCACAGAGCTCACGGGCTGGAGGTGGAATTACTTACTTCCCAACACTACAATTTTTCTGCGAGTGTCCTCACTCAGGAAGGGCTTCATGAGATTGTAGCCCACGGGGAACAATTTGGTGGCTGGAGAGATACAAGCAAGTATAATGGGGAGAAAATAACTCCACTGGACCACTCTCTCCATAAATCATAGCCAGCAATATGGAGGAATCTCGAATTACCTTGGCAAGTTCCAATGTCCTGCACCTGACAAACCATCCAACCAACTGGTCAACCAACCAACAAGCAGCCAACTAACCACCCATCCAATCTATCAAACAGCCAAAAAACCAGCCAACAAATAGCCAATCAATTCACCTTCTAACCAGCATGTCACTCAGCCTACCAACCAATCAGCCAACCTACCATATAGTCAAACAACCAATCAATACATTAGCCAATCAGCAAACCAATCAGACAATTAAACAACCAGCCAACTGCCCAACCAACTACCCTCTCCAGCCAGTCAACCACTCAAACAACCAACAAGCCAACCATTCCAACAACCAGCAGTCAACCATCCAAGATCCAGCCAAATAACAAACCAGCCAGCCAACTAACCAGTCTGCCAACTAGCCGCTCACCCACCCACCCAACCAAAATGCCAAATAGTCACTCAATCAGTCAACTAACAACTATCCAACCAACCAACCAACTATCCCACCAACCACCAGTCAGTCAACTAGCCAGTCAACTACTGGCCAGTCAACTAGACAACCAACTAAACAACTAATCAACCAACGAATCAATCAACCAATCAACTAACCAACCATCAAACATACATCCATCCTTCCATCCACTCCCCCATCCACCCAAACAACAGCCACCCAAACACCCATTGAGCATCCACATGGCCGCAGGCCAGTGAGAGATACAATAGAAGTGGAGAATCATTGGTCCAGGCTTCAAGGAGCAGATAACTGCAAGGAAAACAGGATGAACGCACACAAGACAGCTGACAGGGCTTGGAAGGGAGCAGACAAGAAAGGCCAGACTGGGCTGCACCAGCTGCCAGTGCCAGGGGCAGTTTCGGGAGGGAGACATCAACATGGCCAGAGAAGTGAGGGGATTTCTGGAAGAGCTGGGGTTGGAGCTGCCTCCTCTTGCAGTAAGATCAGCCACAGAAGTTACCATTTATGGAGCACTGACTCTGTTCCAGACAGTCTAAGTAATTTGCACGCAGCCAAGCAACCAACTGCCTCCCTACTGCCCAGGGAAGAAGGCTCAGAAATGGAAATGGAGGCACAGCGAAGTGAAGTCACTTGCCACACACCTTTCACAATGAGCAGGAACTTCAGGGTCTCTGGATAATTCTCTTCAAGGAGGCCGAAGAACTGTGGAACCAAGAAAGAAGCCATCAGAGCCCATACCTCCTTCTGCTACCCCATCGCCTTTGCGATCTCCCTCTGGAGGGTTCAGAGGGCTGTGGAGGGTTTCCCTTCTTTCCATCACCTCCTCAGGCCCCTGGAGGGGACCTTCTCAGCTTAGACTATGGCAACCACACCCTGACAATAATTACATAGTAATAAGCATTTTTAGAGTAAATGTTATAGTATAGTAATAATAATGATTACTGTTTATTAAACGTTCACTATTTGCCAAGCATTGTGTATACACCTTACATATCAACTCACTGAAGTAAGCTTGCATCCTTTTGAAATGCAGACTTTTGGTATCCCCATTTTGTAGATGAGGAAACCAGAGCATGGAGGGGTGAAGCAGAGCTGGGGATGACAGGGCTGGGAAGGGTTGGGTGGAAGCTGGTCCCTATGGTTTCAGCATAGTGTTGTCCCTGAAGCCTGTTCTGTGGAATCTTCCAGGAAATATATCTTTGGGTCTTGAGTTGCAGTGATGCGGCCCAGGAAGGCCACTATCTTTTACCAAATCTTGGCTCTGAGTGAGCAGCCAGGTGACAGCAGGCCATGCTGGTCGTTAAAGCAAGCGGGGCGCGCCCAGGGGCCTTCTCCTCACCTCCTGGTACACTTCCACCAGAGGTTTCCAGAAATGCTTCAGTCCCAGGCCCTCACAGTCAAATATCATGATGATGGTTTCAATCTTCCTCCCCAGCTGCGAGGATGAGAGCAAGGCCCAGTTCCAAGGATCAGGGTGCAGGCTCAGAACCTGGGACATGGTGACCCTAACACATGACCCCTCAGGGTCCCAGCCCCCTACTCTGTCCTCAGAGGAAAGAGTGGACAAAACAGTGAACGCTTCTACCCACCCCTCCCTCCACCACAGCCAGACTTGGTGGTCTAGGGGTTAAGATTCAGCACTTTCACCGCCACAGCCCAGGTTCGTTTCCTGGTCAGGGAACCACACCGCCCATCTGTCAGTTGTCATACTGTGGGGCTGTGTGTTGCTGTGATGCTGAAAGCTATGCCACCGGTATTTCAAATACCAGCAGGGTCATCCATGGTGGACAGGTTTCAGCGGAACTTCCTGACTAAGACAGACTAGGAAGAAGGACCCGGCCCCTCCCTCCAAAAGCACTGGCCATGAAAATTCTGCGTATAGCAGCAGAGCATTGTCTGACACAGCGTTAAAAGATGCGAAGATGGCACAAAAAGACCAGGCAGGGTTCTGCTCTGTTGTACACAGGGCTGCTGGGAGTCGGAATCAACTTAACAGCGCTAAAAACAACCATCCACCACATCCAGCATCCATTATCCAGTCATCATCCGTCCATCCATCTATCCATTAACTGACCCACCCATTCATCTCTTTGCCCATCCATCCATTCCTACTGCCATTCCTTCATCCATCCATCCTTCCATTTGTCCAACTGATATTTATTAAGCACCTATTTTGTGCCAGACACTGAGAGCGTAACATTCTCTGTTGTGCTCAACAGTCCACAGTTCTTGTCCTCAAAGACTTCATGGTCTGGCTGGGGAGACGGACAAGCAACCGGGGCCCTAAGATGAGTCCCGAGATGAGTGTGGTGACAGGACAGCACAGGAGCTGCGGGAACACACGTTAACTGGGATGGGGGTGACATCTAAGTTTGAGACCTGAATGATAGACAGGAGAGAGCCAAGGGAAGTGTGGGTGGTAGGTGGGTGTGCTGGGAACAGGGTTATCCAGACAGACGGAAGAGCAGGGCCATAACAATATGAGAATTGTTGTAACAATACCAATAACAGAAGGAATGACAGTAATTAACAATGTTGAGAAATGTGTATCAGGCCCTGTGTGCTGGGCCACAGACTTGCATTATCTCATTTAATCTTTGCAACCAGTATTTACTATTATCTCCGTTTTGTAGGTGAGGAGACAGACTCAGAGAGGCGAGGTGACTTTCCAAGTTTGCGCAGCTGGGAAGTGGCAGAGCTGGTGTTTGACTCCAGAGCCCTCTGACTGTGACAGTAGAGAGCACAGGGGTGTCCCGGGACTATGTCCCCTGGCAGCCTCACCAGCGCCCCTAGTCGCCCGACCCGCTCAGCCTGGGCCTCACCCGCTCTGTCTGCAGGTCACACTCATGCAGGATGCGCTCGCAGTCCCTCATCTTGGTCTTGAGCAGGTCCTGCTTGGTGACCGAGAAGAGCAGGCCCTTGGGGTCAAGCGGCCCTATGATGTCGTACCACACGGGGCAGCCGTCACGGTCATGGCCACACAGGCCGCCAGGCATGTACTTCTGGACCACCTGGGCGTGGAAAGATACGTGGAACTTGGCTTTACGCATCTCCCCCGAGATCCCTGGACCAGGCTGACCTGGTGGCCCACGCCCACACACACCATGGTACAAGCACTGTCCCTCCCCCAGAGGGCAATCCTATTGTCCAAATGAGAAAGCTGAGGGGGCTGCAGGGGAGGGCCTTGCTCACAGTGGGTACACAGCAAAGCCAAGCCTCAAAGCCTGGCTCAAGGGCTTTGGGCTCCTTAGTTCTGCCCCCGCATCTCCCATGTCCCTTTCCATAGAGAGGAGTTGGGCTTAGTGATGGAAAACATGGATTCTGAAGGTCAACAGACCTGGTTCAGATATACTCTACTGCTTCTCTGCTGTGCATCCTTGAGCAAGTGAAGCTACCTCTCTGAGCCCCATTCTACCTACAATGGTTCAGATAATCCCTCCCTCATGGGCCTGTTGGGGAAAGTCCCCAAGATTATGTAGGCAAAGCACAGTGCCTGGCCCTGAGCTCATACTCCACAAATGAAACTACCACCATTGCTTTACTAAGACGCCGGGGGTGGGACTGTTCTCCCCAACTCCTTGGTGGGCTAAGTTTCTTTCCCACCCAGACAGGATGCTTTGAGCAAGGCCCTAGGGGTGAGGCTCAGACGGTCAAACTAACTGTGGTGGTGAAGATCCCAGGTTCAGAGGATAGACAGGCCTGAGCTCAAATCCCAGCTCCACCCTGGGGCTGTGGGACCTTGGGCAAGCTGCTTAGCCTCTGCTGGGCCTCAGTTTTCTCAGCTGTAAAATGGGGACAAAAGTACCCACCTCACAGGGTTGTGATGAACTCAGGCAGGTAAACTCTTAACTCAGGCCCAGACGGCATAAGCCCCCAGGAAACAGTCATAATTGTTACAGGAGAGGTGTCTGTAGATCCAGGGGGTTCCACAGGCCTCCCAGCCTTGCTACCCTTCACTCATGGTCCCCAGGGATCCAGAGGCTGCTTGGGAGGTATGTCTGTAAAAGACTGGGGTATGGGGGGCGGTTTGGCTCACCTCTGGGGGCTGCCAATCAAGGATGTGGTCAATGTCCATGGTCTTCCGGAACTCCACGTACTGAAAGGGAGGTGAGTGGTAAGGCCCCACCGGGCTCCCAGCACCCCTGAGGAGGAGGGGATGGAGGTAGGGGCTCGAGGTGTGGATTGCCCCCCACAAAGCCCCTCACCAAATCTCCAGAGGGGATGGGTCTCACCTTGCGGAGCATGGCCTCCGATTTCTGCAGGTCGAAATTCCGAGCTGTGGGAAGATGGGGAAAGGCGTGAGGTGGGAAGGACACTGCCTTGTCCTGGTCCTGGGCAGCAGGGACTATGGAGGGGCCCGAGGGCCTGGGTGGGGCCTTCCTTCCCTGCCCCCTCCCCTCTCTTGGACCTGAACACGTGAAGCAAGATGGTGTGGTCGGGTCCTGAGAGCCATGGGTTGTTCTGGAGCAGTTGGGACCAGGCCCCTCTCACTGCCCCCTCATCCTGACCTCCCCCATCTCTGCCCTCACCTCGGAGCCAGCGCAGAAGGAAATAGTCATCAGGATTGGGCAGGGCAGGCAGCACGTCCTGGACATTTTCTCGGAACTTGGAAGAGAGATGCTTGTTAAAGTGGTTTTCACACTGAGCATTGACCCCCAGACCAGTGATGGTTTTCATCATCCTTCCTTCTCTTCCACATGCAGACTGGCCCACAGTGATGGAAGGATGGGTGGGAAACAGAGAGAAGGAGAGATAGATCATTGAATAGGTGGGTGGACGGATGGACAGGGGAATGGAAGGAAGGATAGATGGGGAGTAAATGGATAGAAAGAAGAATGATTGGATGAATGGAAGGATGGATGAGGGGAGTAGATGGACGGAACAAAAATGGAAGGGGAAATCAATGAAGGGGTGGATGGACAGAAAGAGAGACGGGTGGGTGAATGGATAGAAGAAGAGAGGATAGATGGGTGGGTGGGGTGGGAGGGGGGATGGAAGAAGGATAAATGAGTGGGTGGGTGGGTAAGTGGATTGGAGTATGAATGTATTCTTAGTTCTTTCCAAGTGTTAGCCCACCAAGGCTTCTGCCATTTTTCATCCCATTTTCTGCAAAAACATGGTTAATGATTATGTGTCCTCTTCCCTGTTGACCTTGGGGATGACAACATAGCCTGCTCTTACAGACAGGTCATCTTTCAGGGTCCTGGGGAGGGAGGGGGAACAGAGTCAGAGGGCAGACCATGAGCATCCTTCAGCTCCCACCTAAGGGACCTGGGAGGGTGGGGGGAGGGGGCGGCTGTCAGATAAACTCTCTGGGTCTGGCTCCTGGATGAGAAGAAGGCAGGCTTGATCTGACATCCACACTACTGCCTGGAAGTGGTGCTCTGTCCCTCAACCCTTGCCCTGGACTGGGCTGATGTCGCTGGGCACTGTGGGACCTGACTCCTAGGAGAACTGACAGCCAAGAGACAATGTCAATGACACACTAGGCCAACAGAGCAGGGTAGGGTTCCAGCCACAGCCCCCACCGCCGCCCCTCAGACCTTTTTTCCTGGGGCTCCAGGGGACAGGCTCTCTTACCTTGGCCAGCGTCTCTGCCTGCCTGGGGCTCAGGTCTCCGACTCGGCCACTCATGGTGCTGGGTGAGGCTGGAGGTGTGGAGGCCACTGCAGGCAGAGGCCAAGCCTAGTCGTGTAGCTCTGACCCAGCAGGGGCCTTTTGCCCCCACTCCTGGGTGTGGCTTCAGGCCCCTCCCCCTTGGCTAACTGTTGGATCGCACATTACATAATTGGGATTAAGTGAGGTCCCGTGTTTGGCTCTGGGACAGGTCTGGGGAGCAGGTGAGCACAGAAGGGCGTGCTAGAGGTCCCCTGCCAGGCGGAGGAGGCTGGGAGGGAATGAGGCGGGCCTCCCATGGCCTGGGAGCCCAGGCTGAGTGCCTGTGGGACCCCCATCGGTGCTCCCAGGCCTCCAGAGAAGGGGGCATTCCAAGGAGAGTGAGGACTGCTCCCTGAGGGACCCTTTCTCTCCGAGCCTCCTTCTCCCCATCTCACTAATGAAGAGACCCCACACCTAGGGTTCTCCAAAGGTCCCCCCACCCCATCTCTGACAGGAGGGGTCAGGGACTGGTCAGTCTAGCAAACACTTCATTTGCTTTGTTGGCTGAGAGGCTCATGTCCTTTCGCAACAAGCATCCATAGTCAAGAAGAGACAGGCTGGGGCAGAAGAACGGAACTCAGAAGTCCTTGCTGCAGGTCTGTTTCTTGCACAGGCCAACACTGCCTTTCCTGTCTTTCGAATCCTCCCTCGCAGTGCTGGCCCTGCACCTTCAGCACGGGGAACGGCTGAGCACCCACACCGGGCTGTCCCCTTCCCATCTCTGAGGTCAGAGGACACAAGGGGCTTTGTCCAGGATCCTGCATCCCTTAGGCCCTAAGGGAGAGTTGGGGTGGGGGGCATGCTGATGGCCTTGGAGTGGTGATAGCGTTTCTTGGGATTTTAAACATCTGATTAGTAAGGGGTGTTCACCATCTATGCAAGGTGATGAGGAAAGCCCAGAAGGTTCCCCTGTCCTTTGATTTCTGTCGTGCTGCCTGATGTTCCACCATCAGACGTGCCACAGGCCCGGCTCTGCTCCTTATGCCCCCATAAGACTCCCTTTTAAGATGACACCTCGGCTTGTCACTTGCCTCATTTACAGAATGGAGCTATGGATGCTTGCCCTGTCCTCCTTACAAGATTGGAAGGAAGATCTAATGAGACGTAGCGATTGTGGAGGGTCAGTGTGTTTAAGGGATTATCCTCCCCCAGCCGTCAGAAACTCTGAGAAGGCAGAGGCCACATTGTCACTGATCGTCTATAAAGAAACCAGGAGCGCCTCTGCTGGAGACCACAGCACAGCCATGTGGCCACATCTTCCAGGTCTTGAGGGGGTCCACATGGGCTGAAACTACCCGTGGACCAGCCTCGGCCCCAACAGCTGGGCTAGCCCAAGCCACTCTGCCCAGGGCTCTCGCAGGTTCCCTGCCCCTAGGGCACCCTACACTCCACCCCTGGGCTATCTTGAGCCTCTGTTTTGGGCTATCTTGGGATCTTTTTAGCCTAGCTGAAGTGAGCTAGTGCTGTCGCCTCCCTTCTCTGGACTCCTGATAGAATGGGTCCAGAAGGAGAAGGGGGGCCATCTTTGGCCATCTCCCTCTATCTGGGGCGCCTGCCGCAGGCACTCAGCAGCAGTTAGGTAACTTTCCACACCCTAGTCCCACCCCACTTCACATTCTGGCCTTGTTCCGCAAAGGCCCGGTTGCCACCCACACCCACTTCCCGCCGGGCTGGTGGTATGTGGAGATTGGGTTCCTCCACGGCTCTTTCATTAGCCGCTAATCTGGCCCGTTTCTCACCAGTTTCCTTTCTCGCCCTAATCGCTCTAATGTCTTGCACCCCAGTTACTTCTGGGGACATCAGAGGCTGGGCAGGGAGGGCCAGGAGGAGGTGTGGGCCCTCAGAGACACCCCTAAGCACTTTTCCTGACCCGGACCACAAATAGACACAGAGCGCCTACAGTGTGCACATATCATCATTGTCCATAGTGCTGTCCAATAGAACTTTCTGTGATGATGGAAATGTTCTCTGTCTGGGCTGTCCTGTTGGACACGTTTGGTAGTGACTAATGACACGTGACATGTGGTTAGTGAGACTGAGGAACTCAAGTTTTATTTTAAATGAGTTTTGATTAATTGTAGTTCGAATTGGCCCATGCGGCTGTGGCTGCCGTATTGGACAGCTCTACCACATTCGTTGAAGGCTTATTACACGCCAGGCCCCTTTCTAAGCACATTATCTCATGTAAACCTCAGAACACCCCGTGGAGTAGGTGCCACCATTGACCCACTTTACAGACAAGCAAACTGAGGCATAGAGAAGTTAAGTGTCTTGTCCAGAGTTAAGCCCATGCAATTAGCCACTCTACTGTTGCACGGTTAGACTGGCCCACAGTCTCGGCTCCAGGAGCTTCCACCATAGTCTGGGAGAGGACCCGGGCACAGAAGTCACCCCAATGGGATGCAGGTGGCATTTGAGCCAGACCTTGAGGAAAGGGAGGCTGTCAATTAGTGGAGATTGGAGTGGAGGAAACAACCCCGCTAGTGGAGGGGATGGCATGGGTGAAGGTGTGGAGGTGGGAAAGTGAGAAGCGCATGGAGGGAGTGCTGTGGATATTACAGCAAACAAGATGGATTAGGTCCCCACCTGCGTGGAGCTCACAGGCCCCCATTTGTTGAGCATTTCCTCTGTGCTGAGAGCCTTACATCATTATCAAACCATTTGGAAACAGGTAGGGGAAGAAATGGAAGGTCAGAGAGATTAAGACGTTTTTCTGAGGTCACACAGCCAGGAAATGGGGAGCAAGGATTTGAACCCAAGCTGGCCTGACTCTGGAACCTTCACCAGAACCACCGCCCAGCCTTGCCTTCTCTCGGAGGGCCTCATGTTGTGCCTGGGATGTAGTAAGCGCTGAATAAATGGTCTAAATAATCAGTGGTGTTAGGAAGCCTGGACCCACCCCGCTCTGGCTGTGGGGCATCTTGAGGCCAGCAGAATTAACTTCCCTCCCTTGAAACAAAGGCCCCGGCAAGGGGGAACCCTCAGCCCCACCCACAGTACACGTCTTCTCCAAGTAAGTGCCCAGACTGTGTTTATCTCCTAGTTTGCCAAGCTCTCAGGGGACCATGGCGACAACCAGGACATAAGCAAACAACTTCAAGGAGGTAAACAGGGCTGCCTGCGCCACACCCTGGAACCGCTCCATCTAGGCCGTTACTAGGAAACGTGAAAGGGCTGTCCCTCTGGCCCCGAGCCGAGCACATTCCTGCTCCCACTCCTAGATGGGTGGTATTAGAACCAGTTGGGTGAGTACAGAGGGGCCCAGGAGGAGCGTCGCCGTGGGGTGAGGTGGACCACAGGGAGGTGAGGTGGGGCGGCCTAGGAAGGGTGGATGGAAAGAGAATCGGGGGTTTCACCGGAGTCCCAGTGGCGCTCTGGGCAGCACCTCAGGACAGTCTGCTTTCCATTTTTACTCTTGGGTAGTTTTGTCTCCTTTTTTAAATTAAAAAAATTTTAAGTGTGATATCATTCACATATCATAAATTCACCGTTCTTAAAGTGTACAATTCGGTGATTTTTAGTATATTCACAAGGTTGTGCAACTATCACCACTATCTAATTGCAGAACATTTTCATCACCCCAAAAACCCTGTACCTGTCAGCGGTCACCCCCCATCTCCTGTTCCCCTGCGCCAGCCTCTGCAACTACTAATCTGCTTTCCATCTCTGTAGATTTCCTTATTCTGGCTATTTCATATGAAGAGAATCATATAGGGTGTGGTCTTTGGCATCTGGCTTCTTTTACTCAGCATAATGTTTTCAAGGTCCATCCACATTGTAGCATGTGTCAGCACTTCATTTCTTTTTACGGCTAAATAATATTCTTTTGTATGGACATACCATATTTCCTTTATCCATTCATCACTTGTTGGAAATTTGGGGTTTCCACTTTTGGGCTATCATGAATAATGCTGCTATGAAATTTTTTTAATAACTAAGATTTTAATAAAGGAAAATATTCTTCATTTTTTCAACTGAAAACCATTATCTAGTTATCCCTAAGTCAATGACAAGATGGTGTTCTTGAATGCTTGGTACATTTGTTTTTTAATTATTTTATTGAGGTCATATTGGCTTATAATATTGTGTAAATTTCAGGTGTACATTATTGTATTTTAGTTTCTGTATGGACTGCATCGTGTTCACCACCAACAGTCTAACTTTTATCCATCACCATACATATGTGCCCCATTACCCCTTTTGCACTCCCTCCACCTCCTTCCCCTCTGGTAAGCACTAATTTGTTCTCCTTATCCATGTGTTTGTTTGTTTATCTTCCACATACGAGTGAAATCATGGGGTGTTTGTCTTTCTCTGACTTGTTTCGCTTAGCATAATACCCTCATGGCACAATTCTATCTTTTTTATGGCTGAGTAGTATTCCATTGCATATACCACATCGTCTTTATCTATTCATCTGTTGATGGGCACTTGGGTTGCTTCCACTTCATGGCTATTGTGAATATGCTGTGCTGAAGAGAGGGATGCATAAATCTCTTTGAATTATTTATTTCATGTTCTTTGGATAAATACCTGGTAGTGGAACAGCTGGATCATTTGGAATTTCTATTTTTAATTTTTTGAGGAATCTCCATATTGTTTTCCATAGTGGCTGCAGCAGTTTGCATTCCTACCAGCTGTGTATGAGGGTCCCCTTTTCTCTACATCCTCTCTAACATTTGCTATCTCTTGTCTTGTTAATTATAGCCATTCTGATGGGTGTGAGGTGGTATCTCATTGTAGTTTTGATTTGCATTTCCCTGATAGCTAATGATGTTGAGCATCTTTTCATGTGTCTGTTGGCCACCTGTATATCTTCTTTGGAAAAATGTCTGTGCTATGAACAGTTTTTGTACGAGATTTTGTGGAAACATGTTTTCAAGTCTCTTGGGTATATCCTTAGGAGTGGAGTTGCTGGATCATATAGTAATTCTATGTTAACCTCTTGGGAAACCACCAAACTGTTTTCCATGGCTGCACCATTTTACATTCCCACTAGCAATGTGTGAGGGTTCCAATTTCTTCACACTCTCATGAACATGTATTTTCTGTTTTCTTTTAAAAATTCTTATAGCCGGGGCTGGCCCCGTGGCCGAGCGGTTAAGTTCGCGCGCTCCGCTGCAGGCGGCCCAGTGTTTTGTTGGTTCAAATCCTGGGCGCGGACATGACACTGCTCATCGAACCACGCTGAGGCAGCGTCCCACATGCCACAACTAGAAGAACCCACAACAAAGAATATACAACTGTGTACTGGGGGGCTTTGGGGAGAAAAAGGAAAAAATAAAAAATCTTTAAAAAAAAAAATTCTTATAGCCATCCTAGTGGATACCACTCATTGTGGTTTTGAATTGCATTTCTCCAATGACTGAAGATGTTAAGCATCTTTTCATGTGCATATTGGCTATTCGTCCATCTTCTATGGAGAAATGTTTATACAAATTTTAAAAACGTCTACCCGTTTTTAAATTGGGTTCTTTGTCTTTTTATTGCTGACTTGTAAGAATTCTTTATGTATTCTGGATATTAATCCCTTATCAGATACTGGACAACTTGCAAATATTTTCTTCCATAATGTGGGTTGTCTTTTCACTTGCTTTAGTGTCCTTTGATGCACAAAAGTTCTAAATTTTGATGAAGTCTGACTTACCTACTTTTTCTTTTGTTGCTTGTACTTTTGGCGTCATAGCCGAGAAAGCACTGCCAAATCCAAGGTCATGAGGATTTACCTCCATGTTTTCTTCTAAGACATTTATATAAGGTTTTAGCTCTTATATTAAGGTCTTTGATCCTTTTTGGGTTTGTTTGTCTAATTTTTTATTGTGTTAAAATATATTTAACAAAATGTATCATTTTTAAGAGTACAGTTCCGTGGCAAAAAGTGCATTCACATTGTTACGCAACCATCACCGCCAAACATCTCCAGAACTTTTTCATCTTCCTCAACTGAAGCTCCGCACCATTAAAAACAAACTCCCCAGCCCCCTCCCCAGCCCCTGGCGACAACCATTCTGCTTTCTGTCTCTATGAATTCGACTACTCTAGGTCCCACATATAAGTGGGAACATACAGGATTTGTCCATTAGTGTCTGGCTTATTTTACTTAGTTTAATGTCTTCTAAAACTAAATGTCTTAGTTTAATGTTGTAGCACGTGTCAGAATTTCATTTCTTTTTAAGACTAAATAATATTCCATTATATATATATATATACCACATTTTGTTTACCCATTCATCTGTCAATGGACACTTGGGTTGTTTCTACCTTTTGGCTATTATGTATAGCCATGGCTATTATATTTGGCTATTTGAATGCAGTTATGAACACTGGTGTACAAGTATCTGTTCAAGACCCTGCTTTCTATTCTTTTGGGGATATACCCCAAAGTGGAATGGCTGGTAATTCTGTGGTTTATTCTAGCTAATTCTATGTTTAATTTTTTGGGGAGCTGCCATACTGTTTCCCACAGTGGCTGCACCATTTTACATTCCCAGTAACAACGCACAAGGGTTCCAGTTTCTCCTCATCCTCCCCAACACTTGCTATTTTCTGCTGTTTGATAGTAGCCATCCTCGGGGGTGTGAGGTTGTGCCTCATTGTGATTTTGACTTATAGTTCCCCGAGGATTAGTGATATTCCGCATCTTTTCATGTGCTATTGTCCATTTGTATATCTTCTTTGGAGAAATGTCTATTCAAGTCCTTTATCCATTTTTTAATCAGGTTGTTTGGTTTTTCATTATCGAATTGTAGGAGTTCTTTACATATTCAGGATGTTAATCTCTTATCAGATATATGATTTGCAAATTTTCTCTCCCATTCCATGGGTTTCTTTTTCACTCTATTGACAGTGTCCTTTAATGCACAAAAGTCTCAAACTTTGATGAAGTCCAATTCATCTATTGTTTCTTTTGTTACCTGTGCTTTTGGTGTCGTATCCAAGAAATCCTTGCCAAATCCAATATCAGGAAAATTTCCTCTTAGGTTTTCTTCTAAGAGTTTTATAGTTTTAGCTCTTAGGTTTAGGTCTTTCATCCATCTTGAGTTAATTTTTGTAAATTGTATATGGTAAGGGTCCAACTTCATTCTCTGGCATATGGATATCCAGTTTTTCTAGTATCATTTGTTCATGTCCTATCACTTATGGAATGGTCTTGACACTCTGCTCAAAAATCATTTGACCTTATATGTAGGGGTATATTTCTAGGGTCTCCATTCTATTCCATTAGTCTGTATGTCTGTCTTCATGCCAGTACCACACTGTTTTGATTACTGTAGCTTTGTAGTAAGTTTTGAAATCAGGAAACGACAGACCTCCAACTTTGTTCTTCTTTTGCAAGGTTGTTTTGGCTACTTGGGATCCCTGGAGATTCCACATGAATTTTTAAGATGGAGTGTTCTATTTCTACATAAAAGTCATTGGGATTTTGATAGAAAATACATTGAATCTGTAGACAGTGTTGGGTGGTATTGACAACCTAACAATGTTACATCTTCCAATCCTTGAACACGCAATTTCTTTCCAATTATTTATGTCTTCTTTAATTTCTTTCAACAATGTTTTGTAGTTGTAGTTTGGTAGACTTGTAAAAATACTTTTTACAAGTTTTTTGCATCCTTGATTAAGTTTATTCTTAAGTGGTTTTTTTGGTACTATTGTAAATGGAATTCTTTTCTTTTTTTTTTTAAGATTTTATTTTTTTTCCTTTTTCTCCCCAAAGCCCCCCAGTACATAGTTGTATATTCTTCGTTGTGGGTCCTTCTAGTTGTGGCATGTGGGACGCTGCCTCAGCGTGGTTTGGTGAGCAGTGCCATGTCCGCACCCAGGATTCGAACCAACGAAACACTGGGCCGCCTACAGCAGAGCGCGTGAACTTAACCAGTCAGCCACGGGGTCAGCACCCTGGAATTGTTTTCTTTTTTTTTTTTTAGGTTTCTAGAACATTTTTTTTTCATTGAGTTAATGATAGGTTACAATCTTGTGAAATTTCAGCTGTACATTAATGTTTGTCAGTCGTGTTGCGGGTGCACCACTTCACCCTTTGTGCCCACCCCCCACCCCACCTGGAATTCTTTTCTTAATTTGATTTTCAGATTGTTCATTTTCATTACTGTGTAGAAACGCAGCTGATTTTTGTGTGTTGATTTTGTGTTCTGCAACTTTGCTGAATTCATTAATTCCAAAGCTTTTTGGCAGAATCTTTAGGGTTTTCTTCATTTAAGATCATTACATCTGTAAACAGAGATCATTTTACTTCTTCCTCTCCAATTTGGATGCAATTTATTATTTTCTTTTCTTGCCTAATTGCTCTGGCTAGAACTCCCAATACTACGTTGAATAGAAGTGACAAAAGTGGGCATCCTCATCTTGTTCCTGATTTTAGAGGAAAAATGCTCAGTCTTTCACCATTGAATATGATGTCAGATGTGAGTTTGATCCATCTTTAGTTGCTTTGTATATGATGTGATGTAAAGGTCCAACTTCATTCATTTGCATGTAGATATCCAGTTGTCCCAGCGCTATTTGTTGAAGAGACTGTTCTTTCCCCGTTGAATGGTCTTTGCACCCTTGCTGGATATCAGATGTTTTTGGGCCCGCAATTCTATTCCATTGATCTATATGTCTATCACTATGCCAGCATCACACTGTTTTGATTACAGTAGCTTTGTATTAAACTTTGAAATTGGGAAGTGTGAGTCCTACTTGACTTCATTTTACTTTTGCAGATTGTCTTGGCTATTCTGAGTCCCTTGCATTTCTGTATGAACTTTGGGATCAGCTTGTCCATTTCTGCAAAAAAGACAGTTGGGATTTTGGTAGGAATTGCATCGAATCTGCAGATCACTCTGGGGAGTATTGCCTCTTAACAATATTAAGTCTTCCAAAACATGAACATAGGTGTCTTTTCATTTATTTAAGTCTTTAATTTCATTCAACAATATTTTGTAGTTTTCCGTGTACATGTCTTGTACTTCTTTAAAGTTGTTCCTGAGTATTTTCTTCTTCCTTTTTTTTTTTTTTTGAGGAAGATTAGCCCTGAGATAACGTCTGCTGCCAATCCTTCTCATTTTGCTGAGGAAGCCTGGCCCTGAGCTAACATCTGTGCCCATCTTCCTCCACTTTATATGTGGGATGCCTGCCACAGCATGGCTTGCCGAGCGGTGCCATGTCTGCACCTGGGATCCAAACCTGCGAATCCCGGGCCGCTGAAGTGGAACGTGTGCACTTAACTGCTGCACCACGGAGCCGGCCCCAATTCTTTTTGATGCTATTGTAAATGAAATTGTTTTCTTAATTTCATTTTGCGGGGTGTTCATTGTTACTGTATAGAAATGCAACTGATTTTTTTATATTATTCTTGTCTCCTGCAACCTTGCTGAAATTGTTTGTTAGCTCTAATATTTACCCTCCGTCCCTCGGGTGTGTATCTTCAATGTTTACTTTCATCTCCCTTTGTGATCAGAAAATAAATTCAAGTATGATAACGATGACAGTGATGTTGATTATCTGCTGCATCTGATGTCTGTGCCATGGAGTACCAAAAGCCATCAGGAAATCAAAACTCTCGCTTGAGGAGACCCCAAAGAACTCTGTTGGTGACAAAGCTCTTCCTTTCCTTCTCTCATGTGCTGCGTGCTATAGGAATGGGTTGCTGTGGTGATAGGAGCATAGGGGAGGACAGTGAAGGAGGCTGCAAGGTGGAGGAGCTTAGATACTGTCCAGGGCTGGAGCTGGCACATCCTTCCTATAATCCCTGGGGTCATCCTAAGGGCATGGAGTGTCCCAAGTTCTTCATGCCAAACTGGTCTCTGATTTCATTGCCATGCTTTGGGAACCTGGAGTGCCCAAGACTACTGTCGGGGAGGCTGGGTCTGGCGGTGACCACACGTGAACTGCTCACGCAGTTATACTTTCTCTCCCAACACTGAGGAAATAATTCCAAATAGTTCAGAAATGTCTGGTGCTGAAACATAGAGTTTGAATCGTGGCTTCACCTCCAATGTGCTGTGTGACCTGGAGGCTGTTTTCTTACCTGTAAATTGGGACCATTAACCTCCTCTTCTCATAGGTTTACTGAGATGGTTAGAAGAGGCCAGTAAAGTATCTTACCCACTGCCTGGCACATGGTAAGTGATCAATAGTAGTGGCTTCGATGGTTATTATCGGGCTGGTCACCCAGCCTGTCTTCAACTCCAAGACGAGGGTGCAGCTAGGCGAGCCCATTCTTTCTGGTTCCTATTCCACTGTTCTGTGACTGTCCCGCCCAACCCTCTACTCGGGGTTTTCCACACCGCTGAGTCATGCTGCCAGACTCTGCCCTTTGGCAGTGCTCCTGGTATGACCCAATCTCTGGGGTGGACAGTCGAGGAAGACCCACAGCTCTGGAGTCAGACATCCTGTATTCCAGTCCTGGTGCTACCACTGAGCAAATGACTGTGTCTTGGAGACTTACTTTCTTCCCTTGTACAATGGAGATGACTATATTTATTTCCCAAGGCTGCCATGAAGACTAAACAGGATAGCATAGGGGCAGCAGCCCTCATAGGTGCTCAGTAGATGGTATCTATAATTTTTTGCAAGGCTTTATCGAGCTTCTGGGGAGCACAGCCTGGACTGGGGGCTGGGTGAATAGGAGACAGACACGAGACAGATGGTGACTCTATTGCACGCTGAGCACTGGTTCTGTTGCTCTGAGAGCGTGGAGAAAGGACCATAACTCTGCTGGGGCTGGGCTGGGGAGAGGCCTAGGGAAGGTATTCAGAAAGAAGGCTCTAGGGGTCATGAGGGTTCACAGAATGAGACTGGGGAGGGAGTCCTGGGCTGAGGGTACGGCATGAGCAGGGAGGCAGGAGGGAGCTCATGAATTGGTGAAGCTGGAACGGAGGTGTTGTGGCCAGGTCACAGAGGGCCTTGTAAGCCACCAGCGAGACTGACCTTTCCTGGCGGAAGTAGGAGCCAGAGAACAGCTTATGCAGGCAGTGATGTGATCAGATTTTCATTTCAGAAAGATTTTTCTGGCTGCCCTGTGGGGTCTGGATGGAAGGTGGTAGGAATGGGCACAGGGAGACTCAAGGACTCCTTTCTGGTAGTCCAAGCAAGAGAAGACAGACCCGACTGGGCCAGCGGCGGAGGGGAGGAAGATGGAGTCCAGAGGATTTAGAAAGCAAGCCCCCTAGTGGCAGAGCCAGGATGCCAACCCAGTGGGGAGAAAGGCTTGGCCCAGCGCCGCCCCCTAGTGGCTGAAGGCGGAGTTCACCATGGGTCACCTGAGTGCCGCTCAACTCAGGCCTGGCGTAGTGGCCTCTTCTGAAGTCACCGTGTGCTCATTAAGCTCCTGCACTGTCTGGACAGATGGATCCGGATTCACATCTTACCGCCTCCTGTTTATGTTGTGTGACAGGACGAGTGACTTCCTGCCCTGAGCCTCGTTCTCCTCAGCTCAGGCCTAGCACACGGTAGGCGTGGAGTGGAGCTGGCACCGTCACATCCCACCAAGAGGCACAAATGTCTGAGCAGTTTTCTCCAGACTCTGGGCCCTCCCCCACCCCAGGAACCCAGTGCCTTGCTCTGTCCACTGTGGGCCCCCTGCCCCAGGCTGGCCCTCCCTGGCAGAGGCCCACCTGCTACCCTGACCCTCTCCTCCCCTGAGAGTTAGGGCAGAGCCACTGCTGACAGCAAACCTGGGTGCTGGTCCACCTCTGCCATTGGATACTGGGCCCTTGGCTGAGGCATTCCACCTCGCTGAGCCTCAGTTTCCTTACCTGTCAGATGGGGCCACAATCCCTGTCTGCTTCAGGGTTGCATGTGAAAGGGTTGTGCAAACTGTGGAGTGCTGTGCTGTGGGGCTCTGGTGAAGCCCTCTTCTGGGCAGCTGTGCCTATCCCACAGCCCTGTCCCCTCCGGCTGGGGCTGTTGGAAGTTGAGCTGGACTGGGGTGGAGATTTAGGGGGCAGGGGAGCCTTTCCAACTGCCCTCAAAAAGCCCCTATGGGTTGCCGCCTGCATGGACCACAGCCCGCCCTGGAAGATTGGAGATGGGCCGGGAAGGGCAGGCCATGCCGCCCTTCCTCTGGACAGGTGAGCCTGGGTATTTCTAACCACCTCATTTTGAGCAAGAATTTTGATCCACAGCCTCTTGCCAAGATTTTTCCATTCTTTCCTGACAAACAACAAGCTCTGTTTTGTAACCTATGTTGTAAAATGGTTTTATTAACCACTAAGTGTACACACTTGCTCACAAAGAAATAGTAAACATCAGTCAACCGTCACCAGTGTCACCGAGAACTCTCCTCTGGCCTCAAACACCCCACGGCCACCCTTACCTGCTTCCTCGGTCTGGAAGGCTCGCCTGCACCTGGTCACCCCACACACGCTTCAGCTCTCCCTCCAGGGGTCATTTCCTCGGGAAAAGCACCTCTGACCCCCATCAGCTTTCTTTGCTGAATGTTCCCTCAGAATTCCGCTCCTCCCCTCCAAGCTCACGTGGTGACATGCCCGCTTGATAAGGGATCATCCAAGTCACTTCTGCCTCCCTCAATACAGGCAAGGTTCCTTCTAGCAGAGCTGGCTCAACTCAGTGGCCGTAGTGTCCCCAAGGCCTGCAGGACCTGGTGCTGGATGAAGAAACAAACTTTGGGAGAGCCAGCCCTTCTCTGGCCTGTTTCCTTTTTCTTTTCTTTTTTTTGAAGAAACTGACAGTATTGAGTCAAGGCCAGGGGTTGCTGAGAATGTGCCCCCTGTCTAGCTCCGCAAGTATGCCTGCCCACCTTGCCAGGTAGGAGATTCTGTTGTCACCTCTGCAGGTGGCTGCTGCCCTCTCTGCTTAACATGAGGTGCACTCTGCCAGCTCTGGGATTCAGAGTCCCTGGTGCCACACTGGATGCCCTTGTTCCAGCCTGTATTTGTGTAAATTACCTGTGATCAGAGCCTCGGGAAACCCTGTGCATGGGGCAGAGCAATCCTTGCTACCTGCAAGGAAACCAGGAGAGGCTGTGCTCATGGTGGGAAATAGGCTGTGGGCAGTTAGAAAGGCAAAAGTTAGGGTTCACATCCATGAACCCCTTGTTTTTAGGCCGGGGATGTGAAGGCTGAAATGAGGCATCATGAGCCCCTGTCATGACAACAGGTGGGCCCAGCGAAACCTGGCACAGGGTCCTCCTAACCCCAGTCAGCCCCGCCCTCCATAGCCTGCCGAGGGCAGTGGGAAAATGGCACTGGGACCCCTGGGGGCCTCAGGGGACTCCAGATGCTCCTGCATCTGGGGAGGCTGCATGGAGGGTGACCACGCAAGGCAACAGGGGCGGCGGGACAGCCTGTCACGTCTGGGATGCAGGGGCAGTCCTTGGACACAGGGATGTTCTGTGATTTTTGCCTGATGGCCCCAGGCTGTCTCCCGGGTTCTGGCACAGCAGTTTTCTTCCTTGCCAAACAACTCAAACACCGTTGGACCAGGAGCACCTCATGGCACTGGCTTTTGGCATTTCCTTTTGTTTAGTTGGTTTGCTTTTTACAGCAGGAAAGCCCCAGTTCAGACATTGTGTGCTAAACCATGAATGATGCAGCTGCCACAGGTGGAGGGGCTGGGGACCCCAAGGACCTCACATAGCTCACCTGAAGACCCCCCAAGCCTTATCATTTTCTTGCCCCAAACAGATCCTAGGAAATTGAGAAACCTCCAATTAATTGGAGAAAATGAAATCAGAATCTGAAGGTGGAAAGGGCCAGAGCCCGGCCCCTTGCCACCAAGGCCCTTGGATAGTGTTTGCTAAGGCTTCCAGTCTCTGGGAAAGGCCTTGGCAGCCAGGATGCTGACACTTCACAATGAGGACCCCTTTTACAGGGATGTCTGAGCACTCATTCTCGGGGACATCTCCTGGGTAGACAGCACTCCTTTGCCCAGTGGGACAGCAGTACAGAAGGACAAACCCTAAGGAGCTCGGGGACAGGGATCCAGAGGCAAGGTCTTTGGAGATACGGGTGGCCACTGGCCTGGACCAGCTAGAGGGCAGGGGACAGGGTGGGGGTGCTAAGGGATTGGAGAGCACAGGCACAGAGACGGCCCGGGTCTTCATTGCGCTGGGGTGGGTCTCGTTGCCTCGATACCCTGAATCTTCTCCTCAGAGGCCTTGTCCGGGAGCAGCACCTCCACAGTGTAGCTGACCTTCCTGCTGTGCCTCAGGCTGTGGGTGTTGTCGAAGTGCAGGACGTCTGCGAGGATGGAGGAGCAATCAGGCGAAGCCAGCCCGAGTCCCTGCCCGCCTGCTGCCCTTGGGAATGGGTCACCCGGGACTGGGGGTGGGGCTATAGGGTCAGGCACTGCCCAGCCCCCGGCCCATTGCTTGTGACCATCTCCTTGGATGGTACTTGTGCGAACTAACGGAATAATAATAGACCCCAGCATGCATCAGCCCCTCCTGTGTGCCAGGCATTACGTCAGCGCTTCACAGCTCGCTGGGTCCTCAGGGCAGCCTCACACGAAGGTACTGTCATCCCCATTTCATGGATGAGGAAACTGAGGCTTAGAGAGGTTGAGATGATTTTCCAACCGTTACAGAGCAAGGAAGGGGAGGGACCAGATTCCCCTCTCCCAATGCTCCCGCCCAGAGAGGAGCCCTGCGTTCCCCGGAGGAGAGGGCTGAGCTCCCTAAGCCACTTTCTCATCGAGCCTTTCATAGAAGACATTTCCTTCAAGGCCAAGGTCCAACGTGAACTCTGCGACATGATGAGTCATCCAGTGGGAAGTCCCCACCTTCCCAACTCTCTCTTTCCATACAGGTGCACTAGGTATTAAAGCATTAGCAGAACTCCTTCTCATTCTCCAGAGGAGTCAACCCTGGGGTCCCCCTATCCTGGCTCTGTTCTCAACAGAGGTGAGAGGGCAACGCTGCTTCTGGTAAAGCTGATCAGATGGCATCTGGCCTGGGCGGTCCGGGAAGGAAAGCTAAACACCTGGAAGAAGCCATCCCTTTGGGGGTCCCAGAGTGGGGTGGTCCATGCATGTGGGCAAGCTGGGATGCCCGAAGCTGAGCCCCTGGCTGTTTTTCCCTGTCTCTTAGCCTGTCCAGCCCAGCGTGAGGCTTTCCAGGAGCTGGGGCCATTGTCCCCAGGCTGTATATCCCACTCTCCACAATGTGTCTCTGCTCTTGTACCCAAACCTGGGGCTGCTCATCAGATCCAACACGCTGAAGCCAATTGCCCTGACTCCTGTGGGATCTAGAAACTCACACACACCCCCACGTGCTCCCTGAGAGCTGGAATTAGTGGACAGAGAAGCCAGACTGGCAAGAGACCTCAGATCATTGCTCCCCATGAGGAGGAAAACACCTCCACTGAATGGCTCTTACAGACGCCGGGCTTGTCACAGCTGAGGCTCCCGTCCTGGGGCACCAGGTGGGCATTGTAGCGCTGGGTGGGCAGCACCTCCGTCATCTCCCCGGCCCGCTTCTGCTCTGCCTTCTTGGTCTTCAGAAAAACCCCAAAGCCGATGTCTGCCCCCTCTGATGCAAACTGCCACCTGCAGGGGATGGAGCCCCACTGATGACCACCTGATGGGCTCCGGCCCCCTCCCAGCTGTGCCGCCATCCCTACCTGAGAACACAGCCTGGGAACAGGATCTCAGTCTTCACCTGGACGAAGGAGTCGCGGCCCACGGTCGCTGTGTGCTCGTACTGCGTCCTCACCTGGTTGCGCAGGTAGTAGCTCTTGGGCACCTCGCCCCCGTAGTTGATCTGTGGGGGAGGGGTGGTGAGCGAGCACTGGACCACGGCCGTCTCCCCTCCCTCCCCATCCCCTGGGCACCCAGTACCTTGGTCAAGCACTTGGGGTTGCCGTCGGGGTCGGTCATGGTCCCCCCAAACTCCACGGGCAGCTGGTCGGGGCTGACAAACTTTTGCAGCTCCTGCTTCCAGTCGCCTGTGGAAGCAAGAGAGGGCCTCACGGGGCCTCAGGGAGGCTCGACAGAGGGGGCCAAGCCCAGGGAGGGGACCCGATATATCCTTGGCTTGCTCCCCTGGCGTCTAGTCCTGAGACCACCCAAGATCTTTACGTGGCCACCCAGGCTGGGGTCTAGGACCCAAAGCCTTGTCTGAGTGTGCAAAGGCCGACAAGTGTCAGGCCCAGGTCGGCACCTGAAGATAGAGGACGAACCAGGGAGAAATGGGGCCTTTCACATTGACCTCTGCTCCCCAGGCAGACATGGAGATGGGCACAGCCAGGAGGCCAAATCACTCACCTCCTAGAATCACTATCTTCTTTCTCGTTTCCTGGCTCATGAACAACTTGACCAAGTTGAAGGCCACGGGGAACAGCTTGGGGGCTGAAACGATGAAACTCCGTTGGGAAGCTGGACCAGAGAGGACTTGGATATACAAAGTCACAGCCAAGGGCATGAGCTGGACAACAGTCAGACCCAGGTAGATTCTGCCACTTCCTGCTGTGTGACCTTCACCCTCTCTGAGTCTCAGTGCTATTAACTGTAAAATGGAGATTAAATTAAGGTACGCATGACACTTGGCACAGTGCCTGGCTCTCAATAATTGGTTGCCTGCCCTGCTCAGCTGCAGGACTTTAGCAATGTTGATTCCCCACCGGTGCCTTTTCCTGTTCACACTCAGGCTTTCCCGGGGTTGCTCTGGAATCCTCTCGGGTGCAAGCATGTGCGTTAGACCTCACGTCCCGCCTGAATCGCTGATGCTCCCTGGGTACGTTCTGTGGGCCGGGCTCTGTGCCACGCCTTCTCCACAGACTGTCTCATATAACCTCACAGCTGTCTCATGGGGAAGGCGCCATTACAGTCCCATTTAACAGAATGGGAAAACTGAGGCTCAGTGAGGTTAAATAGACTTTCCCAAAGTCCCAGAACCAGCTAGATTGGAAGCCTCATAGTCTGACTCCAGAGCACACGTGGCCACCCCCTCAGTGTACGGCCCTCACAGACCAGGACCATTTCCCCTCAAAGTGTGTCCACCAACCAAGTGGTCCATGACCATCTGGTACCAGTCCATGCCCAGATAAGTAAAGAAAATAACAGCAGACATTTAGAAACCTATAACTTATTTGACAGTGCTATGCATGCTTTTGTACACTCCAAAAGTATCAATCTGGGAAGAAATGAACTCAAAAAACCTAATCTTCACAAAGGATGGTTTGAGAAGCCCCAAACTCGGTAGCTTGCCCACTGTGCCCCCCACTCCCCAGGAGGTCATCCCCGTCATGGGCTCACCTCGGATACCAATTAAATTCTTCAGCCTCTCGGGATAATTTGCTTCCAGGATGGCAAAAAACTGTGGAGTCAAGATGAATCTGGTCGAGGCCACACTGCAACACTCGCTCCCCCTGGATTTGGTGGCCTCTGATGCTGCTGTGACGAGAGCCCCCTCTCCCCCATCCCCGGCCCACCCCGTCTTCCCTGGGGGCGTGTACTTCATCCTCTGTGATGCTCTTGCTTTTCTTTCTCCTTGGAGGGGAGACCCCAGGCCAGCTTCACTGGTGGGCCCCTGAGGGGTGTCCCCCTCCCTCACGGACTGGAAGCTGGTGCGGGCAGTGGCTCCCTATTGGCCTCGAGCCAGCTGCCTGCCTCACCTGCTGGTAGACCTCCACAGCTGGCTTCCACAGGTGTTTCAGGCTCAGCCCCTCCAGGTCAAACACCAACACCATCGTCTCGATGTTCCTGCCCAGCTGCACCGGACAGCGCAGATATATGGGTCAGAAAACAGCTCCAGCTGGGAGATCCCAGCCAGAGAGACCTGGGCGCCCCTCCCAGCTTCCTGCCACCCACTCCCTTGGCTGCTCGAAGCATTTTCCAAACACATGGAGCCCATCTGGGGTCTGAGGAGACGCCACATCCGAACCCTGACACAGTGGCCCTTATCACATGATTTGCTCAACACTGTTGCCTGGAATTAGTTAACTGTGGAATTAAAGACATCACTCATTGCTCATTGGGCACCTTTATGTACAATAATATATTATATCCAACAGCGTCTGCAGTCCTGTGGCTGTTTCCAAGCCAGAGCTTCGCTGCTGGCAGGCTGTGTGGCCTTGGGAGGGTTTCTAACCCCTCTGAGCCTTACTTTCTTCCTCTGTAGAATGGGATAAGTCCAGGCTCTGAGAGAATTGCTGAGAGGATTCAACGAGCCCAGTGCCTGGCATGTGGCTGGCCCCTGGTAAATTTTAGCAGATATTATTATTAGTGTCATCATCACCATAATTATTGCCTCCAATCGGGAACATGCATGAATGGCACACTTCTGACCCAATCAGATGAGCAATCTTGTCTGACAGACACGTCCATTCAAACTAGGCACTAAATTTGCTGCTTTGCAATTCACTCATGCTTGTTACAAGTCTCTGTGGAGGGCCCACTGTGTGTCCAGCCCTGCGCCAGACGCTGGGGACGCAGGCCCTGTCCTTGTCACTGAGTCAGCCACTAGCCAAATTATCCCACAGTGACATAATGGCTCCCCCTGGGGTCTTCATCTGAGGCTCCTCTAGACACTTAGACTCACAAAACCAACCAGGACACACTTGCATTACAGTCACTCTGAAGGGGACGGGCCAGGAGACAGAGGTAGGGACGAGGAGGTCTACAGAGACGAGCGCGGGTCCTTCTCGGTTTGGAAGCCCCACACCCCCAGCTCTCAGTGTCTTTTTGTAGCAAGTGCGTAGTAGCTTCCAAGGACCCACAGGGATGTGCCTGGTTCCAAGGGTCACTGATCTCAGGGATGTCCAAGGCAATGCTCCCCTCTCAGGTGTTTATAGTCATGCAATTTACAACTAGGAGACATCTTTTCCAAAAGTAAAGCTGACCGCCTGCTGTTCCCAGGGTTCCGGGGGAACAGAGCTAGAGCATTCGCTGCACCCAAGGCCAGCATCTTACCCAAGGTCAGAGGGGAAAGGGCTCTGGTGACCCTTGGCTCACACTAGCAGAGGGTGCCATGCACATGTTACATGCTCGTGGCTGAGTGACTGTGGAAGCCCGTGTCCCACCAGAGCCTGGAGTGCCGAGGGCTGGGGCAAAGCAGGGTTAGGGTGCCTCGCCTCTCTGGTCCTGGGGCCACCCTCAAGACAGACTGGGCCCACCATGCGCCCCCTATCCCAGCCCTGAGAGCTCACCTTCTGACTCTGCAGCTCACACTGCTGCACAAGCATCTCGCAGACCCTGATGCGCTTGCGGATCAGCTCCTGCGGGGAGGCTGACAGGAGGAGACCCTTGGGGTCAAGCTTCCCGACGAGGTCAAACCACACAGGGCAGCCTTCGTAGTCATAGCCGCTCAGACCACCCGAGTCATACAGCTGGATCACCTGGCCACGGGGGTGAGGTCCTGACTCAGACCAGTCCACCAGGCCACGTCCCTGCTCCGTCAGGTGGTGGGATGTGGTGGAAGGGTACAGGGGAGGGGATCAGATGGCCTGGGGGATGCTGCACGGGCCTCACCTCTGGGGGCTGCCACGTGAGGATGTTGTCCAGGGTCTGTTGCTTCCGGAACTCCATGTGCTGTGAAGACATGGCAGGACCTGAAGACTGCCCACCCCAAAGATCCCCAGAGCATGCCCAGGCTCTGCCGACACAGAACCGGGCACGGGGATGCCGGGTGGAGAGCTGTGGGGGACCCGGGTCTGATGCAGAAAGGGATCCGAGGAGGAACGAAGAAGAACCACGAAAACGGGCCAAGAGTCCCCACCGCTTGTTGCTAACCCCTGGGGTACAGCACGAGGAAGCAGGAGGCTCACGAGAATGGGGCCTCACCTTCCGGAGCATGTCCTCGGATTTCTGCAGGTCAAACTTCCGAGCTGCAAGAAAAGCCGAGGTAAGAGGAGGCTTGAGGGAGGGTGTAGAGGCGCCATTCTCTGAAAGCTTATGAGGAAGTAGCAGGGCTGCCCCCGACTTTTCCTGACACCCCAAGAATACATTGGAGGCCTGGAAAGTTTTTTTTAAAAGCAAGGATTTTTAATCCTCTAGAAGGCTTTAGAGGGCCCTTGATTTTAGTTTCCAGGCCTTTTAAAACTGCTGGTTCTAGAGGCTGATCTAGCCTGTAATACTTGATGTCTCCCCGGGAGCAGAGGCTGCCTTGGTGTTAGGGGTGGTGAGGAGCACGGGCTTTGGAGTGAGACAGACTTGAGCTTGAATTCTAGTTTTGTCTTTTTATTTGCTGCGCAACCTTGAGCAACTCACTCACCTTCTCTGAGCCTTAGTTTTTTATTCTGTTAAATGGAAATAGTATCTTTTTCAGAGTTATTCAAAGGATGACCTAAGATAAAGTATATAAAGTGCTCGCACATTACCTTGCTCCCAGTTAGTTCTCAATAAACTGTAGCTATTATAATTACTAATTGTGTGTGTGTGAGTGTAAGGAAGATTGGCTCTGAGCTACCATCCGTTGGCAACCTTCCTCTTTTTGCTTGAGGAAGATTGTCACTGAGCTAACATCTGTGCCAGTCTTCCTCTATTTTATGTGGGACGCCACCACAGCATGGCTTGATGAGCAGCGCTAGGTCTGCGCCTGGGGTCCGAACCTGTGAACTCCAGGCCACCAAAGCAGAGCCTGTGAACTTAACTGCTATGCCACTGGGCCGGCCCCTCTGATTACTAATTTTGAAGAAATAAATGTACCTTCATTGAAAAGATGATGCTCTATTTTAGAAATGCCATGACCATTGCTCTCTGAGACCACTGGTTACTAAGGAATTCATCCAGTGATCGGCCTTCGATAAGAAGCAAGGTCAGAGATTTTCAAATGGAAGGGATCTGAGCTGCTATCTAGGCTTCCTCTGCCCTGATCATAAGCCACCTCCAGAGAAAAACCACCAAGGCTGCCAGCTCTGCCTTGATTATCTCTTGTGATGGGGAGTTCACTCCCTCAGCAGGCAGCCCATTGCATTCCAAATCTGCCCCACAATGATTCCAGCCCCATTGTCAAGGTCGAAAGAACATATGTTGCTGTTTGTCAACATGGAAAATCTTCAAATATTTGAAGACAGGCATCAAGTTCACCTGCCCAATCATTTCTTGGGGCTATACATTTATTAAAATCATCTTCTGTATCAGTGTGCTCCAGCAGAACTTTCTGTAAGGATAGAAGTGTCCTATATCTTAACAGTTCAAGTGCATGTGGCTCCTGAGCACTTGAAAGGTGGCTGGTGTGACTGAGGAACTGAAGCTTTAATTTAATTTAATTTAATTTTAATCATTAAATGTGGCTCGTGGCTGTTGACCTGAACAGTTCTAGAGTTTTTCTGTTGATCCTGTTGGTTTTCAAGGGAGATAAGCAAACATTATAACTCTTCTCTTCAAGCCTTTACACCACTGATTATTTTTTCTTTCCTTATAACGTTGGCAAAGGTCTCCGGTTCTGTGTTGAAACAGTAACGTTGATTGACATCATCCTTTCCTTGTTCCTGCTCTTAAAGAAAATCCATCTAAAATTTCTCCTTAAGCATAACATTTCTTGGAAGATTTTTGCTACATAACCGTTACCAAGCCAAGGATATTCCATTCCATTCCTAGTTTAGTAAAACTTTTATTTTGTTTTTTCTTATAAATAGAATTTGAACATTTTCAAAGGTTTTGTCTGCATTGGGATAGCCACGTAATTTTTCATTTTTAATCTATTAATGTGTTCAATGACACTGGTAGATTTCTGATGCTGAATTCTTCTTGCATACCTAAGAGAAGGTCTCCTTGATTGTGCTGTATAATTTTAACACCCTATTGGATTCTATTGTGTAATATCGTATTTAGACTTTTTTACGTCAATATTAATAAGTGAAACGAGCCTAGAATTTTCTTTTCTTTTATTATCCTGATCTAGCTTTGGAATCAAACTTACGCAGGCCTTATAAGGTAACTTTACTCTTTCATATATTTTAAAACAACTTGAAAATTTTGTATAAGTAGGAATTAGCTGGACCTAAAACTTTGGAGGAGTCTACCTTTAAAACCATCGGGGTTTGAGTTTTAATGGAGGGGAGGTTTTTATTACCATTTAAATGTCTTTAATATTTATAGGTCTGTTGAGACCTCCTATTTCTTCTTTCTGGATTTTGGCCTTATATATATTTTAAAGGAATGTGTCAATTTCATTTAGATTTTTAAATTTGTGCGTGCATAATTGTACATAATGTTCTTTTATCAGCTTTTTAAAAATCTCTGTGTCTATAGGAGATTTTTCTACTGAGAACCAGAGTGAGGTTTCTCGTCCGGTAGATAGTGGTTTGGATGCTGCTCATGGGTCCTCATAGCTTTTTCAGTAACACCTACTATGTGCCAGGCTGGGAGGCTGGGGCAGGCACAGTCCCTGTGATCACGGAGCTAGCGTCCAGGTAGGAGAGATGGACGTGGATGTGGGATGGAGATCAAGAAAAACAAAGGGACGTGACTTCAGAGGGAAGGTCGTGGAAAGTCCCTCTGCATCCTGCCTGACAGAGGAACCTCCGAGAAGTTCGGTCGCAGCGATCGCCCTCTCTTCTGCCTGTGTCTTGAGTTTGTGAGGCAGGGAGTGGCTGCAGAGCTGAGTGGAAGTGGACTGGGCCGTGTCAGTAGGTCACAGCATAAAGCAAGAGGCATCAGGAGGCCTGGCACCCTCGCCCAATCTTAGACCCTGTTCCTTTCCCATGACCCAGCAGCCTACAGTCTCCGTGATTTCACTCCTTTATCAAAGACACACCAGGGACCTGAAAAGCTGGTTTTTAAACCCAAAAGGACTTCAAAGGAGGAGAGAGTTCTGATGCTGCATCAAGGGGTTTCAAGAAATCTCCTTTCCCAACTTTTTCTTTAGCCCAGGTGGAGGAAAATGACATGAAAATGACTAATTAAAAATGGAACAGAGGGGCCAACCCAGTGGCATAGTGGTTGGGTTTGCACGCTCCACTTCGGTGACCTGGGGTTCGCAGGTTCGGATCTCAGGCACAGACCTAGCACTGCTCATCAAGCCACACTGTGGTGGTGCCCCATACAAAATAGAGGAAGATTGGCACAGATGTTAGCTCAGCGACAATCTTCCTCAAGCAAAAAGAAGAAGACTGGCAACCGATGTTAGTTCAGGGTCAATCTTCCCCACCAAAAAAAAATTTTTAAAAAAAGGAATAAAGAGCCAGCCCTGATGGCCTAGTGGTTAAAGTTCAGTGCTCTCTGCTTCAGCTGCCCAGGTTTGGGTCCTGGGTGCAGAACCACACCACTCATCTGTCAGTAGCCATGCCGAGGTGGCGTCCCACATAGAAGAACTAGAAGGACCTATGACTAGAACATACAACTATGTACTAGGGCCTTGGGGAGGGGGAAAAAAAAAGAGGAAGATTGAGATGTTAACAGATGTTAGCTCAGGGCCAATCTTTCCCAGTTAAAAAAAAAAAGAATGGAAAGAGCCACAGCCAAGAAAGCCCAAGGAGTCACGACAACTAAAGGCAATGTGGTGTCCTGGATGGGACCCTGGGACAGAAAAACTAAGGAAATCTAAAAAAAAGTATGGATTTTAGTTAATAATCATGTATCAATATTTGTTCATTAATTATGACAGATGTGCCAGAAGCATATAAATGTTAATGATGGGTAAATGATGTATATGGTAGCTTTCTGTACTATCTTCACAACTTTTCTTAAATCTAAAACTGCTTTCAAAAATAAAGTTTGTAGGGGCCGACCCCGTGGCTGAGTGGCTGTCTGCTCGCTCTGCTTCAGCAGCCCAGGGTTTCGCCAGTTCGAATCCTGGGTGCTGACGTGGCACCGCTCATCAAGCCATGCTGAGGCGGCATCCCACATGCCACAACTAGAAGGACCCACAACTAAAAATACACAACTATGTACTGGGGGGCTTTGGGAGAAAAAGGAAAAAAAAAAAAATTTTGTAGGGGCCAGCCCCATGGCCAAGTGGTTAAGTTCATGTGCTCTGCTCCAGTGGCCCAGGGTTTTGCTGGTTCAGATCCTGGGCACAGAGATGGCACCGCTCATTGTGTCATGCTGAGGTGGCATCCCACATGCCACAACTAAAATATACAACTATGTACTGGGGAGATTTGGGAAGAAAAAGTAGAAAAGAAAAAAAAGATTGGCAACAGTTGTTAGCTCAGGTGCCAATCTTTAAAAAAAAAAGTTTGTAAAAAATAGTAATTATAAAAAATAACCAAACAGAATAGAACAGAAGGGTGGACTTCCTCCGTGCAGGCAGGTAGGGCCTAATATTACACCCATTACACAGAAGAAGAAAGTGAGGCCGAGAGAGACAGCACGTGGCTTGTCCTGGGCACACTGTTAGCATGTGGCAGAGCTGGAATCGATCGCAGGTTTGCCTGATTCCGAGGCTGGTGTTTTCACGGCAGCCTGGCTTCTGAGTTCTCTCCTGGTTTGAGTTTAAAACCCATCGCATGGAGTGTGTCGAGTTGAACTGAATTTCTCCCTAAGCCCTGGGGTGGTGTCTGTTCTTCTAATAATTTTACAAGGCTGCCCCAATTGCTAGAAGAAACTTCTTTAATTTTAGTTAAATCCACTTCCTGACGTATCACGGGGCACGAGCTCGGTGCCAGGTTCTCTGAGGGGACGACACAGGCCTGTCTTCAAGGAACCGGAGACAGACCTAATGCAAGTCCTGAAGACCATGTTCAGCGATGTCTGACTCAAGGCCTTGCCAGGCCTGTCATCCTGAGAACTTCCTGGTATGAACTTTAACCTCACCTCGACCCTGTGCCCACCTGGTGCCAGGTCCCACACCCTCTCACTAACACAACAGTCCATGGGGAGGTGGCCTCACCCCCACTTTGCAGATGAAGAAACTGAGGCTCGGTGGGGCATTTGTACCGTGCTGGTCTGAAGAGGAGCTCAGATGCTAGCCCAAAGCAGGCTGATTCCAGAGCCCAGTTCGCTACCACTCTGTAGCGCTGTCCCCCTTGTCTCCCACCCCTTCCCCTGAGACCCTCCCAGCCTCCCCCCGCCTCTGCCACCCCCAACCCCGCCAGCCTCACCTCGGAGCCAGCGCAGGAGGAAGTAATCATCAGGATTGCGCAGGGTGGGCAGCAGGTCCTGGACGTTCTCCCGGAACTGAGGGGGAGATATGAGGGTCAGAGGGGCTCCCAGGACCCCTGGACCCCAAACCCCATCCCTGACCCTGCTTCCCCTCAGCCTGCATCAGCCCTGCTCAGGGACCCACGCAGTTAGCAGCAGCTGGGAATGGGGCACCCCCAGCTCAACATGGCAGGAAGAGTTGGGTCCTTCTCAAACTTTGGGGCTTCTTTGCCACGCCAGGCCCTCAACTGTAGGTCCTAGGTGGGGCCCTGCCATCCCTGTTTTTACAAAGATCTCCGGTGAATCTGACGCAGGCCGACCAGAACATTTTAGGACCGTTGCCCCTCGTACTGCAGCTTGAGGGTCTGAATTTGGAAGCAAATTATTTAACCTCTTTGAGCCTCAGTTTCCCCAACTGTGAAATGGCGATAATGATAAACTTGTGCCAATCCAAGGAGTTTATGCAGGTAAAGCATTTCGCATCAGGCTTAGCTTGCAGCAGGTGCCAGATAAACGTGGGTGCTCAGCAAACGTGGTCGGCCTGGGGCCCCGAGCAGTGGAGTCTTTGTGGAAACAACCCAGGCCAAGGTCAGCAGGGAGGGACAGAAAGAGAGGCCAGGGATGCCTCATCCAGGGCTGGGGCAGAGGAGGGGCCTGGTCCGCTGGGGGTGCCTTTTCCTACTGGCCGAGTTTGGGGAAGTGTCGGGGGGTTTGGGTTTGGGACTAAGGCTCAGCTCTGAGAGGAGACCCCACTTCCATGGGGACTGAGGGAGCTGAAGACAAGGCCCAGAGGGCTGGGTTTGCAGGGGAACCTGTGACTGAGAATCTGGGGTTAGCCACAGATGCCAGCAAAGCCATAGGAAGCTGTCTTGACAGCCACCCACCAAACCACCTTTAGCTTTTTAAGAACGGATTCAGTACTGCTCACGGAATTAGAAGTGAATCATCACGTTAAACCTCTCCAGTGTTAACAAGCTGAGCGACAGCATCTCCTATAACAGTCCCCAGCCCGGACAGGCACCCGGAATGCAGGTCTGTGCACACTGAGCAGCTGCAGCCTCTGGGCTCCTAAGGGGCCATTTTTGGGGACGGGGGAGAGTACCCCCCCTGAGAAGCAATAATTCCTCACCCCGCAGCCCCTCCAGGTAACCAGATTTCCTCCTTTGAACCTCAGGGTGTGCCCTGAGGCAGGAGGGGCAAAGGTCACACGTCTATGTTGCAAATGAGGAAACTGAGGCTGGGCTGGTGGAGGCAGGGTCTTCCCCAGGGGAGTGAGGAAGCTGCAGGGCCAGGAGGAGGTCACACCTTCCAGTCTCCAGGCCACTCCCCTCTTGGAAGGCATGTCAGTAAAAGAGAAAGCCACTAGGCAGGTGCTGACAAAAGTCTGGAATAACTTGGGAAAAAACTTTATCATATGACGATGCCAAATGGAGAAAGGAGCATCAGGCCGTGTGACCACAGGTGGTCAAAACTAGGCTTAGGAAAACGCTAGAAGGAAATGCTCCTAGGTGTGGTTGTCTGAGCCTCTGGGACCACGGGTGACCTCTTCTCTTTCTTCCTACTTTTCTCTTTTTGTCTAATTTCAAAAATAACGAGCTTTCATTTCTTTGAAATAATGGAAAAAATAAGAATAAACTCTTTTTCCCTTGTTTAAAGCTCTTTAGCCCACAGGCCACCCCCAAAGGCCAGGCGGCGAGTCCCTCCTATGAGCCTAGTGTCTGGGGCTTCCCTAAGGCTTTCACCAGTGGGGAGATAGGGGGGTCACCAGGGGACTCCCCCCGCTTCCCCTGCGGACCCCTCCTTCATCTGGAGACCCTCTGCTCCTAGAACCTCCTCCTCTACCTGGGAATCCACGCAGGGCCCTCATCCTTCACCTGGGGCCCCTCTCTTCTTCACTAGGAATTCACGGGGGGCCCCCCATTCACCCAAGGTCCTCATTCTTCCCTGGAGGATCCTCAGGTCCCCCCCAGGGCAGGAGCCGCGGAAGAAATTTCTCTCCACAATTCGGCAGCTGCTCTTTCACAGGCCTAAAGTACGAGCCAGGGTTTGGAACCCCCAACACCGAAATCAGCGTTTCCAGTCCCTGGCCCTCTGCAAACAGAATTAATGCTGTGGCACTGAGACCTGGATATGCTCCCCTTTCCCCATGGCCGTGACACTACAGGTGAAATCACCCCAAACCCCTCCATTTCCCTTTAATGAAAACAGCGAGAAGGCTTGGGCCCTGGGGAGTCAGACAGCCTCGAAGAAAAACCAACAAATGTTGCAATCTGGGCAGGGGATCCAGGAGTCTGTCTGCCCAAGGCTGCCCAGAAGCCTGATGGCAGTGCCCCCGACGCCCTCAATCAGGGAACAAGGGCCAGGGCTCAGTGATAGAGAGCCAGCAGGGGTGGAAAGCTTGATTTGGCCCAGAGTGGCCCAGACAAAGACTCCTGCCTGGGGTCCCGCACACAGCTGCCTCAGCGACTGTGCACTGGGGCCGGCAGGCTGGACAGAGGTGCCTCCAAGATCCTTCTCCAGGCTGCACGGGGGGCAGTCCAGGGGTGTGGGCAGCATCAGGCTGCTGGGGCCCCTCCCTAAGCCTCCCAGCCCGCGAAGCCCCTCACCCTGGCCAGCGCCTCCTGCTGCTGGGGGCTCAGGTCTCCAACTCGGCCGCTCATGGTGTCCACGGGCAGCACAGAGGGCGCGGGGTGCAAGCGGGCAGGATGAGTCTGCCAGCGGGCCTCCTGGCCTCGCAGCCTGGTTTTGACAGATACTGGTCCCGCCCCAATGGGAGAGCACCAGTCCTGCCCTGCCCCATTCAGTTCTCACCTACTCTTGATTTTTGGTTTTTTTTTTTTGCCAGTCTCCAAGATGCATCCTACCCAAGGTAGGGAGGTGACCTGTCCCGAGAGGGGTCCCAGAACACAGACTTGAGTTGGCGGTAGCAGGCAACCCCCCCTCACCCCCAGACCCCCTCATCCTAGGGGCTCCTACAGGTTCCCCCATGGCAGGGAAGGGGGAGCGCATTAAGGACCCTTGAGCAAGTTTCAGGGAACACCTTGAGATCCCCTTCCGAGCAAAACGGAGGAAATTTTTATAAACCTGGCTCAGCCCTCTAGGTGGTCCCCAGGTCTTTCTGCCCAGCCCCCCTCCCCTGTTCTTGAATGCAGGCTGCGCCCTGTCAGTGCTCACAAGCTGATAGCAGAGCCCTTATGTGCAAAATGGTTCCAGCCTTCAGGATGGCTGGGAGGATTGGATAAGATGAGCCGCCATGGGTTAGCCTGGCACTGCACCCAGTAAGTGTGCGATGTTAGGAATATGGTCTCATAATTATTATTATGGATGCTGTCACCAGAGCAGTGAGTTGCAGGGGTGGAGATCCTGGGGAGGCCCCATGGTGAGCCCCTAGGTAGGAGCCACAGCTCAAAGGCCGGAGAGTGGGAGGTGACAGTGGACAGATGGAAGCCTTGGTGGGGTGACAGAAGGTTTGGGATGCCAAGAGGTGGTGGGTGGCTGACACAGGTGTCCAGGATGGCATCTGAGAGCCAGGCAGAGGTCACAGCCTGAAATGTTGTGCTGCCCATCCATGTGTACATAAATGTGATGACATAGTGTGCGTGGTAATTTTTTACCTTTAACTCTGCTCATGATCATCTAAGGTGACTGAAAAGAACTTTGGAAGCAAAATCTGTTCTGCTTTCAAATTTTGGAAACAACATTTCCCAGGTCAACTGGGGGAAGGTGAGAAAAAGCAAGTTGGCTAGGCAGGAATTTTCGAGAGATAGGAGCAGGTGAGAGGTGAGGATGAAGGGTCTTAAATCCAGCCAGCAAAACCTTCTCCCTCTGCCCTCCCTTGGGATCAAACCAAGTTCTAGGTGTGCACTGACCAATCTGGTGGCCACGAGCCACATGTGGCTGTTGAGTGTTGGGAATGTGGCTTGTCACAAGCATGAATGGAGATGTGCTGTAAGTCTAAAATACACACCAAGTAACGAAGACTTAGTACCCCTCTAATTTAAATATTTCATTAATTAATTTCTTATATTGATTACATGTTGAAAAGATAATATTTTTGGATATATTGAGATAAATAAGATATATTATTAAAATTAATTTCACCTATTTCTTTTTTTTTTTAAAGATTTTATTTTTTCCTTTTTCTCCCCAAAGCCCCCCAGTACATAGTTGTATATTCTTCGTTGTGGGTCCTTCTAGTTGTAGCACGTGGGATGCTGCCTCAGCGTGGTTTGATGAGCAGTGCCATGTCCGTGCCCAGGATTCGAACCAACGAAACACTGGGCCACCTGCAGCGGAGCGCACAGACTTAACCACTCGGCCACGGGGCCAGCACCCAATTTCACCTATTTCTTGTTATTTTTTTATAATTTAGAGTTTTTTTAAATTAACAAACTTTTTTTTTGGCAAGGAAGATTGGCCCTGAGCTAACATCTGTTGCCAGTCTTCCTCTTTTGGCTTGAGGAAGACTGTCGCTGAACTGACATCTGTGCCAATCTTCCTCTATTTTGTATGTGGGACGCCACCACAGCATGGCTTGATGAGCAGTGTATAGGCCCTCGCCCAGGATCTGAACCCACAAACCCTGGGCCACCGAAGTGGAGTGTGCAAACTCAACCACTATGCCACCGGGCCGGCCCCAACGAACTTTATTTTGACAACAGTTTTAGGCTCATAGCAAAATTGAGCAGAAAGTACAGAGAGCTCCCATACAGCTTCTGTCCCTTCACATGCACAGCCTGCCCCACTGTGGACATCCCCACCAGAGGGGTACAATTGTTACAATCGATGAACCTACATGGACACGTCATTATCACCCACGTCCGTAGTTCACACTAGGGTTCACTCCCGGTGTTGTCTGTTCGATGGGTTTGGACAAATACGTAATGACACGGAGTCACCATGGTGGTGTCATACAGAATAGTTTCATAGTCCTAAAAATCCTCTGTGCTCCATCTATTCTTTTTAATTTTTAAAGATGTGGCTGCCAGAAAATTTAAAGTTATCTGTGAGGCTCACATTTATGGTTTGCACTATATTCCACTTGGACAGGACTGATCTCGAGGGATTTTAAGTCAAAAAAAGAAAAGAAAAGAATCACAAAAAGCTAAAAGAATGTAAGAGTGACGCTCATCACCTCTCTGGAGGAGCATGGTCTGTGCTTAAAAGCGATGACAGAATCGCAAAGGGACAATCAATTGATTTGGCTACATAAAAATGCAAAAATATGCTAAACAGGAGACAGAATTAAGGCATTAAGTCAATATTTGCTGATGTGAATTTGGGGAAATAAAATGTATGAAAATTGGTATCTTTATCAAGAGTGCACACAAATTGATAAGAAAAATAGTAAGGCAGTAAAAAACGGGCAAAGGACTCAAAACACTGATTTTCAGAAGAGGAAATACACAGGGGAAATAAAAAAATGCATAAATACTCAACCTCCAGGTCATCAAAGAAACGGGTGTACGAGCAAGGAGACGCTTTTTCCTCCAGCAAGTCAGTGACAAAACACAACAAAAAACACACACACGCACGAAACCTTTTTTAAAAACATGATAATAAAGTTAGGTAGAAGTTGGTGAAATGGAGACGTTCAGACATTGCTGGCAGGACTGGAAATTGGTTCAGCTTTTCTAGAAAACTAGTGGACAATATTCATTAGGATCCCTCAATAGTTTACCACATTGCCCAATAATAATCCTAAGTAGCAGAAAATATTTTCAGCTGAAAGCAGTCTGTGTATTGTTAATAGGAACATTGGAAACGATTTTTCAGGAAACCACGGTGCTTAATGTGATAGGTGAAGGGTTTACAACAACATGGAAAAAATACCACAAAACCATTTGGAAAAGACAGAAGCACATGATATATGCCCTATAGATACAAAAGAAGATCCAGACACAAAAAGAAATTTGTCCCCAACATTTTGCAGTCTCGGAGAAATGGGAAAAGTCATTATTTTTAAAATGCTGCAAGTAACAAGTCACCTGCAAAGAGAAGCCTTTATTTAACCAGCGCTTACGGCCGTTTTCCGTGGGCCAGGCCCCCTTCAGAGGGCTTTGCAAATATTTGCTCAGTGCCGTCTGATAGACAGATAATGGGAGCCACAGAGGGAACTTTAAATTCTCTAGTGGCCTCATTAAAAAATTTGACTTTAATAATATATTGTAGTTAACGTAGTGCATCCAAAATATTATCATTTCAGCATGTAATCAATATGATCAATAAAAGAGATAAGTTAATGGGGCCAGCCCCGTGGCTGAGTGGTTAAGTTCACGTGCTCCACTTCAGTGGCCTGGGGTTTGCCAGTTCAGATCCTGGGAGCAGACATGGCATGGCTCATCAAGCCATGCTGTGGTGGCATCCCACATAGAAGAACTAGAATGACCTACAACTAGGATATACAACTATCTACTGGGGCTTTGGGGAGAAGAGGAAAAAGAAAAAAAGAGAAGATTGACAACAGATCTTAGCTCAGGACCAATCTTCCTCACCAAAAAAGAATTGAATGCCTCAAACTCCTTTAAAAAAACAAAAAGAGGTATGATAATTCTCATTAATAATTAATAATGAGATATGTTACATGCTTTTTTTCTGTACCAAGGCTTTGAAATCCTGTGTGCATTTAGTATATCATATTTCACTTCTAACCAGCCACATTTCAAACGCTCAATAAGCCCCATGTGGAGTTGTGGGTTGAATTTTGTCCCCCACCCCCGAATTCATATGTTGAGGTCCTAACCCCCAGTACCTCAGAATGTGGCCTCTCTTGGAAACAGTGTCGTTGCAGGTGTCATTAGTTAAGATGAGGTTGTAGTGGATCGGGTGGGCCTCTAATGCAATACGACTGGTGTCCTTATAAAAGGGGAAATTTGGATACAAACATACACACAGGGAGAACGCGTGTGAAGACGAAGGCAGAGATTGGGGTGACGCTTCTACAAGCCAAGAAATGCCCAAGATTGCCTGTAAACCATCAGAAGCTGGGGGAGAGGCGTGAAACAGATTCTTCCTCACAGCCCTTGGAAGGAACCAACCCTACCGACACCCTGACCTTGGACTTCTAGCCTCCAGAACTGGGAGAGAATAAATTTTGTTGTTTACAACTCTCCGTTTGGAGTACTTTTGTTACACCAGCCCTTGCAAACTAATAAAGGTGGTCAGTTGGCCTATTGGACAGGGCAGGGTTAGCTCATTTCATCCTCCGGACACATTCTGAGGTGGGCGCCATCATCATCGTTGTGCATGGACCAGGAAACTGAAGCTCCAGGAGCGTCCCGAGGTCTCAGGCAGCAAAGCTGGGATGGGAAGCCGGGCAGGCTGGTGCTGGTCCAGGTGTGTCCTTCTGCCTGCCAGGCTCCGTGGTTCCAGGTCATCTCAAGTCCCTGTCTTTCCAGCCCAGGGCACATGTCCTCCCCTGAGCCTGCAGCACCCCGCCGCCTCCTCAAGCGGCAGCTATTGCTGGGCGTGCAGGACCTTCGTTCTAACTCTCTGGGTGCCAGTGGTTTGGAAGACAGACGACTCCCTTCTTCCACGCTGCGCCATCTCCTCCCACCTTCCGAATGTGGCTCTTTCCCTTGGTCCCCCTGGCCTGTGGGCTGAGAAGCTGGACTGGGAGGATGGTGTTGTCTTGGTCCGGAACCCCAGTCCCACACCTTCCTGCCCACCTACCACACTGCCTCTCCCTCCCACCTTCCAGATGCTTCTACAACTCCTGGCAGCGCTCAGTGGCCACAGGTGTCCTGCTTGCTGTCCTAATTCTGCCCCCACATCATGACTAAGTCAGTCCCAACCTGTGGCTGGACAGAAGCCACTGGATGCCCCTCCAAAGGCTTGGGTTACCCTGGGCAGAGGGTTTGGGAGAGGGTGTGTGCCTGACACAGGTGCCCAGGATGGTGGTGGCCTCACACCTGGGCCTGCTTGGGAGGAGGGGACTAGGATCAAGGGCAGCCAGGGGAGGGTTTCCTTGGCTCCTCCCACCAACCCATGGCGACCAAGGTAAGGGCGGAGCTTGATGTGGCCACATCCCCCTAGTCTCTGCTCCCAAGGAAAGGAGATAGCCACAGGGTCTGGGAGAGAGACTGGTGAGCAAGGGGAGCCTGACCAACTACCCTAAAGACCTGGGGCCAGGGAAAGAGGTGGGTTAGGGGTCTGGGGCCACAGTTGGATTTCTTTCTTTCTTCCCCTACAAAACCAGGAGGTCCCTGGCCTTCCCAAGCCACACAGCACCAGGAGGGGCATGTGAGGGGCCATCTATCAGCCCTTGCTGCTCCCTCCTACCACAGGGCCTTTGCACATGCTATTCCCTCTGACTTGCACACTGTTCCCTCACCCCCTCCTTCCACACTGCCTTGTTAGTGCCTCCTCGCCTCCTCTGATCCCCCAGGTAAATGCTCAAACAGAACCCTACTCCTCCTTTCCAGAGTATTATTCTCTTTAGACATTGTTTGTTTTGGCTATTTGACACACCCCCTTAACTGTCAGCCTCATGAGGGCATGGGCCACATTTACTGTGCTCACCATTGTGCCCATTTTACATGTGTGGGGACTGAGCTTCAGAGGCTGGTAAGGTTTGAACCCTTGTCTCTCTTCAACCAAGGCCTGGATCCTTCACCACTACCTCTCCTGGCTCCCTGAAAATGGAGTGTTCTAGCAGAGGTCTAAGCAAGAGCACTGAGCTGGGAGGTCCGGGAATGTCCCCCAGAGGAGATGGTATTTGAGCTGAGCCTCCAAGGTGGGAACAGGAGGAAGACGTCCTAGGCGGAGGTGACCGCTGAAGACACTCCCAGAGGTGAGAGGAAAGAGAGATGCCACGAGGGCAGGAGGCTCGAAAAGACTGCGGTCAGGTCGTGAAGGAACTGCAGGCAGTGCTGGGACTCTGGGCCATGCCCTATCAGGGTGTGGAGACTTTGAAGCTTTCAGAGGAAGAGACGGATGCAGCTCCACTGTGCCAAGGACATAACTCTGCGTCTGACATAACTCTTCTGTCTGAAGGACATAACTCTTCTGTCTGAAGAATGACTTGGAGGCAGCAGGCATTCAGAGAAGGAAATCGGTCAGGAGTCTATTGCGTAAGCTCATGGTGGATGTGGAAGGGGCACGCAGTGAGCAGGGACAGGTCAGAGCGTCACCTTTGTCCCAAATTGGAGCTGTCGGCAAACCTGTTTGGGGAACATTGAGGATCTGGATGTTGCTTGGTGCCTGGTCTGTGGGAGTGACACTCTGCTTGTAGGTTACAAATTCATGCACGCTGATGGTTTTGAGCACTTCAAATACCTTGAACAGCCAACGCAGAACTCCAGGGATTCCCAAAATTATTACCGTGATACTTAGCTTGTCCCTAAACATCCCACCTGAAATTAATTTGTTTATTGATTATTTTTATACTTGTTTTTATACCTTCCTAGTGTAACTACAGGCCCATTTAGACCCAGTTCGAACAGACCGCATCTCTTATCAACAGAGTGATTAAGGATTGTGTTTCAGAAAAACTGCAAGCTCACGTAGCCAGGGTATGTGCAAAAGAAGAAACAGTGACCTGAAGTGACCTCGGAACCAAAGATCCTGCCTCCCACTGAACCCAAGGACCGGGATAGGGCTGGATCTTGGAAGTCAGACTCTTATCAGAAGCAAGGATTCCCTCATTCAGGAAGATGGTGTTAGAATTCCTTTCCCACCTCATCAAAAATGTTTAGAACCCCATCATAAAAGTTTAGAACTTCATCATAAATGTTTAGAACCCTGTCATAAACGTTTAAAACCTCACCATAAATGCTTGAAGCCCACCGGTCAAGACCTGCCTGCCAGCATTTCCGTGTGCCAGCCTCTTCTCCCTAACCTCTTAAATTTTGCCCCAGGCCCTGAATCGGGGAGACAGATCTGAGGGCACACGCCACCTGTCTCCCTGCAGATCCATCTCACAGAATAAAGCTGATTTCTCCCCCAAAAGCTGACGCTGTAATTAATTAGCTTCTTTATGCACATTGGGCAAACGAACCCCAATTTTGTGTGGTAACACTACGGTGTAGCCAGAGGGTTACAACTGTATATTTTGACATCTTCTTTGAGTTTCAATATTAGTTTTTTACTAGTTTGCTGGAGTTGTGATCTGAATAGACCCAAATGAAAAAGTAAAATTGTTATTAGATATTTCTTGGTGTTACCACTCTGAGTTATTGACCAGTTAGCTCTGGAGTGGGGGGCGTGGAGCTGGGGCCTTCTCCCAACTTGATTAGAGCCTGACTGGTGGTTCTCAGGCAGAATTTATGGTTTTTAGTTAAACCTCATTTGTTACTTCAATCAGACTTTTTTAAAGTTCACACCTTTCGTGCAGGGTTGGTTGGTTTGTTTGTTTATGACAAAATGCCCCATGCCTTGTCCAAAACCTCTCTTTCTGCTTTATATTACTAGGCATCATTGGTCTGACATGCTTGTTCAATATTCTGCCTCATTGACGGGCTCTTTGGAGGCATCATCTCCAGGAGATGAAGGACCAGTCTGGCTCAAGTGGCCTCTCTTTGGAAGATCTGATGATGTCATCACATTGCACAGCACTGTCCAGTAGAACTTTCCACAGTGATGGACACAGCCCACATCTACCCTGTCCAATTTGGTGGGGTCAAAGATAAACAAAGCTGAACACCAGTGAAAGGCGACAAAGACGGATTTTATTCGGTAATCACTACTGCAATAGGGAAGACAGCCAGGTGTGAAGTGAACTCAATTCCCTGAAACAAAAGGCAGGAGCTGGTTTAAATGCTGGGATGCGCTAAAGGAAGGGCCCGAATGGCCTTACAGGGCATTGGTCCATGTGAGGAGGCCGTCTGGGTTTGCTAATTGGCACTTATCTGGAAGAAACACAAACTTCTTGTATTTTTATGACAGGAGGTAGTTAGTGGTGCAAATGGGAGCAAGGTGCCCACGGAAGGTGAGCCCTCACCCTCCCATGGAATCGGGAGTGAGAGCTGAAGTGATGGCCTTGAGTGCTGGAATTTCAGAGACAGCCCTCAGGTCCTTGAGGAGACAGCTTTGGGTGGTAGAAGATTTCCGTCTCAAAGGGACAGAGAAAGGACTTGTAATTGCAAGCTTTCTTAGGGTCATTTTAAGGGGGTCTAGGTCATCCTAGGGACACGGGCATAAATGCTAGAAGCCCTCTGAAGTTTGGTCAAGGAGTCTTTGCCAGTAGCCCCTGACCACATGTGGCTTTTGAGCACTTGCAATGTGGTTAATGGACAGAAGAACTGAACTTTCAAATTTTAGTTATTTACATTTAAATAGTGGCCAATGCCCACTGCAGTGGACAGCACAGTCTTGGAACACACTATTGACGCATCCTTTTTCTTGGTTATTGTGTGCGGCTCCTGGTTCATTCTTGGAGCCCCTTCTTCCCTGTTTATAAAGCATCACTTTATAACGTTGGTCAGTCCTTCTGTTCCTTGTGTAGTTCTTTAGTTTCCATGACTATGTCGCCAACTCATATTTCTCTGTGGATTTTATTTCTTCACGCGTGTATTACTTTTATTCTGGGGGTGAAGGAATCCATAAATGTTATTTTAAAAAATTTCTTATTGGGGTAAAATCCACGTAACATAAAATTCACCATTTTAAAATGTACCATCCAGTGGCATTTAGCACTTTCACAACATTGTGCAACCATGACCTCTACCTAGTTCCAAAACATTTTCATCACCTGAAGGAGACCCCCTCATTAGGCAGTCTATCTCCCTGCCCTCAGCCTCTCGCAGCCACCATTCTGCTTTCTGCCACTATGGATTTATCTGTCCTGGATAATTTATACAAAAGGTGTCATACAATATGTGACCTTCTGAGCCTGGCTTCGTTCACTTAGCATAATGTGCTCAAGGTTCATCCACGTGGTAACCTGTATCAGTTCTTCACTCCTTTTCATGGGTGAATAATATTCTAACATGTGGATAAACCACATCATGTTGATCCACTCATCTGTTGATGGACTCTTGGGTTGTTCTCACCTTTTGGCGGTTGTGAATAGTGCTGCTATGAACACTGGTGTACAAGTTTTGCTTGAATCCCTGTTTTCAATTCTTTTGGGTATGTACCTTGGAGTAGAATTGTTGGATCCTGTGGCAATTCTATGTTTAACTTTTGAGGAATGCAATTTTTTTTCGAAGGCAAAAGTGCAGACAAAGAGCCCGGGACTTCGGAGTCCCTGTCTCCCCCTACCCCAGGTCACCCGGCTGGGACAGTGTCAGCACATAGACCCTGAGGGGCCTGGCCAGCACCTCTGGACAGGACACACTCAGTGATGAGGCACAGAGACAGGAAGAAAGGGGCCTTGGAATACAGGGTTAGGCCCAGGTGTGGGCCAGGGTTGAGGAGGGAAAGGGAGAGACAAGGGGCTGGAAGGGACCTGTTAGAGGAGGCAGGAGCCATGGAATGAGCTTCGGGGCCCCAGGAGAGCCCTGTGGGCTGAGCCACACCACGTCTCCCCTGCTCTGGTGATGGGGCTGGTCTGGGATCTGCCACTTGCTGTGTTCGGGCTGCAAGATGTGAGCGGCTCCCTCTCACAGAGGCTGCTCCTGGCTGCCAGCCTGAGCCCCAGGCCCAGGCGACTGTGGGTCAAACAGGGGACCCTAGGGTTGTGGTGACAAAGACGAACCTCTTAGCAGAGTATCCCAGCAATTCATCAGAGCCCTACACTCAGCAGAGGAGGAGGAATTTGGCATCACTGACTCACTCACTCATTCATTCACTCATTCGTTTAATAGGCAGCTGCTCCATTCCGTGCGCTGGCCCAGATCTGGAGGCTGTCAGCAGAAAACTCTGGGAGGGAAATGTTGGGAGCTCCTGTGTGAACTGCTAATTTCTCAGCTACATACAAGAGGCCTTTAGGCCAGGGGCCCACCCAGCTCCGGGCCAAGGGTCCATCTGTGCTCCCAGAGCAGGATCTCAGCCCTCCCACCCGCTCAGTACCTAAGGTCCACTAGCAGCCTCTGATGTGGCTGCAGGGTAGGGTTATCTTGCAGACTTGGGGTGAGAGGGTGCCCCCAGGACTGGCCAGGGTGGCAGGAAGGCAAGTGCCACTGAGCTGGATGTTTACTGCATGAGGGGCTGCTGGCCTGCTGCTGGAACCGTTGCCACCATGGCTGAGGCTGTGCTGACCCTCAGAATAGGGAATGTCCTGCGGGCTGGAGACGGTTTACACGCCTAATGCCCAACGTCCAGGTCTCCAGTGGGCGGCTGTCGTTTGCTACCTCTCCATGATGTTTATTGAACTGGAATGGATACAAAACCATTTAATACAATGACTCTCCCAGGTCTGAAGGGGCACTCACCACTCCAAGGAAAGAGTCCATGGAAAGATATAGAAGTTCACAAACTAATGGCAGTGGATGCAATGGACGCTGAACTGGCATAGGCAGGACAAAGACCACAGAGAACAGAAGGCACATGCCCCGGATCCGGCCCCGGGGTCCCTGCAGGATGGGATGGGGGGATGACTCTCACGCGGCCTGGGGAGAGCAGATGCTCTGAGCTGTCTGCTAAATTAAGAGAAGAAAATCCAGCAACAGGGCAAAAGGGAAGGTCAAATTAGGGGGCAGGTGTAAAGGGGTTACTGAGGCAAAAGATCAGGGGTGGGGTTGGCCCAAGCTGGGAGTGGAGCCAGAAGCCAGCTGGGGGAGCAGGTGGGGTGGGGAGCATCAGACCCAGAGCACCTCTGGAGATCAGAGCTGGAGGAGCTGACAGAGGGGCCTGGGGGGCAGCCAGGGCGAGCTCAGCAGGTGAGATGAAGCTGCCTGGGCCAGGTGTGTGGGTCCAGTGTGGGTGGGTCTCTGGTAGGTTCCAACATGGTTATTGGCTCCCAATAGCAGCTGCCTTTCCCTGTGTGCTCGCTGTGTACCTCATTTATCCTCATTTATCTTTACAGCAATGACTCTATGAGGCATATACCGTTATCTTCCCCATTTGCCAGCAAGGAAACGGAGGCTCCGAGAGATCTAATCAAAGCCACACAGTAAGTGCCAGAAACAGGACTTGAACTCGGGTCTGTTTCATCTCACAGAGCATGCCCTGTTCACAAAAGATGCTCAACATGACTAGTCATTAGGAAAATGTAAATTAAAACCACAAAGAGAGACAACCACATACCTATCAGAATGGCTAACATCAAAGTAACAGGATACCAAGGCAAGGACGTGGAGCAACTGAAATGCTCATACACTGCTGGTGGGAACGCAAATGGCGCACCCCCTCTCTGCGAAGCAGTTTGGTGGTTTCCAATAACATTAGACAAACCCTTCCCGTGACTCAGCAGCAATCCTGCTCTTGGGTATTTACCCTGGAGAAATGAAAACAGGACCACACAAAAACCTATACACGAATGCTTACAGCAGCTTTGTTAGTAATTGCCCCCAACTGGAAACAGCACAACTAGCCTTCAACTGGGGAACCAATAAGCAGAGTGTGGTACAGCCATGCCGTGGAATACTACTCAGCCACAAAAAAGAACCAACCATCGACACATGCAATGACACGGATGCATCTCAGAGGCGTTATGCCGTGTGGAGAAAGCCAGACTCAAAAGGCTACATCCTGTCTGATTCCATTTATGGGGCATTCTGGAAGAGTCAAAACTGTAGGGATGGAGAACGGATCAGCAGGTGTCAGGGCTAGGGGTGGGGGAGGGCTTGACGACAAAGGGGCAGCAGGAGGGAATTTGGGCAGTGATGGAGGTGCTCTGTGCCCTGATTGTGGTGGTGGCTACAGGAACGTTTGTGAGAGCTCCCAGAATTGTACAATAAAAAGGGAAAATCTCACGGGTATAAATTACACGCCAAGCGCATGCCCTAACTCTGGTTCAGCCTGCCTGCTGCAGGGAAAATCTGGACAGAGAGGAGAAAGGCAGGCCTTCTAGGAGGGGGACAACTTGAGCAAAGACAGAGGGTTGGGGCAGGGCAGGGTGAGCCTGGGGTGGATGCTCTGAGCAGTAGGAGGGGGAGAGGAGGCAGGTGGAGCCAGCTGTGGACACTGCCATTAGCTGGCCGGTGGCTCTGGCCTTTAGCCTGTTGCCAGGTAGACTGTGGCGAAGGCGATGTTGGAAGTGGATGGGTGGTGAGTGGGATGGAGCAGCTCATGGGACCAAGGGACCAGAGCCAGGGAGACCCCTCTGTCCTCACCTTGGCTCCCTGGTGCCCTCCCCTGCCCCACTGGGCTACAGCTCATGTGGCATTTCTCCAGCTACCTCCGTCATCTCCTTGGTGCCATCTGGGCAGGAGAACATGGCAGAATCACGGAGAATGAGAGGAACCAGCTGATGGATTTCGGAATGAGTTGAATAAACTTGCTATCAAAATTCTGGAGTAGAGGGGCTGGCCCCGTGGCCGAGTGGTTAAGTTCGTGCCTCCGCTGCAGGCGGCCCAGTGTTTCGTTAGTTCGAATCCTGGGCGCGGACATGGCACTGCTCATCAGACCACGCTGAGGCAGCGTCCCACATGCCACAACTAGAAGAACCCACAATGAAGAATACACAACTATGTACCGGGGGGCTTTGGGGAGAAAAAGGAAAAAATAAAATCTTTAAAAAAAAAAAAAAAATTCTGGAGTAGATTATTGAGTAGGGTTGAATGGCGAGCCCTTAAAAATGAAGGCAGTGAGTCCTGGGAGCCAGTGTGGGCTCACCAAGATCAAGACATGCTGAATGCAAAGTGGCCAATGAGGGCAAAAGTGTCAGTGTCAGGTGGGGCTACTGCATTGACAGCAAGCTGGGGCAATGTGTGCAAATGGGGAGGTGCTCAGGCACAATCTCTGCTGACAGCACAGCCAGACCCAGCGGGCTGACCAGAGGACCATGTCATCCTAGTGGGGCTGCGGGGCCTGAGGCCAGCGCAGTGCAAGGCTGCGTCTGAAATCTTAATCAGGAGCTTGGCTGGAGACCCAGACAGGGAACAAATTCTCAGATGTCCTAACACTGGGAAGGAAAGTGTGTGTGTAGAAGACAGAATCAAGAGTCAAATGCTCTTCTAGACGCGAGCTTGAATTTTTGTTCAGAGCAGCAATTGCACACTGGCTTCCTGGGCCTCTCTATGAGCCCTGACTTCTGTTTTCTGTATTCTGACACTTCGAGCGTGGGGCCTTCTGACCCTGGAGGGACTGCCTCTCCAGGGGATAGCCAGTTCCTAGAGATGGAAAACAACTCACCCAGGAGTGTGCTTTTCACATTCAAAGCAACCAGTTCAGATCTCACATTCCAACCACCTCCAGGATCAGGCTCTCACACTCAGGGCCACTATCCCCCCACCCCATTCCCCTCAGGGCCGGGTACCAGACCACGGGGCAACCCAAATGCCCCAGAAATTATTCAAACCAGCCCATCCTAAAGCTGCTTACCCTGCCTCACCCACTCCTTCCTGTGGAAACCATAATAAAGTCTCCTGCCCGCAATTCCTCCCTCTCCCCCCACCTCATGCCCAATCCTGGTGCTTCCCTGTGTGGCCCACCCCCGAGCATGGCTTGCTCCCTCCTCTTGGGAGCTGTGAGTAATAAATGACCTTTTCAATGGAAATCATTTCCTGATCTGTTGGTCTTACTGTACCTCAAATTTTCTATTAACACCGTATATTTCAGAACCGTAATTCATGACTTGATATTGGTTCATAGAAAAAGGCCTAGAGTTTTTGCTGAACTTGAGGTCACAGGAGGTAATAACGGGGATTGAGTGTTTCTGTTGCTTTGCTGTGGTCATCCGGCCACCACAGGGACACTGTCCCAGCAGTTCCTAAGGTGCAGACCCACTATGACTGATGGGCTGGGACTGGCTGTTCTAGGATCCTCATCCCTGGGGAGGTTGGGGGGCGTCTGGCCAGGGAAGGCTGTGAACTCACTGTGGACCCAGAGATCAGAGGATGGTGTGGGAGCCACAAGTCTCGCCTCAAGTGTCTCCATCTTCTCCACGAAGTTTTGATCTGAGAGCAGCACCTCCATAGTGTGGCTGATGCGTTTGGAATGAACCAGGTTGTAGGTGTGGTTGAACATCAGAACGTCAGCATTGAGGGACAGACGTTCAGACAGGACGCCCCACCCAGGACCTGGCCTCCATGATGGTAAATTCCTGTGTAGGTACCCAGACCAGGGTGCCGGAGCCACACCTGAGAGCCCAGAGCCAGCCATACACTGTGCCTACCGGAGCCTGAGGCCCCCACCTGCCTGGCGGGACCTGGATGTAGTTCAAAGCAGCTGCCCCTCAACACCCAGCTCCAGGTGGAGCTGTTCTCTGCCAGCGCTTACAGACACCAGCCTTGAGGCAGGTGAGCCTTCTGTCCTTGGGCACTATGTGGGCACCAGCTGGCAGCACCTCCGTCATCACCCCCGCTAGCTGCTGCTCTCCCTGCTTGGTTTTCGGGGAACTGCCACTTGCAGGGGACCGAGCCCCACTGACGACCACCTCCCTGGGCTCCAGGCCCCTCCCAGCTGTGCCCACGGGTGGAGTGGCAATCATCCTTACCTGAGCATGCAGCCCAGGAACAGGATCCGGGTCTCCACGTGCAGGTAGGAGTCGCAGCCCACAGTCGCCGTGTTCTCGTACTGTGTGCGTCCTCACCTGGTTGCGCAGGTAGTAGCTCCTGGGCACCTCGCCCCTGTAGTTGATCTGTCGGGGAGGGGTGGTGAGCGAGCACTGGACCACGGCCGTCTCCCCTCCCTCCCCCCCCATCCCCTGGGCACACTGTACCTTGGTCAGCCACTTGGGCTTGCCGTCGGGGTCGGTCATGGTCCCCCCAAACTCCACGTACAGCTGGTGAGGGCTGATGAACTTTGGCAGCTCCTGCTTCCAGTCATGGTGGAAGCAAGAGGGGGCCTCCACGGGGGCTCAGGGAGGCTCCACAGAGGCGGCAAGCCCAGGGCTGTCCTGTGGCCTGCTGCTCCCCCTCCTGGAGCCCCCAGGGATGGAAGCCAAGAGGCTCTAGGTGTAGCTCTGGAACTCAGCGTATGTTCCTGTGTCGACCAGTGTCTGCGCTCAGACCTGCCCCCAGGGCTGCCTCTCCAGGCCCAGTACCCTGCCCTCGTCTGTCCAGGTGTCGGCACATTGGCCATCTCAGTAGGGGTGAGGACAGGCTGGGTCAGACCTGGGCTTCCCTTTCCCTTGGACACTGAAGTCAACTCTTGCCCTCAGCTCCTGGAGCTCCAGCACCCTTAGAACTGGGGGGCAAGTTTGTGTTCAGTTCCCCGCCTCAAGCTGCTCTGAGATAGCCAAGGGTGGTCCACAGACAAAGGAATAAGGGCATTGCAGGAACAAAGTAGAGGAAAGTAGAGGTGAACACCCAGTGTACCCTAGGATGGGGTATGTTAAGCATAAAAGCAACAGAGAATTCAAAAGTAGAGCCCCCCAAATGTGACAACATAACTCTAAGTCAAAAAGCAAAGATAACAGGCAAACTACCAACTCAGGAAAATGTTTGCCACAAACATGACAGAAAAGGTCAATGTGCTTAATATGTAAAGAGCACCTATAAATCAAAAAGAAAAACACTTTTCTAGAAAATGGGCAAGAGATACCAGGAGGCACTAAACAAACAAAAAATTAAAATAGCCAATTAGCATAAAAAAGTTCTAATCTCGCCAGTGATAAAAGAAATCCAATGTAAAACATAATAAATATTTTCCATTAAAAAGATGGCAAGAGTCTTTTAAATTATTAATGGCCAATGTTGCAAGAATGTGGGGAAATGGACACATTCATCCACAGCTGGTGGAGTTAAATTCTGACCTTGAGGAGCACTTACACTATAAAAGGAATCAGAAGACGCAACACATGCCTTCTCCTTTAGGAAAAAACCTCCATTTCTAGAATTTTATCCTATGGAAAGGATTGTGGGTGTATACAAAGATTTATTTATAAAGAGCTTCATGGGGCCGGCCTGGTGGTACAGCGGTTAAGTGCGCATGTTCTGCTTTGGCGGCCCGGGGTTCGCCAGTTTGGATCCTGGTGCGGACATGGCACCGCTTGGCAAGCCATGCTCTGGCAGGCGTCCCACATATAAAGTAGAGGAAGATGGGCATGGATGTTAGCTCAGGGCCAGGCTTCCTCAGCAAAAAGAGGAGGACTGGCAGCAGTTAGCTCAGGGCCAATCTTCCTCTAAATAAATAAATAAATAAATTAATTAATTAATTAAATAAAATAATAATAATAATAAAAAGATCTTCACTACTGACTTCTTCCTAATGCTATGAATATTACAAACAACCTAAATTCAGAACTTTATCAAAATGGGAAAATATTTATCACATGATAAGTGAATAAGGTAGGTTACAAAAGGGTATATATATGGTATAAACCCATTTTTAGTTATTTTTTAATGTATTTCTCTGAAGAGACAGTAAATATTAACAGTAGTTCTCTGGGTGACAGGATTTTTTCCTCCTTCTTAACACATTTCTGTATTTTCCAAATTTCCAAGCTGTATCAGTTGTGTAATTTGGAAAACCTGGATGTTATTCTCCCCATTTTACAGATGAGGAAACTGAGACCCAGACAGGGCAAGTTACTCAGCCCACTTGTGGCTAACAACTGGCAAAGCCAACCTTCAAATCCACATCTCCCAACCCCAAATTGGGGTCCCTCACTCGTGCTGCCTCTGGGGGGTCTCTCAGATACCCCTTGGCCCCTCTGCCTTTTGGCATGTGGGCACATTGGCCTCAACAGTTGATGCCACAAAGCAGCGGGGTCCTCCACACTAGGTGGGTCCCAGAGCCGGCTGCCCTCGGGTGCAGGAGCTGTCAGGTCTGTAGAGGGTCAGCCTCCAGCTCAGGCTCTGGGCTGGAGAGGAGACCCAAGGTGGCCCACTCACCTCTCAGAATCACCACCTTCCCGCACATCTCCTCACCTAGCACGACTTGACCAGGTTGCAAGCCATGGGGCACATCTTGGGGGCTGAAACAGGCCCAGAGCTGCTGAGGCAGCACGGTCTTCTGGGGTCTCAGATCCCACCCTGTCACCTCCACGTCCCCTGCACCCCACACATGCATATCCTGGTTGCCTCACCTCTTGCGATTAAACTCTTCAAAATCTCGGCGTCATTTGCCTCAAGTGCTGTGAGAAACTGTGCAGCCAAACTCATGTCAATGCACAAGCTACAGGTGTCTAAATACTGCTCCCGCGTCCCCTCCTTCCTCACCCTCCAGGCCCCCAAGGGCGAGCCCTGGTCTCTGCCACCAGCCATCCAAGGTGTCAATGCAGGAGGCGCCCCACACCCAGAACCCACCCAGGCCAAAGCAGCCGCCGTTTTCCAGTTTATTGGTTCCTAGTCACAGACCCTCCTTGAAGCAACTAGTGTAGATTCTTGACAGATTGCAGGGGGATGACCCCACCCACTCCAGGCCAGAAAAATCCCACTCAGGACTCTGGAAGTTTCCCTGCCAAGTGGTTTAGACAGTAGCTCAGCTTCGGGAAAGACGCCAACTTTTCTTTTTGCATAATAAAGAATCCAAGTTGCACAGCATGGCTTTTAAAACAGAGATATAACTATATAGCAGAAATGTCACCCTTTCAAAGTGTGCAATTCAGTGGCTTTTATTATATTCACAGAGTTGTGCAACCATCACCACTATCTGGTTCCAGAAGATTTTCATCACCCTGAAAGGAAACCCTGTACCCATTAGCTGTCACTCCCCACTCTTCCTTCCTTCAGGCCCTGGTAGCCACTAATCTGCTGTCTGTCTCTCTGAATTTGCTTCTTCTGGACATTTCATATCAATGGAATAGTACTATATGTGACCTTTTGTGTCTGGCTTCTTTAGTATAATATTTTGTGGCACTAGCCTGGCTTACCCCAGCTCCGCCTGGCATGGAGGTTTCATCTTGTGCCAGAAGGGGCCGTCTCAAGGGGCACCCTCCCCACGTCTGTCCATGGAAAGGCAAGTCACTGTGCCTCAGTTTCCTCCTCCGTCCACTGGGGCTGAAATACCTGACTCCTTCCATCCAATGAGGCCATACAGGGCAACGTGGCCCAGTGGGTTGAGCCGGGCTTTTGGGCCAGTCAAGGCGGGAGTGTGCTGGGGGTGATGGCCTCTCTGAGTCTGCGTTCACGCCTCTGTGCTAGGAGGAGCAAAAGAGCTCAGGGAGGTGGGTTCTGGGTGTGATGCTCAGCAGAGTGCCCAGTGCCAGAGGGCAGCCTTGGAGGGGGCAGGGCTGTGGCTGCCCAGGGCGGTGGGCTCAGAGGGCCCCCAGGTAGCCTCACCTCCTGCCTCAGCTGCTCACACGCCTGCAGAAGCAGCTCACAGCTCTGGAACCCGTCTCTGAGCAGCTCCTGGCTGGACACTGAGAGGAGGCCCTTGGGGTCCTCGCCTCTGATAACGTGGTACCAGACAGGGCTGCTTTCACTGCCACGGCCACAGATGCCATTGGCATCTTACAACCTGACCACCTGGACACACAAGAGAGAGGGACTGGGGAGTGGGGTCGGGTTCGAGGGAGAACCAGAGCCCCAGTGGGGAGGCCAGTGAGAGCAGAGGAGGTATACTAAATCATGTATTCTAGGCATTTCTGTGTTATTGTATTCTTTATATTACATATATATTTCTGCATGTATACATTCAAATGCGTTGAAAAAAGTCTGCAAGATACACACAGACTGGTGACAACAGTTACTTTTGGGGGTTCAGGAGGCTTCAATGTTATCAATAAAGTTTTAATTTTTTACAATGAGGATATGTTCAGATGTTCCTTATAGAATTAAATTTTTTAAAAAATGGCATAACCATGGAGCTCTTCACCACCGCCGGCCACTCTTCAACCCTCAGATCTGTAATTCAACTGCTTCACAGAGCAGATGGCGCCGGCTCTGTCCAACGGAGAAAGGGCTGCCCGACGAGGGCATTTCAATCAACTGCATAAAGTCAGCCCTCTGGAACATTCCACAGCCTTCCGACTACACAGAGAAGAAGAAATTTTTTAATGACTTGAGGAACTCTGTCCGAAATTATCACTGAACAAAACAGTATATAATATAGAAGCTCGATTGGGTTAAAAAAAATTATATGTAAAGTTACCTCGCAGTGGTGGTGGGATTATGGAGGATTTCTGTAACTTTTTGCACTTTTCTGTTTCTATACTCTCCGGATTTTTTATGATAAATGTGCCCTAATATTATAATCAGATAAACACCCACTCGGTGTTACCAACAAGTGGGAGTGAGGTCCTACCTGGCAGTCGCCGTAGGCTGTCAACACAGTCCTTTGCCCCGAGGCCAGCCCCGGCTACCCGGGCCATTCCCGGGCTCTCCCAGAGCTGGCCTTGTCCCTCTCGGCTCGCTTCTGACCTGCTTCAGCAGCACTTGGGCTAAGTGCCCCTGGCTGGCGAGAACTGAGTGGTTTCACTTGGACCCCAGGACTGGTCCCCACACTGACTTCCTTTGGCCAGGGAGACAGTCTACTTCGCCATAACCAGATGAGGAAACTGAGGCCCAAAGGTTGGGGCCCACCTGCCCCAGGTTCCATCCAGCTAGTAAGAGGCACAGGTGGGATTAGACCAGGTCTTTGGGACTCCAGTCGGATTCTTTTCTGGTTTGGTGGCAGTTCGAAGGGCATCCTGAGTGGAGGGAATGGCCTGAGCAAAGACTTTGAGCTGGGAAAGTGTTGTGACATATAAACTACACACCCCGCACAGAGGCAAGTGGCCCTCGCAAGTTTACAAAGGCTGCTCCTCACATGTGAAAGGTTCTGGGCTCTGCACATTCAGGGATGCACTCCTGGGGACGCTGCAATAGTTGGGGTAGGTGTATAATCAACACAGCTTTATAGTGGTTTCCTCACAGCAGCCAAAATCAATCCCAGCCCGACCCTGTCGGGAAGGAGGCTGAGCGTGGGAACTGCAGCCACATTCTAGGGCCGCAGAGAAGGGGTCTCCTGTCACGTGCGTTCGACTTCTGGGATACCAACATTTATCTAGAGAACAAGCCTCTTCCCTATCCTTGTCCCCAAACTCTTTGTCTGAGAAGAGTGACTTTAGTCAAGTGCTTTGACCTCTCTGAGCCAGTTTCCTCCAAGGCAAAATGCGGCTGATAATAGGACCTACCTCACCAGGTTGTTGTGCCGAAAAAAAAAAGACAATAATAAACAAAAATTGATTTACCCAGTGCCTGGCACAGAATAAGTGCTCAAAAGACAGAAGTTATTATTATTATTCCTAGCTACCTCCAAGATGTCCCCAAAGATCCTCATTTAGTCATGCCCTCGTTTAGTCCCCTCCCATAATAAGCAGGGCTGACCTGTGTAACTAACAGGATATTGCAGAAATGACGAGATATGACTTACAAGGCTTGGTTGTAAAGACCTTGCTGCTTCCTCCTCGCTCTCTTGGACCACTTGCTCTGGGGAAGCCAGCCGCCATGTTGTAAGGACGCTCAGGCAGGCCTCTGGAGGAGGAACTGAGACCTCCTGCCAACAGCTAGCACTGAGTTGCCAGGTACATAAGCTATCTGAGGAGCAGGTCCTCCAGCCCCAGTCAAGCCTTCAGATGAGTGCAGCCCTGACTGACAGCTTGACTGGAGCCTCATAAGAGACCCTGAGCCAGAACCAGGCAGCTACGCCACGCCATAATTCCTGACCACAGAAACTGGGAGATAATAAATGTTTATGGTTGTTTTAAATGGCTATGTTTTGGAGTAATTTGTTATACAGCAGTAGATACCTAATACACTCCTCTTTTGTGCCCTTGACCTTCATCCAACTCTACCCTCTATCCTCACTCAGAGCCAGCATAGGAGGAAGTAGTCATCAGGGCTGGGCAGGACGGATAGCACATCCTGGATGTTCTCCCAGAGCTAAGGACAGAGTGGGGAGAGACCTGGGTCAGAGTGGCTCCAGAGTTCCCCCTGCAATCAGGGGATTGGCTAGCCACCCTCAGGCCTGAAGATCTCGCCTGCCCTTAGGAAAGGGGACGTCTGAGTGCAGAGGGCCCTCCAGTGCTGGGGGAGCCAAGGCCTGGGTCAAATCACAGCAGTTCCCTTTCTCCCTCTGGGAAATGACACAGTAATGAGCCAGCTGCACAAATCTTCAGAAAGGATGAAATGTGGATTAAATGAGATTTGTGAGCCTGACTCTTCCCTCAGGCCTGTAGGGGGTGGGGGCCTATTCAGAACCCTGATCTCCATCCTCAGAGAGCCTCCAGGCCAGCGCACGTGGGAGGGTAAGCAACCTGCAGTCTGAGGCTCAGAGAGGTTAAGCAATTTGCCCAGCATCACACAGCCAGCAAGTGTTAGAGCTGGGAGGCAAATCATGCATCTGATCCTGAGCCCATCATCTCAGGCCCAAGTGAGGGGTGGCTTGGCCCAGCCTGGGAGAGCAGCCTCCACAGACAGGCCCCAGGAGTTGGTCAGGGCAGTTTGGCTGGCCCCCAGCCCACCCTGGAAGGGCTAAGGGCTGAGGGTGCCACTCCTGCATGGATGTCGCTGACTGTGGGCCAAAGCCAGCCTTTTCAATATCGATGAGTCTGGTGGAGGAAAGAGCACTGGACAAGGAGTCGGCAGTCCCAGTGTGGCCTAGCCTGAGTCACTAGCCCTCTTTGTGTGTCTCTTGGTCTCCTCAGCCTCCAGATGGGGGCTCAAAGGACTGGCTCTGGTCCCCACCCCAAACAAGCTGATAACCTCTGTCTTCAGGAACATGAGGGATACATTTCAACACAAAAACCCAACAACCCGATTGAAACATGAGCACAAGATCTGAACAGACATGTCTCCAAAGAAGATATATGGATGGCCTACAGGCACATGAAAAGATGCTCAGCATCATTAGCTATCAGGGAAATGCAAATCAAAACCACAGTGAGAGATCCTCTCACTCCAGTCAGAATGGCTATAATTAACAAGACAGGAAATAACAAGTGTTGGAGAGGATGTGGAGAGAAGGGAACCCTTGTACACTGCTGGTGCAGCCACTATGGAAAGCAGTATGGAGTACCCCCAGAAAATTAAGAATAGATCTACCATATGATCCAGCTATTCCACTGCTGGGTACTTATCCAAAGAACTTGAAAACACAAATGTGTAAACATACATGCACCCCTATGTTCACTGCTGCATTATTCCCAATAGCCAAGACTTGGAAGCAACCCAGGTGCCCATCAAGGGATGAATGGATAAAGAAGATGTGGTATATATACACAATGGAATACTACTCAGCCATAAGAAATGATGAAATCCGGCCATTTGTGACAACATGGATGGAACTTGAGGGTGTTATGCTGAATGAAATAAGTCAAAAGGAAAAAGCCAAATACTGTGTGATCTCACTCATAAGTAGAAGATAAAAACAACGACAAACATGTAGAAACAGAGACAGGGCTGGTGGTTACCAGAGGGGAAAGGGGGTGGGGGGAGGGCAAAAGAGGTGACTAGGCACATGTGTGTGGTGCTGGATGGTAATTAGTCTTTGGGTGGTGAACATGGTGTAATCTACACAGAAATCAAAATATATAAAGATGTACACCTGAAATTTATATAATGTTGTAAAGCAACGTTACCGCAATAAAAATGAAAAAAAAGGAACACGAGGGAGTGTTTGGCTCTGGGCTAAGCATTAAATCAATCCTGATACGACACTGCTATTACACCTGTTCTCCAGCTGAGAAAACTGAGGCTCGAACTAGTGATGTGACTTACTCAGCAGAGATCTTGACCCCAGTTGTCTCGTAAGAGGACTTACTCCCGGCCTGGGGGGAACACGCAGAACCCTTTGAGGGCAGGACTCCGGGCCTCCAGGGCCCAGTCGCTCCCTCCATGATCATGGAAGTGGGTGAATCTCCCTGGAGCCCACACTTGCAGTGTGCAACCACGAGGAAAGAGCCTTCGGACCCTGTAAGGAGCTCCTTACAGACTGGAGAGGAAAACCCAGGCTTGCTCCTGCCTCCCCGACGTAGGGCCGTGGCCTGCCATGCCAGCCTCCCCCACAGGGCCAGCAGCCCTCACCTGCACTGTCTGACATGGTAGCCACTAGCGGTTAAAATGTGGCTAGTCTGAATTGAGATCCACTGTAAGTATGAAATACACACAGATTCCAAGGACTTCACACACACAAAAATCTAAATCACAATTTTAACATTGATTACATGTTAAAATGGTAATACTTTGGCTATATCAGGTTAAATAAAATATATTATTAAAATTGATCTCCCTTTTTACTTTTTTAAGGTGGCTACTAGAAAATTTGAAATGACATAGGTAGCTTGCATCTGTGGGTTGCGTTATATTTGTACTGCATAGCACAGGTGTACCCTCGGGCCACCAGGACCCTCAGAGATGGGAAGAGACCCAGCTCTGCCTCTCCTGGGTGCTGCCTCTCCTGGGGCAGAAGGAGAAACTGAGGCCAGTGTAGGGGTCTCTCCCTTGACTCACCTGAGCCAGCATCTCCTCCCGCAATGGGTTCCGGTCGCCCTCTTGTCTGCTCACATGCCCACGGTGGTGGGGGTGGAGTCCACTTGCCCCAGTTCTGCGGCTCTTTCCAGGCCTCCTCCTTTTGCCCAGCTGGCAGCCCCACCCACACCTACCTCTGCCCAGAAGCCCCACCCCCTCCCACCCAGGGTGACTGGTGGGGGCCCAATCCGTGTTGGTGTCTGAGGCACTGGCCCCTAGACTGACTGTCCTGGGTTCAAATCCTATTTGTAAACTGAGGACAGTGGTGTTTGCCCCACAGCGTTGAAAGTGCTGTTGAAAGTGACACCACCTGTTGTCTCACACACACACACACACACACATACACACTCACACTCACACTCACACAGGGGCTGCTCTCCACCCTGCCTCTCAGTCCCCCACCGTCTACTCCATCAGATGCCTCCTTGAGCCAGGCAGGCTGCCGCTCACCCCCAACAGAGACCTGGAGCCCACTGTCCTTGTGCCCCAACATGTCCAGGCTCCAAATACCACCCCGTGTGTCTGGAGCAACTGCCCTGGATTCATCAAAGGTGTTAGGGCACGTGACTTCGGGGTAAGGAGAGATTTCTGAGGCCCAGACCCAACAGGAGGATGTGCACCCCTGAGGGGCCACACCTGGCCTGGGGGTAGGGGTGACAGGGGACTCCAGGCTACAGTCTGCCCCACCTCCACCCCCTGGACAAGCAGAAAACCAGAGCCCAAGACAAGGACACATGAGATGATGCTGTGTGCATGAGCCTAGCACACAGTAGGTGCTTGTCTCAGCTTCATTCACCCAGAGGCAGACTCTGAGACCAGGACTCCAGTGCAGAGTTTATTCTGGAGGTGATCCCAGGAAACACAAGCAGGGCAGTGGGGAAGTGGGGCAGAGGAGGGGAGGCAGCTGTGCAGCGAGAGTAACCAAGGAAGGAAGGAGGGGCTCCATCCCAGAGGGACTAGCAGGAGACAGCGTGGAACATGCACCTCAGAGTTCCTGCCTGAGGGGCGAGGGAGCTGCGGTATTTATACCCCAGCTCCACACAGTCTGGTTGAGGGCTGCCCCAGATTCTGCTGGCTCTCTGGTGGCTGTTCGGGGCTCTGGAGGCTGGAGGAAGGCCTCAGGCAGAGCAAGGCAGGTGCTACAGCTGGGAGCTGGTGAGGTTGAGGGATACAGGCAGGGAACTAGCAGCTTCAGCTGGGTTCTAGGCCAAAGGCTTTCACATGCTCTTAGCCCCAGGCTGTTCCACCCCCTCATCAGAGCCAGGAAGAGGGGAGCAGAGTGCCCGAGGCTGCGCAGCAGCTGAGCAGTTGACAATCAAGATTGCCTGAACCTGGCGCTGACTCAGGACACTGTAATCCATGTGCCTGGCACCAGGCAGAGCACACACCTGGGCGGCCTCACTGAGCCCGTGATGGTCTCCCCTTGGCCTTGCACAGGGTTAGCTGGAGTGGATCTGCCTGTCCCGCAGAACGGAGCCTCCCCAGCACCCCACAGACCCACAGGCTAGAGCTTTAGCCACAAGAGGCAAATGCAGACCACCCCTGCCTGCTCCTTTCCCAGCCAGGGCCCCTGCTCCTTCCCCCTGGCTCCCCTCCCCCAGCACCTCAGGCCCATCTTCTGGAAGCCTGCCTCTAGTAGGTTCCGCCCCTGCTCCAAAGCCCCCCTTAGCTCCTTGCTGCCTTCGGAGAAACTGTAGACCCCTTAGCCTGATCGCGAGGCCCTTGGGGTCCTTCCCGAGCTGATTTACCCTGCTTTCCTTATTCTGGGCCCCTTGCCTCTCCACCATTCCGTGTCCAGCTTTTCTTATGCTGTTCCCTCTCCCTCGAATGCCCTTCCTTGCAGCACCCTGTATGAAATCCCTGCCTCCCTCACGGCCTATTTCAAAGGCCTCCACTTCTGCAAGGTCTTTTCTAATATGTCTTACTTGCTGGCAACTGAGTCTCCCCTCATTAACACCCCACTGTCATCTTCCATCTGCCCAGCTATTGTGAGCACCTCACAGGTCCACACCTTGAGCTCCTCGAGGGCCTGCTTCATTTGGTATATTCCCACCCCAGCACCCGCCGTGGCCCATTGTACACAGTAGGTGCTCAATAAGAGTTTACCAAAGATGTGATGGCAAGGGGAGCTGCGGAGGGCCACCTCGGCTTTTTTAGTTTCTCTACCGCTCTCTGGTGCCCCCAGGTTGTCCCTAGCCTGCCCAGGGGTCTGCCCACTCTCCAGAGCAAGCCTTCCCCAGCCCCCTGTCTCCAACCACCCCTGTCAAAACGCGCTGACCTGTGTCCCACCCCAGTGTCACGTGAGTTTTCACCTAATGAGCTCATTCCTGCACTTGCGTGCATTGGCTAATGTATACCATTCCTGAGAATAGGGGCCTGGTCACGTAGGGGTCACGTAGGGCAAGTTCGCTCTGGAAGGCCATCGTGGGGGAACTACCTGCTTCTCTCCTGTCCTACTCTCACCTTCCCTTTGCTGCTACCTCCCTCCCTGCCTCCGCTCTCTCACCCCTCCCTTCCTTCCTCCCTCCTCCCTTCTTTCTTTTCTTCCTTCCTTCTTTTCTCCCTCCCTATTTCTTTTCTTCCTTTCCTCTGTCTTTCACCATTTATTAAGCACCTACTGTGTGCCAGGCGTTGGCCTGGGCTCTGGAGGCCGATTGTGTCAGTCAGACCCAGTCCCTGTCCCGGAGGAGCCCGCCATCAGGGCCTTACAGACCAGCCAATCCACAGTTCTGGCCGTGGGTGAGCACTGCTGAGATGGGGGAGCCCTGAGGCCCTAAACCAGCCTGGGCTGTCGGGGAAGGATGCCCAGACGATGCGGCAAAGCTTCTTTGAAAACACGCAGCAATGTTAGGCCTGCAAAGGGAAGGGGGCCTCACAGTAGAGGGAACAGCATGGGCGAAGCCGCAGAGGCGTTCAGCTTCTCCCCAGGGGTGACGGGGACCATGCAGGGCTTGGAGCAGAGGACGGCCCCCAGCTGCAGGTGGAGGGTGGCTGGTAGGGGTGAGCCTGGGAGAGGAAGGAGAGGAAGGGGGCCAGGTGAGGGGCAGAGGCCCGACCCAGGGCAGGGACAGGGCATGGAGAGTGTGCAAGTGTCCTGGGGCTGCTGTAACAAAGTACCACAAACTGAGTGGTTTAAAACAACAGAAGTTTATTCTTTCACAGTTCTGTAGGCTAGAAGTCTGAGATCAAGACGTCAGTGGGGCCACGTTCCCTACGAGACTCGGGGTAGCATCCTTCATTGCCTCTTCGTAGCTTCTGGAGGGGGCCGTCGGTTCCTGGCGTTCCTTAGCTTGTGGCTGCATCACGCCATTCGCTGCCTGGCTTCATGTGGCATTTCCGTGTCTTCTAAGGATATCAGCCATATTGGATTAGGGCCCACCCTAATGACCTCATCTTAACTTGATTACAGGGACAAAGACCTTATTTCCAAATAGGGTCAGTCACAGGGAACAGAGGGTTAGGACTTCAACACATTTTTTAGGGTTTACAACACACCCCATAACAGAGAGGAACAGGTCATTGCACTGAATTTCTCGCAGAGGCAGCCATGACCCGCCTGGCTTTCACAGCTCAGGCTGACAGACGCCCAATCACCGTGGGTGCCCCCAGCACCCCAGCCAGGATCGTCAGCCCTCGGCTGCCCAGATACAGCCAGGGCAATCTGGCTGCTTCAGGGCAAGCAGCAGAGTCCCTTGGAGACCTCATAAGTTTTCAGCCATAGAAGAGACCTCCGTCCTGAGGCTGAGGTGGCCGACTGGAATGGCGCTGAAGGACTGGAGGCCACGAGCACCGGCCTTGGCATCTGACTCACCCGAGTTTGCATCCTGCCTCTATGGCTGAGTGACCCTGGGCTGGTGGCTGAGCCTCTCTGTGTCTGTCGCCATCTCAGGGGAACAAAGGGAATTGTGCATGTCCTGCATGGCACAGAGCTGAGCACACAGTCGTGGCTCAGTACCTGGCAACTACTTATCAGTAAAATATTAATTATGTTAATAAATGAGTTAATAACTATAACACTCTTGAAATGAACCAGGCAGATCGTAAATGCTAATGAAGTAATTTATATTCTTGGCATCAACTATCTGCCAGATTTGTTCTCCTTGGATCCCTAAGGGCCTAGAAGTGCCAATATTAATAATAATAAATAATGTAATAATATATAACAATATCATTATTGGCATTTCTAGGCTCTCAAAGGTCCCAGGAAATATAATTATGGGGTTCCACAAACCCCGGATGTTATCATATTGCACTGTCACATGTATCTTTGACTAATAAAAGGAGGGGAGATTATCTTATGAATTTGAGACCAGTAACATCTTTTCCTGTGAATAGTCAGCCACTGTCAGTTTTATTTACTTGTTTTCACCTAGTTCTCTCCATATGAACTAAATAAAGCCTTCAGGAACGTGCCTATTTCTTGCTTCAAAGAATATTATGAGGGTGCAGACAGTGGCTCCAGGGGGCTGGTGGGGCCAAACCTCCCCCAGGCTGACCAACCATCCTAGTTGGCAGGGACTGAGGAGTTTCCTGGGATGTGGGAACTTTCAGTGCCAAAACCAGGACAGTCCCCGGAAACTGAGACAATTGGTCCCCCCAACTCCCGCTCCCCCTGCTTGGACCAGAAGCTCTCTCTCAGGAGGAAGTTTGACTCAAGCCTGGGCAGAGGCTAACAGCTGACTGATCTAGCTTTAAATTCTGGCTCTGGTACTAATTAGCTATGTGACCTTGAGTAGGTCGCTTAACCTCTCTGAACTTTAGCTTATAAAGCTGAGATGTTGTAGATATTCAGTTAAGGTGTGTGAGCACTTGGCTTGGAGCCTGGCACGAACAGGTCTCCAATAAAGAGTCACTTGACTCTGGTTTCACATCTGGCTGCTGGCTCCTGGTTAGAGACCCAAGAGTCCTTGCCCCAGAAAGGGCCCCTGTTCCCCTGGGGAGGCTGAGGGAGGTGGGTGGTTAGAGCTGAGGCATCCCTACCCTGGTTGGTCATACCCAACGTGCCTTGCTTGCTTGGCCACTATCTTCCTCTCTGGCCACGAGCTCCAACAGGGCCTGGGCTGACATGCTGACTGCTGTATGCTCGGGATCAGCTCAGGGCTGGGGGGAACAACAGATATCTGACAAATACCAAATATTTTTTGGATAAATAAACTGAATCCCAGGGTGGAAGGAAGAGACCCAGGGCCTGGGCAGGGTTGGAGCACAAGCAGACGGTGAGGCAGCCTGGAGGGGTCAGTGGGGGAAGAGGGCAGGCAGGGAGGGGGTGAACAGGCACCGGAGATGGAAGGGGCTTGGGGTCCCAGGGAGACGGTTTAGCTCTTGGTCTGATACGTCCTGCAATGTGACCTCAGGCAAGTCCCTTCTGCTCTCAGAATGTCAATTCGCACATCTGTAATATGGGATGGTAATTGTGCCTACCTCAAAGGGTTATCGTGAGGATTAATGAGATTGCACAAGGAAGCTTTAGCCTGGGCCCAGGGCCTGCTGCTCAATGCCCCACCAAGTACTCCCACTTCCCTCACACACACACACATTTATATCTATCTATACACACGCACACACATACACATTTGTACTCTATTGTGATCTGGCCACATACTCCGCCCTCCCTGGCCCTTGCTCCCGTCCTACCACTTAGTTGCTGTGTGACCCGGGCCAGGTGACTTTCCCTCTCAGAGCTCCCTTCCTTATCTCCAGCATGAGATAATAACAGTCCCCACACTGCTGAGTGTTGACAAAGATGAACTAACATCCACAAAGTACTTAGTCTAGTACCAGGCACATAACCAGAGGTCAACTGGAATAAACGACTGGTATAGACCCTAGGATGATCACACACACACACGATCTTCCAGGTCCTGGTAGCTCACAGGGTCCTTCAACTACACAGGGCTTCAGTATGTGACAGCTGCACACCAAACCCTGCTACACCCTTGGGTTCTGTCCCACAGACACACTCATACAGGCGCCCACCATGCTTTCTTGGGGTGTCCCAGTCCCCATCAGTCACCCCCAGCCCAGCCCGCCAGTCAGCACCACTGAGGCTGATTAACAAAAAAACAACATCAAATTCCTTTACTTCCGAAGTCTCCCCTTTAAGGGGAGGCAGGAAATAGAACATTCCTTTTTGGAGGGGAGGGGATTTAATAAAAAAAAGCTATAATTAGTCAAATACTGATCTCAGGCCCTGTGTGCTGTGGGCCCAGTCCTGGCCTGCCCGTCCCTGCAGCAGCCCCACCTCACCCTGGGGGGGGGCCAGGGTGGCACCAGGAGGGGCTCGGGGGAGGCCAGCAGGCCCCTGCCTGGCCCCTCCTCGGCGGGCGAGCAAGCAGGCAGGGGGCCCGCCGGGCGGGCGGGATGTCACCACTGCAGAAAGTCCCGGATGAACTTCCAGAGCTTGGTGACCCACAGGTTGACGCCGAGGTCCATCAAGTACTGGATCTCGGGCGTGAGCATGCGGCGACAGAGCTGCGCGTGCCGCCGCCCGATGCTCTTCTTGAGGTTGTAGCCCAGGATGGACTTGGCGCCCAGCGGCTGCCAGGGCTGCATGGCCGAGTCCTGGATGGCGGCGGCGTCCACGGCGCGGCCCCCGTCGATGCAGATGCGCCGCATGCGTTCGTTGGCGCGCCGCAGGGCGGCCACCTCGCGGGCCATGCGCTCGCGCCCGAACGCCTCCACCTTGCGCCAGAAGCTGGCGTTGAAGTGGCGGTAGAGGCGGGCGTCCAGCACGTTCCAGGCGGTGGCGCGCCGGTACAGCTCGCCCGAGAGGCGCGGCCCCGCGGGGTCGCGGCGGGCGTTGAGCTTGAAGTAGAGCACGTCCTCCAGCTCCCAGCACAGCAGGTCCTTGAGCAGCACCAGCGACTCGTCGAAGTACTCCTGCAGGAGCACCAGGTGGAAGCGGCGCTCCACCTCCAGGATGTGCTCCTGCACCTGCGGGCTGCCCGGGTCCAGGCCGCTGTCGTAGCCCAGGTCGAAAAAGAGCAGGTTGCGGAGGTAGTGGGCGTTGTAGCCGTTGGGGTCATAGTAGCGATCGGGGTCCTGCAGGAACTCGGCCAGCTTGTCTTGGCTCGAGAGCTTCCAGGTGAAGGGCACCACCGACCCGAAGTAGTGGAAGGAGGACTCGAAGAGGCGGGCGGGGTCGCGGAGCACGGTGATGAAGGTGGCGTTGGGCGGCACCAGGCCCCGCACCTCCTCGTAGTGGAAGCGCATGTGGTTGCAAATGATGTTGAAGCAGGCGCCGGGCCGGTAGTCCTGCACAAGGCTGCGCGCGAAGAAGGCGGGGTAGTCGAAGTCGTTGCGGCCGTTGGGGAAGGCGAACTTGAGCCCGTGCTTCTGGCCGAAGCGGAAGAGGATGTTGAGCAGGGTGCTGCTGGCCGTCTTGTGCGTCTTCATGAACACGATGTCGCGCCGCGGCTGGCACCCTGCCGCCGAGCCATTGGCCGGCGTCACCGTCTCTGGCTCACCTGGGGCGGGGGAGCAGGGCGCTGTGCCCTCCGGGGTCCTGCTGGGAACGGAGAGGTGGGAGAGCTTCAGGGGCTGCCCGGGGCCTGGGGTCTAGAGAGCAGGGTTGTTGGGGACAGTGGTGGCAGGGGAGCTGGGCCCAGGCACCACGCGGGGCGGTAGCCAGGCTGCAATGCCTGGGCGAATGGTTTGGCCTCTCTGGCCTCACTTTCCTCATCTGTGAGATGGCAAATAACAGGCCCTACTGGTGATGGTGTGAGACGAGCCTGCAGGTTATTTTCTCATTCACGGCCACTGCATCCTACATTTATCATGAATTAGCATCAGTTTGGACCACGTGAAATTTTGTAGGCCAAAATTGGTCAATTTTGACCAAAAATGGCCAATTGTCAGCAGTTTATTCTAGTTCTACTTAATACCACCAACTAAGGGCCCAGGCTGTGCCAGGCCTGGGCTGAGCAGCCTGGTGGGGAGGTGGGATACCCTCACGGTTAGGAGGCAGGCTTGGAGGCAGACCCCAGGTTAAATCCAGGCTTTGTGCTAGCTGAGTGCTCGTGGACAAGTCACCCCCACCTCCCAGCCCCGCTGGAACCTCAGTGATGATAACTGGAGCCCTGAACACAGATGCTGTTATTTGTTTCTCATGCTCCTTGAGACAGGCTGTTATTATGCCCACTTCACAGATGAGGACACTGAGGCCCAGGGTTACACAGTGAGTTCTGCCCTCAGTTTAATTTCTGTCCAGCACAGCATGGTGTGGGGCGCAGGGTGGCAGGGTGTCCCCTCACCACCACCCACCAGCTGCCCAGGTGGGCCACTCACGCGGAGGCCAGGCCAGTGTGCAGCGGGGGCACGGCGTAGGAATAGAGCAGCAGTAGGAAGCTGGTGAAGAGCGCTCCCAGCACCAGCCCCTTGGCCATGGACTCCCAGCGCTTCTTCTGCGGCAGCGGCATCTCAGACACCTGCGGGGGACACAGAGCGGGGACAGATGGAGGCCGGCCCCAGGGAGCCCCTGCCGCTACCCCAGGCCTGGCTGGGTTGAGGGGCAGCCTTCAACATTAGGACCTGCCTTCTCAGCCCTGTGGCCACCCAGCAAGGTCCAGACAGGGACAGAGAGACAAACACGTGGAGAGACACAGCGACAGGGTTACAGACAGAGATGCTGGGCGAAGCCAACACAGAGGTAGGGAGTGGGGCAGGGAGAAGGGTCTACCGCCTGACTCAGTTTTAATTTTTGAGCTGACTGGTGGGGTGGGTATGTGGGTATTCATTAGTTTATTTTTCATACGTATTCGGGCTTCATAATGAAATCATTTCCTAAGAAGGAAAAGAAGACCCTCTCCCAGTGTCCTGTCTCCCCAGGCCTGGGGCTAGGGTGGTCTACAGGGAGGGGCTCCCCAGGTCCTGAATCCCTCACCTTTCAGAAGACCCAGCCAGTCCCACCCATCCCCTGTGCCACCCTTCCCAGCTGCCTAGGGAGGGGCCGAGGCTCCTTGTCTCTCTTCACTGGCCCCTGTGCCCCTGGGTCTGTAGGGGAGGCAGAGGGAGAAACTGAGACTCCAAATGAGAAAGGAGAGGGCTCAGGTCGCACTGCCGGCCAGGCCTCCGCCCACACCCACCTTGCCCATCGCCAGCAGGCAGGGCTGCCCAGTGAAATCTGAATTTCAGATAAACAACAAATACATTTTTTTTTTTTTAGTATAAGTATGTCCCAAATATTGCACGGGACATACTTATAGTAAAAATTATTCAATGTTTATCTGAAAATCAAATTTAACAGGCTATCGTGGTTTTTTGTTTGTTTTTGGTGTGGGGGGAGTCTTTTGGTCCCCTATCAGCAGGGGAGGATGAGCTGAAATGGGGGCAGTTGATGCTAAGGGATGGGGTCCAGGGGAGAGCAGGGGCCCAGGGGGCCTTCCCACCTCCCCTTGGCTGCCAAGCGAAGGCACCAAACTTTCCACTCCTGTTCCAGCACAAGCTGCATTGGCCCCTGAGGCCATGAGAGGTCACGCATGCTGCGCCCCTGACCACACGCATGGCACGTCACCACTCTCCCTGGGGGCAGAGGCCCAACAGCCTGCCTGGAGGAGGGGCGCACATAGTTCCCCCTGGAAAAGCTATCCCAGGACCCACAAACCCTGCCCAGAGAACTGCAGGCCCACACCGCCAGCCAGCACCAGGCCCTGAGTCCTCTGCTCATCTTCCGGAAATTTCTCCTCCTAGGAAAGGACATGAAGAAGCAATTTGCAGAGGAAGAAAGTCTACAAAAGGGAATTCGGCCTCCCTCGTGACAATGACATAGCCTCGTTCACTCAGGTGGGCAAGGTGAACAGGATGGCAGTGGACGAGAATGTGGGGGAATTTCCGGAGGGTGGTTCTATCAAAGGAGGAAGGCACGAGCTCTCCGATTTCCAACTATCCTGCGGAAACTCGTGGGCAAATTCACACATTCAAGGGTGTGCAGGGCACTGTGGTCAGAAATAGAAAACAATTAGAAACATCCTCAGTGACCCTCAGCGGGGGACCGTCACAACAAACCAAGGCCCATTCCCGGATGGAGTCACCTGTACCCATTCAAAAGAACAAGGCGGAGCCAAGTGGACTGGCTCAAAACCCCACTGTGACCTGTTAATGTGAAAAAAGAAAGTTCCAGAACACCATGCCCCCAAATCCATATATATTTAGGATACTGGAGGGCAGTATCCTAAATTTTAACAGTGGTATCCTCTGCATAGCTGGGGGAGAGATATCCAGGGAATATTTTCCCATATTATGCATTTCTGTAACGATGTCTTTTTTTTTTTAATGAGAAAAAGGCAATAAAATGAATTTTTTTTTTGAGGAAGATTAGCCCTGAGCTAACTGCTGCCAATCCTCCTCTTTTTGCTGAGGAAGACTGGCCCTGAGCTAACATCCGTGCCCAACTTCCTCTACTTTATATGTGGGATGCCTGCCAAGGCATGGCATGCCAAGTGGTGCCATGTCCACACTCAGGATCTCAACCGGTGAATCCTGGGCCACCGAAGTGGAACGTGCGCACTTAACCACTGCGCCACTGGGCTGGCCCCAATAAAATGAATTTAATATATTTAAATAATAGATCATAAAGCTTATGAGGTGGCATAAGCCTGCCAGCCACAGGCTGGTCATGGAGGGGCCCGACGTGGACGAGGTGCCCACCCATCTCAGGCTCTGGAAGCCACAGGCCTGTGTTTCAAACACAGGAACCCCTTGAAGCCTCAGTTTCTCATCTGTAAAACGGGGCAGTGGGGAGCCCCCCTCGCTGGCTCTTCCTGAAACAGGCTGGCAAAGCGACTAGCACCGAGTTATCACTCAGAGAGTGTTAGCTGCCCCCTTCTGAGCCCCTGGGGGAACTGCTCCCAGCTTCTGTCTTTGTCACCCTGAGGTTGGGCCCCCCTGAAAAAGGAGTGGCCGCAGGGCCCCCCATCAAGCACAAACCTGTCCCACCGGCCTCCTGCTCCCCAGGGGCCCAGCAGGAAACAGGGCAGAGCCCTGGGCCAGGCCAGAGCCTCAGATTTGGGCCCAAACCCTGAGTGGATTAAAATCAGTGGGTTTAAAATCAGTTTCTCTGATTTCAAAATGGGGAGGGGTTAGGATTCCTACCCTCCGCAAATCCCAGGGCCCACCCAGGCCCCAGCAGCTCCACTCACCAGGGTACTTTCCGGAACTCTAAGGGCTGATGGCGCAGGCTCTGGGGTGGAGGCCAGGCAGCAGGGGGCAGACCGGCCTCCCAGAACCACCAATCAGGCTCCACCCAGCCCTGCCCAGGACGCCCCTCCCCCTCCCTCACTGCTTCATTCATTCATTCATTCATTCATTCATTCTCCCACCTGGGCTTCCTAAAACTGTGCCAGGCCCTGGGCTGTCTCACCCTCAGGCTTCATTTTTGAGGCCCTACTATGAGCCCTGGGCAGAGGGCGGGGGTTGCTTCTCCAGAACATCTCATTGACTCTGCTCAGCTATCCTGGGAAGCAGACCCCACTGTCACCTCCATTTTGCAGAGGGGGAAACTGAGGCTCTGAGAGGTAACATGACTTGTCCAAGGTCACTCAGCAAGGCAGGGGGCAGGGCTGGGATTTGAGTCCAGGTCTGCCAGCCTCCAAAGAGCAGCTTTCGGCTTTGTTGATGGCAGCCCCTGCCTGGCGTGTCCCAAGCCCCACCCCGAGCTGGGGGAAGGAGGGCGTGTGCCTCCCCATCACAGAAGGCGGAGCTGTGGATGCGGAGCTCGGTCTCAGGAGCACAGCAGGGGCTGGCCTCTGTGGGCTGGGCAGCCAGGATGGGGGCAGCGAAGCTGAGGGGCCTCCTGGGCATCCTGTGCTGGCAGCCTGGGGCATCCAAGGCTGGTGGGTCCCTTCCTGCCTGGCCTCCGGGAACTTGGGCATGCTGCTCACCCTCTCTGAACTTCAGTCTCCACACGTACTCAACGGCCACACAGCAGTAAGACTGGGGCAGACAGGGCCCTTTGTGATCACAGGCAGAGCCCCTGGATAGACAGAGGCCACAGCCAGGAGTCCAGCTACAGGGAAAATAGTCATGAGGCCGTGAGATCTGAATGAGAGAATGCACGTACACAGGTGGAGATCAATACATACTAATTATTATTCTTGCTATTGACCAGGGCCCAGTCCCAGTGCACAGGCCCATGCTTGTGGGACGAGGGACTCCTTCCATGCCCAGCTGCAGGCAAGCCTCTGGTGACTCACCCCTGAGCTCTCTGAGCCTGGCACCTGGTGAATGTTTGATGAATGACCCTCCATAAGCCTTAGGGAAGAACGAGGCCATGGCCAATAATACGTGTGACAGCTACGTGTTGAGTCACACATGTGGGAGCCACACGGGGCCAGCACCTTGGGACCAGGGTCCCTGGTTTGAATCCCAGCTCTGCTACTTCCTTGCTGTGTGCCCTACGCAAGGCTGTGCCCCTCTCTGGGCCTCAATTTCTCTTCCAAAATGATGACAGCAACTTTCCCTCCATCACGGGGTGCTGTGCGGATCCTCTGCACCCCACAAGGAAAGTGCCCAGCATGGGGCTGGCACAGAGCAGACACTCACTGAGCACAGGCTGCCACCATTCTTAGTATTATCATTATTGTTACCCTCCCAGGGTCCCAATCATGGCCTCTTCGAGGTGTGTGCCCACTGGCCCATGAAGGAGGCTTACAGGCAGCTGACGGTCCCAGGTCCAAGGCCACATCTGGAAGATGGCACAGCTGGGAGGCTGAGGCTCAGAGAGGGCAGGGCCACCTTCAAGGTCACACGGCGCAACAGCATCAGAGACAGGACTAGAACCCAGATCTCTTTCTTCCTCTTCCTATGGTGGTGACAGTCCCAGGCATGCAGGGCAGATGGTCCCTTCTCCTTAGCCCACCCCGTCTGTTCCTGCCCTTCTGGGTTACCCCAGCTACATTGCCTCCATCTGTGCCGAGGGCTGGCTCCGGGCCAGGCCCAGCAATCCTCCTGTGTGGCTGGACCAGCACCCTCCAGGGAATGAAGGAGAAACAGGACTCATCCCCCACAGTGTGCACACAGGAAAACCAAGACCGGGATGGTAAACCTTCTGGACTAGAGCATCGCCACCAGGCAGATCTCAGTCCCAGGGTGTCCTACTCGCCCAGGGACCCCTGTGCAGGGGGAGAGGAAAACACACTCACCTCGGGCCCTGGCTGGCTGCCCCTTCCCTCTCCCTGCCTGAGCCACGTCTGACTCCCAGGCTGCCTCTGCGGTCACTGGGAAACAGGAATGCACCAATGACACCCAGCAGCATGCTGGCTCCCTCATGCTCCAGCTGGTTTGAATATTCATGAGTTCGCTCTCTGGGGATAGCAGGTGGCATGTCTCTGCACCCTGCAGGTGCTGCCCTGGCCCTCTGCCCCCTGAGTGGCTCCGAACCTCTCTGGACCTCAGCAGCGGGGCAGCTCCTTCATCCAAGGGTTCAGCAAGGTTCTAGGTGTCCTTGGGCCAAGGACACAAGCAGCCGCAGAGCCTGCAGAGAGCCAGGGACAGGCTCAGAGGCCACGGGAGGGACGAGGAGGCACGTGCAGGTGGGGAGGCTAATTGCCTCCCAAATCACATCTCTTTTAAGTCTCAGGCTGCCCTGTGCATCAAGCAACACTGTCAGCTCACTCCCCAAGTGAGGAAACTAAGGCTCAGAGAGGTGAACTCAACTGTCCAAGGTCACACAGTTAGCAGAGGGCAGACAGAGTCCAAAAACGGACTTGCCAAACTCCAGGGCTTAAAGATGCTGAGACACAACCAGAGACCCAGGTTTGTCTAAATCTGTGGGAGCCCAGAGAGCGAGCAACCTGGAAGGCCTCCTGGAGGTGGAGCACCTGACCAGGGCTGGGAGGACGAGTCTGATGAGATTTCACCTCTCCGAGTTCCAAGTCCTTCACCAAGGAGGTAAAGTATGGGATCCTGCTATCCTGCCTCCACTCCTGTGTGAGGGCTGGCGGCACAGGACACCCTGGACCAGCCTTGAGGGATTTGGGCCGATTAGAGATGCCCATCCTTCCCAAGGTCTCTGCAGGAAGAGGCAGTTCTAGGGGCTCTGGTCGTAAACCCCAGGGGCCCTCGGGCTCAGCCCAGGCACTGGAATCTCTGGCAGACTGCTTTTAGCTGGGTTCGGCTCTGTCCTCTCTCAGCCTTGCCCATGAACAGAGGGGGCCCAGAAAAGCCCCCCCCAATCCTTCCTGCAGCACTGATGCCCAGAGCCCCCACCATGGCTGAGGCACAGGGCTCTACGGATCCAGTGTCCCCGTCAATTAATAGTAGTCATTATTGTGATCGTCATTTATGACACACCAGAACACTTTCATGGGTTGAGCAGTTGCCACCTCTGCCCAGGGAGCAGCAAGCATCCGACACTTTGTTCTGAGCGCCCTTTCCCCCAGAACCCCACTCAGCCCGGGAGCAGCCCCCCAAACATCCATGAGACACCAGAACTTAAACGACTCCAGGGGGCTTAGAGTTCCAACCTGTCTGAGTGCTGATCAGGGGCAGGGCATGGGGTAGTTCCAACCTGTCTGAGTGCTGATCATGGGGCATGGGCAAGGCTGAGAGAGGACAGAGCCGAACCCAGCTAAAAGCAGTCTGCCAGAGATTCCAGTGCCTGGGCTGAGCCCGAGGGCCCCTGGGGTTTACGACCAGAGCCCCTAGAACTGCCTCTTCCTGCAGAGACCTTGGGAAGGATGGGCATCTCTAATCGGCCCAAATCCCTCAAGGCTGGTCCAGGGTGTCCTGTGCCGCCAGCCCTCACACAGGAGTGGAGGCAGGATAGCAGGATCCCATACTTTACCTCCTTGGTGAAGGACTTGGAACTCGGAGAGGTGAAATCTCATCAGACTCGTTTTATTTTTCTGCGCTGAGATAGCTTGAAAATAGATATCTGGAGGTGAGGCAGGGCGGAGCTGGCATCAAATAGCAGGGATGTTGGTTTATGAGCGTGGACTCTGGACCAAACAGAGTCGGGTATCAGGCTCAGGACTTCCCAGGCCACACGTACCCTCATAATCCTCATGGGGAGCCCCTGTTATCACCCCTACTTTATAGAGGAGTGAGCCGAGGCCCAAGGAGGAGAAATGACAAGCCCAGTATCAGGGGGGGTTAAGAACCTCATCCAGGTGGGAATGGAGGTCAGGCTCTTGAGCACCAGTGAGATCATGGGTGGGGCGGGAAGGCAAGCAAAGAAGAACCATGAGAAGCAAAGCTTTCCAGAGTAGAGAGTGTCGATGGCAGAACCTGCCCCCCCCCCAGCCCTGCGAGAGGGGTCTCTTCCCAGAGCAACAATGACAACATCTCTGGCTGGTTCTCCCCCTCCACTGAAAACAATTTTTTTTTTTTTAATTATAAAAGCAGTACATGCTGACTGAAAAATAATTCAGGCAATTACAGAAAAATGTAAAGAAAACAACGAAAAGAGCTCCATCTCCAGAGGTCACTACCCTTAAAACTTTAGCACAAACCTCCTCACATTTTTTTTCCGTCTATATATCCTTAAAGATGATGAGAGGGGGTCTCTTTTGGGGCACATTTTGTTTTTGACTTTTTTCCCCCCACATATCACTAGATTGTGGGCATCTTTTTGTCCTTAGACATGAGCCTTAGATTGATCCGTTTCACGGGTATTTACTGAGCACCTGCACCGCGGCCACAGCTAGGGTTTATGATGCCGGTGCCCGGAGCAGAGAGGAGCAGATAGCTGCGGGTGCTGTGATGGAGGACGCATTGGCGGCCCGTGCTTGCCGGAGCACGGAGAAAACCCCTAGTCCAGCCTGGGAGGTGGGAGGGGCGTGGTCACGGAAGCTTCCTCGGGTAGGGGGCTCCGGCGGCGGAAGCAGCCTTGTATTTTCCGATTTCCAAAAGCACTTTGTTCCTTTCTCTCCCTGGGTACACGGCTAAACTACATTTCCCATCCTCCCTTACAGCTCAGTGTCCTCACGTGACTAAATTCTGACCAATGGAATGTGAGCAGAATGGCAGCTGATGAGGTTAAGCGGGCGGACCTTCTCCGTGGTCTCCTTTCCCGTCTGCTGGATGAATGGGGCAGTCTCTAAGGATCCCGAGGTGGGAAGGGCCATGAGGTGGGAGGAGCCTGGGTTTCTACGTCACAGCTCACTGAGCACCCAATTGGATTTCATGAAATGACAGCTAAACTGTCATTGCATTAAGACTTTTGGAACTTGGGGCTTGTCTGTTACAGCGGCTAGCATTGACTAACGCATCTGTCACCCTAGAATGAGCCAGGCAGAGAGAAAAATGTGTGCAAAGGCCCAGGGCAATTGAGAAACTAACAAATGTTCAGCCTGGCTAGAGCGTCCACTATGTGTGCATGTCAGAGGTTGAGTGCAGGGAAGACTAGAGGCACAGCCAGAAAGGGGGCAGGGGCAGGCAGGACATGCAGGGCCTCGGGAAGCATGCTAAGGAATCTGGCCTGGATCCTGTGGGCAATGGGGAGCCCTGGCAGGGCCTACCGAAGAGGAGTGAGGAGATGGGATGCCCATCTGGCTGTTGGATGAACTGTAGGGGTGAAGAAGGAGCGGGAGGAGCAGGCAGACCTCTAGGTGGTTATTACAGCTGTCCAGGTATGAGATGACCTGGACCAAGCAGAAGGCCAAGGGATAGACTGGAGCCACCTGTAGGCCACGGCATGGACGGCATTTGGTGGGTGATTGGGTATGGAGGAGGGGCAGAAAGACTCCCTGCTGGAGTGACTGGCTGGCTGGGCGTGGAGGTAGTCCTTGAGTGGGAAAGGTTAAGAGAAGGACAGGTTTAGTGTTGGGGTCGGGTGGCTGATGTCAGGTTCAATTTAGGACACATTCAGTCTGGGAGATGTGTGACATGCTCACAGAATGTCCAAAGGGCAGTAGGATCCCCTGCCTGGAGCACAAGAGAGAGATCTCAGGGGAGAGAGGGTGGGGGCCATGGGCACAGAGTTGGGAACTGAGGCCAGAGGAGTAAATGGAGTCACCAGGGAGAGGGTGAGGAAGGAGAAGAACCCTGCACTTGTGAGAGCGGGGAGGGGCACACCCCTCTAAGGAGATAAAGGGCCTCCAAAGCCATTGGCTGCAGAACATTCTGTGGAACCACTGCTCCCCAGGAACCATTCCCTGCATGAAGGGCATCTGTGCTGTTTGCTGAGTGTACACACATAGGAACAGGACTCTGGGAGAGAAGGTGGTGGGGTGAGGGGGCCCTAGGGCTGCTTCCTACAGCTGGAAAAGAATCTCATGGGGACACTGGAGGAGACTTTAAAAGTGGAGCAGAAAGACTCTCCCTACAGTGCTCAGAGTACATATTTGACAGCAACTATTACAGTTCTAAAAGAGTCTATCCTCAGACCCAGCAACTCCATCTGTGGGAGTTTATTCAAAGAAGATAATCTAACAAGAGATCTGAGATGGGTCACAAAGATGTTCATTGTGGTATTATCCCTCAAAGGGAAAAATAGAAATAATGTAAATGTCCAACAATAGGGGATGGTTAAAAATATTATGTGACATTCACCTCATGGTCTATTATATACTCATTAAAATGATGTCCACAATAATAATTAAGTGAAAAATACACACACATAGAATTGTACACATATATACACACATATATAATTTTGTTTTACAAAGAGTCTGTATTACTTTGGGAAAAAATTAAAATAAAAAATAAAGATATTTCCATTTTGAAAAACTGCAGTCTGTCTGGAGAAGGAGAGAAGAGCAGCTAGTCTGAAGCATGCCCCACCTTGCTGGGTGACCATGGCAGGCATGTTACCCTCTCTGAAGCTCAGTATCTTGAGTAGGGAAGAGGCAGCAGGGGCCCGAGATGGAGAAGAAGCTGGGAAGTGTGGGCTGCCCAGTTGAAGGTGCAGATGGCAGAGATTGGCCCTCGATCCAGGAGCACTGGGGCAATGACTTGCATGGATCCAGAAGCTTCCTTACTCGGAGCCCCTCTGGAGCAGGGTGCTGGAGTAAAGATGGGGAGGACCACCCAGAGGGGCATTTCAGTGGGACCCCAACTTGCTGACTTGCAGGACCACCTCCAAAACTGCCAGCCCTGGCATCTTGCTCCTACTGCCCCCTTGACTGGGGAGCAGTGGCCTGCTGGGTCCCACACCTGGCAGTTGACTGAGAAGTTCTTTGATTGCCAGTTGACTGGCAATGTTCTTTGATAATTCAGAAAGCATTTTTCAATCTTGCAGGGTCACCTATCTCTACTGTTTCAAAGGGCAACCATACCTGCGACCTCAACAGACCCTCCCAGTGTCACCTACTAGTCCATGTGACACGTGGGGGAACAGAGGCTCAGAAACTTTTGGAGGGGCTAAATGGCAAAGTCAGAACTGGGAGCAGACCCATAGCTCTTCCTGCTATACTGCCTTGTCCAGGCAAAATCACCACCCCTCCTGATGGCAGATTTGAGTCACCTCAAAGCAGAGAGGCGAAACAGAAGTCAGTCACTTCATTAGCTCCAAAATTACTGGGAACCCCAGAGATGAGCATGTAAGACTTGGCAATATCATTCTCTGTACCTTCTAGCATGACTGAAATGTTTTTTAAAGGAATGTCATGCACTTGTTTGCATAAAAATATGCAACAACATACAGTCAGGTGCCACATAATGATGTTTCAGTCAATGACGGACCACATATATGTCAGTGGTCCCATAAGATTAGTAGCACACAGCCTAGGTGTGTAGTGGGCTATACCATCTGGGTTTGTGCAAGTAATGTATGTAGGGGAGGAAGAAATTCTCCTCTACCCTTCTAGGTTCTTCTGGCTGGCCTAAGAATTAAACTGACATGAGACAGACTAACAGGAGAAAACCAAACAAAAGTTTGAAAACAAGTATACACGGGAGAAACCCAGGAAAACCAAGTAACTCACCAAAATGGCCAAAGTCCTCACCTTAAATACCATCCTCAGCTAAAGACAAAAGCAGATGCCTGGGGAGGCAGAATCAGGGACCTCAAAGGGAAGGAAGACAATTCACAGGCGAAAAGGAGCAAACGATTGGAAAACAAGTGTTTGGCGACACAGAAACAGAACACCAAGGGAAGCCCAACAAACAGGCTTTTCGAGGATCTTCCCTGTCCACCGCCCAAGTTGTGTTATGCTAAGGTGAGAGCTCGCTTCCTGAGATGGGTTTTTTGTCTGAATTCTTTTAGGCAGTTAAAGGGGAAGCGACAAGAAAAATTTTGAGTCTTTTGTTTCCTAAAAATCATCAGCCTAAACTAATCCTCATGTTAAAGAGACACATTTTGGGGTGGCAAATTTTGTTCCCTTTCAGTACACTCTATGATGTTCATACAACGATGAAATTACCTAACAATGCATTTCTCAGGACGCATCCCTGTTAAGTGACCCATGACCGTAATGTTTTTAAAAAGGCGCAGAGCACTTGCTGTGCACTATGACCCGGATTGGCTCACCCACCTCTCCATTCCTGGAGAGACTGAGAAGCTCTGGCTATAAATCCCAGCTCCACTACTCCCCAACTGGGCAGCCTTGGGCAAGTGACTTCCCCTCTCTGAGCCTCAGTTTCCAAAAAAATGGGGATATTTGCCCTCCCATGGGTTTTCTGTGAGGATCAAATGGGATGAGGCATGCAATGCCCTCTGCACACACCTCTGATTATTATCACGACCCTTCTAGACCCACCTGGCAAGAGAAGCTGGACACACCAGGGCAGACTCCTGAAAGGCCACCCTCCCCATCCAAGCACCCATATGTCCCATGCTCCAGACCCAAGTTCCCTAACCCCCAGATTTCACATCTGAGGACACTGAGGCACAGATAGGGAAGGACTTGCTAAGGTCCCCTGACAAGTCAGGGCACTGCTGGGACAAGGTCTGGGAGTGCTCAAGCCACACCTCAACTCTGCCCTGGAACCGGCAGGAGGAAAGAAGGACCCCACTTCCTCCCAACCATCACTCCTCACCTGGCAGTTCCCCCGGCCCCCAGCCCACCAACCTCACCCCCCCCCCCCCAAACACCTCGGCTCCATCCTGCCCTCCGGTCTGGAGCAGGACTGAGCTCCTAAAAGGGGTTGTCCACATTCCTCACCAGCCAAAGCGAAGCCAGAAGCCCTTCACAAGCCTGCTGCTATGTCTGGAATTCCTCCACCTGTGCATCAGTCTCCCAGGTTAATCATTGCCTCTTTCACTGGGGTGGCACGCTCAGTCCCCGAGAGCCTGAAGGGAGGGACCACAGGGAACACACTCCCCCCTTAGTGGGTGACAGGAGAGCCTTGGACCCATGCCTGTGGGACAAAGGGCTGTGCGGGAAGCTGCTGGGCTTCTCTGTCCACAGGGAGCTTCCTTCAGGCAGGGTTCTGCCTGAGTGAGAACCAGGGAACGAAGCAGCCCAAGGTGGCAGCTGGGAACAGGGCTCCGTTGTCTCTGCTCCCAGGGTAGCAGCCTGCCCACCCTTCGAGTGTCAGGCAGAGCTGGGAGCCAAGGAGGCAAGGGGGGAGGGGTCCTGAGCAGGGGGTTTGGTGCAGCCTAAGCAGACCTAAGAGGCTAGGACCCCAGAAGGTGAGAGAGGTCTTGGGTAGGGCTGGGGTCCTGAAATGAGGGCCAAGGCAAGACTTCCAGGATTTGAGGTCAACTCAGTCACCTTTGAACTATGTGACCTTGGGCAAGTCACTTAATCTCCCTGGGCCTCAGTTTCCCCCTCCTGATAATGGGGATAATAGCAAGGTCCCCTTCAAAGCACAAGGTACAGTGCAGCAGCAGAGGGGCTGTTCTGGCTCAGGTCTGCCCACAGCCTCACCCTCTCTGGGCCTCAGGTCACCACCTCGCTAAAAGAAGAGGTTGGATTCTCCTAACTGGACTTCCTCCCGAGGATTTCCATGGCATCTGTCATCTTGGCAACCCAGATGATCGGGTGTCAGGCCTGCGCTCTCTCTCCCTCCCTCCCTCCCACTGGTGTGAGTTACAGCAGCCAGATGTGCGCCCATCACCTCTCCTGCTCTAGGCAGGTGGGGAGGGGGTCCTCACTGGGAAGGGACCACAGTCTTGCTCTGAGCTCTTTGGCACCAAGGGGGCAGACCAGGCTGGACTCCCTTCCCGCGCACTGGTCCAGGAAACAGGGGAACTGCTGAGTTTCCTGCAGGACCCCTCCCGGATACCAGGGTTTGTCCCACTCCCACAAGCCTCTCCTTGGTGGCCTTGCCCCCTCTGTGGCACAGGACAGAGCCTTCCTCAAGCAGAGAGGACCATCCCTCACCCTGGCCCCTGCCCCTGCTCTGACCTCCGTGTTCTGGGGAGGGCTGGTGGGAAGAGGGGCGATCCCTGCCCCTCCTCGCCAAGGGCTCAGGCCTTGTGTCCAAGATTAATCATTAATGGGCTCCCAGCTCCAGCCTGGCTCCAGCCCCACCCGTCCCATGGTCAGGGAATGGGAAAACCCTGGAAACAGGGGCCATGGGAAGAAACCAAGGGCAGGGAGAGCATCAACCTGCCCACCCTCTGGCGGCTGCAAGGAACACGAGGACCCTGGGAGCAGCAGCGTAACTCTCCCCTGCCTCTAGGTCTGAGAGTCTGACGCCCAGTCTCAGTTTGGAGGTTGGGGTGAGGAAAGCCGGGCCCCGAGGGGGTAGACTGAGGCAGGGAGCAAGCTGGTGGTGGGTGCGGGGCCCCTAGGACATACCTTGTCCCCGTCCTTCTCTGGCTTAGCGTGCTGGCTCGGCCCGGGCCGCGCCGCCCGGGCGCTTACTAGGCGGCGGGACGTACCCGCCGGGCCTGGACCATGCCTCCGCCCCCGCCGCCGCCGCTGCCGCCGCCGCACCCGCTCGGACCAGGTGCGGCCGCCAGCCTGGCCCGGCCCCCGGCGCCGCGGCCAATGGGCGCCTCGGGCCCCGGCCTCCTCCCGGCCCCTAGGCGCCCGCCCAGGACGCACAGAAGCCGCATTCAGCGCGCCGGGGCGCATCGCCGCGCCCCCGCCGCCGTCCCAACAAGGCGCGTTTGTCCCCGACGCGCCAACAGGGCCATTGTCCCGCCGCCGGAGTCGGAGGCTCGGCCGAGCTCCCAGCCCGGGAGGGGATTCGAGGGTGCCTGGGAAACGAGGTGGCGTGGTGGTGGTGGTGGTGATGGCAGTTCAGCTCTGGGAAATGGGAGGCGGCTAGACTAGTTGCTGAACTTTTATTGGGCCTTCTGGGGCCCTGGGGATCCAATGGAAGCTATGGCCTCTTGCTCCAGAATCAGTGCAAGCTGGACACGCATTTTGGGCATCTGAAATGTTGATGAGAGGGGTGGGGTGTGGTGCCGGAATCCTGAGAGAAGCTAAGGCAAGGGACAGATCTCCAACTGGTCTCGCCACTTGAGGGTCTCAGCGGCGCAGGGCTGAGCACAGCACCATCAGCAGGTGCCCCACAGGATCCACCTTTTTCCAGTCTGGTGTTTCCCTCCAGAGGAAACTGGTTCTTCCCAGAGGTGCAGGACGAATGACAGGGACTACCACCCGCCTGGAGCCGGGAATGCTCAGCTCCAGCTGTGGGCAGTGCAAAACAAACTGGCCACCCAGTGGGGCATGGGCCATAGCAGAGCCCCACTGCCCCCACCACTGCAGGGTGACTCTGGAATGGGGAAAATTCCACACCAGCATGGCTGCCAGGGACTTTTCTGAATCTCATGGGCCTCCTCTCCAGCCTTGCCCTGGCATCCCTGCCACAGCCCTGGGATTCACATGCACCCAGGCAAGTCCAAGTCATCCCGTAGGGTGGCAGGCTTTGGCTCCAGAAGCCCAGCCCTGTCCCTGCTTCTGGAAGCATCCCTGCAATACCTGAGCGTGCCAGAGTAGAGCACAGCCCTCCTACACCCGCAGCAAGGCCCAGCCGAGACAGGGGCCCCAGGTTCTCTGCTGCCTCGGCCAGAGCCTCCCCAAGCTCTTGCCTTCCCCTCAGCAGGTTGGGCCCGCAACCACTGCCCAAAACACCTCTACAGAGCCTGGGCGCAGTGAGAGCCAAGGCCCTCAGATGCCTAGATTTGAGGAGGGTAGAGCCCAGGTCTAAACCCACACTTCCCCACCCTGGCCCCTGCTCCTGACAGCATCAGCCCGCCGTGGCAGCCTGGGGAGTCTATTCAGAACTCCCTGCCTGACCTGGGAGGGGCTGAGTGACCACCCTAAGACCCTGATTCTGGCCCTGGCTCTGCCACGAGGCACTAGAAGTCCCGGGCAAGGGCATGTCCCCCTGGGCCTCAGCAATGGGAGTGCCAAGGTCGGTAGGAAGCTATAAGGATGGCTGAGTAAGGGTCACAAGTTGGGCTGCTGCCAATGTCCACACTGGGGGTTACTCAGTGGTTCTGCTCATGAGCCCACAAGGTAAAGCTGACCCCGAAGAGCCTTCAGGCACTAGCTTTCACCTCCTGGCTGACTCCAGCAGGAAGTGATGACAATCACAGCTGCTGCTGTCTGCTTACTTACTAGACACCTGACACCAGAGTCTGCACATCATCATCACTGGACCCTCCACACAGCCCTGGGAGGGAGGCTCCAGAACGTCTACCCCTAATTTACACATAAGGAGGCAGTTTGAGAGGAAAGGACCCAGGCTGGAATGTGAACCAAGCTCAGACCAACTTCAGAGCTCGGACTGACAATCTCTGCACCTACCTTCTGGCATCCTTGGACCCAAGGGGGTGCTTGGATATCCAGAGCTCTGAGCAATGAGTGGACCCTTCTCCGTAAACACCCAGGGCAGGCCCAGCCTGGAGCACAGGGCACGAGGTGGCCCTTCAACCCGAGCAAGGCTCATGAACACAGAATTCAATTGGCTGCAAAACTCCAGCCGTTTAATAGCAAATGCTTCCCCATCCTCACCCCATCACGGCACTGGGAAAATCAGGGGTCCAACTACGTGTGAATGAGTATGTTGGGGGGCTGCGGAAAGCCAGGGTGAATGGGAGCAGTCGACAAGGGGCTGGTCAGGCCCCTGCATCCTGTGCTGTTGACTCCTGGGAGCATCAAGTCAGGCTGGGCACAGAGGCCTCTCCTCCGCCCAGCCACCAGCAGGGACCTCCATGGAAGGGAAGCCGGGGCTGCCCAAGGGCCCAGCCAGAGTGTGAGAGGAGGCCAGGGCCAGCAGGAGGAGGAGGGGCATGGAAACAGAACAGAGACTTGTCTGTCACCAGGCCTAGGTCCTCCGGCCTGCCCATGCCAAGTCCAGCGCCAGGAGCCGGCCTTGCCCATCAAGAGGCTGCCGTCACTCACACCGGCCTTGCCTTCTTGGCCTTCTTCTTCTCAGACTTCACAGCCTCATCGTGGGCTTTCCGCTTCTCTGCCAGTTTGTTGGCCTGTGAGGAGGAAGCGGGGAGGATAAAGCTGTGATGGGGGGGAGGGCAGGGAAGGCCACTTCCCCTTCTTCTCCTGAAGGCCACCCCTCAAAAGCAGAGCCTCCAGAAAAGCTAACAGACAAATTACCATGAGTCCAAACAAATCTATTTGAATAACCTCAGGTGAGTGCACATACCCTCACCTTTGCCTTTATGACTATTATTTTATGGGTTCTCAGCATGTTACGAGGATCCAGAGCTGGAGGCAACTGCCCCATTTACTGCCTTCACTTGGGAAAGCTGGGCACCATCCAAACCTGCACCAGGAGCTGCTGGCGAGGGATCAACCTGGTACAATCTTTCCCCTGGGACCATTTGGCAACATCTATTATAAAACAGGCGGGCCTTTCAACCTGGCGATTATACTCCTCCAACTTTACCGTGCAGAGACACTTGGAGAGACGTGGGGACAAGCCCAAGATTGTTCTCTAAGAATGACTAAAAATGGAAAACAGTTGAAGCCTGTCAGCAGGGAACAGGCTACGTTTCGTACGATGTCATGGAGAGAAATTCAGGCTGTGATTAAACGGCAAACACACCGCAATACAACCTATATGTAGCATGATGCCCCTAAACCACGTCTGTTATTATACGCAGAAAAAAACCTGGGGGTTACTACAGATCATCCCAAGGGCAGGGCTGTGAGCCACTTCCATGCCATCCGTTAGAGTTCACGTGTACACAAAACTTTTTTAAAAGTTTTCTTTATAATGGGCATATGTGGCTTTGTAAACAAGAGGAAACAAAAGAGAGAGAAGCTTAACCAAAACCTTATGCAGCCCCTCTGCTTTATGCACTTCTGCTGAGGGGTCCTTTGTAATGCAGGCCCAGAGTCCGCTGGGACAGCTCTGTTCCCAGACCCTGGCAGACTCGGAAACAGTGGGTGTAGGAAGGAGACTGAAACCCTGAAGAAAGCCCAGGCGAGAGCTGCTCACAGCAAGATGCACACACAGGCCTGGGAGGGGGCCCCAGTGGCTGGGCTGGGTCAGGCCAGCAACCTCAGAAAAAGGCTAGGAGAGAGCCGGGAGGCAGCCCAGAGGAAAGCCAGCCTCGAAGTTCACTGGGCGGCCACCTGTGGAGTGTCAGACAGGTGGCAGGGACTCACCTCGCGGATTTTGCGCCTCTTGCCAAACATGATCTTGTTGTAAAGGTACTTCTCCCGCTTTTTCATCATCATGATGGCCAGGCGCTTGGCCTCGCTCTCCTCCTCCTGGGCCAGCCGCTGCTTATCCTCCAGCTTCACGGTGCCTGCCATCACCCTGGGCTTCTGGGGACACAGGGTAGACACCTGTGGATACAGGTTCCTCCCCTGACCAAACCCCTTGGCTCCTGCCCTTCTGAGCCAGGGCTACACCAAGGTGGCCAGTGGGGTTGCTCCCCTGGTACCTTCCCCTCCATCCTCTGCTCCTCCAGGGCTGTCAGTTGGGCCTCTTCCTCCTTTTCCGAACCAGCCTCCACATCTTCCTCCTCCTCCTCCTCATTTTCTCCCCCTTCATCACCATCACCTTCGTTGTCTTCCTCCTCGTTGTCTTCCTCCTCATCCTCCTCTTCAGATTCATTCATACTTCCTATAAACAGCCAATGACTTCTGAATGCCCGGGGAGCCTGCCCTTCCCCTTGCAGGGTGAGAACTGGCACCACCCTCTTTGGCCATGGGGACATTCCAAAGGCAGTGCAGGCCTGTCCCAACTGTGGCCCCTCTGGCCCCTCTTCCCACAGCTCCAGCTGCCTTCAGGGGAAATGCCAGGCCCTCCACCCGAGCTCTGTGCCTCCTATGCAAACATCAACGACAACTTCCAGACCTTTCTTCTGCTCAGCTACTCTGAACATCAAGCAAAACCTGACTGTGGAGCACAAACGTCCCCTTTCCTAAGCCTTACTCCAAAGAGGAGTTAAAGGGCTTTGGTTCCCTGATGCCTGTTCTCTGGAGCTGCCGCCTTTGTGGCCAAGAAAGGAAACAGCCGGCCTGCCCACCCACCGCCAGGCCCGCCCCTCCCGCTCACCTGGGTGCTCTCCTCGCTGCAGGGCCAGCAGCTTCAGCTTCTCAGGGGGGACGTAATCTCCTTCCTTCTCCGACACGAAGGGTGAGAGGTGTGGGGGTAGCTGCACCCCGGGGAAGTAGTCCGCCACAGGGAGGAGGAGCCGGGCGTTCACAGAGTCAAACACCCACTGGGGCTGCACGTAGTACCTGGCGCAGGGTGGCAGCAGAGACAGGTCACAGGGACCACTCAAGGCCTACCTGCATCCGCAGGGGCCTTTAGACAGACCTCTGCACCCAGAAACCCAAACAAGCAGAGGAAGATGAGGCCTTGGGGGCCTACCTGCCGATGACAGGGGTCTGCTGCCCAGGCCGGTCGACAATTTGGTGGGTGATGCAGGGGTCAGTCACGTCATACATGGCCCCGATGCACAAAGACTTGTCCCAGGACACGTCCCCCCCAAAACTCCTACAAGCACAGGGGGAGCACATGAAAGAACTCAGACGCGAGGTGTCCGCCCTGGGATCCACTGGCCCACAAACTTGCCCTCCTAGGACACACCTGTCCCATCCCCACCTAGCATCCCCCCATCCGGCCGACCCCTCCATCCTGGCCCATGGACCTTCTGCCCTGAGCCAGTGAAAAACAGAGGCGAGCTGCCCTCTGACGAGAGCTTCCCATGGGCTCGGCAGCATGCTGAGCACCTTCCACACACGCTCTGCTGAATCCTCACAGCAGCCCTGAGACGTGGATACTGACTCCATCCCAACGGTACTGCTAGGCGTTCAGCGCAGGACCCAGCCCAGAGCCACCAGAGCCAGCACTGCAGGCCTCCCCACCTGAGGACGAAAGCCAGGGCCTCGCGGGGCACCTCGCGGTTCAGGAAGAACTTCAGGCCCTCAAAGAGCTTCTTGTGCTTTTCCTGCGCCTCCAGCTCCTTCCTGCGGTCCTCTTCCTGCAACGCCATCTCCTGCCGTGAAAGGGGCCAGGTGTTGCACCATCAGGCCCACCCATACCCCCAGTGGAGGGCAGGGGTTGGAGATGATCACCTCCCCAGCTTCCTTCCAGATCCTTCAGTCCCAACAACCCTTCCCACCATCTCCCCGCCTTCTGCAAAGTAGCACAGTCCTCACCCCATCGGGCGGAAACTCATCCACCTCGGCTTCCTCCTCCGCAGGCACCACCACGCGGGCCAGACTGGCACTGAGGGCCGCCAGTTTCTACAGGAAAGAAACACAGCTGCTGCTGGCAGGTGGGGGGCGTCGTCCAGGGTAGGCAGAGACAGTTCTGGGACATCACTGGGTTTGAGTTCGCAGGCAAGCCCCAAGACCACCCATCTAGCCATGACCACTGCATGCCCAGGCCAGGGACCACCCTTCTGAGGGATATAGGGCTAATGTTCTAGAAGCCTCTCTCACCTCCATAGAGCTCTCGGAGTCCAGTGCATAGGTGTCCTCACTGGCCTTCGCCTCTGTGTGGGTCTGACCCTCAAGCTGGGAGGCAGGGGGAAGGTCAGAGGAAGAAGATGCCCACAGCCCCCACCTCCATGTGGGGAGAGACAGCTGTGCCCCCTGCACAGTGAGAAGGGGCTGGGCTGGGGCCCCACCTTGGGAGGGTAGTGTAGGTTCAGAGACTGGTAGAGGCGGAAGTTGACGAAGCCCAGCAGGGTGGTGTAGAACTCGGTGAAGGTGGCCATGACCCTGTAGTCCACGTCTGTCGGGTGCTGTGGGGCACAGGAGGCGCATGAGCAGTGTGGGTGCAAAGACAGCACTGACAACCCACCCAGGGCGAGGGGCTCCAGCCTCCCTGAGGACAAGCCCCTTCAGGGTGGCCCTGCCTTCAGAGCTCTGCCCTACAAGAAGGGGCTAGGTGGTGTATCCCCACCCAGGAGCATTCTGGCACCAGTGAGGCTCTGGACATGCGTCTCAAGGGTTAGGGGTGTCCTGGAGGCCAGAGCCAGATCCTCAAGCTATGAAGAGGGAGCTAGGAGTAAGAAAAGGCAAGGCTTTGTCACAGGAGGGGCTCTCTCCATCCCCTGCCCCGGCCCTCTCCTCATTCTGCAAGTCCCGGCTCAGACTTCCAGCCTTGCAAAGGTCACCTTCCCCGACCAGTCTGGTCAGAGCTCATGCCTTCTTCACGCCCATGCCAACCTTTGTTTAATGTCTTCTCCGGCGCTATCCTGCGAGTGCCCGAGGGCAGTGTTCCTGGAGCCCAGCACCATAGCTGGCCCGGCTGGGAGAGGAAGCCCTGGAGTAATCTGTGTACCCCGCGGGGGCAGTGGGTAGACAACCCTCAGCGCCCACAAGCCCTGGCAGGAGCCTTGGGACAGACACTCAAAATTTAGCAACCCCCACCTCAGGCCCAAGCCAAAGGCAAAGGCACAACCCGAGGACCTGGGATAGGCTGCGGCAGCTGCCCGGCTCGGCCCCGGGGAGCTCGAGAAATGGTGCGCAGAAACCCGCCTGCTCAGGGCAGAGGCACAGAGCCACCATCTCGGGCTGCCGACCTAGCAAGCAGGGGACAGAGAAGGGATGGTCTTGGTCCCTGAGGAGTTGATAAAGCAAAACAGGGCAAGGATCTGAGCCAGACCAAAGTGCCTCAACTCCTGAGCCGCACTGCCCCCCACAACCAGGGAGGCCAGCCCAGCCCTGCCGAGCCCTGGGACCCGGACAGGAGGATGTGCTGAATGATGCCAAAATCAGTAGTGATCGCAACGTCCCTTTTGTGTTGGGCGATGCTGAGCTGTTTCTCCACCCTGCCATCAGGCAGTGACCTGGGCTGTGGGGGCGTAGGGGCAAAGAAGTACCTACCTGTCCCCCCACTCACTTCCATCTCTCCAAGAGCATCCGTCAGGGCCCTCGATGGGCCTGGCGAGTATTTGAGCACCCACTCCATTTTCCCCAGCTGAGCAGGGCCCGCCAACCTGCCCCACTACCTGCCTGGGTCCTATCAGGGAGCCCAACACTGGCTGTTCATGGGGAGGGGGCACAGCAGCTCTGACCCAGGACCTCTCCCCCATCCTCCTGCTGAGGAAGCAGCAGCAGTGAGCTGGTCGGGGAGGAAGGAGGAAAGGGCGGATGTTCCCCTCCCCCAGGCCCAGCTGTGTGGGGGCTGGCCTCCACAGGGCCCTATTCACCACCGAGGACACACAAAGACCAGTCTGAGCAGCACGGGGGTGGGACATCAGAGAGAAGGAAGGAGAGGGAGGGCCAGAGAGGAAGGAGGCATGGCAGGGCAGAGCGCGCAGGAAGGAGGAGGAGAGGAAGGATGCAGTGGACAAGAGGGAAGAACCACAGGCTCCGGCACACACACCTGCCCCAGGGAGTGGGAACAGGGACTGCTGAGGGCCACGCCTGCCACCAAACATCACTGCTGCTGCACAGTCAGAGCAGGGTCGGGCCCTCGAACCCCCACCAGCCCAGGGTGAAGGGGAGGGGCCTGGACCTCCAGCTCCCCCTGGAGCACTGGGAACCTGGTCAGTGAACCCACTGTCCAGCCAGGCTGGCGCATCTGCTCTCCACTGACGGCGCCAGTTCCCACTCAACGCACAGGCAGAAAGGGGGGCCAAACGGAGGCCCACAGAACGCTAAGTCAGGCAGAGGGCCTGGCCGAGACCCTCTGGGGGAGTAGAGGCTAATGATGCCCCATAAAGAGACAAAAACCAGGATGTCTCTCCATGCATCCCTGCCAAAACCTCCCAGTCTAAAAAAGAATAATGAAGAAGTCGCACCACCTGCTGAATGCTTCTCCTGGGCTCCCCGTCCCCAGTCTCACCCAGCCCCCAGCCCTGTGGGGGGCTAGAGCGGGGAAGATGAGGAGTTACACACAGCAGCTTGGCCAAGGTCTGGCTGCCGCTAGTGGCAGAGCTGGATGACGACCCCAGTGGGTCCAAGGGTGGGGCTGCGCTCTGCCACTGTCCAGGCCCCAGCAGCTGCTCACTGTTCAGTGACCCAAAAGAGCTAAGCACTGGGCACTTTGAAAGATTTCCTTCCTTTTCTTTCTTTTTTTTTTTTTGGTAAAGATTGGCACCTGAGCTAACATCTGTTGCCAATCAACTTTTTCTTCTTCTTCTCCCCAAAGGGCCCCCAGTACATAGTTGTATATTCTAGTTGTAGGTCCTTCTGGTTCTGCCACGTGCAATGCCACCTCAGCATGGCCTGATGAGCGGTGCCATGTCCGCACCCAAGATCTGAACCAGTGAACCTCGGGCCACCAAACCAGAAAGTGTGAACTTAACCACTTGGCCACGGGGCTGTCCCCAAGATTTTCTTTCTTAAATCTTCATGACAAGGCTTATAAAGTGGAAGCCCATCATTAACTGAGGCACAGAGAGGTGGAGGAACACAGCGAAGGTCACCCAGCTAGGGCATACTGGAGCCAGGCTGGCTCCAGCTCTCACCACAATGCCGTGCAGCACATCCCCACCCCACCCGCCACCCAACCCCCACCCATGCTTAGGAACCCAGCATATGCTGGATGCTGCAGGACAGCAACTCACCCCTTCGTCCATGCCCTAGTCTATGAGCCAGAGAAGGAGCAATGACCCGCCACGAGCCACTCCCCGTGGGAACACTCACATCGTGGGAGAAGGCGTAGGGCGTGATCCACACGATGGGCTGTCCCAGCACCTCAGCCTGGTAGTAAATGCCTTTAATGGACAGGAAGACCTGGGGGTGGGAAGGAACAGCATGTGAAAACCAGGAGCGGCAGGGCAAGGAGCGGGGTGGGGCCCCACCAGGCAGCCCTGGCTCACCTTGCGCAGGGCACGTGCGGCGATGACATAGTGCAGGAACTCCACGGTGAGCCGGCGGCACAGCTGAATGGTCTGCACATGGCACTTGCCAGTCCGTGGGAAGGTGGAAAAGAGGAAGCACATGGAGAGGGCATCGTCCAGGTCCCGCAGGGCGTCTATGAAGGTGGGGTACCTGCACAGCCGAGAAGGCAGTGCTCACAGGCTCCGTCAGCGGGGGCTCCAAGAGGGGCCCTCACCTCCTTGCCCCAACCCTGTCAGCCATCCCAGAGGCCCCATTCCCAAGCCAGGCCTTGCCACTGCCACCTCCTGACCAGAAAGTCGGGCAATGCCCAGGGGCCTGGCAGTGCCAACCTCTCCACAGCCTTGGGAGGAAGCTCGGGACCAGGACATCGCCACTTAGCTCCGAGGATCAGAGAAACTTTAACAGGAGTCCTCAGGACACCCAATGCTCACCAAGGACTCAGCCTTGACCCACTTCCATATGTCACGGTCAAAGAGAACAGACCAAATCAGTGGCTAACTCTTTCTCAAGGTGGAAACTTTGGTTCAAAGGGAAACCTATCTGGAGGCCAAGACAGAAAGGAGAAAAATGTGACACTGACCTAGGGCAGAGGGTGGGGGCCTGCCTGTCCTCAGCAGCACGTATGTCTTAGCTTGGTCACAGGTCACCAGACTGGGTTATGTCTTGTCTCTCATCACCCAGACTTCTGTCTAGTTTACAGAACCAATTACAACCAGGCAGTAAAAATGCCAGAACCGGATCTGGGCAGACAGACTCAGAGCAGGAAGTGCTTCCAGGAATCCTGCGGTAAATTAGGAAGCCAACGAGAATGAGCCATCCTTGGCAGGATCCACTGCTGTGTGGCTGCCGTGCTGAGGCACACAGGCGTGGGGCATGGAAAGGACACTGGAGTATGAGTAATGACACCTGGATTCCAGGCCCAGCTGTGACCCTGGGTGGGTCACCCTGCCTCGCCCAAACCCAGTGGTGTCATTTGGAAAACGACCGTTGGACCAGACTGCTGGTTTAAAACCAGACTCTTGCAGCTCCCTGGCAACGCCTGGGGACAAGTGGAGAGACGGGCTTCAAGTCCCCTCCCCTGACCAGAGCAGCTGTCAGAGCCTCTGGCATCCAAACTGCCTTCCACGAAGCTTCCTTTTGAGGAAAGTGTCCTGCTGCTTCAGAAAAGAACTCTGTGTAGGCCATGGGACCAGAGTGAGCCAGGGTCCTTCCAGGCCGAGACGGAATCACTCACGGCAACGCGTCAGAAGGGGCCTGGCAGGTCTGCAGACCCAGACCAAGACGGCTGAAAGGCTGCAGTGACTCTCGCCAGACAATAGCGGGAGAGGTGTGGGGCTTCCTGGTGCAGAGGTGGGAGCCCCACTGGGCCCCCTCTGGTGCCTCCAAGTTTCCTCACTCTCCCCTTGACAGACAAAACCACCAACCCAGGCCCTTCGTAGACACAGCACATTGCCATTGCTGCGCCACTGCTTTTCCTCCTTAAGCAGCGGCTAAGGGGATGGGGGTGACGCAGCACGGGAACACCACAGCCACACTGTCACTCGGTGTGCACTCCCTTTTTTCTTGTGCCTTTTTGTCATTTGTTCCACACAACAGCTGTAAGTCACAGGGAGGGCAGGAGTAACTGTCATCTCTGTCAGAGAGGAGGACTTGCTCAGAGGAGGAACGGTTCTCAGGCCCCAGCTCGCGGGCTGCAGGGCTGGGGTGAGAACAGCAGCTGTCGAGCTCCTAGGCCAGGGCTCGTCCTGGACTAGCTGGTGGCTGGCGTGACTCAACGAAGCCACGTCCATACAGCCTGCAGCTAAGCGTTCCCAGGCCGGCAGCCCCAAAGAGAAGACGGACATTCACCTAGCCCTGGGTTTCCGAACCTTAACACTAATGACATCTCAGGCCAGGGTGTTCTGTGTTGTGGGGACTGTCCTGTGCAATTGTAGGGTGCTTAGAAGCATCCCTGACCTTTATCCATTCCATTAAACACCAGCAGACACCCCCCATCCAAGTCATGAGAACCAAAAGTGTCTCCACACATCGCCAGATGTGCCCTGGGGGCAAAACCACCCCTGGTTAAGACCACTGACTTAGGCAATGAATGAGCGAGACTGCTGAGGTGGCTGGGCAAGGAATGGTTAAGATCGGAGGTGTCCAGCCATGTCCTCCAGGTCTGACTATGCACCTGGTGTGCATCCGCAGAACTCCGATGCACTCTTTTGCACTACAGGGCCTTTGCACCTGCTGTTTCCTCTGCTTGGACCACACTTCCCCTGCCTGGCTCAAATGTCTCCCCTCAGAGAGACCTGCTCTGACAAGCCTGTAACTAACGTATGTCCCCCAGTCTCCTTCACATGGTTGGCATCCCTCATGGCACCGACTCTGACTTCCAATCATTACAGCAATTTGTCAGTTTGCTTTTTGGTCTGTTTCCCCCAAAAGGATGCCAGGAAGTTGAGCAGGATCTTGGTCTTGTTCCCCACTGTATCCCCACTGCTGGGACTGAGCCCCCAACTCACCGCTCCTTGACAATGTGGTCAAGCTTGTAGTTGGGCTTGTTGTCCTTCAGACGCTCCACGGTGTTCCACTCACTCTTCCCATAGGCCTTCCGGAGCTTCCGGACGAACACCTGGAAGAGAGGAGATCCCCGATGCTGGGCCGAGGGCTCCTGGAGACTCCTTGGATACAAGGGGCGGGAGATTCTCAGGGCCTCCTGAAGCTGACCACAGCTGTCTGACTGTGCCATCTGTCCCCTCAGCCCAGGATGTGCCAAACAGCCAACTCCAGGGAACATCAAGACTGACCCACAGTGACGAGCGGAGCCAGCCTGCTGCAGCCCTGTGACGGGTGAACAGGATAACCACTCGAAGATGTGCCAACTCCACAGGTTTAGGTGAAAACGTAATGTCTCCAGCCCTACTTTCCAAGTGAGCAGAGACCAACTGACCTGCCAGCGAGGCAGATCAGGGCCAGGAGGCCCAGCCTTCATTCCCAACGTCAGTCTGCGTGGGCACGAAACAAGCCAAAGGTCCGTGTGTGGGGCTGGGTCACACAGGAAAATGCAGCTGAAGCCAGTCGTAGGCCCAGAAGGTCCTCCAAACCAACCAACTTCCCTCCAAGTACTTCGAGTCAGGCCTGCCCCCAGTCCTCTTCAGAAGCTCAAAGGCCGCCTCTCTTGGGGTCATGAACAGCAGCTCCGAGACAGCCATTTCCCACAATGGGCCCACTTCCAATGCAGTGAGTTTAAGTAGTTGCAACACGCAGAGGCAAGAGAGGGCCAGTCACCCACCCGGCCGGGCTTGGGCAAACGGGCTGGTGGCAGCTGCTGGCCAGTCTCCAGTGGCCGCCAGGTGGCGCCCCACCCCTCCCAGCCAAGGCCTCTGCCTGGCCCTGCTGCCGGGCAAGTGTCAGTAACAGCAGTCTACTTTCAATTATGTGCATTTGGTACAAATGGGTTTCTACTTCCCCTGCGGTATTTAAGCATTTAATGGTTTCTATTTGTGGAATGAAAAGCTTGGTCTCTGGGGAGCAATTCCAGAAAGAACCTGAATAGAAGAGGTTTCTTTAGGCAGAGAACACACCACAGAGCCCCTCAAATAGCACCATCTTTGCCTCAGAGGCAATAAATTTACTCTTTTCCAAAGAACCAGGGGAAAGGTACGACGAGTAAAGCATTAATCATGTGCCAGGTTCTGTGCAAACGATTTCCACGTGTGCTCTCAGTCAATCCCCCAAGACACTCCTTTGAGGAGCAAGTACCTCACCCTTTGTGGAGGCTCCTGGGAGAGGCTGAACCTGCCCAAGGTCACAGTTAGTGGGTCACAGAGCTGCGCTGGGCCCCCTGCAGACCCCAGAGCCCGGGCCTCACCTTGTACTCCCGGAACTTGTTGACGATGGGTTCGTGGAGGAGGAACTTGATGTCTTTGATAAGGTAAAAAGTTCGGGCCGCCGTGGAGCCCTTGTTCACCTTCTTCTTGTGTTTGGGTTCGTGGGGATAAATGCCCTTCAGGATGCACAGCCGCCTGGAAAACAAAGGTCATTCCTCCTGTCAGTAAACGTGCTGAGCACTGCCCATGCTGGGCCTGGAAAAGAGCAGTGAACGGGGACACTGGGGCCCTGCCCTTGGAGAACTCACATCCTAGTGCAGGAGTCTGACAACCACAAGTTCCCTGAAAATCACATCATGCAGACTGTCACAGGCACCAGAAAGGAAACAATGATGTTGACAGGGGCAGCAGGCAGGCACTCCTTTTAGCAAGGGGAGTCAAGAAAGACCTTGCAGAGAAATCGATATTGTAGCCATACAAATGGTAGAGGGAAGAGCACCCTAAGAAGGAGGACAAAGGCTGGAAGGGTGCAACGTGCCGGGCGTGCTTGAAGGACTACAAGTGGGCCAGGCAGCAGGGCCCACAGGCCATGGAGTCTGGGTCTGACTCTGTGAGGAGCTGAGAACCCTGAGCCACAGGACCAGGGTCTCTTCTGCAAGAAGAGAGGGAACAGGTGACAAAGACTCAGATAGAGAGTAGCAGAGAGACCACTGTACCAGTGGTCCCATTCTGATGACTCGGGGCGCATGAGCCAGGTCTCCTCCAGCTTCCCCACGGACCAGGCCTGGCAAAGCACAGCACACTAAAACAAGGTGAGGCAAGAAAGAAGGGGCATATTAGAATTCCAGACAGAGTTTGTGGCAACGCAGGTAAGACAGGGACGCAGCTGAGTTTTCACTGTGTAATTTGCTGCCCAGGCACCCCGAGGTCACCCTCCTCCACTCCTCCCACCGCACCTGAAGTCAGCCAGACTCAGCTGCAGCTTCTTCCGGGCTTTGTTTCTCGTGATGTAGTTGGTGGCAGAGCCTCGTTCATACTTGACAGGGAAAAAACAATTCTCCATTAGCAAGGATTGAAGCGACTGACGTCAATCTCTGGGCATTCCTTGTGCCAGAGGCAACTAAGACTGCATAAGTGACCAAGAGGTTTCTGGGACAAGAAACACTGGCTGGAGGGAGCTCACGAGCCTCAACAAGCTTTCCTGCAGCATCCTTGCAGTAGCCTGCATAAATGACACATACGCCTGAATGATGCTGAGGACCATGAGGCTGCTGTGGATCCCATGCTGTGCCAAGCACTTAGCAGTAGCTCTGAGTATTGGCCACTATGATTAGTGATTTCCAAACATTTCATTTAATCTCCACAACACTGTGAGGTGGATGCCATTAAAACTCCCATTTTACAAAGGAGGAAACAGGCTCAGTGACAAACCTGCCCAGGTCACATAACTTTTTAAGAGTCTCAAACCTAGGTCTGAGCCCAGAGCCTGAGTGTCTAACTCACTAAGCCAGGGTTCTCAACCTTTCTTTTCATTATAACCACTCCTCCACCATCAGAAACTTTTTTAGACCTCTTCCCCCCTCCCACAGCCCTATGAAATGTTAACACCCAAGATATACCATAGATCTGTTTACGTAATGTGGTCCTGTAGAGGGGTGCAAAGCACTGTAACATCTAAGACCCCTCCCAACCAATGTTTGTTCCCTTGGGAGTGACATCATCTGACTGAGAATGCATGCTCTAAGCCACACAATCTTTCCCCTTCCTCATTCATTCATTCAACAGACCTCTACTATGTTCCAAGCATCAAGCTAGATGCTGTGAGGGCAATAAAGACGACACGCCTGGTCTCTACCTACCCCAACAGAGCACGCTATGTTGTGCAACCATCTGGATGTCTGTGGTACCAAGATGCTGCCTCACACTCACTTCTCTGCATCCCTGATAAAGAGTAGCAGCACACTGTACAAAGCAGTCTGCAACGGTAACCAACCATGTCCTTTCCACACAAGACCTTCCGCTGGAGTAAGACCGTGGGGCCTCGATGGCCAGGTCCCACTCTAAACATGCAGCCCTCCGAGGGCTATGTTTATGAATAAACTCACAGTCACGAAACACACCCTTCATTCATTCTTTCCTTCAGACATTTATTACCTGTCTATTGGGGATCAGACTCACACCAAGTCTTGGGGATACAAAGATGAGTTAGACTGTCTCAAAAAGTTGAGTCTCCAGTAGAAGTGTTTTCCATTGCCTTATGCCACACATACTTCTACCACTATACTACTCCTTTTAAACATTAAGGGGATCAGTAGTTCTCAACTGGGGTGATTTTACTCCTGGAGGGGGATGAGGGGGAGAATTAGGCATTTTGGATTGTTGGGTGCTACTGGAATCTAGTGGGTAAGAGGTCAGGGATGCTACTAAACATCCTATATTGCACAGAAGAGCCCTTCCCACAACAAAGTGTTACCTGGCTCAAAACGGCTGTGAAACCCAGCTTTAAAAGCTGTCATGATTTGTTTACATATCTGCATCTGTGCCGCAAAGGAGGATTTTTCCATCTTATATTTTTGCAGCTCCAATCACTAGCATTTACTGGGTGTTCAATAGCACGCCGGGTTAAACACAAATTGCCAACAGAAACTGTCAAGCTGAAGGAAACACCTGAAGCACCGACATCTTCCTTGCCTTCCTCCCGTCCCCAACCTTTCATGTCACCAAAGTGATCCTCCATTCAGCAACAAAAACTCCTTGAAAAACCGATCATGTTACTCTCCCTTTAGTTGAGTCCCACTGCCTTTAGAATAAAATCCAAGCTCCTCATCGTGGCTGACACGCCTGGCACCATCCGGTCCCTGTCCAACCCCAACCTCACTAGATGCCAGTCTTCCCTAGGTTTACTATACTCCAGCCATCCTGATGTCCTGCCAATTCCTTGCAGACAGCAAGCCTTTCCCCGCTAAGGGTCTTAGCACTCAGTTTACCCTGCCAGACTTGTTCGCTAAGCACTCTCAAGCCCTAGAAGCCATCCGAGATCTTTTGATCTTTCAGATTTCAGCTTAAACGTTATGACTCAGAGAGACCTTCCAAGACAACACGAAATGAAGTAAGTACCCTTTTATAGTTTCCATCCTTATGCCTCATTTGCTTCCTTCACACCACATCTAAAATCTGTGATCGTCTTATTTGGTCGTTTAGGGTCCATCTTCTCCACAAGAAAGTTGGCTCGGGGAAGGAGGGGAACACATCTGTTTATGTCTCCATCCCCAGAGTCCAGGACAGGGCCTGGCTCAATCGAAAAGGGAATAATAAGTTTCAGAGATGATGAGCTCGACGTAATAGTGGCTTTACGTAATATTTATCACTCAGTAAACAGTTGTCCTCCGGCTAGGCCCGCTTTTGGGCTGAAGTTGTGCTTGGTAATCTTAACACTCGTTTACAGTCCCGCTCCACGGTTCTTTCCAGGGTTTCACCGACCGACTACTGCCGTCCTCCCCCTCGCCTCGCGGACCCCTTCTCACGGTTGTCTCCCATTGCATTGACACCAACCGTTTCTGTACCCACGATGGACCAAGACCGGGGAGAGACGCAGTCCCCAGGCCCCGTCGCTCTCGTCTCCCACGTTCTGGGGCCCCCCGCCACCCCGGTACCTCCCCCATTCACCTTCTTCTTCTCCAGGCCTCCCATGACTCCACGCTGAACGGTCTACCAGCTCCGTGCGAGCAGACAGCGCCGCTTCCTCGCGCACGTGCCCCGCCTAGGGCCCCGAGGCCCCCACGCTTACGGCCTGTGCGGGGTGGCCAGTGTGGTGCCTGAACGAAGCTACGGAAAGATGGGGCTTTTCTCCTCGAGGTTTACAATTAAACCCTCTGAAATAAACCAGTAAGACCGATCTTTCGAGCTCTTTCCCACCTCTGAGCCCATTACAATTTTACTGTTTGAACAAGATACTCAGGCATTTCTATAATCATCCTGATTAGGAAGGCTTGCCCTTTAAGCCCCGTTGCATATTGGGATGGAGGGGGGCGGAAAACTTGAGCCAGCGCAGTGCCTTCTGGGATGCAGAGGGGAGCTACCCTCTGAGGCGAGTAAGCGCGAGTTGCGGTTGTTACGGTAACGGTTGCTAGGCGCCGTGGGAACCGGGCTCCCGGGGCAGAGAAGCGGCTGCCGCCGGGGGCGCTAAGGGCAGGTGCGCTGGGTTCGCCGCCGGCCATCGGCTTTTCCTTTGACTTGTGGCTTGTTGACTTTGACTTCCTTGACCTTAAAAATAAAACTGCCAGTTGTCTTAGCAGCAAAACGAGTTTATTCGGAAAAAACAAAGAATTGCAGTTTGGGACCCGCATATTGATGGCAGAAGCCGTAGGCAAGCCCAACAATCAAGGGAGAGGAATGTTATTTTATAGAGAAAAATAAAGAAATTGGGGGGTGGGGGCGTTGTTTTGACCAAAAGTCCATTAGAGAGAAGCAGGAGTTTGGGGTGGTGATGGTTTCTCATTGGCTGAGTTGCTGGAGTAGCCATTTTTTGTTTGGGATGCAATGTACATTTCTTCCTGAAATTGAGGATTCTTTCCTGTTGAGGACTGCTTTCTGCTGGGGTCGGCAATTGACTCTCTTTCTTGAAATTGACTTCTGGCGGTAGTAGTGGGTGATGAGGATTATTTTAGGCTGGTTAATTTTAAAACTGCAGATGAGAAGCAGGTTCCAAGGAGCAAGGTTTGCTTGCCCTTTGTTGGGAAACATTTACATTTGTAAGGGAAACCTCCATCTGTAAAGATGCCTCCTCTCTGTGCCAGGAAGAAGGGAGATGACCTTATCTCTAGAAACTCTTAATCAATGCCAAAGGCAAGAACTTAAGTTGTTTACTGTCTGGCAACCTCATGTAACTGATCCCCTCCCCCCCAACATCCTCCTTTCTCTTTAGCTGAAGATAATATTTGAGCGATGACTTCTGCCATTTACTCAATCCGGTTTGATTCTTATCTAGAAGTTATAGGACCACCCCATAACCAGACCCTACCGGCACTGATACCATTTTAACAACTCTTTTAACATATTCTTTCCTTTGTCTTGTAAAGAGATAACTCACGTACCTATGCCTTAAATTTAGCCATACTCTCCACCCATGTTTGCAGCAGCAGCAGCAGCTCCCCATGCCAGCAGCATCTCTGACTGCCCGTAGGTCCTGTCCCCACGCAGCAGCTCTGACTGCCCATGGGTCCTGTCCCCATGCTATTCCACACTATTCTCTAAATAAAAGAGCACTACTGCCAGATCTTGAGAGTCCAAGAAGTCTTTCTTTCGACTCCTCGGCTCACCGACCCCACATCAGTGGGCACTCCCCCTTCTGGCCTCCTGACTCCATTTTAAATGAGGTTTCCCTTTATTAATTTTAACAGGTTCATTTATGGGGATAAAATAGATCAAAAGCAGACTTTTTTTCCCCCCACAGAAGTAGAGACTTGAGGCCATTTATATTTTCTGAGCTGTGGGGGATCAGAATTGGCCACCCCAAAATGTGCCTCTTTGCTTTATTTTTAAGAACAAACAACTGAAGGAAACTTTGACCTCCCCTCCTAACTGCCTAAAAGAATTTAGATAAAAGGCCTGTCCCCAGGACAGGCCATCACCATGGGTAACTCTGGGTATCAGTAGACTGTGAGGGTCCTTGCTAAGCCCATCCTTATCAGAGTTCTGTCTACTAAACGTTTGCTTTGCCATCTCCATGTGAATTGCCTTCCTCCCCTTTGAAGCCCCAAACCACTACCCCCAACAGCCTCCTTTGTCTTTAGCTAAAGATGGTATTTAAGGTGACAACTTCAGCCATTCTGGGGAGTTACCCAGTTGTCCTGGGTTTCTCCCGTGTAAAAACCTTATAAAGCTTTGTTGGATATTCTACTGTTATTCTGTCTCGTGTCAATTCAATTCGTAACCAGCCAAAAGGACGAGGAGGGTAGAGGAATTGTCTTCCTCCCCTACAGAGCCTTAGCAGTGGGCTGAAGAATGACAAAAGGCCAAGGACAGTTATAGAACTCCTGCTATATTTTAAATGTACATTCAGCATGTATGAACTTTTAATATGTTGATAAAAATAATCCATAACCAATCTATAAATGAAAATTTGGGGTGAGTTTATTCTGAGCTAAAATGTGAGGACCATGGCCTGGGGCCTTTCTTCCCGAAAGAAGAAAGGGCACCAAAGAAGTGGGGTGCACAAAGTGGTTATATACCCCCAAAGAGGATGTTTCACATATGATTGAAATGTCCCTTTTACAATAGTCTCGAGACTGCTCTGTCAGCACAGCGATGGATGGACACAGCAGGTAGATCTGTTGTCTTGGTGGATACAGCAGGGTGGCAGGTCTGTTGTCTGGAGCTGGGTGGTCACAGGCAAGCGCAGCAATCAGTTCCTAGCCTAAGGAAAGATGCTTATCCCTAAGGAAATGCCAATGTAGGGGGAGTTGCACCTTTATCTTAAGGCCATTTGTTCTTGCCATAGTGGATGTTTAAAGCAGATATACAGTGTGTGCTCAATGGCCATGGTCAGGCCCTTTTGGAAAAAAGAAAGTCAGGCCGAATTAGGTTTACACCAAATGGCTTCCTCATGTACTCCAATACATCCTATTGCTTGCCATTTCTATTTGTCAATATGTACACATAAGTTCCATATTGTGTTCCTCAAATGGTAATTACAAGATTTATACATATATTCACACCAAGGTGATGGGGTCTGCAAAGTAGATGAAATTTTAAAGCTGTCTGAAAGTTAAAGAGTTTGTTCTTTCAGGCCTCCAAACTCGGTTTGGAGATTGCCACAAAATTTGGAATTTGAGGCCCTTGTGAATGTGACCTGACCCAAGGTCATGGTCATAGAACCCTTTAGAGGTAGCTATAGGCGTTAACCACTGGCCAATGCTTGTTTTGAACCATGTGGATTTTATTATCTACTTTAAATGAAAGCTAAAATAAAATAAAAACCCAGCGATTCCACAATGAAAAATGAAATGAAATGAAATGTAAACCAGGTCCGGGCAGGTGAGCTGGCAAAGACTTTGAAGGAACTTGCCAGTGAGGTGTGAAGAAAACAAGGCGCGGGGTTCTCAGCAGAAGACTGAGAAGTGTTTCGAAAAGGATCTGAGGACCAAAAAGAGTGGGGCTGGCAAAGAGGAAGGAGAGAGAGACCACCCAGGCCAGAGGCAAAATCTGGGGGGATTCGGAGAATGAAAGGTCCATCATGAGCGTGGAGGATGTGTGACCAGGCAAGAGGAGACGGACGGGTGTGAGAGGAAAGGAACACGGGAGCAAGGCCAGTGTCGTGGGCGTCACCTAGGCAGTCACCCACGCACCGTGCTTGATCCAATGCTCCATCGCTGTCTTAAAATTAACAATTTTTTAACAAGGCGCCCTGCATTTTCATTTCTCACTGTCCCTCCAAAATCATGTAGCTGGTCCTGAGCAGGAGGGACCCTGTTTTGCTCACGTTGGTTTTGAGGGGTCAGTGGAAGACACAGGTGGAGGTGTCTAGGAAAGCAGTTGTGCATTCAGGTCTGGAGCTCAAAATAGAGGTCACGTAGGTATCAGTTATTACAGGTGAGGAAACTGAGGCTCGGGGAAGTAAAGGGACTCACCCCAAGGTCACTTAGCTGCTAAGTAGGGGAAGACAGACTTTCACAGGCAGCCTTGCTGCAGAGCCCGCTGCTTGAAACCCACTCCGCGGCCTGCTGAATTGATCTCTTCCCCTCCCTGAGTCTGTTTCAGAAGATTCCTTCTGAGCTCTGTGACCTTGGGCAAGTCTCAGCACCCCTCTGAACCTCTGTATCCTCCTCTGTAAAGTGGGGATGATAGCTAATGCCCACTCCCCAAGGGTCCCCAGTGGATCTCTGGGAAAGGAGCCCGTGTCATGATGTGGCCTGTGACAGGAGCCACCACTGAGTGAGAGTCCCCTGAGTGCAGCCCTCTGGCCTTGTAGCTTCTGAACTTCATTTCCTTCAGTCATCGAACAGCCCCAGGAGGGAGCTCGTTCCTTCTCCATTTTTTTTGATGGGAGAACTGGGACCAGAGAGGGTAAGAGGCTCACCTGGGTTAGCACAGCTGCAAAGTAGCAGAGCTGGTATTTGAACACTGGACTTTCTGACTCCAAGCCCAGTATCTGTTAAGCTTGGGACTCAGTGAGATGCTCTAAAGTGGCCATTCAAAGACTATTTTTCACTGGGACTAGAACAAGAATTCACAGCTGCATTTCTTTTATTAGAACACATTTTATTAGAGCAATTAATTCTTGTCTAACGTGCGTAATTCAGAAAATACTGAAAAGTGTGAAGGAAAACAAGTCAACCCTATTCCCACACCCTGAGAGAATGATTATCAACATCTTGACATAGTTCCTTCCAGTCTTTTTTCTATACCTACATGTAAAAATGATGGGCACAAAGAGAATCATCCCATGGACACGGTTCTGTCTCAGCAGATGGGGAGGGCAGGGAAAATGCATCTCATGAATCCTTTGCTAAGGCTGGACCTCCAGTCTCCCCGCCCAGCAATCCCAGATGAACGTACCCCACTGGTCCAAGAGGAAGCCGACCAGGCTGGGGATTTGTGCATCCCACCCAGGGACCACTGGGCAGACCCTGCTCTGAGGCTGCCCCTCCTCCCTCCCCATCCTGTGCCTCCCTCCTGCAAGAGGAAACCGTTCCTTTCCCTGGAGTCCAGGGACTAGTGAGGTCACACACTCCTTCCCACTGTCCCTGCCCCTCACCCACTCCCCATCATGAGCAAAGCATTCCCAAAGTGCCAGCCCTAGAGGGACAGAGGCAGTAGAGAGTGGGCCATGAAGGTCAAGGGAACCTGGCTTCAGTCCTGGCTCTGTCCCGGGCAGCTGCAACCTCTCAGGGCCTCTGTTCTCATCTACAACATGGGCGTGTAAATAGCACCAACTTCCTGGAGTCGTCATGAGGATTAGCTGAGATAAAGAGAAGTAAATGCTCAATTAATGGCAGCTGTGCTTTTTATTAGCAAGAAGTGATCTGAATAATACGAATATTAATTGCCAACAATTGTTGAGTCTTTACTAAGTGACAGCACAATTCCCATGAATTCTTTACGACCACCTTAGATGATAGGTATTGGAACTAGTCCACTTAAAGATGAGAAAACTGAGGCCCAGAGACATGAAGTCATTTGTCCAAGGACTCACAGCAGGTTCATGGCAGAGCTTGGATTAGACCCTTGCTTTTCTGCGCCCTGCCCAGTCCCCAGCACTATGCCAAATGACAGACTCTCTGTGCCTTTCCCATGCGCTCCTCTTCCCACCACATCTCAGAAGCCTCTTGCTCTGTCTTGGGGACAAATCCCCTTCAAGGAGGGGTCTAGGGACTGACACCTGGCCAAGGAGCCCACCACAAATTGGTGGGGGTGGAAGGAGGGTGCTGGTGACTGCCAGCCCCTCCCAGTCCACCTCCACCATAGCCCACTTGTCCCTGCCCCTCCCTAGTCCCCTTGGGAATGGAATTGGGCTCCTCTCAAAGTGGAGAGAGCACCAGGCTTGGAATCAAGCAGATGAGGCTTGAATGCTAGGCGAGTGTTCCTGGGTTGGTCACTCGCCCTTTCAAGTCTCTGCTCCACCATCCATGAAAGGACAACAGTGTCTTCCCTGCCTGCTTCTTAGGGTTGTTGAGGAAGTGATAGATTGAGAGAGGCAAAATCTGCGAAAATATAATGGTGATGTTACAGTCATCGCTGTCGTCATCATACAAGCATATAAGAACAGAGTGTCATGGCATCGGGTAGTGGTTCAAAGTGGGAGCCCTGGAGACAAGTTTGTTTTTCCCCATACGGATGTCCAATTGGCCCACCATAATTTATTGAAAGAACTGTCTTTCCCCCACTGCTCTGTGGGGCCACCTTTGTCACATATGTCCCCATGTGTGTGGGGCTGGTTCAGGGCTCTCCATTTGGTTCACTGGTTAATTGATTATCTTTGTGCCAATATCACATGGTCTCAATTACGATAGTTTTATAATAGTCTTGATATCAGTGAAAGACATTTTTCATTTTTTCCCCTGCAAGGTTATCTTGGCTATTCTCGGCCTTTTGCATTTGCCAATAAATCTTAGAATCAGTTTATCAGGTCCCTCATACGACAATGAAAGACCTATTGGGCTTAGATTGGAAGGGCACTGAGTCTACAGATCGATTTGGGGAGACTTGCTGCCTTTACAATATTGAGTTTTCCCATCCTCCTCTCTCACACCACACAATCCCAGTTGGGTTGTAGATCTAAATGTGAAAGGCAAAACAACAAAGCTTCTAGAAGCTTATAGTGGAGACAGTCTTTATAACCTTGGCTAGAAAAAGGTTTCTTAAACAAGGCAAAAAGCACTATCCATAAAGGAAAACACTGATATGTTTCATTACATTGAAATCATAAGAACGTCTCTTCATTAAAACACACCATGAAGAGAGTGAAAATTCAAGCCATAGAGTGGGAGCAGATATTTTCAACATGCCTAATGAACTATGGGCTCCTATCCAGCCCATAGTTTTATTTACAAAGTTAATATTTATTTACATAGTTAATTTACAAAGACCTTGTATAAATCAACAGGTTGAAGACAGACAACCCAACCAAATGGTCAAGAACCTGGGACAGACGTTCACAACTGGGAAAGTTCAGAGAGCCAATAAACTCATTAAAAGGCGCTCAATCTAATAAGAAATCCAGGGCATGCCTATTAACATTGCAAGGAGATGCCACTGCACCAAAATTATGAAGACTGACGATCCCAAGTGCTAGTGAGAATGTGGAGCAGCTAGAAATCGAATATGCTGCAGGGAGGAGTGTAGACTGGTACAAATGCTTGGAAAAACTGTGGCATTATCTACTAAAGCTGAATATGCACCCTCCCTATAAGCAGCATTTCCACTCTTAGGTATCCATCCAACAGAAATGAATTGTTGGGGCCAGCCCCCTGGCCCACTGGTTAAGTTTGCACACTCCTCTTCAGTGGCCCAGGGTTTTGCTGGTTCAGACGCTGGGCGTGGACCTGGCACCACTCAGCAGGCCACACTGAGGCAGCTTCCCACATAGCACAACCAGAGGCACTCACAACTGGAATATACAAGTACGTACTGGGGGGCTTCGGGGAGAAGAAGAAGAAGAAAAAAAAGAAATGAATGCCTGTGTCCACCAACAGACATGTCCAAGAATGTTCACAGCAGCAATTTTTGTGGCTTTTAATAGCAAATTTTTAAATAACCCCAAACATTCGAAATGTTCACCAACAATATACAACAACATGTATATTCATATGATGGAATACTATACAGCAATGAAAACAACCAGATTCCAGCTATTCACAACCACAGGGATGAATCAGACAAGCATAATGTTGCGTGATAGAAACTAGACACCAAAGAGTAGGCGCTGCATGTTTTCATTACAAAGGCAGGCCAAACTCAAACATAATGTTAGAAGCCAGAATGGTGTATGTCTGAGGAGGACGAGAGTTATAATTGGGAGAAAGCACATGGGTTTCTGGAATGCTGGACGGCTCTTCTTTCTTGAGCTGGTCGGCAGCTACACAGGTGTTTGTAGTAAGTCATTGAACCGTACATTTACGTATTGAGCACTTTCCTACACACGTGTTAAAGCTTAAGTTTTGAAGAAGCTGTTTTTTATGTGACAATTCTTGAGTAAACAGAACTGGGTTGACGCCTGAGCTCTGCTCCTTTCTGGCTGTGTGAGCGTGGTCAAGTTATTTCATTTCACTGAGCCTCTGTTTTCCCGTCCATAAAATGGGAACAACAATCGTACCTGCTTGCTGGGCTGGTGTGAGGACGAAAGGGCTTCAAGTGAAATAACAGATGCAAAGCCTGGGACCTGCACTCACCCAATATCGGCTGGTGATGGCCACGAACCACATCCTACAGTATTATGTGTGTCCCCTAGTCAAGGGTGTCTGAGAAATAACTGAAAGCCCTGAGTTTGATCCTCCGGGTAAAAAGCAGGATGCTCAGCTAAATTTTCAGTGTAAGTCTATAATTTTATATGCAACATACTTATACTAAATTTTTTTCATTGTTTATCTGGAATTCAAATTTAATTGGGTACGCTGTATTTTTATTTACTAAATCCTGCAATCCTAACCTCATAGTTACCAGCTGTGTGTCCTGGGTTAAGTTGCTTGACCTCTCTGGCCTTGGTTGCCTAATCTGTAAAATGGGGATGATGGTCCCTGCCAGTGTGGACATAGAATGAAACTGATTCAAGTAGGTAGGTGTTCCCAGCACATACCAAGCTCTCTGTGTTTGTTTCTTTCCCTTCCCGTCATCTCCCTCCCTCCTTTTCTGTTCTTCCCTTTTCTTTCCTTGCCTAATTCCTAGGGTTGCCAGGGTTCCCCGCAAGCATTGTTAAGCCCTGTCGCTGGCCTTCGAAACTAAGAGATTGTGATTAGCTATAATAAGTAGTAAAGTTGTAGGATTTTTGTTTAAAACACACACAGTTAATTTTAGCAGGAAGGGACAAAGTGGGCTTCTTCTGGACTCTTCCATTGGACAAATTCCAATTTTCGCTGCGGACGTGCTCTGCTCTCTGCTTACCCCGCCCTCATTTGTGTGTCAGCTCTGACAGGAGCTCATCCTCTCTCTGCGCCCTCTACCTCAGCTCTGAATTCTATTGTTTCTGTTGCAGGATTCACAGAGGAGAGAGAAGAAACAAAGCTCATCTTTGAAATAAACTATAAAGATCAAAACAGGGTGATCTAAGAGAGTTTCTGAGTATAAGATGAGGTAACACTTCTGAGCTACGTTCATAAAACCAGTCACTAACCCATACCTCACACTCATTTGAACCTCACCATCTAAAAATGGGATTCGCTCTAATTTCCTGAGTAGCTGATGCAAATAGAGAGAATGTGAGAGTAGTGAGCGGGCTGTGTCAGGGGGTATGTAACTCCACTTTGATGGAGTATTTAAAAAAATGGAAAGCGGGGGACTCGCCTCCAGAAATGTCAGGCAAACCCTGGCAGAGCTCAGAGGGTTAAGATGAAGGATGCTGGAGTCAGCCAGACCTGGGACAGGACCCCAGCTCTGCCACCTCCTAGCTGGGTGGCCTGGGTAAGTTAATTAACCTCCGGCAAAAGAAGCAAAGGTACATAAACAGAAGAGTGGAGGCTGCATTCGTGGTGCGGGGAGCAGAGCCTCCACCCCCGCGGTAGGTGCTGTCAGCTCTCTGCCCGTGTTCCACGCACCCACCATTGCCGTTCAGGGCAGTATCTTCTCAGGGCAGCTGGGACCTCTCTGCCTGAGGGTCTCTACGAGCCAGGCCAGCCAGAAGTGCTAGAGAATTGATCCCCAGGAACATTCCTCAAGCGATGACAAGTGAGAATTGGTGGATAAATACCCCAGGTGCTTGTCCCCCGGTGGGACGCCTCTGGGCACAGGCTCCGTGTGTGCAGGAGCCCTGTGTGGGCCTGGGTCCTAGTTGCCCACAGCACTTGTCTGCTCATTAACACACCCTGTGTTGGTTTCCTTTCCCTCCCCGACTCCTGCTTCCAAGGATCTGCTCCTTGTCTCAGTGTCTGCTTCTGGGGACACTCAACTCAGGACACCTCAGAGGCTCCTGAAGGGAAGGATGAGGGGGCCAGGCTCTAGCTGTCTGGGCTCCGGAAGGTGGAGCAGGCAAGCAGACCTGGGGTCAGCCCCCAAATCTTCAGCCCCCAGCCTTGGAATCCATCGCATGAGTTTCTTTCGGCTGCAGCGGCTTCTCCTTCCAGACATTACAGATCATTTGCGGTCCAGGAGCCTGCACCGAGCAGAAGTGCATTCGCCCCGAAATCTAACTGAGTGTTGACTGTGTGCCGGGCACCTGCAGGGCTCCGGGGACCGGGAGGTGAGGGTGCAGGAGCATTTAGCAGAGGGAGTCTGGGGCACCTTCCCGGAGGAGGAGATTCTGATGCCTGGACCGCATCCCCAGAGATCCTGGCTTGATAGTTTTCGGTGTGGCCAATCTCCCAGGTGGTTCTAATTTGCTCTTAGGGTAGCCACTGCTTTAAGGCCTTCTCAAAGCCCCATTCTGCGGGTTTTGCTGATGGCCTGACGTGGGAAGATGAGAATGTTGATGGGGACTCCCAGGCAGCAGTGTTCCTGGCCTCTGTTGTCTTACCAACCCGGGGCCAAGGGCGCAGAGGAGGGAGTGCTTATGGGAGACCTGTGGAGTCAGGGTTCCTGGTGGTCCTCATGTGTGTACCCCAGATAACCAGTCCGTCCACACCAGCCATGTTCTGAAGGGGGGTCTGGCTCTGACCTGGAATTTATATATCTATATATACACACCCATTCCCATACAGCATGGCACCCTGCGTGCGATTACACAGTCTTTGGAAATAGAAAGATGTGGGTTCTGATCTCAGCTTTGCCACACTAGCTGTGTGACATTGTGCAGGAGACTTCACCTCTCTGTGCCTCAATTTCCTCATCTCCCACATGCGGATCATAAGACCACCTCACAGAGAAGTGAGGATTCCAGGGAATAACTTAGATCAGTGCTTCTCAGTCGGGGCAGATTTGGCCCCTAGGGGACATTTGGCCCCCAGGGGACATTGGCAGTGCCTGCAGACGTTTTTGCTGTCCGAACTAGGGGATGATACCAGCATCAGGCAGATGCTGCTCAACATCCTACAATGCACAGGGACCCCTTCCCTCCACCCCCAGAGAATTATCTAGTACAAAATATCAATAATGCCACTGCTGAGAAACCCTGATCTAAGTCACACACTTAGGACTGAGCCGGACACGGTCAGTGCACCCAGGACATCAGTTCCTTTCTACTTTATTCATTTACTGCCACGATGTCAACCTGGTATGGTGATCCTGGGTGGTGTCATGTGAGAAAAAAATAATTAATAAATGTGAGTTGATGAGAAAGAGGCGCTAGGCCAGTGCTCTCCTGCAGAAACAACCCACAGATGCGGGCCACGTGTCATTCTAACTTTCTCTAGTAGCCACATGAAGAAAGGAAAAGGAAACAGGTGAGATATAATATTTTTAATAATATTTTATGTAACCCAACCTATCAAAGATATTATCATTTTAACGTGAAATCAATAGAAAATATTATTAGATTTTTATACTTTTCTTTTCTTATGCACTAAGTCTGCAAAATCTGGCAGCCATGTCACCCTTACAGACCATTTCAGTGCGGACTTGCCACATTTGAAGTGCTCCAGAGACACACGTGGCTCGCGGCTCCCGCTGGACAGCACTCATGTTGGACCAAGACTTTCCCACTCACAGATGCTTGGTGATGAACGGGTCAGGCTGGGAGAGAAAAAAGATGAAGAGAAACAGGAAGAAAGGAAAATGGGAAGGGAATCTTTCAGAACCTGCAGGCAGGAAGCACAACTAACACGTCCAAAAGTGGTCTGGCGCCCAGCTCTCTGCCTCCGCCCCCTGGTGGCCAGGAAACAACATCGAACCCTCCCTCTTCTCTCCAGCTCAGCCTCGTTCCCAGGCTGCAGGCTGGGGAGGCTCAGGGATGGAGGATGCTGACCTTCCAGCTCAGGGAGCTTGTTCTTTCCCTCTGCCTACTGCAGAGATCCAAGGTCCCTGGGAAGGGCCACGAGACACCCCCCTCCTCCCATGAAATCAATGAGACTGTGTGTGTAAGCCTCATCTAAGGCTGGCTCTTGCAATATTTTCAAATCCCCTTTGGCTTAGGGAGGTTAGTGCCTGTTGATTTCATCGAGTGGCAACTCCCTGGACAAGAGGAGGCCAATTTCCATGGCTAATACAACGGAGCATTTGGAGAGTGCTGATTCCATTAGGAACCAAGGTGGTTTCCCACTGTCTGCAGCCAAAATCTGGATGATGCTACAGCTCAGGGAGCAGGGTGGAGGCCCCGGGATCGGTGCCGGGATTCCAAGACAAACAGCTGAGTCAGGACAGTCCTATGAAGACCATTGCTAAGGTCATTAAGGACACAAGCATGGGGACAGGCTACCTGGGGCCATGTCCCAGCTCTGCCACCTGCCAGCTGACAATGGGCAGCAAGTGAATCCTTCTGAGCCCCTTTCTTCATCCACAAGACGGATTAATAATGGTTATTACCTCTGGACAGTCTCTCCCAGACTCCACTTGACTCCCAAACTCAGCTCTTCAAGTCAGTGTTCAGACGCTTCCTCCTCCAAGAGACCTTTCTCCCGCCTCACTAGAAATCACGACTCTACCCTGGCCCTCCCCATCTCCTTTCCTGGCTGTGATTTATTTTTTCATAACATTGATTATATTATCTCATGTATTTACACGTTGTTTGTTATCTCTCTCTCCTCAGTAGAATTCAGCTCTCGAGGGTCAGGCTCTGTCTGTTTTGCTCACTGCTGTCTTCCCGGCACCTACAACAATGCCTGGGATGAAGTAGCTGCTCAATAAACATTTGTTGAAATAATTTCTTAATTAAAAAAACACCAACAGAGCCTGGCACATAGCAGTTCATTATCATGACTCAGATGTTGGTCACGAAGCAGGTAAGGGCCACACAGTTCCTACTTTCCCTTTATTAATTCATCTAAAAATGTTGATTGTGTATATACCATGGACCAGGCAGTGTGCTAGGCTCTGTGGATGCAGGGATGGGCAAGAGAACTCACAGATCAGCAGAGGATTATATGGTGCCTCCCTCAGAGGTGGTTGTGAGGATTGAGTGAGCTAAAGCGTGGAACATGCTTCACACAATCTAGGAATAGAGTGTTTGTATGAGTCAGCTTTTGCCATGACAAAGCTGTGTGACAAACAGCCCCCAAATCTCAGTGAGCTCCAACAAAGTTATTTCTCAGCTAGATGTCTGAAGGTTGGGTGGGTCAGAATGGGGCCTACTCCACGTGTCTTCTTATTTTGGGGCCCAGGCTAAAGGAGAAGCTCCTATCTGGAAATGATGTTCTCTGTGGGGAGAGCAAGAACTGGCAGAAACATGTCATGCTGGAGAGCCACAGCCTCGAACTGGCACATCACCACTTCTGCTCATATTCCATTGGTCAAATCAATCCACATGGCCACGCCCAACATCCATGGGGAGAGGAAATACACTCTCCTCACTGACCAGGGAGGGGAGAGTGAAGATGCTGGATGACAGTACAAAACATCATATGTTTAATAAAAGGTCTTTATTATTATAAGGGGGAAAAACTGTGTCTTCCACAAAACTTAATCTAGGCAGTGGTCAACAGTTACATATTCTCCCAAGGATAGCTGCCTAGATGGTGACAGAGTTGGAAGCTGGAAACCCATTGGTGTTTGTATGAATCCAAGAAGACACAAGTTTGAAATCAAAGCAGACTTAGAATTCAAGTCCCAGCCCTAGCAATTAACAACCAAGCACCTTGGATGTCCTTCCACCTCTCCAGGAGTTATCTATAAAATGAGGTTCGGGGCCAGCCCGGTGGTGCAGCGGTTAAGTTTACACGTTCCGCTTCTCGGCGGCCCGGGGTTCATCAGTTCAGATCCCGGGTGCGGACATGGCACCATTCGGCAAAAGCCATGCTGTGGTAGGCGTCCCACGTATAAAATAGAGGAAGATGGGAATGGATGTTAGCTCAGGGCCAGTCTTCCTCAGCAAAAAGAGGAGGATTGGCAGTAGATGTTAGCTCAGGGCTAATCTTCCTCAGAAAAAAAAAAGAGGCTCCCACGTGACGTGGGGTGGCTGCGAGGATCAGACCCTTTGTGAGCTGCGGACACCCCACAGTTGTTGGCTATTATCCAGAGTCATTAAAGCAGTGACGCCGAGGGGCTGGTGAAGCTCAATGGGCCCAGTAGTCTGCCAGGGGCTGGGAATACCGCAGTAAGTGGGGCAGCAGTAACATAACACCTGCCGTCATGAAGTTCATGTTCTGCGTGGGACTTGGGGTAAGTGATTGTAAGGGTGGGGATTGTTGGGGTGGTGCAGGGGACAATGAATGAAAAAGAGCTAAGTTGGAGAGGAGGTTTTACCAATGAAGCAGCCACTGTGATGCATGGTGATCAGAGCTGTCTGGGAGGCAAGCTTAGGAGGCTGTGAGAACCCAGTGCAGGCACCCAATCCAGGCTGGGAAGTCAGAGGCGGCCTCCTAGGGGAGGTGGATCATGGCCATGGTGGTTGACCAGCCCACATCCATTCCATCAGAGATGATTGGGTGTGTCAGGGCCAGTGACAGTGATGCAATCCTCTTCCTGCTAGTGGTTGGCTCAGGGAAGGGCACATGACCCAATCCTGGCCAAGGAGACATGACGGAAAGTCTGCCCAGAGGCTGCAGGACTTGCCTGGGGTGAAGCTTGCAAAGTAACGAAATGGAAGGGATGAGGATCCTTGAGGACACCACTGTATTGCTGCCTCAACCAGGCCAGGACTCTCCTTCCTCCCTCACCTCTGGAGTCCCATTCACGTGGGGTATTAAAGTGTATTACAGGTTGTGCCAATTTGAAAGAGATTTCTCTTACTTGCTGCTAAGAGCTGATACAGGTGAAACTAAGCTGGGTCTTGAAGGATGAGCAAGAGTTTTCTAGGTGAAGAAGGAGGGAAGTTTAACCCAGGTGGAGGGAATGGCCTGGGCAAAGGCATGGATGTTTTTGGAGAAGGATCGCAAGGGGAAAGCAGGGGCCAGGCCATGGAGGGCCTGCCATGCCAGGTGCGTCGAACCTGGCCTTATGCTGAGAATGGCTTCTCTCTAGATGAGTCAGTGCCCTTCGAAGGCCATATGAAGCAAACTCTGGGGTCAGACAGACCTGAGTTCCAACACTGGCTTCTCCACTTGAAAGCTGCTGATGTTAGACAATTAAGAAAAACCTTAGGGCCGGCCCAGTGGCGCAGTAGTTAAGTTCACACGTTCCGCTTCTTGGTGGCCCAGGGTTCAACGGTTCGGATCCCGGGTGTGGACATGGTACTGCTTGGCAAAAGACATGCTGTGGTAGGTATCCCACGTATAAAGTAGAGGAAGATGGGCATGGAGGTTAGCTCAGGGCCAGTCTTCCTCAGCAAAAAAAGAGGAGGATTGGCAGTAGTTAGCTCAGGGCTAATTTTCCTCAAAAAAAAGAAAAAAAGAAAAACCTTCCTGAGCCTCATCATCCTCATCTGTAAAATGAAAATGATAGTACCTACCTTGCAGAGTCACTGTAAGAAGTGAATATGGTGGTAGATCATTTGCACAGTACCTGAAACGTGGCAAATGGTAGCCCTTACTGTGACTACAATTTTACTATTCTTATATCATTATCATCACTCACACATGCTACATCAGTTAGCTATTGCTGCCTAACAAACTACCCAAAGCAATAAACAATTACGACAGTAAGCAATTATTCTGCTCACTGCCTACAGGTCAGCTGGTGGTTCTTCTGGCCTCAGCAGGGCTCACTTACATGTCTGAGTGCAGCCAGAGTCAGAGAGGTGGCTTTGCTTTCTGAGCTGGGCTGAGCTCTCTCACATATATGGGATGCACTGGCCATGGGAGAATCTGGGATGGCCTTGGCTGACCTGACTGGGCTCTCCTCCTCTAGCAGACTCACCTGGGCTGATTCTCACGGTGGCTGAGCAAGGTTTGAAACCAGAGAGTAGGAGTCATCTAGTCCTCTTGACCCCAGAGCTGGGAGCCATCACAGTTACTTCCAGCATATTCTATAGGCCAAAACCAGGGACAGGGTTAGCCCAGATTCCGGGGCTCTTAGGGAAACAGACTCCACTCCTTAATGGGAGCAGCTGCAGAGTGACATGGGAAAAGGAGTGCGTCCAGGGAAGGGCAGAGAACCGGGGCCATTTCTGCACCTGTTTATCACACACAGCTCTGAAGTCAGGAGTTAGAAAGACCCCCCCCTCAGGCTTTGCCTGGTAAGAATCCCCAGCTAGCAAACATCCAGAAAAGGCCTTCGCCCTCTCTACAGGTGTCCCCAGCCTCTCCCTCCGCTGTATTTGCATATTTCGATTGGTTCCCCTACTTATCATCAGCCCAGTCTTTCTTGTCGCCAGCCCCTGGAGAGATTAAAATCCTATGGTACTGCCTGGAAATATGATATTCCCGGAGGCGGGAACCTGATTTGCCCTAATTTTGCATAACTAACTTATCAAGACACCTGGGCTGGCTGCTGCTCTCCTCAGGGACTCTCTGGGTTCCCTCAAACTGCCCATGAGTCCCTGCTCCCCTCCTTGCGGGGGAAGGGAGGCTATGTCGATGGAAGAGCCAGTGTGAGTCCCGCCCCAGCGTGGGTGTCCCATGTGAGAATTCACTGCTCCTCGAAACAGCCCTGCCCTGAGGATGGTATGCTTCCCGCGTTACACACGAGCTGATGGAGGCACGGAGAGGCGGTCACGTGCCCAGGGACACACATGTGGAAAGTTCCAGAACCCGAATTAATGGTTGCTTATTTATTTAGGGGGCCATACCTGGGCAGAGGCCAAAGAAATTGTGGCTTAAAGCCACTGCAGGATCCTTTCTCTGGGCAAGGCAGCCTCCTCAGTTGATGTGTTTTGACCAGGTTGTCTCTCCTACCGCCTGTCACCATGGCTGGAGCCCCCCATGAATCATTCCTTTCATTGGATATTTCTTTTTCTGCCACCATCACCCAAAATTTAGCACCAGGCAAGGAGACCCTGTTAAAATACAAATACTGTGGATCTACAATTAGTTAAAAGCACGGGTTCTGGAGCCTCCTTCCAGACCTTTTACAACTGACTCTTTAGGAAGGAGGCCCAGGAATCTGCATTTGGATATGCTCCTCCCTAAATTATTCTAACGTACGAGACACTGACTACACCCTGCATGGAAAAAAACCCACATTGTTGTTAAGTGAAAAAACCATGTCGTGTAAAGCCTGACCCCAGATTGATAATGAAAAGAAATCTGGAAAAAAAAGTCTGGAAGAAGATGGGAACGGTGGGGAGTTTCCCCTCAGAGCAGGTTACAGAACTGGATCACGGTTCTCTGTCCTGCCTGAGCATTGTGCACTGAGCCTGTGCTCCCTTGACATCAGAAAAAGCAATAAGGATCTTCCGGTGCAAATATCCTTGAAAGAGAGAGAGGGCATTCGCAGCTGGACGGCAACGCTGAAGAGAGATTTCTGGCCCTTGCAGCTGGCCGAGCACAAAGCCTGGTGGGAAAATGGCTTTCATCCGGGCACCACGGGGAGCAACGAGGGAGGGGTGACGGTCTTAGCGGTGGGAGGCCCCAAATCCAGGTCTGCTGTTTCCATGACCTGTCAACTTGATTCTCTCCCAGATATTGTGGCCGGCCACAATGAAGGCCCCAATTCTTCATTCCTCCCTGTGCCCTGTCCTTGACCGTGTGACCTCAGTGCTCTCCCTCCCTGAACTGGCTCAACCATGTAACCTGCTTTAGCCAATGAGATCTTAGCACACACACACTCAAATTCCCCAGGACCCTGTACCCACACCAAAGCTTGTGCATAACAGAAATAATTCATTGAACTATAGACCAGGAATCCTTCTCAGCGCTTCAATCCTCACAAGATAGTGCAGTGGGAAGCATTATAAGGAGATAAAATAGAAAAAAAGATAGTTCTATAAAAAAGCCATAGTGTAGGCAAAAGACAAAATCCATACTATATTTGAATAATGTCCATACTAAAGAGCTCTCACAAATTGACAAGAAAAATGACAAATGACCCAATAGAAAAATGAGCAAAGGATAAGAATTCAAAGAAGAAATCTGAGTGGCTCACCAATAAATATAGGCAAAGATGCTTAAAGTCTCTAGAAGTTAGAGAAATGCAAATTAAAGTAACAATGAAATACCACTTTAGGGGCCGGCCCGGTGGCGCAGCGGTTAAGTGCACACGTTCCGCTTCTCCGTGGCTTGGGGTTCGCCAGTTCGGATCCCGGGTGCGGACATGGCACCACTTGGCACACCATGCTGTGGCAGGCATCCCACATATAAAGTAGAGGAAGATGGGCATGGATGTTAGCTCAGGGCCAGTCTTCCTCAGCAAAAAGAGAAGGATTTGCAGCAGTTAGCTCAGGGCTAATCTTCCTCAAAAAGAAAGAAAGAAACACCACTTTATATCCATTGAACTGGCAAAAATTAAGAAGAGCTGAAAGACCTCCTGCTGGCAGAGATGAGGGGAGAGGAAACTCCCATGAAGGGCTGGTAGACGATGAGAAATTGGCCCAGGAAGTGATCTGCTTCCCCAAGTTAACTAAGATAGTTAATGTCAGTCATCCTTCACATCTGGGTGGGTTGAGCTCTGAAGCCTATACTCTCAACTACTGAAGAAATGAAGGAACTCAGTGACCTCATCTAGAGGTTTCCAAGCCTTTGTTCTATTTTTAGTTAAAGCAGCAGAAGCCTCTCTTCAAAGAACATCTTACAGAAACCCCATTCCCATGAAAGAAATAACAGAAGAGCTGGTGCGCTTGAAGCCGGGGCGGGGGTTCCAGTCTCTGCTCCTGGGCCCCTTTCTCATTACAGAGCCGAGGGATCTCTAGAGCTCCAGGAAGCAGTTTGAAAACAATTGGTCAAGCCCAACCCCTCCAACTAAATAGCCCAGAGAGGGCAGGAACTGCTTGAGGTCGCACAGCTCATCATGGCAGAGATGGGACTAGGCCTGGGGTCCTCTCGCCATCAGAACAGCACTCGCTCTGCTGTGTGACTCTCAAAGTTCTTAAAAATCCTAACTGACAGAATCATCCTCATGCCGATCATTCACTTCTAAGCGTCCAGCATCTTCTAAGTGTCCAGCAATGTGCACACATCCTGTCCACTACTCAGAACAAACAGGAGGTAACTGAGACTTAGAGAGGGGACGAGACACACCCGACGTCCCAAAGCTGAAAAGCAGCAGAGACAGGATTTGAACCCGGGTCTGTCCGAATTCAAAACGGAAGTGCTTTCCACTGTACCAGACTGCCCCAGGGAAAGCAGCTGCTGGCTTGGAGAGTGGAGGGATGGGAGAGCCAGGCAGCGGCATGTATGTCCCCCACCCCCCGTCATGTGGTGCTCTCTGGCAGGATCTTCACCATGTTCTCTCTCTTGGGGTATCAGCTCTCAACTTCCTCAGCGCCCAGCACTGACCATGGTGTAAGCTCAACATCTGTTATTTGCTGACTGCACAGTCTCAGAGGTCAGCCGTCAGTCACCTATGGGGAGAGAGGCTGGAGGCAGAGAGTCCTGGGTTCACAATCTAATTCAGCCAGTTCCCAGCTGTGTGACCCTAGACAAATTAACCCACTTCTCTGTGCCTGCTCCTTTATAGATAAACCAGCGTTCTACAATAAGAGTGCTGCATTGATTAGGATGCTTTGGGATGCTGATAACAGAAACCGCAACCTATACTGGCTGAAACACTGAGGAAATCTGTTACACTACATAACAGGAAGTCCAAGGACAGAGTGGCCTTCAGGGTCAGAGACTTAGCAGCTCAATGATGTCAGCGAGGATGTAGGTCCTTTCATCTTTCCACTCTGCCATTGTCAGAGTTAGCTTCATCTTCTATCTTCTGGCAGGTAGTGAGATGGCAGTTGTCACATCGGCACAGACTACAAGCGATGGAGAAGTGACCATCCCCTCCTGTAGTTCCTTCTCAGTCATGGGGAGAAGGTTCTCAAAAACCACTAACAGATTTTCCCCCCTTCTCATTGGGCAGAACTGGGTTACATGCTAACCCCTAAACCAGTTCTTGCAAGGGAACAGTACTGCTGGCATTCGCTTATGCCAGCCATCCGCAGTGTGGTGGCTGATGGGAAGCCAACTGCCTACCTTGAAAAGACGCATTGACTGAGGATCTGGCGTGCTTGATGGCCAGCACGGTGGAACTTCTGCTTCCCTCAACGTTTAATCCCCAGCCCCTAGGACGCGCAGACACTCAGCAACGAGTGAGTGAAGGAACAACTGAGCGAACGAAGGAAGGAAAGAGGCATTTCTTGCCTCTCTCTACTTTCTCCTTTGCCCAACTCCATCATCTCGTGATGACCTCAATGCCCAAATGAAGCCACAAAACATGGTGTATCTGGAACAAATTAGGAAATAATTTGAACTCTCTGGAAAGTGCTACTGAAGAAATCAGAGGGTCTGGGCCAGGCACAAGTTGTCTGTATCCAAAAATACTCATCAACTCCTCACCAGGCTCCCCTGGGTGAGGGTGGACACCATGGGACTGACTTGTGGATTTTGTTGTTAGTGTCATTGTTGCTGCTATCGTTTGAAGTGAATTGTTCCTGGTATTGAGATGATTTGGGGAGCCTTGTTTATCAACATGATTAATAATAGCCATTGGCATCCAGAATAAACAGCCAACCTGGTTTTGGCAGTGAAACAATCAAAAATTTCAGCCAGAAGAAATTCAGTGGGTGGTGTTGGCCACTGATAATTGGACTTTCCGCGGTCACTATCCAACATGGGGGCTGTTTTGTTATTTTCCCTCACATGGACCCACAGTGGAGGTGGGAGAGTGGCTGTCTTCGCACTCCAGCAGTAAATGAGGCTTTCCCTGGGAACGCATGCTGGAGGCTACCAATCAGGTCCTCACTGGAATGAAACATCCAGCGTCCTTGTGGCAATTTCCCCATCCCTAAGGCGCTCTGTGACTGGAGACAATCAAAGGAAGGGGCCTAAACCTGTTTCTCCATGAGGTCACCTTCTCTGAGGTCCCTTCCCCAAGCCCCTCCTCTGGGTTGTCTCCTATGAAAGCCCATTTCACTGGCTGTTCTAGATGGAGGTCTGTCTTTCCCACAGGCCGACAGATTTCCCAAGGACAGAGACCATCTGTTGCTCATTTTATATCACTTCTCAGGCCTACACACAGCACAATACCAGGCACTGGGTAGACAATCTATTGGCAAGTGATGCCTTTAATATCGTAGAGCACTTTTTGGTTTATCAAGAGCTTGCCAGTCAGCTCTAGGGTTGAGTGCTGGACCTCACCCGCCCCCCCCTTCTCGCCCCGTGACTGGGGAAGTTGCTCACCTCTCTGGGTACCTGCCGGATAATATTGTTGGAGGATTCCAGGAGATTATCCAGGGAAAGCAACTAGCAGAGTGCCTGGCTCAGAGTCAGCACTCAAGAAATGCAACCTACTCACAGGACTGTTGTCGTCTGTCACTCTAGATTTTGGGATAACAGACGATGATTACTCCAGATTCTAGGAGTCAGAAAACTTTCTCTCTTAGGACCAGAAAGCAAATATTGTAAGTTTTGTGGGCCATATGCTGTCTGTTGCACTACTCAACTGTGTTTTTCTAGCGTGAAAGCAGCCATAGACAATGTGTAAATGACTGAGTGTGGCTGCGTGTCAATAAAACTCTATTTAGATAAACTGGCAGTGGTCCACATTTGGACCAGGGGCTGTAGTTTACTGGTCTGTGCCCTAGGAAATCAGAGGAAACCACAGATGGAATGTCCATTGTATCTTTCCAGGACGGCAGTTCCTCAGCTTGGAGCTCATGCTGTTTACATCAGTTGTCAGAGTCACTGCAAAAGGAGAGCTGAGGCAGAGGAGGGAGCATTCCTGACTTGCCAAGTGGAGGAAGAAGTCATAATGCATTGAAACATGGGCTTTGCATTCAGACAGACTTGTGTCCAGAACCCAGCTCCATCACCTGCTGTGTGTGACTTTGGGCAAGGGGCTCCTCTCCGTTCAAGCCTCAATTTCCTCATTTATAAGATGCATATAATACCAACCCTCATTTCACAGAGTTTGGGGAGGATAAATCACATCAAGTGCTTAGCTATCTCGCCAGAATTGGTAGGAGCATCTTCCAAATGCCAAAGGGAGTGTTGACTTGACAAGCCTCCAATGAGTTTATTTGGGAACGGCCCAAAGAATTGCAATCCAGGATGTGCATGCTATGGCAAACCAGAGGCAACAAGCAAAAAGGGGAGCTGCTTTTATAGAGAAAAAGGGGGAGTGGGAAGGGGCTGTTCTAAAGGAAAAGTCCACTGGGGGAAAATAACAGTCCAGGGCAGGAGTGGTTTCTCATTGGCTGAGCTGTTGCTGGGTGCGAGAGAAATCTTCCTTCAGTAGTAAAGCAGTTTTCCTTCCTGTCCAACATGCAAGAATCCATCTCTTCCTGTTTGGTGTAATTGATTATGTGCGATAGGGCGTGAGAGCTCCCCCTACAGGCCTTCCCGACTCCAATTTAGTTACGGTTTGCTTTACAAAAGCCACAGGAGCATTATTACCTAAACCCTGGGCGCAGGAAGGAAAAAAATTGAAATGGAAAATGCTGACCTTCTATTAGCTTCTAGTACATGGAATTTCTCAGCAAGACCTCGTAAGCTGTTTAGCTTTCGGCAAGGCTGACATTTGGGGCATGATAAGCTTGGTGTTGCTCGTAGCTAAGAAGCTTTTTTTTACAGGACACTGAGGGTCTCAGTGTGGCAATCCCACACCTCTAATCCCACCCCAAACAGGTGCAGGCAGAGGATGAGGTATGAAGCATAGAATTAAGATGCAGGCACCTCTGGGACTCCAGGGCCCAACCTTCACCGGGGGCTGGGTACCCAGATCCCCCTAGTGTGGTGAGAGATGTAGGTGGAAGCCTCATGGGTGGGTATTGTTCTCCTAATGACAAAGCAGACAAAAATTCAGGGAGAAAAGCATGGATTGACAGTGGCAAGTAAGAGGATTTAAAAAGACGCGAGGGTGAAGAGGTAGAGAATTTACTAGGCATCACTTCATTCCTTCCCCACCATCCCCGATGCCCTGAGGATCAAAGGCGAGTCAGACAGGGATCTAGCCAAGTTCAGACAGGGATGTAAGTCATAGGCACAGGTCACCTTAATACCAGGCAGACAACGAAACACAACGCAAGAGAGCAGCTCAGAAAACAGAGCATTCACTTACAGCAGAGCTTAAAGTTCTGAGGAAGCTCTGGGAAGCTTGTGCAAAATGATGTCCAGGATACTGAAACAGAACAACCTACTCTGAGGGCAAAAACACATGGATGGAGAAAAATAAGAAGCAATCCTATGAATGTGAAATGAGTTTGCTGACATCATCTTATTCCACTTTTCAAAATTGAAATGGCCTTAGCATGTTTGTGACTAGAAAAGGATGCTACAAAAAAATAGCCGTAAATATTCCACTGTGCGGCTCTAGTGTAATTTATTCAATCAGTCTCATTGGTCGGACATTTGGATTATTTTCAACTATTCA